>NC_133904.1:16984055-18324055 GCF_964199755.1 Larus michahellis
GCCAACTAGCAAGAGCAAATGGTTAGGTGTGGTATAAAGTAGGGGTTTGGGGGGGCGGGGGTGGTTGTTCTTTTAATCCCTAGGACTCTCCTTTAACATGGAAATTCAGAGAATCAAGGCTGTATATTCTTAATATACATAACCATGTTTCTGAGGAGCTTGAGATACATAACAGCAGGAAGACCCTACTGTGGACTTGAGTAATGACAGGAGAAAATTTGAGTCCAGTATGGCAAAGATCATTAACCATTTTGTATGCATTTAAAAGGCCTCCTGTGGTTCTGCTTCATTTACTACTTAAGAAATAAAAATGGAAACAGAAAAAGGATAAGGAACATCAAAATATTAATAAAAGAACTCTGGAAAAGATGACAAATGAAGGAAAATACCATTATTATTGTACACAGTTTACTGTCTCTTCTTTGGCCAGCAGCTTTAATCTTTTTTATTTTAATATACAACGTGTGGATTAACACCATATTTAATGAATAAGCCATGAGCCCCCAATCTGTCGTCAGGACAAAAGCCCACCTCTCAGTGTACATTACTAAAACATTACACAAGAGCTTGACAGCCCCCAGCACTAATCACAGAAGTTTCAGGTCTGCCTGCGCACAGATCTCTTCTCGCTTACTGAAGACCCAGCGTTTTGGGCCGTATTACACCTGTATCGGCACTCCCAAACAGCTGGTCCTCCCTGGAGGGTAGTTTTGTCCTCTGCACACTCACAGCAACACAATGGACTCACTCTAGAAACTCAGCTCCAAATTACAAGTGAAAAATCACAAAATGAACAGTACCACAGTTGGGTCATACCATTCAAGAGAGTTAATCCTGGAATTTTATCTGCAAGCAATAGGCTCATTTGGATTTGCTTTTCTTGCCATCCTCTACAGCTTAACATCGCCTCAGGCCTTGGTTTCTAATGTTGCAGTCTGAAGAATAAGTTGGCAAAAAGGATTTGTTCCAGTTCAGACCAATGTGTGAAGACAGCTGTTTTGGGTAACCTTTGCAGCTCGGGAAGGGAGACACCATTAAAAGAAGGTAATTTTCTTTAATATATGTAAAATAGACATGAACTGCAGTGAAAACCAGAGATTATAAATTGACATACTTATTTTCTAGAAACTGAAGTGTTACAGATGTCAGCCAGACACCAGATCAAAGAGACTTTTCCTTGGGTTTGTTTTTTCTTGTGTTTTCTTCGCAAGTCTTATATTCTCTTAAGACTCTTCTTACATGGGAACCTTGAAAGTCATTCACTTAACATTCTAGCTTTATGGCCACGTGGGGCTTTTAATCAGCCCTTCCTGGCTTAAGGATGTGTGAACAAGAGTGTTGATTTACCCTGGCAGATAAGCGACCAGCACTCTTGAGCTGTTTATACCTGTTAATCTGCTCTGTGACCACGATGGTCATTGTTGAGGAAGGGTTGGGGTAGTTACAGTAGAGAAAAGCAGTATAATGGGGTTTGGCATTAAGGGACGAAAAAGCGGAATGGTAGGAATATGCCTCTGTCCCAGCCTTCTGAACACCAAACTCTTTGCAGCAACAAGCACCAGACTCTTCCTGAGAGGAACCCCTAGATGCATTGCCCAACCCACCCAGAAGAACTGCTGCCTGGCAACTTTGGAGAGGTCATGCAAAAGGTCAAAAATGAGACTGATGTTTGACTGTTAATCTCCAGTTCAGGGTCATGAATCGGAACTGAAGAGAACCGATGGACATGCAAGAAACAGTGACATAAACTACGACTCCTCAGACTGGAAAAAATGATGAAATGGGCATATAATAGTCTTAAACATAGAGTGACTAGTAGCTGAAATAAAGACCCATAGGTGAAGGCAGGAAGTGTCCAAAAACTGTTGTAATCTCATCAAATTATTTGCAAAAATTAGAAAAAGTTAATTTTGAGGGAAGCCAGGCTTTTTTTGCTGTGAAATGGTTGATTGGTGCAGCAAACGTAAAACCACAGCGCCTAAGAAGTGAGTGCAGTAACAACATTCCTACTGTTAGTTCCTGTCTTGTCTTGGCTTCTTTTTCTCCACTGTAACTTGGAAGCGTTGCTTGAGTCACCACTGATGAAAAAACGAGGCCCCATTTCTGGTAGCCTAAGATTCCAGCACCCTTATGAAGACATGCCCATGGTTGCATCAAGCTCATCAGGGGTGAGTCCTCTCCTTTGGCTCTTCCCCCATAACAGTTAGGGCCAGAATAACCCAAGACATTGCCGTGTACCACTGAATGCAAGTTTCAGTTTGCTGAGGTTATGCAGTAATTATGACCTGGAATTTCCATGGAAACACACTTCCTCTGAAATGGAAGGTTAACTTTTTGTAGCGGGGAACATCGCATTTCTTTCAACAAACAAACTTCTGGAAACAAAGTGTAACACACAACCTCTAATTATTAACATCTTTATTAGTGTTCATGCATTCATTTGAACCAATATTGCCTGGACTGAAACTGTTCTGAACACTGTCTGTTTTGCCTTAAAGCACCTTTCATTCACACTTGGCAACATCCTTATAAATTAGGAATGCAGTTTGTTGCAATGTAATAAAGAAGCCTGTAAAAATAGCTTGGTGGTAATTAACTTTAACAATTCTTGGTGAGTGTCAGGCAGAATTTATGATATCATGCAGGAACAAGGGAGAGAGTGTTATGTAGGTCCATACACAATGAGAAAACAATGGGCAACGGAGAATCAGGGAAAGGAAAGGGGGAAGAATATCAGACAAAATCTGCCATTAACATAAAAATCAGAATTAAACTAACCTTGCTGACATTGTTTGCTTTATGCTAAAATCAACCCAGCTTTGATCTGCTGGTAGGGGAAGAAAGTAGGTCAAGCCCTGATGGCTTCATGTGAGTTTCCAGTTGCCAGCAAGACTTTTTCTTATCTGTCATTCATTACGATTACCTGTGTTCATTATAAACCACATACCTCACTCCTCCCCACAGCATGGCTTGGAAGTTCCTCCTTATTGGTCTTTTTTTTTTTAACGCACATTATCATGACCCAGGTCAGAGTTGAGATGCACTCTCATTTAATGCAAGAAGTAAAGGAGGAAAAAAGACTGAGCAAGTAACAGCACACCCCTAATCCTTGTGCCTACTTAGCCAGACCTAAGCTAGCATGGGATTTTGCAGCATTAGACTTCACATATCCAGGTATGCTGAAAACCAACGGAGTCATCCTTCTTAATGTAGCAATGGTTAAGAAGAGCGTTTGAACAGGATGTTGAGTATGTGTAACCACAGGCGTGAAGCTGAGTGTATGAACCACAGTCAACAGCCCTCAGACAAACTCTGAAGATCCAATTTGAGCAAGATATGTTTTAGACAACTTTGACAAAGCTTTTCCAGCAAGGTGTTAGATTCTGTCTTTGCAAGTCCATGGTTCCCCAGCATTAATAGAACTAATTACAAGAGTCTGGCACCAGAGTGGGGCCCCACGTGCCTTCCACCAGCACAGTTCCTAGAATAGCCATATTTACAAAGGATTCTAATATATTTCTAAAACCTGCAACATGCTGCACTGCACTGACATATCAAGGTTATGACTGCGTCAATACAAATTCTTCTCATACCCTGTAAGAAAACAGCAATAATGAATAATGCCTAGGTTCCTTCTGATAAACACAGTCCCTGCAGAGCACATATTGTTTACAGATGCATTTACTCAGGTATTAAATCTGTAAGTTGGCGCATCGGTCATGAGAATGATTGCAGGGTAGAACTCCAAAGGGTACGAGAAGTCCAGCCGCTGGCACTAAGATACCAGCATTACCACGCTCACAAGTGAAGCTGTTAAAATAACACTTTACTGCTAATTTAACTATGCAATAAATAGTTAAAAATCAAAAGAAGCCCAAGTCCCAGAGAGGAGAAAACACCAACTGTTTGAAAAACAGGTGACGGGACAAAGAAGAAGCCTGGAACTTTATTCTGCAGGATTACTCAGTGCTTCTCACTTGTGTAAATCCAGTGCTCTTTTTGCACATGCTTGAGCAAGGAAGTTATCAGTTCCCTTCTACATCAATCTTCTCAAAAGCAGTCTCTTTTTTGGCTGAGACAAATATGACTGTATTAGCAGAACAGTCATACTAATTTTCCATTGCCTATAAATTAATGTTCATAGCCAGAAACGCAATAGTTTGTCAGGTGTGCTTCCTTCCCAGGGTCCATACGGTCCTTGGATGTGCAGAGACAGCTTAGGACTGGGGAGAGCTACCTTCATATCCTACATCTGTTCCATTTAGAGAAGAGTTCCTCCTCCTACATCAGCCAGATCAGCTCAGGTAGAGAAACAACATGTTCCCAGGCTTCTCATATGTTAGGCCAGTTAATTTTAAACAAGGACTTTCGGCAGCATATCTTTATGTCAGTCATATTTCTGCCACTCCTGATCCACTAGTGTTAATAAAACTATTTAACATAGACCAAGCCTTTTATTTTATTGCTTCTAATAAAAAGATAACAATCAACAATTGCCTACAATACTTTGCATGGAGAAAGGTCCTAAATATCCCTTCAAGAACTAGAAGCAACAGAAAGGAAGAATATCAAAAAGGCAAGGATAAGTAAATCTCACCAGCTCCATCACCTGTTAGGCTCTCTGGCTAAATTGCCTAGTATATAAAATAAACGCTTAATAATAAGACATTGTTCAGTTCTTTACGGGACTGAAGAAGAGAAAGAGGGAAGAAGAGGAGGAAAATAAAGTATTCAGCAATATTTGCAGTCAGTTAGGATGAAGACTGCATGTACTATGAACAAGCAAAGGGGGGAAAAAATGACACCACTAACAGTTATCATCTCAAGGCAAATTACTGCTTAACAGGAAAAGGTATGTTGAAAAGCAAGTAGCTGCATTAAGTGTTTCATGTCAGACCATAGCCAGTAGACATCTCTGATCTATTGTGTTCATCTCAAGTAGAGGCATAACAGCTGTTTAATGCAGATCTGGTAACCTTCTTTCTTTGGGCATAATTCTCGTAAGCACACACACCTGATTGTTCAGACAAATCTATTTAGCGCTTTTGATAACAAAAATGATGGGCCCCTTTAAACTTAAGCCAACCTAAATATATTCTTGAATTCAAAAATACGTTTGCCCAGACAAGTCTGAAAATCAGGTTTTGTGCTATTACTGTAAGGATTGTAGCAAACATTTAAAAACAATTATTGTTAGCTAGTATTCTTATTGGTCTAACTACTAACAATTTGTCTCATGCTGAGGATAAGTCAGCTGAGAACATGAGATCTGGCCCCTCACAGCACACGGAGTGACAAGAAGGAATTTTGTTGTAGTAGCTTTTTCTAATTTTAGCCATAAGCCTACGTGTGCCTTGGTCGGCAAATAAATGCATTATCACTGCTTCATAGAGTTCATACTAAAAACAATGCTTTGAACCTTAAGAGTTCTTGAGGTTCAGTAAGAATGAAGTACTTTCAGAGCTGGTGGGCTGGTTATTTATATTGAATAGAAACCCTCTTTGAACCAAGGATATGCAGCGTCTTTAAATTACACAAGTAAGATTACACATTTCCTGGGACTCCACCTGCTCTCTTAAGTGCTCTTCACAAAGCCTCTCTCCAACACACCTTTTTCATTTTTTCCCTTTTTTTCATCACTTCTCCTTGCTCCTTACATTTCTCCCAGAGTTCTCTAAACAGAGGTTCCCTGGCTCACTTCCAGCTGAAGCATAACTCCTTTTCTTTTTCTTCTGATGTCAGATAGAATAAAGAATGCATTTCACATGAGCTCTGCAGTATCTCATTCAACTTATCTCCTAGTATCAAAATACTTCTTCTCTTGTAAATGAAAAACTGCAAGGTTGAACATTAGCAAAAGCTCTCTTTTACAACACCACAGAAGACTTGGTGTCCTACCGTTGGAATGTTTTCTTAGAATGAACCCAAAGAAACTGCCAATTTCCCTCATTTTCAATTCACAACCTTTCACACTGTTTCTCAAGGAGTAACGTCATGTCCTGGGAAGGTAACAGCCTTCAGCCACCAATTTCACCAGCGATGTGAAGGAAAAACTGCAGAAGAATTGCAGGCTTCATGATTATTTTTTTTTCCAAAATTTTGTCTTGTCTATTGGCAGAAATTATTCTGTAAGAAAGGAAGACAGTTTTTTTTTTTCCCTGCATGCCCAGCCACATCAACCACCGCAAAGAAAGCCAACAGAAACTCATCACAGAGCATTTGGACAGCTGTCAAACCAATGCTTTCTTTTAATTTTGTTGACAGTCTGATCGAGTTTGAAACTTTTTTTTTTCTCCCCAAAATCTTCAGAGGCTTGCTTTACCAGGAATCCTGTCCTGGAATTAACAAATACGTCTTCTAATATGCTAAGTAAATCATGTTATCAGTGAGCCTGGTCTAACTGGACACGTAGCCTGATGCTGCTCTGGGTGCCCAGGACCCAAGCATTCTTCATGTTCTTTTCTATTCTTCTCACTTGGGAATTCAGCAGATGCCTATAATCTAATCTCCAAAGTGTTGCTGGCTGTATTTCTGTCCTGTCAACACAGCAATCAATCCACAGCCAGCACCACTCAAGCTGAACTTAACAGTGATCCATCATCAGAAACAGAGGTTCTATGTGCAAGATAAAAGCAGGAGAAGAGACATAAGAAAGAGTACGAATATGATTTATAGCTTTATTTCCCAAACAACATTCCACATTACATATCACTGCAAAATGCATTCTAAATTATACTGATTTGTGGTTCTGCAGTACAGTTATTCATTTCTATTAAAAAAATGCTCCAAAAGTGCATTTCTTTGATTCCCACTAGAAACTTAGTTCTAAAGGAGCTCAATCCCCTTAGATCCTTACAAAGGCTCTTTAGCTTAAATTTAAGTCCTACTACCCATCATGGTTTTAATGGGACTATCCACATGCTTGAGTTAGTAGGCCAAATCCTCTTTAACTAAATTAATTATGTATATTCTAACTTAATTACATCTATTTCTGTGGATAAGTATACCAAGATTTAACCTAATATTTTAGATCACAGCAAAATACCTATTTGGCAGCATTACTGTAATTGACAGCTTTTAAAGGACACTATCCCTTTACATACAGTTCAAGTATTTAATATAGTTAGAATTGCCTTGATTTTGTTTCTGAACAACTGAAAGTGACTTATTAGCTATTCCTGTCAGCAATGAAGTTATTGAAATATCACTCCAATATTTAAAATGTAATTAAGAAAAAAAAAATAAATAAATGGAGACCGAGCCAAGAAGTCTTTGCAGACACAAAACTTCAACTTCAAATGGAAAAAACACGTCCTAATTACATACTATTCTGTTAGCAAGATAGGTACAGGTATATATATTTTTTAGTGTACTCCATCATTTTTATTACTCCTAAAATAGTATCCTTAAAATAATTTCAGATACACATTTTTAATCCCTGGTACTTCCTCCATAATTGAAAACTGTAAGTGGCCTAACAACTGTCCAATTCAATCATTTACTCTCCACAGCCCTCCTGCTGCTTTTAGTTTTCCTTCAGATTTTATATATTTTTAGGCACACACTTAACAAGGTTTACGTTAAAAAGAGTGTCCACCATGCATTTTTTGCTTGTTTAAGTCACAAAATAAACTGTCTTATCCTGGTCATACCTGCTATCAAGTCCACACCTCGCAGTATTTTAGCAGATTCTTTCACAAGAATAATTTTTAACAAAAACAAATTATGTACTGGTTCTGGGAACATATTCCCATCTACTCAAAAGGGAGAGCTCTCAGCAGTCTGGGTGATTTCTCATCAAAAGCCACTATGTGTCGCCTCTCGGTACTGTACCACAGCCCTGTGCAGCTCTGCATTCCACGGACTCACTTTTCACCAGCTCTCAATCAATCTGGAGAAAATCACTTAAACATGAATGAAAGAAGGGAGCCCTTTGACTCTGTTTTATGTTATGAAAATGCACGCCTATCTGCTCACTGACCTAGAAAACCGTCTTAAAGCGGCGAGCAGTTATCTTTGTCAAATGTTTGGTCACGAGAGCTAAACCACACCTTCCGAGAGTGTATCACGCATTGGAAAACAGAGCCACCGTCACAAAATTCTTTTGCCACATTATAGCACGTTATTCACACGACATCAGTGCATTGCAATTAGATCAGTACAGGCATTCACTTCATTTTACTGATTTTCATTATGGAACTCAGAAGTTTGGTTTACATTCTGGTAACTTTGGTAACCACAGCATGATTTGTGGATATTCACGACTTCCATGTATCATCTATGCATATGAGTATTAAAACTACAGTGAGCATGTTTGACCTAAAAATTTCAACTGCTAGAGGACACAAAGTAACCAACTATACCTAAAAAGTGCATTTTTTGTAGGAAAATGGGGCAATTCTTCTCTCATTTCTATATTATATTGGGGCAAGAAATATTTACATTTTTCTGACAGAGTAGAATCAATGAGTAAGGTCACTAAGTAAACTGCCTCTTAGGAACAGGTTTAATTAGTTGGATTAATATAAGAGAGATCCATGTGGACTATCTTACATGCAATTTTCCATCCTCATAGATCACTACTAATACCCCAGTCCAGCACAGCTGCAATAGGCCCAGTACAATAACTTACTATATTGGCTTTTGCTGATCTCCCAGCACGTGCTATACGTAACCTCATTTATGTCACTTTCAACACTGAGACAGGATTCCACAATTTGAACCCAAATACTACAGTCCTCTTTTCCTATAAGTTGAATAACACCTCAGATCCCAGGAAATTTAGTTACAAGTCTATGAGTTTTTCCCCTTCACTTCATCCTGAAGGTTTGATTGAATAACGGAACTGTGCAGTTGGCAGGTAAAACAGCAGAAACTCAAGGCAAGTAACCACATAACTGCTGAGCTGCACTACAACTGTGATGGGAGCTTTGTTGTGTTTCTACCCCTTACTGACCGGGCAGTAATTCATCAGTAAAATGCAATCTCACACCTGACGGAATGGTCGCAGTGTTCTCGTGTCCTCTCCCTCCTCCAGCCACCCCACTCCAGGAAGGGCTGAAATAAACGTTCAGCAGTAGGATTAAGAAAGCTTCTCGGGTGGCTTGCAATTATAGTATCACATTAGGTTTGCGTTTTTGGTACTACCATGCAAAGCATGCTCACAGTAGCATAATAAAAAACGATACTAATTAGGTAATAATAAGTGAGACCTAGAGCCCATCAGGGGGATTAATAACCAGATGAGAGGTGGGAGAGCACAAAGTCACCCTGAGGCCACAACCGCCCCAGCTAGCTATTCATTTTGCCAGGAAATACCTCAAGTGGTCTTTACTGCTATTAGAACCTGTTTGGAATTCTATCCAGAAGGAAAATAAACATCTTTCTCATATGGCTTAAAATCCCCATTGTGCTATCAAAATGAATTCTTTGATTACGACTGCTGGTCTTAGATTTCTGGAAAATTTATCCTCAGAAAAGGATCAAATCCTCTCCCTTTGTCTTTCTCCTGCACGCACACCAACGCCCAACAAGCTTTTATAACCATATTGGGTTTGGGGTAAAATGCATCACATTTTCATTCTATTAGAGAAATAATAAAAGGAGAGATGGCTAAGTACTTGAGCTGGGTTTCATTCCAAATATTAAGGAAAAGCAAACACCCATGCCAATAAATATAAAGCCTCAGAACTTGAGAAAATAATACCTTCTTGAACCTGAAGGTCCAGCAATCACACATTTGTCCACCTCTACAAACGGGAACCCAGTAGAACAGGTCACAAAAATTACACCAGAACATGGAGCTAATAATGCTTAAACTGGTTAAGGAAAGAACAACTTAATTTTCCCTCTAAAGGTTAACTGTAGACCTGCCAACTGAGTGACCTACATTTGCCTGGTCAAAGCATCTGTGAGAGGGGGCAAAAGAAATACTTTCGGAAGGGAAATTCTGTTTTGACGTTAAACAATACATTCTTCCTTCCCATTGCTCACAGGCCTAGAGATGCAAAGTGACCCTATACAGGGTACAAAGCAGCACAGCAGCCTTTCATGTCAGCTGCTGGCAGCCAAATAAAGACCACAGAGCCACAGCCATGGGTAGAAGGTGATGATTTTTGGATTATTTCCTCAATGCAAGCCTTTCCTCTCGTTCCTCTTCCAAATACAAAAAGAGCCTTAGGGAAGCCCTTTCCTTATTAACATATTTCTTTAGACTGGCACTATTTAAGCAAGCCTGCTTTACTTATTTCATTATTCTGGTGATAAATGTAGTTTTTTCTTTCTGCTCCTAAGAAGCACATATAAAGTACACATTGTGCTTTGAGAAGTGGACACAGGAGCTTTGCTGCTCCGACATGGAGGTCAACTTGTAGAGAAAGCAAAGGCGGCAGTTATAAGCGCCCTAACATTCAAGACGTCTATGTAAAATTACGGGTTTGTCTTCTCTATCACCAAAATAGAGAATCAGAAATACAACATTTAAGGAATACTAAAACCTAGTCCATGAATGATATTTCCTTTTGAGATGTGTTTTCTCTCTTAAAGCACGTTATCCTTTTGCACGCCCTTACTACTTTTCCATATGTGCCCGTCTGTAAAGATTTCTAAATGCTTTGATATTTTTTCCACTACCTCCTCATTCCAGTTTGTTCTCACTGTATGGTATGGTCCATGCATTTTGTATCCAGGTGAAATAAAAAAGAAGGCTGTGCTAATGGGAACTCAACTCTTTCAAGGTGTGAAGAGCTCCCTCTCGCCAAGACAACCCAGCGGACAATCCAGCGAACCATCAGCGTTCTTGTGTTTCCACCCTCATTCCAGTGACTGACTAATTTCCTAACACATTTCAGTTACGCAGGAACTCTACTTAGAGCACCATGACAAAAAGGGGAGCACTTAAACTTTTTAAATTTGGCTTCTAATTGTAGGTACCTCAAATGTCTTGCTCCCTGAGCTTCATGTGCAGCCCTGGTTTCTAAATGACATGTGAACTACCTTTCAAAAGCTGAAAATGTGAATATCCTCTTCACAGACAAGGTATGTCAAAATTTATGATATATAAATTATATTTTGAATTTTGCTAAAAGAACTGAACAGTTCTTTGTCGGCTGCCTGGAAGCAGGTAAGAGAACTTTTCCACTTGTTGCTAAATGATACAAAGATATTTGGCTGCTTTGAATGACTGCTGTGGCTGTCAAAATGTATTTGCCTTGGAAGCCATCCAATTTCATCTTACCATGCTATCAAATGTGAGCTTATCTCAGACACAAACATCCATTCCTCTTTTATTGTTTTATGGAAGTCTGCTAAAATTATAGCTTTTATATAAAGTCCAGTACAGTAAATAGGAAAACTCCAAAAAGTTTTCACTGACTACATACTGTGAAAACACACATGGGTCGGGCTTTTTTTAATAGTCTGACACAAGTTTCCAATATCACCCACTTAGCAAACATTGAACATTGTTCTACAGAATAAAAATCATGTTTAGAGTAACTTACATTTTTAAATCCATTTTCCATATATCAGATTGGAGCAGTAATCTCCTTTGTAAAGAAGGTTTGTACTCTGGGTTTTGTAAATTAAGGAAAACTATCAGGTTTGTCATTCTAATAATTTCATTTTCAAATAACGCTTTTTGTTCTCATTCTGTTTTTACAGTCACCACCAAAGAATCTGAAAGTTATGCAATACAACAGGCTTTAAAGCCACCAGGGACCCTCCTAACACAAGATGGAAATAACTTATTACGCAAATAAGATTAAAACCCTGACCCTGAATCCACAGTCTTTTGCCAAGGGGCGGTGTGTGTGTGGGGGTGGAAAAATCAACTGTGGTACAGAAGCTTGCACTGTGCTTAGGAAAGCACAGGAATTTTCAAAAGCAAAGGCCTCCATCATGCAGGAAAGTGGAGGCACAGCAGACATTATGATCATTTTAATATTTCATAGGGCAAGGCATTTATTAGGAAATAATATAGCTTCACTTCTGCACACAATCAATCTTATTTTGTGCTCATTGTCCTCTTGTATTTCAGCCACAACTGCAGTGGAACAAGTTTGAGTGTTCCAGTCTCTCCTGGCCTGCAGAGGCCACCAGAGCAGCAAGGGACAGGCGGCGGGGATGGCCCTAGCAACGTGGGATTCCCTCGGAGGCGAAGGGTGCCAAGGGGATGGAGCGAATAGGCTTCGAAAGGCTTTGTGCGGGTGGTTCGAGGCCAGGCTTCCAGTTTAGTAATAGCCCAGCCATATACTACAACCTGCACATGTTACGCTGCGTGCTGAGAACAGACATGCATTATAGGAAATGATTAAGTGGAAAACAGAAAAAAGAAAATATTACTTTTGTTTCAATGCAGTCTTGTTAACGCTGCTCCTCAAAGCCTGCCTCTGGCATTCTCTGAATTTTTATGAGATCATCAGTGCAGTATCAAAGTTATACTGACTAGGGCTGGGCTATCCATTTGCACGGGCTTGAAAGAAAGGCAAAGCAGTGATTAAAGGAAATGGCCAACACCAACACCTAGGGACATCAAATCTGAACAGCTGGTCCTGCTTCTTGAAATCTATGCTTCACGGAGACAAACAGGAGGCCAACAGGTTAATTTCTATTTTCAAATATTCTTTTAGATGGAGAGAGTTTCTCGCAGGGGCTGAGGATGTCTTTATCACCGGCAACAGAGAGTCCTACTGTCTTATTGCAGTCAGGCTGGAATATTGCCTCAAGGTAACGTTCTTTTATTTTGTTTGGGTCAGCAAGATGTTTTTAAAAAGGGAATTACAGCTGACTGTTTCACCTAAGAATCTTAAAGAAGCAGATGATATGAAGGAGGGGTTTTTTGTTTTGGGTTTGGGGTTCTATTTTTGTTTAGTTTGTTTGGGGTTTTTTGTTAACTACCCAAAAAAAAATATCTCCCCATGCATCTCCCAGAAGAGAGCTGAGAGGCAAAGAACCAGAGAACCACTGGAATACATATTCTGAGGACAGACAGACAGAAGAGATGTTTCAGGAGCACTTCCTCCCAGGGGATCTCCGTGCCCATTTCTCCACAGTTTCCAAACTGGAAACACATCCATTTTCCTTTCATACATATATAAAAAGATTTGATAGACTCATATCTAAGAAGAGAAAAAAGTGTTTCTCCAGAAATTGGAGAATTAATTGTAACAGCACAGTTCCACCCAGCCTTAAAGACTGAACAGCTATTATAAGTAAATTCATATAAACATATATGGTGTTTAAAATATTCTATGTATTAAACAGCCACATTTTTAGTTTCATCAAATAGGAAATGTTGCTAAAAGAGGTGGTAGAAAACAAAAAAGTGAAAAGAGAAAACAAAAAGCCCATAAATAGAAACTCTTTGAAAAATACAAGTTTTGACTAGAAAAAAGTGAACGGACAGTTGGCCGTTCTTTATGAAAAAAAGTTTGATTAACCTTTTTTCAAACAGTTAAAATCAGAATGGCTGTTGAAGTTTAGAGCTATTACTTGTTCTGATTTTTATTACTATGGTGAAGATGGAAATGTCAAGTGACAGTGTAGCAGAAAAGGAAAAATATCTCAATAAATCATAAAACAGATCTTTAAGGGAAATAAGATAATCTGCCTAGTACAAGTGAACAATAATTATATCTGTCCTTGGGTATTATCATACAAATAGTCAACAGGGAGGGTAGCCTTCCACAGAAGATGGTAAACATTGTAAAAGTCAGTCTTTAATAACTTCTCTGTAAGTATTAAAAAAATATCAACTCTGATCTGACATGTCATTCTTAAGATACATCGTTCACAGCAAGGCCAAAATACGAGCATCAACACGTACCTCTTCTCTGGCTTGGCGTTCTGCCTCTGGGACTGGGAGTGCCTGCTGCCCCTCAGCGCCCCCCTGCTCAGCTGGCTGGTGTTTCCGCCTCCAGAAGGAGCTGGGGCCCGAAGGCCAGCCCAAAGCTGCTCCTCATTCCTGTGAAGCGGCACAGATGTGCGGATGGCAGAAATGACATGGCCAGGATAGGCAGTCAGCGAGTCCTCGTGGTGGCGAGCATTCTGATGAGCCAGAGTCCTCTCTGAGGCCGGGTACTGCCGGCCCGGCCGCCGGTAGCCCCTTTCCCGATAATAGGCTGGGAGGCATGGCCGCGTTTGCTCCATCACCCCACCACTGCAGCTCCGAGAGCAGGCAGACCAGGGGCCCCAGCTGCCCCACATGCCTGGGATTCCCCCGCTGCTATCCTCCGGTGCATCGCTTTGCTCTTCTATCCTCTGGGGAACCTGCAGACAGAAGAGATTGACTTAGGAAGGAGAATTCACACTGTAATACCAGGAGAACACTGATATCCTTTTTAATCCATTCACAAGTGAAACTGAAGGACATCGGAAGTAACTTGTCTTATTCATTCCCTGTCAAACAGCTGCCTGTTCTGCCAGTGTAGGAGGAGGTCTCCTACAGCCACCAGCCATTCCCACCAAAAGTATTTTTTGGACTATCTGGATAGGAATAGATTTCCTTTAGTTCTCAGCAATGGAAAACATTGCATAATGCAAAGCTTGGAAATGTAGAGGCTGAAAACTATTATAGTATTAGCAAAGTCAGGAAGTAAGGTCATTTTTGGTGACGAACTTGGGTCAACAGACACTGACTGCTCTGTTCCACTCTGATGCCTCAACAATGGAGATCGCTAGAGGTTGCAATAGTAGTTCAGGAACTCCCATCTAATGTGGAACTTTTTAGGAGAGCAATAACGTAAGAGGACAGGCTGATTTCCAACCAGCCAAAAATACTGCAATAGTTCTCTCTTATATTACCACTTTTCCCCGCTCCCCCATATTAATGTTTGGAAGAAAAGAGCTATTCAAGGTGACCCACCCAATCCTACATTCACAGAAATCCCCATCAAATTCAGTAAGACAGGACAAATTGTTGGTCTCAGGTGCTCAGTGACGCTTAGCCCACGCTCACCACTCAGCAGCACAGGGAAAGCGAAACAAAGAAGAACCCCAAAGAGAAGGGGGGTTTCTCTTGAAGGAAGCTAGGAAGGATTAGGAAGGGCAGGGACTGTTACCGTAAGGAGAGTTAACCTCTCAAGCTGTGGACAAATATTCAAATATCCTGACCTTGTGGATGGCAAGGTATCAGCACGGCCTAGAAGTTACAACCACCCACCCCCATCTCCTGTGGGTTCGTGCCCCAAGCTTTACCCATTCCTGCAGCTAGACACAGGCAGGATTTCTCAATGTTTCGTGCTGGGCAGAGCGCTCAACTTTGCTGAATAGAAAATAGATCCATTTTCATTAAACACATAGTTTTTCCTGTGGCTTCCCTTGTCCAACTGGCTAAATCACAAATTTTCAAAGCAGGCTTCAAATGCCTGGATTCTCACAATTATTAATATATAGAACATTCTTTTAAATGAGCATCCTTTAATAGTTTATATTCTGAATAATCTTTGTACAGACAAGCACACACGCATATCAATTCAATTAGGAGACAAAAAAAGGCACTGTCCACAAACAAATGCTTGCCATACCTCTCCAGCCCCAATTCAAGTGTGTAGCTATCTCAAAATGAGCCTTGGAAAGACACCCTTTTCCATCTGTCACTTCTCCCCCCTTCAAAGGATGACCTCCTCAAGACCTAACTTCCATTCATAATTTTGCCTCAAACATGACTGTATAACAGCAAAAGGTTAACATCTACATACTCTGCCCCTGGCCACAGATAACACGCGCAGTCACTAACCAAACAGCGGAGCCCCGGTGCCAGGGAGCTCACCTTACCACGGGGCTGGCCTTGGTGGGACGTGGTTTGCAAACCACGGGCTGAATACACCACTACAACACAAAAAGGCAAGCCAGCGCGGGGTTTGTGGTGTGGCTCTGTAATAGTCAGTTGTGGTCTACGTAATCTGAAACATTTCCCCCCTCCGAGGCTGCTCTCACACTTTCATCACTGACCACAGAAAAAACTGCATTTAATTGTAACTTGTGAATAATAAAAAGCATCTGCATTGGTGTGATATGTTACCCATTTCTCCAATGTTATTTGAAAACAGGAGCAGATGTCTCTGTATTTAATATGACCTTTTTCTGTGGGTACCCCATTTGGCATCAGCCTTTTAAATCCAATAGCTGTACAACCTCATACTGCATAATGTCGAAATTATGAATAACATGCACCAAGGTCTTGGTTTCTGGCTGTTACATTTGCTTTCATATCCAGGAACAGAACACCACCGGCTCACAATTTGACCAACTAAACAAGCTGTTCTTCAGTCTGATTTTTTCAGTGAATATTCCCTGTTCATACTTACACTACACAGTAACGTAGCTCTACCACAGATATAAAATTATAACGGTTATACACAGAGGCACCCTTCTGGTCTGACCCCAGTTTGCAGTAGAATTTACTTATTATAAAACTAATAGTCCTTTGTTATCAGACAAGTCAGGTTTCACTTGCCTGGACTATTTCTCAATCATTTCTATGATGGTTCGGTACACCTTTTTTTTAAAAAGCCAAAGACTCTCATGCAGGCAACAACTAAAATCTACTCATCTGCAAGCAACTCAAGTCACCACTAACATAAGAAATATTTCATTATGCAAAAATAGAAACTGATATAAATAATAGTGACAAGTGTTGACCTGTTGCAGGGAGAACTTTCTAGCTGCCAAACTTCATGGCAGCAAGAATTGTTTCAGATGAAATATTATTTTAAATGACTGAAGGCAATGTAAAGTAATTTCACACCCCTTAATCTTCTCCGTTAAGAGTTCTAGACGTAGCATAAGAAGGTTTAATCTAGCTAGTTAAGTAAGAACATAATAATAAAACTAACCAAAAAGTAACATAATGTCTTATACTGATGTACAAATTCATCAATACTACTTAGTTATGAGATGCAAAATTCTGAGATGGGAATTTTCAGTAGCAAATCAGGTTATGCACTTTAATTTTTTAATTAAGGTCTCTGTTTTTTTACTTTGAGAAAGATGGGAGCTACAGATGAAACTTTAGAGAAGATGACATGTGATTAACAGCATAATCTACACAGTGAAACCTGCTACGAAAGACTGAATAAATTGCAGCTGCTTAGCTTAAGGAATGGAAAACATAGGGGGCAATAATGAGTCTTCCAAACAGATTACATAAATAAATACAGAGACATTTGTTGTCTCTTTGCAGCAAATTTTCTCCATGTCTATAGCCTACACACAAGTAACAGTGGATTTAAATTTAATCGGAGGTGATCCAAATTAGCTACTAGGAAAAACTACTTAATGGAAAGGCAAACAAAGCTTGGGAACACATGGCCTGAGGAGATCTTGGCACCACAGAGGCCGAGCCCGAACCTCTCCCAGGAACAACTAAGGCATAACTCATCTTCCCCCGGGGCAGAGGAGCTGAACAACAGGACTCACAGGTCGTTCCCCATCCTTCCGTCCTCTGATTTCCAAGTTACTCTGTAGGCAGCAATGAATTCTACCACAGCCCTAGGATATGGACAAGGAATTACCGGTAGCTACAAGACAGCTGAAGTATTCCAGAGCATCTCAGAAGCACCACGTACTCAGAGATACACGACACTAGGTCCTTCCTGCTATCCCTTTAAAAATTACCCATTAAACAGCACACTTTTGAAAGGGAAGAGTTTGAGCCTGCAATGGGAAACAAGTGAAATGTATACTGAATTTTCCTTGCCAAGTCATGAAAGTAATTTCTTTACTAGAATCACATAGCCTGCAAAAGGGAGAGATCAACTAAGCCATTTAATCTACTTTCCCATAGTTCATGATTGATTCCTTCTCTAGGTGACCTAGTAATATTCATTCTAACTATAAATGCACCATCAAAGAGATTTCTGTCTACTGCAAGTTAATCAACAACCAAATATTTTGCTCTACAAATTCAATCTGTTTTTTCCCTTAATTTCACCCCTTAATTCTAGCCTTTTCTCTCTTTCCTATATGTTTTCAGTTACTTGGCAGGGCAAAGTTTGTAAGTGGCAGTAATACATTTCACTAGGTACAGCTGTGTAGCAAACAAAGTAAAGAAAAGTAAGGCAAGCTTTCAGGCGTGCAAGTGCTTGCAATTTCTACACCTGCACTAACTCCTATCACGTTACTATCAAAGATCCTTTAAATCAGAAAATGTCTTCATAATGACGGTTAGGCACCAAATATCTCCCAATCTGTCACCTTTCTAACAGTGAGTGGCAAAGTGAATTGAGGCTAGATTTTTAGAAGAGTAGTTGCAGGGTCACTCTTCTTCCTTTCCATATCAGCTTTCCGCATCCCTTTCTGTTCTTTTCCCACAGTTTTTCTTGTATTTTGCTAGTTTTCTACTTTTGTAAACAGGAGCTGCGTTACATTCAGGCTTCATTCTGACAGTCATCTTTTTCAAATTAGGCAGAGTTTCTAAAACAGTTTGTTGTTTGGTTGGTTTTGGGTTGGTTTTTTTTTCCAAAAACATCATTCATCTATATAATAAATACATGAGGTCATTGTGTAAAAAGTATATAAAGACTAAAACTTCCAAAAGGAAGTACTTTATTTACCTAAATAAACCTGGCTGAACTGAAAACAAACAAAAAGCCAGAAAAACACCCTTATTTTAAACAGTCTCAAATTATCTGATTTAATCAGAACCTGTTAGAAGCTCAAAACTTCTCAATATTGCGATCATTTATTTAGAAATAATATAAGAGAAAAACATCAATACCAGCCCAAAGTCTGTTTCAGGCACAGTGAAGCAGATAAGAGAATTCCCAAAAATGTTAACAAAAATACCACTGGGGACAGGCAGTCTATGGGAACAATGTAATTTCAATTTTATTTTTTATCTTTCTAAGAGATACTAAGACCCTCCCTGTTTCTTGGAGGTTTGGTTTTTTCCTCCCCGTTTCTTTGGGTTTTGTAATTTATTTATAAAATTGGTTTGTTGTACAAGACTTGTAAGATAATAATTGTGATTTAAGTTACTGTTTTTGAACACTAAACAGAGCAAGTTAATAAACTTATTAAGACAGCAGAAGTCAACACAGAAAAGAGGGAGATGTTTATCCATGTGGCAGACAAGAAAACAAATTCTAACTCCCCTGTTTTCCTTCATTTTCCTCAGGTCCATGCAACATGCATCGTATTTGCTGCCTTGGGTTGACCAAGTTAAGAAAGACAATTAAAAACACACCACCAGAATCTTCTCTCAAACGAACTGTGTATAAATCCCAGGGACTTAAATGCTAATTAGGCATTTATTTTGTTCTGCATACAAAATCTTCAACCCTGATTCCATGCAGAACTAAATAAATGCACCAGGATTATATAAATCCATGGAATTTAATCCTAAATGCAGGACTAAAAAATCCATAACTAGCATTCCACATTGCCATGAATTGTAGAGGAACTACAGTGCAATTAAGTTTGTTTAGACACACATTTTACTTATCTTCAATGAAACAGGCACGAGTATGTAGATTACAGCTACTAAAACTCTGTATTATCATGGGTAATAAATTGAAAAAAAACTGAAAGCAGAATACTTTACAATACTATGTCTCTTGCTTCCTTAATTACATCCTTTTCTCTTTTTATGCTCCGAGGAAAAAAAAAAAAAAATCTAACTTTATATTTTTTACTTGCTTACTTCCAAATTTTAAGGATTTCAGAAATTTAAAGTTGCCC
Source organism: Larus michahellis (assembly GCF_964199755.1). Taxonomy (NCBI): domain Eukaryota; kingdom Metazoa; phylum Chordata; class Aves; order Charadriiformes; family Laridae; genus Larus; species Larus michahellis. The sequence continues at coordinate 17,003,736 of NC_133904.1, forward strand.
TATAGAATTTTAACACGTTTAGTAGCTTTTAGGCAGACATTCTCCACTAAATCACTGGTTAATGCCATACTTGTCATTCCTGTAACTTTAGATTTATGACAAGCGTTGAGTCTTTCCTCACTTTTACGCTACTACAACCTTAGATCTTACTGAACTAAACATGCAACCAGTAAGTTGACATAGATTGCTTTTTAAATAGAAAAATAGTTTATCTTGAATTCATATAATTCAGCAATCACTCTGATCCTGAATCAAAAATTCCAGCAACAACTAAGAGTGCACAAGCTGTTGAAATACAATGCAAATTTCTAGTAATAAGATCCGCATCTCGGGATTTCAGCAGTTGTTGAAACTATACTATGCAAGAATGTCCCTGAAGAGGAAATATCACGAGAACTGAAAGCCACAAATATTTCAAATGTAACTAGTTGTGCATGAAAACAACTGACTATGCTGTACTCATCTGACAAACACTGATCTTAAATACTGTAGCATACTTCATCCTATTAAGCTATAGCTTACATACAAATTAAAATTTCAGAAAAACGGGGGGAAAGTGGGTAAATCAGAGGCCCATTTAAGCCAGCATGATATTTCTGACTGCGTGGAAAGGTTTAGGGAACAGTATAAGAACCAGGACATGTTCAGAGACATCTACGGACCCTCTGCTTCTAGCTAATCAGTAATTTAAGGGCCTCCTTCAGCTAAACACCATATTCAAATTGTTTTTAATACCAACTACTGGACTTAATCTCCATGAATACAATTAATCCCTTTTTTAGCATATTTCTGATCTTGGCTTCCAAAAGATTGTGCCGTTTACATTGGAAAAGTGCTTCCTTTCCCTCTAGTTACTCATGCAGCCTGACAATTTCACTCTCCCCCCCAAATTTTTCAGTTGTGATAAATGAAGAACGATCATTCTGTATTCTCCTTCACCACACCACAATGTTTGATTTGAAATCACTAACACAGTCCAGCTACAGGCTCTCTCTCTGAATTTCAGCAGTCCTCATCTGTTCAGTCTCTTTTTGTAAGGAAAACAGGCCAGAGTTTGGAGTGTCCTGATCCTCAGCACATTTTCCACTCCTACATTTTGACATGGGTGTGTAATGCTGCATGCAGTACTCCAAATGTCAATTAATGACGGACTTCCACAGTAATAATGATCACAATGCTTGGTGACAGTACATACTTTTTAACCAGCTACAAAATTAAGTAAGCTGCCATAGCCACAGCCAATGTTATTAAGTATTTTGCAGATACCGAGTATGTTAAAGCAGTCCAAAGGCAAAACTGAAAAGGGATACAAGACAATGGCAAGCTTTAAACATGGAGATATCTAAACCAAATCAGACATTTCTGGTTCTTTCCAATTTCAGTTTAAATACAATGATGTTATATTTCATCGATTTAATTTCTAACGTGCTATCCGGTAATTCTTTTTTCTGGTTAAATGTCCTGAATTTAAATGGATTCATGAACAAAGTAACTACATCATATTCCTAATTATACATCTGAAAGGGATGCAACAGGCATAAATGTATGTTCTACAAGGCTTTATGGTATTACTTTAGCCCAAAGGCAAAAAAATTGTATCCAGAACAACATTTTATTACCTGCTCAGAAAAATGCTACCAATGATATTCACTCAGTAAACTCATGTTCATGCGCTGGATGCAAAGTGGAATTAACGAAGCCATTTTTTATTTTAAACTACTACTATCATACTTGTCTTGTGCTTCCCATAGCAAAGAGCCCTAATCCTGTTAATATCCCCCAACACCCTTTAGGCATTTTTTCATAATCTCTTCCATGGTCCTTCTCATTATGCCACTTGTGGTAACCCATGCTACGACACTAAACTGTCACCGTCATCATTGAAGGAGTGTCAAGGCACTTGGAAAACATGATCCCTTCTTATTTATTTCACTACCCCAGGGTCGCACCTCCTTTATTTTATAGTTCTGACTGTCTGACGATTTCGCTAGGGCCCAGCCTGTCGCAGAAGATGCGCATGCAGCTTTTATCATGGCCAGGCTCAGCCTGACCGACGATTCAAAAACCAGTATAATGGGATATTGTCATTACTAAAAACACGTGTGTCATATTTGGGATGAGCTGAACACAGCATTCTTCATGAACATTCACCATCTTCCTATATAATTGATCAGTGATCGATCCCGCACAGTAAGAGCTAGTCTTTGCCCTCTTAAAATTTCAAGAGTATAAAAACAAAAGCCGGGGGACTCAGAGGAACTAGAACTGAACGGCATTTCAGAGCAGAGCATGCCAAATTTTGAATGGGCTGAGGAAATTATAGTTTAGTTTTAGAACCTGTTCAAGTGTAACATTATTGTATTTCCCTGCCAGTGTTGTAAACACATCCATGGAACTGGTTTAATTCTTTCACCAGTCTAAGCATCTTAAAGGAATATTCTTCCAGTATTAGCTCAGCTGATTTCCAATAAAGGCCATACTTATATAGCCACGACAATTTCCCAGCAGAAAGTCTTTACAGTCCATTTTATAGATGTTCATTTGCAACAACTGTATTTTTTATGCCTCTTACAAGAAACATGTGGAACATTGGTGGTTTGATAAAAAACAATCTACCAAAAAAAACCCTAAAACTTGCAGATAACAACTTCTCAGATCTCTCAAGGCTAGCAGAAAAATGGGGCAGAGGCCAAACAAAACATCAGGACACAATGCGTACATGTCTGCCTGGTTAGTATGCTCAGCTATTTTAATCCTTCAGTGCATTTTGGAAGCCTTTAATCAGAGATGTAGTAAACCATTCGAATTTTACAGTACATGGTAAGTGTAAATATTACCAGCTTAAACGATTTGGGTTTCCGTTCTTTGTATAAAAACTCTGTCTGAACATCTGTGCCTGTGAAGATTAAAGGGCTAAAAAGCCTGGAAATAGAAGACCTTTGTATTCGCGAATCACTGAAGGGAGTTACAATGCCTGGAAAGCTTAACTGCCCCTTCAACCAACTTCGACCACATCTGAAGAAACTTCAACATTATTTAAATAGCCTAGAAAGTAAACAGCTCTGAAAAACGCTCAGAACAGGTTTTGTGCCAACACAGCTTTTCACACCAAGACCACCTCCATTGTGCTCTGTGAGCCTGATGTTTCAAGGAAGAGGTTTCTTTCCATTTTTCTGTGAGACCATGAAGTACTTCCAAGTAAACAGATGGCTCACTCCTCACCTCACATCTACGTGTTCCATACAATCACTCCTTATCAACAGTAGGACTGGTGCTGATTTACAGTAGAGATGATAAGCATCAGGCCCTCACTATAACACAAATTAGGATTCTTTATTTTAATAAGCAATGTCCTCATCATTGGCTATCATCTGTGACCTGAGTTACTCAGCTTGTACTACCCTTGGTAGTACAACAAGGGTACAAGAGCTGTGGTTGTACTACTACAACACGTAGTACAACAGCTGCGACAAAGCTGTTGCCATTCTATCATATTTCTACACTTAGAAAATTCTTTGGGATCCACACATGGTGGAAACATGGATTTTATTTATTCAGTAATTGATGTAACACCTCTCAAGATCTCTCGGTGAGCCATCCACCCGTCACTCAATAAAGCAGAATCATAAAACATAAAGCAGCATTCCCCAACAGAAGAACTCCAAAAAGCTTCTCATCTTTACCACCGCTCTGATCCAAAGCCCGGGGCAGAACCAGGACGCAGCACTGCTCTGAAGGAAGATGAGAAGCTTATCTGCGACCTTGGTAAGCTCACCTGCTCTGGAATCCAACTGGAACAAAGGTCCTTTCATTTTTTTTCCAGAGAAACACAGAATGAGCTTTAAGCCCCTCGCGCTCCAAGCTTAAAGTTAGTATTTTTTAATTAAAAAAAAAATAATTAAAGAATTCGGATGTCCACAACAAAGCAGGTTAAAAATAACAAAACCATTGGCCTGAATTTTTCAAAGAGTATATTTCCATAAAATACCCTATCTCCTTTCCCCAAACAAAGAATTTTATTTCCTAACCATTTTAATGCACAACATCAAGGACAGGGAATTAGTAACAATGCAGAGATAGCAAGAAAATTCTTTCATCTGTTCTTCTAAATATTCTGTTGCATTAAAAGGCTAACTTTAAAGGAAAAGTCTTGGCATGGACTAAATAATCTCTCCTGTTCCCTAAAGATCAGTGTCATTAAAATAGCAATGTTGTTAGCTCAAAAGGCTCTATTTTACCAAAGTTTCAATGAATGAAACAGCATGCATACCTATACAGTTAAAGTCAAGCAACGGTGCAGAAGGCAATCAGATATACTGACCAGGGGAAAACTGCAAGAGGAATACAGACTACATTTCAGTTGGTACTGTTTTATAGAACTGATGTGCATGAAAATACAATGCTAATGGACAGCAGTTATAAACAATAAAAACATTACAAGCTTAAAAAAAGCATGACACCTGCAAACATTGTTGCAGGGAACACGTACGCAGCAGCTGTATGCAGATAGGTGGTGACTAAGCTGCTCTAGTAAAATTCAGCGCAGCGTAGGCAGCCCAGCAGGACAGAACCACAGCAACTCTGCAGTAGGCCTGTTGGCAAGAGCTGAGCTCCAGCTCAGCAAGTCCCCACAAGTTACACATTTCAGTCGCTGCTGAGCTTAGGGCAGAGCTTCACCCTACCTGGATTGCGAGGAAGAACACAGCCGTCCCTTACACGCTTCTGCTCCTCAGGGTACACAAAAGCAAGGTGGTGACCAGCTGTGGTGGAGATCCCACCGTAATCCTTACTACTCTTAAGCACCAGCCCTGGTGTCTTGGCCAAAAGCCAAGCTTAGATATTAACTACTTTGTCTAAGTCCAGTTTCCTCCAGTGTTTCAAGGATATAGTAAGAGTTGCTTCATGCTTCACATTTTATTCTGTTACAGTGTGTTCAGATGTATTAGGCAGCTGTATCCTTCTCAGTTAACAGAATAGTGACTTTTATGGGGTGTGGTAGGGTAAAAAAACAATGGGAATGAAGAAACATTGCCATTCACTCTCATTATTACAACATAAATGAAGGTGTAGGATCACATTTATACACAGTATTTCCTATATGAATCCTAAAAATGTTACCATAGTCAGATTTAGTAACAAAATCCTTGTCACTTGAATTAGTACTAAAGTTATCACCCTCTCTGCACACTCTTTCCCACTTACATCTTCACCATCCTCTTTCTACAGCCAACTAGAAGCACCTAGCCCTAGCACCTTAAGCCCTTTGAGGTGGTGTAGCGTACTGGAGCAAGCAAGGAAGATTGCCAGGGAAAGCAAAGATGAAAAGACAGAAAGATGAAATCAGTGGCCTACTTCTTAATTTTTTCAAAGACAGAAGAGAGCAAGACCAAAACTAGTCTCTTTGCTTTTGCCCCTCAAAGTAGGTAGTCCAATTAACCTAAGAATATGCCAGAATTCCCTAAAGCCTTAGCACTTCATTTTACTTGCCATGTATAAATGTTCCATTCCTAGGACAAACTTCAGGGAGGTACATGACTGCCCAGAAAAAGGTCTGTCCTACAGCAAACAAACATTGATGTTAAACAATTTAAAAACTCTAGATAAGGGCACAGGCAAGCAGGGGAGATGCAGTATTTTTAAACATCTTGTCCAAAAGCAAAGGAGAAGTGCATAGATCCTCACGGTCAATCCACAGTGACAGATTAATTTGTTTAAAAAGAACTTCTGATAAGCTCCTAATTCAATTTCACATGTTCTGCCAATGCAGTCAACACAGCGTTATTATGTAATGGATTTAAGGAGAAAAAGGAAAACAGAGGTAGCTCAGAGATCACTCCTTCTAGAGGTAAGGAAAACTTCTGTGTCTACTGAAAAGAAACAAAAGAATACCAACCCCCAGCCCTCCAACCAAACCAGAAAAACCTACCCTCACCAAAACCCAATACAATACAGATAGGAAAGCTGCTCTGAAGTAGATGTTAATTGTAGAAATTCCCTTTTGTGAACAGAACTGCAATTTGAGCAATGATGGGTTTTGGCCATTGCACTGCATTGCTACTCAGGCTGCACTTCCACAAGTAACTGAACTGCTCTAACAGCTCAAGGCAGGCAAATGAGGGATCTTGGCCACCCTTCCCTTCCCCCCAGTCCTCTCTTTTCCCTCAGCTTCTGCTCCTGATCCTCTTCCTTATTTCTCCTGACTTAGCAGTGCAAGTCAACAGGCATATTTGAATCCCACACAAGGCGGGGGGGAACAGAACGCCGACAACACACAAAAAACCCAACACCACATATCATAAAGCATATTCATCTCCAAATTTTGTGGGGAGTACAGCTACATTCACTTGATATGCAGATGCTTTTCATAGAGATGTTGTGTGTCTGATAGCAAGAGATAACACCCAGTTTATTTCTTCTTTAATTTAGAGCCAGCATAAAGAAACACCACTAAGCCCAAACAGGCTCAAAATTCTTCAGCAATATTGTAGTGCCCCAATACTTGTAAAAATAAATCCTGACACTTCTTCCATACACTGAAAATTAGTTAAGATATCGTACCTCCACTGAAGTCAATACTAACCTACAACTGAATGACAAGAGGATACGCATAAATTCAAAGCAACTCCATTGCTTCAATGCTACTATTTAATGCTATAACAAAAGCAAGATGTTTAAAGAAAGCAATATTTACATCAGGAATTTTATTTGGACAAACTTTACTACTATTTATGTTACCAATTTTACTAAAATAAACACGGGATAAATATAACTACAGCTTACTTTCTTAAAACAGCAACATATGATTAGAAATCCACCCAGGAATTACTTCTGAAAAATCGGGAATACAGACTCCAGTGGTTGCGTGGGAGGAGGACTGTTATGTTTCATAGTTTAACCTTCTGTTCATCACAGTATGACACTTATCAGATAAGGTTAAATAATATTTATTCAATAAAATAAGCATAGGGAGAGAGAACAGAGAGCTTGACTGCATGATGAGCAGCAGGAGGGCTGTTCATATATCCACTACTGATGGACAAGGAAAGTTCATTGTTCAAATATTAAGAAAGATTTCAGTTTAACCAGTTGCAGACAGCTCGGCTGATTTTTAAAATGCCAAGTGTCAATTATTTGGTTTCATATAACATCTCCTCCTTTTTTGCTAATATTGATGAGTATTTTGGCCTTATGGAGGAATACACTTGACATTTAGAAATTATGTACTATGAATGAGGAGTAGATCATGAAAAAACCAGCCTCTACAAACACTACAACCCCTGTCTTCAGCAAGAAACCATAAAAGTCTTTTGCATAGGAATTTTTATTTCTATCTAATGAACATACCATGTTTAATGTATTTGTATTACTGCCCAAACATGTGGTATTTATAGAGATAAGATTAACAAACAGAGCAGTACCATAAGCTCAGATGTAGGAAGATGTAAAGATGCTCTTTGTTTTCAGTTTTTGTGCACTTTTGACAGGAGAGACAGCATTGCCTAAAGTAAATAAGCAAAAAAGCTACTTCTACATAAAAATCAGGTAGCCAGGTATTTCTGAAACTAGAAATTCTCTATTGGTCAATTCTGACTTTGTATGATGGACGAGCTTCCAAGACTTTAATTTCAAAATTATAAAACCTAAAAGCAGAAAACATTGCCCAGTCAAATGTTTTTCCCCCAAAAAAAGTATCTGCTCACTAGCTAGTGTTTGAAACATTTTTACTTTAATGGCCAAGCTTAAGTTTCCCCAGAGTAACAAAAGAAGGGGAACTGAAAGGGAATAGTATTGCGTTTAGTTGTGGGGGAGGACACTCCAGAAAGCGGAAAAGTTACAGAATAAACTGCAAATGAGAAAAAATAAAACTTTCCCATTTGACCATGTCACACACACCGCACACACCCAAGTCTTAATTGCAGTATCTGCACTTCCCTGCTATGGAAGTAATTTGGCTCATTCTTCTAGCTAATAGTCCCCAGACTGTCATGCCAGAAATGGATTTTTGTGTGTGCATCTGAGGAAAGCAACCTGCTGAGCTCTCCTCTCCCAGATTTTGTTGACGAATTTTCCCGTTAATTTTATTTTTTTTTTTAATTGCTGCTTGATAAGATAAACGTCTTTCTTCATGTTAAAGTCCTAAATGAATGCCACTAAGTCAAGAGTAGCTAAATGGCACTTTAAGTAGTTCTAATATACACAAAGCTAAATGAAAACTCTGACAAGTAAGAGTTCGGAAACGACAAACAGATTTTTGTTCAAAAATCTACATTGTGTCAGCCTCTCTGAAACTAGTATGACTTTAAACGTGGATTACAAAGAAAGAAGAAACAAAAGATGAAAAATTTAGCAAGATTCTAAAATAAACAGAAAATAGTATTCCCTGATGTTTATAAGTGTTTTTAAGTCCTAAAAAAACAACATCTCAGCTGAACTGTGGGTGTCCAGAGGCAGTTACAACTGGATTTCTATCAACTGCTTTGGGGACTGTCCTGGGGGTTATTTCATTTTCCCAAAAGTTTTAGTGTAAGAAAAAAAATCAAGACTATTTGGAAATATTTTAATGAATTACTCAGCCAAATACCCAAGTCCAGTTCTCTGATTTTATTTCCCTGTCCATAGCTTCCAGAGCAAAAATAACTAGATGCAGGGTGCAAAAGACAGAATCCAAACACCCTGCAACACTGCACGTTCAAGCATCAGTTGTGCACACATGCTTAACTTCAAGCTGCAAAATAAACACACGCTAAGGATTGGGGTATAAGCTAATGTTTTATTAGAAATCCAGCTCTAGTTACTCAGTCTCCACACATTGTACCCTCTGAGCGCGATATGAAAGTTACCAGCCACCTCTTTTGTTATTCACTACATTGTTAAAATGACATATTGTTCATCAAATCCTTCCCCCCTCCTCTCTCTTTCTTCCTGCAAAACCGACCTACTCTCACACAGAAGAAACTCTGCCAAAGAGCAGAATGATCCGCGCAGAAGTACACAGGAGATACTGGCGAGGGACGCCAGCAAACACATGGCCGGGTTACTGCATAAAAAGAAGGGGAACAACCTCCAGAGCTACAAAGCTGAGCACTCACACTCAGAAACACGTCGGTCTCGGCCTTCACAGTTCCTAACAGCCCCTCTTGCCTGGAGCCGATAGGTGGGTCAGAAGGTTTCTGAAAAGTTTAATAAATGCAGACTTCCAGTCTAAACACAGTTTGGCATGAATAGAATCGTCTCCCGTAGTGTAAGAGCCGAGAATGACAGCCAGCCTTGGAGCCTGTACGAGATGGTCACTAGGAAACCTCTGCTTCTCTTGTTTTCAGTAAAAAGAACAGCTCCAAGGTGGTTACCGTGCCCCTTAGTGCCATGCATGCCTCCAGCCCCTTTAACGAGTACAGAAGACACTCCAGACCCGTGGCATTTCTCATTCAACTGAAAACAAAGAATCTGATTTTATCAAAATTAATTCCGGAGCTTCAGAGAATGAAGCAATTGTTTCTCTGACTTACTCTATTTTAGTTAGTAGATTTTTTTTCCCCTAAGGCCATTTGGAAGCTGGATTGCAGCATCTCTCCGCTGTCAATGTTACAAAAGAATGTCTAATTAGACAGAGTACTGAAAACAGAGCAGCAGCATGACCATCTCAACTTCACAACAAAATGGAAGAGATCTAAAATAGGGAAAAACACTATGTTGTACTCAGGTTTAGAATTGAACACTTGGGCAGCTTGAGAAATGCTGCAGACTGGACCGTGCCAGTTTCAGACTGCATCATTACTGACCCCATTTAATTTGTCTTACAATTAGGCTGCACAAGGAGCTGAACATGGCAGCTATGTTCTTCAGGAACTATGACTATCGGATGGCTTCAGGTCTCTAGTCCATACCTACGGAGCTATCGTCCAAATAATTTTTCACCCTAAAGACAGTGGCATATTCACAGAAAAAAAGGAAACCCTGCAAACCTGCCTTTTACCTCCTTGTCCTGGTTCCGGTGGGGATAGGGTGGTTTAAAAATAAATACACATCTCCCGTTATTATTTAAAAACCTATAGTAAAAAGCAAATTTTTTAAAAAATATGTTATTTGATACCTTTAATAATGAATTGGTTGCGTTTGAATACTAAGAGATGAGAACAACATCTACATAAGGTCACAGACCATAAAGGGAAAGAAGATCATTCAAGGGGTCTCCCCTCAGGTCTCTGGTCGAATCAGCAACACCTACACATCATTCCTGACAAACATTTGTCCAACACATTCACAGAGACCTCCATCACGGAAATTCTGAACGTTAGCCAGTCAATATGGTCTATTCTTCTTTATTACCTTACCATAAGAAGGTTTTTTTAACAGGAAACCTAAGTTTCCCTTGCTCCAGTTTAAATCCATTTCTTCTCATCTACTCCAGCACAGACAGAAAGAAATGCCTTCTCTTTAGCGCTTGCATTTGGAGATTATATCTGCCTCCTCCACCAGTCTTCTAATCTTTAGACTAAACAACCTGAATTCATTCAAACTTCCCTCAGAGGCAAGATTTTAAAACCTCTTGAGGATAATCACTGCTGCTCTCTGTTTCTCTCCAAACTGCCCACTACTTTCCTGAAAAGCAGTGCAAAAACCTAACTTAAGTAGTCCAGCCGAGACCTCAGGAATGCTGAGCAGGATGGATGGCGCACAGGCTGCAAGCTGCCTTAGACAGGCCGATGTCTATGAGTGAGCCATTCATGAGAGTGCAACAGGAAAGTTCAACAGGTTCCAGCTCCGATCTCTAGCAATTTAAATCTAGCAGCAGACTATGGTTTGGGTCCAACTTCTATTTCAGACATCTCCATCTCTGTAAGAGCTACCTATAAGCAACCAGATGCTTCTGCTAATCACTCCATGTTTGAGCGCTGCTCTAACTGATGTGAATTCTTCTTCCCCTTTGTCTTACATGATGAAAATGCTCCAAAGCTTGAGTAAGCTGACAGGGACCTATTTGTGACCTACAACACTCCATACAATTACTCAGCTAATTAACCATGATGAGCCTCTTTTAACCAAGTATCTATTCATATTAAAAAAAAAAAAAAAGAAACAAAACCCACACACAAAACAAAAGCCACATTATTCCCAGAACTTTATTTAGATTGCATCGCTTTATGCATCTTACTCTAATGTTTTCTACGTTTACCTTTAAGTATACAAAATGCTAATGCATTCTAATGCTTACCTTTCTGTGTTCAATTGAAGGCTGAGGGATGACAAACTGAAATCCCAGCACTGCCAAGGAGCCGAGAAGTCTGAAAAAGCAAATAGTGAAAGAGAAGATATAATCACCACTAATACCAACCACACATCTACAATCTATTACAGGGCTTCATACCACAAGAACTTATTTAGACACTTAAATACCATTACTAACAAAAGCAGACTCACTGAACTATATGAAACTTTCTTATGACATTCTCTTCACAGCAGGCAGTACCAGGTACACAGGTATATTTGCCCACCTACACAGCAAAAGTGCACCAGGTAGAATCCATTGATAGTATTTCACATAACTTTATGTTTAAATTAAAATCCTATTGGCAATGCACCTTTTAACGTCTCAGCATTTGGTATCAAACTGACATATGCTCTGCAAGTTTTCTAAAGCGCTAAGTAAGAATTCACCTATCTGTGGACTAAGTCTACTTCTAGCTCTGGCTCCTCATTTTACAGGTGAACGCTCCACCTCCAGCACACAGGAAACATGCAATGAATCACCATGATTTTGCAGAAAATAGGTTCTTCCCCAGTTGCCTAATGCTTGTGGAAATTGAATAACCTAATGGGCACAGAAGATGGAAAGTGGCGGACACAGCTCACCAGAGACTTGGGATAAGCAGCCACGCATCACCCCAGACCCCACACCTTCAATCTGAAAGGAGTCATAACGGGAACTAAGCCCAAACAAACTTTGTTCTGTCAAGCCTCACCACCATAACGACTCCTAGGAGCCCATTACAAGTTAGGCTCAGTTAGCTCAGTCTTTTGTTTGCTATAATTTGCACTGGGGACTGGTTTGCCCTCTTCTAGCAAGCCCCTTCATCAGAAAACACAGAAAGGTACAAGAATTAGGATCAAAATGTCTTTATTTCTACCAAGAGTTTGATTTTTCAGTCTACAAAGAGTATGCTTCAGACCATCTATAATGGGGAAAGCTGCTAATGATTTGCTGAATTTCAATGCAGAAGTAAAACTGATGGATTTGGGCACAAAATCCAGCTGCAAACTAATGGACCAGACAAAATCCAGCTGTGCTTCCTACTCACAGCTCCTTCCTTTGCTCCCTACACAGTAACCCTTTAAATATTTCTCATTGTTTCAGGTATTTTCAGACAGACCTCCTAAACAGAAAGAAGGTTTTTTTAATAATAAGCATTTCATTACCACCAACACAAAAATTCTAAGAAGAATGTTTTTCTTGAGTTTTCTGTGTTTGTTCATGCTAATATACTGCAAAAGGAACCGTTAGGTAAGTATTGATTGCACATGGCCTGTCATCACCTCATCACCATAGTCTATGCCCCTCTCTCTCAAAGCAATAAACCCTTCAAAGGCAAGAAAAAGTCATTACTTCCTTACTTGCCACATCAATTTAGAAAAAAACCCCACAAACAATTAAAACACTTCCTTCTAACGGACTTTTAAAGTATTACATTTCACAAAGCTATCATTTGTGATAAAGCCAAACAGAGGGGAGGTGGCTGAAATCAGAGCCAGTGTAAGGCACTATAAAGAAACCACAGTAGGAGTCAAAACACACAGTTCAGAGCAAGGCCCATAACACAGCGGTGGATGGAAGCCAAAGGCATGAATGAAGAAACTGATTTGCCAATCACACCTGGAATCAAAAGTAGAACTCAGACGGCCAAACTGCAAAATGACAGCATCAAGTCTGTCTTTAACTGACCTGCATTTCCCTTTTTCAAGCGCTCAAGTAATCTCCTAACTATTCTCAAGGAAAATATGACAAGCTTCTAAGTAGGCAGAGCGCAGTCTCTGACAGGCCCAGCCTACATCTTCTGCAAATTATATTTAACTTCCTTTTCAGAATCTTCCTACCCACTCCCTGCTCCCTATAATCCCTCAGAGCATGTGAAAGAAAGTTCAAACTTTGCATAAGGAAATGAATGCTTTCATCCTCAACAGGACAGGATTTTTCTGATCAGTCTGAAGGACTACAGATTTCTACGCATAAGTTCTTCTGAAATCATGCACAAGGTTGGGAGTTCTAAACCGAGTGAGAAATGTAATCTTCAAAGCAAATTACTTACCAGATTAAAGTTTTCAGTTCTAAAATGCAAACTTTCAGTATATGTGTGATTACTCCGTGCCAAGCTTTTCCTGACCATTCTTTAATGAGGTTGCACTGTAATCACCATCTGTATGTATGTGCTCAAGGACAATGAAGCTAGTTTTTAAGTTTGCTTCTGTATCTGCAGTTGGATCTCTCAGAAACAACAGTATCAACCCACTATTTCAAACACATAGATCTGCCAGGAATACTTAGGCTAGCCTGAGGTAAGCCTCTAGCTTCAAATCAGTGTGTGGCAATTTAATTTTTTAAATGTTATTTCCCTCAGTAGCTTGCTTTGGCTAACTTCTCTGGACTAAGCTTTTTTATTTGTCATGCTTGACTAACGTTAGGCCTCCCAAGCTACAAAAATAGGCTTCTCCAATTTCAGTGGGCTTGTTTCAGGTATTCTTACTGTGCAGAAAAGCCAAAAAGAACAAGTGCTCCTCAAAATAAAACAAATCTTTTCAAGTATATGTGAACAGGTCAGGTACCAATTGCAGCTGATTGATGGCTGTTTAACTTGGGCTCTGTGTAAGAATCTTGCTGGTACAGACCACACTTTCACAGCTATGGCACTATTTGGAGCCAAGTACTTAGTTTAAAGCAAAGACAGGCATTAAACTGTTAGTCTATCCAAGTCAAAGAGCAAACACGCTCCTTTCTTTAACTGGCAATTTCTCTTTAACTGAGGAGGCGCAGAGCAAAGTAGTGTTAGCTCCATCGTAGAAGCAGCAAGAAAAAGTTTGCTATTTAACACCTCATTTAGGAACACCTCTCAGAGTTCTTCCTCTGTCATTGCAGTGAGTATTAGCTCTCCGTGAATGAAGCTGCAGCATACCAAAAAAAGATTTCTTGCATGGCTGCTGTCTCTTAGTAGCTGTACTTTATGAAGGGCTATCACGGCCAACTGTGGATTGTCCAGATAGGAGTGAAAGTATTTTAGCCAAGTGACTAGTACTGACTAGTGCGGTATGGCTCTTGTCTCATATTCCTGACTTTCTCCCAAATGAAAGTCTGCAGAACAGCCTGGGAGGAGCTATGCAGGGAGAAGTCTCAACAGGAAAGATAACACCGGTAGTATCATCAGTAATATGCGACAGATCCATTTTGATGTGGAATTTGCTCTGGCATAGTAGGAGAGTGTCAGAACTGCAACTCAAAGACTGATGTCTGAAATTCACAAGAATGAAGGTTAGATCAGAGCTGATATTGACAGTTCCTCCATACAATGAAAGAGCATGCAGCTGTCATTCCTCGCAGGAGGTCAACTGCTGTTCCTGTAGCATCACAGCTGCCTGTTGTCCCTGAATCCGCTTGCCCAACTACAGAACTGGACAGACCAGCTTAGAAACAGCTAAATGTTTCCTTTGTCAGGAAAGCTGTTTGAAAGGTCTTTCCTATGTTTGCCCACTGGCAAACTGTTTCAGGAATGCATAGTATAAATCCCTGAATGAATTGCAGCACAGGTACTAAAACATGTAAACCAGTAATTTAAGCCCAGTGACTGTAGTTGTACAGCCTCATCAAAAAAAAAGGAACTGGCATACACTAACAGATGCTCTAAGCATAAACAAACAATGAAAACTTTCTTTTTTTACTATCGCCAAAGAATCCTATGTCTGGTATGCACATACTTGATTATTTGGTCTTTGAATAAGATTTTTATTTATCCTCCTGTTGTGGTTTGGGCTGGGCTGGCCACTAAAACGAACAACAGATGCCGTTAATTTCAGAGGGTTCAGTTAGAAGAGGCTTAGCTGGGAAGTAAAATTACTGAAAAGAAAATTGGTTCTGTTTTACCTCAAACCAGGACGCCTCCTATGTTACAAATACCTTTAACACCAAAGCAAGAGACAACAAAATTGATAGTTACTGCAGTGTGTTAAGAGCATATTAAATAAGATTTTAAATGTTTTATTGCATCACTTACCTTAAAGAAACTATTAAGCTGTCTACCATGATCCTTTAATGCAGGGTGTCTTAAAGTGAAAAATACCTCTTCACTGTAGTGCAGCACAATGCCGATCACACACAAATCCTACAGAAAAAGAGGAAAACATTAACACTGCTTATTCAGTATTCTCCGGGATGCCTATGAAACTGGATACAGATCTACGTCAGTCATCTCTACCTCAATTCTTGGGACTTCACAGCAATTCAAACACTGCATGTTACATGAATTGACTGGACACACCCCATTTTTTGCAACAGGACTTCAACAGTGCCAAAGTGCTGTGCTGAAAGGCTACAGGATGCAGAATCTTGATTTAATTCCCAAGTATGCAAATCTGATGTTAACCTTACTTGCCTTTTTATCTCACGTTCTTGGTATGTCGCTTGTATGACAATAAATTAAACAGCTTTATTTAACAGCTCGTGTTAATAGAATTCATAGAACTGAAACTGGATTACCCATTTCTACTGTATAGTAATAATATTATTACACTCTCCATTTTGTGAGCAATACAAGAGTGATCCTCTTGTGAGTGCTCATACAGTCTGCAGAAAAAAACCAGAGCAGCGTTGTTCCCTCTCTATTACGGATGGCAAACACAGCCACAACGAAGTTAAATGCCGTGCCCACAGTCACGGAGGAAATCTGGGGTTCAACAGCATTCTGAATACAAATTCAACTGATCCTTATTTCTAAAGTCCTATCATTGCATCATGACTACTGCAAACGCACAGAAGCCCTACCAGCCCTTGAGAGGTTATTACCTGCATACACTCTCATTTGTTTGGAAATACTCTCAAATGTCCAGACATCTGGGAAGTCCTTATTTTGGTAAATTTGTAATCATATATTGGACACCTAAAATGCCGCTCCGGTATTTCAAGCAGGAAAGGGATCCTTGCAGTAGGGAAATACAATATAAATTGCGGTGGGTGGGGGGAAGAAGGGAGGGTAAGAGGAAATAAAACACTATTAGGACTGAACCTAAATCTATATATTTCAGAGCTTGGTCAACCGCTGTCTGTATCTTGCCATTTACAAGTGATTACATGTTGAAATGCAGTGGAGTGAGCAGAAACAAGAGAACATTGCTGTTCATAGATAAAGAGCTCTCAATTTCTGTCAGGCAGCCTGATAATTACAATCTGCCTAGAAAGGCACAAGACTTACAAGAACTTAAGAAACGTGCAGTTAGAAAAAGTACAGATCCTGCCACTAGAAAATGTGGATTGTTTGCAGGTAACTGGACAAGCTAAATTCACACACACAAGTAAAAAAATCAAAGAACAAAACAAATGTTTTAGGAAGTTACAAAATATTTCTGACAACTTTAAAAGAAAATTCCTCTTCTTTTTACTGTTCGATTGTTTAGCTTTTTAAACGGATGGCATTAAAGTTGAGTACTTGGGAAAGTACGATGACAGAAGTTCTGCCTGTAACAGGTTTAAGTTAGTCATGAGGAAGAAGCACTAGGGCTCAGCTAAACTTCACCCTCTCTTTCTGCAGTTCCATGGCTGGTAGATCTAAGAGGCTTTCTCAAACTTACCAATTTTACTGCTTAATGTCGTACAACTGTTTTTTAAAAGATGGGCAGCACTTCTGAAAACAGATTTTTAGTCTAGATCTCCTGCAACACTTTACACTATGTGAAGTTTTAGCACACGGTTTCAGAAAAAGCTACATTCCTTTAAACGTTAGGCAAGTCCACATATACAGCACTAACACAAAGCATTCAGACAGATCCCCTAGGATACTATTTACTAACAGACATGTTGAATCGCGAAGCAAACAAATGTCTTGCTTCCTGCAACCTGGCTCTTAAGTACCAGACACACTGAGGCAATAGTCTTTTATATCACATATTGAAAATGAAGGATATGCACGTAACATGGATTGTAAACAACATGGGTTCAAGTTCTTATCATTAGTTTTTTCCAGATGTACTCTCTTTCAGTTTTTTTTCACTCCAAAATAATCTTTTTATCCAGCATCCTTGTATGGAGGGACACAATCGCAGCTGAACATTGTTACAGGATACAAACCCACAGAAAAAGAAATGTGCGCTCCCCTAATCCACTCTGTAAACTGCACCTCATTTGGAAAGCAGAAAAGATACTATTATAGATCTAGTTTTGCGAAGAAGTGGGGAAGGAACCTCCGGTGTTTCTGGAGATTGTTCTTAAAAAGAATGCCTGAAGTCCACACATATGTTTTCAATTTTTTCAGTTCGTCTGTATCTTCGTTGTCAATGGCAGGCTGCATTACAAACTGAACTTTCAACAGTATTTCAATGCCTTTTTCAAAACACTTCTTACTGCACCACACAGATGCATTCTTTTGCAGTATCATTTGTAGCACAGTGTAAAAACTGCTAAGTATCTAAGCAACTTTAAAGCTCGTTTTCAAAATTATTTCAGTGCTTAGGTGCTTACAGCCTATTGAAAGAAATGTCATACTGGCAGTGGTGTTTTTGATAGGAAAATGTGCAAACGTGACAATCATTTTCCCTCCAGAAGATCCAGGGCAAAATGAATATCTGAAATGGCTAAACAGTTAACACTAGGATTAAATAACATGAATTTTGGCATGGAAACTTTCAAAAACCTGATGAGGTGTACTATGTGCTAGTCACTGCAGTAAGTCTTGCAAATGTAAAAGCCAAATTACCTTCCCAGAAGGGGCTTCGGAGCACTATAGACCTATTTAGCAAAAGACTTTCTAGTAACCCTATTTACAGCAGAATAGATATTAATATCTCAACTGGAAGAGCCCACACTCCTGTATTTCGGCGGAGTTAGAAAGACTTTCTCCCCTGCATTACAATATTTGACATTTCAGCAATCTTCCCCATTTCACCTCCAAGCAGGGTAAAAACAAAATCTGTGAAACTAAGTAGGGGAAAAAACAACAACAACAAAAAAAACCCACAACCATACACACCCCCAAAAAACCAAACCAACCAACCCATCACATAGGATGGAAGGATTCTGGAGAAATTCTAACCCCCTTCTCCAGAACAACCATGGCACGAGAATCAAAGTGAGAGGTGTTTCAGTGTACATAATACAATGTGCATCAGGTCACAGAAAATGAGACCGGATAGTAAGATCCTGGTTAAAGTCTCCTCCCTTTTCACACTGCAGGTGAGTGATCCTCACACCTTCAAACTGCTGCTGCCAGTCTCAGCAGTTATACTACCAAGTCATCAGCCGTCCTTAGTCTTGGTATTTACTGAAATTGACTCTGAGCTTACTGTCAGCTTTACCTGCAGAGTCTCCTTAACCATCTCAGTCCAACAGCCCATTTGTAGTCAGACACTGCAGCCCTTAGATGAGCGTCTAAATGAAATTAGTAAAGAAAACCACTAATTTGTAATGGAGATTTCAAAAAGGGACAGAGATGGATAATGGCAGTAAATCAGAAAAAAATAATCTAGTAGGCTCATAGGCAGTCCCAGAAATTTGCCAAAATGGATACAGTAAGATTTCTCAGAGAGTTAAATGATGCAATACACAGAATTATCAGGACAGACACTACAGAAACTGTACAGAAACTTAAGAAAGAAGAAAGTCAACAACGATATTTCCCCCTCGGCTAATTAGCTTAAAGAAACGTCTTCCTACAAAGTGGTTTGAAAATTTACAGAATTAGTTATCCTAACCTCTTAAATATCACAGGACCACTCACATGCAGTTTTTCATGTGACTATACCCTTTGTGTATTGTGAGTGGGTGGTATTTCACTTTCATGAATTCCAATGTCATTTTAGCATCAACCTATACTTCTTACAAGTCCTGTCAACTCGCATACATCCATATGCATCTATGTACTAACTGTAACAGAAATTTCTTAACATGTGCCTATGTACATTACCTACTGAAACAATCCAAGACCCTCTATTTCAACTCACAACAAGGATGTGAGACACATCATGTAGAAACATACACTAACTCAACTAAGTTCAGAATTGCTCTGAGCTTTTAGCCCATTTTATCTTGTTGACTTAAACATATAGCAAGCCAACTTAAATTTCTTTCAATATTTGTCTTTCTGGTTGGATTATGTATCTTGCCAGCTACCAACAATGGCAACTTGAAGTAGCTATGAAATCTGAGCATCATTCTGAGTCATGTTTCCACTGATGTGCAAAGCTCTCTTTCTATATTATTTAGGAAAAGAAATCATAAGTAAATACTTAGGAATGCTTAAAGAAAAAAATAACATACTCTTTATAATAGAGTACCCTTTGAATCTGTTGCCTTGCACATTGGTATAGTGTATCAATTAGTTTAGTTGTTCCCACCTATTAAATGATGTTCAATGCAAGTCCTTTGGATTGGATCTAAAACTCATGACATTCACAAGACTCTGATGAAGCACCCCACAGTGCACGGGGTTTATCTAGCTACATCATTTGTGCGTGCACCCAACAGCTTGGACTGCAGCTGCTCACACCTACCACTAGTGTTTTAATGTCTTGACATATTCATTAACTACATTAAAACACACACTTGTCTCTGAAAGCTGCATAACAGAGAAATCTAGCGTTAGATCTGATGCTTAAATGGAGCAAACAGTTTCATTAAAACAAAAATTGCAAGTTACTCCACCTAACCCTGAAGGTGCCTCTCTGTTTTACTTTAAATGCTTTGAAAACTTTAAAGTTCTCTTTCTGGGCGTGTCCAGAACTACTGCAGTCCAAGAAAGCTCAGTGCCTGTCTCCAACCTAAGCTTGATCAAGATCCAGAAGCTTTCATTTTTTTGCCTAAAATCTCACAAACCCTCCCTCCCCAGTCCAGTAAGTACACTCCACAAACAACAACATAGACAGAGACACGATCAAGCCTCTTACATTCACAGGTAAAACTACTACTTGTCTTTTAAACATCCCCTTCTGGCATCATCTGCTTCTGCGTAACAGCTGGGTGACTCACCTCCCGTGATGGGCGGCCCTGACTCAACAGCCTCTGCCCCAAGGAGGGGGGCACTCGGCACTCCCTGGTGCCCCAGGGACGCACCTTACCCACCGCTCACTGACTCTCTATAAAGTTGTGCTTCTACATAGAAGCACCAAAGACCCTAAATAAAACAATAATCGTAAGGTTGAGGGCCATCCCAGAGTAGCCTAAAATTTTGGTCCCATTTCTAGAGCTGTCTCTTTATTCAGCAAATGTTCCACTTCTCAAAGAACAATTTCAGCTCATTTCTTTGGAATTCAGTGGAAAAAATGTGGCATCCATTATTTGGCATCCATTTCTATTACATTTAGTTGTCCTCTGAAAATCTAGGAGACAAACTCAAAGTTGGTGAAATCCAACAGTGACCATACACAAAATTTCCCAAAATATCCACTCAAAAGATGCAAATTTTGGCTTGTAAAAATACGGTTATGCTGGAGGGTGGCATAATTCAAACAATTTTGCTTCAGTCTTTTTTGAAGTACACACAATTTAATTAAAGATCTACCAAGGGTTGTGACATTAATCTTGTGAGCAAAGGGGAGAAGCGCAAGAAAGCGCTTGTTTATAGGTTGTGAGCTGCAGTCACTTTACCTAGGACTAGTAGGATTTGTTTCTTTAATTTTTCCCCTAGATTTCGTTTTTCTTAATCTTTGTTCACAACACTGGTTATGTATTTGCTCAATGTGCATTAGTAACAAAAATATCATAAAAGTGAAAATATTATAATAAAATGAACCTGATCTAAAATTCACTAAAGACCTCTTAAACTCAATAACAATTTTGAATATGGATTTAACACCACAGTAATAGTTTTGATAATCAAATGAAGTACATTGTTGTGGCATGAATTACGACATATAGTTAGTTAATTGAGATCAATTACAAAGGAAGTGTGCTGGAGTAGCAGTGCTAAGTTGATTAGTAATTCTGATTTATCCAACCTTAAAAGAAAAAAAAAAAAAGGAACAGAAAACCCAAAATCATATTGAGTGCCAGAAAAATTGAATTACTTGTTCTTTTTTACTTCTTTGAAATAATAACCCAGAAAGATGACCCTTTCTCAAGGTTCAGGCTGCACCAAAATTGCCATTTTTAGTCTGATTTTGCCCTCTCTTTCACCTTTTGAAAGCCTTAGCTAGTTTTCAGAAACACTTACTGCATTTAAAGTTCTCATGTGTGGCTTCCAGGCAGAGGACAATTATGTAAAAGGTAAAATGAATCACAAAAGTGAGATCATATCTCTCTCCAAATCGGCAGAGAGATTCTTGGGATGTAACTGTGTGGAAACTATTGCAAACCTACCTTAAGTTCATTTCAAGATTTTAAATTGACAGGCTGTGCAATTTTAGCCAAATCCTTGGCGTTATTTTTAAAAGTATGCTTAGTAACTACAATTTTTAGAAGAATGATTTCTTATGATGACACTGTAGATGGACAACCTCATTTCTAACTGAACGTTTTGTCAAGAAATCACACCCAGAGTGCATCTTTCAGTTCTTGAATCTATGTTGCCTTCTACAACAACTGATTTACAAAATGTTATTAAGTTCCAAATCAGAGACCCATAGAGCTTCATCGGGTCATTGATCTTTCCCTGGATTTACTGTATTATTGTCTAAGGACAGTTTGAAGTCAAGGTAACGTTTTCCACAACTTTTACCAAGTAGTAAAGCCAGATACTGTATTTTACTGAAAGGGTTCCTCAACTCTTCAAAAGCCTTTGTAGGCAGAATAAGAGGAAACTAGAAAACACCTCCAATAAACAGAGGATAGACCAACTAGTTGCAGGGTGTATTTAGTATTCTATTTTATACCAGTTAATTGGTATTACTGCTGAAGGAATGGATACAAAATATGCACTCATGTAACTGTAGGTATATAAAAAGAAGCCCAGCACACAATTAACAAAGCTAAGGTAGCCAAGCCACATGGTGGTTGGTTTTTTACCTTCCCTTCTCCCTCTAAAGAGGCTACTATAGGAATCTCAATACCAGCTCATCACTATTCACTGATTTAAGGAATTCCAACTCTTGCCATATCTGTTCTATATCACTTGTGCAGAACAAACTGGCTAGACCTTATATAAGACAAGTATGTACAGACCAGAGCAATTCTGTTCCCATCTGAAAGTACTTACTCAACATTCAAATAGTATATTCCACTTGTGTCATGCGAATGTGGCTGCAAATTCCCTTTGCTCACAGATCCAGTAACAATCATTGCACACACAACCACTAAGAGCAGCCCGTTCTACACTTAATGAGCCCAGAGATCTGAAAGAAGTTCTAGCAGTTTCAGCACCTGAAAACTACAAAAGGTGCTACTTTTCACAGCTCTTCACATTAGAAACCATCACCTCTTCTAAGAGGCCGCATTCCATATATGTTTAATAAATTTTGCTCCCCTTTTAAAGAACTTTTCTGCCACAATCTGAGTATTCCAAACCAAGGATGTAGAAGGTACTGCACAGGTAAGAGAGAGGGGGAGATGACATGTTCAAGACCCTTTTCATAAAACAATCTTTCTTAACCTTTCCATCATCCTGATCAACATTAATCTGATTACTGATAATTGAAAGCTATGGAAAAAGGAACGGTTAACAGCCTAAAAAGTCAGGTGGAAATACCTGACATCCCTACAAGCACCAATTCAAAACACAGGTGAATCCTTCACAGTTATGACAAGCAAGAGAAACAGACTTGTGTGAACTCTGCTATGATTATCAAATAGCTACAGTCTTGGCTACAAAATGAGCAGTAAGAACACGAATTTATTTTCAACAAGTTACTGTTCTAGATACTTTTCTACCAAGCCTAAGTAGCCAGAGTGGTGTTTTAGATCTGGTTCATATACTGCTTCGAGACCCCCTCCATCTTGTGGAGACTCAGGTAAAACCGTCTGCTGTGACTGGTACTTCGAATGCCCTGGCTAGAAATATTTCATTGAGAGAAGTAGTACGTATGAAATGTCAGTCTCCAAGTATATTTATTTAGTAAAAGTCTTAACAATACTGATATTGCAAAGCATATAACTGCATTTCAGAGCAACCAGGAATAACAGAAATTTCTTAGAGCCTCTTTTAACCATACTAATTTCTTTACCTGTAAATATGTCAAAGAAAATGAGTTTTTCTTATACTTCTTTCATGACTTGGTTAATGAAAGCCGCTTTCAGAACACAAGGTGTCTCTCTGAAATCAAAGGAAAGCTTCTAACTTTCAACCTATCTCAGTTTTCTTCAAAACATAGGCTCACAACGGTGTCCAAGTGGAGTTTACATCAAGAGGCAGATGATGGTTCTGAGGACCTACCGCCTTCTGCATGAAAACCAAGGACTGACCAGCCTCACTCAAAGAGTTATAACACATCCTATTTGAAAAGGTCACAGAAAACAAATATTTCAGCAAAGCTAATTGAAGGCACATGTACAAGGACAGTAACACACAACATATTTCAGCAGTATAATCAGCTATTTCTTAGTAATACAGCTGGGAGACACCCCTCTCATCAAGTAAAAATCACATATATTACATAATTATTGCGCAGTTAGAAGACACCTTCCTTTTGCAAAGAGAAAACATTGTTTTTCAACCATCTGTTTAATGTCAGCAGAACACAAGTCTGTTTTTCATTTTTGTAAACCACTTACCATGAGAATTCACTTTCACGCTGTTCAATAAATATTGTAAATACATGCCCAAGCATCAACATCCCCCACACAGGGAAAATAAATAAATAAATAAAAAATACAGGAGGCCGTGCTTCAGACAATAAATTTTTTGGCGTGAGCATCAGGCAACATTCAACAACATACACAGGTGAAGATCAAGTGGTCCTGGTGACGAGGTACCCTTCAAAATAAATACTTCATTTACTGGTAAATAGAAGTGTGTATCATTAGCCTATCACAACTAAATTTTTGCATGGCTCCAACACAAATAGAAAACCTGACGTGAAACTGCCCATTCTCTACATTAGGGCCGATTCACACTAACAGGATAGTATAAAGAGCCAGCAATGCCCTGTGAACACACAGAAACATTTCTAACAACATAAAAATCCTGACCTTCACAGCTGTGATTTTCTAAAGAAGAAATTAAATAGTAGATGAATGCTTAAATCTAACGCTGTCCTCACAAAACAAAACACAATGAAATTGGTGTCCCTGTCAAGGTACTACCTGAACACATGCAATCTCAAAGTATTAACTTTCACAAAGTTCCTTCTGTTTTGCTTGCAAGATTTCTGAGGTGCTTGGGGTACCAGTGTTAGAACACACCAGGGAGGAGAGTATGCAATGGGGACTGGAAATCTTTGCTTGCTTATTCAGAAACAAAATATTTTCTTTGGAGTATGAGTGGAGGAAACATCTCCCTGCATAAGCAATACCTCTAAATAATAATGCTTTCTGGGAATACTCGTACATTCTTCCAGAGCAGACAAGCGATAAAGCTGTATTTGTACACGGACACTCCGAAAGTCAAACCAAACCACTTTTGAAACTTGTTAGCCAACCTCTAATGGAAGCCTTCTTACTCCTCGGAAGAGATCACCACAGATCATCCAAGTTAACCAGAGGGAAAAAAGTCTTGTCAAGACTGCCTAAATATTTCTCTTCTGGGTAGCTATTCATATCCACTATTGTCAGAGATGCTTAATTTTCTAAAGTAAAACCCTATGCAGCAGAGCAGATACTAACTGGAACACATATCTATAAATATAACACAGGCATCCATTGAAATTAACGTTAAGATCCTTGGGGCTCAATTCCAAACTTTGGCTACAGTGACTCCAAGGGCTTCTGTAGTTTTATTCTCTGTGTACAGAACTATAAATGGGATAAAAATAATTCCCAGGGAACTTCAGAGATTTCTCTGCCTGTTATGTAGTTCTCTGGTTTGGGTTAAGCATTCTAAAGAAAGGCTGGTGTTCCCTCAAGACTTGAAGGTGACTTTGACATAGGAGAACAATTAAAAAACAAACAAAAAACCCCAACTGTTTCTTAGTACAGGTAAAAGCAAGGCAATTCAGCATCAGATTATTAGCCCATCTACTTACAAAGAAAATACGTTTAAAAATGTATATGCCAGGCTACAGCCAAGCAAGTATCCCCCTCCCAAGCATTCCAGCAGCAAAGTAAGGAGGTCTTGGTAGTCCAACAGCTACACCACTGGCTTCCTGAACTCTCTCTAATGGAGATTAATGAGAACATGAATCCCACAAGAACTCGCCCAATCCTTTTCTACACAAGTTTTCAAGGGCAAGTGTCTTTAACGTGCATTTCAATACTGCCGTAACCAGAGGGAAAAACAACAGCGACTACCTACTGACTATCTACTGACGTACCTTTTGTACAAACCAATGTCCAAAAAAAGTGACCAGGGCTTTCGTAATACACATTAAGCATGATGAAAGTCCTCTTCCCCTCGGTCCTCTCCTGCAATCAGCAAACCCAGCTACTTTATTCTGTCAAAAAGAAGATATTTCTTTTTTCCTTCATGCAATTCCCACCTGAATTGAGCTCCACTTGAACCGAAGTGAACAGCACTGCTCAGGTAACAGTATTGCTGCAACCCAGCTGTCATTAAAAACTGGGCAATGACTCTAAGGGACTGTACTGTACTGGAGTATGGGGGAGGCAGAGGTGTACCATCTTCTTAAAAGCTCAAAGATTCAAACAATAGAGTGTCCTCTAAGATTTGGGGAGAATTTGGGCAATAAACACATCCTAAATAGGCGCAGTATATGAGAGCAAGATAGGCTTTCAACTGGCTAGTGGCCAGATGCAAGGGTGTAGAAGCTTCTCAGAAAACCACACGGGGATATGCTTTAGGTACCGCTGAAAAATAAGTGACATATGTCCAAAAAAAACCAGTGCTGTGATACTGTGGCATTCAGATAAATCCTAAACACACCTTTGCTGAATAAACAGTAACAAATCAACTGTTCTGGTCTGTTCTGAAGGAAATTTCATATACCTAATAGCAAGACTTGGGTGCTTTATTTTTAAGAGGCAGTACAGATAAGAACTGCAGATCATGGGCAGAAACACAGCTCAGCATACAGCTTATGCACCTTGCTCCTGAAACAACTTGCAATTAAGATTATTAAATTACTTTGTTATTAAATAATACTATAAGAATGATGAGATTCTGACTTTTTTCTCATTAAAATCCTCTCTGATGTGAGGCTCCACACATCCTGGTATGGAAACGCAACAATGGAATTTGAAGATTTATTGTTTTCTTTTATGTTCCTACATAATGACGAGTAATAGCTCTAATGAGAGGTCTTGCAAGAGCACTGTGAAATTAAGCATTTCTTTCGTAATTTTGAAACAGAATACTAGGGAACTTAATCCCAACATGAAAAAAATAAATTATCAATGGATCTCTGACAGCCAACTGGAAGAATGACAATCAGTTGCCTTGTAAATCTTTTGCAAATATTAAATTTTGTAGGCAAATAGATACAGGTATAACTCACTGAAGAACTGTTTCATCTCTGTGCATCTCTTCTTTAAGGGAAGAAGATGTTAACAAAGGAAAATGCTATGTTACCCAGCTTTAATTAGTAAGGATGACAAGCAACAGTATCATTGCGTCTTCTTAAGAAAGAGAAATGAAGATTCAGTATGATTAGTGGCAGCAGCAGAAATGTAAAATTCATACGTTGAGAAATCCCAAAACAATTTATGATCTCAATTCTACTCCTTGAGACTGAAGTCACTGAATATCATTTTCTTGAAGTCCTTATTCAGTTCAGGTTTGGTTCAGACTTCCAGAAATATCCTAACGCTTGTATCCATCGTACCTCCATGAGGTGAACCCTTCAGCCTCCTGTATTTTAAAACTGAACTGCAAGACCCTTTAAGGGTGGGGAGTGGGAGCGGTTTGTTCTTATCCTGCCAGTCTGAAAGGGATTTTAGACATCCTACAAATCTTGTCTTGCTGCTATGCCTCTTGTGCTCTGGTGGTCTAGATGACAGTTAGTATTTCAGTCCATTTAATGTAAACTGTGTAAACTGTTACACTCCTAGAGGAGATGCCATTCCTTGACACAAAAACACAAAGATAATCATACATTCAAGGAATCTCAGGCTATCAATCACTGAGCAGCAAAGTTGAAACATTTCACTCGCTGCAGATTAAAATCTCCCTATTAGGAAATACACAGTTTGGCAGATGCCGTCCAGTGGCCTGTGAAGAATGAGTTTATGGTTGACAGATAAAAGATACTAACCTCACAGAATCACCAACAACCCTTGTCACCCTTGCTAACAGCATTATGCAAAAAACTAAACTAATAAGTCAAGACGACTGTATTCCTTTTTCACTGCCAGTCACACTTTCCAGGTCAGGTTCTAGTCTTGAGTTTTTCTCGGCCTAGAAGTGCTACTGCTTTCAGGAGAGGTTTGCCTGACAGTAGCTCTAAGGCTTGACTGTACAATCTGACCTTGAAAGAACCAAAACGATTTTGCTACTTGCGAAGTCATTCACTGGAGCTGATACACACGGGTACCCATTCTCATATCTGCAAAAAGCTAGAAGGGTTGAAGAGAAAAAAAATGTAAGAAATACTGTACTTCTCTACAACTCCTGCACAGGCTTGCAAACAAAGGCAGCTTAATGGAAATCCCCTTTTTAATAACACCGTGGAAACCAGCAGTACAGTTAGTCACAGCGTAGTCAAAAGGTGACTGTATCCTGCCTCCCCATTCAGCCATACACTACTTTGTTCAGGATAAGCTAGCCCATTCGCAATCCCATCTTGCAACAACAGCAGTTTGGGCAAAATTATTACACTTAGTTTTGAGGGACCCTGCACCTCACAGCTCAATGACATACCTGGACTAGGAGAATACCAAGAGCAGGAAAGTGTGTCTACGACAATACAGGTCTACTCACTGATGGCATATACAGCCTTCTGGCTGTATCTAAAAGCAATTATGACTTCAGGTTAAAGTATTATTTTCTCCCTGTATATAACGAATGTTTTAATGCATAAGCATCTTTGTTCACTATGTCTGTTGATCAGATGTAGCTTAGAAACAGTGCTTAATAGTAGTTTCAGAGTTGGTGGCAACACAAGTCAGAATAAAATCCACTCTCACCATTTACTCTTATTTTCTGACCACAATAAATGATGAACCTAGTTTGGTTTATCAAAATCATCTCCAATGCAGAAGCCTCTGCCATCATCATACCATGCTTAGGAAACTTTTGCGACCTCAAGCAAACCTATTCAAGTGGCTGGGACTTGGCCTAAGTAAAGCGATAGTGAAGAATTCTGAATAGGGCCCTTATTGCATAAGGTAAAAAGAAATCAAAGGTCATCTCTTGGCAGTAGAGCCTGAACTTATTTGTGCTCGAGGGCAGGTTATTACAGTGCACTGACCTTCACCTGACATCACTTAGTGCTTTAGGCAAAATATCCATGTGTCTACAAACTGAAAAATGGGGACTTAAAATGTGAATGAGAGACTACTTGTATTTGCAAGACAACAAGAACAGACAATTACAAAGCGCTGGCAGAGAAAACAGAGTTGCTCCTCCAACCCTTTAGACTTCAGTTGCTGCTTTAAACAGCCCCTATGCCACAGGCAGAGCATGCAAGATCACTGGTGATCTTTAAAAAAAAAAGGGGGACCAAGTTTTGTATGTTTATTTTTTTTTTAAATTAGAGTCTACTGCTGTTGCGTATACTGCTTAAAGTCAGAAAAGTAGGGTTTTATACAGTGACTTGCAATCTTCTACTGAGTACTCACTGTTGGAGATAGGTGAAGACTTGCTGAAAGGAATACAACTCAAATGTAATTGCTCTTCAGTCACTGCTTGACACTGTCTTTCCTGGTTAAGCTTAAATCTCTATGGTCTGAGTAAACAGGAATTTTGAAAAGCCCCTCTAACATAACTTTAGGAAAGTGTCAAAACAAAAAGCAGAACCAAACCAACCCTACCTTTCTGAACCCACAATTGCCAGCAAGATACATTTGGAAACAGTTTCTCCCCCTCTTCCATTTCAAAGCAGTAGAAACAATCACAACTTAATCACAAGCAGCAGGGTTCAAAAGCAGTCAGATCAGTTTCTGTTCAATTCTAACAGTATGAAAGCGGCAAAGACATTTTAGTCCTTTCATGCCCTCGTAATTCAAAACTGCATAGGGGTTTTTTTCTTGTTTAAAATAGTTATTAATTATCATCATTTAAATTTTAAACATGCTCACAAGCCATCACTCTGCATTCAGCCCTGGTGTGATGAATTTGGCCAGAAACAAATACAGGCAGGAGGGACAGCTTTATGACAACTGATTAATTACAGCAGCATTGTCAGTGCCTAAGTAATAAATTCGAACCTGATCCTGCAAAATTGTAAACATTCCCATGAGAAGCATGAAAAGTACTCCAAACTCATCAGTGCCAATGCGAGCAGTCCTCTGAACTGTGAGGGGAAAAAAAAAAGAATGACAAAAAAGATAATAGTCTTTTTGATGTGCAATATATATTAACAAGTACAAGCTATGTCTGAAGAAGTAAAGGAATGTAGGAAATTACATCTTTAATGGCTGCTTATCACTACAAAAAAATCAAAACTGACATCCTGCCTTAACCCCCATGTTTCAACACATGAACAGTATTTCCTGGGCCATCAAAGCTGAACAATACTAACAGTTAATGGTTAACACACTCTATTCTTTTAAATCCTTAGTCTTACACTGTTCTAGTTAAGTGCTTAAATTCCACATGCAGACCCTGAAGATCTGCAAAGAGGTTTGCCCACTGTTCGTCACTCACTTCCACAGTGAACGTAGCTCCATGGAACTACAGGAAAATGAGACAGAGCTCTCATTGCTGCCAGATTAAGTAATTGCATCCATTCCGTATAATTTATCATCCTTTTGGGCAGCTTGTGTCATGGGATGTCATTTTTATTGCAATTATACAGGGTGGGATTGGACAGGCTCTTGCTTCTCTCTGCCAATCTGATAAGCAAAATAATTCCTTCTTTTTACTTTCGTAGAAACTACATGTTTTAGATAAAAATAACCAAACAAAAATACAAGTATAATATACAACCAACTAACAGCAGCCTGATGTTACCAAGCCAGGACTACAGCAATCACCTTTACCATGGAAAGAAATCCAGGACATCTGAAAACTTTCCAAGTCAACATTTACTCTATTGTCAACAGTTTCGCTGAATTTGCCACTTAGAGATAGGTTTGTCCTCCCATGCAGTTCTGTCCAGCTAATCCAAATGGAGTATCAGGGGAATCCACTTGATTCGGGATTACAGATTTTAGTCATAGGATATTCAAGTATCTAAGTGACGTTTTTCTCCTGGAGGAGTAGTATTCCATGCTCACACACACCCAAGTGCAGATCCAGCAAGGCCAGGCACAACAAATGTTTTTCACCAAGATGCAGCCTTCCTAAAGAAGGGCTTTTAAAAAGGGCTTTTAATCCATCCTCTTCCCAAAAAAAATAGCAGAGAAAACACATTCCAACTTGGGTATCACATAGAAGTCAACAAGCAGGAAACCCCAGTACTTCTACACAACGTATGGAGAGTATCCTTAGCCTCACAACAAACATTTAACCCAGGGCAGCCTTCTCCTCCAGTTCTTTTATCTCGCTAGGCCATGCAGTCACAAAGGACAAACCTTGCCCCACCTCTTGGGCAAGCAAGGTCCAAGGTGTACGTCAACGCTGCTTCTACATTGACAGAGACAAATTTGGAAAGGTTCTGCTTACTACCAAGTTTCCCTGCTAAACTTCATTCGTCTACAAGAAGTCATCAATGAAACCTTCATACACAGATAAAGAAAGTTCAGAAGTTGAAACTTCTGTGGCCACAACAGTTGTCCCTTGAATTTAACAAAAAGGAAATATTCTTCTCTTATTTATTGTGTATTTTAAGAAGTTTAAGTTTAGGAAAAAAGCACCATCAAGTAAGCAAAGCAAAATCAACAAAAACGCAGGAAAAAAAAGTAGCTTTCTGAAGAA
Organism: Larus michahellis; assembly: GCF_964199755.1. NCBI lineage: Eukaryota > Metazoa > Chordata > Aves > Charadriiformes > Laridae > Larus > Larus michahellis. The sequence goes on from NC_133904.1 coordinate 17,034,980, forward strand.
CTGTATTTCTCTCTACACTTAATGGCACGTAGCTACAACTTGAGAGTTTATAGCAGTCTTAAAAGAAGGGATCCTATGCAAAGGGTTGAATTTTATCTAGCAAGTCCTGTAATTTAAATATCTTTTTTTTGGTACCCACAGAGTCTCCCAAAGGCCCCAGTTCCAGGAACTGACTATACAACAAGCATAACTCCTATTAAAAGAAAAAGTTACTAGATCTTGTACTGTGAAAGAAAAGACTGTAAACTCCAAGGGCTCCAAAAACATGAGATCAGATATATTCATTTTAGCATTTCAGGAATTGTAAACCAATCTAATGACTCTGGGGCAGACTTACCTCCTGATTCCTAAATGCTCCATGAAGTAGTACTACACTCTAACGAACTGCCATTGAACCACAAACGTAGCTTCTGTGCCTCTACTAAATGTCACCACCCAATCAGTAAAATTTATTTCCAGATTTCTGAAGCATAGCCATTTCTTTCCACAAATCAGATGAAGACATTAAATATATCTGTGCTGATAAAGCATCCTTCCCTGCTCCTTTTATAAATATATTATAACTTGTCAATTTTATTCATTAAAACTCACAATTCTTATGTTATAGGGCATTCCTTATTCCTGGTGAAACAGAATTTAGTTTTGATGTCTGATCACAGGCAGTTGCGCTGAAATGATGATAGGGAAAAATGTTTGAGGAAAGGAGGGCTCCACACCTTAGGCGGGGCTGAACTCCCAAATCACAGCCATATCAGCACTTGAAAATTTTCATGTTTAACACCAACTGATTAATGCAAACAAGGACTATGAGCCAATGCCTGAGAACAGTTGCATTCACATGTTCTGTCAAGTCATTCTACCAGCAGAGAATGAGCTTTTACCACAGTTCAGATACAGCACTAGTCCCACTGGAAAAATAAAGAGCACTGCCTGCTTTAAAAACCAAAAGATACACAGAAGCAGTTCCTTACATGTGAATGCAAGCATACCAACAGATAGGTTTTAAAGAAATACTGAAACGATGGTTTAAAACGCCACTAATATTTCATGGCTGACACCAGAGGCTCTTCTTTCCAATGACAAGGGCACATCACATGGGAACGCCTTGATCCAAAAGCCACTGAAGTTACTGATAACCTTTTCCTTGACTGTATTGGCCCTTAGATCAGAGCTTTAAAGAATAGAGATAGCAGCTCTTGCACTTACTGAGGAAAGAATCTACAGAACCAATGGAAAAAAGTCATTTTTTTAAAATAAATTTTTCCATATAAGGAATATGGAATCTTCCTGTGAAGGGAAATTCCAAAACCAGGACCAAAATAAATACTGAAGTGGGATGCCAAGTAGCAGCAGCACGGGACTGATGTGAAATAGCCAACAAGCAAGTCCTTAAGCTGTGCTTTGAAGAAACACAGTAATAAACCTATGAGGCACATACTACAGAATTTGATTTTGTTCATATACAATAGATACTTTCATTCCAGCCCTTTTTTTTTTTTTTAAAGCATACAGCACTTTGCATGCAAATTATCTTCAGGAAAGTTAACAGTTGGCCAATATCCTGTAATTATCATACCTTGTTCAGAGATAAAGGAAGTGGAGCAAGATGCCAATAAGACTTGATCAGCAGCACACAGCAGGTCAATGGCAGTGCTGGAAACAGAAGCCCACATTCCAGCAACTCGCACGTATATCACCTAACCAAGAGATAAGGCTACTTTCTCTCACAAGGATCGTACTGAGATCATATCAATATCTGAATATTTCAAGTGCAAGAACAGTTCCTGCCAAGAAGCCCCACATTTAACACTTGGTACTACCTTTTAAAAAAAATATGTAACGGACATCTATACATGGTGTTGACAAGTGCTCATTGTTTAACAGCAGCCAAAATTATGAACACTGACCCATCTCTGGGAATGCCATAACCCTGCAGGGAGAAGCTACACAAATTTGATGTGTGACATGACACTCATGAGTCCCCAAGAGAAAAGTGGGTGGGACAGAACATTCCAGGAAGAGAACCAAGTTGTTTTAAATTACAGAATTTGTATCTGTTATTGTCAACTAACACAAAGAACAAAGTAAAAAAATAATCAGGCAACATAGTTTCAGATATGCTCCCCTTATACAGAGTGAGATATGAGGCCAAATTCAGTGCCCATCAGATCACTCTGTTAATCAGTCTCTTGTATTTATATCTGCTTAACATCTCCCTAATTAATCTTCTAAATGAAGTACTAGACCATGCATTCTAATACACGTAAACGGAACTTTCTAATGTAATGTGCTATCCTGAATGCAAGAGAAGTTAATTGAACACAAATTTTACTTAATCTACTGTAGATCAACAATGAAATCATGTCCATTGATCACATATTTAAACCACATAATTTTACAGCTGAATTAGCTTCACAATTACCTGATTCATCCTCCAAACTACATTTATATTGGGTTAAGCTGCTTTCTGAAAACAAAAGAACTAATAACCGAACTGTGTATGCACCTACTTAAGGGAACAAGACTTTCCATAGAATAAGTTCTCCAGCTAGCACTATGACCACGGGAAGTGTTTCACAATTAAAAGCTACAAAAATGCTTAGCCTGTCTACAGTGACAGAAGTGATACTATCAAGGTCCAAACTATTTAAGAAGTTGGTCTGGTACACAGTAAGTTTTCTGCTCTTACTTTTTTCCAACTTGCAAAATAAATAACAACCTTCTAAAACCGAAGCCTGTTATGATAACACAACACTATAGGGGACACAGTCAAAATTGCTTGTGCATGGTTGACGCTGGAGTTTCCTGGGTTTTTAAGTGCTTAACCACCAAACCTTAATTTTCTCTAACAGAACAACTCAAAGCCCATGTCACATCGCAGAGAATTGAGACTATTATGTGGAAAACCAGCTTTTCTGCTGCCGTTGCCTGCACAGAACCACACACTCAGGCCATTCTAAGTCTTCAAGAAGATTCTGTTCATTTTTGGTTTGTTTTCAGGCTTCGTTTAATGCATGTTTGCCTACCACAGTTATCCACTTTGTTCTACAGCAAAAGCAAAGGTTTCATACTGGGATCATAAAACTCATCACTGCCTACCAGCAACCTATTAATTTTCTGCAATTAAATCTGCTGGAGCTCTGAATGAACCCCTTGTATGAGGTGTGAAAAGACAGAAATCTTGCACCGTGCAACACCCCCAAGTGCTTCTGTGAGTGAGAGTGAGGAATCGGAAGCTGCTACTTTAATTCCAATGGAGCTGTTTCAGATTAGACTCATCATCAGCAAGACCCGGGATTAGCCCTGCTCCAAAATAAAACCTGACAAGCTACGTACAGGGTACAATTATGACAAATAATCCATGTTTCCTACCTACATTCATTCTGAAGGCTTCTATATGATAACCCAAACCAGCTCACCTCCTATTTCTTAACTTTGCTAAAAATTCTCATTTTACAGCACTTTCCTCCTTGAAAGGCAGTCTCTCCTCCCAGTCTACTTAACTCCATTGTCCCACTAGATTCCCTGGGAGAGAGGTGATGGAAAAGAAAGCATCAAGAATTACAGCTGTCTAAGGAATTTCAGCAGTATCAAGTTTCATTTTAAACCCCTGATGGTACTGAATGGGTGGAAATCACATCAACCAGTAGCTTACTACTAATTTTATGCCAGAAAGAAGTCAGAGTTGGCAAGCCACAGCTTGATAGATCAAGTTGGTAGGAGTGCATTGGCAGTTCCACAAACAGCACTACACTCAGACAAATTTGGGCTATTTTCAGTTCCTGCTCTTGCCACTGCAGACAGGAGAAACACGCAGAGCAGACTGACAGAACATTAAGAGCCCATTAGGCGACTATTTCATCCATGGCATTATAGACTTGTATTAAGCTAGTAACAACTAGTTACTTAGATAGTGGTTTCTGATTATAAATATAAACCACACCGATTCATCAACAGGTGACCACATAGTGAGCTACAAATATTTTTTTATTTTTACTATTACTTTTGTTGGCTATTCAGCTCATCAATGCCCTGATTTAAATCCGCTAGCAGAGAGCATCATGCTGCTACATAACCCATTCCGTACTGAAATCTTAAATATAACTCTTAGTTTTGCTGATCCCTTGATTAAAAAAAATATAAAAGAATAAAAAAATGCAGAAAAAGGTGATGACACTGCCGAGAGATACAGAAGAACTAACATGCAAGAAGTGTCTAAAAAGCTGAGAATTCTTTAGCTTGGAATAAGGGATAATTGAGGTAGATAAAAGAACACAGTCCTGAAATAGCACAAAGATAGTGAAGAGAGAACAAGTTTCATTCATTTTATAAGGACTGAACAGCACCAGGCAGTAGATTTAAAAGAAGCAGAAGGAAGTCGGTTTTCCCCACAACACTCCACACCTGTGGAACCCACTGCTGCCAGGTTTTCTAAACCGTTCATGCTTCTAGCACGAAAAAAAAAAAAAAAAAACACAACAAATATTTGGACGAATTAACGGCAAGTGTGCCGAGGGATATTAAACACACGAGCGCGGGCACACTGACAGTTGAAAAAATGTAAAGCTATAGCTGGGGGAGAAGAGATATTCCGAGGCTCCCCTCTGCTGCGGCGTGCACCCCTGCAGCCTGACAGCCGAGCAGGAACAGCTCGAGTGCCGCTAGAATTTAAGGGCAGGGGAGAGCGTAACAAAGCCAGAAGCAGGAGAGCGTGAAGAGAAATGCCAAACGCCGAGCACAGCTCACGCTCTGCGCGCTGCGCTTCCACAGACCAGCAGCGCTGGCCCCAGACAAGCCCAGCCGCGGCACGCGTTCTCCGCGAGCAGTTACTCACTTCTTTCACTCCCTCATGCGCGCTGCTGGACCGGGCTGGGGCTACGTGCGGTTACGGCTCCTGCTGGGACACCCGGGCAAGGAAGGCGACGCAGCTCCTCGCACACCCTCTGGATGCAGCCCCTGGAAACCGAGCGCGCAGGGAGAGCGGCTTCGAAATGGCTCCTCTCACAGCCAGAACCAGCCAAAAGCACACGGCGCAGGAGCCCCGCGGGGCGGACCGGGAGCCTCTCCCGCAGCCAGGACAGCGAAGGCTCCTCGGGCCGCGGCCGCCGACGCACCCCCAGCCGCGGCCCCGCAGCTCCGGCCGCCCCGGGGCACTGCCCGCACCCCCGGCCGCCGCCTCCCGCGCTCTCCCCGCTCCCCCCGGCGGGTCGCCCAGCCCGCCCGGCCCCTCGCCGCCCACCTGGCGCGGGGCTCCCTCCCTCCCTCAGGGCGCTGCCACCGCGGGGGCGGCCAGGCCTGGCCTCACCGCGCCGGCGTTCGTCCCGTCCGCTCGCCCCGCGACGAGGTGTCTCTCCGTGCGGCGGAGAGGGAAGAGGGCTGACACCCACATGGGAGGCGGCGGCCCCTCCGCCGGGAATGCCGGAGCGCGGCCGCAGGTCACCCCGCAGGAGGCGAGGCAGGTTCCCGGCGGCGGCGGGGCTGAGGGAACAGCCTCTCCCCTCGCCTCCCGCGCAACGGCGGGACCTCGCCTGCTGCCACCTGGCGGCCGCCCCCCGCCCGGGCCCGGCCTCCCTGCCGCCCGCCCTCCCGCCGGCGGCCGTCCAGCCCCCCGGGCCCGAGCGAGCCGGCGAGGTGGAGGTGGGCCGCCGCCTGAGGGAGGCGGGCGGTAATGGCGGGAGGCAGCGCAGGTGCTACCGCGCCTACCGGCACCTGCGCTCCCCACCCCGCGCCCGCCCACCCACGGCAATAACGGCACGGAGAAGATGAAAGACCAGCTGCTTCTAGCCAAAACACTCGCTAAGAGAAGATAACGCGCGATCCCGGCCAGTCAGGGCAATCCCACGAATAACTGCAGGCAGGGCGGAGAATGGATGGAGAGCAGCCCCGAGGAGAAGGACCTGGGGGTGCTGGTGGATGAGAAGCTCAACGTGAGCCGGCAGTGTGCCCTCACAGCCCAGAAAGCCAACCACATCTGGGCTGCATCCCCAGCAGCTTGGCCAGCAGGGCGAGGGGGGAATTCTGCCCCTCTGCTCCGCACTGGTGACACCCCCCTGCAGTGCTGCCTCCAGCTCTGGGGTCCCCAACATCAGAAGGACATGGGCCTATTGGAGCGGGGCCAGAGGAGGCCATGGAGATGATGCGAGAGCTGGAGCCCCGCTGCTGTGAGGACAGGCTGAGAGTTGGGGGCGTTCAGCCTGGGGAAGAGAAGGCTCTGGAAAAACTTTACGGCCTCCCAGTGCCAGGGCCTACAGGAAAGATGGGGAGGGACTCTTGATCCAGGAGTAGAGTGACAGGACAAGGGGCAACAGTTTTAAACTGAAAGAGGGTGGATTTAGATTAGATATGAGGAAGAAATTCTTGACCATGAGGGTGGTGAGACACTGGAACAGACTGCCCAGAGAAGCTGTGGGTGCCCCATCCCTGGAGGTGTTCAAGGCCAGGCTGGACGGGGCTTTGAGCAGCCTGGTCTGGTGGGAGGTGTCCCTGCCCAGGGCAGGGGGGTTGGAACTAGATGATCTTCGAAGTCCCTTCTCACTTTAACCATTCTATGATTTGCCCAAAAGTCTGACCTTTGAAACCATGCCAGTAGCAGTGATAAACTGGCACTGTGAAAAACAAACCACAGACAAGCACATATGAGGAGGATCTTGATAACTTCTGAGTCAGCATCTGCAGGAAAAATTGGATTTGTCTTTCTGTTCCTGCTTTATATTAAGTGTACCGGACCTAAAATCCCTAAGGGCATTTTTATTGAACAGTGCAATAAAGTGTCCAGCAGGAGCTCTAAACCTTAGAACTGGATAGCCACTGGCAACAGTTCATTGCAACATTGAGTTTTATGCTTTAAAAAAAAAACCCAAAACTATTATTCTTGTGCTGGAACTGACCCAACCAGGTGAACCCATTTGCTTTAAAGCACAGCAAAACAGGTTGTTTTTTCTTGGCAACATTTTGGGCTCGATTACACTTGAACCCAGCAGAACCAGTAAAAGATTATGTGTTGAGTGTGCTATTCATTGCACCAAAACCACTATTCCATTCCCAAGCTCATGTGTAGCTACAGGCTCTAAGCAAAGATCTACTACAGAAAACTTACTTTTCCCTGTATTCTTACCAGGCAATTGCCACAGCATAGCACTCCCAAGCACTTTCAGATGTCTTGTGGGCACCACAGCTGATCTCAGTTGTAAAACAACAGCTGTATACAGCTGTATGTTAAAGATTTCTCACAGGCAAAGAAAGGCTGTGTTACTATGCTCCCTCCAAGAGATCGAGGTCTCACTTGTAGTAAATAAATGGGTTTGGAAAACACAGATTTAACCTAGAGAGAATTCCTCCAGTCCCTGCTGAGTCATGCTGTGGTCTGGTATGAGGCAGACCTGTACCTGTGCTTCAGAAACTAGAGCGAAGCCTGTTTGGCACTGGTAGACAACCTAGCAGGAAGCAATTGCTGCACTACTCTGGCCGTGATCTAATAAAGTACGTAAGTGACTAATTGCTAAACCAGGTAGCACGTGGGCAAGAATAGCTCTGGCAGATTACAGTATTTTAGCCCTACTACAGAGTAGGTGTTCTACTTCATCTACTCTGCCAATTATACGACTACTGTTTGCTTCTGGGAGAGACACAACTGCGGCCAGAGGGACTAGAAACAAGAGTTTGTTTTCAAGAGCAAAGACTTAAATACTTAGGTATAAATAAGTTTCTTAAATATATTTAGCCAACACGGTGGGATTGCTCTGCTTGAGACAGTTCTTAACTCCTGGTATCGGGGAAAGATTACTTAACCTGTACCAGTAACCAGCTGCCTAACTCTATCAGCCCTCAGGGGAAGGAGAACTTGCTTCTACCTTAAGGGAAGCTGAACAGCCTTAATCTCCACCCTGGAGGCCCTGAAGGCCGGTTCAGCTGGGTGCTAATAGCATCAGATGAGTTGGAGCCTTGGTACATTAAAGCAGAAACCACAAGGAGGCCTTCTGAAAAGCCAAGGAACATACACCTGTCCCTGTTTTCCCTTTCTTTCTCTTTTGCTGCCTTTAATTTCCCTAATCTCTCTCTTGTTTTCCATTTGACTTTTGGAATGATTGCTCCCTCCCAGGGGCTAATGCAGAATCCCTCCATCTTCTCCTCCCCTGCGGATGAACTGTTAGGAACAGCAGGCCTGGTGTTTGCCCAGCAGTGCAAGAGCAAGCCGTTGCCATGCTGCTGAGGGGGAGAGGAGCAGTCCTTCCCACACCTTACCTGTGCAGCTGACACACAATTTGTTCTGAACAACTGCAGAGCTACGCGTCTCCCCTTCTCATTACATTGCAATGCTATCTGAAGTCTTTTGTGGTCTCATAACAAATGGGGCTATCCAAGAAAAAACCCCAATATACTCAGGCTATTGGCTGCCCTTTTCTAAGAGATGGACATAAAGGAGATTGTGAAATGGCATGGTTCTTTTAAATAGAAAGCAAAACACAAAGGCTTGAAAGAAAACATCATTCACTATGAGTTTAAATGTAATTTTTTCTGCAGTAATCAGAAAGGAAATGCTAGTTTAAAGTTTTAATTTCCTAGCAGAAGACGCAGTAGAAAATAACGCATTTGAGGGAGGTATCAACTCACCAAGCAAAGAAAGATCTGGGTGAGGACAGGAATCGACCTACTTCGTCACTTGTTCAGCACATGGTGATCCAGCCACATCTTGCCTCCTCGTGTGAGGGCAGGGATAGCCACCAGCGCCACTCACCCAGCAAGCTGCAAAGATTCAGGTTTGAGAGGCAAAGGGTATCTCGGTATTTTTACTTCCAAAGCTGAAAGACTTCCCTGCCCATGAGCCAGTTCTTTGGCCAGCTGCCTCAGTGAAAGAATAGGAATCCATTTCATTAAAATTCTCTGGGTTACAGCAGCCTGGGAACAAGGCATTAGTGCTACTTTGAAAATTCAGACTAGATTACAGCATAAAATGATAAGACTGGCAAACAGATAATGGGTTAGAACAGGGGTACGCCCTGGAGGACTGAACTGCGGCTCACTAGTCACAAAGAATCACCTTGCACCAACAGTAGGAATGAAAGTGTGTGAAAATCCCTGTTGGGATAAGGAAGGAGAGAATCTGAGAAAGATCAGATTGTGGTAGAGTAGGAAGCTAGAGTTTCCCTCCCTTGAATTGTTTCAGCCACTTATTTGTTTCAGTACTTCTCTGTGAGCCACTAATTGTCGCAGTAGGATCTTTCTGCTTCATTTCCTTCTCTTTGTGAGAGCAGGCGTCAACATTGCAAAGAGTTAGAAATCTGCTGCCTACTATATGGAAGATGATGTCAGATTTGCAACATGTCCAGCACAGGTCAGTGGCACAGTTAAGCCTTGGAAAGTGCCTTTTATACAAGCATTATATTTCAAGATCTGTGGCAAAAAAACACACTATCGCAAAACCCAAAAACGAACAGGAAAAAAAAAGTTAAAAATGGAGACATGAGTTAGCTTGCTGGCCTGGAAGAAAGACAGTGTAGTTTTACAAGTTTTCTCTTCACCCCTAGGTCTGTTACTCTTTAAGCAGGAGTACTAGAAAGAGTACCTGACACCAAAGGAACAGTAGCTAGCTCAGCTGCAGCTTAGCTGTCCTGAACAACACTAGCGTTTTGTATTTTGCACCCAGAAACTGGGTTCAGAAAAGCCTACATTTTATGTCCCCTACATATGCCTTTTCCCAGAAGTCAATTGTCCCTGTCAGATCCTTGCGTGAGAACAGCGGAGACACCTAGAAGATGGAAAGTTTTTCAATTAACATATCACATTACAGAAATGGGAGAACATACCTGTTTTATGCTTATTCTACGTTGCACATGAGGGGGAGTTCCAGGAATGGCACTTCCCTGGGATCTGCAGCCACTCTGGACACTGCCTCACTCGTAAGGAAAATTCCACAGCAGCACAGCAGGGCAAGCTGGCTTTCTAGCCAAACAAAAAAGGACTTCCCCTTTCTTCCTCCATACCAAATCCTTCTCTTTGGTCACACTGATGGACTTCTCCAGCTTCTCCAGATAAGCAACAGCCAGATCACGTACAACTACATAGACCATGTCCCTTGCTCTTACTACATATAGATACCTCAACAGTTTTCTTTATGTGGACATACTCCCTACTTTTTTCCATTGTTAATCACCATCTTTAGTCCCTTAGAGCTAGTAATACAAAGTTGGTGTCAAATAACCTGTCTACACACGTTTCCTGCCTAAGCCTTCCTTAACACCTTCTTCACAGCAGGAAATATGAATGAAAGACAAGCAGAAGGCTACATAGATTTAGGTGAAGCAAAAATATGCATTTAGGAAAACATGAGAGTCATTCAACTGAGCGGCCTTTTTAGCTTGTGTTTCTTATCTTTACTATCTCACAGCAAAACTAGACCTCCAGCACACACAGCGTGTGCTGTTTTACATTTCTTTTCCTTTGTTGTTTCTCAGCTGTATAATTTAAACCTTCTTTCTTTTACTGTATCTAACTACAACACATTCTAATATTTACAAATGGAGAGTGACTTGGCACAATACTGGGTGCAGTCTGTCTGCCATCAGAGAGGCATTCTCCAAATGGGCCTGCTCGCCTTAAGAGCTGGGAGATCCAAACTGTTTGTTTAAAACCTAACTTCCTCCAAAAACAGCCATGCACAGCTGTAGGTCTATTGACAACTGTTAAAGAACTGGAGATTTAGACCAAAACTCTGGAGCAGGGTTAGAAACCTTTCAGTGACCAATTAGATATCCCGTGGTAAGTGGGAGCAAAGGGTGCCCAAGTTGTTCGGCAGCAAGCAGCCAGAAGCAAGCCACTGTGCTAGGCAGCAAGGCTATTAATGCTTGATACTGCCATGGAAAATAAACGAGAGCTCAATTCTTGGAGCTGAGAAATAATCATGGACTTTAGCATCTTTCACAGGTGAGAAACTGCAGATGGCCAGTCCCCTGCAATCTTTGCCTAAGACATCTTTATTTCCTCTGGATGCAAGGGGATAGTTACGAAGACCTAAGAGTAAGACTCAAAATGTCCTGTGTTCTAGCTGAGAAGCAGCTATGGGACAAAGGATAGGAAGTGCTGAGTAGGAGAGCAGTTACGAACACCCAGCTCCCTCAAGATGCTCCTAAATCAGGGATTTATTGGTGGGAAAGCAAAAATAGCAGTGCTTGCAGTGCAAACATGTAGTACTGCTTGTTACAATGGGCACCATGTGGCTAGAAGCCTCCAGTAGAGAAGCTCTGCAGCCAAGATAACCACCTCCGCTAAGCGCCACAAAGAGTGTGGGGGGAGAACCCACACACCGGTTCTCCTTGCTCTGCTCCTCCTCACGGGTTAGTGCTTTTCTCCCCACACTGGAGCACTGCAACTGAGCCTTTCTAAGCAGTGTGAGAATAACAGGACGATAGTGAGGAAATTGTTCTTGAGCATGAGCTTTGACCCCTCTGGGCAGTGAATATGAGAGACCGGGGCTGGACAATCCCTGGCACATTAGCTGCCTTTGTGAAGTTATTTGCTGATTCAGAGGTGTGAAACTCTACAAAACACTGTGGAAGCAATGGCACTGCTTGTGGTACTGAAACAGCATGGATTCCTCCTGGGCTGTTATGACTTCATAAATATTGACTTTGGATAAATCTTCTGACAAAATTCTGGGTGTTGTTTTTTGTTGTTTTTTTTTTTCTTTTTCCTCCCAAGTGGGTTCCCAGAGCTAATTTGCTTAAGGCAACATACATGACACAAGAATAAGCCCTTTGAATAGTGATGCAATTGCTTGGTCATGAAATGAAAAAAGGCTGGATTTTGATTGATAGTTGGAGTTCAAGCTGTTTGTTTGATTTACTCTGGATTGTTTGTCACCTCAGTGCTATTCCTGCCAACACATGTCAGAGCACTATTGATTATGGACTGAAATACTGGCTTAAAGTATTTTTTGAATTTACACTTAAAAGTTTTCCTTTCTACTTTTTTTTCCCCTCTACAGAAGCAGTGCAATTTTACCCATGAATCTTTTTTCTTCAAGAAATCTTCTAAGCTACAACTAGCCACATGCCTAGCCTCATTCTTTTCTCATTTGCAGCAGTATGAAAGTTAAAGCAACGTAATTTACTTCAGTGAAATGATTCCTATGCAGCTCATTAGGATTAGTTCTAATATACTTTAGGAAAGCATTATTTCTCCCTCTGCGACATGATTACAATTCCCTTCGTGCATGACTATTCTGGTTGGCAGCAATTGTCACAATTGTCACCCTATCAACACGACACGGTTCTCCCAGTGTTATGCACAGGAAAGCCCCGATCCAGTGCCAAATTGTCAGGAGGTTACAGAGAAGACAAGTACACCGAGGAACTGACTGTTTCCCTGCTTTGGAGAGAAAATCGGACACCACTTCCCCTAGAAAAGCACTTCAGCATTAAACATGCGTATGTGTTTTGCTGAATTGGGCTCAAATTTCTGGTCTTTTATTCTCAACAGAACAGGTTGAGAGAAGAACGAGGGCAGACATAACTACAGCTGAGGAGACAGGAGATCAGATATGACATAAGGCACTTAGCTGTGCTCTCCCTTGGCAATGGCAAAGGTAGCTTGGTAAACTCCAGCAATGCAATAGTCAATCATTAATATTTAATTTGTACTCATTATTTCTTGCCACCTACTTCAGTACACGTCACTGCACCTATATCAGGCGCGCACACACACACACCCCCAGACTGAACTCAAATATCTAGCTTGGAATAGATGCTGTTTTCAAACAGTTTTTCTCTTCAACATTACCCACTTTCCTGATTTACTGACTCTTGGCTGAGCTTAAAATTATCTGAAAATCATTGCCACTGAGAAAAACTTCAGTACACATACTCAAGCACACGCTGAATGTCTAACCTGGAGAACAACGTCCACAGATCCAGGCTCTGTGATATGGCTCTGATCAGATACGTGAATGCAAGTCATTGGCAGCAACACTCCTATCATCATTTCTTGTCACGCTGTCTGCTGGCAACTTGATGCTAAATAGTTTAACATTTGTATCAGCGACTCAATCAGGGTATTAATTTGAAGCAGAAGAGAGTTGTTTACCAAAAATAAATAAAAGGCTTATAGATGATGTAAGTACCGAGCTATGGGGCTTGCCTCCCCATACAGTAGACATGCCTAGATGTTTTTCCCCTGATTCATGAAAACAGTTGGACCACAGGCAACCTGCGTACTGATCTGCAGGCAAATCTTACATCTAAACATCGGTCTATCCTCAAAACATTTCCAATGCATGAGGAACAGCATGAAAGCAAACGCTGTGGTTGCCCCCTCCCCTGTACCTCCTGAGCATTACTAGATCTGCATCATCTTTTATTCTCACTGGAAGATGTGAGCCTTCATGCAGCCAAGCTTTCCGTTCTACACAGAGAAGAGTAAAAACGCAATTGAACACTGTGTACTGACTGAATTATTAGGTTATTAAAGAGAGAAAAAGACAGGACAGTGGAAAATGGACGTGTGCTCAATTTCCCTTTTTGAAAAGAAAGTTGTTTTAGGATGAGGCATACGCACGCAGCATTTCAGGGAGAGTATGTACAAGTTATCCTTTTATATAAATGGTCACGGCCAAGCCTATCCAGCTGCTTTGTAACACACTTTCTACACCATGAAAAGTCATCTTTACAGCCAAATCCCTATGAGCATAACGTGAACAAGATTTTATCCTGTCCTCCATAGAAAGAGGCAGTCATTTTGGGGCAAGAAACCAAGACATGTTCTACATTACATAACTCATGAGCAACTATTCCCTCATCTAATAAGGCCACCCTTGGGGTTATTCTTGAAAAGTTTACCAGCAGAGTAACTCGAAGAAGTTCTAACACACTTGAAAATATTTTCTATGCTAGAGATTCAGACCATAACTTTAGCAATATATAGTCTAGCAACTACAGGATGCACAATTTTTAACTGCCTAATGTTCAACATTTGAGTTGAGTTTGATTAACCACAAGTGCCAAACACTTGTACAAAACACAGAATCTGCCTTTTATTTCAGTTTGGACTCTTAAGAAGCATCAGGCTGTAGTGAGTTGTTAAAATCCTGCCTTTTTATTTTCCTCTTTAATTATCCCTACATAGAGGTGTAAAACATGTGTCTTCTTCCTGCTTTCCTCCAAACACCTCATACAAATAACAGGTATTTCATAGCAGGAAGAATCCTTTCCCCGAGATGATACAGCATAGTTGAGCTACATAAGAATGTCAGGTGGCACAGCCCATCCAGCCTTACCGTGTTCTTTCATCCAGCCCTGCAGAGCCCCGTCTCTCTCCAGCTCGCTCCCTGGCCAGGCGTAGCACAAGGATGAGCTGTCAACACGAAGCTTGACCCAAACAGAGCTGGACTCCGCAGAACCAAAGGCTCAGCCCCGAAGATAATCCCTCCCAACAAGCTCTCTGCCTGCCCTCTAAAGTAAAACAGAATCCGGCCTCTCAAAAAAGCTGTTGCTTCTAAAACTTGAATCAAATCTAATTTATCTGCTACAGTGAAACAAAGGGAGAAACAAAGCGAGAAACAAAGGGGGTTGGGAGGAGAGGGAAAATATTCTGTTTCATTTAAAGATTAACATGAGGATAATTTATTAAACTAGACCTCATATGTTTTCTTTCTTAGTGCATAATGTAAACAGAACTCGGCTCACTTCACGCAGATGGTCCGTAGACTCCAAGCACTTGAAAGAAGGGAGAAGAACAGGCAAGTACAAGTGGATGAGGAGGACCAGGGTTCTGGGAACATCTCAGTGTAAGCATATTCTTAGGGCTATTATGCACGACATACCGCACAACTAAACACCCAAACTTTGCTTCACTGATCTGCCTTCCCATAAAACCCAGTCTACATAATAACAACATCTGTTCAGCAGGACAATTATACATGTAAGTATATTTACATTTACATATAAATTTATATATACACACACATAACCTCAGAGTAGATAGCTTCTTACATTCTATAACGAAGTAAATAAAAGTAAGGCTCTGGAAGGCACTTTTCCCATGTTGTAAGAACAACTCAGAGATGTTTAGAGAGCGAGTGCAATACTCCCCACTATCTAAATATCTCTAACTCCCAAATTCCTTAAAGTAGGCATTGATAATTTTTTTCAGGAAAAATATTTCCTTATGCATTTCAGCTGCACAAAGAAAAGAAGTTTACATGTAGCTTTGAACAGATGTGTTTACAGGCACAAAAGAAGAAAAACATAACCTTACAGCTATGTATCACTTTTTCTATTTGTAGTGTTCCTGGATGTTAACTTTACAGTTCCTGTAGTTTATTGCAGTTCTGTAGGGTTAATTAAAATCCTTCTACAAAATCAGATAAACAAGAGGAACGGGGGAGGGAAAGTGTGGATTTTATGTACTGTCTGTTCATCTCGAGTGAAGCCTGCCCCATGTGTACAATCAAACATCTGTGGAAAGCCTGCACTTCCACCAGAGCAATCACTCTTTGCATTCCAGCTTTGGTAGCTGGTTCTTTTCTTTAATTCTGTGTGTATCTACGCATGCACACATCTGTGGTTTGAGCATACTTTTCACAAAGGAAAGAAAAAAGTAAGAGAGTTTACTTGACATTTTATTACTGTAAAAGCCAAAAAATCTTCAGTCCTTACATTGCAAACAGCTAATGTTTTAGAAACTTCTACGCTGAGATTTTATAGGGATTAAGAAGTGGCCTTTGTAAGTCATAGGTACCAGTCACATACTGATGTGAGAACAACAACTAGAGTAAAATAAATCTAGATTATATTTACCCTCTACATACGTACAGAATCTTACAATACATGATCCAAAATTGAGTTAAATCAATGAAGAAATACCACGTGGAGTTCAGCCAGCTGGGTCAGACCCTTACACTGCAAGGAAGAAACAGTTTACATTCAACTTCTAAGTAATCATTTTATACAGAAAGGTGGGCCCATGATTGCTTAAGAGCTCATATTGCTCAGGGCCCTAAAGAACAGTTTGTTCCCTAGTTTTGGTATCTCCACCTGTCAAAGTCATTCATTTGGGTAATTAAATGTTACTGCTTCTGATGGAACCTGACATTTTACTCTTCTCAGGTAGAACTTGCAAGATACAGAATACAGGACGGCGCTGATAAGCTCTGAATGAAATTTCTTTACTCCCACCAATATCCTTGCCTCAGGACTTTGAGAGCTGTGAGATAAACCGAACATTTCAGGCTAACTTCACCACTGAGTTAAGAGAATCATACCAATAGAGAAGGTACAGCTACTTCTGGCTGAGAAAGAAGAACCTGCCTGGTTCTCCATACGTGAACCTTCAACAGACAGATGCAAAGAGCTACAATGAATTCTGCCTGTCCTGGTCTCATTTGTCAAGTCTGAGCTGCATCCAAGGGTGGCAGGGGTTCCACACCTACATTCATGGCACATCACTGTGCTGTGGTAAACACAGAGCAGATAAAACATCTTCACTGCAACAGCATTCGTGCGCAAGTCAGCTGTGCAGTTTAAAAGCAGACAGCATGTAGAAGAACAGAAAAAAAGATTATGGTAGCATAAAAGCAGCTCTTTGCATAACAGATTTTTAGATACTTTTACCTGAAGTCAAAACAGATTCTTCACGTCATCGAGAAGACAGAGATTTTATTCAAACTCTGAAGATTTTTTTTTTACTAATCATTATGTGATAAGATGCTGCAATTCCCTTCAACAGTAGGACACTACCACATTCTAAAATGACACAAGAAGCAGTAAGAGAATCTGCCTCTGCTAACAACTTCTGCAGCAAGAGAAGTAACAGTTCTCTAGTCTACCATCTCAGATAACACACAGTGGTTTTGGTACTTACATAACTACCAAGTAGGTTACAGCAAAACAGACTGTTTTATGGGCTATTAAAATTGCTCCAAGTCACTTGGTTATTACTTTCCATATTACATAGTAATTTACTTCCACTATTTCTTTAGCAATCATTGCATCTTTTGGAACATTTTGCAGCTCAGAACCAGAGACAACTGGACCAACTCCCTAAATTCCATACCGCACCACTGAAGCATCTGTACGTCTTGCCTACCTTATGTCATGTTTTTCCAGGGTTTTATGTTCGTCTATAAAAAACAGTATAGTTCCATTTATTTATCTTTCTTCAACAGCCTTCCTTTTGAAAGTTTAGCATTTTCTACCAAAATTATGGATGTAATTTCAACTTTGAGAGAGCTAGAGAGAAACCTACCTCTCTCTATATATTATACACACTGTCTGCACAGTGAGTCAGAGCCTCAGCACAGCTTGTCAACGCAAGTACCTACAGCCAAATCATAACCTCCACTCTAAGGTGTGCACTAGATGAAAGGAAGAGAAAATGCATTACAATGTCCAGAAATCTGTCAGTCTTCAATCTTAACTAGCACTGTGCTCTGCTTCCCATGTTCCCAGGGTACTTTGCACTTGGGAATTCCAGGTTACGGTGGCATGTAGCTGGCTGGAGGGGAAATGTAGCCGGAGAACCCTGGCTCTGCACAGCTGAGGTTTTTGACACATCCATCTAAATGCTCTGCAGAAGTAACTCTGAGTCAACTACATTTGTTTTTCTACCTGCACAAACTCACAGCTCCCTGGTACGTGCAGTGAAGACTACGAAGCTGTTCAGCTAGGGCATTCTGTTTTGGATGGGACAATCCCCCTGCATACTTGGAGATCTAGAGAATTTCCTGACAGATTATGAAATAATTAGTTGGCCAGAGATGCAGCCCTGAGCCCATTCAGTAGGAAGGCAAACTTTATTCCCTCACAATCTCTGACTGGAGCTGGATAGAAAAGCTGGGTTTTTTTAATCCCTATGGGAAAGTTGATAGTTTTGAGCTGATGGGTTTTCCAAAGAAGTTTAAGTTACAGTGAAAAATTATAAGTTTCCTATTTGTTTTTTCTATACTTTTCTGGTTCTCTCACTTTTTTCCTACAATTTCTTCTAGAAAGAAAGGAGCTGGAGGGAAAGGAGGTTGGGGAAGGAAGAGAGAATGAAAGCAGTCCTCCCCCCCACTAGTTTTCATGTATTTAATAAAAACTGTTTCTTAATAGGAGAACAGATGAAGATTAGTAAGAAAATGCGTAAGTGTGAAAACAGCCTTTTTCTAATTGCTAAGATAACCCAAATGTAACCCAGAAGAGTGTCAAGATTCAAACTGTAAAGTACAATCCATCAAATTCATGAAATGCAAATAATTACAGAGTTTTTGGAATTCCAAGATTACTGTTAGTACAAGGAAAAGCCAAGCTCCAAAAGAACTTCTTTAGCAGCAGGCAGAAGAAAACTTATCATAAACTGTTGATAACCCAAAAAATAATGAGGCCTTTTGAACTTTGCTGACACCAGATGGAAACATTTGGGAAAAAAAGAAAAAAAAACCAACCAACAAACCAAGCAAAACCTTAACACATATGATTTAGAAATACTCCTGCTTTATAATCACAGTAGACTGATGCAGAAAATACTACAATGTCATAAGGGATTTGAACTTCAAGCAATGGAAAAGCAATGGGAATACAATGTTCTGGAGTTATAAAAATTGAAAAAAAGAATTACACAGAGTTAGTGACAAAATTATTTTTAAAAGACACTGGGGGTTTTTTGGGGGGTGTCTCCCAGAATGCACTACACAGCCTTTTACACCCATACCAAAGACACTGACGGACATCATTTTGTGCCTAGAAGGTCTGCAGTCACATGTGTTAAAAAGTGGGAAATAAAAAGTAGGGCAAAGAAATGAAGTC
The DNA here is from genome assembly GCF_964199755.1 of Larus michahellis. Classification (NCBI taxonomy): domain Eukaryota; kingdom Metazoa; phylum Chordata; class Aves; order Charadriiformes; family Laridae; genus Larus; species Larus michahellis. The sequence goes on from NC_133904.1 coordinate 17,053,753, forward strand.
AGATGCAGGCAGTTTCATAGTAGGCACAACTACTTTTAGGTTTCTTTAATCAGATTAATTCTGATTCGTATTACTTTGGGCTTGGACAGCAACATTAAAAGTTACTCTAGAAAGCTCAATTGTAAGAAGTGCTAGAATCACTACTGTTGAAAAATGAGAATATTGAACTTCAATTGATAAAAATGTTCGGTATCTTCCAACAGAAAATTTCCCGATGTCTTGCAAAATTAGGTGTTTCAGTGGATAGATCAAATTTTTCCAAATATGCTAAGATAAGGTATTTTTTACCTGGTGGTAAACTAAGTTCTATACAACTTCTACTGATGAGAGATCAAGACAAAATTTAGGGCTGTCAATCTAGGTAATAAAAGCTGTGTTAGGTTGCAAACACATTAGTGTCCTTTGCATTGTTCAAAATTAGTTCAAATTAAGTGAAATTCTTTATCTCATCCATGATTGTTCTGTTGAGAGCATCTTTTTAGCCAGGAAGTATAACAGCCTAGTATTTCAAAGGCATTTATCTTGAGTCTGTTCTGTACATGCACTGTTCAGAGATGGGCAGTACCTAAATAGTCAGACAGCAACTGTACAAGCAAACTGAGTTGTTCTTCATCGGGTTCCACAGGACGCCCAGCCTGCCTGTGGAGCTCAGGTTCTCGAAGGCCCTGCCTGCTCTCCTCCGGCTCTCCTCCCACACCAAGTTCCTGTCCGGAAAGATGACTACTCTCTGAATCCTACAGCAATGGGTAACAAAAAGCAAAGAACATGAATCAGAGCAACACCTCTATGATATTGTACCTCGCTAGTTGCAACTGTAGCAACATCACCTGTAAGAAAGATCATTGCTCGAGTAGGGCAATAAATCAGAAGCCCACGTACTACAAGTAATAGTGCATATATGATGTAGAAGCCAGCTGGGCAGATCCTAAAGCACACCTTATGAGGAGTTCATTGCTCTTCATTTACCAAGAAAGCTACTGCCTCCTCACTTGCTTCACCATGAAGTTACAGGATAACCCAGCAAACACCATCCGCTCATCCTTGCACGTCCTTGCAGAGCAAGATTATGGTCACGTGCAGACATCTGCCTGAGATATTGCTTAGTTGACTAGGTAAGAAATACAACACGGAACTCATCCTGCTATAACAGACCCTTCAACAGCATACACCTTCTCTATGTAACCTAGAATAGCTTACAAAGTACCAGATCTTGACATATTTTACTGGCCCATGTTTTATCAGAAAAGATTTGGAATATGCATTACTTAGAAGAAAACACCTTTATAATAGAAAGAGGAGAATATATGTGTGTCTCTTTTTACAAAGAGAACAGCTATTGTTTGAAGATGCTCATAAACTTCAAAAGCTAATAATAACCTTTGATGGGAAGAACTGATAGGAAGAACCTATAAAAAAAATTAAGCCTTAAGACTAACTGTTAAGTCTGTTTCAGGAAATAATACCATTTTACTGCAGGACAGAGGGAAACACCAAAATCTGTACTGCATCTATGAACACCTTTGTGAACACCACAGAAATCAAAGGATCTCACACATCAGTGGATTTTTTGACAAGGTGGAAGAACCATCTCTTCCTAGAGCCCTATCTTCAAGTGATCCCAAACCCTGCTCAGCTTGGCTGTCCGAGGATGGCTCAGCTACAAATGAACTCTAGGAAATGAGATACACATTCTCCATTTTCAAGGCTTCTGTGAGACTGGAGGACCTCATGGCCCATGATGCAATATCAACACAAAATAGAAACTCAGCATATCACTTAATCAGATTTACTCCTTCAGATTTTTTATTTTTTGTACTCTCCCTTGGAAATATTTCCCCCCAGGAAACCCAAAATCATTCTAGATCTTCTTTCTTCTGTTTCATTTTTCCTAGGGGCCTGACCTGTAGAGCCATCAGAACAGTTACAAAAGGTCTCTTAGCTAAAAGGAAAGCAAGAGAACTTTTCCATGGACTTCTTAAGAGCACTGAGACCTGTTACATTCAAGACACAAGCAGTGACATTTATAAACACACAACATCCAACTTTTTAAATCCTTATGTCAATGCACAGGGTTGGGAGAATCACATGTTGACACTCGGCGTTCTCACACTTCTTTTCATGACAGGATACCAAGGCTTGGAATAACAGAGCACTTTTTTGTTGAGGAAGACAGAAGGGCTGAAAGTGACAGGAGATGGAGTGAGAAGGAAAAAGTCTTCCCTAGACTAAATAACATAGAAAAGATTCTTCTATTCCCTTTTAAAACATAGAAGTCTCCAAATGTATCCTTTCTATTACAGACATTCACACCTGCCTACACCATTTTGCTTGGCTCATAGCATGTAGCAGTGTGTCATGGGAAAGAGAAGCACTTACAAAGCCCAGCTGTACCATAACAAGGTGAGTCGTGATCCAGATACGTATCTCTGATAATCACACACCTCGAGAGAGAAGCCAGAGCACCAAGAAGCAGGTGAGAACTGCAGTCCCCTAGGTGCTAAGGGGGAATTAAACAGCAAGTCAATCAAAAGTAAGTGACAGAAGAAATCTCTATCTGCTTCCTCCCCTACTTCATTTCCCATGGACAGATTTGCACCCAAGGTCTGATGCTGTCAAGAAAGCTTCTGACAGCTCATCTTGAACAACCACCTTGCTTGAAATAGGAAAAAAAAAAAGTTCCTAGTTATTGAAAGCTTTCCAGGGCGCCACCATTAACTGTCAACTCTTGTTGAAATAGTCCCCATTTCTTAATCCTATGCTTCTTTATCCTTTTTCATTTTTTTTTGTCCTTTAGCTCTCTCCTAAGGGCAAGTGCTTAAAGAAAAATAAAATAGATACATACATATAAACATACACACACAAACAGAGACACACAGTCTATTCCTAATCTCGCCATTGCTGCAATCCTTTCAGTTTTGGAAAAAGGAGTCTGGACATATGTTAATCACAAAAAGCTGATTAGATAAATCTGGCCTGATTTGTTGTTTATATGATAAATTGCTGCAACAGTTTCACCTACTATGGCCCATGGCCAGCACTGGCCCACAAAGCGGATGTGAGTGCCAGCTCTAGCTCGCTCACACTCCCTCCCCAGTATTTACTCCAATACTCAGTCCTTCACCCTCCCTGTTCTTCCACGACTGTGGGTACTCACTGTCATAGGACCATTGACATGGAAAATCTTGAGGCTATAGCTCTTGTTCTCTTACAGCACTGTTGTGTTTTTTTGTTTGTTTTGTTTTCAAACAAAGAAACTCACTGCTGGTGTCGGTACAGACATTTCAACAGGTTTGTTTCTAACTCCAACACATTGGTTTTGACTCCAGTGCCCTGCTTTACCAGTCAATAATGTGTTCATTCACCCCTAATGAAGGGTCACAGAAAAGTTCAGCAATCAAGGGAGAAATAACATCACTTATCCCCTCCTCACAACGGCCAGGCGATAGATGTGGAGCTTGTTGTGGAGTCACCCAGTTCTAATAAGGCTTTCAAAAACCATCCCCTGCTCAGCACTGGCCAAATACACATCTTACCCATTTTTCCTGTACTCTGACTTGTTATCAAAATTATGATGTGTGAAGATAAAGCTGATCAAAAATAGCATGGACTTCATGTTCAAGCCAGGAGTTATTTCTCAAGCCCTGTAGTACAAAAATAGTCCTAAATATCAGTTGAAGACACTTATATAATAAACTACACCCTGAAATGTGACTTGAGAAATTTGATATATATTTTGCAATACCCCTAAGAGCAATATGCTATAGGAGCTTCAGTCATCAAGTCAGCCTCTCAGTGCCATCATAAATTGTGCAGCGTTATGCCCTACTCAGGCACATAATAACAGCCACTGACAGAAAACGCTGATGGAGGTAGACCATTCCTCTGCCCACCTGAATTGCTCCTATACTACATATTGTTAGTCCATTTTAGTTTTTAAGTCTCACGGAACAGGAGCAATATTTTAATTTTGCCTATAAAACCACCCTGACTCTCTTCCTTGTCTTCAACAGACACTAAATTCACATCCAAATTCACCTCCTTCCTGGAATTTGTCTAGATGTCATTAATCTAAGGAGAGAATTTTGTCACAGCTGGAGTTAGTACGCATCAGCTATAGACAGCAAAAAGAAATAACTCCCCAAAGCTTATGTGCAGACATTCTGGCACCTAAATGCAGACTAAACTATTTCTATACTGTCCTTGCAATCTCACTGTATTTCTTATATTTAATCAAAATAGCTATAATTTTCTTAATCTCTTTAAATTTATGACTCCTTGTCTCTCTAGTGTCTTCATTTGCGTCTAGGTCATTAAATTGCCCCATAATTCTACTTCAAAGATATGTTGAATAACCAAACCCACAGAGGCTATGAATCTTGTAATCGCTGCATCATAGGAAATGCTAAAGGCAGGGACTCTGGAGACTTCTCTTCTGCCCCACAGCAGCATCAGATCTACCTGACAGTTGCCTGTTAGAGCTCTTCTTAAAAGCCCAAATTATAGAGATTTTACAGTCTCCCAAGGAAAGAGTAGTACATTATCCCTAACTAAGCATCAGCCAAAACTAAGCAGAATTTATCTTATTGCAATTGAAGCCCATTATTTCTTTTCCTATCAAAACTTGGAAACACATTATTCTTTCTACTTTGCAGTAGTTTTCTAGGTATCTGAAGGCATTATTTAAGGAGGGAATTTTTGTTCTCTCAGTCAGAGAATTTAGGTTTTTGAGAAAGCACTGTCACTATTGGAAGATGGAATAAACATTTAGACCCTCCGGGAGTGCCAAAATACTGATTTATGTCCTAGCTTACTTGACACAGCTGTTGCTACACTAGGTATTGAGTAGTGACCAAGTACAAATGACATAAATGATCTGGACCACACCAGAATTTCAGAAGTGACTCTCTGATGCTTTTCCTTCTACGCACCTGAGAAATGAGCAACTTCTAGTATCTTCTTATTATGGGTTACTCTTGTACTGGTCCTTTGGCACAAGTCAGAAAAGCACATTGTACAATGGCACTACAGGGTCTCTGAGGAGCACCTGGAACACTGAAGAGCTGCAACCATCTCTTCCTTCGTTTATGTCCTACCCTTTTTTATTATGGCCAATGTACGGAGCAGGACAGAGCAGACATGGATATCAGAGAACTCTGTGCTGGCCATCAGAGCACAAAAAATAACTGTCTGGGGACAGCATGGGTACATCATTGTATTTGCACACTCTGCAATTGAAACTTAACATACATGAGTGAATGATGACAAATACATACCCTTATCTTTTCCCCCTCTAATCTTCCCATGCTATGGTTTATGATACATACGATTCTCGGAATGTAAATGATGTCAAGCCTTTTGAGAACCTAAACAGCCAAGAATCGTTGCCCTGACTGTTTGTAATTCAACACAGCAGATGACAGCTTTCTGACAATAACACGCTCTCACTGTAGCTGTGAATGTGTACACCAAGCAGGGAGAAAAACTGTTCTCAAACTCTGTCCAGTGTTGAAACAAGCCGCAGTCAGACACCATGTTTTGTAAGTCTCAATAAACTACAATTTATTGGCTTACAGAGTTAAACATTGGCTTCCATTTCACTCTAGCAAGAACAAACATGTATCGACGTTCTCACAGAATCCTTAGAAGAATTAAAAAGCAATTGCATCTTGCTAAATTGTAACAAAACACCAATATTGATCAGTATGGATAGCACCAGTGAATCAAATCCTGCTGCCCTGAAACCAGGGAGAGTTTCAAAACAGCAGAGCCAGGTTGCAGTCCTTATTCATAAGCTTTTAAAAACTGAGCATCTATAACTTGCTGCCCTAATATACTGCGAAGCTTTAATCTATATTAATAAGATGACTACTGACCAGGAATTTTAAAGAATAATTGCTTTGTAGGGTTTAAAGGAATACTGTTTAAAGGAAGACACCTGCTTTTTAAAGAAAAGCATTTTGATATTAAGGTCTTTCAATAAGAACTGGCTGGATATTGAATGGGATAGTAAATGCCTCTAAATAAATGTTTGATATGTGCGCTAAATTTAGGGGAGTTTGACTAGGAATTAAGATTTGTCTATAATAGAAATACCATCGCCTTGCACTTCAAATGGGATTTTGAAATATAGGAGCTGCTATTATAAATCAGGCTAGTAGTCCAGCCCAATCTGCTATTGTTTTTCCTCCTACTGTGACTAATGACAGCGCTTCAGAGAAAAGCCCAAGAATTCAGCAGTTCTTTTGGCCCCACTGACATTTGACGGTGACAAGTTTTACTGTTCATTGTTTTATTGTTCACGCACAAAAAAAGGCAGAAAAAAAACAACTGTAAAAATTCTTCTTTCCAATCTGTTTGAATATTCTTGTCCAAACGTTATGGAAAAAGTGAAAGGAAACACAGGTGGGCTTATTCAGAGCACACATCATTACAAACACCCCGTCAGGCCTCCTCTCATCTCTTCAACAGGAACAGTCCTCCTTTCTTCTCACTTTGGTCTTTCTGGGACTTGAGGTCACTTCGTTCCCCTTCCATTTCCCAGTCATACAGGGGGGTGGCTGCAGCACGCTTCACTCCCAAAGCATTGTAAGAAGCTCAGTATTACTTTCTGTCCCAGACTTCAAACATTTACACAGCTTAGTTCCTTCTTCGATTTCTGCTTCATATTGAACGGATAATTTCACTGAGTCATTTACATTGATATTTCATCTTTTTCCTGAGCTTTGCAGCCAATTTATGTGTGACTGGCTAAAGTGATTCCTTCCATTGCACGTTACTGAGCATTTGACAATCGTTCCACCCGTCATCGTGGTGCCTGCACCTATGACTTCACTTTGTACATGGAAGTTTTTTGCAGTTTTCTCTAGTGCTCTGTATTTCACAAAGCATTTTTGAAACTCCTATTCCAAATGTCAGCCCTCTGCCCATTCCATTTTCTCCCTTGATTTCTTCAAAATTTCAAGTTCACAACAGCCATCAACACTAATCCTGAGATACTCCTTTAAACACCAGTTATTCAGCTCACCATCATCTCTCTGTATCCTGTACCCTAGCAGATCTTCACTTTATTTCTCATACTGTGCAGCATTTATGTAAAATATACTATGTTGTGCTGAGGTTTGCATTCAAATCGTCAAAATATATCACCATTCCTCACAACTTCAAAATTTAAAGCAAGTCCCAATATGACCGTTTTAACACCTTAGGAAAATACATGTAGTAATCTTTTACTCAGTAAGCTTCTTCAGAACGTGTAATGGCATCTGCAGGCTTTCAGAAAGCTGCTGTGAGAGCAATCCCCCCCTCTCAGCAGCTGCTTCACTGGTCTCCTGTTAGGCAACTGGACTACGAAATTGCTCTGCATCAACAGCTGTCCTGCTTTACTCCTTTGACTTCAGATTATTTTCTTCTTCAGGGTATTTTCTGATCGGTCTCTTTATCCTTGTTTACGCTAGAGAAATTACATATTGCTGGTTCAGAGTGCAGAATAGAATGCAACTGCAAGCAAAGTGCAGAATGTGCCAGATTAATGCCAGTTCCCAAAATGGTCGTGAGCAGATTTTGTCCTTGTGTATGCTGGCAGCAAACCCACATTCATCTGTGATTCTGCTGCAATACTGCTGACATTTAATATCAGCAAGAGATAATTTTCCTAGCATAGACATGTATTTTTTCTTGCCAGATATTAAACTTGTATCATTCATAAATACTAGGCAAAGTCCCTTTGCCATAGAACCCTTGGGAATAATTTCTACTTGAACTCGTTTTGCCTCTCACTGTTGAAAGGTTTGAAAAAAAAGTAAATGAAATAGAAGGCCAGATTTCTGAATGGTCTAAATCTATGCGTTTCTGTTGATGGTGCCGATAAAACCCATACAAGAGCATGGAACATATTTTAAATTCTCATTTTTCCTTTCCTTTCATTAATGTAATAAACTCTGGTCATCTTCATGCTAACATCATACAAAAACCCCTTTGGATTAGAAGTAAAAGCCCCATGAGCATGCAAAACTTCTGAAGGCATGTACTCGGTCACAAGAGCAAAACCATGTTCACAATCAAAGGCTGCTATAAATTGCTTACTAACTTTCAAAACCCAGCTCAGTGGAGGTTTCTGCTTGCTCTGCCCCTCTCATTTAAAGGGCATGAATTGTAGACTAGAAACAATGCAAGGCAAAGATCGTTTTTACACTGAATGCTGTTTGGCATGAGTTCTGACTATTGCTCCGGGGGTGATCACAGCAAATATTAAACAACAACAATGAAATAGTCAGACTCTGCTCCTAAACTAAACTCAGCTAGTTATTCTGTGCACCCCACATGCTACATATCAGCAAGCCAGGGCCCAATAGCTGGCAGCCATCTGGCAGAAGCGGCAGCCAAAATCACTTCAAATGCTAGTTATACTTATTCAAATACATCTTTCTGGTTTCAGGGAGCTAAACCTTAAAGCTAGCATCAGTATATTCCTTTTCAGTATTTTCTCCATGCCTTATTTATTTACAGTTATTTTTCAGCTGTCCAAGTACAAATCAGAGACACAGGAAAGCCCTACAATTCCACTCCTGTTTTCTTTCCTTCTCTACAACAGTGATACATTTGGCTTGCCTTCCAACTCATCATTCACCCGCGTGTCTGTGACTGAACAGAGATCTGTATATAGATCCTTTATAAATTTTCGAAGATCAACATATGCATAAGTACTCTCTACCCAAGCAACCCAGTAAATATTTTAGGCAAACCTCTTTTGGCTACCTGGAGAAATTAGCAAAAACCCTGGGAACGCTGCATACATTTGAACCACAAACAACAGGAATATCTGCATTAAAAGACCTGCTTAAGAATAGTTTGGCGGTAAGAGAGACACGTAGAAGAAATAAATGCCACCTAGAAGTCCCCACAGCAACTTCAGCAAAAATCCAAAGGAACCTCAGATCTTCACATAAAGACTTATGCTGTAATTGTATTATATGGAAACATCATAGAATCATAGAAACCTCATGGTTGGAAAGGACCTTTGAGATCAAGTCCAACCATACACACACAAAAAACCCCCCTACAATCTCTGCCACCAGAGCATGCCCTGAAGTGACAAATCTAGGCATTTCTGAAATACCTCTAGGGATGGTGACTCAACCACCTCCCTGGGCAGGCTGTTCCAGTGCCTGACCACTCTTGCAGTAAAGTAATTCCTCCTAATATCTAAACTAAACCTCCCCTGCCGCAATTTCAGACCATTTCCTCTCGTCCTGTCATTATTCACCTGGGAGAAGAGGCCAACACCCACCTCTCTACAACCTCCTTTCAGGTAGTTGTAGAGGGCAATGAGGTCTCCCCTCAGCCTCCTCCAAACTAAACATCTCCACAGTTTGAAGAAAACGTGTCTAACAAACAAGTAGTTGACTAAGCAAAGATAAGCATTCAGTATCAAGTACTGAAACCCTCAAGACTTTTAATCCACCCTTATACAGTTTTGATTCCAACAATTTCAGGAGTTGTCCATGGGCATCCACCAATTCATCTGTTGAGTTTATCCAAAAGGTGTTAACAGCATATTACAGGGTCATTATTTTGACCAATTTGACCAATATTTGACCAACACACCAATTCAAAACACACAAAGTTCTCCACATCCCAAAGAACCGCAGCTTTGTACCAGAGTCTTTTGTTGTTGTTGTTCTGTCAGCTATTGGATCAAGGACCTGTGATGTTTTATGGAGACTTAATAGCCTACAGGAGCAGCCATTCAGAATGCACAACTGCTTTCCTTAGAATAGAGGGCAATTCTTTTGTGTTCATCTTTAGAAGGTATACCAATTTCTGTCCTTTTCCAAAGTTTCACTCTGCTAGAAAGAGATCAAACGCAATTCTTCCTCAAGTACGTAACCAGAAGAGGATGCTTATATCTCACTTAGCTGATGTAACTGCCAGGGAAAGAGTCCAGTTGCAGAGACAGCCTTTCCAAGAGAGAGACATCTGTTCACTAAGAACTGGACTGCGATTACCAAACATTTTCTTCAGATGTTACTGAGCAGTAAGGAATCAGGAAACAGCTACACAACTCTATTTTCTACATTAGTTTAAGTTTTTGGAGGCTTTCTAAAACTTAGAAGTAGCAGTAGTGTAACGGTAGCTTTTAAGAGCCCTGAGAAAGAGCACCAAGACCCATAATGCCAGACCAGTACAAACCACAAGTGAAAACCACCTCCCTAAAAGCTGATAGCCTGGCTAAGCAAAAGTAAGATGAACCACAGACAGGATATTCTTGCTCCCTTTAAGGCTAGGGAAACATGCCACAGAGAGACTGAACAGCCTGCCTAGCTCTCCGGGAAGCGCACTCAGGCGCTCTAAATTAGCGCCATAACTAACCACCATCCTTTTCGTATAGTTTTCACTGAACTAAACAGCAGAAAGCACTCTGTGATTTTCTTTGTCCTTTGTTCCAGGACAGCCTACTACAGCCCAGGGCACATTAAAGTAGTACAGCAAAGCTCTTCCATTTCCCTGCTGCAGTCTGGCCCAACCATCACTGAAAGTGCAGCCCAAACGCCACAGTGTTTAGGTAGTGTTTCACATATGCTACTCTGCATAATAACCTGAGGAAACAATACCCTACTAACTGGCTCCAAATCTCTCATAACATGTGCCTCCCAGGTCCTTCTCTGGACACCCATTCATGAATGGGACTGGATTCATCTGTGCTGGAAAAAAAAGACAAATATATATACTTGCAGTGCAAGACGCTGCACCCTCCTTTACCCTACCATGAGAAAATCGCTTTCAAGAAAGGCAACTGCTGGATGCTACCTTTGTGTCTTCTTCCCAAAGAGAATACATGTAAGGATTGCGGAGGTCAAAGCAGCTAACAAGATATGCTGAAATGAAGTCAGCCGGCCCAGCAACTGCATTACCTGGTAAAAGGGGCCAAGGGAAGGTAGAAAGGGCATAGTTGTCTTAGTCAAGGAATGCACTGCTTCGGAGTATGTTGGCTGGAGCATCCATTCTCCAGACTAAGCAAGCATCCTCTGAATGAACATTTGCAGCCGTCTTTGCCTTTATTCCTCTCTGAATTTCATCAAAACTCACTCTACCTCTTTGCTAGGGTCTAGGTATTAAAGAAGCTGATTTCAAATTACTAGCCTGACAGAAAAAAAACTTTTAATGAATTATACTGGAGTTAGAAACCAAACCTACCCTTAAGAAATTATTTTCAACTTTTACAACTTGGGAAAGGTGTTTTTCCCCCCTTGTAGTTTTATAGTGGAGGATTTGCAGGCGTGTTCACACCACAGCTCCTTAGAGCCTTAGATTTCCTGTTAATGCACTCCGAGTTTCTACCCTGTGATTAGGCATTCTCCACTACAGAAACTTTCTAAAAAAAGCCCACACGTTTCTAAGACTGATGCCATGATTCTCTGAGTAAAACTGAAATCCCCACTGTAGACAAAAATCCTATGATTAGAGTAATTATTAATTCCATATCTCTCCTCCTAATAGATTCTGAAGAGGTTTAAATGACACTTTGAAGATAGCTACTGAACCAAGAGCCTTGCTTCTTAGGTTCTCAGTGCTGCAGTGGTGATTATTTTAGCAGGATCGGGCAATCTCATGTGAAGATAAGATTGTAGTTTGCACCTGAAATGATTATGTTGCTGTGTCCCAAAACTTCCATGAAGTGCTTTTATTAGACAGGAAGTTAGACTTGTCCTGGTCTTTGATATTTTAGCTCAGTGAAAATACTGACTGGCAGTTTTCAAGAAATCACTGCTTTGGACCAGCCTGAAACCCAGGAACAATTCTAAGTTATTAGTGTAAAGCTTCTATGTAAGAGCCAGAAAACCTGAAGCCCATCAAGCTTTGAGCTTAATCTGGGTGTTCTCTTCTCATAAAGCTTGCTTTCTTCAGTACACAGCATTGTATGAAGCAAGCCTCACATGGTAGATAAAGATTTATAAAAACACACACTACAACCTAAAGTTAGAACACACATGGCGAATGAAGGAATGTCAAGTTAATTTCCTTACCCAAATTTGTCACAGCTGTTTAGCTACTTTCAACTACAGTAATAACAACAATAAAAAAACATGGTGAAATTAATGAAATTGAGTTAATGATTACTCACACATTTTAAAAATCCATCAATAGTAGACAAGTAGGTGTTATTTCAGAGGAACACCCAAAAGAATGCTTGTTGCAAGATAAAAAAAATCTAGCTTAGAATTGCTTAACCACTTTTTAGCATCAATTTAAATCTTGAAAGTAATTGTTTGTTTAAGAGGACTAATAAGAGGGACTGTAAGACAGGACAATGCAACTGGGAATCTAATTCTGCTCCTATTGACAATACAGAATAACCAAGATCTGAGCTCATCATGTTCAACACCTGTTCAAAGTACAGCTGACTTTGACACTGGATCAGGTTGCTCAGGGACCTGTTCCCAAGTCAACAGAAAAAAACCACCACCCAGTATCTACCAGTAAAACTACATTCATTCAAGTAAATCCTGAAAAAGAGCCTAGTTCAAGGAAGTTCTTTCCAGTTTTGCTATCACACTTGAACTACTGGTTACGCAGAATGGGGCAAGTATCATTACCTAGCTGATCTAGATTAAAATTATGAGGAAATATTTTTTTCAGATATTCAATTAAGTATTATCACGTCCTTGGGAATTATATCTACAGGACCAAATATTAGTATCTCTACAAAAGATCACCAAGTATAATTCTATTTGAGCAACTGCCTGCTTGAATGACCATGATTTGGTAATTATTAATAAAAGTGGCAAGTGCAGCGTAGAGGTTAGAGTGTGGGCTAATGAGCAAAATACTTGGATCTCCTCCCATCCTGGCCATGTAACTGATCTTGAACAAGATATTCAAATATTTTAGAGTAATCCACTGATTTTGGAAGTGAAAGTCTAAGCACTGTGAAACTTCAGGTGTAGTACAATTGGCATTGTAGGAGAAGGATGGGCAGCTGATGTTGCCTCACAGTAAAGCCACAGATACAGCTTCTGAAATGCCTCATACCAACACCTGCATTCAAGAATGTAGGTATGTTCATAGCTATCTAGAGTATTACAGATATTACAGTTATCAAGAGTATTACAGATATTTAAAGTACAAATTCCACCACTATGCCTACTGGATTCGTCTCTTAATCTTTAAGGTACTCGAAATACAAGAAAATAATTCGTTACCTTCTTGTGTACCTCTTTCAGGGGAATGCCAGAGTTAAGCAATTCTTTTTGTCTCTCTCCATTTCTTCTCTAATGCTTGTCCAATCTTTGTCCTGTCTCAAGCAACAAGAGTAGCAGATGCAAGAGGACTCTAGCTGTTATGAACAACTGTCACTGTACTCGAGAATAACAATACTAATCTACTGCCCAGTGCCAAGAAAAACATTCTGTAAATCTTCAGCAGTTACCTGAACTATTGCTTGGCTCTGAGCAGAATGATGTTTTGTTTCAAAAGAAAAGTTACCGCTAAATTTGTAATTACACATTAGTCTCCCACATAATTTATTTGCCATTTCCTTGGTTCTTACTGAGATCAGTTCTCTGAGTCATATTTCATCCCCAAGTCTAGCATTTGCAGCATGCAAACCCTTCCAAGGAAGAGTTCCAAAAGCTTTCTGATGCTTTGGTCCTACGTGCTCATAGGCTGCCTTTAGCCCTGCTCCCAGTGCTCTTGGACAGCTTCCTCCTGAACTGAATCAAGATTTTCGGAGAACCTGCCATTGCCGAGGCAGCAGTCAGTGAAATCACACAGACGTGCATGCTGTTGAACAAAACGTTCCAAGCACAGAGGGGGAAAAAAAAAAAAGGCAAAAAAAAAAAAGCACTAGTATCTAGTATGCTTTTTACCCGGTTTCTCACTCCCCCTCCACCCTGTAAAAAAATCTCAAGTTTTATAAGATAGCAGAACTTATGGAAAAGACATTACTATTCTAGTATTAAACACACCACAGTGTCTGTGCACATGTATTTATACTTTTAAAGAGAAAAGCCAAAAGAATATTTTAAGAATTAAGGGGAAAACATTTCGAACTTTTTAGAATCAATCTAATTCCTTTTTTACAAGATTCCTCTACACCCCACTTCTCTTCTTTCACCCCTTCTTTCCTTCCTTTTTCCACTTCATTAAAAAAAAAAAACAAAACAAAACAAAACACAAAGAGAAAACCCCAAAGAATCTTCTGAAGGGTCCCTGAGGCACAAAGGGAGCAAATAGAACATACTTTTTCTCCAAACCCTGCAAGGTAAGTATTTGGATGAGGAAGTGAATCTTTGTTCTTTGCAAGCGACAGCAAACAGATGAGCAATTGTTAAAGGGGGGAAGGGAATAATCAAATAAATAGGTTTATCCAGTATAGTGAATTTCATGTCCTGTATGGGGGAAAAAATGCAACAGGGCTTACCTGAAACTTTCTATTGCAGAGAAAAAGAAAACTCAGACGAAAATGACTTATTTTAAAATTTATGGAACTGACCTCACAATTTCAGAATTTCAGGACTGGCTCTATCTTTTTTGTCTTTTTTCTTCTTACTTCCGATATCCAATCTTAAAGTCTTTGTAAGGATAAACTTAGTCCTTTACTTTTAGGACAGGGCCCTTATGAAGATTACAGGTTCTCAGGGACACATGCAGATAACAGGATTTAAAGTTCCTACGCTGCTACTTTACCTTTTCCTGATCTCCAGGAACTGGTACAAATTACTCATTTACTCGTTGTCCAAATGGACACTAAATCAATCTCATTGATTTCTCAAGCCTCGTGGAAAACTATTTATACTTATTTAACACTTCTTGAAACTTCGCTTGGAACTTTTCAGATAGAAGGTCTGGAATGAAGAATTTGCAAACAGGTGAAAATCAAGAGCAAACTGAGGCAGACCCTGCTAAGCAAATCACCCTCAACACAAAAGGCGCAAGGTCCTGCCTTTTTCACTCAGCTGCCAGGCCGGAACAACCGTAGACTGACAACTGCACTGTTTAGCTGTAGAGATTTCAGTTTGTCTGCTAAGTTCTTGTCCTCATTAGTTGTTTCATGGAAGTTGTTGCTTCAAATTTGGTGATGCATTTTAAAAAAAAGAAATTGACAAATCCCACTGAGGTAGAAAGAGATGGTAAACAGAAAGATTTATAATCCAGTCAAAGGAAGAACTGTAGAATGGTGGAATTCTACACATTAAATTTCTCATACTTGTCTGCAAGAAAATTGCAATGGCTTCAAAGTGGCACACTGCAGTCATTCTCCTATCGTGCGGTCTCACATCCCATGGCAAAACTAGCTTTCCTCTTTCTTTCACCAGATGCTCTGGTTTTCTGAGTTTGTTCCAGTATCCTAAAACCCCTTTTATATGTCTGTTAATAACCCTGTCTTGGGTTATTAAACTCTGCAACTGCTTGGCCCCTGGTTCTAAACAAAACAAAAAAATCTTTCCTCAAGCACTGACAGTAAATTTAAGGAAATGAACTGCACTCCAACGTTGCCAAAGAAGAGAATGTTCTCACCCTCGTGGTTTCAAATTTGAAAAGGAGGAGAAGTCGTCTGTACCACCCCCTCTACCTGGAAGGAGCAGAGAACACAACCGTAATCTCAGTGAGGGAGATGAGAGTGCTCCTGCTCTCACCACCAGGCTCCCGACCCAACAGCACGTAAGAGTCAGGCTCAGCAATAAGCACTTACCGCACTCATTTAAGTACATGCTTGAAAAACTTCCACATAAATCCTCTGTTGAAATGAGACCCAAGTACAGACAGATGCATGAAGTTAATATTTATGGCAACACTTCACTTAGTACATGTTTCTGTGAAAGACAATAGTAAGAAAAAATGGGGCAAGATTTTTATTTAAAATTGAATTCTACAGTAATTTCAGAAATGTATTCAAGAACAACTGTATTAATATTTGAAGAATAAACTGCTTAATGGAGTATATTTCCCATCAGAACTCCTACTTTCACAATATCCTTATAGCTGTCAGGGAAAATATCTAGGGTGAAACATAAGTGGTGTCCCCCAGGGCTCGGTGCTGGGGCTGGTTCTCTTTAATATCTTTATCAATGATCTGGATGAGGAGATCGAATGCACCCTCAGTGAGTTCGCAGATGACACTAAACTGGGCGGGCGTGTTGATCTGCTTGAGGGTAGGTTGGCTCTGCAGAGGGATCTGGACAGGCTGGACCGATGGGCTGAGACCAATGGTATGAGGTTCAACAAGGCCAAGTGCCGGGTCCTGCACTTGGGTCACAACAACCCCATGCAGCGCTACAGGATTGGGGCAGAGTGGCTGGAGAGCCGCCCGGTGGAAAAGGACTTGGGAGTGTTGGTTGACAGCTGGCTGAACATGAGCCAGCAGTATGCCCAGGTGGCCAAGAAGGCCAACAGCATCCTAGCCTGTATCAGGAATAGTGTGGTGAGCCGGACTAGGGAAGTGATCATCCCCCTGTACTCGGCACTGGTGAGGCCCCACCTTGAGTACTATGTCCAGTTTTGGGCCCCTCACTACAAGAGGGACATTGAGGTGTTGGAGCGTGTCCAGAGAAGGGCTACAAAGCTGGTGAGGGGTCTGGAGGACAAACCTTATGAAGAACGACTGAGGGAGCTGGGGTTGTTTAGCCTGGAGAAGAGGAGGCTGAGGGGAGACCTTATCACCCTCTACAACTACCTGAAAGGAGGGTGTAGAGAGATGGGGGCTGACCTCTTCTCCCTGGTGACAAGTGATAGGACAAGAGGAAACGGGTTCAAGTTATGTCAGGGGAGGTTTAGATTGGATATCAGGAAACATTTTTTCACTGAAAGGGTTATTAAACATTGGAATAGGCTGCCCAGGGAGGTGGTGGATTCACCATCCCTGGAGGTGTTTAAAAAAAAGGGTAGATGTGGTACTTACGGACATGGTTTAGAAGTGGTTTTTGTCAGGGTAGGTTAATGGTTGGACTTGATGATCTTAAAGGTCCCTTCCAACCTCAGCAATTCTATGATTCTATAAAGTATTGTCTAAGAAATAGGATTTATCTATTTTAAAAAAATTATGCTACAGAGGTTAAATGCAATAGAAATAGTTCTATCAGTTGGATTTCTCCTTACAAAAAATATAAAATGGCATTTAATGAAACAGTGGAAGGGTTATTATTCTTAACTGTAAATACTCAATGGAAGAAAATTAAGCTCTGCAGGTCTGCATTAAGAGAATTGTATGGGTTATATTCCCACTTACCAATAAAACAAGTAAACTAGGATGTTTATAGTAGATCTGTATAAAATGCCAGACACAAATCAGCTCTGTTTAATTCATAAAGTCGCAAGATAAAGTTCCAGTGCTTCTACCTAATACAATGTTGGCGATGTCTGCTGAACCATTAAGTGTCCTATCAAGATGTTTGGTATGAGACAAACTGTTCAGTATTACAACCTACTACTTTTTATAAGACAGATTCAGGTTGCTCCAGAATGTACAGCACTGGGAAACACACAACTGCACTTCCTACTGTGGTAACTACTTCTTACATTATTTAAGACACAGTGCATACAAAAGCATGCATGCAAACCTGCATAAACACGTGCGTGCACACACACATACTCAACATAAGTATTCATCTATCAACTCAGCTTCTGAAAAAAGGATGACAGAAGGGAGCATAAAGACAGGCCCTTAGTTACCTTGTGAATTTCTAGGCTAATATCTATTCTTTCTAGATTAAAAATTTTTTCTCTTTTTTTTTTTAAATAAATCTAGAGGCGTTATGGACAAAGAAGAAAAAACTTTAAAACGTGGGTTTGTGTTTGCAGTTTGTTTGTTTGCTTTAAACACCTGGCCTAAATTTCTACCATTATGATCTTTCACTTAGAACTGTCATGGGTATGGAGTGCTTTATGGTTCCCACAACAGAGCAGTTCTTATTCTTACAAAGACAGGTCTGAATGTGGGACTGATCCAAAGGTGTCTTCAGGGTGACTGCATTCATCAAATACACCAAGCTGCTGCAAACACGCAGGTAGCCCCCTGTTTACTTATCTGATGGAAGCATAGCAGTTGGTGCACTAGATAAGACAGGCCAAACTCTTTCTTTCAGACTTTTTAGCTTGGTAGGCTTCTGAGTAACGTTATAGACTGGGAAAGGTGGGTGGAGCGGGACAAAACTGTACGCACAAAATGAAACACTTAATAAAACAGAGAATGAGATTCAGGGAAGCAGGTTTATGCACTTTAACATATTTGCTTCTAGAAAAATAAAACACCAAAAAAGCACACAAATATGAGGCGGTAAGTAGTTTGTACAGCTATGAAAATTAGCCATAGACCGTTCTATGGGTAGGAACAGCTTTAGCATGGTAAGTAGTCTATACAGCATGGAGCTTAAAAATAATAAATAATATTTTAAGCAATCATATAAAGCTCCACATAATTCTACAGAACACGAAATAAGCAATTTTAGGGAAATATGGAATTAAGTACTTGCTAGGCTTAATTTGAGAATTCAGCATCTTTAGAACAGTTAGGATTCCTAACACTAGCAAAATACTATTATCCAAAACACTACGGATGACTGTTAAAGAAACATTTTTTTTGTTTTGCTTCTTAATTCTTGTAACAGAATTATGTTTTTGTGCTCCTAGTAATAAAACACTAATCCTGTATTGTGCTGGTGAACTTTTAAGAAAGTACCTAACTCCCATTCTACAGTTAAAATCTCTTGCTGACCTTCAAACTCTGCTTTGGGTAACAGCTTTAAGGAGAAAGCCTGTACCTGATGTGTACATACAACACAGTATGGCCCTAACGTGCTAAACACCTTTTTTCAAGGAACCATACCAACAGGAAAGAACTCAAAGAACTCTTCCAAGGTAGAAAACCAGCATATTGCAAAAAAACTGAACAACTGCAGTGAGTCATCCAGGGAGTCATTAACTCAATGAAGTTAAAGAATCAACTGTGGCACCAGACCCAAACAAGGTGACGTGGATGTAACTTTTCCTTCATAAAGCAGCTTGTTTTCACCTTCCTCACCTCGCATATCCACACATTGGCGTCATATGTATAGTTCTATTTGATGAGGTTCAAAACAGAGTTTATTAAAGGAAAAAGGACAGAAGAAGGTGAGAGGCAGTGGGGTAAAAAACCCAAAAAAAACCCAATCAACCAGGAAGTGTTCAGGACTTCAGGAAGGAGTATCTCATTTCAGTCTTGGAAGTGTTTTAATGCTTTCCTGTTTAATGATAGTGAGAGCAGGAATGTGGATGAAGGGTGACAGGATTTCTATCTACAGGATAAACTACACCTCAGAGCTGCCAAAAAACCACAAACAAACAACAAAAAAAACACCTATCAGCCCTGCTCATTGGTTCCCATCCTGCCGAAGTTTAATGTTGGACTTCTTTTCAACTGCAACAACCAGACGCAACTCCCAAATGCCATCTAAATGAGACACCTCCCACCAGACATCACGCAGCTCCGTGGCCTCTTGTCTCTTCGTTCTTTTTAAGGAACGAAATACCTATTATACATGATTAGACACCACTGCTGAGTATTTGCGCTAACACCCAAAAGAGGTAAAGGCAGTAGTTCTCACCTCCCACTGTTGTTGTTACAAGCTCTGTGCAAACTTCTGTCTGCACCACCTACGTCCAACTTCACATTTTTGAGGTTTTTCTTTGCTACTAAAACAGCTAAGGCCTAACCTTCTTTAAAGAAAGAATATCAAAGCTGAGACTGGGGGGAACATCATGACAGTTTCAAAGATTTATTTATGTAGGAACCTCCTGAAAAGTTCCACATATAGATCAAGCAACTGAGACACAGACAGAAAGGGTTTCTCTGCAGCACTGTCTATGCTTAAATTCTTGTGAAAGCAAGAAGTATTTTTAGTACTTGCACCTCCACTAATAATAAAAGCAGGAGCACTAGCAGTGCTGTATTTTTATCACAAAGCGTCCAAGAAGGCCTGGATGTTGCTGCAGAGTCAGCCAAATTTCAGCAATGCAAAAACCAGCTGCATTCTCCAGCAGTACCGTTGTACAGACAAAGTTTTGTAGAATTAAAGACAGCTGCAACATGCTTTAAGTAACTGCATGTAATCCTAATTCCATTCCCTGTTGCATGCAGGTACGTTAGAGGAATAAGTATTCGTGTTGCTACATGTTGGACATGGATTTTCCTTGCAGCCCCAGAAAAGAAGAGCTGACAGAACTCGAAGCCAATGAAGTAGCATTTAAATACTTATTTAGTGTTGGAAACTTCCAAAAGTCTTGAGATAAAACTCCTGTAACATATTGCAAGGACAACCCCACACTTCAGGATGAAAATATACATCTCTTACTAACTTGGTTAAACAAGACTAAAGATTTTTGTCTCTGTATCAAGACTGTTGGCCAGACCACACTGAAATATAATATGTGTAGATGTTGATGGGAATATAAAGGAATCAACCAAAAAAAGTTGAAGAACAACAAAAAAAAGAGGCCAGAAAAGTGTTTGAACCTGTTTGATCTATAGCCTAAAGCTTGGGTCCTGCCAGAGAAAATACTTTTTAAAAAATATTTGGGAGAGGCATAATGGAGTAACAGCACCATTTTCTGTAAAGTAAAGAGACATTTTGGGCCAGCTTGAAAACTCTGTGAAGTTATGTCCCTGATTTTACAAGCCACCAAATCATTCTGGAGTCTTCTCAGATCGGAGGGTTTTGATTTGCACAGGTTCTGCAAGCACGTCTTGCCTAAGCAACACAGTTATCTGAGAGAATCCTGAAATAGTAGGCCACGCTCTTACATCCCGTGTACGAGGAAGCCATTGAGCCCTGGACTGCTCGCAGCTGAGCAAATGATCTCCCAGACAACTTTAAAAGATGAGTGGTCCCATTCTGTCCTTAAATACTAGTATGAGCCATCTCAAAATACGAACTTCTCCCCAGCAAAGAGGAATAGGTGTCTGTGCTGGACATTTCCCTGCAACATGTCTGGAAAGGGAATGGTACAGTAAATTTACACGTGCATGACATTTGCCTACGGAATGGTTTCTGCTCATATCTGAATAGCACCAAGGAAAGGTGTCTGCTGATAGTCAGCTGCTGCCACTCGCCACTTCTCATTCACTTGCAGTACTTTCCAAATTAGGACTGCGGGTCCTTTATCCTAGATGCCATCTCTTACCTCTGCAGAAATGATCTGCCACCTTCCCGGCAAAGGTAGCAGATGGGAACAAGCTGCTGTCCCAACAGAACAATTCATCTAGCTTGAATTTCTCTTGAGTTTATCTGCTCTAAGAGAGAACAGAACTATGAAAAAAAACTTTTCAAGAAATGTATTAACCCTTTAACAGCAGTGAGCAAATAACTCTAGAAAACATGAAGATGATTGATGCCACAGGCTTGCACAGTTACTGGTTTTCATAAGACACAATACTGCCTGGGAATGTCTCTGGCAGAGTACCAGGAAAGAGACGTCATGATTATCAACACTGCTCCTAACGCATCTGTAAAGGGCCTACCCTTTCTAAATTGAGATAGATATTCACATGATATAGCTATTCTTTGTCATTTTATAAAGTGATCACTAGGAGGTCCTAGAGTAAATAAAGTAGTAGAAAACACTCAACAGTGAGCTAAATCACTGACCTGACACATGACAGAGGCATCCTGTTTTAACACACTGTCTGCAGAAAGCCGCCTTCTGGAACGAATTGGGAGAGCAACCAAAGAGAACAGCTAAAGAATGTTATGAGAAGAAGATTAACGTTCCTTGAGGTTGGGGTGCACATATTTCTCACTGAAAATTCAGAGACCTGCCAAGCTGTACAGGCCTGAAATCAAAAGTTGCAATCCTGGCTCCCGGCTCCCTCCCCCTGTGTCTACCCTTCTGTTTCACCCAGCTGCAGTGCCACAGGCCTCCCCCTGCTCCACAGCACTACACACTAGAGGCAGCCGGTGTGCCCGATTCCCCATGTTCTGGAAGGAGCCCTTCTAAAAAGTGTACTTCCCAACTTCAGTTCCCATTGTGGCCCCTCCATATCTCATAGTCCGCATTCCTCTACTTTTGCCACACATCCACTTTTCCTTCCCTTCTCAACACAGACTGAGAGGTGAAAACAGCAAGACCCAAATTACAGATCTTGAGCTGGTTTGCTCCCAGTCTCCATTCCAGTCACAAAAATAAGCACTTCCTTCACCTGTGTATGATCCAAAGTGAGTCTAAATTTCTAGATGCAGCTGCAAGAATCCATGGCCTTCCCAAGCTCCTCCTAGGAAAAGAGTGATATGATTTGCTACTGATGCTGGCACTCATTTCTCAGATCTGAAAGTAGATGCAAATTTTCCAGGAATCCCAGTAATTAAAAAAAAAAACCCAAACAACAAAAACCTTTATTGGCCCACAGTAAACAAGCTGCATGTAACTGCTTGGTTCCACTGTGTACAAGTAATTAGTATTCTTCATCTCCAGGAGATCACCCTGGAGTTCACCCTAGCCAAAATCCCGATCCCAGTATCATCATTCCTGCCAAGAGTACGTTGTACCTTTAAGCTCCAATTCTCTCTGATGTCAAGACTGATGTCACCACACAATGCTAGAATGGAGGAAAGCCAAACAGCATCTGACATCATACCACGTTAATTAAAACAAGATAAACAGTTATACTTGAATTAAAACAAGATAACAGTTATACTCACCAAGTAAATCTCTAGAAAATTCTGTAAATCCTTCTGAAAAAAAATACTTTATGAAAGAAGTAGTCTTGACTACATCACAAAACTGTCTTTTGAACGGTTAAGAAAATAAGTCTTCTAAAGCTTTGTCTAGAATAGGTGAAAATTTTTCAGCCAAAATTTTTAATTGAGCTGGTAAAGGCAATTTCCAGGAACCTACTTAAAAGTTTTACAAGATTTTTAGCTGTGTTGTAAATTGCCATCAAAAATTAAAATGCTGCAAGACTAAAAGCCAAGAACTTGCCAATCCTGTTCTAGATCTCCAAATGCTTCTGACTAGGAATCAGCGAATTGATTGCATTCTTAAACAAATGTGGACTGAAAAGGAAAAACCCAAATGTGTGTGAAATAACCCATAAGTGACAGGCTCCTCTAAATCAGCAAATATTTCAAAGAGATGTTAAGTATTTAGCACATAAGCTCACACAAAAATACCTACTTTCAATGCATTTTATTTATCACAAATTCCACTCATTCTACAGGTGCAACGAGCAATAAAAAAAACCAAAGGCATGGTTCCTCCCTAGAACATAAGACAGACTAGTTTAAAAAATCCAGGCAATACTTGACCTGTGACTGTTACAGGTGAAAGTGCTAGTTAATGAAGTCTGTGTTAGTAGCAGCCAAGTAATGCATTCCCTCATCTGCTGATTCAATTCAAGTTAGAGCAATAAAAAAAATTTTTTTTAAAAAAGCGCCAGGAAAAAAAAAATCCCACCGAATCTAGCACTACATGTGCTAGGACTATTTTGCTCCATACCAACAGGTGCCCCTACCCCGAGCATTCTTCCTCTTGCCACTTCAGCTTTACACCAATAACTGATACTAATTAAGCAACGGCCTCTCTGTAGCGGCTCCCCATTGTAGAGATGGGGAAAAGGGAAAAGTTGCCTGTGCACGACTTCTGTTGGACCAAGCAAGCAACGCTGACAATATTTTCCTTAAATAATAACAGAATACATTGGAGCTTGGAAACAAAGGGTGGGGAAAGTGAGAGCCTCCTAAGGGGAGTAGTGGAGGAGAAATATAGAAGGATTTGGCTTCCCACAACAGTTCTCACACCTCTAAAAATACACAAGACTGCCTCACTCTCCGTAGCTGCCCAACACTTAACATACACTACAGATGAGATACACAGCACCTGGCTACCTTAACACCTCTGTCAGCTCATTACCAGATATCTAATGCAACCAAGTGTTTTTATTTCGCTTTTGCTGCTGTTAAAATGTAGGCCATCAGGGGATGATCCTCTCCAAGGCACCGCTAAAAAGCAGTATTTTATAAGAAGGTGTCTCTGGAATAAAAAATGAGGGCCCGTCAGCAGTGAGGCTCCACAGATGTCTTAAAACTAAATATTCTTTAAAATGAGACTCTCTACAATTGACACTCATCTGTTACGCTGAAAGACCTCAAACACAATCATAGATCACATTACCGAAATACTAGTTTGTCCCTGCAAGGTGACAAAGCTTGTTGAAGTGAGGCATTAATGGAGGATGTGAAAATAAATAACTGATCTTAGATGGGCAACATATGTTGATCAAATTTGAAACTGCCCTGAGCACACCGAGATCTATTAAAATACTTTCCTGACACAGCCTCTAGTTAATCCCTGGGAGTGAGCCTACAGCTAGCATCATCAAGCAAGGGCAAAAGTTCAGTACCAACAAAGAAGAAAGTGCAAATAATCAATACAACTTTCTCAGACCACCCGTGGTTCCTTTTTTGCTTTCTTCTCCAAGCAGCAATGAGATCAAGATTCATGCAATTTAAAAAATCGTAACGACAAAGCTAAAGGGTCAATAGCATCTCTGAAGTAATTTTTAACCAATGTAACTCACGCTTTCTTTAAAGATTTGGACCACTTAATTTTTCTTGTAAATAAAATTGAAAATACTGCAAATGGTACTCTGCAGAATATCCAAAGAATCTGTTCAACAACTTGAATACCCGTACTATCTGCAAATGACCTATTTTCTTTGTAGTTGCCCAGCACGTAATAATCACTGTACAGGAAACAGCAGCTGCCTTGCAACCAGTCAGCTCACCACCAGAGAAATGGCTACGTCTAACTGAGCTGAGATAAATTTATGTCAAAAGAACAAGTGTAACATGTATTTCTAGCTTGTCACCAAGCACATTTAACATTTTGTAACTCTCTACTACTCACGTTAAGTATACTACACTTTAACAACCTGAGTGAAGAATCAGTTTTCTACTACCTGATAACATCTACCCCAAATCGCAGCGTCCCACTCTATCCATGTGGCCAGGTCACTCTCCTCCTTTGGCAATATATGTATTCAAAATAGCAAAGGAGAGAACCTGTGCGCCAGACCTCAAGGCCTTTTCAAATGCAACAAAAGCACCTACTGAATGGTAATTCACATAGAAAAATGTCATTGGCTATAGACTCACACATTTATTCGCAATAGGAAAGCACGACTGGGTATCTTGCTTTAAAAAGCAAAAGAGAAAATTTTATTTTTGCTTTACTGATTGCTTTTTAATCTAGATACAGATCCTCAGGACAATGAAGGCCTCACCTCTGATAAAGCAATTGGCATTGTTCATCGTTGAATGAACAGTGTAATGTTTCTGCTTATGCAGCTGTCAAATAGGTGAACAGAAGAAATAAAACCTGTAAAGATACGCCGAAAATTCAAATCTAGCCTCTTGGTTGTTCGCTGCATTGTCATAAAAGCACTAGAATGCTTGTTAGTTGGTTGTTTAAAAACCAATCAAACAAAACCAAAACAGCAACAAAGCAACACAACAAGTAACTGCCAGAACATGACAAAGGTCTTCATGCTCACGTCTTTTAGGGAGATATGTCTTCTGCCATGGGTTTATATATTCCAGTTTCCATTCATTCACACGCAGTCTCCATAAGAATGCAAAATCACTGTAATAAATGTTCTCTTCGCTATTCAATCTGTATTCTAATACACTTGTCACACCTGGGAACCCTTCTTTAGTATTTACCCAGTTCTTCTCTCCTCTAAACTGACAAGCCAGTTCACATTTTCTGGATTACAAAACCCTGAATGTTTACATTTTATTACAGTTATTGAGATCTCTTTGGAATCTAAGTAACATTTCCCTAAAGGATGTTATTTGTAGACTTACACAAAAGCTTCATAGTGAAATGACTGAGAGCTTTAACGTGTACTTTACGCAGGATATGACAGTTGTATGAAGCTTAATATATTCTGTTGTCAGTGCTGAGTTAGAAACTGGAAGCAAGCTGTACTCTGTGCTCTTGGTTTCTTTCATCACTCTTCAGAATTATTTCTTTACCTTATTAGAAAACATAGATCATTGAGGCCTATGCAAATAGCCTAATGCAAATAGGCAGCAAATGTGCTACGTATCCATATAGAACACAAACCACAGCACATGTTGTGTCACAATATAATTTCTAAGAGCAATATAATAGCTAATCAGTGAACTCAGCATTGCTTATTACTGTAAAGTCATGGCTTCTCTACATATCGCTATGATTTCTTTCACCGAGTGTGAATTACCTTAATACCACCGTTACTTGCATAACCACGTAAGATGTCTAGACTATGTGAGCATGTAATACAAACGTCACATTCACGGGCACAATTTCTTCACCACTGTAGTTTGAATTAACTTCACACTCTCTTGTCTAACAATATGTTATAAATAGATGGAAACCATATGTCATTCCAGGCTATCTTCTCCTGTGCTTAAGTGCTCAGTACTACACGCAGAAAGGCTTTTCGTTACCTTGATTCTTGAAAGGTATCATTCTCACTGCTTTGAAAAGGTTAGTGCTGTTTATGTTATCCATGTCTAGTACTCCAGAAAGAATTAACTTGCTTATGATCTGCTCGGTGTTCATGTAAAGTGCCAGATTTGTTAGGTGTAAAATGAAGTACATCTAATAGCAGCATTTAACCCCTGGGATATCCATACCACTCAAACAAAAGTGAAAGGAACAGTTTATCTGAAACTAGAAAGCATCCCGGTTATGGATGTAGCAATGTACTAAATGGCATGCACCACATAATACGAATGAAGATCGCACACAAGATACACCTTAATATGGAAGCGGCTGCCTAATTAGGAAGATTGCAACAAAAGGTGGGATTAAGCATTGTCACCCTGTTAACCAACAGCACCAGGAAATCTGATCCTGCTCCCTTGATTACATTATTTTATACTGTACCAATCAACCAAAGTCCAAAGCAATCACGAAGCCATCAGTCTGTACTTTCCAAAAAGCTGGATAAGACAGTCACATATAAGAGCATCCTCAAGTCAATGTAGTATGTTGTAAGGAATATAGGCTTGTCTTGCACAAACACATTTCTGTGGGATGCTGGATACTTCTACTGCTCGATTTGGTATAAATATTCTAACCTGCAGTTTTCTAGCTTTTTTACGCTCAGTGTACTTTTCTCAGTCGACTATATTTCTGCTTGCAATACTTCTATCTGTAACTGAAAAACCCCCACCAAAGCCAAACAACTCAGAACTTGAGAAGCATCAGTTTTTCTCCCATTAAGGTTTCTCAATTCTTCACCAGGGCTTCCTGATATTTGATGCAATCAGCAGACGCACCTGTCCACTCCACAAGCGTGGCCTATGAGGTCCAATACACAGCCTGTAACGAAATGCTGTTTTCACCACAGTAAACAGAGACAAGAGTTCCTCCAGATGAGCTTATCTTTCTTCCCCCGAGAGCAGAAGCCCAGCAAAGCTAGCCAACAAAATTAGATACTTGGGTTGTACAAACAGTCCCTTAGATTCAATTTGTTTTAGCTCATACTCAAGAAAATCCAGCTCTGAGGTGTGTAGGCAGATACCAATTAGTATTTTGTAAGATCGTTTAAAGTCTGTATAGCCCACACTCTACTTTTTAGTATGCAAAAATCCGTTTATATTCACTTTTGAGTAAAAGCAACTTTATCACACCACAGAGCAAAGGGATAGCTAGTATCCTCTTTTCCCTCTCCATGTTCTACACATGTGTAACAAAAGACATAATCTTACAAAACCCCAGAACACTGATGCCTCCAACTTAAACTAAAGAGAAAACCGGACTTCGAGATGTAGCAGAGTGTGTAATGTGGGAACAGAAACATATTCAAGTAGTCTGCCTTCCCAATCAAAACAAATAGCTGTTACTGTGATTTTGCATACGCACCTCCCAATCTGAATCATGTCTTTGTGAATGTTGCTTAATAACATGAAATAGCAAGTTATTTGCCTCAGCTTCTTTAAATAAACTAGCTAACAAAAAGCAGTTCATCCTGATGAATCACTGTGATAAGAAGTAGCATCATTGTTTGTCACTTTTACAGCCTACAGCTCTAGTTAAAAAAAAAAGTAGTCACTTGTCCTGAATTTGCAGAATGTATACCTAGATTGTGGACTCACTACTGTTTGCACATTAGCCTAACTTAATCTGCAGATGGCCCGTGTTTTAACAGGTTAACCTTTTGTTGTTGTTATTATTATTATTTTAAATAGTTTATATAATGGAATTATGACCATTTCTAGCAGTGGAACAAGATATTTCACTTTTCTATCACTGACCTACACAGACTGGAAAACAGTTTTCAGCTATTTCCGGACTCCGATCTAACACTTGGTCCCAGACAGTCGAGCAGTTTTACTTACTCTACAATGCTCAGTTAAAACTTCTTCCCAGTACTTCCCCCCTTCCCCCCTGCCCCCCCCAAAACTGACAGGATCAGCTTTTGGTTTGCATCAAGTGAATCACTTCTCCCTTTGTTCCACTGTGGCGGCGTATCTGCAGCTCTATTACTTTTTCAGATCCTATATCAAAAGGAGTGTATGAAATAGAGCTCTTCATCAGTCTCCTTACTGAAGATCAAATTTCAGTTGCAAAATAAACAGTGACTCTGCATGACATAATGGGCCCTTCATGCACGATACGGCTAAACTGAAATTGGAAAAGAATGAGATATATCAGTATTTGCCCTTGTTTGGACATAGAGGAAATTTGCCTCAGAAAATAAAGAAACTGTATAAATAATCCAAAAACAATCAATGGAAAAAAAGTTTGAAGAGACTTAAAAGTAAAAACAGTATCTTTTTAACCCTTAAGATGAATTCTAGTTAACATATGGAATTTTTACAATAATAGCTCCTGTCCTCAACAGGAAGTCAGGCTACATGAGGGGATTGCAACAGTCTATTTTGGATAGAATATCAGTGAAATATTAACAATATCCAAATTCGGTTTTATGCAGCATTTAAGGGCTTTTGAAGCAGAAAAAAATAACTGCTTTCAGCCTGGAAGGTTTTATTAAAAGGTCCCCAGCTTCAAAATCAATGGGTATTTTAACTCCTCTATTTATACCTGTAACCATAGAAAATTTATATATGTAGTACTTCAGTTTCCAAACATCTAAGAATTTGCTGTTTATACCACCTAAAAATTTTTAGGTACTCAGAAATTCCTTAATAAGGAACTACAATAATGTATCCCACAGGTCTGTATGAATTAACAAATAATTTTAATAAACACATGAACAACATATAGCATGCTAACAATTTTCAGATCACTTGGCAGCTTAAAATTCTATGTACTCTTAGGTCTAACATCCCTTTAGTCTATCATTCACTTGTTTCCTAAAAAGAATTAGTAAAAATAGAAGGGGTTTTTTTTGTTCCTACTGTTTCTATGTGAAAAAAACACATGCAGCCCAACATTAATCTTTTCTTCATTTATAAAAGCTGTCTTGCCACCCTCCCTTCAGCCATTTAGCAATCCAGTTATGAAACAGCTGCTATTCATGAAAAAAAGTCCAAACCGGCAGCATTCACAGAGCCCTGGGAATACAGAGCATTTTAAAGAGATGTTTCTACAACTCACAGGCAATACCCTCTGATTCATTTCACTTAGTTTTTTCAAGACCCTACCTCAAAGTCTCCAATCAAGATTATACTTCTAAAGTCTCAGTATCAGAAAGTCTGGCTTTTCTCTGGATTTTCCCATGGAGGACTTCCTGTTCCTCTAGACCAATCCACCCTTTCTTAAAAGATTTTTTCCAGTCTTTTATTGCTGCTGAATCTGATTCAAAAGGGGCCCATCTGCTCCAGCTACATCATCAGGAGAGTTCTGCACTCTCGCACAGCTGCTGAGGTTTCTGTCCCTGTTCAGAAGCTGGAATTGCTCCACCCACCCCCTCTGCACAGAAATGATGTAAACTGATGTATCCAAAAAACTTTGCCGTGATCATTTCTATACTGACTATTTATATAACATAAACTCTCATTTTCTCACATTTTGTGGGATGTTAATTTGCTCCCTTAATAAAACACACCATAAAACCTAAGAGTGCAATTTTCCAATGGAAAGAAAAAAAAATCCTATCAAATACACTAATTTTACTATAAATTCCATGAAGCAGTTCAAAAATCCTGGAGGGGTGACTGTTTCTATTAAATTCCGTCAACTGCTGGAGCAGTTTCTTCAGGACTTTTAACATTTCCTTAGAATTTCAGTGACTTAAACTCCATTAAATTCCGTAAAGACTGACAAGCAACTACCTGCAAGTATCCTTTAGAAGATCACATATAACCAACCAAATTGAAAATACATTTACCAGTATGCATGCCATTGCTAACCTGCAACATGCTCTGAAAACGGATTCTTTCCAACAACTGAAATGCACCAGCTTGACCTGAATGCAAGTAGACTGTGTGTTCCAGAAGACCTACATCCACCTGACTCCTGCTACTCATTCAAGGCTACTTTCAGGCCATACAAACTTACAGAACTGTATCTGCATCTCTGCTTTGCCAGAGAGTCTTGTCCAGGTAAAGTTTAAAAATAGACTTAGTTTTGAGCCACAGAAACCCTTGCAGGAAGTTTTCTTTGGTTATTAGCATTTCTTTTTTATAAATGAGCTTAAGTAAAATAAGACCAATTTGAACTGAGTAAGCGAACGCACGTGGTTCTGGATTGCTTTAGTTAAGATACAACGGACCTATAAAATTAAGTTTAAACGGCACAATTTTCTACCTGCTTACAAACACTCACCATGGGAATCAGCTGGACTTGCTAACAGTTCCTAAATCCAGTTTCTGGGCAGAAGCTGGCAAGGTGTTTACTGTGGAAGTTACTGTACTATGGAATGTGTTTTTTCTACCCATTCGCAGTGGATTTTGGGGGCAAGTTGTGTCTCATCTCTTCATGCAGCATTAAGGAAAAGTCTTTTCTTTGCACACAGTACTTCCTTACAGTATCTGTGAAGGGCAAAAGGGAATAATTTATTTTTATTGATAACAAATATGAAATTTTCACACAGCACGGAAATGAATTACAACTGAATAGTAGTCATCAGTTTCCTTACCAAATGTAACACATGCATCTTAGCTCATTTGACCTTGGCAAACCTCAGAAATTAATCATTTAGTAATCAAAACCAAAAGAAATTATATTATTAACATATTTTAACAGAACAAAAATAAAGCTTAAGTGAGTATCTCTCAAATTCATATTTTACCTATAATAATTCACACAAACTAATACAGATGAATGAAAAACTTGAAATCAAGCCTGGGCAATTTGTTCAGTTGAGAATTAATGACGATATACTCAGCACTGTGGTGGCGCTGATGTGAAAAGGTGTTTGATAATATCACAAACTAAACAAAAATAAGAAGTCTTCATCAAGTTCAGGGTGTAAAAATAATTTATTAGCTTTTGCTCATAAAAAAATCAACTACTATTCTTGATTTTTTTTTTAAACAGCAGCAAACAGTCAAAAAGGTGACAATTGAAAAGTGTTCGATAAAAAATAAGGCAAGCAGAGTGTAAATTCAGTGTAAAAATCAAAGCTGTAGCACTACAGAAGCAAGGGCAGCAAAAAAAAAAAATAAACAAACAAGAACTTAGTAAAACATGACAATCACTAAGTTACTTCTACGCTATCCCATCACTTTAGCCAAAGAAGCACTGCTAAAGCAGTATGCAAGTAAACTTTTATTTCAAAACTATCAAGAGTTAATTAAGATTTAAAGGCATCCCTTGGGGGGAGGGGGATGGTGGTGAAATATGCCATAGTGATGGTAATTTTATATTCTATTGTTTTAAGTTTGTAAAACACCGTAGAATAATGAACCCAAAAGCTTCCAAGACAAGAAGCCTTGACTCTACTGTTTTTGATCAGTGATCCGCTGTAAGCAGAGCTTCATGTAGGAGTTTTTATTGCGTATTTCTAGCACTGCATCTCTGACAAGCTCAATGAACATTTGAGGCCAGAGCTTCTGCAACGACTCATTTTTCATATTGATCTCCGCTGCTTCTTTCACTAAGTTCTCGACGTATGTCTGGCAAAATGTTTTTCTTTCCTTGATTTCCTGCATGGGAGAACCATTACACATCGTATAAGACAAAGGAAGAAAAGGTTAAACAAGAGCAAACCCGTAAAACAACCACAAAAATTTAATGAATTAAAGAACATAGTGATTAGCAGGCAAAGAGGACACTGCACACTTTTTCCTGTAGGTTTTAATTTGCACAGCCCAGGGTCTATGTCAAGCTTTTATTAGTGCGATCATTGAATATTACTGTATCCATAATACTGATAGTATATTAATTAATTTATATGAAATACAATTTTAAGTAGTTATGTAAATATCTTTTAACAGTATTGTGATTTTTTTTGCCTTC
Organism: Larus michahellis; assembly: GCF_964199755.1. Lineage (NCBI taxonomy): Eukaryota > Metazoa > Chordata > Aves > Charadriiformes > Laridae > Larus > Larus michahellis. The sequence continues at coordinate 17,086,138 of NC_133904.1, forward strand.
TGGCATAGCAGTGAAAATTTACAGATACTATTAAGCACCAGACTACTTTCCTTCCTTCTCTGCCTTCCCTTCCCAGTTTTTCATGATTACAGTACAACAGTTGGGAAGTACATGTTTATTTACCTGCCCTAACAAGAACTAAGCATACCATCACAGAAAAGTATGCCAGTATGCATCCTTTCCACAGGCTCCCTGATAGACTCTGGCAAGTGCATGCTTCCTAACACATACTACATTAGATACTGAAGTACCTAAGCCTTTAAAAAACAATAATAAAAAAACACCCCTGCACTTTGTGCAACTACTAGCTCTGCATTTTAGTCACTCAAACTGTATTAATCCCTGTTTCTGTAGAGTTTCTATAAAATGCCATAATAAGCTTTGAACAGTAAGTTAAATATCTAACTAGTTTGATTTATGGCATTGTTAAAAGTGTTAGGTCATGCTTCAGGCCATCGAAACATAAGTTTTCTTAAATGAGTGATAAAGCAGAGAAAATACTTTCCAGCTGTTTCATCTAAAAAACCAAATTATTAATCAATGACTCAGACTGTCATCTTTAGCAATAAACTTATTTAATCACATTTATTATGTTAGTTTGCTGCTGATGGGGACTTGGAATCAGTCTTTTTTGCCTATCTTATTATTCTTCTCTTGTGACATCCTGCAACATCTGCTGCCACATACATAACTCTGTAACTCTGGAGGAGGTGGGAATTGCTGCACTGGGAAGAGAAAATAATGCATATATTTAATGGCCTGCACAAATACCAAGCTTGTTTTATTACAGTGCTTGCTCCGTGGTAAAGGACAAGAGGTCTTACTCTATGCCATTCAAAGTTAAGAGGTATTATCACAGCTTTTGAAACTAAAATGTTTTCTTAATTTAATCCCTCCACACATGCAGTCACTGTCTCTTTTTTTATGCTATGGATCTGAGCTAACAAAACCACAATGCAGTAACTGAATTCAATGTTTACTGAACTTGATTTAGTTTCTTGCACTAGAGGATTTCTATATTTCCACATAATCAAAAAGCAAATAATGGGACAGATGTGGGAAGCGGGGTACATACAGCTAGAACTCATGATGATTGCTCAGAAAGGAGATTGTGGCTGAAAGAAGCATGTTCTCCCTGGGAACAATTTCCCTCTACCCAAGCAAAAGAGTTAGCAGATCAGAAACACAAACTAAAACAAGCGTGACTGATGTACTTGTCTGAAACAAGCCAGCTTGCAATTTTTTTAATAATTAAACCTAATACATTTCCTATATATTTATTTTCCTGTAGCTCATTTAAAAGCTAGAAAACAGCTCTTTATTACTACAGTCTGCACTACCTCAAATCTTGTCTGAAGGTGTTCTTCACCAATAAATTTTTGGGTATACTTTCTGACCTTCTAATTCCATTAGAAAATCTTAACATGTGCAATACGCACTCTTCTTTGTAACAAAAACTGTGCTTATTTCTTATATTTCACTAATGCAGGTACATTTCTTTAAGAACATAAGGCTTGTAGGTGAGAATGTATTTCTGAGACTGTGACACGGGTCAGGAATCACTTCACTAAAGCCAGAAACTGACCATATTCCAGTATTCTGGTAAAGATCAGTTAGATGAAATGTTTGATCATGCACATAAATATGGTAAGCAGTGATATTTTAAACCCACCATTCTCAATAGCACAACTGAAACTTGATACATGGACAAATTCTGTGAGTATCAGTCTAAGGTATATAATAGAGGATGAAAGTATTTTGTAATTATATACTTACCTCAAGCTTTTCCATATGAAAATCCTTTGTTGTGTAATTCAACATTGCTCGAGTTGTGCTTTCCCCTCCATTTCTCCTGTTATCACCACCTTCCTCACTCCCAATCCCAGATTTCTTTCCCTTTCCCTCCAGCAGATAATGGAATTGCTTCCTCCTGTGAAAAGATAATAAAGAGATTTACAGTTTTAATTACTGGAAAATTTTTTAAGTGCAGATGTTTCTAGTGATTGGGAGGGTGGTTTTCTTCTTTTCTCCCTTTGAAAATGTACTTTATGAGCTATCAGGTTTATTGCATCCTCAAGTTACTCAAAATACATATGACTCTAGATATTCCTTCGTTAATTTGCTTCTATACATTTGACTTATATCACATAGCATCTCCTAAATAGAAGTCTTGCAACTTAAACTTCTATAAAGTACATATCTATAGAAGACTAAAAATAGGGTTTTTAAGCACCTTTTTACTTAGAGCACCAGCTCTTAAATCTGTTAACTGTTACAGTCACCCACTATAAAATACCCACTAAAACCAGTCAGTCTTCATTGTAAGAGTCCATAAATCTTCACCAGTACAACTGGAGAATTAAACAAGCAGTCCATTTGTGTGCACATGCCTTTTAATCTTACTCAGCAGACTTCGTACAACTTTTTTGAAAACCTCTGGCTACATGAATCAGGAGATGTCAGTATTTCTGCAATAATCAGAGAACCTATCTTCTGTAAGGTGGTATTTGTGAAATTTTTATCTTTTTACCTAGAAAAAATTTATCATGAAAGTGGGCAAGAGAATTACACAATACAGTCTGGACAAATTCCAGTTCCATTCACTGTATTTTACCTAGATTCTCCAAGCAATGAAAGCATGCGATACTGTGGCAGCTCAGAAGATGCTACATACGCCAGAATGCCAAAGAGCCTTTCCGCCATTACAATATCATTTTCAGTAACCTGTGAGGGAAGGAGGGTACAAAAGAAAAAAAAAAAGTTAAGTTTCAGAATTGGCACATTTGTATTTCATTACATCTGTACATTGAGAATTAACTGAAATTTGTTATACAGAATACTGCATACAGATCTGTTCCAGGCATATCTTCAAAACACAGATTTGCTTTTACTGGCACTTTAAATGTACTTTGAAAGAAACCAAATGAGGTACTTGTGCTTGTTTTATTTCCTGTAATCCTGGAAACTTTAATGTATACGCACGCTACCCTGTGCTTCATGATAGTCTTCATGAAATGAGGAATTTTATAATGATTTCTTACATTGAGTATCTGAAGGCCAGACACATTAATTCTGCTCCATACTGCATGCACTTACAGAAGGTCTACTGGAAAATTTCTGATCAAGTTGTGCTGGAGAAATTAAAAGATTCTGGGCACCCACATGTGAAAAGATAAGTTACAGTCTCTTATTTTGGCAGTATCATAGAAAAGGTTTTATAGTAAGAGAGGCTTTACAGGGGTGAAAATAAAGAAAGGAAAAAAAAGAAAAAGAGTATTTTCTCTGCATTTTTCAACCCCCCCCAAAGTAAGCGTTCTTCCATTATATTTCTCCAAGTATCATCCCTATTGTTGTGTCAACATTAAGATGCAGATGTCTCTTTAAACTAAATTTTCAATGGTTGAAAAATTTTCAGGATTAATTTGACACATTTCAATTTTGTACAGAGAAGGTGGAAAGGGTTTGTTTTTTGGTGGTTGTTGTTATTGTTTTTGGTTTCTCTTGGCTCATAACCTCTGGAGCCCGTGGCCTGTGTTTCTCCTGCCCCGATGGCCAGACTGTGAACTGACTTCAACTGCCAAAAGCTTGTTGGCACAGTTTCTAGACTCCTGGCTTTCCAGTGAGTACAGAAGAAATCTTTATGATCATCTAAATCTGACCTGGATAACACAGGACAATGAAACTCACTCAGTGACTTCTTAACTTCTGGATCAAATTTAATTTCCGTTTATCTTCTAACATATTTTTGGAAAGCAACCTATTATTAAATAAACTTTAATACTCACAATATTTACTAAGTACTTCCAGACAATTTTTGTATTCTGTATTATTCAAATGTGTGAGTAAAATGGAATTTTGATCCAAATGAAAGTAATTTTATTATATTCTTCTTTAATATTTATAGGCTATACGATTTACCCTTGCCTAAAGTATACTGCAACAGCCTAATGCAGGGAGAAATTCACCAGAGAAAACGTAAGTCACGAAATTAGAAATGTAAAGTCAATTCCATTTTTACGGTGTTTCGATTTGCTCATTTTTGCTTAAAATTAATAAGTCTTAGTAGCATAAGAGGAGATGACCTCGCCAAACAGTCTGTTAACAGAAGCAAAGTCTAAAACAAAGAGTGCAGAAGGCAGCTAGGGAAACAAAGAGCACTGCAGGCAGAAATGTCTGCTGGAGAAGTAAGTGATTTTAATTTATTTATTTATGTTAAGAGAAGCATAAGGACCAGGTCAACAGAGACAGCAATGCTGAATACACTCTCTAGTTCACAGAAACTCATGTTCTCCATCTTACTCCAGTACATTGTTTGCTCCATTAATCACAAAAAGATAATAACGGTAATATCACATAAATGTAAGCCTATTAAGCCTGCTTCTTGCCAAGCACGGAAAACAGGCACTGATTCAGCCAATGTGATGCATCTGTTATACTGTATGCCATGCCACGCCACTTGGCATAAAGCATTTTGTAGTTTAGTAACTTCAAACCTTGACAACTCTTAATTCATCTGAGATTACTATCACTGGAGAAAACTTCAAATAGTGTATCTCAATGAAGAGAATTTGCTTCTTCACAGTTAGTAAATGTAAGAGTTGGACAAGGGAACATCGTTGGGGGACACTAACACTCAGCTTCTGGTCTGTAACATAACTGGAATGGAAGGGGGAGGCTGGGGAGAAAATAAAAGCTTCCTTGTAAAGTTTTAAGTTTAGAAGTGATAGAGTTATGCAATTTATTTAGTTAATTCAGTTAGTACATATTGCTTTTACTCCCCAACTATACGTACCTCAGAGCTGGCAGTACAATAGCCTTCACAAACATTGCGCGCACATGATAATCAGAACAGCAGAATATGCACATTTCCCTTTCCGTCATCTGAAACTAAGATCGCTAAGATCTGAGAGCACACTTCAGGCATTTGTATTCTTTACATTGAAATGGGATTTTCTATTATGGATTTAAAAAAAAAAAAAAGGTAATATATCTCTGCAGAGCTGGATACCATGACTTCTGCTGTAGACTAATGAAAAACAGCGATCAGAGTTCAGCTCTTTCTTCTGCTTGGCTACGACACTTCTCAAATGATTAATGACACTAGGAAAAAATTTCTGCGTGCACATCTTCATATACCGTGGTCTGGCTGGAAAAGTTTGTTGAGGACAAAAATGTTCTTCAGTCACACATATTTAAGATTTTATATATATCCTACATAAAAAGCACGCCGTGCTACATTTACTAAATTCATAAATTCATCCCCAAGCACTATTAAATGCAGAAGTTTCCTTCAAAGACTGAATTTGCTGACCTTGAGATCATAATAAAAAGTCCACATAAATAGTTTTTTATCTTTTTTCTTTCTTTCTCCATGAAGACCAAACAGGTTAAGATTTATCTTCTATTTTCTTTTAAACTGAATCGCCAGTGTTGATTTTGAAAATATGATGCAGTAAAAAAAGAAATAAACTTTAAACCCACATTAAAACTTTTTTTTTCCCCTCTTTTTTTTTTTTTTTAAAATCAACTTTGATGGGTATTTTTTGGAAAGTAATAAATTCATTGTTTTTTTAAAGTTCTCATGGTCATGAGATGGGGGGGACTCCATGACCAACGGTCATTTTCGCCCCCCCCAAGATACTGTGCTGTTGCAGTAAGTCATATTTGCCTTCATCCTTTCTCATACTTTCTCCAATAGTTAATTCAGGTAAGCTCTTTAACCCACTCCTGCTCTTCTGTGCCACTAATGCATGTTTTACAGAACTAAAACCAAGTAAACCACAACATTAATGCAATGGCTGTATCAGATAACAAGCAAGATATCTAATACGAAACATACGATGATGACGACAACCAGATCTACACACTAGAGCTATGCATTATTTTTGCTCTAATTAACTTCCATAACACCACTTAAACTTATTTAGCATTTAAAATTGAATGCACATTCAAACATCGTGTGGCATCCTAACTATTCTCACTCCCTTTATGATCAAAGCCCAAGTAGAAAACAACCTTTTATATGCTTGAATAAATTTACTTTCAATTGATGTAAAGGGGAACAGAAAGTACAAAGAATAGCAATATTAGTGTCCTAACTTTCTATTTAAACCTAAAACACACACCCAACAAAAGGACACACACACTAAAATACACACCGAAAATAAATAAATAAATGAATTAATAAAATCTATTTGACAAACTTGTTCCTGTGATAGGCTTCAAGAACAAAATATTATTTTAGCTACATTTTGTAACAGTGGAAAATATAAATAATCATATACTGTAAACTACTAACCAGCCTGATAAACTCACATTTTTGCACCAGTATTCCATGTCAGAACTCTGATCGTTATGAATATAATAAAGAAGCTCTCCTTAAAATCAAGTAAAATCATGCAGTTCTTTATTTATTTTTTTTTTTTTTAGAAACACATGCAGAAATAATAAAAAGTCTTTCCTTCAGATACATTCCAACCACTCAGGTGTAGATTTGGACTGTCGTGCAATTGCAAACAACTGAGACAACACAACATCTTCATGGCAACAAAGAATCTCACCAATTATACTAATTGTATACAGCACAAAAAATTATATGGTGAATCTACTTAAAATTTTTCCCCCCAATAATGAAAGGGCACTGACAGGCTTCTGCTCATTTTATTAGCAATTCATCTGCTTTTTAAAAATCAATGCTAATTTATCTTCTAAGACCAACAGTAAGAAGGAAGCAACACTGTCCTACCTTTACTCCATTTATCCTCTGTAGATTGAAATGGTTCAGTCTAAACAGAACATAGTATTTCCACAAAGTAAAGTTGACAACCGGATTTCCCTGAGGATCAACTGTCAACTGTTCAATGCGATGCATCTGGGCTAATGCATTGAATTGCTGCAGCGTCACAAGATTCGTCTCCTTAAACTTCAGGTGCTTAAAAAAATAAAAAAGAAAGAAAGAAAGAAAAAGTCAAACCACAATAAATTAAATAAGGAAACAATACAGAGTGAACACAGTGATTTCTACTCCGTGCCACTCAAACAATTCTCAAACTCAAATAAACAGTCTTTAGGTCTGATGGAGCATCTGAGCTCACTTCATTTGAGGTCTTTGTGGCAAAACACATCCAAGTATCAACCAACTGGTATATTACAGATACTTAGAAATGTCAACATTACATGCCCCTAAGCAATTTATAAACCCTTTAGCAACAGCACTAATGTTTTCAATGTTACAAAACGCAGCAATACTACTTCAGCAATATTTATTTTAATTCTACAAGTAAAGCAACTGCAACATCCACGTAAAATAAGTACAATATACGTTTTTAAGTATTCCGCTCTTTCAGCCATAGCAGGCTGGCATTAAGTCATACCCTGCTGTTTCTTAGAACCATACCATACGCTAGTGCTCCGATAAGCACGGTATATATGGCTACACAGTGGCATTACTGAGGGAAGGGAAAGGAGGTAAAATTGATGGTGAAGATAAAAATTTAGTTGAGATTCTCTATCCCCGCACCTCCCCCCCCCAATTTTTCACCACACAATTAACCAATTGTTTCACTGAGATAGATAAATCTGTGGGGAACTTAAGACAAACTTATCTATCTCAATGAAACCATTGAATTCTGTTATACCCAAAACCTTTAAAAGCAGCAGGGAGCTCAAGAGGCGTATCATCTGAGTAACAACTTGCTTTATATATGTTATCATTGTTTTACTGTTTGCTTCAAAATGACCAATTTAAGCGTCCAAGCAAAAATGGGGGGGGGAAACAAAAAAGCCCGAGTACTAAAGGGACATCTTATTTATGTTGTCTTGCTTCTAAGGATTCCAAGAGCTGTATTGATTTAGCTAGCTACTACCTCTGAATTTTGCCTCTCTCTTTGTATCCTATGAGCTATATTTGATCTTTGAACTCAAAACACAAATGAAGGTCTCCTGAGACCATGGATCCATAACAACATTGTAGAATAGTAATACTGTATTTACACATCAGTTTTGACACTTAAAAATAATCAGCTAGGTCAAAGGAATTTAGAGAAATAATAACCAGCCTGAAAATAAAATACTATCCTGTGTGAGAATCTAAATTAAAGTCTTGATTTTTGAGAAATATCAAGTTAAAGTTAGTGTTACGGTAAAACACCAAGCAAATACGTCATTCGCAAATGTATCTATATGAAAGCGCTCAAAGGTGACTACACCAGATTAAGGTTTTATTAGAGAATACATATTCCACAGCTGTTCACACAGCTGAAATTTGAGGCATTCTTACCACAGAATTAGGAAATTTTGTCTTCAGTTTCGTTAACACTTGAACAATTTCATCAAATTCTATGAACATAAAGGAAACTGTGACAATAATTCCAGCTGTTTGAACACTCCAGTTTCGATCCAGGCACTCCAGTGCTCCCGCACCATACAAGCAAAGAGTGTCTCCTTCCACTTCCACTAAATGGGACTCCAGAACGGACAAGCCTTGTACTGCACTGCTCAATATTGTATCAAGAGACCTGGGGAGAAAATAAAAATGCAGTGATACAAATGAGATTATTTTTAATCTCTACAAATGAGAGACAGTAACATCATTCTACTGAATGACAGTCCTTTCATTTACCAAAAGCAAACAGTCAAATATGATTGCATTTCTCAGCATTCATTGATTTGCAGTACCCAATCTAGTTCAAAACCATTTAGAGATGGAAAATCCTCTTTCCATCAAGTAACACTGCAAATGTTCTACCTCTTTGGCAGAAAGGCTATGGGTGTATTTGAGTTAGACAAGGGGAAAAAAATAAAATTAAGAAATCACTCATATTTGATAACCTGCTTAAAAATTTTAACTCAGAATGCTAACTTATTTTGTGTTGCTTTAAATACCTAAAACAACTTCAAACAATGTATTTATTCAAGCAAAATCACAATGCATTCTAGAAATCTTAAAACTACAAAAACTTTCACATGGAAACAGATTTTATGCATTATATTTTATTACCGTAGATTTAACAAAAGAATTCTAACGTTTGTGGTCAGGTAACTGCAAGGAATAAACCAACTGTAGTCACTGTACCCAGCATAAGGAGAGACAGCATTACATCAAGATCTTCCCTACAACTACATGGAAAAAGTCTTAGTATGTTTCTGAAAAGCATGATTTCAGAAGCAATGAGAATCTGTTCATTAACAGGACAATGCTCAAGCTACCAAAGTTACACTGACATGGTCACAGGGGTTGATTAGCGACACTGAATTAAAATGTGAAGAAACCAAGAAGCCAAGAAAGCAGAAGCTAAACATATGTTCAGGGGAAAGCTTTGGAAGCACAAGAATGGAAAGGACTACAGCAATTTAAAAATGCTAAGAAAAAAATGAGAGATAAAAACCAGGTCTAGCCAGTACTAGACTGAATCTCAGATGGGTTCTGTTTGTGAGAGGCAACGACGTCCTGCCTGCACCTGGCGTTTCCAGCGCTGATCGGGCAGAGCAGGAAGCTGTACTTCCCACTGATTTTGCGCAGAGTATTTTTTCAGGCTTTTGCCAGAGCTAGCCAGACTGCAAGTGTGCTAGTCTGGTTTTAGCCAATCCAAGGCACACATTGTTCGCTAAGTTCTGCATTTGGTTTTTAAATTACATAGAACGCCAGATGCCCACCCTTTAGATCCAAATAAGCAAACCACAAAGTGTATCAGAAAAATAATATAACTATCTTTTAAACCAACAGTACAAAATTTATTTTAGGAATAAAACTAAGTCAAAGAACTGCTGCTGTTAAAATAACACAGGTCTGAAAGCAGTCCAGTAAGAGATGCTGCTTTCAAACTAAGAGCACAAATTCAACATTCAGTTTATGAAACCTCTTGACCTACAAAGAGGTTACAAACATTTGCAATGCTTGTACATCCTCATTTTGCTCGTTTCAACTGAAGGCGACAATCTAAGCTGTGAAGGAAATATACAGCCTCAAGAAGGCTCAGTAATTTATATTTAACATTTCTTGCAAACATGAAGTCCTTTATTTAGCAAAAATCACGTAATAATTTAGCTTGCACTTCTTTAGTCAATGAGTTGCTGCTATATTACTTATTTAATATATGTTACTTAATACTAATGGCCAACAGGTTTAATCCCGAAGTGAAACACCTTTTCAGGATCAATTTGGATACATTACTTTTGATAATGAATTACAGTGAGATCTCAGACATTAGAAGTAGTAACCCGGAATATAAGACAACATACAAACAAGAAGTGTTTCCCGATAAAATACCTGCTTTCTTCAGGAAATACATATGCAGGACTGCCATTGATCTGACAGGGCTCGTTATCTTTATCTTGGTTTAAAGAAGCCACAAGAGCTATTCGATTCTGCTGTATCTCCCACTGACGGGCAATATTACAGATTGTTAACCGTTTCTTTTCCTGAAACAACATATAATAGTCATAGTAAGTTATGACAGTGCAGTATCAACACCTTGTTTGTTCTGAAAGAAATATGCTATTTAATCAAAATATTTTCAGTGTTTTAAATTGAAGAAACTATAGTTATGCATGAAAATCAATGCATCATTCTAGTGCTACTTAGCGTAACTGCCAGCAAACAATGATTTCACAAAATAAGCAATAACAGAAACAAGAAAAGTAACATAATAAATCCACAACTTGAGAAAGAATAAAGTTAAAACTATTTAGTTTGGATAACCACAGAAGTCTCATTTTGACAGTCTGGAGCTGCTTGCAATACTCCTCCCGGAAACAGGGCCGACTGCTTGTACTTCCCTCCATGCTGCTGGAGTGAGCCGAGCACTTAAGCTAAGCCAATTATGCAACTGCTCTCAGTCTTAGCAGTAATTGCAACATGCTCTGCATGGGGGAAAATGTTATCTTCTGGAAAATGGGAAAAGTCAATTTTATAAGAACAGAAAACGAAGCTACCTCTGTGATCAACACAACAACTACAACAGATCTAAGCTCAAATATTTTGTAATAGTTTTTTAATGTAGTTTTTATATTCTAAATAGGTCTTGTCAATGAACCAGTATTTCAAAAGTCTATTAATACTTTTCTTCTTGTATAGCCATGCAAATCCTGTCAATTATCTAAGACTCTCTATATAGGTTATTATTCTATTGTATCATATATATATGATTTAATATATCCCATATAGCATACTTTAAAAGGTTAAAGAACAAGGTGCTTTGTAATAGCTCAAGGACTGGCAGCTGAACTGTCATCAAATGAAAACTGCACAACATAAATAATATCAAAGGGTAAATTCATTGTTAGTTTCACCTCGTTTGGTTTTTCTGAACCAGAACTAATTCTCTGGGAGTCAGCCATCTCACTGTTACACTACTCTCAGACTCAAACAGTGCCTTACAATTTCTGAGAGGAAAATATTATAGAGGAGCTTAGCATAAAATAAATTTACATCCACAAAACATGGAAAAAACAGAGTACCACTCAAAGCCCATGATTTCCTGGTTTATCATATCATGCTGCTATGGAAATGTAGCTTTCAAGTCCATACAAAGGAACAATCTTAATTTAAAGCTTCCCACTCCTCAGAAATATAAAAAAGCGTATTTTAAGAATCTTTTAATTTCTCCCAAACTTCAGAATATCACTATTGGAACTGGGATACAAACAAACGCCCTGATATTTTGGAATAGAGGGGGAAAAAGGCAAACCTGAATTTGCCCTGTGTAGAATAAACAGCAGTTCATAGGCAGCCTGGGTGTTTGTCACTAATTTTACCCATACACAGGGGAGGATAAAAGGTGCACACTCTTCGGATGTACTGATGGATATTCTACTTCAACGCTACGAAATTCTGGATTGAAACAGCAAGTACTTGTTAGCTTCAAGTTGCAATGATCTCAAATTGGGTCTAAAGGATCTCAGGCAAGCTAAATCCCTGTTAAGAATTGTTTCCTTTGAGCATAAGCTAACCACCTTTATCCATTTCTTACCAGTCGTAAAAGCCTGCCTAACATCATAATTTTAAATTTCATTACATTAGTTCCTTTCTCCTTTAGAATATTTTGTTAAGCTGATTAAGATACAAGAAAACACTACAATATTGATTAGGATTTAGAAGGCTGTACCAAAAATCCTCAAGGCTAGAAAGACTTCATTTTAAAATGGAACGTTTACATTTCTGTTTTAAGACACGCTCTATGGCTGAAAAAAAAAAAAAAAAAAAGATCAACATAAACTACAAAGTTCTATTATAGCCCCTTTTTTTCAAATGGGAAAAAAAAATAATCTATTTGATATGCTTATGGAGAACCTAATTTTACCATTTGAAAGTACGACTTTTGATGTATTAAGTCTGACCTACAGTCGCTATGCTCCTAGGTTTAATCTACAGAAGTAACACGTGACTATTACCAGAATGTTTTTACATAATTCATTTTACAGTGGGCAAGTTGTGGACATCACTACAATGTAGTTCACCAAGAATGTTCCTCTCTTAGTACTTGGGGATGCACTACAAATGAATATTTCTTTGAAAAACAGAAACTAGTAGATCAACAAAAAAAGATAGCAGTCACAAATGATGAAATGCTTATTTGTGCTAGGTATTTCCTTAAGAATAAGGAACAACTGCATATAAACGTTTCACAGTAAAACTTTTCATACCTACATGGAAATCCCTCCTGCTGCAGCTATTCTACTCAGAGTATACAGTATGATCTGTTTCAATGACTGATAATGCAGAGATAGATCAACTGGACTTTAAACACTGATAAAAATTATGTCTTTAATTGTCTATAACTGACACTGAAAGTAGGTGGAAATTACTTTAAGAATTTTGTTCTTCTGAAAGATTTTCCATTTTCAAGGGCTCAAAACTCTATTTCACATTCAATTTGCCCAAAGAGCGCTGATGTTACCTGATTAGAGAACACTAAGTGCCAGACATTCAGACTTCAGCGATGAGTGGGCTCCACGTCACACAAAGTAGGGGAAGTTGAAACAGTCAGCATTTTCTGCCAATCATATTCAGAAAATTCTGTTTGTGCTGGAGGGTGAGGGTCTCCTCATAACCTCATCTACCATACAGCTCCAACGCTTTGTTAGCCCTCAGCTGGGGGCTGCTGGATTCCTACAGAGCTTTGAAAACTTCCAATTATTCATTTTACAAAAAGCAAATTTTAGAAGTGTGAAGATTCTGCTAGCAATAACTATTGCTTGTTCCAGTAAATATTAAGTTCAGCCTCTGTTGGAAAGGAATTATATTTTCTGTACATTTCAAAGTACATCTCAAACTTCCCCAGAGGAGTGGGTTTTAAGCAATAAAAAAGTAGCCTGGAAAAAGAGAGATGAAGAAACTCCGCTGTTAGGGTAGACAAGCACCAGCAAGGGAAAAAGAAGAGACAACATTGCTAAAATTAACTTTTTTGATGCAGTGAATACACGAAAATAGCAATCGTTTGCTACTGAATGAGTGCTTATAATTTCATTTACACTGCATATAGTCTAAGAAAGTTCAGAGGAAAGAGACAACAACAGAAGTTGCAGAATATGAGTCACTGAATATTTAACTATTTATTCACTTCAGATTTAACTATGAAGAAAATCCTACAGTTCGCAGGTTTTTTCCACTGGACATTGTATCCATGAGCAGATTTGCTCCTTTCAGTTCAGATGTGTTGAACAGGAAAAAAGAGACCAGCATCATAACACACAAGAACATATTGGTATTTGACTCTTACACCACTTAAGTATTTGAAGATCAGAAAGATACTCAGATTTCAACATTAACTTCTAGATTTTTGTAGTTCATTTGAGGTAACAACAGTGTTATACATGAAACAGTTTTTTTTCCCCTTCTAAAGGAAGTTTCCCCTTGCAAAATGCACTGGGAAATCTCGGCCGTCAAGACAAACAATCCCTCTCCTACAAGGAAACATTGCATCAATGGTTAAGAACATGAACTACAAATAAACGCTTTCAATAAACACCTACTTTTTTTCCAGTCCAGAGACACAATTAGCTTTTCAACAGCCTAAAGTAACACCATGTGTGAATATTATTTACTAATTTCCCGTTTCTTTATGTTACTAAGAACTGGCACAAAAACTTCAAACCTGAAGAGACTTTAAATACATCAGTATCTTCCAGGAAAAAAAAAAAAAAAAAAAAAACAACAAACAACAAAAACCAAACCACAGCACTGCTAAAAAAAAGAAAAGAAAAAAAAAAAAGACCGTATCTAAGACTTCGTTGTTATATTGGTTTTTGGGGTTATTTTGTGGGTTTTGTTTTTTTTTTTTTAAATAGAAAATCAAAACATACATGGATACAAATATACAGGATTTCAAAATATATTCTTAGGCACTAGACATGGAATTCTATTTTTCCCCCATTCGCAAATTTAGGTTACTTGGTTTTTCTTTTCATATACTTAAAAAGCCTTTTAATATACTGTTAACATTCTGTTTGTCTCTCTTAATTTTTCAGAGTTATATACATTTGCTACACTTCTTACAGCCTCCTGCAATTACTTTCAGACTAATCCCTTTCATGAAATATGACTTTACCTGGCAACTTAACAATACGCATACATGAATGTTCTGTTTGTTTGTGTTCCAAATTGAATCTTTGTACAATCATTACTGGATGACAAAAAGTTTTAGGCACTTTTTTTTTCCTCCAAGGAAAACCGATGTGGAGACAAATGGCAATATTCACACAACAAATGTAATAAGATACTCTTACATCCTTGAACTTTGGTCTCCTATTAGCAATGTAGCCAGCTCCATAAGAGTATTCTGGAGTGCACCTCAGTCTCCCCTGTTAAAGCTATTCCATCTTATGTATATAAGCATTAACCAGGACAGGTGGTCTGGTAGGTAAGCATTCTTCTGAACAAGAAGACAACTGGAGTCTAGCTGCAGCTCTGATGACTGCTTAACTCTTTCTACAAAAAGGAACAACTTCAACAGGAAAGAATGAAGGAAAAACTACTTCAGAACACCCTGCATGGCAGCAGTTAGAGCACTCACCTGAAAATGGGGGAGACCAAGTTCAAGGAATTTGAAATCATTGAGAAGTCCTTTACTTTACTCTGGATTTACTTTATCTCTGGATTTCTGAAAATGAAGTTTGCCATCCTTTCACATATATCACACTCATGTATTCAACTAGGCTTTTTTGCTAAAGTGTAACTTGCACAGTTGACTGAAGAGTTTCAGTTGTGGAGTGCACTGCTTAAGCTGTAAAAAAAACCGTTTAAAGACATAGAGGCATGTTGGGATACTCAAGAACTACAGCAAAACCCATTAGGATATAGATTATTGCTGCAAACTGGTTTACAGTAGGCTTAGATCAGCCACAGAAAATACCTTAAGCAAGGTCTGTTTATGGCTTTCACGCTTCCTTTCTTCCTCTTTCCTTGCTGCAACAGATGCCATACGTCTTTCTTCTTCCTGGATGAAAAAAGAGAAAAACAGCTTCATAAAAGGAGGAATTAATCAGGTTCTGAAACATATTACTGATAAATTAGTAATATATTCTTGTGTTGGTATTTGAAATGCAAATTTTAATTTTAATACAATTACAGGATTTTTTAACATTTTAATGTTTCTAAATATTATTTAAACCAATAAAATTGGTAATTATAAGTAAATCGAGAAATAGATATCTATTCAGATGCAAATACTGAAGATAATGCTATTTAAAAGTAGTATTTGTAAAGGTCTTTGAAAAAGTATAAAGGATATGGTGAGTATGACAGTGAAAAAGAACATTTTTCAATATAACAGTGCACTGTATCTTTGTAGTGGTTTTTGCAGTCAGGAGGATTTTTTGTAAGAAAAGACACAGAGCAAATGAGCTGAATTCTGTTTATGCTCGAATCATAATCCAGGACTGATTTTCGCCATTATAAACTTTTTCTAGGGACTTACTTTTCTCAATCAGCAACAGAACTTGAGAAGAAAAGAGTATTTTCAAAGTTAACTATAGCACATGAACATTATTTCTCATCAATATTATTACCTATTCAAGGAGAAGTTTCAAGAAGAAAGCCACTGATTCCTAAATAATGAAAGTCATGTAAGTGAAGATGCTTAGTTTTCCTGGTACAGCAATTTAATACTGCAATACGCCCATATTAGGTTGAATGCTGCCTGTTTACAGAAGTCTAAACATTCTCACAGCACAGTATTTTTAGAACATATATTTTCCAAGTAACAAAAGAAATGTTCACTATGAAGTAAAAAGTGTAGAGTCCTTCCAACACAAATATTTGGGAAGCATACTTTAACTTATTTTGATTTACTTCACATGCCATTTGGGTGTTTCTATTAAAGTGTCTTCCCAGAACATACAGAAAGTGTTTTGATTTCCCTCAAAATAGAAAGCTCCTGTCCTAACCTTTTCACTTTCACTTTCCAGAAAGTTATGTGTTAAGAAAATTAACAAACAAAAACGAGCAGAAAATATCATCAACCATGAAGACATATTGATATGTCAAAATCTCTATATAAATAAAACATGCCATGTTGAGAGCATTATAAGAACCCCTAAGCACGTGGGTAAAGGCTTACTGGAAGATAAAACAAAACAGGAACTTTCCACTTAGCATTGCTATTATGCTTTTAAGACAATAATTTCCAAAGTGTAAGACGTTCGGTTCACATAGTGGACTTATCTGTGTACAGTCCTCCTGAAACCCATTGACATACCACGGATTTTGACATCAATCTGAGAGGTGATTAAACAACACACTTCCAACCTGTTCCTCCGTGACTTTAACCTCTTATGCATATATTAAACAAGAGGAATACCTTAATGCAGATTAAGGCATGAGGCTTTGGACAGAGTAAGCTTCTCTAACCCAACTGTATGCAAGAATTTCCCTGGAACACTAACTGGAAAGCCTAACTTTTTGTAGTTGTTGCTGTTCTGAATGCAACTTCTGGCCTTTTCAGGGTGAAGTCTTGTTGGCAGCCTCCTCAGCTACTGGGGTTTTCAGTTCTTCCTAAACAGAGGATTACCAAGGGGCTGGTGTCAGAGAACTACAGAATAATCCAGTCAGAAGAGACCTCAAAAAGTCCCTAGTCCATATTAAAGGAGAATCAACAATAAATACACAATTAAATAAAACCACACAAAGATACAGAAGGCCTTCAAGATCCCAATACAATCAAATACCACAGAATGAAACCCAATACCTGAATGGGAGGGTTCAGGGTGAGGCTATGAAAATAATGAAATAAACCCCAAGCAGGTATATGCCACAAATATGAATATCTAGCAATTAAAAAAAAAGTACTATTCCTCAAGATATGATTCAAAATGTTAAGAACTACAAACAGGATTCTCAAGACAGCTGTTTATCCCAAATGTACTGAGGTTGTGTTTACTGAAAAAAACCTGAAGTTTAATAGAAACAGTAACAAACTACATTAGTGATACCTCTCTATAGAAAGTGGGTTAGAGTTGTTTGGGGTTTTTTCAATTTTCTAATTAAATTTCTTCATTTGACGTTGTATTTATGCTTTTTTAACTTGGCTTCCTAAAGAAACAAGCTTTTTACAATTTCAGTGGCTTAATCTTCTCTAATGACTTTTCAACACATTGAACATACTATTAAATAGCTTAAAGTACATTTAGATGTCTCAAATTAACGTTTTTGTTCCCTAGAAGTTTGATTATATAAAATCGGTATGCCGAAAGAAGAGAAACGTCAACTAGTTTTCCCACCAAGGGAGAGGAAGCAGGAATTATCCATTCTATTTGGCAAAAAACAGCTGGCCAGTTGTCATAGACTCCGCTCCAAACTAAATGAGGTATTGTTGTGTTTCGCACTGGGGAAGCAAGAATTAGAGAACAAAATGACACTAATCTATAGAAATTAGTCCTCATTAATTTTATTCCTTTCAAAACAACTTAAGGTTGGGGTTTCCTCAAGCTTTAAGGCAAACATTCACAAAGTTCCCTAATTCAGTTTTTTCTCAGCTTACACAAATATCCCTTCTTACTCTGTCTTCCACCTCAAAGCCTTCTCTTTATCCAGTCCAAATGCATACTTTATGACAGTCTTCCATACATGAAGGTCTACTGCTCTCACTGAAGTCAGTCCAGTATACAAAAAATGAAAACAACGTTCTAACAAGAGTTTTTTATTAACTGAGTAAGACTCTTTTCTTGAACAAGAGAGTTTATCCTCGTTATTGCCATTTAAAAAATACTATTTCTTTTAAAAAAGAAATTATCTCAGCCTAAAAAGAAAATATATCCTAGTTTTACTTAGTTTTCATAAAGGCAGAATGATAGAGAAAACATCTGAATAAAGATCAAGGGCCAAATCTACTTTTTATGGAAATCAAATCCATACACATTTCTTGATTAATCTTACACCAGTCTTGAAGAACACAACACCCCCTGCCAAGCCCCACAAAATCTACAGTTATAAAACAAAGACCTTAATAACCTTTCAATACAGTTTTTACTATCACCCCTTCTTCTCTTTTAGCTACAGCTCTTTTGAAATTATTTATATCTCCCTTTTTCTTTGTTCCCCCTGGCTATTCTGCTGCCATTGTCCATAACTTTGTTTCACCTTTAAACCAAACCTTGCAGGACAAGAGGGGATGCTTTTCCAGAAGGCTGAAGTGCCAGATCATTACAAAAGGACTTGGACGTCCTCTTGTATATTGAGATTTCCTCCATTTATTAAGTTCTCCACTTCCCATCTAAAGCTTACTAAATGGCTAAGAAGCCCTCTTCACCAAAAAGAAAAAAAAAGAAAAAAAAAAAAGAGAGAGAGAGAAAGAAAAAGAGGGAGGAATATGCTTCCTAAAGAAGCAGAGTTCTTGCTTTCTGCAATGAGATTTTGAGGCTGCAGGTTTCCATTTTCAGTCTGAAGCACCAGTAGCGAGAGAACACAAGAAGAATAAAGCAGATTAAAGCTACTACAACCCTTACAAAAGCTTTTCACGGGAGCTGTAACAGAACTGGAGCTGTGGCATTGGCATGCTGGTAGCTCCCCCTGCTGCTACAGCAGCACTTCCAGCACTACCCTAAGTGCAACACCACAGATTTTGGCCAAAACTGTCGTTATGGCATTCAATCATTATGGCTTTCAAAGAGGTTAACATCCAGCAAGACCTGAGAAGGATCCTAAAGAGACCGCAGTGGAATGCATGTATTGTTCCTCACTACTGCTCTGCTTTTAATCAAACATGTTTTCAACAAATGACAGCATTTAAGTCACAGAACAAGATCCTAAATTAGCACACAAGGAATGCAGCATTTTATTTCCATAGTACACCTACTTTAAAATTATCAAATAATTTTACTGTAGATTATAAACAGCTACAGTGTATTGATATAAACTACTTTAGGTAATGACAAAAAAAATAAAAGGAGAACATGGAGAATGGCCTGGAATATACTTTTAACCTTAAAATATACTTACATTTAAAATACACAAAATTCAGCTCACTTACACTTGCAGAAGGCAGACTACTTTTTGCTATGTATCGCACAGACACTGATTTTACACAGGAATGAAGTAAGAATGTAAAGATGGTTCTAGCATAAATATAGCCATGGTAAGTAACAAGCAGAAAATTTTTGATGAATCGTTCTTTAAGGGATATTTGGCAATGAGATCTATCTCCATTTTTACTTTTAGTATTAATTTAGTATATTTTTGCAAGACCCGATTTAGGAGAGAGGATTTAGATCCGCAAGAATGACTCAAGAAGTTCCTGAAGTATCTTATTTTCAAAGGGAAAGGAAAAAAAGGAAAAAAAGTCAGGGATCCTTCCCTAAAAAAAAAACCACCAAAACAGAGCACTCCACGATTGTGATGAAATTGATAAAAAAATTCCATTCTGGACAAAGCAGTAGAATCTACTCTGTGACCAGCAGAGAAATGTCTAAGCAAATAACCAAAAACCAAACACGGCTCTCTTACTTTAAGCATCCAAAACATCTAAAACCTCAAAGAAAAGAAGCAAAGTTTTACTGTTAAAAAGATGCAGCTTGTCTTTCAATTTGGGAATCACAGCACATAAAAAAAATATATATGTATGTACACTATATATTCTACGTATATACACACTTTATATATACACTTAGCAAATCCTGTTGAGAAAATGTCTCTGAAGTGATGGATAGCTAGTGTTCCTAGTTGAATAATTTCTCAGTAAGGAATATGTACACATTTCATTCATATTTTAATATTTTATTATGTCTGCAGACAGTATCTGCTTACTGTTACAAAGACAGGAGGAAAAAGATAGGTCACAGCTAAACTGTAAGTGCCACTGACTAGGTCCGCCTTTGCAAATATTCAAACTACAAAAGGTATTAAAAAATGCTTCAACGCCCAGGAACAACAATTATAGTACAGTAACCAAGCAATGTCAATGCCTACATATGCAACCTGAGCTTCCTTTGACTGTAACAACTACAATTTCACATAAGCTATAAGTCAAGTCACATTACCGCACAACTAAGGTGGACTAAAGGTGTCACCATTACATTTACTGATGGCTAACACAGGTGACAGTGATAATTCAGCCTCCTCCCTGCTCTTTAAGCCTCTAGATGGATCTCTCAAAGTTTGAGAAAGTAAGAGATTTTCGTTGAGTGTATTGTGTATCTAAAGCATCAGAAGTGGGTGGGGTTTTCAGATGAAAATTGTCTTCTAGAGTGGACAATGAGTGTTTACAGTCTTACAGGGAAACTCGTTACAGGTGACTAACCTCCACTGAATTACGCGTCCACCAGGTCCATGCCTCAGTGGTTTAAGAACTTAAACCTTACATTCAAAAACAGCTTAGGAATGAGACGGCCTTATAAAACACCAACTTCCTCATGGGTCAGGGCTTAAAAGTTGTCATAATACGATGCAATCCCTTGAAAAAAGGGAAATCTGACCCGACTTAGGAAATATTAGAACAGTTACAATGCAAAAAAGTTTTATTCCAAGTATTTGATTTTCACAGCAGCTATGTTTCTGAAGAGTAGTTCCCTAAGGCAGAGGCAGTTACCATGAGACTTTTTCTCCAGAGAATCCTACAGAAAAGGCCTGACTCCAGAGAGCATGTGTCTTCTTGAAAACCAATATGAATAAAGCTTAAAAGTCTCTTACAAACTTTTGAATATAACCTTCAGATTTTATTCTTTCTTGAACTAATTTTCTCATCCCAGTGAAGCTAGCAAGTAAAAGAAAAGTGAAACGCAGAAGTAACTACTGTGTAAAACCCAGTTCTCGAACAGTAGAGCTTCTCAACAGGTTAGTGAAGAATTCCTAGTCAGAAAAAGCCAATATCCTGGTCCAACCCTCAGTTCTTTACAAGACAAAGCAACACTTAAGTTTAAAATGGTCTGGATGCTCTTCAGACTAAAGAAGAAAAGATCTTAGAGATGTAATTAGAATTTAGGTATACTAATCCAGTGAGAAAAAGCATATACCCAATACTGTACTTCGATTCCCCCCCAACTTACATTTACCCTTACAGCCGACGGCAGCAGCACGTTGCATCAGTAGGCAGAATAGCTGGGTTTGGCACAAGTATCATGGTACTTGTTATTTTTCTTAAATCACAGTTTCTTAAGTCATACGATTATCTAGGTAACACAGTTTTTATTGGAGAAAACATACAGCACCCTCTACATGTAGAAAATGTTAAAAAAAGTTCTCAAGGCTCGAAAATCAGGAGGCAAATAAAAAGAATGCAAAACACATTCTTTTTACAAGCAGATTTATGAGCAGCACAACTGCTGAAGCCTGGCTTTCTATGGGTTTTTTGTCTCGTAGCTGATTCTCTGATGTTTAACAAGGTGTGAACCCAGATTAAGTTTTTCCCATGGCTGTGCATTTCTAACAGCTTTTTCCCCATACAGATCCCACAGAGTCTAAAAAGTAGTTTGAGCTCTTTCTACAGTTTTTCCCATCACTGAGAGCTCTACCAGGATCCCTCTACTCTCAGGAAGGGGCAGGGGAGGGAGAGATATTTTCTTTATGTGACTCAAGTTGCTGAAATAATACTGAGAAAGTTATCTTTTTAAAAGCAAAGCAATTGAGTATTCAGTATTCGATTAGCAAGTAGTCAGTATAAATGCACAAAACCTCCCAAACCAACCCACAGAATACCTATGAACAAACAAGTATTTAGTATTTTTGATGCTGGGAGTAAAATTCTCATGTCCCAAAGCACTTTATATTTAAAATTAATGTTTTCCACATACATGTTATATTTTACATCATAATTGGCTCTATTTTATACTCATGTTGGATTGGCTACAGGCCAACAGGATAAATGGTAAAACAAGCAGGTGCAATTTATAATGTAGTTCAGCCTTTGTACAAAGCAAATGAGCATTTAAGATAAGATTTACTATCAGCACCTGGTCAAAAAAGATAACACTGCAACACTGTTGCTTGTAAAGCATATTCTATTTGTTACCTTGCTGTTGGATGGATTTTTCTTGTAGGAAGGTCATGTTTATACATCAATTTTGATTAGACACAGAAGAATTAGCATGGCTATTACTATATTAGGAGATAAAATAGTTGACTTAATGGGAAGGCCCCAGTGATTGTCCTTCAACCTCTACCTTACAGTTTATTTTCAAGAAGCCTGCAGGAGACTCAGTTGTCTGCAAGTCCTCTTTTCATTATCAAGTTTACTTGAACTTGAGCAACAAAACTGGCAATGAATGGGGAGAGCGGGTTAGGTAAGGCGGGGAGAAACACAAACAGACACAGAAACTGTGTGATCACCAGGTTTCCTTAGGAGGAAGACTAAAGAAAGCAGCAAGATCTCTAAATCAAAGAAGATACTAGCAACACCAATTTTAGGGCAAACAGACTATTCCTTTGGAAGTAATATGCTGTTCCTTTTCAGCTATACAGCAAACCAGGAAAGACTGTGTTGAAAAAGTTCTAACCAAGAGCTTTGCAGATTCTCTCGTGTCACATGGTAATTTACTAATGAAAAGTTTAAGCACTTAAAAATAAACATCTTAAAATGAAGTAAGAAAGCACACCATTACATAATACTGAACAAAAGAAAAAAATGTTAATGTTTTAAATATTGTAGGGACCATGTACAGACCATTTATTTTTATATAAATTAAGAAAATATGGTGGTATTTTTAATATACATATATACACAGAAACCCCTGCATTTTACTTCTGAATTTAAGGATCTAGTAAGTTTGACAAAAACAGAAATTTCTTACTGTGATTCTCTTCATATCTAGCTGTCGGAGCTGCATCATATGATGGAGAACAGTGTGTTTGTACCATGTCTCCTGAGCTATTGGATTGCCATCAAGGGTGATATCTGACAAAGATGAGGAATCAGCAAGGCACAGAATATCCTCAAAACTGCAACCAAAAAAGTTTAAAGTTTTAATGTCATAGAGTAGGAATAATTTTGAGATGGAAGACTTTATTTCTTAAGGATAATACATTAATATTTACCTGTACTGAAAAAACCTCACCCATCAATATTGTAAAGATGATAAATTATTTTGAAATACCAACAGCTGCTGCTGTTAAACTTTTTAATCTCTTCGCATACAGATAAGAAATGCAGAATAAGGAGAACGCGTTAACTATTGGTGTATAGTTTCACCTAGAAAACCCCCACCCTAAAACAGGTTACACATCAACTTCTATTCCAAAAAGATAATATAAGGTGTATTTGCCCTCAAAGCCAGCATGAAAACCATGGAAAATACAAGAAAAAAGCCAATCACAAATACCACAGAATGATCCTGGGTGTTTGCAACATCATTAAACATCAGAAGAAAAACAATTACAAAAGCGTCGTATTATCTTCAAAACAGATCTGTCTATTGTTCTGAGTTCAGTCTACAAACACCAACAAGTTGGCTTTTTGGACAACATCTGATTTGGTTTCCTGACAAAAATAACTGGCCTATGTAAAATTTATTTAGAGATGTACAGCCTCTATCATATTCTTTTCATTGAAGATGGAATGTGGAAAGAATGCAGCTGACTCAGATAAATAGTATTTTTAAACAACAGAGAACTATTTAACTGGATTTCAAAAAAAGCTGAACAGTTATAGAAGTAAGTAAAATGACTTCCCAATGCCTTTTAAGAAATTGATTACAGTGTGTAAGTGTACAACTGTGCACCCATTCTTATGCGCTACAATCTTTAAAAGTTGAGTCTGTGTTATGTAGGTAATTAAGTTGAAGTGGAAAATATGAAATAATTTGACTTGGTACTTTTGTGAATGAAGTTTCCAAAAAACCCCTGAAAATTACAAAGGAATCAATGATGATCACAGAAAAATATAAACAGAGGATTACTTTACTAGATAAACAAATATTTAATGACACTCTGAAATAAGAAACCATTCCTAAAGTGGAAAATATGGAATTATGGCCTTTTTTTATCTTACTGATTACATCAGCTAGTTATAGTTCTCACTCTTGGCAGCAGGAAAAGTCTTCCTCCACTAGTACTTGGATGGATACCAACCCTAAGTATGCCCTGAACTTAGGGATCAGAAATCGTATGCAGTACAAGTGTTCTTATTAAAGACTCATTGAATAAAGCGGCAAGTGCATTAACATTGGTATCACTTGACTTTCAAAATAGCATACAATAATCTGTGTAGGACTAACATTCAGTTGCAAAGGGCTTCAGATCTATCAGAATTTTAAAATAAGATGTCCCTGAAAGATTCTAAGAATAAGATAAAACAATTTCTGCAACAGCACCAAAAAGAAATACAGATAAAATATAAAAGTAGCATAACGAAATAGCAATCAGTCTCAACCAGCATAAGAAAGCCTTGGCTAAGGTAGGAGTAAGCTAGCATAAGTAGTAGCTAGCAGGAGGAAAGAAATCACCCAATTAAAAAAAAAAAAAAAAAAAATCTCACCCCCCCCCCCATGCAATTAGTACAGCAGACAAGCAACTCTTACACTATGTACCAAATGGATGCAGCAGAAAAAGGAGAGTGAAGCCGAAGACTCTACTGCTTTTTTGCTTAGTATATTAAAAGAACATAAGAACTGATGGAAAATGAACTCCGTACAGATTCCAAGTCAGTGAAGGTCCTTAGCATATCTGAAGAATTAGGTGTTTTGTACATGTGGTTAAGACAACAGGTTTGATTATCATTTTCTGTTTCCTTTCCATAAAACAGCTTGCGTAACCACATTTTTGGAAGATTGGGCTGACATATTACTTAAAATATATATACTCCATATGTCCTGAAGATAAAAAGATAATCTTCCCAAATGACACAGAAGTTAGTGAAGCAAACTTGTAAACATGTTAGAATAAGAAAAAATAACTTAATTTCTATTGGACCAGAATAGATTTTGCTTGACAAATATGAAATTTTTTTGGTCTTCAAAATTAGTTTCAAATAATGTAAATGTACTTATTAAAAGTATTAAATCTATTTACTCCAAACACTTCCCACTAAACATTTAACCAAACAGTACTTCTGCCATTACATATGATTTACAGATTTTTAATAAAACCAAGGTCTTCAGGAAATGACAGAAAACTTCAATGTTTGTTAGTGTGTTCAAGACCTTCCACTTACTTACACGTGCTGCTGTGCTTTGAAATTCTCAGTGCCTCAGCATACCAGAACATTAATTCCGGACCTAAAACAGATGTGCTTGCTTTATGCTGCTTTTAGCTGCCCTATTAGCAGCTCAATTTTAAGAGTAAAACAGCAGTGCAAAATAGCTATGTTTTCACATCTTTGCACACGCCTATGAAGAACAGAGCTTTCAGAATTCAATGTCGAAAACTTAATACACTGCACTTGCCACACTGGCATCCCAAACCTAAGCCAAGCAAAGCTTTAACGTAATACACTTACCAAACAGACTGCATACTTTACAAGCAAGCTTCTGTCTGCTTCTCAGCACGCAGGCTGCTGTGACAGAGCCAAGTGGTGACCACCCTACAGGAATCAGAGGCCATGTCTCAGTGCTCTCTCTAGCCTCTGTTCACCACAAAGGAGTCTAACCTGCTCGTGAAATTCAAAGCAGCTGTGGATGATGCTGTTTCAGACTGCCTCAGTCAATCTTCTTGAGTGGAATGTCTGCTTCTCTTTCCAAAAGACCTTCTCCTGCAGGAGTCCTACCAAACACTGGCAACCACCTCTACTTCCCCGTCCTCCTTTCTTCCTAGGTGAATTTATCTTTGCTAAAATGGTAGTTTCAGCAACACAGAAATGAGCTGTGAATTTGGGCTCATTTACTAAAAAGTGTTTCCTGGAAACCTTTCCAGAATAGATCAGTTTCGCATCTTGCATGCATTTTCAGAGTCCTGGATCCAATTCTGCCCTCTGCCGGAGGGGATGCAAACCCACTTCTCCTGCCTCATGCGAGAACGTGGCAATTACTAAGCAGCAGAGAATTCTGGAGTGGTGTAATCTCAACCAGTGACACGCATTCACACAGGCAAGAATAGAACACAGGAACACTTGTCCTCTGTTACTTAGGAAGACAGTTGTTCCTTCTCTATACACTTGCATTAATGATTTTTTTACAGCATGTTCCATAAAGGGGAAAAAGCTCTGGAGAAGAGAAGGTAGGCAACATACTTGCTGTAGTCTGACAGAATACCCAACACAGAACTGTATGTTCAAAAAACATTCAGTCAAAGAAGAAAACTTGGGTTTCCCCAGGTTTCTAACCTCTAAACTACTGATGAAAACAGATGCTACCACAGTCAACCTTTCATTCCCCTCGTACTACTTTTGTTCAAATATTTAACAGCATATTTATAAAATCTTCAGTCTGATGAGAAAAAAAAAAAAGATATTTTCTTACTTTTATTGGGCTAAGAAGATTCCTTCTCTCAGGTTTTCAATTCAGCAACCAAATGAAGAACAACAATTACATGTCCTTTGAGGTGGTATCCAACTGTTTCCATGTGGCTAGACAACGTGCCTTACTAAATGAAATAGCCAACGTAGCACTGACCTGGACAGCAGCGTAACAGTGAAAATACGCATTTTGTTTCCAAGATTCAAAAATGGTCTTCCCTGGTTTCATATTTTGAAATATGAGCAATAACCCTCTTTCTGAATCTCAGTGGCATCTCTTTCTTGAAGAAAATAGTTTCTGTAATCTCTGCAGTATCACATGACAAGTTGAAAATGGGATTTCTCCCCTTTCTTTCTAACTAGTTTTATATATATGTATATAAAACTTTCAGCCATCAGGTATGAACATCTTCAGTTTGTAACTGTTAAATATTTTTGGGTTGAAACCAGAAGTAGGACTTCTAATACGTCCTTTTTTACTAAAGGCTCTGCAGGAAGCAGCAGCATTCTGAGGCCTCCTCTGAAGCATAAGGGAAAAAGAACGTCAGTGATTAAATCCATGATAGATTCTCATGCCTTAAATAGTGACAATTTTAAAGAGGCATTCCCAAATCTTTTACTGAAATATTAATTCATATATGTCAGTATATATCAATTTAAGACTCAAGGATTTTTGCTGACATATAAAAATAGGAAGCAGCAAAACTTTCCATGGGAGCGTTTCCCCAAAAATGCTACTTTTTTTTTTTTCAAATGATCACTAATAAAATATTTTAATGAACCTGTAATATAAATATAACCAGGTTTTGGCAATATACTTTTGCAGGTTTTAGCTATGCAACTACAGATAAATTAGAGTATCTGGTATCAATTTCATTGTCCAAAAGAAAAGTCAGCTGTATAGACACAGCTGTTTCTAGGAGAAATAATTTTTAAAATTACCATATGGCACACAGTAAACCCAGGTAAGTGATTCATAAAACCACACAAAATCATTTTAAAAGTCTGTAGGAATGATCAGATGTAGCACATCAATTCACTAGTATTATGGTTGCATACAGCTTCTTCTGTCAGCTCAGACAGTATGAAGCCAAGTATCAGAACTTGCATCAAGAGTATACTTCTGTATTCATTTTCCTGTTAGAAGACTTATCTACTACATAACTCAAAATCAAGAATTAATGGGGTTTATTGGCCTTCAAAACAGCTATATGCAGTAGAAGGTTATTATTTCAGAAAACCCAAGCTAAATGTTATCATTAAAAGAAATTTTGTGTTGAAAATCATATCTGGTAAATAAAGAGTTAAACTGATCCACCCACCTACCTACCCACATATGTATACAAATTTATAGAAGAGCAATGTCTTTTGTTTGACATTAAGATTTTATTTTTATACCTATTCCAACTACAAATTAAAACCAAATTATATATTTGCATGAATGTTCTAAATAATTATTTCTGGCTTACATGAAAACTAAGACTAGATCTATCAATAGTTCAACTGCAGCCCCAATGAATAAATGACTGCAATCGTGATTAAGTACCAAGAAGCAAGCTACCAATTACGTAAAGTTTGAGTAATCTACTTTAAAAACCTCACAGAGACATTTTTTCTTCTTTGAAGACCGTTAAAATAACATGAGCTTGCATAAAACAACCTGAGAAAGGAGTCAGAAAGCTACACAAAACATACCAAGTATGTAAAAAGACACAGAAATTCCACTGACTGCAGTGACGCTCCCTGATGGCAAGGGAGCCAGCTACTGCAGTCCCCTCATTGTTCTTGCCAAGCTAAGGCATTTTTTAGAAAAGCAGAAACAAAAGGCATTTATCAATTCTGGAAATTATTCAAAGAGGCAAAATGCTAACCCTTTCTCTAGCAGATTAATTAAAGGAAGTGCATATTAAAGATTACTGCAGTTCATCTCTGATTTTTAAATGTTTAATACCTGTCAGTATTTAAGGAGATCTACTGCGCTGGTACTTTAAGAACCTAAGGAACACAGACAAGTAGGTTGGAGCTGTCTGCAAAAGCCATAATGCAGGTCAACTTAAAATATTCAAGCACCTATTACAACAAAAGCTCATAGTAAGTATAACATTTTACAGAGAACGCAGATACCACAAGAACAGTACAGTATTGTCAGTAATTAGAACATGAAGCATCTTTCCCCTATCCCACATTAAATTATTTGATTCTAAGCAAAGAAGGCTCGTGGTGATTAAGAGATGAAAAAAAAAAAAAGGACACACCACACTGAAGATAATGCAGGCACTTTTTTTTTTTTCTTTTTTAAATATTGGAACCAGTATAAAAGCAGACTCCAAAAATGCATGGATATGGATAAAGCATAGGAGACAAACATTTCTATCTATTTATAACAAAATGCACTTAATAACTCGAAACTGTAGAAGCCCTGCTTTGAAAGTTGAGCTATTCTGCTTCTGCTGTCTGGCTTGAATGAATATATCTTTCAGACTTTATTAATATATGGACAAGTAAAACACAAGCATGAAATAATCCAATCATTGTAAGCAGAATCTGACTCAGCAGTTTGTGTAACTCTATAAATACAGTGATTGTATGTTAAATATAATATGTACCTTGTGTAATGTTGCTTTAACAGATACGTAGTTTAACAGGAAAACAACACATTTACAAAACTATTTTTAATTTTGGTCATCTTTGTAAACAGTATAATTTTTAAATAAAAAAATATAAGTTTCTTGGTAGAATACTTATAGTACAACTACATTTAAATGCAAAGGGTTTTGAGAATTTTTATGTTTAAAGTAGAAAATACATAATGGCTTGATTATGCTATCTGATATGTTAGGGGGAAAAAAAAAAAAGTATCTGCATTCAGAGTGTCTGAATTTAAATTTTAATGAAATACAGCTCCAATAGGACACTTTAAATTACTGATAGGAAACAAATGGTATTTCCCTTACCTAGATATATTGTTGAAGCTGAGGAAGAGACGTTGGAGACGGGGCAAAGTATCCACATCTTTCTAGAAGGAAAGATAGAGGCATAAATTCAGTAGCTGAAAGTAGCTTTCGAACCTCTCTATTTTGCCTGATGAAATACTTTCATTTCTATATGCTATAACCTTGCTGCAACATTGATTTCTGTTGAATGTGCAGCTCCATTTCTCCCTAGTGCAGACTGCAAGGGAGTGTTTCAGTGCAGATATCTACTCTGCAGAACAAGCTGCATCACTTGCAAAGCAAATGATGTTAAAGAAAAGAGGATAAGGCTGCTGCTGGTTTCTGAACAAGCTTTTGGGAAATAAGCCAAGGTGCTGTCTCAGCATTTAAGCTGCAGGATAAACACACTGTAAAAAAAAAAAAAAAGTTAATTTCGTGACCATGATGAAGGTTTTTGAAATGTAATACAGCAGTGCAATTAGCACTACCAAACAGCAGTGACTCTTCCACCAGAGAATGATCTGAAGGACTCTGTCACCTTTAAAATTAAAATTTATAAGAAGGAATGACTTTCCAGAATGAGAAGTTTTGAATTTAATACATGCCACTAAAGACCTTTACAGAAAACCTCTAAATAGCAAATAGCTCAAGTATTAGAAAGGTATCAAGTAAGATCAAACTTCATTTATGAAATATAAATCCGTAATGGCCAGACAGCCCAGGCTGCAGTGTTTCATATACCATTTAGATCGCCCACCTAACCCCTCAGTTATGAGCCTGCATCTCCTTATCCTACCAAGGAACATACTCCAACTCCCAACCTGTGGACACAAACCTATTACAGCACAGGGAAGTGTTACACAGCTCACTGCCCTGATTTTAGCCACAAATCAAATCTACAGCCCTTCCTCCCTCCATCAGATTTGTGACATGTCTACATAGCATTCCAGAAACAGAAAAAGTTCATTCTACCCAAAGAGGTGAACACAAGGCAGCTCTAAACAAACTGTGCAGCCGCTATTAATGACATGCTGCATGTGAGCTAACAAGCATTGCTGCAAGTCAGTTCTGTCCACGCTAAGCAGGGCTTATTAACTTGGGTCTGTAGCTGCAAAACCCCTGGTTCAGGGGTTCAGAGCTGTTCTGAACCCTCCCAGATCAGACCATAGAAAGATTCAGTTCACAACAGAATGATACCTGGACACCCCCTCTGTCCCTCAGGCTACTTACTGTTGATGCTAAAAGGGGTGGGGATGCATGATACAGGTGGACACACACATGAAGACAGGCATTACAGGGCTGTGCACAGTAACTCTTAAGCAGCAAAGACTAATTAATCAAATAATTCTGCACTGAAGAATACAAAGTAATTTCCCCTGAAGACAATAACTAGCAAATCTTACACTCGTGATAGCAAACACCTGAGGTGTTTGAAAAAAAAAAAAAAAGAAACAAACAAACTCCCACAACACAGGATTGGGAAAAAGAAAAAAAAAAAAAAAAAGCAAAGCAAAGCCTCCATCTACTTCAGTTTGGATACAAAATCATATAGGGCAGTAGATGTACAGGGCAGGAGATCTTTTGTGAAAAGATGGTGAACACCTTGACCAGTCCTCCCTCAAGTCTAAGATCAAGCTGCAGATGACAAAACCCAAAGTTCTAAGCTCTTAATACCTCAAAGCAATCAAGCAGGTCCATCTTTCAAACAAAAACAAAGCTTGTCTTCCTAAAAGTTGGGCCCAATTCACAACTGGATGGAAAGTTAACAGACATTCCATCTTTCATGGTATGTGAATCTATACAGATTCATGCTTTTAATGCCATACAAGACCCTTTGTAAACATTTATTCTGTCTCTTTGCTATTCTTCAGACTTCTTGAATAGTCAGACTTCTTGAAGACACTTCCAATCCTACAAGATACAATTCTTCTATAAATCAAGCATCAGGACGACCTTTTAAAATCCTAACGCTTTGGGCGAACTACAATTTATTCTTACAAAAACAACCACTTGTGATTCAAAGATTTCTAGTCTCTAATGAATACTTCAAAGACAAAAAATAGTCCCAAAATTGCTAATCTAAGGCCAGTGGATTGTAAGAGGTTATTACAGGTTTAATTGCTCAAACAAACTATAATCTAGTTGGATAACTTGAATTATTCAATATAGTTAACTGCAACACGCATGGAGTTCACTATGGGACCTCATTTTGTTTGACAAATGAGAATATCATCTTTCCCACACAGGGGGACGGGGTGTGTGAGGGTGGTGGTGAAGAAAAATAACGAAGGTTCACAAAAAATGTACTGAAAGTTATTTAAAATATATTGATTTTATTCCATTATTTTGGAAGGGCAAACTTGTTTAAATTGAGGTTAGATTCTTTCATTTAAAGAAATAATCAACTTTAAAAAGCCCAATTCATAATTATAGTGTTGTTATAGTAACTAACTATAACACAGTCCAAAAACTAAACTAAAACACAGAAACCAAAGTCTTTTAATGAACTTAGAGTGTAACTTTTGTAGTTAAGTCCTACATCATAACTATATCATGATTAAATGACAGCCCACACCCAACCCCACACACAGTCAGCCATAAGGAAACCTAAACCTCATCTTCAAGAAAAGAAATCTAAACCCCCTCCCTCAACTACTCAAGTAATAATATAACAATATTTTGGATCTTCTTTCCATAAAATGATACATTTGCTTCTATGTTTTTGGATTTTCAGTAATATCATATTGCAGCAGATTCTGAATTTCAATACAAAAGTAGTGCAGCTTTCATTTTTTCAGGGTGTTTGCCCTCAAAAAATTTAAAACAAGTTTAAGCAAAAAAATACAGGTACATTGTTGCGCACAGAGAAAGAGACAATACATATCATTAAAATAAGAAAAAGATTTTATTTTAGGAGAGAGACATATATTTACTTTAGGTTTCAGACAGCACGACATGTCCAAGACTTGACTTCATATGATTTAAGAGTCCTTCTCTAGAGAAAGGAGTGTTAGCATCATACTTGCTAAAAATCACCATCCCATTAAAAACAAAACAAAACAAACAAACAAAAAAATCACACACACACCCCATTACATTAGCATTTAACCAGGGTGAAAAAAAAAAAACACCCCAAAACCAATTAGACATAATAAAGTACTTCCCTGAAGAGAACATCATCTTCTGAAACACTGTCTCTGGCCAGGAAAGACTAAAAAGTTAAATTGAAATATAGCACAGAGTCCAATCCTATAACTCACTAATTTAAATTTCATGCTGACTCTCCATTTGTGACAGCAGGAAGCAAGGAGAAAGTACCAGCTACACCCACAAGGAGTGAAAAGGCAGCAGCTACAAGCAAGGAAGAGAATTCTAGGTAACATAATTGCTGTAGCAGGAAGGTACAGTAACAGAATCAGCAATGAGCAGAGATTTCTTATTTTTGAAGTGCAACAACAATTCACATATGACAAGTAGCAGAAATTTGAGAAAGGAAAGACTCACCAGCAATAGGAGACCAAGAACTAAAGGAATTATGAAGGCCAGAAAAATATAGCTATTTAAGTTGACTTACTGTATTATTTTAAAAAGCATTTGTTCAAACAATGTACTTGCGATCCCTGAACTATAACTCATAAATTGCGAAGTGAAAAGCTTTATTTTCTAGAACGTAAAAGACTTACAATGCTGGGTTAAAGCTTCAATTGGGAAATTCTGCTTTTAAGATCAATACCTATTTTCTCTGCATTTGGCTCAGAAATATTCATAAGGAGATGAAATTTAAGATGGTCTGACTGCTTATCCGAGCTACAGAAATTAAGAGAGGGTTTGTTTCTAGGAAACAAACTTGTATGAAAGAAAAGTCTCTCTATGATAGTACCACAAAACTGCTTCAGAATATTTTTTTCCCCCTCTTAAAAAACCATCATGAGCTATCAAGACTTGAATCACAACAAGCCATCACATTTAAAGAAAATAATACCAAAAATAAATTGCTGTTTGTTTCACCTTTATATTGTGAGAGTAAGTATTGCAGCGGAACAAGATAAGCAACGCAATACAGGGAAACACAAGATTTCACAAATCTGAAATGCTGATATGGTTTAAACAAGTTACAGTAATAGTGCATTTTGTTGAAAAGAAAGAAAAGAAAGAAAAGACAAGAGTTTTGTTCCTTACTATAGCAGAGACTTGATTATGACGAAGGTTGAGCTCTGTGAGAGAATCCAGTCCATTAAGGTTTTCTACAATGGTTAGCAGGTTCCTGGCAAGGTTTAACACTCTCAGTTCACTCAAATGACTGATGTTTTCTATTTTAGTAATCTGTGAAAGAGGTAGAATTACAAAAGTGCATACTGTGTTTTATAGAGGTATACAATAGATATATGTAGCACATACATTTTTTTTTTAAGTATACATGAACAATCAACTTAATACGATAGTGTGCTTCTTGCGTATTTTTCTAAACCATGATAATCATGTCATAAATTGCTGAAAACAAGCTACGGTCTGCTAGAGATTAAGTACTAGCATTCACTTCACTAATATCTTTCTAGTCATACTGCAGCAAAACCAGTCAACACTTCCTTCCTTACCATCAGAAATTAGGTTATTTCAGCTGTGCTGCTCTGTAGCAGCAACCTTGAAGACACCATGAAACTAAGAGGACACTGGTGATATTATAGTATGTCAAAATCCTTAATTTGTCTGCAAAGGCACTCGAACACACATCCAAATCGCCTGGTACATATCCTGCAAGAATATGCAGCATCGTATCCCCCTACCATTGCAGAACTCTTGCACCGATTTCCCTTCATGCCTCTTAAAAAAAACAGTTGCAGCACTCATAGCTCTATCTACAGGAGCTCCACAGACGGACTTTCTGGCAGGCCATGAGGACAGGAACCTGCTGTGAGTCAGGGGCAAGGAGCAGCCACATCCCTCTGGAGAAGAAAGCAATTATTCTGAAATTGGAACTTGTAAGGAAGTTTTATGAGCAGGTAATTGCTGGAATCAGTAATACACACTGAAAAGTTAGAAAAGAAAGCATCCTTAGTTTAGATACACTTGCTTGACAGTCCCCAGCACTTCTTCGGCAACTCATGGCTTCCTGTGACTAGAAAATTGAGGGATCAAACAAAGCGACTAAACTACATCAAACAGGCAGCTGCCTGAGGTTTGTTTTTATACTTAATTCCCTGTTTTAAAGATTCATGTGACATTGACCAAAAGACAAAAAAAAAAAAAAAAAAGAATAGTAGTAATAGCTACTGTCCCTTAATTTTATTTTTGACTTCTAGAAACACAACCGTGTTTTACAAAGGCATTAATTATTGCTCTATTGACACAGGCACTGCTTTTTAGAAGAGTGATCCACTCAAGGATCTCTATCCAGATATTTATTTCTCACAGTAGTCTTGTAATTTGTCCTCCAGCATCTACCCAGACCCTTACACAGGACTTGCATACAGCAACATCTCATGGAGAAGATGAAGTATTGCCACTGTGCAGGACATTCCCATCACATTCTTACTGAAGTCCATGCTATATGGCAGAAAGAAGGCAGGTCTATCCTGAGGAAAAGACTTCACAAAACATGTGGCAGGGCATCCAAGGATAGAGCGCACAAAGCTACTAGCAAGTATAATGAATTCCCTTTCAATTAGAATGATCACCTGCTGGACCACTCCACGCTCCCTCCAACACCCTGTCCTCAGGCACGTGATTCCTCCCCAAAGCTGCCAACAGCAATTAGATGCGGACAAGCAAGATAGTGACTGCTGTCACACATCTTCCCAGTGATAATGAACTTTCTGATGCTCTATACCAGTACAAATCTGGCCATGTCAATTTCCAGAAAGTGTCCAGCAGCTCCTGGAATGGGGGAAGAGGCAAGGTAGCTGTAATTTAACAGTTTGAGAACACATAATCACAGAATTACAGAATCATAGGGTTGGAGGGACCTCTGGAGATCATCTAGTCCAACCCCCCTGCCAGAGCAGGGTCACCTAGAGCAGGTTGCACAGGAATGCGTCCAGGCAGGTTTTCAATGTCTCCAGAGATGGATGTTGTTGGTAATTTTCATATATGTGTGTACACATACATATATACGTGTGTGTATATATATATATATATCTGTAAGTCTAGGACATGACTTGAATATGCCACTATGAAAAGTATTCCAGCAATGTTTCCATTAAAAAGCATACATAAGTAGATAACGAAACCAACATTAAATAATATCTTAAACCAACATTTGAGTCAACTGCTAATTAAACTATGATACATCTTCCATTTATGTGTATTATATGCAGAAAATAAAAATTACCAGGATACAAAAATATTACTGCAAAAGGAACAGAAAATACCACCATTTGGAACAATATATTTAGACAGACAGACTTGTAAAAGCAAAGCCAAGTGCAGATGGTTAGCATGAAGTGCACAGACCTCTGCAGGTGTCTGCTTAGCCAAAATTACAACATGCCACGATGTAGAATATTAATCCTGGCATTTCATTGCTATTGCAAAAACAATGATTTCATCAGCGGTGTATAGAGATACTCCTCATTGTTTGCTAAGGTTTAAGATTACTGGATTTCCTCTGTTTCAATTATGCATGCACACGTGTAGATACACCGACTTTTAGTACATACTATTAGGTGTGAATTAGATAACAAGCCACTTTTAGAGAATTCAAATTATACTTCTTTTACTAAAAACAAGTTATATCTATGACTATTTTGTATTAATTATAAATAAGGAAGGATTATTATTAACCATTTTAGTTGCTTTTTCAAATACCTAATACTTTACTTACAAACATTGAACAAAAACACTATTATATTTTCTTGTTTACTTAGTTATGCAACAGATATATTTCAGAAGAGATTGTTCTGCACCACATAATCACTCCACAATTAAACTGCACAAAAGTTATATCTTTTAACACACATTTCTGAGATTACCGAAACAAAATCCAGGCCTAAAAAAAAAAAAAAAAAAACCAAGTTGCTTCCCCCCCCCTCACCCCCCTTTTACTTATATCCTTGAACTTTTGGCGAGGAAAATGATTCACAGAATTAATCAGAAAACAAAAAATAACTATGACGACTTTTTAAAATTTAACGGATTATAGAATAAATTTCATTCTAAATAAATTTAGAATTAAATTCAATTTCAACTTGACTCAACTTTAATGCATCAGTTCGCTGAGACAGAATAAAGTCCATTTTGACCCTATCTAAATTAAGAAGGTTTTAAAGACATTTACATGGAAGATATACCATTTATACTATTTACCTTGACAGCAAAGATCAAGGTAACAATCAGTATTCTCTCCATAGAATACTCAAGAGTGCTTGGAAGCACATTATTTAGAAATTAAACATTTAGTTCAAAGTCAAATGCAAGTTGTAGTGCATTAAATATACCACAGACACAATCACCTGCAGGGTCTCTAAATGATATAGTATTTTATGTCCACATTAGCGTGTTAATAACCATAGAAACGGAGTCTCTACATGAAAATTGAAGTAAATGTTATTAAGATGCTGTATTTTCTTACAAATTTTTACTGGCAGTATTAAAATCAAGAGCCTTACTAAATCATGTAGGAAAACAGGCAAAGAGTAGTAATATGACAGGGGAATTCACATTCTGTCCCTTTTGTAAAGCACAGGCATCGAGTGCAATATTTCACTAGGCATTACACTGGTTTGGTTTTTTGTTGTTTTTGGGGTTTTTTTGTTTTGTTTTTTTTTAAACCTTTTTTTGATTATTTATTATATGAAGGGATTTTCTTTAAGTAGTAACACACTTAAAAATTTTAATTTGGAAAATAAAAAAATCCTCCAAGGTTTATCATTAAGCACTGCAGAATACTATAACTCAATGTTTTAAAGCACATCCAGTTCCCAGTGCATTTCTCACTTTGGGCAGGAGAAATCTCAAGGTTCAGACCAAATCATGTTATCCAAAATATCCAGCACCCAGATAAATCAAAATATTTTCCCAAAAATGAACAAAATGAAATTTTCCTCCTTCTCTTTTGCCTCACCTCTAAGCTCTTGGAAACATTCCAGTCTTGGAAGTTTCACAATCTGCATTCCATCTACGGGATTGATTTACACCCCAAGGGGGAGGGAGGGAGGGACTAAGACTAAAAAAGGAATCTAGCTTTCCTCTTTACTGATACTACTCCATGAACATTAACAAAAATAAATAATTTATAAATAAATAATTGCTAGGCTCTAGCACTATTTTTGAAAAATATGATTGATAATATTGATATCCTGGCCATACCCTACTTGAGTATTTCTGTTCTGCATCTATAGAGTGACTGCTGAGATTTCTTACCTTATGTAGAACCACTGTGTGTAATCAAAGAGTTGACTTTTTTTTTTCCTTAGGCTAATGCATTTCAAATACCTTTAATATAACTTGTACACAAGATTTACTTGTTCATTGATCCTCTGGGATCACGGGTAACGTTTAAGAGATACTGCACCTTTTTAGCAATAGCTTTGAACACCAAAAAAGTTAAAATTATTGCAAGCACCTTAGAATATTCCTGTAGTGAATTAAACTACTGAAGAATGAAAACTATTTGGTCAGAAATTATGTAATGGATATTACACATAAGATATTTTAGTATTTTATTGTAACTATGTCCTATAACATACACAAACCATCAAGGGGAAAAATGGTAGTAAAAAGAATAATACTTTTTCTTGCCAGATATGTGAGCACGTCCAATGTTCTCAGAAAGAATTGTGGAATATCACATTCACTCAAGAGTCAATCTGGTAAAATTATTTGCCAAAAGGCATCAGGAGGATTTACTGGGTTTTGCTATAACCTGCTACATTGAATTTTAGGAGTTTTATTTAATGACATCAGAGAAGCCAAACCATGAAAACAAAGACTATGGAAAAACTCTGTTCTGTATGATAACTCAGAAGTAGTAATAGTACTGTAGCAATTTATATTCCGTCGTATATTACAGTAATAATATTAGTGTTGCCAGGCAATACCATTTAAATGGTAGCATTTCACTTAATGTGACTCTTCTCATCTACTGGAGTCTAACAAACATGTTAAACCACCTTCTGGAATTGTCTGTCTGACTGCAGAGGAAAGCTGGTGGTACCAGAATTACTGAATGCAAGTTAACTTGTATCTCAAGTAAACTGTATGCAAGCAGCAAATATTCAGCTAATCCTCTACGCTGATGAAGACTGCTCACCAGATATTCTCCCCTTAATAGAACTGTCTTTACTACAAAAAAAAAAAAAAATTATGTGTCCTCATCTTCTATTAACTAAGACGTGGCAACTTCAAAAGGCAAAACCCCCCTCAAAATAGAGGTGCTATATATATTAATACAAAGAATAAGAAGAGGTGTAAAATAGATCACTGTTCTAATACATATATAAATATGAACTACAGAGGATGACTCTATAAAATAGACAAATCAACAAGTTTGAAGGAAATTCAACTGTCTTATTTCTCAACAAATAAAACACCAAAATGCTCCACAAAGCAACTTGTGATCAACTTCCACTCTCAAGCAGTAGCAGAATCAATGAATAGAAGCAAACAGTGCAAACTGCGGAGAAAGTGCTCTAAAGACCAACAGACTCGATGCATAATTTCATCAAGTATGTGGGATTTATACACATCAAAACCACATGAACACACCTATCCTAACCCCAAATACAAAGTGCCATTCAATGAGTACTGTAGTAGGATGTTGGTTTAGAGCACTACAGCTCAAGAAACCGCCACATTCATCTAACAGAGAGGTTTTTCATGGCTTTACAGGGGAGATTTTTGCCATGAAGAATTGTCAGTTTACTAATATCCTCAAAATAGTTGTTCTTCTCTACTATTCTTTTCTTCTATTTCCCCTGCTGCTAAAAAGGGAAAATAGGAAAAGATAGTGAATTTAATCTGAAGTAACTCTAGTCATGGAATCAGAGCATCAGTTGAGGTCAGAAGGGGACTCTGGAGATCACCCTTTCCAACCCCACTGCTTAAAGCAAGGTCAACTATGGCAGGCTACCCAGGACCACGTCCAGTCAGGCTTAGACCGCCTCTGGGGATTGAGATTCTCCCACCTCTCTGGGCAACCTTCTCCAGTGTTTGGCCACCCTGACAATAACATTTTTCTGAAGTCTGAAGAAGTTTCCTGTATTGCAGGAATTTCAATGTTTCTTGTCCTTTTGCTGGATACCACTGAGCTAAGTCTGGCTCCATCTTATGTAGACCCTCCCATCAGCTATTTATATGCATCGATAAGAACTCCCTGAGGCTTCTCTTCTCCAGGCAAAGCAAATCTAAAAAAATTACAGGCTATGCAACAATTTGCAAAACTTACATCCAAGTTTCAGTTTACCAATGGCTTTCTTGAAAGAATCTAGTGTTTCTTCCTGGAGAGTTTGGTATTAAAATCCCTTCCACTAACTTAACTACAAGGACAGGTTTTGTAATAAAGTTACAAACGTTTTCTTCAAAAATACAAAATCATCAGTTTAAATTAATACTATCAAAAAATAAATGCAAAACCAAGTGCGCAAGTCTGAGTAGTACCTTTAACAGCATGAACTTTGCAGTGTAGTCCAAGAATATCACATTAAGAAAATCCTGAAAATATTCCTGGCAACAAGATATAGATGATACCACAGAGCAAGCTGTCTTTTCTAGAAAATAGTCTTGAAGTTTTGCGCTGCATCAAGATTATCTGTTTCCCATGTACACAGCATTAAATAATTTCTCACATCCCTAAGAAACACAACTTTGAATGTAAAACGAAAAGTACTGTAAAAATATCTGTAAGCATAACAGAGTATGACTGAAAAGATGGTAACTTTAAGTAACCTATACAGTCTGTTTCACAGTTACTGGAAGTGAGCAACGGAAAACGATGCCCAGAGGAAATCTCATATTCACACAGCACATACAGATATTCATACCACACTGGCAGTCAATGATGCTTTTGTATGCCTGAAGTGAATCACATTTTTCCATAGTTATAAGAAAGAAAGACACAAGTGATGCACACCACAAAAGTGCCGCCACACCCTCTACTTGAAATAAGGGCCACCCTGATAAAGGAAAGTTGCTGCCCATCACTGGTTCTCAATTGTAAAAATGACTAGATTTATTGTAGATTTTTTTACTTTACTGTAAGAACTGGGTGCAGGATAACACCATAATCAATCTAAGGAAACAGATGTATCAAGAGCTTATTAAGATAATGTAAATCCTATTTTCTATTATTTTTCATTATGACTGAGGATATTCTGTTTCTGCATTCTTGATTTTAATTATTCTGTGCCAAATTAAAAAAAAATAATGTATATGTTAGAGACAGGACACTACATCAACAGAACAATGATCAGAATTCCCTATTTTGAACTATATAAAAACAAACAAATAATTTTTAATTCTACTGATCCGTTGTTTAAATTGCTATGTTCTGGAATATTGGAACATGGATTTTGGAGTTGCGGTCTGTTCTTGAGAAATTCACAATGTGTACCATTTAAAATAGACTAGAAGGCTGCCATAAATAACCATCCCACAAATCTAAGTAAAAGACAGAGCCCTCCTGTTCCTACTCCTAAGCAAACAACAACCACCCCTTCCCCCTGAGACTTTGAATGAAGACGCTAGTACACTACGCTGATATGTTGAGTTTGAGACATTTCTTCCCTTCTTCATTTCTTCCCTTATGCCTTCAAAAATAGCTAACATCATCTATGGCAGATTGGTGTTTTAAATTTTTAATTCCTCAAAGACAAGAAAAAAGAATGTTAACATGAAAACTTGCATATCTTTAAACTGGAAAGGAACAGAAAGATAATTTAGTATTTGAAGATAAATTCATAGTCTTTATGTGGTCTTTCCAAAAAAAAAATACTCTAAACCTATGAAAAAACGTGCAGGAAACAATTAATTTCATTTCCTAACATTTGTGCCCTTCACATGTACATTTATGATTAAAACTTTCTGAAAATCAAAAGCATTTATTATGCTCTAGAGACTTAATATTTAACTCTTGATACAGGATAATTTGTTAAGTTCTCTGGACCAAAGTAGACCTATTATTATGAAGCTGATCTAGTAGCAACCAATTGGGCACCATGCCCAAAAGTCCTAATAAAGTTCTAGCTTATGTAAAGGGAGTTGTACAGACACTGGAAGGGGAAAAAAAAAAAATCAGATATACTTTACAATCATTTGCAAGAGTTGTGCATGACCTGTGTTTCATTTCTATCAGCGATTTTTCCATTTGTACTATAGAAGTGTACTGACTGGCACAGCCACATATCTAGTCTGCAAGTATTTTTACCAAAAACATAGAAACACCCCCAAACTTAGAACAGCAATAAGAAAAGGATTATAACTACACCAACACTTAGCCATCTCCAAACATAGTCACTCTAAGGCTCTAAGATGTCGTTATGTGTCCTTACACTGCCTCTGCCACTGTACAACACGCATACTATTGGACTAGTGTTATTCAAAGAAGGCACAAACTTATCACAACACATAATAACTCATTATAATGCTAGTTTGTTTTTTTCTTTTTTTTTCTTTAAAAAAGAAAAAGCATTCCCATTCTGCACTGTCAAGTAATTGTATAATAAAGATCACACACAGAGAAGTCGGTAAGACATCAAAACTGTCAGAACAGGAATGCAGAAAATTCACACATTGGTCATATATAGTTACAATAACCATATGTTGTTTTAAACAACTCAATTATGGAACATTTTGTATCACATGTGTTTAAAATTTATTTTACAAAAGAATATATCCATCTTGCTTTTAATACTCCATGTTGTTCACGACATACCTATGAAATAGAATCTTTCTCTTATATGTACTACAGCTAAAACTTTATGCACCACTTGAATTAGAGATGTCCACTTAGTCTCAAATTGGGGAAACGGAATAGACATTAAGTAAGATGCATTAATTCAGAAGCATGAATCAGTCAAGAGCTTGGACCCATTCTGCTTTTTCCTGTACAAATTTAAGTCTTCTACAGATATGTAAGGCCTCTTGGTCTGTAAGATCACCAATAGAAGAAACAACACAACAATCAATGGGACCTTAAATTCTTCTATAACTTCTAAGACTGGGTTACTTCAACACCACCACAACTACTTATACTAGATTACTATTCTATAGGTGTGATGCCATTATACTCAGTTGACTCAGCATTTTAATCACTGTAATTTGCCAAAAGTACAATGCTGAAAGTACAAGAGACTTGATACAAAGATTGAATATAACATCATACCACCTTTTATCAATTTACTGATTTCTGTGACCTCAAAAATTGCAAGATTTGCTACCAGCTCCCTTTCAAAAAGCAATGGTTTGGTAAGAGACACAGGAAACACATGATGCCTACACAAGAAACGTAAATGATCAAGTTATTGTACTGTACCTGATTTCCGTGAAGATCTAAAACATCAAGATTTTTTAAGTTCTCCAGATTTGAGATCTTCTTTATTCTGAAAGATTTCAATTATGACATAAATTATTTTTCACATTAGATAAAAAGTATCTTTCATTTTCCAACTACTTTCCTGCCTACCAACGGTAACAGAAGAATAACAAAGTTCTGAACCACATAAAAAAAGTGAATAAATGAATGAGTGTGCCTTAAACTATCACCTTCCTTTCTGTCAATAATGCAATAGACACAGTATGTACATGGCTCTTCTAGAAGATGAAAAGGGAAGGAGTACTTGCACCACTAGAAAACAAAGTCAATGACCAAACAAAGTCAATTATCCAGACATCTAAATAATAAAAAGAAACAACATTATTACTGGCAAAGAGCTAATTCCAAACAAGTTTAAAGAAAAACTGCAGTGACACAGGCTTTTGAGAGTTTGTTAGAAGAACACAGAAGTAAAAAAAAAACAACAAAAAAAAACAACAAAAAACCCACAACAGCAAACAAAAACCTGAAAGCCGCT
The DNA here is from genome assembly GCF_964199755.1 of Larus michahellis. NCBI lineage: Eukaryota > Metazoa > Chordata > Aves > Charadriiformes > Laridae > Larus > Larus michahellis. The sequence goes on from NC_133904.1 coordinate 17,129,884, forward strand.
GGTCCTTTTTGGACAATATTGATTTGGCAGTATTTCTTCTCCCCCTGTACAACTTCACTGTCTTGAAACTTTCCTGTCCTGTCCTATTTTCTGATTCCAAACCTGGGTTATTATATACTCAACAGCATCATCTACTGGCTAATTATATTAAACATCACGTGTATTTTGCATTTGCTTCAAGAATAAACAAAGATCACATATAGATCAAGCTGAAAACAAGTTGCTGGCAACTTTGTCTGACTTGTAATCATTTATGTCTTGTCCTAACTACCTCCAAACCATACTTCTATGTAAACAAACTATACAGCGTTCAATATAGTTATGATTTGGAAAATAATTCCTTAAAGCACCTTAAAGTTATCATTCCAATGCCCCAATGTTTTGCTATAAGCAAAATTAATTTCTACAGGTGAGATTTTTAATGTAAAAGCTGTAAGCTCTAGTAACATGCTGGACTATAGGAAGTTGTCGGTTTTGAATACAAGCTGAATTAGGAGATGTACGCTTTGTAATCTGCACATAACTGAAGTTTGTTTACCAGTTCTGCCTTTACTGAATATAAAGAAAATAAGGAAACTGAACAAAATCAGAGCACAACTCTTAGATGTGTGAGCAATTCCACAGATACTTCTATTAAACTATTAGAATTAAAAGCTACAGGATTTGAACTGTATTTTTAGAAAGTACTACAACTAGAAAGTTGTATCTCCCAACAAAATAGAATCTACAAATAAGCAATAAAATCCACGATTCATCTGATTTTTTCCCAAATAAACACATCAGGCAGAAATACTTTCTCATACGTTATAAAGAATCAATTAATATTTTATGTGATGTGAAAAGAGATTCCACCTGTCACACAGATCTAAGAACACTTATTTAACAGACTATCAGAACAGAAGATTAGACAGAAACACATAAAATATTTCAGAACTGTTGCTAAAATTTACCTAAGAAATTAAGTTCCTGAAGAACGTTACAAGCAAAAGCTGTGTACTTCCTCAGTGGGATCCCTAACACTTAACTTAGTGTTAAGGACCAGCTCACCGGTCTCACAGCTAACATCACAATCTGAAAAATCGGTAACAGAAACAATGACAGATCACAGTTGCCACACCATAAAGAAATAGGGTGCTTTACGTTAGTTTTATTATTTTTACCTGTTCTTTCCCAGCAAAAGGACTCTTAGGGATCTAAGAGTTGAAAGCCCACTTATTTCCTCTATCTGATTATCATATAAATCTAAGAAAACAAGATGCTGCAGATTAGAAATATTTTGGATCCGGGTTATAAAGTTATGTTGGAAATTCAAAAGGCGAAGATGATCTTCCCCATCAATAATTGGGCACACTGTCAGTTTTTGCCTGGAAGGAAAAAGAAACAAATCAAAAACCACACGTATGTTAAAAATTGCTAATCTACCTTCTACCCATTCACTCTAACTGAACTGAGGAAAGTATATTATCTTGATTACGGTAACATTAAGGTAATTAGGTTTGCTCATTAAACTCTGTAAGTAAGGCAGTAACTCCTTACTATGAAAAAAAAGTTAGCATGCAAATACAGCTGAAGTGCTTCCAAAATTCTCTGAAAGCCTGTCCTCTTAATCAGAGGTTTGCTGGTTACATGGAAACTACATGGAAGTTCCGTGTTGTGACCACATGAAAATTTAAACAAATGCAACCTGCCAATTTTTTTTTTCCATCAGATACACATAAGCAACCTGCTTAGATCAGAATTTGAAACATTCTATGTCTATGCAATTTTTCTTTGGTTTATAGAACTTTACATTTGAAATATAAAAACATGAGGTAAGTTTTAAAGTAAAAGACACGGCAAATGATGCTGAAAGTGGTTATTCTTATTTTAGGATTATTCCAGAAGGAGTCCTACTGACCTGACAAAGCTTTTTGGACTACATGAACCTTACCCCCACCAAAAAAAAAAAAAGTTATAATTAAATATCTTTCAGATTTTTTTTGTGTGTTCTGGTTAAAGGGGAGGGAAAAAAAAAAAAAAAGACGATTCTACAGTAAGTGCATCAGATTAGAACTAATGGAAACATAGCCTCTTTCTATAGATTACTTGCATGACCTTGCATTCACCTCCTAAACTGGCTCCTTAGTTTACAATGAAAAGCCCTAACTGCCTAGATGACTGCTGTATGGATATATTCATCACAAGGACACTCATACAGAATTTCTCTACGGGACATAGTTCTTCTCTCAAAACCACACACATACAAAACCCAAGAAAACCAAACCCACCACTCATACCATCGACCACAGGCATTACTGGAATACTCATCACTTTAGACCATCAGACGCAAGAGTTGCAAGCTATGGGGTGCGTTCTCCATAACCCTCTCACCTTTCCAGGGTAAGTCTATCAGAATTCAGTATTTTTTCTTCAGCAGTACGTTGCAATACAGGAAACGTTATTGATGAGCTGCTCCCAAAATTGGTGTTATCTATCAGAAAATCATACAGAGAATATATGACCTAGTACTTTGTACAATCATCTCATTAACTACAGATAATAGAAGATTTTTTCTTATTAAAAAGAGTTAGTACACGGCAGTGCATTTCGTCTCCAGTCTTCAGTACTTCTGAGTTACTAATTTTCTCTCCTGCCATTTTTATTTACAACTACATCTCTCTACATCCTCTTTCCAAAGTATGTCCATGTATTTAATTTCTGAGAGATTTTTAACAACAATTTGTTGTACGCAGATATTTTGTAAATGTTTTTGTTTTGATTAGAATTACCCAATGATGTTTTAAGGTAAGGTTGTATAATTGTTTCACAAGTTCAGTATCTGAACTTAAAGATATAATCTAACTTAAGACGAATTTGAAGACACAGATCAAGTAGATGTTGATAGAACTAGAGACTAAAGCACCAAAACATTGAAACGGTCCCACTGAGCCACAAACAAATGCAAAGTCACTTAAAGGTAACCATTGGTATTATATTTCACTCCATTATCAAGAAAGAAACAGGCAGCCATTTAAAACATATCTACAAAGCTATCTATCTTTACCCATTTTGTTAATATAAGGCAAAAGAGGGAGGATGACTAAAAATAACTGCAAAATAAATTAAAAAGTTTTCTGTGAGCTTTGGCTTATTTGGGAAATGATCCACTGAAAAATATTGGCCAAAAATAAATCATAGAACTATAGAATCATTTAGGTTGGAAAAGACCTTTAAGATCATCAAGTCCAACCACAAAAATTATCGTGCATGCATACTACCACAAAAATATAGGCTCAACTTCTACACGTTTGCCCCTTTTTTTCCTTCCTTCAAATGAATCAAATATGTTAATTGGAAAAACATTAATTCTCCAATAAACAAAGATTAATTGCTTTAATTAGAGTGAGTTCATTGTTGTCTAAAATATGCCATTAGAAGACATATCTTGACAAGTAAAAGAATTTCTTGTGCAATTCAGAATCTTTTCAGTGCTACTCTCTTAACATTTTATTACTGGCTACTCTAACAAACCAGTATAACAACCAACATTCTCTAGGTATCCTTGAAAGTGAAAAAAAGGTGTGAAGGAGAAAAAAAAGAAAAAAATAATGGAGAACGAAAATAATCAATTAATATTGTTGCAGAAGTCTTAAATTAGTTGTGTCTCAGGTTTTTAAGCCAATAAACAGAAGACCAAAGACTTAAAAATCAGTCTGAAACATGACACGATGACAGCAGAGTGACTTTTTTCTTCTAATGTCATCCTTCTAAAGACATGTGTGAAAGATCCCTGTTTGTTAAAGAAAGGCATATAAAAAGCCTATATGTAAATGCCTACATTATATTTTGGAAAATATTTTTATTGGTTTCCTGACAATGATCTGTTAACCTCTCTTAATACCTGAAGGGAGTAGCAGACATAGACAATGCTTGCTCTTTGGTCATACATTCTGACAGCCAGAAGCAGCATATCTTGCAGGGCATAACTTCCCAATAAGAAACCCAGTTAAAAAACGAAAAAGAGACTAACAAGAGAAGTTTTCACTGTTACCTGAAGCATGTGAACTAATACTACGGCTGCTTTGTTGGGATCTGGATTTTGTAGGTGTGTGAATAGAAGACTCACCAAATCCTGATAAAGAACCTGTATTCTGCTTCAACTCCAAACCAGAAAGCTCTGTCAGGCTGGACGGCACTGGAAGATACACCTGCTTATTACGCACCAAAGGACTTAATACTCTTTGGTCTCCTGTGTGGGGAACAAAACCAAACTACAGACTTAATTTTACTCCATAATAAGTTGCATAACATCCCTAAAAATCAACCCATTCTGAACAGCTGTTGGTCTTTATTTTTTTTACCAGAAAGAATAAAGAATTTGCCATAATAATTAAATGGATCCGCTATCCTAACCAATCATTGTTTTTATATAACAGGCAAGCAACAGCAGTGTGGCAAGAAGTGTTGTGTTCCAGGACTCTTCCAGGCTTCACCACAGTTAGTGGTATCACCAAATCTCTTGCTTTTCAAAGACAAAAGCACACAAGTACAATAAGAAAACTATCTCCTCATATCACGGTTCTGAATTAGAAACTAATTTTGTCTAAACAGATTAAAATGTTAAACATCCAATAAAATGTTACAGTAGAGAACTGCATGACTTCTGATGGATTGTACAGTACGGCACTTCATAGAGTGTGGCTTCACAGGTAGAAGAAAGGATGCTCTTCCATGGAGAGAACAAGGGGCAAAAAATGATGAAAAAAGCCATCTGCACTAGGCAGTAGAAGAGATAGTGGGTACGGGGTGTGATGCAGCAGTAATTATATTGAATTACAGTGGCCAATTAGGAAAAGCTGTTGCTCTTACATATTCTAATCATAATACAGTCTTTCTTTACTGTTCAGTTAATAAAGAGAGACACAAAAGACAAACAAACCAAGCCCTCTTGAGCATCACCTTGCCTTCCCGAATAGTTTTTTTCCAGATCATGCTGCAGAAGTCTATTGTGGAAAGATGACTGTTCTTTATTTATCCGGAATTCAAACTGTAACACAATATTTAAGACAAACATTAGAGTTTTCAAATGCAAATAACATCTTTAGACAGACAAACACAACCTTAGTAACAACTACAGTTCTTAGGAAACTCTGCAAATGCTTTAAAAAAAATAAATAGTGGCTCCAACAAAGAGTATTCATTTTATTAAGATACTACGACTGAAAAGCTTCAGTGTTGGAAACCAAAATTAAAATATGGAAGTTACCAGCACATTCATTTGCAGTTGACTAAATAAAGAAGAAAGCCCCATCCTATAAGGAATACTACAATCACAGGAGGAAGAGCGGTACAGATGGAATCATAAGAAATCATATCTATGTATATTAAGTGTACAGCAGGCTATAGTACATCCCCGTGTTTTTACTTTATGTATCTTTAATAGGATGAAATAAATTACCAAAAGACTATTAGATATATCAGATATTGTACTAAAAGTCAACACATTATCACTGAAAAGGCAATTCCTATCTCACAGCATACAAATTTGGCTGTTCCATACAATGCCATTACTTAATATAACTATTAAAGCAAAGGTAATAATTACTGGTTTGCTTTTATCTGTTATCGACGAAGTCTGGATAACCAGCTGAAGACCACAGTTATTAACCTGCAAGTTGGAAGAAAAAGAAACAGGATGTTATACTTTTCAAAAAAACACGTATCAATACAAGAAGTTGCATGCAACCTTCTTTTTATGACTTAAACAACAAAGGTATTTTCAATAGCAAAATCTACCAAGAAAGGAACTATTCTGCAAAACTATTATGAAGAATACGTCACAGTGCTAACTAACACTACATAATTAAAAAACAAAAAAACCCAAGGTTTTTAGTTTTAAAAATACACTGGAAGCGTGACTTTCATGGGGATATTACTCTCATTAATGAAGAAAACAAGTGTTTATATTTAATTATGAGAATTTTTTTTATTAAGGCAAAACGTGCCGGTCATTTAATTGGATTTATATGACAAAACGGAGCACCCACCTGCTAAACAATGAAGACGTTTAACAGAAACATTTAACCAAAGGCTCACATTCCCACTTCCCAGCGAATAACCGGAGGGGCACAGACTGCGCTGTCACGGCAGGGACCGGCCCCAGCTCCCCCCACCCGCCCCCGGGAAGGGGCAGGGGCTGCCCTCGGGGGGCTCGGCCCGCTGCCGCCCACCATCCGCGGAAGGCCCGCGGGCGGCCGCCCCCCTCCGCGCCCTCAGCCCCGCGCGGACCCTCACACACAGCCGCGGAGCGGAGGAACACCGCCGCTCCTGCCCGGTATCCCGCACAACGATGGCTGAGGAGAAGAGGCGGCGGCTGCCGCCCGCCATCCCCTCCCCACAGCAGCACCTACCGGGCCGGTGGCGGCCCGAGGACCCCTGCCGGGCCGGCACTTGCTGGGCACCATGTCTGCGCGCTGCCCCCGCGCCCCGATGCGCCTCACGCCTCCGCGCCGGCCGCCGCCCCTGTCGGAAATCGCTCCGCTGTTACCGCGGCAACCGCCGCTCCCGGCCAGCCCCGCGCGTGCTCCGCCCGCCGGCGGAGGCGGCGCCCCGCGGCGGGAAGCCGTGAGGGGAAGGCGACGCCGTTCTGCAGCCCCCAGTGCCTGCTGCCCGGCCGGGCGGCCTCAGGTAGGGGCCGGGGGTAGGGCTCGGGAGGGGGCCTCGCAAGTGCGCGGCTGCCCGCCTCCCCCCCTCCCCGGAAATAAAAAGACACTAATACGATTGAATTTTTCTGAATTGTAAGTTCAAGTGACTATGTATGAAAACCCGTGAAAAGTCGAGAATCTGGGCGCACCTTCCAGGCTCCTGTTGTGCCCCAGGGAGGCGCCTTGTAGGCACGTACTTGTCACAAGAGGCGAAGACCGAGCTGGGAGGGCTCTGCCGAGGGACCTGCTCGCTCCTGGGCCGCGACTCGGCCTGCTGCCGGCTCTGGAGGCTCTTGGGAGCCCAAAGGCCCCACCGATGGGCAGTGGATGCTTTTAAACACGCACATGGGCGCGTGTTGCTAGCCGCTCGCTGGCTAGAAAAGCAGTGGTGTGGCTGCCTGTGTGTGGAAGGCCTGCAAACTGCCTCACAGTACCTTCCCGACCCATACCCTGCATTTAGCTTCATGTAGCGTCACTTTAGTTACCATTTGCCGAAAGGCTGACAGAAAAATAACGTAACTATGGCTTACTTTGTGAGAAATCTAAATATGGAGGGGTTTTGTTGTGGTATGTAGACCATACTGTGCCAGCAATGAATGTGCCATAAGAACCAACCAACCCTAACAATTCTATGATTCTGTGATAAGAAATCTGTGAGTTTTGCACAGTTCAGGTTCATGGGATTATAACCCTGAGTATCAGAAGCAAAGCTGAAATTTGGGTTCCCCTCTAAGGGACTTGTCTACACTATTCATTTAGTTTTAAGTTCTCCCATGGTTGACAAATACTACTTCATCTCTGCTGGTAGTTAAGCATTATAGAACATTACTATATTAAAAAAGAAAGCCAAACCAAAACATTAGCCTGGTAATTTCAATGGAAATCTCATCAACACAGTGTTTGAAATTACATCAACCTTCATCTGCGCTAATTCTCGCAACCTTATTAGCAGGTTTGTAGCAGACTAGGTAATGATAACAGGACTCCTCAAAGAAATGAGCTGGACGTCGGCAAGGCCAAAGGCCAGTTCTGTGTGGTGACCACTGATAAAGCAGAAAAACAGATCGAGTGTCCTTCCCTATAAAATCAAGTTCTATTGACCTCGACAGAAGGAGTCACCAGATAAACTGAAACGTCTTTCTCAAACATCATTTATGTTTGCTGTGGCATGAAATAGTTCTGTGCTCGTACTGGTCCTGACCTCATTCCTACCCGAGGAGGCAAACAACTTGCGTGGACTCAAACAATAAATGAGACCCACGATCCCCGTACACGCTTTCTCCTGCAACATGGATTCTGCGTTGCTATTTCTGGTCCTGCTGAGATCAATAGCGAAGCTGTGCCCTGCCCAGGACTTCCTGCAAAATGCTGTTCCACCTCCACAGAGAGGCAGAGATTTGGTTAGTGATGCACCCAAGCCTATTTCATAAACAAAATATTTCATTGCTCAAGGCATGTTAAAAAACAAGCAGCCACCCCACTGCCTGTGCATGACCCACGGGGACGGCTCTGCACAGGGGCGGAGACAGCTGGCCCCTGCGCCAATTTTTCAGGAGCAATTGTATGGACAATCTCAGAGGAATTGTACAGACGCCAACAAGGACGCCACAAATGAGGCAGGGACTTGAAGATACAGCCTGCATTTAGTAGTTTGGGTTCAGAGAGTACTGCAAGATCTTCCCTGACTGAAGAACGAATATTTACAGGGTAAATGGAAATGTTTTAGATTGTAATCCCAAAAACATGAATGTTAATTTCACTTTAATAGCTGAAACAGTCTGCTGAAATATAGTGCAATAGTCTGTAAGTTCAAAGTAAATCAGTGTTTTCTCAGAAAAGAGGCCTCTATATAATTAAGTTCTTATGGGGAATGCTTTTATTCAGTTTAAGCGGCACGCAGAATTGTAGAGGAGTGCTCTACACAGATAACATCTATCCAGTCCTGGCCTTGTGCACCGGGTTTTCTTATCTCCAGGTGCCATCCCCGGCGTTTATAACCGCACTTACCCCGCGTCACCTTTCGGGATGTCCCCAGGCGCCCCCGGAGCCAGGAGGCGGCAGCGCAGCCCCGAGGCCGTGCGGGGAGGTGAGGAGTTCTCTGTCGCGATAAAAGCAGTCCCGACTACACCGCCAGCGGGGGAGAAGCTCGGACCGGCCGCCTCGGGGGCTCGCACCCGTCCCGGCGGGCCCCGCACTGGGGCGGCGCGGCCGGAGGAGGGACCGGCCCTCCCGCCGCCGCAGCGGGAGAGGCGGGGAGAGGGAGGGAGAGAGAGAGGGAAGGAGAGAGGCGGCTGCCGCAGCCCGGGGCATCGCTGCAGTGGCGGCGGCGGGCTGAGCCCGCCCGGTGCCATGGCCCAGCGGCAGCCGGCCGCCCCCGGGGGCCCCGAGGCGGCGGAGCCCGGGGCTGTGGCCGCCGCCCCGGGGCTGGCGGTGGGGAGCGGCCCGGTGCCCATCCGAGTGGCCGTCCAGGCGGCGGAGGAGGAGGAGGAGGGCGGCGGCGGGCTGTGCCCGGCGGCGCGGGACGGCGGCAGCTGCAGCGAGGAGGACGCGGGGCGGTGCGGGCGCGGCAGGTGAGCCCGCCGGGACGCGGCAGGAAGGGCCCGGCCGTGCGGAGCCCGGCCGTGCGGGGCGGCCGCGGCTGATGCAACGCCGGCGCGGAGCGTGGGGGAGGCGGGACTCCCTCCCGCGGGGGCGGCCGGCGGGGCTCGATCCGGGCTGTGCGCCCCCGAGGGAAGGGCCGCGGCTGGGCTGCCCGCGGGTGGCCGGCGCGGCGGGGCTGGACGTGGCTTCCCCGCAGCCGGGCGGTGCTGCCCCCGACGTTCCCGTTTCACTACCTTTTACAGAAAGGGCTTGGGGTTGGCTGTTGTTGTGATGGTTTTTGTTTGCTTTGTTTTGCTTTTTCCCCGTTGAGGCTTTTATTGCAGAGAACCGTAGAGATTTTCTTTAGTAGAATTAAGCCACGGACGAGCAGCCCTGTTCTATGTCTTTGGAAACAAGTTGGCCAGACGTGAAATCAAGAGCAGTTTAAATGCAGAAGTAACTACAGGTTTATAATCTACTCTACACTTTACTGTTTGATAATGCCAATAGCGTTGTCTGTATTTAATGATAACTTGCAGGAACTGTCACTGATGCCTGAAGTTGCTTTGACGCCTACCAGAATCTCTTACTTGTAAGAGGAACATCCATGATTTTTGTGCCAGAAAACTGCAGAGAGACAAAGCTCACTAGTTGCTGTTCATCTTGTGTTTCGTACTAAACCTGCAGATGCAGTAATAAATTCAGTCACATAAAGATTTAGGTACAGTAGCATGAAATTCGGTATTCTGTTAGAAGATCAGTTGTTCCTAATCGATTCTCTAACTTCCTGTCCCAGCCCTGACTCAGAATGAACTGCAGTGCATTACTTTAAATTACAGAGGGGTAGTCAGAGAGGGGGAGTTTTCTGGAGCTGCCGGAGTTGTCAACTGTGCACTATGGAAACAGGAGGCGAGCGTAGCTACACACAAGTGAAATGTTTAAACTGAGTCTACTTAGTCTTTCCACAGTTCATATGTGACTGTTGTATTTTTATAAATCCAATTGTGTACAGCAGTCTACAGTGTTGCATTCCAATTACCAATTTCTTAAATTCAGAATATTTTTTACATTTGGGGTTTTTTTGACAATGTTGCATGTGTAAGAGCTTCTAGCCCTGGCCTAGGCTAGAAAAAAAGGGTGGTTATTTTTTTCAAGCTTTGTAACACGTAATAGCTAACTCTTAAATGCTGCTTACTTAATCCTCTACAGTAGGTGCTATCTTCAGAAATGTTTGCTGACAGTGCTGATGTATATTCAGTTCTTGTGGAGGTTGCCTTTTTGTAAATGGCCTCTTCCTGATCCAGGAAGGGACAGAGGTATTGCCATGGAGAGAACTATAAAGGCTCTACATCCAAAGTAGATGAATGGAGTTCACTCATGCTTTTGCCATTTACATGTAACCTTAGCTAAGGATTTACTGTCAGGAATGCAACATCTGATAGGAAATTATTTACCAAAGATTTGGGAAATTGTCAGTGATGGTCTAAAACTGCTGGGAATGAGCCATTTCACTCTCTAGCTAAGCTAGCAGCCAATTTAGATTTTTTCCATCAATTTCTAGGTTTTGTAACTTAAGAAATGAAAACCATTTCCTCATGGTCAAGACACCATAGTTCTTCAGGAGATCTCTGAGTATTTGTGACGTTCAGTCCTCAGCCATTTAGCTGCCAGGTGCTTCAGAAAAATCTTCAGACTGTTTATAACAAACAGGTGGTTCTCCTATGCACAAAGTAAAGCTATTTTTCTTGCTCAACTTAAATTGATTTTGGAGGCAGGCAGACACAGGAATAATCTGAGCTTGGAAGGTGAATGTTTTTATCATGTTGTTGGTCTAAAATACGTTTCACAATAGAAACTGAAATTTAGTGATTGCTGCAGCCACACATCCCATTAGTAGGCACCCAGGATTGTATCCGCTAGTTTTTGTTAACAGGCTTGCATTGCCTTTGAGTGATTGTGCTCTTGGAACATCAACTTAATGCTGTAAATTATATTGCTTATTAGTACAATACCTTATTCTTCTCGAGACTTAGCAAAAACTTGTCTGGATAGAGTCTAACCTCTTGACAATTTAATATATTGTTTGTGAGTTTTGATATTTAAAACCTCAGATCTATTCTCTATGCAGATACGTGTTTAGTTTCTTGTGTGACAAATAGCCAGATGAGTCACCATGTTAAAAGGTTGGTTTTCAGCCTGTCCTAACTGTTTTGACAAGCGTATCCATCACAAAGCTCTGGATAAAGAAAGAAGTAAATTAAAGTTGTGAATAACTACTAGGGTTTTCGGGTTTTTTTGGTCAGTGTTGACTGACATTGATTTATCATTTACTTTTGTATAGAATAGAAAAACTTGGGTTGGAAAGGAACTTTAGAGGCCATCTAGTCCAAACCCCCTGCCGTGGGCAAGGACACCTTCAACTAGACCAGGTTGCTCAAAGCCCCATCCAACCTGACCTCGAATGTTTCCATGGACGGGGCATCCACAACTTCTCTGGGCAGCCTGGGCCAGTGTCTCACCACCCTCAGCGTAAAAATATACCTTCCTTATACCTAGTCTAAATCTTTCCTCTTTTATTTTAAAGCCATTACTCCTCATCCTATCTCTCCACTCCCTGATAGAGTCCCTCCTTATCTTTCCTGTAGGGCCCCTTTAGGGACCGAAAGGGGCTCAAAGGTCTCCCCGGAGCCTTCTCTTCTCCAGGCTGAACAACCCCAACTCTCTCAGCCTGTCCTCACAGCAGAGGGGCTCCAGCCCCTGTGGTCATCTCTGTGGCCTCCTCTGGACCCACTCCAACAGGTCCACGTCCCTCTGATGTTGGGGCTGGATCCAGCACTGCAGGGGGAGTCTCACCAGAGCGGAGTTGATACCCTAGAGGTACTGCCAGTTGATCATTACTATTAATTAATATGGAGCTAGTTACAAATTCCTGCATTTCCTGCAGGTGGCGTTTCCATACAGTACTTAGCGAGGGCTGCTGTAAGAGCCCTAAAGGTTTTTCTAAAAGTTAAACCGTCTGCCCAGTATCAGAATGGTGTATAGTTCAGACAATGACCAATATTTAATTTAGAGAGGTGAAATGAGACCTGTTTCACTTTGATTCAGTGTGTTAACACTGTAAGTAAGGATGGGACTGATCTTTGCAAACATGAAGTTCATTTTTATTTTTTTCTCCAAGCATGATGCTCCATTTTCTTTCCATCCAAACCTTCCAAATACCTGCAAATGTCTGTACTAATAAATCCTCTAAAAAAACCTGTAAGCTCCACCCTGAATTGAAGGTAAGCTTTTCTTAGCAGAGTGTGGATATGTAAAATTGCTGAAATATGCTAAGTTTCTTGTGCCCACACTAGTTCTGAATTTGTACTGAATTAAAAATGAGAAGTAGGGGGGTATGGGAATATCATGAAGGAAAAATAAACACTTACCCTTGTATTTTCTTCCTTCTGAAATCAGTACCCATAGCTGGCCATTAAATGTCTTTTTTCTATCTTAATTATAACTCCATCTATAATCCTCCACTTCTGGCATTGTCAAATAACTCAAATTCTTTTTATCACTCTCTCATTCTTGTCGTTCTGTGAACTGTACCCCGTTAAGTGGCTGGGGAGATTCTAACAAGGAGACTCGTAGGATTGTGTGAGTGTCCATGTGTATCTGATGTAGCCTTATCATCAGAAGAACCATAAGTAAATAAATAGTTAGCTTCAAATCCCCTTCGGCATTAAGATCAGAGTCTCCAGTTTGGCTCTGGGACAAAACTGCCAGGCAAGGGGATTGGGTCGCCTGCATCCTCCTTGCCAGATTGCCCGCGGAGGACTCGAGTGTGGTGCCTGCTCCCTTCTTTACTGATTTCACAAGCTCTGCAAATGCCATTTAAGACAATTTGGGAAAATGTGTGGCTCCTCCTTTTTTGTTGCTGAGGTGCATGGGAGACCAAAGTCATATTTGATTTATAGGGTCTAGGGAGCTTAGGGGATGACTTAGTTTTGTGTTTTTTTAACAGAAACTTCCATGATGGTCCCCTAGCAAATCTAGACTAACAGCTTGAAAAAAAATTAGTCTGTCTTAAGGTAGACTTGTGCATTATAGTTCCTATAGCAACATCTATGGCTGTAGCCTGTGGGTGAATTATTTGCCTGAAGCTAGGTAACAATTTAAAGTGTCCTTTGTATTTCAGTAACAAACATGCTGCTGTAACTGTATGTGGTGAGAAGTTTATCTCAAATCCACAATCCCTTTTCTGGGGATAGGATGCTAACTAGCGCTCCATTTTGCACAGATACCTAGAAAACGTGATGGCAGGGGCAGAGAGGAAACGAGAATGACTTCTTCCCAACCTGCACGTGTGTGCAGATACAGCTGTTCCTGAGGTACACGAGCTGCTGCTGCACCAAAGTCCTTCATCTGAACCGTACATACAGTTTAAGGCCCTCGGTAAACTGCTAGTTGAGTTACTCTGTCACTCTGGAAGTGACCTGTAAGAAGAGCAATAGTCCTGTCAGGCTTTCTCACTCCCTGGATACTGGCTCCTGCACTCGTGCGGCGACAAGGCTTGAGAAATCATGGTTTCCTCTAGTTGGAATGTTCACTCACTGGTATGTGACACTACTCATCAAGCACACATATTTATGTGCTGTGTTTAATAGCCTCATACTGAAAAATAAAACACTGTTGCTGGAGGAACTTGGTATAGCACCAGTGCATTTATATAGCACCTGCATTTCATGTTTTGGTGTAGGATTTGCTTTGGCAGAGTATTTCCAAGATGCCAGTGTGTGCGTCTCGTTCTACACTGCAATCGATCAACTTCTGGAATGAGCTCAGTGTGTGGACTGGGAAGCTCCGTCCTCTGAGCTGGCCTCCTGGCGAGGCTGATACCTGTTCAGTGCCCACCTATAGAGTAAGCTGGAATCAGTGTTACGGTTATGCCTTTTCATTTTGAAAGGCTACTTGAAATCCACTAACGTCAGATGAAGATCTGTTAATAAAATGATTTAACTCTTTTTCAGCAGTGGGGACAACGATGATGACTCTGACCAGAACTGGAAACCACCAGAAAATGACCTGATCCAGAAGTTAATAGCACAGATTGAATATTACTTCTCAGATGAGAACCTTGAGAAAGATACCTTCCTTTTAAAGCACGTGAGAAGAAATAAGATGGGCTATGTCAGTGTTAAACTCCTCACTTCTTTTAAGAAGGTAAGCTAACTTTTTAAGACTTGAAGTGCCTTGTGTAAGCCTGATGAATCTAAAATCATTAGGAGATAGGAGATGAAAATAACTTATTTTATAGAGGCGGTTTAACAGCCTTCTTTTGCTGCCTCTCTCAAGGGTTGATTCAGTTTTGATGCGATGGTGAGGTTTGTTTTTATCCAGAGCTTTAATTGCTGAACTCATTTGTGATTGGCTAGGGAAGTCATAGGTTTTTAAATTATCTCCCTGGCATAGTAAATGGGACATTGGATAAAATTCACTTCTAGATCAGCTATTCACGAGTAGCCAAATAATCCTGGCGAAGTTACTTCCTTGGCTCTGAGAAGGGGTGGTGAATCTGACCTTTGCAAACGTATGGAGGTCCAAAAATCTCTTTTACATTAGGAACTCCTATGTAAATATGTGTATGTAACTGATTTCTAAAAATTACATTAGAAACACTTTGAAAAGATTGTAAATCTGAGAGTTATGCAGAGCTATTCAGTCTAGAAGTTAAAGCACTCCCTGTTTCTTCAGACCACTTCAAACAGATTATACCAGTAACAGATAAACTCGTAAAAGCACTCCTTGGAAACTGAGAAGTTTGGGGGGTTTTAAACTGAGATTTTAGAGGGAGGAAAGATCAGTTCAATAAAATGAAGTCCTAAACTTGACAAAACTTCTTGTTTGGCAAATTTAACAAAATAAAACCCACAGAACATGCATTACGGTCATGGTTCAGACCTAGATATGGAATGACCCAACATCACCTGTGCAGGCTTTAAGCTAACGTAATGATTTTCATTTCATAGTGTCAGTTCCTATTTTCAGTAGATTCAGCAGGACATGAGCTTTACAGGAGCTCACTGCTGCCCATTACAGCCAGAAAACCGTTTACTTTTTCACTCGGGTCTGCTGCAGGAAACTTAAGTCCAGGTTTCTGTTTGTAGACTGGAGCCTGCATCTGCCTTAAACTTTCTGTAATTAGTTTGAATGGGTTTGATGAGTTGTGCTGCTTAAGCTGTGTCTGTCTTCAAGGTGAAGCACCTTACCCGCGACTGGAGAACCACAGCCTATGCACTGAAGTACTCTGACACCCTTGAGCTCAATGATGATAACAAGAAGGTTAGAAGAAATACTCCAGTTCCAGTGTTTCCAAGTGAGAACCTCCCTACCAGGATGTTACTGGTGTATGATATCCACAGGATTTCTGAGCTGGAGGCTCCTACCAAACAACAAGAAAATGGATGCGTGCAAGAAAGGATAATGGAACGTCTCCTCAAAGCCTTTGTAACTTTTGGTGCAATTTCATCAGTTCGTATTCTCAAGCCTGGTAGGGATCTACCACCTGATATCAAGAGGGTCAGCAATCGGTACACCCAACTGGGAACTCAGGAATGTGCAATTATAGAATTTGAAGAAGTAGATGCTGCCGTACGTGCTCATGACTTCATGTGTGCTGAAGAGACTGGCATGAAAGTTGTCTTAATAGGCATGAAACCTCCAAAGAAAAAAGTTCCCAAAGACAAGAACCGTGACGAGGATACCAGCAAGAGCCTTAAGAAGGCTAAATCCCTTAATAAGAGAGTTGAGGAACTTCAGTTTGTTGGTGATGAATCTTCAGCAAACAGCTCTTCTGACCCAGAGAGTAATCCGGCATCACCATTGTCAGGACGCAAAAGTACCACAACGAACACTAGAAGTAACTTGAGCCCCGTCATTCACCCAACCAACCATTTGAGTCCTAATGTGTCACCCAGATCAAGTCCTTGGAACAGTCCATCTTCACTAAGAAAAGTAACCAAAAAGTCTCCGCTGGCTGAAGACAGCAAGCTTAACCCAGGCACTAGCCCTGAAATGCCAAGGAAAGGTACGGATTATTCCTCGGATAGCAGTATCACTCCTTCGGGCAGCCCCTGGGTACAGAGAAGAAAAGCTCAAACTGTAACGCAAGAGAAGAGTCCTGTCAGTAGCCCCATGTTGGCTCGGAAAATACAGAACGCAGACGGGCTACCTGTAGGGGTGCTGCGGCTGCCCAAAGGTCCTGACGGCACTAAGGGATTCCACAGCAGAGGTGAAAGGAGGAAGGCTATGAAGAATGAATAAATCATTCTTTAAAGACAGTTTCACAAGTCACTCAACTGTTTTTGTTTAAGTCTGGTGAAAAATTGTCACTTGAGTGACCAAGTCAAGTCAGTATTTCATTTTCAAAGATTTTTGTATTCATATAGAGAATTTATCACGTGCATATTTGTATACTCACTTCACAGAGTGACAGGCCAGTTGAGGTTGGAAGGCATCTCTGGAGAGTGTCTGGTGCCCTTCCTTTGCTTGAGCAGGGTGCAGCGCAGCAGCTCCCTGCGGGGTGCGGACATCTGCGTGGCTGGAGACTCCCCAGCCGGCCTGGGCAACGTGTTCCCACCTCCAGCCACCCACAGGAAAAGGTGTTTCCTTACGTGCAGGTGGAATTTCCTGTTCTAGTTGCTGACCCTTTTCCTGTTACTGGGTATCACTGGGAAGAGCCCAGTGCCACCTTCTTTCCTCCTTCCCAGCAGGTATTTAAAGACATGGATGCGATCCACCCCCAAGCCTTCTCTTCTCCAGTCTGAACCACCCCAGCTCTCCCAGGAGAGATGCTCCAGTCTCTAAACCATCTTACGCACTTACCTAATGCAGTGCCCTTACCTGTAGTATTTTTTTTATGTAGTAGTTTGAAATACCTAAATATTGAAAAAGGCATAGAAGTCATTCATGTAACTACATGATTTCAAAGCTACGATCCTGAAGAGCGCGTGTAAGTGCTTACAGTTTAGTGGTCGTACGATGATGAGCTGTGGTGCTACCAGCCTCATCCTAAGGAAGAGAGAGTTGGCGGACTTTCTGGGTTTGTCTCAAATGGAACGCCAAGAAAGACGCTGCAGAGCTGCTCTCTGCTCACGCACATCTCCAAAGACGGCAGCGTTCAGGAGGACCAAAGTGTGTATTTTCATGTGATGCAAAGAAAGACTCTGAGCATCGAAGACTGTTTTGTAAGGGTTATCTCATATAATCAGATGGAAATAAACGAAAATATTAACTCAGTCTGTATCTATTTTGTGTAGTTTAAAAATTAAGTTGATCTGCATCTGAATAGATACTTAAACCTCATCTTGCGCCGTATGAAATTCCAGAAATAGTTATTCAGATTTTCCACTGCATCTAGGGAAGAAAAAAAAAGGTCCTCTGCCCCATTACTGATGGTTATTTCACTCCAAGTGTACGTCACAGTTGTTTTTATACAATATTATACACTAATGAATGGTTATCTCACTGTTAACTCTGAATTTAACAAGCAGGCTTGGCAAGAAGCACCTAAAATTAACTATTATCCTACCGGAAGCTAAAGAAGGAGCCTCTGCAGTTTTACTTATAAGAGTTACACCCCTGAAAAATAGGCCAGCGGCAGTGAGAAGGTTTCAGCTTCTAATGTACAGGCAGTGGTGTGAAGACACACACAAGTCAGTTAAATGGAAATGCCAAGAACTAAACGTAACAGTCCATCGTGTTAAAAATCTGTAAGACACCATGTGCTTGCAGGAAAATAGCATTTAGCAGGGCGATGCTCTCTGAATGGGCACAGCTGCAAGTCACAGTCAACACGTAAACCTTAAAAATCAAACTTACTTTTGTGTAACTCTGGCTGTTTGAAACTAAACATCGCATCAGACACTAATGATGAGTCATTTTGCTTTAGAAAGTTTTACGCTTGACCAATGAATGCTGAGGGTGACCGCTTTGTAAATAAACAGGAAGTTGACAGTTTTTCTTCACTAATAAACCAAATACTGTTACTGAAAAGTTATTAGAAGACCATAACCTATAAAAATACAACTTCTTTTACAAGAGAACGCCGTCTCACTGGCGCGTAGGCCTGCTTACCCCAAGACCAAGATATACATAGCTTTAACATGCCAGGGAGCTGCTCGGCCTGTCTTTAGTGAGCTCTTCCATAAGAAAGGGAAAAGAATACATTTACCATAGTAATTATTTTTGTAGAAAGAAAACAGAGACCAACTTGATCAAACAACAAAAGATAATGCGATCAGTGAAATTATTTGGAAAGTAAAGTACCGTTTATAAATAAGAAGTCATCATGAGGTCTTACTCCGATTAGATAAGAATATATAAAATGACAGTTCTGCTTCACATAATTTTCCCCATCTCCAAAAGGAATGTTCTCTGCTTGGAAAATGTTCCGTGGTAACTACAGGCACCCACACAGACACAGCAACTTCTCTGCTACCTTTGTGGGGGTTTTTTTGTACTTTTTTTTCTTTATGTTTCTCGTTGCCACTTTGGAGCCGGAACAACTACTTTTTGCTGATTTTATTAAAAAAGACCAAAGCAGAAGCCATGAACAGCTTCTGTCTCACTGTATTTATATTCAGTATTCCCTGTAGAGCCCAGAATTTTGCCGGTTTAATTAACTGATGTAAAAACATTCCAGGTATGAGGTATGTTCTCTCTGGCTACTCCCCACACTCGGTGGCAGTGCCTAGCACCAGCTCCTGCTGGACATGTGTGCTCACACGGATTCTGATGTCTCGCCCTCAGAACGTAGGTGCTGGGGCAGAGCAAACCCCGTCACGGCCAGCACTGAGGAGCCCCCTCGGCTGTGGGAGCAGGAGCCCCCGACGCCTCCGCACTCGCCGAGTCCTGCCCCGGGCGGGACACGCTGCTCCTCCACAGCTCACATGCACACTTCAAGCAGTGGTTTCGAAAACATGGAGGTTCAAGCTATTTTTATTGCCTTTTTTTTTTAAACAAGAAACAAACAGGAATTCTACAATGCATTTGGAGAATTAGACCATTCCCCTGCAGAAGCTCACAGTTTGTGAAGGTGCTTAAGATTCTGAACTTTATCTAAATGCAACCGGTGCCAAGTACGTCAACAGGCACCACCACATACGCTACACAAGCCACAGCATGCTTCAGTCATTGTGTATGCCAATTAAAACAGAGGCAATATTTAATGCCTGAGACAAATATTTCACCCTCCCTGAGTTTGTTTCTGTCTTCACATTCAATCAATTGCTCAAAGCTTCTGTTTAAAACCAATTCAAAAATGCAAACGTACACACCATACACACACAGCGCTTGGCAAAATGCTGCCAACAGACATCAGCCCCCAGCGGCTGTGCCTTTATTGTGTTCTGACTCTCAAACCCTTGTAGTACGATGACATATTTCAACTATTTTTAAAAAATTGTCATATCAACGGGAGAGAAACGAGGTGAGGACACATTTGGAATGTCAGCCATTGGCCGTGAGCCCTTCCCAACTAGGAAAGAAGATTTACATCTGTCCCCACTAACAAGGGAGGCATGTTCCTGTCACCTTCATTTCGCACAAGCACCGTTCACGGGCTGCATTTACAAACCTGAAGTCTGAAAAAGGCCAGGGACTTTGGTCAAACAGGGTTACGAATTAAGCTAACACACCCAAGCTGTTCAGAACGAGAGTTTGATTAATCAAACAGGGCTGGCTTCAGTTGGCACCACTGTTCCCTTAGCTTTGATTTTATGGCACTGGAAGCAAAGATATAGTTGATTGATTCATAGGAAAGATCCCACATCTGTGCTCGAGTCAGATTAAATGTTTTTGCAGCCAGCTCATATTCTTGCGATAGATCTGTCGCAAAGACGCCTTTATCATCAGTCTGGAGTTAAATTGAAAGAAAAGAAAAAACAAGTTTAAGTTAGTTCTTCTACACCAAAAAGGGGGTTTTCTACACATTACAAACCAGTTTTATCTTGCCGTTTCCCATTTTATTCCACGGTTCTTTCACCTGTTGGCAATTATTTCATACTTCGTTTGCCCTATTTTCACTCAAAATTAGTAAGTTATTCAAACATAGAAGAAAACTTCATAAAGTGATGGCACAATTTATCAAGAAAATAGGAATTCCTATTAAAATTGCCAGGAAGATGGCTATGAAATGATGCGCATGTGCAAGCTGTGTCAGGCTGTGCAGGTGTCCCCGTTCCTCTTCTCCCCTCCCCTCAGATGTGGGAACGAGAGCGCACTCTATTCCTGCCTCTGCAGGGAAGAGACTCTCACCCTCACACCTCGTGTCGACGAGAACTCCTCGATACTGACTGAAGTACTGGGCTGGCATCAAAACCATATGATGGAAAGCCACCTAAAGATTACTCATCTAAAAGGAGCAGGTTTAGGATTACTTAAGGGTAAATAAGATTACCCACCTGCAACTCAGAGTCCTCCTGTGCCCTCAGAGGCTGGAACTAGATGATCTTTAAGGTCCCTTCTAACCTGAATCATTCTATGGTTCTATGATCCTCTTCAGCTTCAGACACTGTAGTGGCTCCTCATTCTATCACTCTTATTTTTACAGGCCTTTATGAGTAAACTGCTTTCTTACATGACTTCATTGGTCACCCAGACTATTCACAACTGAAAATCTCAGAAATAATCTCTAATCATGCATTATTTTTCACCTAATACAATGGAGTTCAAACTCAATAGTCAATACTTTATATGATAAAAGATTGAGGCTTATTTGAATAATAAGCACAACACTAGTACATATACACATACTTGGGTTAAACCAACATGATGATAATAAAATCCTGCCAATGCCAGTTAAAGTACTTGGCACCTCAACATTTAAGGACCTTAATTAGCTCTCAAGAGAAGTCAAGGACTCTGGTCCAATGCAACGAACACCCAGGGAAGCACAAGCTTAAATGCAAGCACTGACCCAATGTGTTGAAGAGAAATCTGTCAGTACACAAAGAGTTACGCAGTCCATTGCATGCACAGCTGATCCTCTCATCTATACAGAAAAAGAAGGTCTTGCTTTATGGTAAAACCAACAGAAATACTAAAAATTCCCATTTCTATTACAAGCATGTCTCAAACAGAACGCTACCACTTCCTATAAGCAGATGATTTGCTGCAAGGTCAGAAATGGTCAGTAAGTCATCTCTGATCCACAACAGGAGATACACTTCTCTAATTTCATACTAGTTTGGCTTGTTGCCTAAACACATGGTTAAAATCAAAAAACTTACACAGAGCACTGCAGGGTGGCCCATGTTGTACCAGTATCCAAAATGGTGTTTGTCACAGGAAGGCACTGTCTGAGTTTTGATGTTTGATGTCATGCAAAATTCTAAGGGGAAAAAAAGAAGAAACAAGAAACAAGGATATATATCATACAAAAGACATGGTTTTGACACATTAATTTACTTACTTCTGTTCCTGAATGAAAATTAAAATCAGCTATTGTTGTTTCTTTGATTTTCTGTGCTTCAAATATTTGGTAATATCTTCTGAGGCAAGATATGGGGATCAATTTCTTCTTAACTACTGGCTGGGTACAAAATTTAGGGAGCTTGCAGAGCAGATACAGGAACACCACACAGCCTTGCACAGTAACTAAAAGTTATGATTTCCTTTGGTTTTCATCCGAGACATCAATTGTTGTCTGCTGACACAAATATGTCAAAACCACAAAAGCATCACCTTCACAGGCAATTCTCTCACACACGCTGCCATGTGTTTCTAAGTCACCTCTGGTCAAGGACAAACGAGAGTTACCACATCAGCAGCACAGACCATATTCTGGAATCTAGACATCACTGAGTAATTTCACTAACTTTTTTCCTTACCAATAGGTATCTGGTTTTGTCGAACAAGTAGCACTAACTCTTCTGAACCTGCTGTGGCAGAGTTGAGAAATGTTCCATGCCCAATTCTGTCAGGAGGCAGGCCCAGGAGAACTTTGGTTTCCTCTTCTTGATTTGGAATCTAGAGAGGATACATTTTACATTCTGTCAAGGCAGCATAAAGCAGCACATTAAATAATTACAATGGACTTCAAGCTCTATTTTCACAGCGTATCTTATCCAAAAGGAAGTGTTAGTGAGACCAAAGACCCGCATTACTACCCTGAAAAGAAAGAAGTAGTACACAAAAGTGACTCCCAACCGGGAATTACAAACCAAAGAAGCCAGAACCCTGAACTGGTAAGGTCTAAACAGATGATCACTATCTGCAGATCTGAAGCACTTTCAGTCGGAGGCCTCAAATCAGCTCTTCGCGCTTCAGTGTCAAAACTACCCTGTCAAGAAGATCTTTAACACCCGTTTTACACAGGGATTAACACAATGGTGCATAAAGAACTGAAAGAGGCCAAAACCAACACAACAAACAAAAAATGAAACAAAACCAAGAGACCACGGAGACATTAAGAAATAAATTCTCACAGGAACGTGCAGGAATATCCTGGAAAAACCTCCTTAATGAAATAGAAACAAGTATGAATAGACCTGTGACATCATGTATCGTGCCTAATTTCCTGATGAAATAAAACTATTTTCAGTATTTATCAGACCCGTCAGAGTAAACTTCAGCCACCACTTCAGCATTCTGTACAGAGAAGCCCAACTCCTCCTACTGATGGAAGCATAGCCAATAGAGCTACTCATGAAAATGGTGCAAATTTTACATGTGACTTCTAAGGAAATACCAGGAAGAAAACAGTGGATCTCTTGGAATATTAATAATTTTCAAATTCACAGCCAACCTCCCAATAGATATAGTATGGTAAAAAATAATTTGACAGCTTTGATTCAGGAAAGATTGCTGAAGATTTCTCCTTGTTTTCTTCGCTCTTGTCAAAATGCCCCAAGTCATTACTATTTTGGCCCAAGAAGTTCAAAATGCACAGAAGTTAATTTTAATTTCATCAAGGTTTTCATAGAACAGGAATTACAGCGAAGGACCAAAATAAAGAAAACTTTTACCTCTGAAAGATGCAGTGCCAGCTTTAGACCTGCTTTTTTTGCTTCTGAGAGTGGTTCCAAAAAATCTTGACCATGTCCTGCCTTGAAGACAGAAAGACATCACCATTCTACAGCTTTGATGCAGTGACATGCCGAAGTTAAGACTCAATAGCCCTGGTGACTATTAAGCAGGTATTCTTTATTGCAGCGCCGGGCGCACAGGGGATTGCTCCACCTAAAGTGCGTGCCGACTGATTTAGATGTACAGTTTAAATACATACTATGTATGCATATTCACTAGTTTTCCAATAAATGATTACTTATTCATTAACTCATTATTACAGGTTACTGCCCATTCCCACATGCGCACTAGAGTCTCTCGGTGGTCTTCAGAGACATCTGGTGATCATTTACTTTCTCCACTCCTCTTCATCTTTGTGACTTCTGGGTCAACTGCAGGCCTCTACTCCTTTATTCTTGCTGGCGCATCAAAAGTTTTAGCTTTGACTGGTCTCTGCATTCCTCAGTAACCCTGGGCCCCTTGTTTTGAGAGATAAGCTTCTACTACAAGGTTATATTGTCCTAAAGCATTCTTTCTTAAAAATTAGGAGATGTGTTCTGACATTTAGTACTACAACTGTTGCATCTGCTCTTTGTACAGCCTTAAAGCACCCAGTCTCCTAAATTAAGCTCCTACTCTAATTTACGGTTCTAATATATTAAGCACCTACTTCAATTAGTTTACAGCTTTAATGTATCAAACCCTACTTCAGCTTGTTCTACAGAATTTTTCCTAGCACAATAATTAGGAAGTCTAGCAATATCAAAACACTGAATTCAAATACAGTGACACTGAATTATTTTCCTTTTCCCATTACTTCAGTTTTGAATGCAGCAAGACACCCAATGTTCTGTTCTGTGGGCACAGTTTAGACAAACTGGGCAAATATCAGCAATTCAGACGATGCCTGACGCTGACAAGCCAATTACCTTGATTTTGATATCCTTCCTACAGCTATCAAACACGCAGAGCCATTTCATCGCAACTTGACAGCTATCCTCACACATTTTTGCTTTCTTAATACGCAGGAAGCGCTTGGTGCATCTAGACAAAACTTAAGCTAGTGTCAACCTGTAATACTATTTAACTTGCCTCAACCCAGTCAACCTGACTGGGACTATTTAGTAACAGACACTTCCCAGAAAAACACTACTTCTCAGTGTCTCTTTCTTCGGTGTCATACATTAATCTATTGATTCTTTGTTAGAGTATCTGCTCCTTACAGCAAGAGGGATTAAGCTGGTATCCAGACTGCGAGCAATCCGTTCAAACTAGCAACAAACAGGACAAAAGCATCTAAGAACAAAATGTGAATAGAACTGCTTGCTGTTACACAACATTATATATTTATCTTCAAGAACAGACTAAAATAAAACAAAAAACTTACGGTGGGATCACCACTGAGGTCAAGTCCTACTACGACCCCATCAGTGGAAAGAAGGAACTCTTCAGCAAGTTTAACGGTCTCTTTTGCAACTGCCGGGCCACCTCTTCTATTTATGGCTATTAACAGTCTGGGATAGAAATGTACATATTAAGTTAAATACAGGCTGTAATACCAGGAGACTAACAAATCTAGTAGCAACAAAAATGGCACTTCACATCCTTCACGGCTGTCCACAAAGAGCATTTGTACGGGAAACCGTTCAAGGAACGAAGGTGCCAAAGTGCAGAGGGACACAAATAAGGTCAATACGTTAGCCTGAAATGCCACAGCCATGGTGAGAGGGAGGGCAGCGAACAACCCCCTGCTCACTTGCTGCCTGCGCTATCAGGTGAGCAACCTCTCGGAGGCGTGCACATGAAGAATGAGAATTCTTCAGCTTCCACAAATACATCTAATGAGGTTTGCTACCCAGAGTGTAAAAGTCAGGCAAGCAGACCCTCCAAGCAACCACAGACACCCCCCTCAAACTTGTCTGCTGGTTCAGACCACTCCTTTACAGCAGGCTGCTTGTACAGCTAATCAAGCAAAAGCTTTGCAATGAACCTAGACTGCGAAAAAGGAGTCTTTAATGCAATCTCATCAAAAACACTGCTTTTCCTGAAAATGTTGCAGAGAATGGACAGTCTCAGAGCTGAAAAGCCTCACAGTTTCATTCTCTGGCAGTAAGAGGGAAGATAAAAATTCAGGTTTCCATACAAATTACTTATTTTCATTCCATGTAATCTAGTTTAAGCACAATTTTTTTTCCTACGCTGATGGGTTTGTAAACCTCTCTGCAAACCATGACCGAGCATCAGACTGCACAAAACCTTGAAACAGAGGTAGTCCATGTGCTGTAGTTACCTGACATCTATATCCAAGCCTTCTTCTTTACACTGCTTTATACCCTCAAGTACAGTTTCAACATACATCCTTTTGGTCATACCTACAAACACATGCACACATTTGGAATAAACAGACTTGAATTAATTTTATTACACTGCAGACCCAGCTCTCTAGTCTCACAAGTTTCATTTTGCACCTTCGATTTTAGTCCATAGCCTTCTAATCTATATAGTTCTAATTCTGTTTATAAATACAGCTTTACTTTGAAGCATACATTTGAATTAAGCCTCCTTCTAAGCATCTGAAAGAAAGTAACTTAGTGTGAACCACAGAATAACAATAGGACTTACTCTTATGTGTTTCTATTAAACCACATCTACAAGGAAATTAAAAAATGAAGTGATAAAAAGAAAATATATCAGCTATTCAAAGTATTAGCAGACTCAGATGTCATACTAAAGCAAAAAACCCACATTCTTGGGCAGTAGAGTTATAACCAACACATTTTTGTCCTCAATGATCTAATAGTAAAGTGACATGTTTTTACATGGTTAAATCTTTGCTTTTATATTTAAAGTATATTTTTATTGAACCAACTAAATTTGACTTTACTTGTTATTAACATAGCCTTAACTAAGTTTTATAGCACGTCAGACTTAAAAATTAAAAACCAGAACAGACCGTACCTGTGGACTTTTCATCTCTAGGAGTGCTCCTCAATTCCAGGTACTTGACACCATCATCAGCAAATTCTTTAATAACATCTTTAGTTATCTGATTAAGAAACACTGTATTCAATATCATGAAAGTACTTAAAAGACCCAGATCTTTTGGCCTGAAACACTTTTTCAGTGTCTCGGTCCCTATGTGTTTTTAGCGTTCTCCATCTCTGGAAACACCACCCCACAGAGGGCACCTTTGCTTCCCTCAGCGAGACTAAAGAGTGTTCGGACAAACGAGAATTTCCTTGTCTGAACAGGAATAACCCTCAGCTGGGGCAGTCATCACCCCGTTCACAGCCACTGCACCTTTCTGGAAGTTTAACAGGCTGCCTAAAAACCCCTTCTCAGGGGGAAAGAAGAGGACACTATGCCACCTTCCGCTCCCTGTTTTGATCACGCAACAGTTCTCCACAACAGTTCTGTAATCTGAGGCAAACAAAGGGCAGTTCTAGTTCTGTAGTTTTGGTACGTACTGAACCGAAGAAGAAACAGGAGACCAAGGTAAATCAAAGCTTTGGCAACAACGAACAGACATCACATTTTTAAGACATTATCAGCCCAAGCAGCTGAGTGGTCGTAATAACCACCATGTTGGAAGGTCATTGCTTTCACAAAAATTAAATGTAAAAAGTTATATAAAATCCTGTGTTTCTAAATTAATGTTTTACAATAATAATTATGATCTCCAATTGAAAGGACCATTGCTGATATTGTTACTTTGAACCCAAAGCTGTTAATCCAACTAACTGACTGTTGTATTGCTTGCTTGTTTTAAGCCAACTTCTAATCAACTCACCAGTAAAATATCTTCAGGCCTAGTGGTAATCTGATAGATGATCTGAAACATCTGAAAACATCTAAAATAAAAAGTTTAAAAAATTAATTGGACAAACATTGAACAGTAAAAACAGTATTCAAAAAAAGAAAAATCTACACTTTGGAAACATGTACTCACTATACTCAATTAACCAGCTTGTGGCTTAAAATACACAGACCATCTGAATGGCCATTTCTGCTTTTAGATGCTAACAACACATTTGCAACAGAAATTATTATTATTACCACCAGGCTTTTTTAAGCACAAAGGAAAACATGAACTTCCCAAAAAAGGAAACTGTAAGAGTCAATTTCCTCTGAAGAGCATACACTACAAGTGAAAATTTCCAATCCTTTAAAAAGGGAATTAATCAACATGAGATTTCCATTTAGTTTGCAAACATCTAAGCAGTTATTATATTGAAACAAGTAGCAAAAAAAAAAATCTAACAGATTGTACTGTAACTAAAACTTGAAGATGCATTTTCTGCAGTCAGTGTATAGTGCCACATACTTCTCTGTTTTGAACTCAATTAAGTGATGCTCGGTAAATATTCACCACTCACACACAGGTGTACACTCACTCATCTAAGGTCCTTTTCTTTCCTTTGTCAATCACCGTCATTCCATTCTGGATGTGAAGGGATGGCTTCTGGGCCATAAGTTTCTTCATAGTGGCAGAACTGATACAGCCGTTCAAATGAGCATGAAGTTCCTAAAGAAAAAAGATTCCTATGGATTTCTGTCCAGTGAAAAGGATGGCTTCTACATCTTGTTTGTGTTACTGGTCTTGTATGCTACTTTAACTGTTCACTCTGAGTTTGAAAACAAAAATAAGAGCTATCTCGGTGTTTGGCTAATAATTGTTTCCTCGTGCTTTTGCATGGACTGGTTCAACCCAGACCCTTCTGTTTGTTCCTTCTCTGGCAGTGGCTGCTGCCGGCACTGATCCCGGTGGGAGTGCGGCTGGATCAGGAAAGGCAGCTCTCCCGCTCCTTCTGGGAGCCGAGCAGCTCAAGGTGACGAGGGAGCCAACAGCTGCCTCAGAATTAACAAAAAGTATAACAAGGGTTCAAGAACTCTTTCCCTGTCCACTGCTAGTTAAAGATACATGTATATTGTTCAAAAATAGTTAACATCTGTGTATCCACTCACCTTTCTTTTTTTCATACTTCGAAGTTTTAACTCACACCAGAAATCCAGCAAGACGCTACCTCTGCCCATTGACAGCAGCTGGAGCAGCAGTCCTCCTTTGTCCGAGGCTGCTTTCTGCCTGCCTTTCTCCAGACAACCTGCCTTTGGGGTCCACATCTACGATCCTCAGCTCCATTGCTCACTTCAGCTTTGCTCCTTCTTATGCTCTCTTGGCTCCTGACACGCGGAAAAGGTCCCTGGTGCCCTCCCCGCTCCTGCAAAATGTACCTGCAGAGCATCTGGTTTGTTACCCACCCCCTCGAACACATCCCTTCTCACTGGGAAAAGAAAAACGGGAGAAGTATTTCTTCAAGCCTTTCATTGGAAGATACGTTGAAATTGTACCTCCTTCAACATTTAATTTTATGAAGTATTATATTTCAGATTCCTATTTTAAAGTATTAAGTTCACAAGCAGAGGAAAAGGGGTCAGATTACTGTAAACTGTGAAGGTGCACAACTCCAGCTGAACACCAGGAGCTGTGGCTGCTTACCGCTTCTGGAAGTCACTCCAGGTACATGCTACTGCTACTACATTAAATTTTTCCCAGGCTGAAAAGTGAAATACCTCACAGAATTCAGTTAGACATGAAACATAAACCCTGAAAAACACCTTACTGAAGAGGAGCCTGGGAACAGAGGGATGGTGGGATCTGATGGGGGTTTGAGGAGCCCTGGCTGTCTAAGCTCTCCGAGAGTACGTGCCCTTTGCTGAATCCAAGGTGCCGAAAGGTGACACTGATAAAGTGGCAGAGACCCGGCCCGAAGGAGAGCAGAGATATACCGCCAGCGAGGCACACCCTCCGGGGTATGGAACAAATAGCGTTATCAGAGGGGGACTTGTCAGCCTTAGCCTGGCTGCAAAACAGGGCAAAACCAGAAAATACAGATCACGCTTAACTGATTTAACTGGGAGAAGGTTAGACACTGAGAACGGCAAACAGCTGCTGCGGGGTAAAGGAGCTCAGAAAAAGCGCTCTGTTGTTAAAAACGGAGAAAGAAGCAGCAGCAGCCGCCGCCGCCACCGCCTCTCGCCTCTCCTCCCTCCCTCGGCGCCCGTGCCGGCTCCACCGCGGCCCCTGTGCCCCGGCCGCCCCCGCCGCGCTCACCGCTTTAGGCAGCCGCCGGTAGAAGCGCAGCTCCCGCTGCCCGTCCCGCTCCCGTCCCGCCGCCATGACGCTGCCGAGCCGCCGGGGGGCGGGGCCGGGCCACGCCCCCTCCGCACAGCCACGCCCCCGGCCGCCCCCGCGCGGGAGCCGGAGGCGAGGCCGTAAAAACCACCCGTCACGGTTCATCCCCCGAAAGCTCCCAGTTTATTCAAGTGACGCCAATTTCAGATCCACCGCGCCGCCGGCCCGGTGCCGGGGGGGGCCCGGGCGGGGGCAGGCAGCCACCGAGGTGTTCAGCACCCCCGCGTCGCCGGTGGGCAAACGCACACGTTGCACCGCCAACCCTTTTTTAAAATTAACTTGGCAAACCCGCTAGCACAAGAATACAAATTTCAAAGCCAACCAAAATAAAGGCATCCCAGAACAATCCTAAAATCTATTTCAGTTATTTCATATTTAGTGCTACTGCAGTCTAATCCTAAAACCCCCACAATTTTAAGTCCCCGAGTCACTAAGCAAATGTCAGCTCTTGCTATATCCCAAACCAGAGATGAATGTAATTAACATCATAAAACACAGCTAGTGTAATTCAGGCAAACAAATTCTCCTCCCACAAATACAAAAAAAATGAATATATTACTGACATATTTAGGGAAGTTAGCTTTAAAGTTAAATTCAAGCATACAAATAGGAAATAAACAACTCAAGTTAGTTTGCATCTCTTTCAGCGCTTGACAGATCATCCGAGTTCAAGCACAGTGCAGAATTTTGGTTAGCAGTTCAACTGTTTTCACAGAAAAACAGCGTGTCCATCAGAGAAAGGAAATGAATTTCAACGCACTCAGCGATCCACTCCTTTATTTTACCTTAGTTAAAGGCAAGCTAAGTACAGATACTGTACATTAACACGTATGCACATAGAAAGAACAGTTGTTCTTCATTCTACCTCCACGGCCCACATCTCTACGTTCTTTTATTTAGAGCCCTTTCCAAGCAATTACTCCTCTCTTGAAAGATGCTGCACCCACGTTTAAATATAGAGAGACCCATCTGCAGGCCCCACATAGCCCACACCTATTAGCAGCACGTCAATTAGCGTCCATATTCCAAGTCCACCAAAGCTGAAGAGTTTTCCCAGACCTTCCCGCCACTGGCCCAAATAGAAACGATCAGCCCCAAATCCACCAAGGGTGATGCTGTAAGAATAAAAACACGATTCACTATTATTATTTTTAGATTAACTCAGTTTGGGTATCCATACACAGTTCTTTCTGATATACCTACAAGGTAGTCATAGTTTTCCTCTACATCATTCGAGAAACGATACATTTTTTTGTACATAAAGTGCTGACTAGGTCATTAAATGAGAAAGCTTTTGATGAAATAGCACTATTTCTTAGCTAATTAATACTATCCAGAGACATGACAGCTTTTCATTCACAACAAGCAATAAAAACAAAACCTCTCAAATTTATAAATGTATCTCGACTTTTCTAAGCTAGCAGAAGCTAAAAAAAAACCCACAACAAACAGGCTACAGAAACAGACCCAAACGCTCAATTCAGCGCCGTGCAGCAGTCAGGCAACAGCAAATCCTCCAGCTGGTGGCAGAGAGAACAACTCTTGCCATAACGGAAAGTGTGTTAGATCACTTTCTTCATCAAGGTCGTATTCTATCTTTGGCTCCAGGAATAGAGAGTCTCGCTACCCAATTTATCATATTAACCACTTTTGAAATATTAAAGTTTAATGAAAAAGGTGTTGCCACCAAAAGAACTTCGATTACTTTCAAATCACTATTATGGTGCTCTAATGACTTAAAAATTCCAAAAATAACCTAAATAGTTTCTTTCACTATTGCTACGCTGGTAGCAGTAATATTAAAAAAATAATAATTAAAAAGCAGTAATCTTCCCTAATAATTTCAAATGCAAGAAACTTCTTCTTTAGGCATTTCTGGCTGTTATAGTTGGGGAGGAAGCTGTAATAAATGTGTACCAACTACAGCCATCTCAGTGATATCTACCAAATTCAGAAACAGCTGCATTCATTTCAGATACTGAGAAGTAATTTGGACAACTTTCAGCCCTAAATGTTTAAAACACATTAAAAAAATGGAAGAAAAAATTGTAAATCTACAGATTTTTTTTTGAGCATTTGTACCTCATTTGACACTATAATAAGTGAATAAAAGTAAACACGTCCATGATCCTTTTCTAGTCAGAAAATGGATCACTTTGTGAAGCCTAAGAATCATCGGCATTTACTCTAAAAAAAGAACATTCAATGCAAAAATAACATAAATGTTTTCTCTCAAGCTCTATTTACTGAAGACAGCCAGTATCGCTGCACATGAAGTCTTTGAGCATCCTATACCTTCAAATTCTAAGCTAGACTACATGAAATACTAGTTATTCAGTAAACCATTAACAAATACTAAGCAGAAAAATACAGAAACTGAAGATTTTATAGACAAGTAATGTATTTCTAATAATATCATCTATTTTAGCTTGATGTTATCTAACAGTTCTTGCATACCTTAGCGCCAAGGCAGTAGACCACTTATAACCTCCAGTCCAGTTGCAATAGAGCATCTTAGGAAAGACACGATTACCTAAACATTAGAAAACATTAAAAAAACCTTAACGTAACAAAGACCACATAATGAGTAAGAAAATGACAAGCAAAAAGATACCATACTTCCCTAGTAAGAGTCTAAAAGGGTCGACACTATTTGAAACGGACACTGTCAACACAAGAGCTCATATATACTCTACAGTCCTCTGCTCCATCAATCTTCATCCCGCATCAGAGAACATGCAAAGTCACTGAACAAATAGGGGGAAAATTAAACAAGCTGGGTGGAACCAGCATGAATTTTTTAAAGTTATCCCACTGAGACATTTGATATTGATTCTATTAGCAGTGTCCAAATTAGTACAATTCATAGAAGTTGACAAAAATAAAACTATTAGAACTATAGAACTATTTGCTCTCACGTGAAGGTATACAACAGTATTAAAAGCAAATGTTTGGAGTTAGATGTCACTATTTTGCTTTAAAATTAAAATCTAGCTGTAAAAAATCTCAGTAGATTAATCAAGGTGCAGGCTGTTACTGCAGTGGACGTAAATAATCATTGTATTCACCCATTACAAAAAATGTTAAGAAATTATTTAGAAAAAAGCTTTTTTACAGAATCTGCTTCAGCCCACTTTACCTAGACAATGAATATGATCCCGTACTGTACAAGTGGCATTGTATCGTTGTCGCGGACAAGAAACCGTCATGCAGTTTGTAGAATTGGTACATACATAATCAGTTGTTGCAAGCTGCCAGCAAAACTGGCATGTCATGTTAATTGTAAAGTTCTCCTGCTCATGGTTATTCTGATCCTACAAAAGACACCATTATCATTTCACTAGTAATAAAAAAAATTCACAGTGTACAGCATCAAATCACATTTCATGTATAGATATTTTTGGCAAAATAACAATCACCCTCTTTGCTACCTCTATGTAGTCAAGTGCAATAGAAAAATCAACATTAGAAAACTGACAGAGTTATTAAAGCACGGTTTAACATTCCTGCTTCCTCCAATCTAAGGCTAGTGCCAAGAGGAGGACTCATTCACTCTCACCTGTAAGATCCGTTTGTACCTCTGGCGGGTATTTAGCCTCCCCACTCTCAAAATGGTTTGGTTTTGATTGGTCAACAAATTGATTTAACTCCGTATGCACGGCTGCTTAACAAAACGATCCAACACAAGAAAGGCAAAACAGAGAAGGGTAGGTCTACCTCCTACAGCAACGGCCTACAGTTGGATTATTAAACGTATCACAGATCTGCAAACCTGCCTATGTAAGAACCTGGAAATCAAATCTTTTATGCTTTATGACACGATGACACAGTATAATTAAATGACTTAAATTTGGGTTTAAAAATAACAGGTTACTTACAAGACAATGAACATATGGCTTGACTTTGCAATCAAAAGTCGCCGGTTTCCCATATATACAGGAATAATTTGTGTTACATGTCATACAGTCTGGTGGCAATCTACTGCAAAGCCCGTTGCTAGGACATTTAGTCACATAAGATGGAATTTCTGTACTTTCTGAAAGGTGAAATACGTGAATAAAATTAAGAAAGTGAATAAAAAAAGCTATATAGTCTAAAGTATATATAGAGATATGTTTTCTTTTATACATATATACACACACACACATATATATATACACACACACTGACACTATAAAGGGCATTCCTTGTTATACACTGAACCGCATCACAAGTTGGTGGTGTGGGAAGCTCTGCGTTAGCCAAGTGATCTGCTACTCAGCACAGCAGGGTACCCTGCAAGGATCTCGCAGGAGCTCTGTAGAGGACAGCACGGCCACACAATGCAGCACAGCACCAGAACAGAGCTCAGTGTGGATTAGTGCCACCTCAGCCAGCGTTTCTCAGCAGAAGTAATCAGTTTAGGTAGAGAAGCAGGCTGACACATGTAACCTACTTTTAGTTCAGGCCTAATCAGGTTTGCAGCCAGCTCAGTCATTTGCTGTTTGTATGCGTTCAGAACCACCTCAATGGCAGTTTAACTGGTCGTTTTCTAGCTGTAAGATCTTATATGGACCAATTTTCTAATTATATAATCTAAGCTCATTGTTAAGGTCATGGAAGAGTAATTCCTAATGTGTTATACTATGTCTTTTACCACTGTGAAAGCATAGACCAGGGTTTCCATGACACAATTCAAGAACTTTATTACTAAATTCAAACACTGAGGAAAAAGGCCTGTAGAAATAAAACAAAAAGAAGCAACATAATATTGTACCTGCTATTTTAAAATAAGGAGTATTTGTACTTGTTGAAGTGAGACTTTTTCCAAATGTAGACTGTGGCTGTGAATGCTTTGTGGTCATTAAAGATCCTGCTACAATAAAAAAAAAATATGGAGAAAGTGATATTTCTAGAATAAAATTCATCTTCAGAAACAGTTTGATTTAAGCATGCCAATATGAAATTACAAGTGGAAAGGATAATGAGAATTTAAAAATTGTAAAAATCTGTTTTGTTCTAGAAACAGTAGAAGGCTTATGTTAAATGTTAAAATGAGCATTAGAATCGAAACTTTCCTTCTAGACAAGAAATCATGCTTATTTCAATCCAGTCTAATTTTTTGGTTCATAAGAATTAAGAAACACCGCTCGGAAAGCAGATTTTGCACTGTATTTGCTACAGGACAAAACCATTTAACCAAGCAACACAGCTGCTACTTTGATAGAAAGCTGGAAGAGAGGAACTGGCTGTCAACCACGGCTGGGTTTCTGCATGGGCTTCGTGTTTGCCTGGGCGACTCCCAGGACCGCGAGGACTCTGTGGGGCTGCGCTTGAGCCCAAACGGCAGCACAGCCACGGCCTGGGCAGGTTTGTCACGGCTGCCCACCCAGAGGGTGCCGAGCAGCCCCAGCGCCTCGCCAGCTGCGTTTGGATCGCACACAGCTCCCGAGCAGGAGCACCACCAACGCCGCGGTGTGTGCCCGGCGCAGCAGGCCGGCCGGGCGGCGCGTCCTGGCCCCTTTGTCCCGACACCGCGCACCGCAACACGGAGCTCTAGCCCTGCCGCGCACGGCTCCACGCCGCCATGCCCCCGGCACCTGGTTCCCTCCTCCGCCCGCGCAGTCAGGGAAGGGGCAACGCGTCTTCCACCGACCGAGGTCACGGTCACCTGGCCGGCTCGGCCGCTCAGGAACCGGGCCCACGTCCAGCCCCCGGCCCGGGGTGAGGACGCTCGGAAGAACAGCCCCCGCTTGCGGGCGAGGCGCTGAGGCGCCGCCGGGCCTGAGAGAGCGCGGCCCGCCCGAGGGGCCGCGGCCAAGCGGCAGCTCCCTTGCCTGTCCCCCCCCCTTCTTCTCCCACCCACCGCCCCGTCTCGGCCTCGGGGGTGGGGGGGCGGGCAGAGCGGCGGCGGCCGCGCTCACCGCGGCCGGAGAGAACGTAGAGCTGGGACAGGAACAGCGCGACGCCGCAGAACCTCCGCAGGGCGCGCAGCCCCGCCAGCGCCGCCATCTTGGCTGCCGGCGAGGGGCAGGGCCGTCGGATGCGGCGCGGCACCGCTGAGGGGAGGGACCGCCCTTATGGAGGAGGGCGGCACCGCTGAGGGGAAAGGCAACCCTCATGGAGGCGGGGGGAGGGACGGCTCTCAGGGAGGAGCGGGGGCGGCACCGCTGAGGGGAAGGGCGGGCCTCATGGCGGGGGGGGGCGGTGCCAACCTCAGTAAGTCTTCCAGAACGTCCCCCATCGCTGCTTCACTCCTGCGGCCCTGCGGCTCTGTGTCCTTCTCGCTACATCTCTCTCCCGGTCGAAGATTTTAATTTATATTGGTTTTATTAATTTATGACCTCCAATGACCTCCCTCAATGCTGCAGGCCGTCTGAAAACTTAAACAGTGACAGCATAGATACATGTACGCTAAAGTCAGTCTTCTATTCGCAAAACCTAGTAAATGTAAGTAAAAATCACCCCCCACCCTCCATGTTAATTCTGTGAAGGGGAACAGAAAGCTTTCCCAGCACTTGTTCCTTCTCCAACCATCTACAAGAAGGGTCGGAAGGAGGATCCTGGAAACTACAGGCCTGTCAGCCTGACCTCGGTACCGGGAAAGATCATGGAGAGGATCATCCTGAGTGAGCTCTCATGGCAAGTGCAGGGCAGCCAAGGGATCAGGGCCAGCCAGCATGGGTTTAGGAAAGGGAGGTCCTGCCTGACCAACTTGATCTCTTTCTATGACCATGTCACCTGCTTTCTCGATGAGGGGAAGGCTGTGGATGTTGTCTACCTGGACTTTGGTAAGGCCTTCGACACCGTCCCCCACAGCATTCTCCTGGAGAAACTGGAGAATCATGGCATAGACAAGTGTACCCTCCGCTGGATAAAAAACTGGCTGGATGGCCGTGCCCAGCGAGTTGTGATTAATGGAGCAAAATCTGGTTGGCGGCCGGTCATCAGTAGTGTCCCTCAGGGCTCAGTTTTGGGGCCAATCTTGTTCAATATCTTTATTGATGATCTAGACAAGGGGATTGAATGCACCCTCAGTAAGTTTGCGGATGACACCAAACTAGGTGGGAGTGTCGATCTGCTTGAGGGTTGGAAGGCTTTACAGAGGGATCTAGACAGCTTGGATCAATGGGCCAAGGCCAATGGGATGAGGTTTAATAAGGCCAAGTGCCGGGTCCTGCATTTTGGTCACAACAACCCTGGGCTACAGGCTTGGGGCTGAGTGGCTGGAAAGCTGCCCGGCAGAAAAGGACCTGGGAATGTTAGTGGACAGCCAGCTTAACATGAGCCAGCAGTGTGCCCAGGTGGCCAAGAAGGCCAACAGCATTCTGGCTTGTATCAGGAATAGCGTGGCCAGCAGGAGTAGGGAAGTCATCGTGCCTCTGTATTCGGCACTGGTGAGGCCTCACCTCGAGCACTGTGTTCAGTTTTGGGCCCCTCACTACAGGAAAGACATTGAAGTGCTGGAGCGTGTCCAGAGGAGAGCCACCAAGCTGGTGAGGGGTCTGGAGAACAAGTCCTATGAGGTGAGGCTGAGGGAACTGGGCATGTTTAGTTTGGAGAAGAGGAGGCTGAGGGGAGACCTCATTGCCCTCTACAACTGCCTGAAAGGAAACTGTAGAGAGGCAGGGGTTGGCCTCTTCTCCCAGGTGAATAATGACAGGACCAGAGGAAATGGTCTGAAGCTGCGGCAAGGGAGATTTAGATTAGATATCAGGAAGAATTACTTTACTGCAAGAGTGGTCAGGCACTGGAACAGCCTGCCCAGGGAGGTGGTGGAGTCACCATCCCTGGAGGTATTTAAGAAATGTGTAGACATGGCTCTTCAGGGCATGCTCTAGTGCCCAAGATTATTGGTTTGTGGTGGGGTGTTGGGTGTGGGGTTGTGGGTGTGGAGTTTAGTAGGTGGGTGCTTTTTTTTTTTTTTTTTTTGTTTTGGTGTGTTGGGGTTTTTTTTGTGTTTTTTTTTTTTGTTTGTTTGGTTTTGTTTGTTGATCTCAGAGGTCCCTTCCAACCACTAAGATTCTGTGATTCTCCCCCCCCTTCTTTTTTCCTTTTCTTTTAAAAGTGGGGGATATACACAAACCAAAACTAATACAAAACCAAAAACAGGGCTATTGAGCACAAGATTATGCAAGTCCCAGTCAGAAGTAAAACACTAGCTTTGAATTTTTATAACATTTATGCATGAAATCATACTTTCTGCTTCAGTGATATTTAAATCACAACTACAGCTGTATAGCTTAGATAATTGAGTAATATATTTAATGCTATTTAAGCCTTGTAACTAAAAAACTGCATATAAAAGTGAAAAAGTAGTTGTGATAAAAATTCATCTCTGCAAAAAAATCAGATTCAACTGCCTGCAACAGTAACTTTAAAATTATTTATAAGGCAAGTCAGATAAATATGGCCAGTTTAAATTCCAACATGCTGTGTTTTAAAATTAAAACTGTCATCCACACCTTTTCAGCATTCTCAGTATCCCAAGCAAATACAGCCATAAATTACACATGGGGAAGCCTCTTCAAAGGCTTGTTTGTTTTAGAAAAAAAGCCAAATCAACAGCAAACACAGGAAAAAAACCACAAACACTTTGCACACACAGGTACAGCGAGGAACTCAACTTCATTCTTGGCAATTAGCTTTACAGCAACCAATTATCACACCAGCTCAATCCGCGCCGCGTTTCACCCAGGTTTCCAACAAAGACACCAATGTATTTGTAGCCTGCCACAAATTCAGGCAGAATCAAGCTATTCTCCCTGCCGCCCCCCCCCATCCCCTCCTGCAAAAAAAAAATAAAATTTATATGATCTGGAGTTAGAACAAAACCTAACCCAAAACACTGCTGATGCACACACCCGCTGCCCAGCTCACGTCATCTGGGCAACTGTGACGTGACCGAGGCAGCCCAGCACACATCCCGGCCTCCTGATCCTTGGCTTCGGGCAGCCCTGATTTATTTCCACAGCAAAACCAACGTATTTTAGCAGAGGCATAAGACTCCTAAAATAAGCATTGTGTGACTGGCGCAGATTGGGATCCCATGGGATTGTCAAAGGAGTTGGCAGCTGCATCTGTCCTCTCATGCTATTCCTGGAGCACCAACGTTGCTACATTTGCTTATTTTGTATATCCATTAACTGAAAATCCTCTCAGATAAGCATTACTGCTGTACACAAGGAAAGAAACACCATTTCACATGGGCAGCTAATATTATTATTTTTTTCCTAACAGCAGCATCAGAATTCTTCTTCCGCATTTGCAATATGTGAACTCTTAAATTTCTTGAGTTTCTCAATAGCAGAAGAGACTGAAATCTCCCCGTGAACTTTGTTATCTCTTGTTCGCACGTTGACAGCATTATTTGCTTTCTCCTTTTCTCCAACCACTGCAAGATAGATCACAAACAATATTAAACTGACAACCTACATTACAAAATGGGAGTCTGGGCAAACTACATGCCCAACATTAAAACTTAGATGATATTCAGAAACGTAAGCTCGTGCAATTACCTAAGATGAAGTTATACTGGGCCAACTGTGCATTTCTAATTTTCTTGTTTAATGTGCAACTTTGATCTAGATCCACATCTGACATAAATCCTGCTTCAAAAAATTCGCTGCAAACCTACAAAAAACCCAAAACAAACCCACATAATATTACAGTATATATTCTACAACATAAATTTGTACATGCTGTAATCCCTGATTTCTTCCAATAATTAATTCATGTATGTGCATAATTTTGCTCTTGTGAATCGTTGTAAGGAAGTCAATGAAGCGATTTGAAGAAAACCACACACACACTTAAGGGTTTAGCAGGACTCCAGCTGGAAGACAACAGGAGGTAACCTCCGTATCAAATATTTGCTGCTCCCCTCAGACAGCTGCACTGCGGAGCGTCAAAAATGTTTCCTCAGTCTGAGAAAGGAGAAAGAGGAGAAGGAACGAACACATTTAATGCATGCATTAAAAGAAAAGCAGGGGAGAGGGGTAAAAACAACCATGGTCAAATGAAATGTAGTCACGAGCATACATGTGCTGGGAAATGGGAAAAACAGTCTCTGCCCCTACTTTAGGCAGATAATCCTGTAACAAAGCATTAGCTAGCATGGCAAAACATTAGTCTGGCCTCCAGAATGCTTCTTCCTTTAATAATTACTGAAGTATGTACATAATACCAGAACCCAAAACACTTAAAAGTTACATATCCCTTTCTCAGGCTTATACAAATTTTAGACTAGATGGAAAAATTTACCTCTCCCCTCCAAATATGTCTCCAAAATTACTAAAGCATTCATTCTTTATTAGGAGCTATTAGAACTGTTTGCTACTCTAGAAAGGCAAGCCCTGCTCTCACCTGCCGGGCGTACTCTTCAGAAGCAGGTCCCACAGGCACAACCATGACCTGCCGTGGAGACAGCCAGAACGGCCTGGCAAGCAGGACAAGAAAAATAGGAGATAAGGTACATTTTACATTTGCATTCATATCCACAGTCATGTTCCCCAATAATAATTTATTTAGTTTATAAAAAGTATTTACATTAGCTAAGGATGTTGGATAATATGTTATCTTCCTAAGTTCACATAAAAGAACAAATAGATTGATTCTAGTAAAATGCCATATGCAGAACTTCGATCTTCTGTTCACTTCCTAGCTGATTTCACAATTTTAAACAGAGTTTTATTTTTTTGCATAATTTCCACTTTTATTTATAACTTGATAGTGAAACGTGGACAGTCAGACAGGTGACGGAAAGTAAGAATTAACTCTTCCTTAAATACATTAACGAAGAAATATCTTCAGAGCCTATTCAAGATGAAACAACACATCTTACAGGTTAAAAAAAATATTTCATGCATTAAGACTAATTCATGCCTGTATAAATAATTGCTTTATATGTCTAACATCTTCCCAGTACAACAGCATGATTTTTAAGAAAAGAGGAAAAGGAATAATGCAGCACATATACATCAATTACAATTCTTATTTCTGCTTTATCGTGTAATTTTTCCGGCAATCTCATGAACTTGTATTTCTAATAATGAACTATTAACGTAAGCGCATCATACAACTCAGACCATAAAATCAGACTTTCTCTTCTTTTAATCTTACCTACTAATTCCGAGAAAATTCTAGGGATATTATTTTGCATTATAATACATGAGACATTAAGGAGGTATTTTCTACATTGTTACACATTTCTTAGAGCTGCATTTGTGTCACATACCATTTTCCTCCATAATTTTCTGCTAGAATAGCTATCATTCTCTCCACAGATCCCAAAATAGCTCTGTGAATAATCACTGGCCTTTTCTTATCATCGCCATCCTTACTGAAAAAGAATAAGTAAAGTTTAAAAAAAAATAATTCTCTTAGCTCACATACAGATAATCCTACTAATACTTTTGATTCTACTTTTCATGAAAAGACAAAATGCAGTTATTTATAATTAGGCAAAATCTATCACTTTTAATAAACATGTACTTTCTTTAAGTCACCTGGGCTTTTAAAGGAATACTGACTAATCATAGTGACTTAAAATAATCATGCCTGTAGCTAGTGGCATAGGCACAAACTCCTAGAGTCTGAGAAGATACTGAACTGACTCAGCTCCATTTCTGTGTAGTTTAGTATTTGATGTTCTTCCTCATTCTTTCTTTTCCACGATGTCTTGCTTTTATTTTGCTGCACAGGATCTCACCTGCCCTTACTGTTCATTTCTTACCTTAAATTACAATCCTCTGTGTAAAAAACAAGCAAGTTGCTGTTCATAGTAGTATTATCACCTACCAAAGAGTTATGGTATCTACTGTAGAACATGCAGCAGGACAAAAGAGAAAACCAGTAAGAAAAACCACCCAGAAAACATGTGTTCAAGTCAACAAGATTAGTTCACTCAGTGGATCAATACCCCTCCCTCTTCCTAGCCTGAAGCCAAAGTGAGATTTTCATTAAAAACTGCTCGCATTTGGTTTATGTTCAAAGTTAACTAACTTTATCTGATAAAAAGAATGAGGTACTTATTACAAATATAATAGCTCCTTAAGAAATGTTTGAATTTGTATGCCATGTCTTCAAAGGAGACACAGTGACTGGGCTGGAAGTGAAAACTGACTTAAGAGTTTTCTTTAGCATTATGTATGATCAGTTGTCTTCAGAACTGGCAGACAAGACAGATCATTACATTTTCCTGCAATCCGTATTATTTACAATTAAAGTGACCTCTCATTACAGTGAGGAAGTATCAAGTTCATGAGTCAGTTCTCTACTCACCAGGGACATCTTCCCTCCTAACGAGGCTGCTGATCAGGTAATCATTTGGTAAGCGAGCAACAGAGCATTAATACACCTCAGTTTAATGGGAGTTACAGATAATGAAAGTAATCTTTTTTTTAATTGTTTAAATTAAAAGAGGAAAATACTCATCTTAACCACTCACCCAACGTAAGTAAGATTAAACCGAATGGGTAGCTGGAAGTCAAGTTGAATAGTAGCACATTGATGGTACCTGCCAATAGCATCTTTGATTTTGATATCAATCTGTAAAGCAAAATAACACAGTTATTAAATATAGTTTGCCTGTACTCTTGTCCATCCCAAAGCTGTATTAAAATCCCAATTCACTAACCTTAGGACCATAAAATGCTCCATCTCCTGGATTCAAATTCCATTGCACTCCGAAGTTATTCAAGCTGTTTTGAAGTTGCTAATCATAACAATGAGATAATAGTTAAAAAAAGGTATAGCAGGGCCTTTCATTACTCTTAAGTCAAAGCATTTGCCTTTGAAATACAAAGTAAGTCAACAGGCAGCATGACTCTTATTGTTCAAGCATTTAGTCATTTATGGTAAATAATCCTCAAATAAGAGTAGTTCCTTGTAAAAATGTTGTGATTAATCGGAAAGAGAGATTAATAAGAAAAATCAACTCAGTTCAAGATAAGGAGCTAAGTAAGAAACAGAAAGTTCTCATCTTATACAGAAAATTCACATTTAATGTGACATTTTTCAACAAGCATTTCCACTAAGGACCATGTTTAGCATCTGATTTAGGCAATTTCACTGTTAACATGGAAGAACTTAGTTAAATATCCACCTTTGCAAACACTAATATTAAAGGTTTGTTTGCTTTTAAATTAATTACCTTTTCTGCACGATCCCAGATCTCTAACTCTCCTAGATAATTTTCTGGTCTTGTAGAGAGATGTAGTTGAAAGGAAAAACCAAAGATGGCATACACTGACTTCAAGAAATCAAGACAGCCCTTAATTTCTTCTTCAATCTTAAACATAAACAAAAGATATTAATTAAAATTTACTTAGATAAAAATGTAATTGGATATACTGAATTCCTCATAATCAGAAT
Source organism: Larus michahellis (assembly GCF_964199755.1). NCBI lineage: Eukaryota > Metazoa > Chordata > Aves > Charadriiformes > Laridae > Larus > Larus michahellis. The sequence goes on from NC_133904.1 coordinate 17,172,742, forward strand.
ATAAGAGTCTATTAGATTTTTAAAAAAATCAATCACATGAAAATGACATCCTACAAACCCAAGTCTAGGTAACGGGTGAAGAGAGAACTGCAGTGGTGAGGCTTCAAAGCATGGCAAGAAAAATAATATTCTTGTTAAGCCTGGGCTTCTGGAGCCAAATTGCATGAGTCAGACTCCACAAAATTACATTAATTTATTCACATGGCTCCACTAGAATCTATGGCATTACTGAAAAAACAAAAGTATTTATTCAGCACTAATATGGAAAACAGAAGGTCGTCAACAGCTTTTTTTCGTTGCAGGGGGAGATGGGAGATACAAAAGATTTTACCTTTGGGGATTTGATGCCCAATGGATCTTTCTAAAGAGGAAAATCCTATACAGAAAATCTTATTACATAATTCACAATCAATAACATCCCTCAAATAACATTTTTTTCTTTTGATATAAGTATTTTTTAATTTCAAAGAAAAAAATAAATAACACAAATTATGTCACTGCTATTTGAGAAAATTGTAACAGAGAAGCTAAGTTCAATGGACTATTGACTTAAGCAATATTGCAGGAGGCTAAGAAATTGGGAATACCAGATGACTGAAAAGGAAGCACCTAAACCTATCCAAAGAACCCATCAAAAGCAGCATTATGCTACAAAGTAACACAACAGAAGAAGGTAAAGTTAAAATAGTTAGGGGATATTTTTCTTATTTAATGTTGGTTTGGACTGTGAGGGGAGGGGAAAGAGTTCTTTTTCTTTGGTTGACTGGTGGTGGGGTGGTTGTTGTTGTTTTTTTGTTTTTTTCACCTGTTCTATTGTGCAAAAGATGTGAGCATCATCTTGTTGAAAGCGCCTTACGCGAGTCAAGCCACTTAAAGTCCCAGAGAGTTCATTTCGGTGAAGAACTCCGAAATCTGCAAGTCTAAGAGGCATTTCCCTCCATGATCGTGGACGATGGGCAAACATCAAGCTAGAAGGAACAGGAAAGAACCCTCCTTTTACCCTCCTTATAGAAGATTTAAGACAACACAGAAACTAAAACAAGATCAGTAGAGACAGTAATCACATTTTTAAGTATTTATTCATTCAGATTGTCTGCATCCTAAAAGGTAGTCAAACAGAAGTGCAGCACTTGGGAACGTATTGCTAAATACCACCTAGAAAAAACACCATGAGACTAACGATCAAGACTGGTTCATCTGTACCTTCTTTTGGTACACCACATCTGATGTCTATCTCTACCCAACAGGATTTGTATTTACTAGTGATACAGGCTAGTTTAGCATGCACAAACCTTGTTTAGTGCAGACTTACTGAAAGATTCTCCCACAAGAACTGTATTTGGTCTGCTTTGGGACACTATCAGGGGAGCTCTCTAGACATGCTAGGTGCTTAGTAGTCTATTGTAAGCATACATGATAACGTGTAGTAATACTGCTTCCGCCCCCCCCCCCCCCCCCCCCGCCCCAGCCCCACAAAGTATAAATATAGTAAAATAAGGAGGTTTTCATTTGAGAGTACAAACCAGTGTCCCGGACAATTCATCGGTTTAAGGGCAAAAGTTTCCTTCTCAATCTCAAAAGAGAACATATTTTCACTATAGTGCTGCCAGTGTCCTGAAGCCTCCCAGAGTTTACTGTTGAAGATGTTTGGGGATACAACTTCAGTAAAATTACGCCTGTGATATTCCTCCTATAAAAGAATTCAACATTTAAAAGGTAATAGAGCTTTTGACAAGCAAAAGCCTGATTCTTTTTAACGGTGTTCTTGTGATGGCAATTTAATGGCAGACTGAAGGACTACTGCACATGTAGGTTTTACAGGACAGGAACGGGCACATGTCAAAGCTTTACTCTGCCCTGGTTTCAAAAAGGTTAGATCTGTATAACCACAGTGAGAATCTGGTATATGTTTACATACATAGATGTTTCACTTTCTGAGGATAGCTCAGTGCTATGAATGGCCTATCACTGAAGATCAACAACCTATATTAAGTTGTTAGGAGCTACGTTAGTTTACACTCACTCGTATGAAATCCACAAGCGTGTTATAAAGAAAGGCACCTCTGGGGAGGAAAAAGCAGCTTCCAGGACTCAAGTCATGAAAGAAGAAGAGTTCTTGCTCCTAGGTAAATTAAAAAGAGAATGCTGTAACACCACTTCAGATATAACTGCAGAATGGCAGAAAAAGATTATTTCACATATGTTGAGACTTTGTTCACAAAAATGAATTATTATAGCAAGATGACTTCCAGAAGTCTACAAGTTGTCAACAACAGTAGCTAGTTTATCTATAATTCTTACTCTTAGAAGTTTGTAATAACATTGTTTGATTGATACTAGATAATTTGTTTTTAAAAAAGCATAGGAGTAATCATCAAATACTCAACAAATATTCAAATCTTAATAAGTTAACAGAAATAAGCATGAACACTTCTGTAAAGATAATTTTTCTACTTCTTCCATTTGTCTCCATTTTCTGTAAATTCCTCAGTGGTTCTTCCTCTTCTGAGTTACCCTCAGCTGTTCATCTTTGCTTATGAAGGCCCTTCACAGTTTCTTCTTTCACGTCTGCCAGTAAGTGAGAGGTTCGTGCCTCTTGGCTAACCAGCCATGACCTTCACTCACACATGAGTTTTTCAAATAAATGCCCCCCTGCTTTCACCTGTACTGCCCATTATGCCTTTAAACATCCACAAAGCCACTTGTTATCCTCTCTCAAATACCCTCCCTGTAACTGCATCTTCTCTACAAAACTACAGCAAAGGTGACAACAATTGGGAGACTGCATGCCAACATGACCACCATCAGGTCACAGTCCTTGTCTGTGTCAATCTAATGTCTTCCAACTTACACTCAATTTAAGATTAAATCTGTTCATTTAAATCCAGTGGAGGAATGTATAACAATATTGAAAACAACAGCTGAAGTACTGCACGTAAATACACTTAACTATTACCTTATTTATCATAGAATGGTTTGGGGTTGGAAGGAACCTTAAAAGATCATCTAGTTCCAACCCCTTGCCATGGGGAGGGACACCTTCCACTAGAAAAGGTTGCTCCAAGCCTGTATTTATGCCTATAATAAAGAGTGATCAAATCATATTATTTATACAATTTTTGTAGAATTAAAATTTTAAAATGCAACTGACACCAAGAAATTCAGAGACCTGGGTCCCATTCAAACTGTCAAAAAATGGAAAAAAACAGCAAGACAGTGAATTTTATTACAGAAGCATAAAGGAGAAGTAGACTGTGAAACACTGTACCTTTCCAATTTTCCTATGGTCCCGGTTTCTGGCTTCTTCCTGGAATTTTTCCCATTCCTTCATCATTTTGTTATCAGGAAAGGATATTCCATATATTCTCTGCAGAGTTTCCATGTCAGATTTTCCTTCCCAATACGTAGAGGAATTCTGATGCAGAAAAACCCGTACTTTAAGATAATATTATATAATCTCAGGGAAAGGAGAAATAAATGCTAATGCATTCAAGTGTTATGATATTTTTTTCCTTGGGAAAAGAATTATATGCAGTCATCCAGCATTTGTTTGTAATACAAAGATACTTGCACTGCCTTTAATCAGCATATTAATACAGAACATGTAAGCGAAAGTGACTGGTCAAGCCATACTTTTATTCTACTTAGGTACGTTGTTTCAACTGTCATCATGGCACGTTTTATTATCTCGCATTGTATCTTCTAAAAAAGAAGATATACGTTCAAAATGATGCAGTAAGAAAACACGAAAAGACAAAAACAAAACTAACTCGCTCTCACAGTTAAATCCCAGCTGTTTTGACAATCTAACACTTAATCCCTGAAGTTCAAAGTTCTATAAACTTCAGTTAGGAAGCCAGCAAAGGCAACTATGATGAATGTTCCACTGAGGTCAGACTAGTCAGGTTACCAAAATTAGCATCTGCGACTAACTTAAACTACATCATAACAAGAGGTATCTGCAAACTCCATCTCTGGCTTTCCTGTAAGCAATGTCATTTTTAAACAGCAGCACTTGCAGATCTGCCAGTGTCCACTTTACCTCCTGTTCCTGAAAGATACCTTCTTACAAGGACAAAATACTATTTTCTGACCCAATGAACATCTTGGATGTTCATTTACTGCAGAATAGAGCATGCACACACACCGCACACAGATGTGACAGCTAGTAGACAGATGTGACAGCTAGTACAGACTCACACTAATACTACAAAGTGCAATGCTGGTTGGAGATGCTAGCACAGGACTACCACATTAGCTCAGGCATCGCGCTTCTCTGCTTCTGTAATCGGTTCCACAGCTAATCTAGTCACTACTAGCTTATTTTTGCAGTACTCTTCATTATAGCCTAAGCATGCATGTTACTGCACTAACACTCTGATAAAAAAAGATGCTGTTTACTTTCACTGATGTACTATATTGGGATGGTCAAGAAGTGGTAAACCTTAGAAGCAAATGAATGATGAAAGGCTGTAGTTCTACTTGTACGATGGGAGCATGAAAGGAAATGATGGACTGTTTTCAGAGTAAGCAAAGAAACAATACAAAGGACACTAGCATAATCACTTCAGGAGAAATAAATACCTAAATAAATCAAGTGATCCATAGTTTAGTTAAGTTTTAATGTACAGCTAATTTAAATTTACCTTAAATATTTTAAGGGCTTTAATTTTTCCAGTGTGTCTCACATGTGGACCCCTGCACAGATCAATCAGTGGACCACATCTATACAGCAAAAGAAAAAAGTGTTTATTTCAAAACACTCCAACACTACCTGAAGCAGAATATTCACTCAGTAAATACTCAACACACTTGATCCATTATCAAGAGCATCATAATACACTCAGCAATTCATATAGTTCCATATATAATCTTTGTTAATGTTGTCCAGGAAATTTCAAACTATGCACATCAAACAGAAAAAAAATGTTTTTGCCATTTTTCAACTAACTTGTTTTATCCCTGGCAATTCAATGAACAAGAACCTCACCCCAGTCAACTAAGAGTTAGCTTTACCCATTATCCAGCAATTCAGTGTCACGAGTGGGAACTTATATTAATCCGTTCACTGAAAGCAGGGGGAATGAGTGAAAAGTGGATTTGCCATTTGTCCACAAATTGAGACCTAATCTGTCCCAGCAGAGAAAGAAAAGATCTGATTTTACATAAATAGCAACATTAAATTGCAAACTTAAGTCCCAATCAGACAAGTATTCAGAAGTTAGAATAAAAAAAATTATTATTCTCCTCTCAATTTAAATGAAGTATACCTAATTATAGAAATACTTCATAATACTTTTTAGCTTGATTTTGTTTACCTGTATATTGTGGTAGTTGGTGTGTTCACCTTCTCGTTAAGGATTCGACACTTAAACTTGTTATACTATGTGGGGAAACATGAAAAGTCAGAACCATCAATAAAATGGCTAATAAAATTCTATTTTAAAAGTATATATCAATAGTGCAAACACATCAGTCACACAACTAAGAAGTCACATGAACACATATATCTACGCAGAAGTTCAACATCCTTTCAGACGAGTTATAAAACAAGAGGGGAAAGAGACAAAAATATCTTATTTTCCCTGAGGGTATGTTAAGCATAGTGATTAGCACCTGAACACCTCAAAGTACTTTTGAAAGGCAATTAAAACACCGTACAGTGAGACTGTAATATTCACTGTATAAAACAGAGGACTAGAGGACAGAAGCTTTTTTTACTTGTCTCTGCAAGTGAGACGGATTGAACTTGTGCCTTTCGTATAATTTCTTTGTCATCTCATTGAGCTCGAGGTGGTTTTGTGTAATAAGAAATTGTTTTTATTATTGTCTGAAAACATCCTGAACACTTGGAGAGGGTTATGGAAAGGGGGAAAAAGGATGCTATTCTTTTTCTTTGTTTTCCTAGAAAGGTAGTGTTCTGATGAATGAGTCACATGCATTATTTTATAAAAGTTACATTTTAAAAGACCATTGTACTAGAATCGCAGCTACTCCAACGATTTACCTTAAACATGTCTAACAGGATCTCCTTTTTGACTTCCAGCCTTTCAAAAGCCTGCTTCTCTTTTATGATATTTTTACAGCGGTTCTCTAGTAGTGGGAATTCCATGCTAGATACACCTCTAAACAAACAGACACAGGCAAAGGAAATATAAATTAATTATTTTGATATTCACATTTAAGTGATCAGTTTCTAGTAGTCGAATCTGAAAAACATGGGATGTGTTCTCATGGTTTGTCACAGTATTTTCTTAGTTTCTCACAATTGGCTGTACTTTCAGACACTAAACTCAGAAACACAAATGGTATCACCCTGGACAAACCCACTGCCATCACTCCTAGAACAGTCTTTGACATGTTTAAATGTCTGGAAGATCTGTAGCTTAAAGTATATACGATTTCAGAAAAAAGAAGAAAAAAAGGCTCAACCCATCTAGCAAGAGCTAGTTTATCAGCTAACGCAGATTCGGTATTCTCCCTGACTGCAGAAAGATAAACAAGCCAAAAACCAGAATTGTAAAGCTGTGCACAAGGATTAGAAGAGCAAACACCTATATGAGTCACATGCATACGTGCCATTTCTACAAGTGACTATGGCACTTTGAAACCAAACTCCCATGATTCTTCAAGGAAACCATCTCCTTGTTATCTCCCAGGAATTTCAGAACTTCAGAAAGTTTTACCCAAACACTCCACATTTTTTCCACACTCAACAACTACGAGTCTTAAGGAGCAGGTGTCTGAACACTGCTCTTGAATTTAAACATACACACACACTCAATGTGTATGTATACACAGACCTATACTATGAAGACAACTAACCCGTCAGTTTTAAACCATACTAGATACACGATTTTACTTTTAACATGCAGAAACTTGACTGAGCAAAAATAATTTTAGCACTGAGCTTCAATACAGAGTATCAAAGTTCTCAGACACTGAAATTTTACCTGTCTTCCATGTACATGTCATAATAAAATCCATTCTCAATTGGTGGTCCATAGCATAAGCAGCCCCCAAAATAACCTTCCATGGCCTCTCCAAGAATATGAGCACTTGAATGCCAATAAACCTGCAAATAAAGTCAGGTGAGCAAGTCATGGGGTCACTGGCATTGTGTAACTAAAAAGAAAAAACAAAACAGAGGTGTATCTGCAGATGGGAAGTGCACTGAAGTCGATGTCGTTTAAAGTCTGTAAGAAGTATAACAATTTTATGTTCTCATTTTGAAATATGCCAAATGATTAATATTTGGCAGATGTAGCAACAAAGCCCCATCATATTTCAGTCTGAAAGATGATTATAATTCTGCACTACTCCATCACCTTAGTACTTATTGTACCTTGTTCATTTAGAACTTAGTTTCTGGTCAGTTAAGCATCTATGCAATACTAACCGTATCTAAAGCAACGTAGCCAATTAAGTTACCATTGATCACATATATTACATTTATTAATAGGATTGTAAACCAAGTTACCCAAAATGCCAGAAGAGGGCAGTCAACAACCCGGTAGATCAATGCCAGTCTTATCTTCTACGTCCCTACTAATTCAGACCCCTTCATAGCCACTGCTACAAGGTAAAGCCTTTACAGGCTCCTGAAATGCCTCAAACAAGCTTAATCACGTAAATAATTTTTTGACAAAATGAAGTCTAATTCTAGTGCATAAACATAGGCTTAAGACTGAATCCCATAAAAAAATATTGTGTGTGTCACTAAGTATATTCATAGTTTAATTAAGGAAGACACGCCTACTTAAGTTTCTCATAAACAATGCTGGTACAAGGAGGTGTAGATTTTATTTATGACTCAAATCTGATATTGGACAATTTTCAGAAAACTATAAGACAGCCTCACTGTTGCTTTCAGTGTCTGATCTTCAAACACAAGTCAAACCACAGAACACATGTCTTCGAAGACACCAAACTATTTAAAATTAGCATGCAAATCAAGACATTCTGTATGATCTTGTTTGATAAGTAACCTGTTTATGTAGAAAAGAAGGGAAGAAGAGAACACTAAAATTTTATTCACCTATAGATTACAGGTACTTAGTATTTCTTTATCGAATTATGACAAGTACAGTACTCAAAATTTGGGGGATATTTTTTTTTTTCAATTCAAGATTTTAAAAGCATAATGCTGCAATTTAATGTCATTAGTTCCTTCAATCAATGAGAAACCAGTGAGTATTTACTCACAGCTTTTGCTTCTTCATTATCAAATGTAAGCAGCTCCAGAGTACAATCTCCCTCCAGTGGACGATCCAGGTCCCACAATTCACCATTCACTTTGGCTACAACTGCATTTGAAGCCAACACTTGACTAAAAAACACAAATGATGACAAGAGACCAAAATATTTAGTCTCAGATTTGCAGAAGTGCTTAGGTTTCTAAACCCTGTGAGACCCCACCCACATCTCATAGCACCTAAAGACCTTTAATTTTTGTTTCTCTGGTCTTCTTAAACACTATTCTACTTTTAAGGTCTTCAGTGGTTTTCAGTGCCTGGGATCTGGAGGAAAGACTGTTCCTAACAACACTTTCCACTGTTATCTGGTAGCTCACAAAACTTCAGATGTCTCTATTATTCCTAGCAGTCTCAGTGACTGTTATATTTTTTAATTGGAAGCAAGCATCACTCAGAACACTAACTTCAGCCAGTTATTTCTTCTGCATTAAGCTGAAGTTTCGATGACGCTTTCCAAATAAACCAACTTAAGAGAGTCACCATCCACTGACCATGACATATACATTTTATGCAACAAGGTAAGAGACAAATGATAGTAACACATCTACGACTGCAAAAGTACAGCTCCTTCAATCTGCAGGTTACCTAACTCCTACAGCTAATTGGTATGGAGTGGTTTTCCAAGATTCTCCTTCAGCCATCATTCCATCTGTCAGGGTAATTTTGATAGGTTTGCTCTCGTTGGCCACTCTGTAAGCTAGCAAAGCATCATGTTCTTTTTTCAGTGCTTCATAAAGCTTCAGTCTGTCTTCTATGAAGCTTGGCTCACACTGAACCTGTAACAAATAAATGACATTATACATGTACATATTTGTGAAAGAAATAGAATAAAAGGATTTATAGTGTTTATGCACCCCTAGACGTTCCCACTGAGAACAGATTTCACTGTACTAGGATTCATACCGATATGCAGTAAAGCATTTGTAAATAATTATACACAGGATAATCCCATCCAACTTGCTGACTATTTCATAGTGGCTTTCCAATTTTCCAATGCACCTTCATCAATCCGGGCCTAAACAGCTTTGTGAGTTTGACCTCAGAAAGCAGCCTACATTCCTTCTCGAGCATTTGTATTTGGCTGACACCCTAGAGAAGTCTGGAGCAGTCCAACAAGCCCTCACTCCTGCCAGTCCATTCAAAGCATCAGAGTCAAATAAGACAATTCGTGGGAAGTTTCCTTTAGTTCAGCATAAGGTGAATCATTAAGATATACTGAACTACAGCTACTGCTGACAACATCCTCTTCCAGTTATCAATGCATGCTATTTAACTATTTGTGAACTACCACTTTGTTTAGGAACCACAGTATTCTGACAAATATGTAACAAATCCTTTTGTTACATAAAAAGTAGACATCTAAGAATGCATAAGTAGCCCTACTAATTACATGCAAGATGCAGGTCTTAGATAATGCTTTTTTTCTATATGTATGCTATAGCAAGCCTTCTTCCCAAAATCTGGGATTGCAAGATACAGCAAAGTATTTCAGATTTCAGCGCCTTTTCTGAACGTATCCAAACAACACTCCTTCTTCTATTATTACGTGGCATAAAATAACCACTTACATCTTTCCGATACTGGTTCACAGCCTCATTTCCTTTCTTCTTTTCCTCTTTATTTTGATTCACTGCGGCAGGTGGACTTACACTGAAGACTTTCTGAAAACAGTGATAATACGAAGTATATGCCTATGTCTTTAAGACTTTTCCCAGCAATCACTGAAACAAACCAAACCAGTGCCATACTGGGCTTTAAAAGGCAATTACAATCAAGCAGGGTATGTCCTTAGTATAGAGGAAAGACTTCTCGTGACACATCTAAATCGTGTCCTTCTGATGTTGAGCAGACACAGCGCAAACCTGCTCACCAAGCAAAACCTTCTCAACCCCATTTCCCCAATTTCAGTACTGCAGCCATCACCGGCAAGATCTCCACAGCGAGACCCTGGGAGACCGAAGCGGGCTAGCGAGCAATAGAAGCAACTTTCGTGGCCTGACGAACAACTTATCCCACCCTCGGGACTACCGGGAGCGGCGCCGCCCGGTGCTCGGGCCACACGAGGAGTGCGGAGAGACCGCGAGCGGCCCCCAGCCCTGACAGCCCCGCCGGGGCCCGGCGCCTCGCCCCCGCCCGCCCCGGTCCCTACGGCCGAGAGAGGCCGGGCCCGCCCCACAGCCGGGATGGCGGCGGGGGTCTCCCCCGGCCCTACCTCCTCCGCCGCCCCGGGGCCCGGCGGCCGCTGCTCCGCCCTGCCCAGCTCGGCCTCCAGGCTGCGGCGCAGGTGCAGCAGGCGGTAGCGCAGCTTCTCGTTCTCAGCCCTCAGCCGCTGCAGCTCGGGGCCGCAGGTGCTGGGGCAGTGCGGCTCCTTCAGCCGCCCCACCTCCGCCGTCAGCCAGCGCAGCTCCTGCTCCTGCCGCCGCACCCGCGCCGCCGCCTCAGCGGCCGCCGCCATCTTCCCTCGCTGCCGCCCCGGCCCGCTCCGCCCGCCGGGACCGCCCCGCCGCGCCCCGGCCTGCCCTCCGCCGCCGAGGGACTCCCCCCCGGTCACGGCGGGGCGCCGGGGCACGGCCGGGTGGCCGGGGAGGCCCTTCCTCGGCCGGTAGCTGCGCGGAGCCCTCGCTGCCGCCGTGCTAATGCACGGTGGGCGGCGGGGGAGCGCCGAAACCCACAGCGCCTGTCTCGGGCTCACCTCAATTCACCTGAAAAACTTCTTTGAAAAGCTTTTTTTCTCAAATCCTCATAAACTGGGATTGCAGGGACGAATGGCATCACTAATTCTCGAAATCCCGATGAAGCCACTTTGTGGAGATCATGACGAGGACGAGTAAATTGTAATAGGGAGTGGAAAAACACATCAAGTTTGCTTTATGTTCCCAAGTATCCAATTTAGCATCTCTGGAGCTCCTTTGCTATTGAAAACACAGAAAAGCAACGCTTAAACAATACCATTAAAGTAAATACATGCTTTCAAAGACCTACATGTAATATCACCAGTGTCCTGGTCCTTCCAACGATTATCCAAATAGAAGGATAAAGACAGAGACCTTGTGAGAGCATGGAACGTACGGATGGCACCCACCCGAACGCCGCCCCACGGCCCGTGGGTCAGCGCGGATGGCAGGTGGTCCACCCCACAGACCACTGAGCCCCAGCTCCAAGGTCTGGCCAGCCCCAACACTCAACCATGGCTGGTTTATCATCCTTTCTCTCTGATCACCATCCAATAAACACATCACCTGCCAGAGTTGCCTACAGCCACACTTTCTCCCAAAACCAGCCTGGATCCAGGCATTCAATGGGAGTTGAGGTCTGCAGGTAAGAGAGCAACATGGGAAAGATGAATAAAAAATGGCAAAAGCAGTTGGGCAGAGGAACTGAACGCCAAAATACTGTCACATAAGCAATAGTTCACACAGCACGTGCCCTCCCACCCCTATAGCAGATCTCACCCCAGCCCAAGGCATCCTTCCCTGCCACTTCTGCACCTCCTGGTACAAGCCGGTCACTTACCCCTCCACCTCTGCAGGCCCACGTAATCGGGGTCACCTGTTTTCATAGTTCCACACAGGGCAATAGGATTGCATGAACGCTGTTTCAAAGAAGGCATTTTTGTTGCCCTTATCCAAGATCCATTGCACACACTGTAAAAGAAGTAGTTTTCACATCCTGGTGTCGCACCAAACAGTTGTGCATGTCAGGGAGCCAGAAGGGCCAGCTGCATCCTGCAGGACAGGGAGCCCAACGCCATGGCAAGGCTGGCAGGACAGGGGCTGGCCAGCCAGGGCCCAGCCTCACAGCACAATCACAGAATAGTTTGGGTTGGAAGGGACCTTTAAAGGCCATTTAGTCCAACTCCCCTGCCACGAGCAGGGACATCTTCAACCACGTCACGTCCCTCAGGCAAGCCTGGGGGTGTCAGTCAGGACCAAACAGGAGTCCAGATTGCCAGAAAAGTTCATGGTGATGAGGCAGGTCTGAGCTCAAGCCAGGAATGTAATCCACAAGTCAGGTCCCATGATAGGAACTGAGGCCAGACACAGTGGCTACCAGGCAGGTCCATGGTGATATGGCAAAGCCAAACCAGGAAGCCAGGTCACAGACCAGAGCAACAGGAGCCAGGGCCAAGCACAACTCTGATAAAGTTCAGGCAGAGACTGGCAGTGCTGAGCTGAATGGAACCCCTGGGCCCACTGTCAGGGGTGTGGGTGGAGGCCCCAGGTGAGGTCGGTCAGGGCCATTACGTAAGGCCAGTTAATCTGTGCTGTGTCCCCCTTCACTATTCTCATTATGAAACAATGTCACCGTCAAAAAATGTGGGTCAGACTGTATCCTGATTTGACTACAAGGTGAAATAAACACTGCCAGAGCTTATTTCTAGCGGATGCTTCCCGTTTGACACCAATTCTTCTGAAACTGTCTGAACTAAAGAGCATCTTTGCACAAATTGCGGAACTTGGTATCAAGGTAAATAATTTGAAGAGGTTTGAGTTGCCAGGCAGTCAGGTCTCAGAGCTTGGAAAGACTGTACATCTATTGCACACTCAGAGAGTCTGCATTGTATCATTTACAGGTCATTGCAGTTAAATCCCTCAGTTCTCCATCACAAATCCTTTATTTCCACCAGGTGTTCCCATGTATCCTTTTGTCTCAAATACTTCTTTGCCATCTTCAGTTTCTCTAGTTTCCTCCCTTGCTTGTACATGACACGCACTTCTCTGTATTCAGTTTCTTAACACACACTTTCAAATTTTTGCCTTTACCCAATACTCAGATTTTGAAAGGTGTGGATTTTTATTAGAATTCTGGCAATTACCAAATCAGAATTTTAGCACTTTACTCTCCAGTTTACACAACTGTAAATAACTACAGGGTATGTGAGAAGGTAGAGAGTCAAGTTTTTTATTTGTCCACAATTTGATAAATTTCCTATGATATCACCCATTCTTCTTTGTGGTTTTAAGATTTTATTACAACATACTTGAGATTAAAAGGATATAGTCTTTACCAATAAAAATAATGGGGACATTTCTGGCTCAAAACATTGTACTCTTTTAGGAAAAACCTGTAAATGATTCAGTGCATGGAGCCCAAAGACAGTCCTATACCATACAGTCACAAATGTCAAGCTGTCATTCCTGTCTGCCATTGCCCTGGATGACGGCTGTGTGTACAATTCACTGGCTGTGTTGACCTGGTCACGTTACACCAACCGTTCTTCGCATTTTCATTGCAGAGCACTGTTTTCTCCCCCATGAATGCCCAGAATTCTTTAACAGCTTTGTAGTTAATTCTTCTAGTCATTCTGCCCCAGCTAAACTTTTTAATGCCTTTTTTTTTTTTCTTTTCAAAAAACTGGTTGTGTTATTTAAGGTATATTGAGAATATCCCTCAGCAAACGGATACCTATGTACATTTTTTATTTGCACCAATTCTTCCTTACTTTTCTGAAGAGATGCAACTTGCCAACACCTCTGTCTATCATTTATTAATAGCAAGGTCACTCTTCTTTGAAGATGGACCGTCATGGGCAGAACTGCCATGGACATGTGTAAAAATAGGACATACTCCATAGCTTCCTTTAAAAATTCATTTCATTATTAATCTGCCAGGTTACCTATTTTTTTTAACTTCTAAATTCACTACTGTGCAGAATTCATTGCTCCATTTAGGATACTGATGACAATCAGCATTATCAGCACAATAAAATAAGCACTGATTTAGTTTTGAGGTTAAACTCTGAGAAATGTATTCAGATTACGTCCTCTGTATCTCATCTTTGGGCACTGTCTTAAGAATCCAAAACCTGTAACATTGGGCTTGCTCTAGCATTTATTGAAGTAATGGTAAAACTTACCATCAGAAGTTATAGTGGCGGAGAAGGCTGACTCATAAGATGCTGTCTAACACGTGGAGCGCCCAGCTTTATCAGGATCTTTTACCTGCTGAGATATTGTGGTATTAATATTAGAAAAACTTTTGAGAGAGAAACAACTTGGAGCAAAAAAAAGCATGAGGTTTCATTGACAATATGGAAAGAATGGGGGGATAGTATCCGTACTACCCCTATGGAGGTTCAAAAATCGAAGGGAATCTTAAGAATTTGGCTTATAAAGGAGCCGTTACTTTTAAAGGTTGCCTAGAAGATGTGCCAGGTCTTTCAGCAGGTTGGCTACTTTCTCTGCCTACTGCGTATTCCCTGTGTTTAGGTGGGCTACCTAATTGGAGAGCAGCAGATGCCCTTCACCACCCATCTTCCCCCGAGTGGGTCACCTTTCATGGGGTGCATGATGCAATGCACAGGTAGCTCTATCTGAGTAGATTCAAGACGATTACAGAAGCAGCACGAGAGTCTCACTGCTATGGTCAATAAGCCATAACATTCTAAACTGGGACCATTAATATGGCTTAAAATAACACATAATTCCACTCGTCCTTACTCCAGATAATGTGTCACATAACGAGGCTTGTTATATCTACAACCAACCACAAGGTGACAGACAATGCTTCCAAACAATTCCGCGAAGCCTGGCTAGTTAATTGTTTGGCTAGTGATACACACAATAAAATTCCTAAATCATTATATGGTCAGTGGTCAACTTTAATGCTGACTGATGAATACTTGAAATTTCAGAAACAGAAACAGCCTGACAGGGGGATACGGTGGTTGCATCTCAAGATCACAAGGACTGAAAATATGATAAAACTTGTTTTCCTAAAAGCTTGTCAAAATATTTTTGTATGCACAATAGGTAAAGTACCCTTAAGAAAACTGCAGGTAAGGCCACCCAAGTGAGGCCATGGCTGCATTATCAGTCGGAAGTAATGGAAAGAGAAAAAATAGACTAAGAAACAGGAGGAGGAGGCAGGAACTACTCATAGCTTTTCTACACTGGGAATTTATGTTGACAGAAAGTACGAAAACAAGAGCCAAACGTCCACGTATTAAGCATCATTTGCGTAAGGGAGGTTATGTAACGTGTGATCCTCAATGAATGATTATCGGTGGCAGAACACCTCCACTGGGATTGCAGTAATCTCCTCTCTTAAACCTGGTTCAGCAAATGGACGCTTTATTAGGTTTTATTTTGCTTGGACGCAACTTAAAGATCTAAACATGCAGAAATGTCGTTCTTAACATTGACATATTTACCTTCACCAAAAAGATTTTATGCTGTAACCTCTTTTTTACCTTTTGCCTGCAGGATTACAAAATATTTACAGAAACATGCTTTCTAAATGTGTAATTCCATTGCACTGTAAAACTAATATTTTATAAAAGAATAAGAAGTGGAGGGCATTTATACTGTGGTTTGGGTCTGGCCTCTGAGGAATACAAAATTAAAGTGTACAGAAGACACTTTATTTTATGTCCTGTACCAGCTTGTACAGATTATTTCAGTTTGATCAGCTGTCTCCTTGAATGAATTATTTTTTGCAAAGGGATATCTTTGAAGATCAGTTACAGAATTAAAAAGTAACAGTAACTAAGCAATTCTCAGTCTCATCATTACGGTTCAGAAGCTGTTAACAGTTGTAAAGGGCTAATTAGTGTAATGTAATCCTCTTAGGAGGCTGCAGGCATTGAGCTAGATTTCTTTATAATTTGTATGTGGGCCTTCTTTATTCCATTAGAATGACAATAATTACAGACAGCAGTATGTATTTGCATTCTACCCATCCACATTATGTTTACTTTGCATACTGACTACTGCACAATAAATGCAGAGGTAGAATTTTCTATTTTCTATTTAAATATCAAAATGTTTGGAAGAACAGCCAAATCTTGGTTTTACAACTGTGCAAAATCTACCAAAAGAGAAAATGAAAACGGGAATAAGTGGCTTTCTGAAATCCCAAGCAATCAGAGAGAGAAAATACTGGAAGAGCTGGATGTGAACAAAGTGCTGTCATATTTGGTTTACAAGAGAGTCTTTTCCTTGGAGGAATACAAAGACATTTGGTCCCAGGAGAGCTGCAAGAAGAGAACTGAATATTTTTTAGATAAACTCTCTTTAAAAGGCCCAAGTGCTTTCTCTGCTTTTTGTTCCATTTTGGAGGAGGTCTGTCCTAACTTGCTGACATGCTTTCTCCTTGGCAATGAAGGTAAGGTCACTGTCTGCTCTGAAATGCTTAAGTGTATATTGGTAATGTCTTGGAATCCTTTGACACTAATAGTTATTTGCTATAATTAGTGTTTACTTTCTCTCTTGCACTAAACAAGAGAGAGTATTTGCTGTCTTTATGGTTCTGTTATAAAAGAGAAAATAATGGGAAGGAAAATGTATTAAAAAAATATGTGTTACTGTTATACTTTGAACATTTAAAGTGGTAGCAAAATACTGTGTAATAACATTGCTGCGACTAATGAAAACAAGTCAGGAATCGTAAAAATATTCCTAAGTACTGCTGATAATGCTTAGCTCAGAAATGTAACACTGATCTTTTACTTTCCTTCCCATTTCTAAAATATTTAAAATTAGATTGAGAAGTTCTGTAGGCATAGTGCCCGAGTGATTGATCCCTTTCACATTTTTCTTGTAAGTCACATTATTTACTACACCTATCTGTAAACAACTGCATGGAAAAGGCTGCATTACTAAATATCAACGATAACGATTGCAATTAATCAAAATGTTATTTGGACATCAGGCACTATTCATACCTATTTAAGAAACAACATTTTACTACATATTAGCAAAGATAATGGGAAAAATACGTGCAGAGTGTTTACAATTATATCCTAGTGACCTATTTTTATTTTTTGTGCCTGGTATATTCCAAATTCTAGTCTTTGAAGTCAGCTAGAGTTTTCTCAGCAATGACTGCAGGGTTGTGCTCAGAGGTTATATTCAGAATGTCCTTTTAGAATTTAATTAAAATAGTCATGTCTTTTACCAATCCGTTCAGTAACAGGTTTAAACACCTTAGTATTACAACTATTTATAAATACAAACCAGTAATTCTGAGTACTATCAGAATTGTAATAAATTAAATAAGAAAAATTGAAACCTAAAACCATTTTGACCTTTAAAATAGCTGTAGTCTGTGTGCTGTCTTGAAAACGTGATTACTTTTAAAATCGTCAGTTAGAGATCCAATTACTTGAGAAGGCACCAGATTTACTTATGAACAGATGCCCATTTAGTGTATCTTTTCAAGATCAATTTGCAGTACTGTTTTCTGGCAGTTACAAGAAAATCGAAGACAAATGTTGTTGTGGATTTTAATACACTCAGAATGTATTTAATGGACAACCACATTATGAAAAGGCTACTTAGGGCCTCTTTACACTATAATTTTTTTAAAAAAGCATACAAATATGAATACAATGGATTATAAATACATTCTAAAGCCAGGTCTTTCAGAACACACATTTTGAAATGAAGTTTTGGCTTCCTCTGAATTAACTGCGGAGACAGCACAGGGATATTTTTATACCACCTAAACATTTCATGTAGGGGCCTGTCACAGAACAGACTTAAATCTTCTGGTGGGTACAAGGTTTGGGGGGTAGTACTGTTATAAAGCGTGATGGCCTCGGCAGCTGGGTGCAAGTCAAGGACTCTGTCTCCCTGACAACATCATAGTAGATACTGAGAAAAAAGGAGAAAGCCAATGCTGCACATTTCCAGAAGAGTAAAGGATACTGTTGGAACAGTGTCCCCAATCCATTCTGTCTGTCTGTGCCTTGTGTAGGCAGAAAAGTGCCTCGGGCTGCCTTAGCTCAGCCACTATTACACTCTTCCCTCCTTCCCCTCCCCCAGTAGCATACATCAAATGTGCAAAGCTAGTTTTAGAATTTCTTATTGCTAATAATAATCTACTGGATAGCAGGCAAAGAAAAACACATGCTATATATTCACATTAATTCATGCACATAATCTGTTTAAATTCATGCACGCATATGTTGCAGATTCAGTTAAATGGATTATGCATTATGGATTTTCATGCATAGTGAATTTTTATGATTGATTTTTGATAAACCCTGTTACAAGGTACACAGAAAGGTATGATGAAAAAGAGCATTGTTTATCATTTCCATTAAAATCATTTTCTCCTCCACCCTATAAAAGCTGATTGATAGGACAAAGGAATCAAAATGGAAGGAATACTGCCTAGATGAATGATGAGAAGTTGCTCTGCCTGTGCTATGAGGCTTCAACACCCCGGCTAACATAGCAGTTGTGTGCCATCCCCTCCACTGTACTTGGTAAAAAGACTCTTTACGGCAGACTGACTGAGCACACAGAATAGAATCAATCCCCATTATCGATCAACTGCATGTACAGCGGGGTCCAACTGCTGTTTTCTGGACCTGCCCATGTTGGCAGATATGGGTATTTGAATGTATTTCCATTGTCTTCATGCCCTACAGAAAGAACCATTTGACAGGTGCTGGAAATGTGGCATGGTTCCAAGAGGTCACTCCGCTTCCAGACTAATGTAGCTCACTGCAAAAACTGTAAACTCTGCTAGTGAAATGTGGCCAGTGAATGATGTACTGTCACTTGCACACAGTTGATTTAACAACACTTTAAACTCTTTCGTCCCATTATTTCAAAGAATTACACCCACAATAATTTAAGGGGTGTTATGGCAGTATTTATTCTTCAAGACTTCATTCTTCCACTCTTCTCCTATAAAATTCTCATTATAGTATAAAGCAAAGCTCCTGCTGACTCCACAGGAGAAACACTTGGTTGTTACTTGTCCATATGATACAGTAGGAAATCAATTCCTCATTGGCCAGTAAGGAGTTTGTATGGAATAAGAATTTCAGGTTTATTTCCAAAATTCCTATAAATTGTCTGACCTGTATCTCCCAAGACTATTGGAAATGTGAATAAGGAAACAACTTTATCTATAGAAGGTCAAAATATATTATGTTTACCTAAAATAGCCACTTACCCAAATGCAACATCGCAGTTACATCAAACTGTAGGTGTTATTTTGAACTATGCATCAGCTATTAAAGAAATGTCTTTATTGTTATCCAGATCGTATGCACAGACGTTTCCCAGGGTTATCAGAGCAAACAAAACTGAGGGCTGTATCAGGGATGGAGCTGCATGAAACCTGTCAGATGAGTGACCAAGAAGGAAGCCCTTCTGCTGAGGAGCAACCGAATCAATCATTCAACAAATACAGGTTAAAATTATCAGTGTCATGATGTCTTTAATGATCACAATATTTCCTGTGACTTAAGTTTCCACGTAAGTTAAGTACACCACTGATGCTTTCAAGAAATTTTTCATCTGCATCTGATTTTACTTGGCATTTGTAAACTATGATTGTATTTTGTATAATGAACATATTTTGATGCTGATGAAGGCTGGGGGTCCCCTCTGGTCTTGACTACACGTATTCAGTAGTGATGCAATGCACTGATGCTGCTGCTCATTTTCAGTGTTCAAGGACTAGGTACGTAAATAGAAGTACATTTTACTCATAAAATTTCTTGTATGTGAGAGACAACCTAAGTTAATATCACAGTTCCTGTTATTTTTATTTATTTTAAGAGGAATAGAAACCAAGGAAGACCTATGTAAGAACAGCATGTAACTTGATACATGCTGGGATACTGGGATTTAAGTCCTTGCTTCAGAGATTTGAACCTAAAAAGAGGACACAAACAAAACTTTGGAAAGTCCTAAAATGCTGCATTTTATGTAGATAGTATTCAGTTTAGGCATTTGCAGTTGTGTGTTTGGAATCATGTGCTTAATTCAATAGGGAATCCTGCTGAGAATGGACTAGAGCTCTCAATAGCTCATTAGCTGTTAAGAAACACTGAAGATAATTTACTTATGTCCAGCTAAGACAGAAACTTACATTCTGAGAAAAATGCTTGAAAAGTAGTTATAAGCTGTACTGCTGCTTTGATGTGTCAGTAGCATATAAACAGTAAATTACAAAGCCTTAATAGTTTTGTTATTTTTCTTAAGTTTCAGTTAGGGACTGGATTATACTAGCTTGTAGAAGTGTAGTAAAACTTAATGACTGTGAAGTCATTGAAAAAATTGTGGTCGTAAGAGGTTAAGTTCTTGAGTAGCAGTGAAACATGAAATGGCAGTAGAATATGAAAACACGTAACACAATAGAGTACAGGCCCAAATTGTAGAGTATGGGCTGATCTATACTCACAACTAATGAAATCCCAGTCAGATCTCCTTTCTCCATATACATTCACAAGAGTTCCAGGAGACTTGCCGTCATTCATAATCTGAATATGTGCTGTTTGGCTTTAAATACATTAATTCTGTAGCAATGGTCCTGTAACATCACAAGACAATTCACTTACAAAACCAAACCAACTAAGAAGTGCCTGCAGCTGAAGAACCACATTAGGGAGAAAAACATGAAAGCTTTCCTGAAGCCAGTCTGTGCTGGAAGTCCTTGATAGCTCTAAAAAAGTCAACCAGGTATCATAAAACATGACAGTATCAATACTTGCAGAGTCAGGTACTTCCACTATAGGAACGCTAAATACATTCTACCTGATAAGAAGGCATATGGGGTATCAGTCCTGCATACACCCTGGAAGAAGAAAAAGAGGTGCTGGGGCAATGCTCTCCCCTCAGTGTTATCAGTGTTCAGTGTGGAAGTGGATGTAGCCCCAGAAGTCACACAGCAAGAAGGGAATAGTCACCTCTATTGGAAAGAGAACCCCACGAGAAGACAAACTGGTGTGCAATAGCATGCAATTTATTTCACCACCAGTATCCTGGGAAAAAAATGAAAAAATGTAGCTTGACACTAGGTTAAAAAAGCGCCAATCTTTCCACACCTTCTGTTGTATGCTGGCACTCATCTCTTCCACCCAAGAGAACAATATCACAGGTAACTGGCTTATGCTATTTTTTTCTTAAGTGCTACACTTGGTGTCAAACACCAGAAAGAAAATCTTACACAATCAACAGTGTTTCTGGAGAAGAGAGTCTCAAGTGCTTGTAACAACACATGAAAATGACAACCCCACTTTTGAAGAAAACAATATAGCTGGAAGCAAAGCAAATGTGCCACCCCCATGTATCTTGCATAAATTCACACATTACAAACCAGAGCTGCTGGGACCCTATCAACAAGAAAACCAATCAGAGACAGAAAGTACCATCCATAAATACAACTACAGGATGCATAAGGACAACTAGAAATATGTAGCAGTAGTTAGAAGAGATGACCATAAAG
Source organism: Larus michahellis (assembly GCF_964199755.1). Lineage (NCBI taxonomy): Eukaryota > Metazoa > Chordata > Aves > Charadriiformes > Laridae > Larus > Larus michahellis. The sequence goes on from NC_133904.1 coordinate 17,194,188, forward strand.
AGAAAATGGGAAATTGCTTCACTGCCCTTTCTCCAATATTTGTAAATATTCTCAATCATTTGTAGAGTATTTTTTCTATTGATAGAAAATTGTCAGACACAGACACTCTGAGGACAAGAATTTAATGTCTCTGAAGTAAATGACAAAATCCCAGATGATGTTAATGGGAGCATCATGGTGAGCTAGAGTACTTTGATAATACAGATAGATAAAAATAGACATTGCACAATTACATAGCAATTGTAAAGCTATGGTGGTTTTGCATTTATGTTTATACAAGTTATCAGAGTCTTATCACTGCAGAAAAGATGGTACATATGGTTACTTTACGTGTCTGGGAAGAGCAAAATCACCTCAGTTCTTAACACTAAGATGATCCTGTTAGTTAAGAGTCAACCAGCTGTAGTCATTACATAGTTCAGTTGGTAAAACACCGTGGGCAGAAAGAAAACAAAATTAAAGATGCGAAATGTGTGTGGATTCACACACAATTTTTCATTTAAGGGTGAAAGCCCTAATAAGGATACTGTACTCTCACAATTTCCCCTCTTGAGACAGCTCCAGCATTTCTGAGGAATACAATAAAAATGTGATCTTTAACACAAGTGACACTGAGTAAGTTTGGGGGTTGCATATTGTGATTTGGTCTAGGACTTCCCAGGGCAAACAGCTTATCTGCAAACAAACTGCTAGCTACAAACGCCCTCGCAAAGATGCCAGACAGAAGTACCATATCGCACGCCTTCTGCAAATCAGTGATAAAGATATGTTCTTGGTCTGGTTTGGATCAGAAAATGTTGTGCCTGGTTCTGTTTATTGTCTTCTCCGTACCTCCTTCCCCAGAATACCCTCTCCAAATAGGACAATGTCTATTAGACAAGTGGATGGAGATATAGGTTGGGTCAGTAATTGCCTGAATATGACATCAAATTAATTAGTACTTTATCTCTCAAGCATCACTGGACATTTGATGCTGGCCCTGTGAAAATCATGCAGATGACATAAAAGAAAATAGTTAATTATTTCCCTCAGGCTTTCTGTTTTCTCCTCCAACAACAGTTTTTCTTCTTGAGAACTAAAATGCTGAAGCAGACAACTCTCATTACTAGTCCATGTGTGTGTTACTTTCCCATGTGTTAAGAAAGATTGTGTCATGATGCCTATCAAATATATTATCAGAATAAGTAATATCCAAACTGTGAAAATCAGATACTATTTTTGCAGTTGTTATAACACAAGCCATTTATTTTCACACTGCGAGCAACAAGACATTTTTGCACGCAGCTTTTCCATTTTCATGTAAATGGACTATGTTTGTGCGTATACACGCTTTATAGTGCATGTAATTAATTTGCATTTGAAGTCTGCCTTATGGATTTCCCACTTAGGTTTAAAATTTTGGATTTATATTGTAGTTCTATTGTAGAGTATATCTTGATAAATCTACTGGGTTTGTATTTTACAGCTCTTAAATAAATCAGTTTTCAACATTCAAAATTCAACATTTTGCACTGGGAAAAATAGCTTAAGTGTGGCAAAACTTCACTGCTAATTATAAGTCCTGTTGGAAAGGAGACAGTCACTGCTTTGCTTTAGATAATAAAAATATGCACAAATCGTCTAAACAGCATTTATTCAGAAAAAAGTGCAGAGCTAAGCCACAGCACCAGATTTTTACAATTTATTTGGGCAGCCATATATTGGCATCTGACACCTCTAAACATCATTATTAATTTAGCAATTAGAACATGTATAGTATTTTGGCATGTGTTTTGTGTTCCTTCAGAAACTTGCTAAGAGCATAGGGAACACAATCCAAAAAAATTAAATTCATGTCTTAATCTCAGCACTGTTGAGGACAAAGACCCAATTATCTGATACGGCACTATAGTCTAGCAGTCACAAAAGAATTACGTGTATTTTTCTGTAAGATGGGAATCCGATGCTTATAAATGTAAGTTTCTATTTAATTTCTTACTATTTCATCACATAAACATCAGATATACTGTATGTTAGGCTAAAAAGCTTATGGTCTGGCTAAGTAACTACAACATTTTGCTTTTGAATGATTAAAATAACTGATTTACAAAAAGTTAATTCATACTAAGACAGGATGATTGAAAAGGTGTTACATTATCAGGCTTATTGAATGAATATAATAAATCGTCCTTTTCTCATTTTCCATACCATTTGTAAAGTAATAGCTCAGAACTCCCTTAAACTTTTTGCTTTAGAGATAGAACTTACTTTTCTTTGCAATGACTATTCAGTGAAATAGTAATTGAAAAAAAAAAATCTCAAACAAGCAATGCTGGATTTAAAACCACAAAGATGTATTTAGGCGTTATCTTCTGTCCTCCCCAGTCAAAATCACAGGATTCAACACGCGGTGTCTGAGAAGCTGGGTGTACAAGCCAGGATTGTAATAAGTAACTTTGTTATATTTAGATTTTCAAGGTTATCCAGTAAGTTACATATCTATTAAAAGCAGAAGGCTGCTTTCTGCACCATAATCATGATATACTCAAGCAGCAACTGTGCAGCAGTTGGCAGTTAATACTGAAAACTAAAGGTACCAGTTCAATTTGGCCACTAGATGGTACTATATCACACTCGTTAAAAAATTCCTTGGTTACCTATTTAAAATTATTGCTGTGAATAATTACAAAAATATCATGACATTTAGTAGTGATGATTTGTTTGCCCGTTTTTCCTGGACATGATACACACACACACAAATATAGAGGATACATATAAGAGGTTTAGAAGCATTTATTTGTTTGATGTGCTAATATCACTTAATGAGTCAATGTTCCTCACCAACCAATGCAATCCTAACCATGATGTTTCAAAGGCATAGTGACAAATAGTGCATTTCCTTCATTGCATGTGGTAAACGAAATACTCTTTTGGAGTCTGTGCTTCCCAGATAGGAACAAAAGGCATCCAAACACAAGCCAGTGAAGAGGACAAGCCCAAATTCGGAGATAACGATAATTTTCACACTTCAGGGATTTGGAGATGATTCCTTGCTGACTTGGAAACATTCATACCCACTTTCCCATATGCAAACAACAAAATTAAGTGCACTGTAGTGGTAAATCAAGCCCATGAAGACCAAACCAAATAAAAACCAACAGCCATTTAAACATTCAGGTTTTATCTGGTTTACTACTGCTTCTGGTATACTCACTCACTTCCAACAGATTATACATGGTTCCTTTTTTTGCATGCGTATATGAGACCAAATCATATTTCCATAGACCTTCTACTCCTCTTTTACATAGTTTCCTCGCTAAACTGCTGTATTGGGTCCTATCTTATTGGGTCATGAGGTTGTATACTGATAAATTTGCTTTGCTCTAAAATACCTTTTCTATGCCCTCATGCATTCCTTTGGCAAAGACTATTAGCATCCTACCTCCTACTAGAAGTTAGACTTCTGAAGTTTATTTTTTCTTAATGTGAGACTTCATGTATCTGATCACGTGAAGGGGACATGTAACGTGGGCGTCAAATCACATGTCAGGCAAAGGCCATAGGGCTGGACCGCATATAGAAAAAATCCCTTTCAAGAGGACTTTAGTGAATGCAGAATCTTGGCAGAAAGTCCTCCACTGCTGGGAAATGCTAAATAATGCCCTCGCTTCCTGACCAGTGCGTCAGGCACAGATGAACCAGAAGTCATAGATGAGGCTGATGAGCTGTGCCTGGTACGCAGGATCCCACTGCAAGAGGCAGAGCACAGTACACTACTGCAGGTCATTCTTACGCATGAAGCCTGAGCTAAGGGACCACACAGCTCTGTAACACCCCACAGACCCGTGCTGAATGCCACGTTCCCCAGCACCATAAGCGTGCCCCCTGTACCCAAACTTTCAACCATGTGAGCACAGTGATAATACAGAGAAGTCATCAGTGGAATGCTGCAGGGGGTCGATTCTTCTTAACAAATTCAAAAATTGTTTGGAAAAAGACCTTAGCCTTTTGTGAGATGGAAAAGTTTGCTGAGGATACACATGCACTCCATGTAGGAAGTGTGAGGGATGAATGCACAGAACTGTAGGTGGGCCTTAAGACTAAGTGACTGGGTAACAAAATGGCAGAGGAAATTTAGTGTAGATCAATGTGCAATGATGTACGTGGGCAAAACTGTTCTTGGCTTTATGAATAAAGTGACGAGCTCTGAGCTGTCTGTTAGCACTCAGAAGTGAAAGTTTGGGATTGTGACAGATAGATGGTTTCATAAAAACATCAACTCAGCGCATGGCAGCGGTCCAAAAATGCAAATGTTTGGAATTGTTAGAAAAGGAAAAAAACAAATCAGAAAATATAATTATGCCAGTCTATAATGCCACAGTTTGCTCACATACTGTGTACTGTTCTAGTGCTTGCATCTTGAAAATGTTTGGAAAAAGTTCAGAGAAAAGCAGTGATGATCAAACGCATGGGACGGAATGGTTTCCATAGGAAAAATAATTGAGCAGGCTGGAACTCTCTATTCTAGAAAATAAACAGCGTGTGAAAGGAGATAAAAAATGAAAAAAGAGAATTAAAGGATCAGATATGCAGTATGGGAAACCAGGCTGAAGCAGGGTACACTGAATATGACAGCACCCATTGCTTCTGAAAGGTGCCCAAGGAGCAGTTAGGTCCTGCCTAGTTGTGCTTTGTCCAGTGACACAACAGGGTAAGGAAACAGAAAATGGCTTCACAGTGAGTTGGATCCCCCTTGTCAAGCTTCTCCCTCTTCTTGGTGTGGCGAAAAGCACGGCCAGGCTGGCAACGGCAGTAGACATTGACAAGGAGGTCCCCAAAGTAGAGGGTCCTTAGATGCCCCAGTGTTTGTTCAGTTTTTGTTAGTAATTTAAGATGAATGAAATCAACCGACTACTGAGTAGGCAGTTCAGAGTAACCAAAGAATCCATCCAAAGACAGAAATGAGGGTCACTGTATCTTTAGAAGATATATCAGAATGCACCAGCTAGCACTTTACAGAAACCACACTTTTAAATCTTACTAAATACAATAAGTCCATGCTGTATCAGGCAGGATTGTCCTGTTGCTGGGATTCATTAACTTTTTAGTATTTAAACAAATGTGTAGGGCATCTGAAATATACACATTTCTAATAAGATGCACTGAACTATGAACAGGAAATACCATGACTGAAATCCAGACATGACAGTCTTCAAACATAATTGTAATTTCTTACCTGTAATCATCTTTACACTACTGATGTAGTAACTCTCCTGTAGAAATGTAAAGCAGCATTCCAGTCAACGCCCAGTGCTGCCAATGCCATGCAGTGTTTTTTAAAAGCAGGATTCATTGTACCCCATAGTTTGTACAGAACAATTCTGTATGTGCAAATTCATTCCCTTTATTCTGAAAGTAGGCTCACATGCTTAAATGATACTACTCTCCTTTCTTGCCCCTCCCAAACTCCTATGTTTTGCCTGGGGAAAGAAGTTGGGAGGATTGGTGTTCCTGTAAAATAGCAACTAGAAAGGAAAAAGCAGACCCTGGTGCTCTCGTTTATTCTACCTCACATTTCCCTACTTCCAAGCATTATTTAGAGAAATAGTCCTCAAAAGAGCTTCTAAGGAAGTGCTTGGTAACCACAGAGCTCCTTCATGAATGGCCATGTTTTTCTCCACATCTGAATGATTCGGAGTGGCATTGGAAATAGAAAACAAATCCTGCTCTCCTGATGAAATTTATGTGGGAAGAATTTATAAGAGGAAATTGTCATGGATTATGCACCTCCTCATAAAGGGTATTCTGCAAGAGAGAATGTATTGAGCCAATGCAATCAAGGTTCAAGAAAAGCAGAAACAGCCATTTCTTGCCAGCAATTACTGAGACAAAACCTTGACTGGCTCCCTCCAAACATCTGCTACTTGGCATGCACAAGCCATTGCCAGTATTACTGCTGTGAGGGTGCCATCCCTAATTTTGCACGTATTTTTAGTGCAAACGTGTTTTGTAAATTGTGAGCTAATACAGCAGGTAACATGCATATGGAGAAGGTTTTATTCACATTATGTCTGATCCCAAATGTTTATTGAGGTTCAAGAGGATTAGATTTTGATGAACCAAGGGACTGCACTGCTGTGCTTCTTTACCACCTGATATTTTTATGACATGCATCAACAATAAAAACTAGCATTGACATACCTAACAATTGTTACCAGTTAGCTTGTGGCTTTTGGCATCACAGCAGTCATGTCAAGGTCAATTCATCCAGTAGCATTGGCTTATTTGACAGGAAGCTGCTCCTCTCAGTTTGGAACCTGGAACAGATAAGCCATGGCTATAGTTAGCAGTAGAAAGAAGTATAAAAGAGGAATGAAGGATGAGAAGAGGAAAGCAAATAAATATGTCAGAACAAGTGTCCTTCACAAGTCATTTTGGAGACTTCCGTTTTAGAAATACCATAAAAAGTACTTTCCAGTCTGTTACTGGACTTCCTTGCAACTGTTGGTACATTAGCAGTTATCAGATACTGTAGTTAATTGATTGTAAGTGTAGTACATCATAATAAAGACAAGACTCTTTCTTTAGCAGCCTGCTCAGCTCAGGGGAATAACCTGCCTTTTTATCTATATAAATTGTCACTTCTGTAAACTGCTACCTTTGCTACACAAAATGTAAAATATGTCAAGTTCTAAGATATTACAGATAACTACAAGGCACTTCTGGCTAAAGTAGCAGTTGCTTATGTAAGCTAACTACACTTATACAGAATTTAATTTTTTTTTTCCATAAAAGATACCAACTGTGGTAACCATTACCATAGCAATGCATTATGCATGCTTCCTGTCACAGTATCTTCTGTCTCAAAATATCCAGAATCCAGTTATCTGTTCTTCCTGGATTCTGCTTGCAACAAAACCAGAAAAAGGATGAAGGTAGCTTTTAGCCTTGAAAAGATTTTTTCTGATCTTTGAATTTCCCTAATTTCTGGCTTCTACGGCTAGTGCAGCCTCAGACTAGTCTTATTTTTAGCTATTCTTGGCTAGGAATGCCTAAAAGGTTGTTCTTTGCATCAGAAAGAGTCAGAGTACAGCAGTAATCCCACTAAATACCATCCTCGAGGAGCTGTGATGGGGCTACCATATGCACATTAAGCCATCTCTTCGCTATCCAGAGAGCCTTTTTGCATTACACATGCTTCCCAGGTACACTTTGCATTGTTAGAGTGGCCCAAATACAGACAAGGGGATCAGCTCTTAGAGCTGCCTGTCCCTCCAGCCAGCCAGCCAATATTCTCCTCTTAAGCAGATTTTTTCCTTCTAGAATAGTCTCCTCTTACAGAAGTGTGTGGTTTTTAGTAAAGATTAATAAAATGGAAGTGTCGGTTTTGAGAAGGGGTATGTGTGAGAGGAGATGGGCTTAGTATGCATACCCACTGTTGCTGAGCTGATCAGTCACTTGGAATATGCATATATTCTTGCCATAACTTAATTTACATTTAAACTAGTCCTTGAGCAAGAGAGCATAACAAAATGACTGCATCTTAGTAAAAACTTCTCACAGAAGCATTCTGTCTTAAGACCTGGCTGTACTTTGAAAGACTACCTCTCTGTAAATTTACATACTCTTTGCTACAGCTCCACCCCAACAGCACTGAATCATAAAACTGCCATAAAAATAGTTCTTCTAAGAGTGCTGTTGGCATATGCTCTGCTTGCACACTGAGGAAAAAGATTATTAAGCTATACGTAATAACAGAATTTAGACCTTTCACTACTTCCATAAAGACATGCTTAGATTGTAACCACTTCTAGGTTGGAATACACATTTATTAGTCTCACCTGGGAACTCCATGCACTGATGACATTCAAATAACACTACTAACAATATTATAAAGAAATAGATAATTTATGGGGGAAAAAAAATCATTGCTGTTGCTTTTGTTATCATTCACAATGTATATCGTACAGTGTTTTGGCAACTTTTGTGTTGATATTGCATGAATAGTCATGTGAATCTCACGACAAAGGTTTTAGAGTTCTTGCAGTGAAAGTGTATGTATGTGTTTACTGTGCAAGCTAATGATTTCTCAAGAGGCATTGAAGCGGCATTTCAATCAATCAAATTACATTTTTTTTCACATCTTTTAAGACTGAACAATAAATAAGAAATTATACTATCCACAAATCTGGGAATAAAGCAAAGCATTAAACTTAGCATACTTTTTATAACAATATATTGACCCTGATGCCCATTCTTCACTACACTTTTAAATCTAAGTGGAATGTTGAACACACATATACAAAATTACAGTACAGGCACTGCAATCTTCAGGACGTTTTACAAAGCCAGAAGAAAACTGACAAATGCAGACACAGGATTATGAATTGATTTTAGAAGGGATCAAATAATTTGTAACCACTGTCCAACCTCCAGATGCATTTAATGATTTTTGAGAAAGCTATACATTAGTCTACATTGGCAATGCAATACTTGTACAGAAATAGCCCAAATAAATTTTCATGAATAGATCAAAGAGATTATTATCTTCTACTTACACATTTTTCTTTATGATGCATATGTCACAGCCATATAAATAGTCCTGAATGCTTAGATTCAAGACAGTTTCTTTTCACAGTAAGTCTGCCTCATAGCTTAAGTTTTAATGGTAAATATGGATGAAGATTTTCACCTCCTGTTTAACGTCATTTATTGATACAAGTTAGGATTTGGGAAAAAAAGTCCTAGGGTAATAACATTGAAGTTTTGGAGTTTTATTAAAAAGTTTAGCATCAAACATACTGCTTGTATTTTAAAAGTCTTACTTTACTCGAGTCATAACCATGGTGGTTTTATTCATTTGGTTTGTCTGTTCATTTATGGACACAGTTATAACTGAGATAAATGGAATTGCCTGCAAGTTTATCTTTATTTCTAAATTTATAGTTACCATGGGAGTGAAAAAAAAATAAAATAAGCACTTGCCAGTAATATAGAAAGCTCAGTAAGAACTGATGATTGGTGGTCTATAGCAGCCAAAAGAGCAAACAAAATATTAGGGTGCAGAAAGAATCAATTGGAAAATTCTCCTCTGTAATACCGTTCACTGTTCTTTTACTCTATCAAGGGACCATTTGATTTATACTAAAGAGTAGGAAAAGGCAAAAGGTAAGTAACGGAGGATATGAATTCAACTTTTAGAGAAGCTATATCAAGAATCCCTTTTTACTTTGTGTCCTGAGACAAGAAAAAATGGAGTTTGAAAGAATAGAGAAGAACAGAGCAACTAACTATTATTTTTAATTCTTTTATAAAAATAAGTAATCTGCAGAATTTATTGCCACCAGACATGATCAAAATCATTAATTTAATGGGATTCAGAACAGGATTTTATTTTTGCACGTATAACATACTTCTATAATCTCACTAACGGCAACTTTAATTTCCCTGCCATATTGTAAACCCACGCCTAACAGAAGAGTGTTTAGAAGAAACATCTCCTAGAAAGAGTTTACTTTACTAAAAGCCAAAGATAAGTAAGTAAGTCGGCTGTGGCGACACAGGTTGTGCACCCTATAGTCGGTAGGGCTGGTGCAGGAAAATAAAATCTATCCTACTCTGCGTTGCTTTACAAGAAGACTAAAAACCCCCAAAAAAGTAGATAAAAAATGATAGCATATGAATGACCACAGCCTACACCATATTTGTCAAAATAACCCTAGAGCATCACCTGAAGAATTTCAGAATGCAGTGAATCCTCGTCTACTGGTTCTGCCTTCTATCAAGATTGATGCTCCACTGTGCCAACTAGTCCCATGGCTTTAGTAAGACACAATCAATCAGCTATTTCAGGAACAGTTTGGTCCTTTGTGTGCACTGCTTCCTATCCCTTCTTTTCTTCTCAAGGCTACTTTCTCAACTCTAAATAAAAGGAGTAAAATAAAAATACTGATTGGAAGTTTCAGTATGTTTCTTAAATTCATAATGTCCCTAGAAACCATTAATGTGATTTTGCATAGAAAATAAAAATTTGACTTTTTACCACACTATATTTAAAAATAATATAGGTTTAAATTACTTATTTAATGTTAAAAATTAAACAATTTTTGTCCTAGCGTTACTGAATAATATTTTTTTTGGTGTGATTTAAATACCACAGAATATCTTAAATATGTTTTCTGATAGATCTGGGGCAGCAAATCCCTTCTGGACATTTATCTCTGAAATTACATTGAGAGGAATAAACAGCTGTCGGGAATATAAATGCTAACTCATCAGAATGCTGACTCAGTGCTGTAGAAATCAAAATATGTTCATATACTGCAGAGATAACATGTCATACACCAACTAGTCATATTTTATCTTGGACAACCATAAAACCAGTTGAACTAAAAAGCCAGAACAAAACTAGGGAGTAGGAATCAAATTATAAATAGGGAAAATTTTAAAGTCCTTGTAAAGACCTGCCCTATGACCGAAAAAATAGTAACCATCAAAGTCAGGATTTGTTAACCTGTCACCTTCCGTGGTAACAAACCTACTCTTTAACAAGGATTATCTCTTGAACCATCATGTGATTAAAGGCCCACTTCTGCTTTCCTTGCAATTAATAGAATTTATTAATTTTGTGGAAGCAGGATTTAGCAATGAATGAACTGGACAATCGTTCTGCAATGCCGTATTTATGCTAATTGTCCCATTAGAGACATTGGTCCAATTTTGTCGCTAAATATGAGTTGAATGCTAGTGACTTTTTGTACTAAGATTTCTTAAGGGTAGAAATTTGTGGCAGGAGAAAATAATTGTATTTTACTAAAGTATCTGATGTTCTGCCAAGAGATGCGAGATGTTTTTTTCAAGCAAGTTTTGTCCTGGTAATAAATTCTCTTAGGAAAATAACTGCTATCTAGGCATTATTTCAGGACTTTGTATCCAGACCAAATTTATCTTTGATACCTTGGGTCAACTATTTTGACTTCTGTTGAAGCTCTCTGTACTCTGTGGCGAAGATTTTGGCTCAGTCTGGAGTTTTGTCCAAGCAAGTAATGACCTGGACTAATAGCTTACTGTATGTCTTCTAGTGGAACAAATCACCTTACATTTAGTGCATTTCTTGATTAATATTCCAAAATTGTATATATGTGTGAATGTATGTGTATATATTCCTAAACCCATTTCTACAGTTGCTGATTTTCCCTTTCATATTTCTTTACTGATCTGCATCTAACTTTTTTGTCAGACACATCCCTTACAGAATGCAACCTATATCTTATAAAAGGACAAGCGCGTAGTCCTCTGGATGTATGCTTTGCCATACATCCTGCAGCAACGTTGCAAAGGAAGAATTTGCTTTTCGAAAGTATGACCCTGGGCATTACTCAGCAATGATGGCTGTCAAAGGGAAAAAGCAAAAGACAACAAGAAAATTTCTTTTGAAATATGACATTAAAGCTAAAGATTCTTTCCACTGAAAAAAAGCCCACCCCTCTGTCAAAAGAGAATCTAAAAGCAGAAAATCTTAAACACTTCATACAATGAAATCTTTCTAAAGATAAATGATTCTCAAAGAAATCAAAATATTCATAAAGGCACAGTAAAGCATAGAAGCATAGACTTCCATTTTTAATTTTGTCACCTCAAGCTTAATTTCTTTATTCATTTCAACTATTCAAGCGATCAGGATTTCTCAAGCCCGAATCATTCCAGGCAGCAGAATTTCTCTGCTGGGCTCCCTGATCCCATGGCATCTTTGTCATGACTAAGTTATCACGCAGTTTCACAAGGGAGCCCCAGGTTCTGCAAAATCCAATCTAGAGGCACTGTTTTATTGCCTCAGGTAAAGTAGTCCTGTTTCGTAAACTGAGTGAAATTTGCCCCGTACTGGCATGTTAGGCCTTCTGGTTCCAAATCATCCAGCTGTTACTAATTTGTTATGTAGCTAGTATCTCTTTGTGCTGTATGGTCTATGAGCAGCCAACCTTTCTGCATATTTTTATACATCAACATGCTTAATAACCTATAACATTATAAAATACTGATGCAGATACTGTAGAACAAGGCTGCAACTTGAACCTACTTAAGGCTTACCATAGCTTATTGCTTTTGGTTTGAGAAATTATTTAGTTGAGCATATTTCTGTATTTAGTCCTTGGACATATTTTGTTAAAAATCTGTGAAGGAACTTCTAGTTACTTTAAAATAATTACCATAATTTAGACTTTTTGACTTGTGCTCAGTATCTTTTGCCTCTTAATTTAAAAAAAAAGCAACAAAGCTGTACCTCCCTCCACATTTTTTTTCTTTTTTCTTGCAATAATCTTACATGAGAAGAATAAAAGGAACTTTTCCTTATTATACTCCTCAACACAATATCTGTGATCTTGCCTCCTAAACTTTCTGGCTTATGAAAGATTTGGTGGTTTGGAAAGATGGTTATCTATCTCATCTCACCCAGACTTTCACATCTGGCACCAAGATCAGCACAGAGAGAAAGAATCTGAAGCAATTTAACCTCTTGCTCTAATTCCAAATTCTGTTGAACAGCCTTTCTTCAGCTGTTCTGCTTCCCAATTAGCTTAGGATTTCTTATGTCATGGTAGTTCTAATCCTTCTAGTTAGGGACATGTTATCCAGTGGCAGCCACAGGACAAGATTTTCACCTTAGCCGCATACATTCTTTCTGCAGAATTCAGGGAAAATGATGGGGTTATATGTTTATTTTCTATTAGCAACTCCAGTTTCATCGATGTTGTAACTTTAGATGGGATAGAGGATTACTTCTGAAATGGGATTTTTACCTTGAGTAGTTCTGCCAAATAAAACTTCATTTATCCAGACTTGGCCCATGGCTTCTGATTCTGTGGTTTAGCTTTCTTGTTTGTGTTAACAGTAAGCTTTGGATTTGCTACCGATCTCAGTGAGACTTTGAAAGGCTCCTCTTCTCAGAGCTCTGACTGGATTATGCAATTCTCTTCCATCTTTCCTCCTGACTTTGTCCTGCTCCTTTAATTTACCTCTTGCAGTCATGAAACTATAGGGGGTTCATAAATTTTCCAGGTTTTCTAAACCTTCTGTTGTGAACATTCTGTCCTGAATTTCACATTCTCTATATCAAGTTTATTTTCTATCCCTTTGGCAATCTAGTCTCTCCTGGGACCACATACCTTGGGGAATTCTGCCCTGCACAAGAGCAGTTAATGCCGGTGTCCAGTCTCAGCTTCTGGCACTTCTGTTTGAGACTCTGGAGTGTGCAGTAATGAAGCCTGATTAAGTATGGTTGGAGCTATGTGATAATTCTGTATGATAAAAATAAAGATTAAGCATCATTATTTGGGATCAGCTGCTCAAACAAATCTGGCACCTTAGATCTTTCCTTCTTTAAAAGTGACTTGTCTTTAAATCTAGTGAGTCTCTTAAATAGAAAATGGGGTTGATTTTCACCTAAGGTCTGACACTAAATTTTTTGTGATAGCTCTCTTCATATTCATTTTAAATCAATGTAAACTCTCTGAGTAATAGGAATTTTAAGAGTGCCAGTGCCGCAGGATAATAAAAACCTGGCACAGAGACACTGCTGTCATGGAGAAATGTTAGGTTGTTGCATTAACTAATAACAATAGATGAATTCATCAGTTTGGTTGCTTTTCTTTGCTGCCAGCCTGGTAGACTGTGATTAAGTTCTCTATTGCTGGGCAAGTTGAGGGTTTTATTTTTGTCTTATTTGCTTATATGTCTATTTTTCTTTTGCCAATACAATACACATTCTATTCTTAGCTGTCCATAGACATCTCCCTGTAAGTGTTACACTTGTGATAAAGAACAATGTCAGAACAGCCACAGTTTCCCCTGGGAGGCATTTGCTCATTCTTTTTATCTGGATCACTTAAAATCTTCAAAGACCAGCTGTACCTGGGTATTAATGCTCTTTCAGAACCATATGTTTCCCTTCTGCATAAAACCCATGTAAGGGGGACACTTACATAAAAATCTTGCTGCAAATTATTTCCACGTGCTCCTTCTGTAAGGGATAAAGAATAAGGAACAAGCAGGAACACATGATTTTAATCAACCCAAGCAAGACATAAGAAATCATATAGGAAATTTAAATATGGGTAGATCTTTCCCTTGCCTTCCTCCAACCCTCCCCCAAAGTAATGGTAAATACTGCCTGAAAATAACCCATCTACTCAGCTAAGTAGAAATATAGGCAGCTCTTTTAGAACTAGGCGCATTTGGGTTTTGCTTGATGTGTTCCTCAGTTACAGAATATATATGTTATATATTATGCTATCTGTTGTTACACAAACCAGACAGACACATGATGGTTACATGATAAAGGAAGATTAGATTACATACACACTTATCCCACTCTGACGCATTTTGAAACTTATTCTACATACGAGTTTTGCCTATTGGCTTCCTCTACACAAGCAAACATGCCATTGTTATTAGTAGAGAAATAGAAAAATAAAGGCAACATGCAGCAGGCAGGCACAAGAGGATAATTTAAATTCAGTTTCGAAGTTGTCTGATTTCCTGGGTTTGTTCATCCCTTTAACGTTGTTCTCCTGTTCTTTATGTGAATTTCCTTTCAACTTTACCAACAGTTATTACTGAAACATAGTAAGAGGATGTATTCCTTCTACAAACAAATGTGAAAAAAGGAACAATATCTTTATAAACCACCTGTAAACCTTGTTCATATAAACAGAGCTCAATTTTGTGTGTTTCCATTAATTATTCATAAGATTACAGAAAACTGGCATGTGCAATTTCTCTGGGTTGACAAGGGTATATAAAACCACAGTAACTAGCAGTGTCTGTCAATACAATGAAGTTATAGAATGAAGGAATAATATCTGGGGAGGTGTGAGTTTGCTTCTTCCAGTGGTTGGCTATATGTCAAATGCATGGCACAATTTATGAGTAACTTCAGCGTTGCTGCTAAACAAACGGAAGACAGCATTATCATTCTGTGTAGGTGATAGAAGATAAACTTCGTTTTTTCCAGAGCACTTCCAACAGACTGCAAAGAAAAATTTAGCTTATGATATTGGAGGCGGAGGCATCAAAAAAGGAAGCACATCAAAAGCTAGCAACAAACTCTCTGAAAATGTCTCAGGGTGTTTCAGTGTTGAGCCTGCAGAATAAGCTAAGAGGAAATCTACAGGGCTTTTATATGGCTCGTTTCCTTACTAGCCTTTCTATTTAATGTTAGCCAGAAAGCATGTGAAGAACAAGAACGTATCTTCAAGGTGTCTTGATAAAAAATAGCAGAAAATACTCTCTTCTTGTTCCATCTGGTGAAGGCCAATTGAGTTCAAAGGGCAAATAGCTAGTTGCTAGAATAAAGCATGCTAATGAGACTCAGAGAAACACAAAACTGTGACAAAAGGTGCAAAGAGTATGTGCTGTAGGTTAGAAGAAGTGGAATAATTTTAAAATAATGTTATATACCAGAGCAGCAATGTTTGTCATTGGTACACATTAGGTGTGTTAACAGATAAATGTTATTTGTACAGTAGTATGACAATGCATTTGTAAAGAGAAAAGTAGTGTCTCTCAAACTAGCGTTCTTTGTACTGTAAAAGACCTATGGCAAAGAAAATGCAAATTAAATCTTAAGATTTCATGAAGGTTAAGATAACTCTTGTAGCCAACTCCCCCAGAAATTCATCAGTCTCAAGGCTGGTGTTATTCACCATTATACTCCTTCAGAGAGGCTCGTATAAATTTGAAGATGACAGAAATGGGAATGTGATTCTGTGCATTATATTTAATTTAATCATATTCACTCAGATTCTTAGCTATGTCCTTGAATTTGGTTGTATTTGTAATATAGTTCACCAGAGAGAAGCTGAGCTTCTGGAGCATCAGATTTGTCAGGAGATGTCAGATGCCTGCATCAAGTAGGATGAAGAGTAACTGAGAAATGACATTGGTACTATCCTGATTTTAAATCCACCAAAAGAATTAAATTCCTTGCAGCCTTGCAGCATCAGAATGCTTATATAGAACTTTTCTTCCTTGATACTGGAGAATTCTATCCTGCTGCTATGCTGGATGATTTTTCTTAGTGTGCTTTCCACCCATTAGCAATTGCTGGGACCTAAGCCGTGTAAGTCAGTTGAAAGTTTTATACTGGTAGACTAGCACTATGTTGTCAAAATTTACAGAAGTCAGTGGGAACTGAAGGTATTTAGTACATTACATGATTGGATAAAAGGTGCAGCACAATGCTAAGACACAGATGCTTTCAGAAGCTGCACTAAAAAATACCATTTAAAAGTAAGACAGATTACTTAGAGATACGTTCACAGGAAAATACAGGAAGCCAAGAGCAGAGACTATTTCTGTTCTGTTCACAATGTAGATACCACAGTAATAACATTTCATAAATGCCCAAGACAGATGGTATGTATGTTCTTTGCATAATACGATAACCAGAAACTTATCTATTGAAAGGAGTGAATCCACTACAGTGTGACCCACCTTAATCTTTGGCTTTAGGTTCACAGGAAACCTTCCCTCGAAACAGCTGCAGAGCTTCTGATTTATTGCTGCTGTCACAATGATGTGCACAGATCACCAGTCTGAATATGTTTTGCAGTGACTACTTGTAAGTGTTGGTATTTTTCCTTTGCTCCTACAAACACTATGTCTTCTGTCTTCTACAGAGATCCAAGCATTTTCTTTTAGTGTCAGCGTACTCTGGTACACATTCAAACTGTCAGCACTGCAAAAGGGTATCTCCAGCAACCGTGAGGTCACTCCCAATGAGTGGAACATCATCACTTTTGTCTACATGAGCAGATACGAGGCTTGAGTTCATTATTCCATTTGAAAATTCACTGGTATTCATTTGTTCTGGTGTTTGGTCACTGCTTCATTCATTCTATTCGTTTGTCATTAGAGTCCAGGCAAGGTTTTAGAGGAGAAATATCACACTAGATTTGCGAGATATCAGCTGATTTTCTTCAGAGAAATGCTCTGAGTTTGTGTAGCATTTGTATCTGTCACTTGGGAGTGAGACCAACAAATATGTGCTCTAGCTGCTTGGACAGTTTGCTTGCCGTGGGTTTGAGAGTGCCCTTATTCATTATCCATTAAGCAATGGTCTTTTTTGTGTGTTCTGGTTTTCAAATCTCAGTAGTGGTGCAGATGGTTCTGAGGAAGAGTTTGCACTACTGCAATAAAATGAACAGATTTGCAGAGATGTTTAGGGTGCCAGGAGAGATCTCTATTTATGGCTCTTTTAGTTAATCTTCAAAATTTGTCCTTCGTACATTATTGGGGAATTTTCACAGAATCAAAAAGTAGGGTTCCTTAACTAAAACTAAAATAATAAAAGCCAGAGCTTTATTTTCATTTTTGTTGCATCCTCTCTTCCTGCTCCAAACATTGGAGAGCCAATGAACAGCTCCCAAAAAACCACAGTGCTAAGAACCAGACAGTTTCATAACTGCTTGGGTGCTCTTGACATGCAGATGGTAGGTAAATTGCTTGGTTGGCAAGAGAGCAAGTGAGCTCTCAAACCTGCTAGTGTGTAATAAGAAAAAAAGGTTGTAGGTTATACTGAGAAGAGTAATTACATGGTAACTGTTAAGGTGGTGTATGCTGGCATTGTAGCAGTGCAGATCACAGCATGACAGATCTCAGGACAGATACTATCCAGGTCAGTTCCAGGAAAACACTCATTAGAAATATTGCGTCCAACACTCACCAAAATGCATGGACTAAACTCCGCTACCAGCCCCTCACAAGGTATAAAATGATGACTTCAGTGGGGCCTTCTAATTTTATGCCAGCTGAGTAAACCTGGCCCTAACAGGGTCTTGCTTTTTCTTTGGATGCTACAAGCAAAAATGTTAAATAATAAGAGGCAAACAAAGGACAAAGACAGACAGTGCATTAAAATATAACTTAATTTCATATCTTTTGATAATTCATTTTTGGAACATGTTAGGAAGTAGAAATATTTCAGTATTAGAGAGTACTAATGTGATGAGCAATTTTAAGTTAGATGAATAAAATACATACATGCATACCTACTTGTTATTTTACATACTTCTGTTATTTTAATGTCTAAGAACAACCAAGAGAAGATGAACAGATCAGAAAAATGTAATATAAACTGCCATAACAGAAAAAGGTGATTTAAGCCTATTTACCTCACCAGATAAAATCTCAGTAGTGCATTATTTACTTTACCGTATTCTTTTGCTTAAAGACAACCAACCAACCAAAACACACCACACTCCACAACCCAAAACCAAAACGTTGTGCTCTGTGTTAAGGGAAGAATAGTAAGTTGTTTAATTCTTCCCTTTTTCCCTTTTGCTATTCATGTGTTTTCTCCAGGATGTAAGGCCTTATGCAATTTGATAGTGTAACATCAGGAATGCCATAATGGCAGTTTTATTTTTATACTGGGGCAATTAAAAAAAAATTGGTCTACTCGCAGCAAATACAGAGCCAGATCATCTACGCCAAAAGTGGCAATAACTGCAGTGTATCAGAGAAGCTAGAATTGATTGTGTCTTCTCTGAAGTAGAGGACAGAAAATTGCTTATTTGTTATAAAAATCTGGTTTGTAGCAAGATCGTTGATCTGCACATGAATTTTTATCGTTTATAAATAACTTACTGGAGTCTGGAAAAGTCTTGACACCAGTTAGTAAAAAAACAGAGGACTGTAAATCGTTTATGTAGTCAATGAAGTAAAAAAATACAAGTTCGATATTAAAAAATACCTGTATCTGGACTTAACAGATCTGTTCTTTATTTTGTATTAGAAGCTCTTGAAGGAAACTAAAGAGAAAAAATGTTTTATATGCTTAATTCCCACATTCATGAAAGAATGTGATCCAGTTGTTTATTATGTTAATGACATATTTCAATTTTTTGTCACATTGTTTTATTAAAAAAATTTTATATTCATTTTGACCAATATTTTCAAAGTAGAACAAGAATTTGGGATAGCCAGTCAGACATATAATATATTGCCTGAACTTAGTCTCTCAGAAATTTAAACATTTTTTGAACTTTGTCTCAAGAACTCCTTTAAGCTGATTTTATTTCTCTCTTTATTTTTATTTTTTAATATATATACACCCACTCCCCCCCACCCTCTTAATGGGCGGGCTTTATCTCCCTGGAATGTTACAAATGCTACCTCTGCTGTTTCCTTAAAATTGAAAGTTCAGTGACTAAAAGACTAGATATTGCAGACTCTTAACAGCATGAATAGCTTTTGCTCTTGAAAATAATCATATTGGATTTCTGAAAATTCTGCAGATGCAAACTGTAACCCACTACCGTATTTTGGATCTAACCAAACGTCTCCAGTAGGATAGGATACCATGTGACTAGGGTATGGCACGAGCTACTTACTAATGAAAACAAAAGCAACGTCATAGGAACCAATCCTTCAACTTGATTCTTTCACCAGGTGTAGTCCCAGATACTCATAAAAATAGTTCCTTACAGCATCAAAGCTTTTGTTATTAGGTTTAGCTATCGTTTTTGGTTAGCTTTTTGTTTTTTAATTCCTACCTGCTAGGCTCACTGCGTGCATCTTAAGTTTTATGATCTATCAAGATGTTACAACAGACGGGTCTATAACAACAGTGTAAACACTCGGGAAACAGATCTGCAACCTGCACCAAAATTTCATGTATGTTTCCCTACATTGGAATTACAGGAACATTTGGTATATATTAATATTGATAAATATTGAGCACTTACAGGGTTAAAACTATAAATTCAAATTTGATTCCTTCATCCACATTGTAGAAGTCTTGTTTATAATTATTTTATCATTTATACTCTTAGTTTTCATTTTATCTTTTATTCAGACAGGACAATGAAATGAGCAGCTCGTAGTCCTTTAGTGTTTTACTGTTTGTATTTAGTTCCACTTCTCTCTGTCCCAGACAAAGCGTAATACTTGACTATTACTAACCCTTTGGGTTGAATTGCTTGATTAAATTTTTGTCAAAAAAACCCACAAAAAAACCTGATTAAAATCAGGCTTAGTGCTATTTTTAAAAAATTGAATAATTAGCATAAACAATATCCCTGTAATGAGCTCCACTAACGTTTTTGTGTTCTTTTCATAGTAGATTACTGTATACTTGCCTCTAATTATAGTAAATCCTATTACATTAATTTGCATTGTACTGGTAATCTGATTAAAACAGTATAGCGTTAAAAGTCATATACATTGTAATGAGAACAGCTTTCTTCCTGAAAGTGAAAAATGTGTTTCATATTTATAGTTAATGTGCAAATATACAACTAGAGATATGAAACAGATTTCAACTAGGATTCTGAACTATTTCAATACATTCATGAAACATCCAGCTAGCCTTCAGGCTTTATATCTCATGGATATGGAAACACTCCTATCAGGGTTTAATCAAAAATATTAATGAAGCTAAATACAGTTCTGAATTATTACTAATTTATAAAATGAGGCACGCATATAATTTTTGGCAGGATAAGCTCTTTAAAGTTTAGGAATACTCTCTCCCATTTCAGTCTATTTATCCTGATGTGTACAGCTACCATGCACAGAACTCACTCTTCAACTAAAAAAAATGTAAAGGAAATGTAAGGAAGTATTCTTTCTAGACAATTGAATACAGTCTTACAAATCGGTCCTCATTCCCAATTTTTCACAGTGGTTCTGTAAAACGTCTACCATAACAGTTCAGATATACATATTTTTTTCTCAGCCTCCAATACTCTAAATTTTTGTTTTTCAGAATTCCACACCCTCACTTCAGGGAACGATCATTATCCCTTGCTTTTCACGATCTTCCCTTCTCTTTTAAATATTGTGTGCTTGGAGGCTTCCCCATCAGACATAACATCTAAAAATGAAAGCTATTAGCAACTCTAGATCCAGAATGATAACAAGGTCTGGTCACACCTCACCTCAGAGTTACGTACTCTCACAGTTCTAACAATACGCAGTTAGCAAGACTAATTAATTACATCTTTGTGTGGTGAGATTGAGATGTGTTGCAGATGGCAATCTATTTCTTAGAATCTTTTCTGGGAAGTGATGTTACTTACGCTTCTTTTTCTTTTGCATCTCACACTGAAATTGTATGCTTGGTGATTTCTTCCCTCCAGTAGTTTTCTACATGAATAAGCTATATCAGAGAGCACTAATGGCATTCATGCATATGCTTATTTTTTTCTACATTAAGCTTATTTTATCCTGTGAGAGGGTCACGCTTGTCAGGCATAATGTGATATTTGGATAATTTTGACTTAAGGTGCTTTTTCTTTTTTTTCTTTTTTTTTCTTAAGAGTAAAATCTTAGAATTACAAGTTTGCAAGAAATGTGTAAATGTAGAAGTACTGGATAGTGGCAATACAGGTCCACTTTGTTCTAGCCTGAATTCTTCACTTTAATAGTATTCTTATTTTTGCAGTAACCTAAAATTTGACAGTAATAGTATAAAGCAGCTCCACATCAAACCTGGTAGAACAGCACTAACGCTATTTGTACAAGAAGCCATTACTAAATAGCTCTAACTGTAGTGAAACAGGGATATTACCTTGCTTGCAAGTTTCTTGTAAGTAATTCAATTGCTTAATCAAGCAAACCCTTTCTTCTGGATAATCCATAGTCAAATAAAAGTTCTGTGAAGATCTTCTTTCGAGAAAACACGGTGAACATTCTTTCCTTCCAAAGCAAAATTATTTACTTCTTTGTGTTTTGGCAGCTCAAATGAATGACTAGGATAAACTGTTTCAGAAAATGCAAGTTAGTTCTAAACGATTGTGTCAGTTAATTACCGTACCCACTTAGACCCATAGTTTTCTGCCACCAGTCAAGCTAGCCCGTCATGAAAACACTTCAAAGAAACACAAAAACTTTCCCTTTTGTAGATGGTCAATTGCACAGTAAAATGCGATGGGAAGATTCCTCCGAGTGTTTTTGGTTTTTTGTGATGGTACTGTATGTATCTTTATAGATCTTCACATAACTTCGAATTTATGGAAGAAAGAGTAACAGACCAGAAAAGGGCTCTGCATTATACACAATAAATACATTATTATGGGTATCGAAAAGCCCTATCAGATCAGAAAAAATCACAGAATCCTGTAATGTAACTGCATAGATAGGAAACACATGCACACTTTTTTCTTACTTTTGAGGAGGGAGAAAATAACCCCTGGAGTCACTGCATCTGACATACTTGCAGATTCTAAGGAACTCTTTTGCCTTTGACAGGTATGATCCCTTTCTTTTTCCTTCTGTAAAGAAAATGGGAGATGTATGAAGCTTACACATGACAGATTGAAACGGCGAGAAAGTCTGTTTCAGTAGCTTTCTTGCCTGAAGGATCTGCATTAACGCTCTTAGTTAACATAAATCTTTATTAATATAATTAATATAATAAAATAAATTATATTTTATGTTATATTAGGATACATAATATACAATTACATAATTATATCATTAATAATTATCTATAATTAAATAATAATTGACTAAATATACAAATTAATAGAATAAAATATTACTAACAACTACTGCAGCAAAAGAACCCTCTTTAGTAAACAGGAAGATTTAGATTAAATTAGAGTAGAGATGGAGATCAGTCATCTAATGGCTAATTTTAATGTCAGTGCTGTATTGTATCAGTCTCTGGAATGTTGCCACTTTACCAGCTGAACTGTGTAACAAAAAGCTCTCAAATCATATTGAATACTGCAGAAGTATAGAATATGACATGTGTATCAAGAGTTTTTTTTTTTAATCGGTCATTGGAGTAAGTCAGCAAGGGGAACGGGTATATCCCAGGAATAAACAAAACGTTAATTCTTCAGCATACAAAGTAGCACAGTATTGAGAATTATATGGAATGGACAATGTAACGTTATGAAAAGTCTCTGTTAAATGCAGAGTAAAGCTAAAATTAAGACTACTCTAAAGTGCAAATAAAATACGCTATTTAATATGCCACAAAAAAGCAACAAGTTTATTTAATAATTGCTTTAGTTCTAATACAATTTTGACAACCTGAAACTGAATGCAATCGAAGGCTTAAAATGTGTCATTAAGGCCTAATCTACCCTCAAAAGTTGTCGACGTGGCCATTACAGTACTAATAAAGATGCCATTTATTCTGGTAAGATTATTTTTTTTCTTTTTGCCAGATGCTGTAGCTTATACAAGTTTGCTTAACAAAATAAGCCACATCAGCAAAAAAGAGTATTTTTGCTTGTTCACCAGCATAGCTATGCCAGTTAGAGGTGTGGTTTCTTTTTCCTCACATTATTGCAGAAAACCTACATTATGTGGAGTAACTTAAGCATAGTGAAGACTTTTAAAAGTGCATTTCTGTAACATCTCCAGAGTCTTTTGAGTCAGACCTAAATTTCCCCTCCTCCTGTGAGCTCAGTAAAGACTGAGTGACGCAGGTGAGAATTTGAAAAGGATGGCACCTAGTGACAACTGGCACTACAGGGATGCGTGATGGGTTAATGATAAAGGAAAGCAAGACAAGGTCTGGCAATCCCTGTTCTAGTGACAGGCTTACTGAAATCAAATCTAAAATCAGCAGAAGCAAATAACGCTGTAAAATCTTGCTTTGCACTACCTGGAATCTCATATATATTCCAACAATATGAAGACTGAAAAAATGAGAGGCATAACTTTAAAAAATAGCTTTATGCCACAATTAGACTCCCTTATTCTTAGCTGTTGATGGGAGCTCCCAGCGTCCAACTGCCTCAGTGGCACTCTCTAAGTTGGAGGCAAGCAGTCTCCCGCTGCTGACAACAGCCTGCTCTCCACCTAAAACCACCCAGGCACAGGCCAAGATTAGATCACACAGTGGCCTTAACCTTCACCTCCTCAGGGTCCATCCACCTTATCATCTAGATACATCCCTGTCCTAGTAGAAACATGCTACCATGAGTGGAGTTTGTGCCAACCACACATCCATTCAAGTGCAGCAGTCACGCATAATACCACAACTTTAACTGCCCGAAAGAGCAGTCTGTGTTCTTCTGAGCCAAGCAGCACATTGGAAAGTCATTGTGGGGACAGGCTTCAGGAGAGGTAGGGGCATGCGGGACTGTAAGCAACAGATAGATTATAGAGCTTGTTCTGAGGTAAAGTCTGCAGTTAAGTTACCTAAACTGATAAAATTAAGAAATTAGTACGGTTCCGATTGGTTTTGTACTGAAAAAAATGAGGAAACAACTATACTAAGCTGCAGTAATCTAACAGAAATTAAATTGTTTTTAAAATGCACGCCAGGTTCAAAAGAATGTAAGCAGCTTTCACCTTTCTGTAGTGAAGGAGTGTATCTTGTCAGACAGAATGAGTTCGCATTGAGAATAGCAAATATGATGAGACTGCCCCTCTTGCAGGGATATCTACTGTATAAATTTTGGACGTTGCTCAGCTAATGGGTCCACACAGGCCTCAGAGCTAACAGTGGGATGTCTGGATGCTTACCCTAATCTGGAAGCTGATGACTGACTCCTGTTAAAGATAGGCTGTTCATCTGAAAGGCAAGGCAGACAGGATCTTTTTACTCTTTCAGTTGTGTAAAACATAGGTGCTTAATGTAGGATGTTCTGAAAGGCAATATATAAAGGAGCAACATTAAGAAGGAACAGGTATGAGAGAAACAGAAATAATGCTAATTAAAATTGGAGGATAAAATTTCTTCATTGACATCCATTTTTTGCCTCTGCACATCAAGAAGCATGGAAGATGATATATAAAAACATACAAAACAAGTTAATTTGTTAGTACCAGATTGGTAGAGTATCGTCATTGATAACTATAGAGCTAAATCTGAAATAACTGTAAATATTTTGCAAATTTAAATAGGTTTAGGAATTCCTATTGAATTAAGAATCAACTTACACACTTTTAAAGAAGTTCAATAAAGATTTGAATATACAGCCAGGTTGCACTGTAAATGTTTATGCAAGGTATTGTTGGCACATTTCTTAACTCTTTTGTATATAGATACTTCAAATAAATTTATGTCTCAAGCCTGCTACTCTAAAAACGAAAAGCAGTATTTCGTGACTCTAATACAGAGCCCTTTTACAAGGTAAAGAATTTTGAAATCTTACCTGCTTCTTCCAGGTTTGTCAGCTTTCAAATAAACTTTGCTTCCCTTGTATCCTTAGATTGTCTAATTCTACCACTACAACCAGGTTAAGACTAGATTTTTCTTTCAAGAATTTCTATATAATGTATTTTTCTGACAGGTGTAACATTCAAACTGAAATGTGACACTCATATAGTCTCATCATTCTTTTAGTCAGCTTTTCCTACCATTTCAAGGTGTAAATGGTTTTCTTAATAGCATTGCAGAAGCGTCAATGAATATTTCAATTACAACGTAGCTAGCATTCTACTAATGATGGTGAGAACAAAATCCAGCCCACACTTACTCTCTTATAACTTGTGTGGGCAACAAGCATTTTTTCAGTCAGCTAATGATGACTAGATACACAGAAGGAGAAAGCAATGTATTGTTTTTACAGTTTTTGTTTTTAAGGCAAAGTAAGATCTCTACCGATTTTCAAACTGATTTGATGTCCTGTCTATAGAAGATACAGACTTTCCAGTTAGTATGCTACTAGCATTGTTTAAGTCTAGAAATTAATTCCTCCTCCTTAACTTTCCTAATGATTTCAAGTTAACTTTCCCTCATTGCTTTTAATGCTTGATCTCTCCAAAGACAAAGAACCCATTAACAGTATCTTGAGAGCTGTAGATGTGCAGGCTCATACTGGGCGTTGAGTTGGCATTTGAATTTTTTAATCGTTTGTGACACAGACTTTCAGGACATTTGTATACATCTCAGATTTCTTGGCAGAAAATGCAAAGCCATCCATCTCATTAACTACAGTAATACAACTATTATGTTTCTAATTAAAATCTGTTGTGCTTATAAGTAATATATTTATCTTCTCTCCTTCCTGCCTGATGAACAGGCCTAGGTAGAAGGTAGCCTACTACAGTCTTGATGTACACATTACACACAAAAAAAGAAGAAAAATAATCACTGAAATGCTCATCTCTGAGCCATAAAGCGACAATGCTGTTCACAGTATTTTTCCTAGCTGACAGTGCCACCTTAGAACAACTCTGGGGAAGTATTACAGTTCATATTATTTATGTTATAGCATCTTAACGAAAAGTTGTCACTTCAGCGTGGATTTGTTTGTATCTGCATTCTGCAAAGTATCTACATACTTAAACAGGGTACCTCTAGCCAAAGTATTTCCCACCACTGTTGTCAGCTAAGCGCTTCCCTTCACACTTAAGGATGCTTGCACTGGCGAGGGTCTCTGGTCATTTTGTACCATGTGTTTTAGAATTAATTCCAAATGCACTTGTCAAACGCCACGGTCTTCTGCCCCTCTTAGTGCGGAGCTTGAGGAGGAAAGCACAAAACAGATTAAAGTTGTAATGATAATCATGTCACACCTAAGGCCACTACACAGTTACATGTTCAGCTATTTTTGCTGAAGTATCCAGAAGGTGGACACCCCTCTAAAAACATTTAATCACCTTCTGATTTTTGGACACACTTTAGTTGCTTTCCTCATGTGGAGAAAAAAAAAAAAGGGTGTTGGTGGTGTTGGTGTTTGTTTTCTCTTCCCTTTGGCCTCACCAGGCTTTTTGGAGGTGACACAGCCACTTTAGGACCCCCCCAGTCCCCAAGGAGGCTGGGCTGGAAGTGCTGCTCCTGTCAGCGCTGTCCTGCCGGCCCCGCACCTCACCTCACCTCGCCCTCCTGCTCACCTTCACCTTCCTCCTCACCTCACCCTCCTGCTCACCTTCACCTCCTCCCTCACCTCACCCTCCTGCTCACCTTCACCTCCTCCCTCACCTCACCCTCCTGCTCACCTTCACCTTCCTCCTCACCCTCCTGCTCACCTTCACCTCCTCCCTCACCTCACCCTCCTGCTCACCTTCATCTTCACCTCACCTTACCCTCATCTTCACCTTCTCCCTCACCTCACCCTCCTGCTGACCTTCACCTTCATCCTCGCCTCACCTTCACCCTCCTCACCTTCACCTCACCATTACTCTCACCTTCGTCCTCCTCCTCACCTTCAGCTCACCCTCATCTTCACCTCACCCTCCTGCTCACCTTCATCCTCCCCTTGCCATTACTCTCACCTTCATTCCTCATCTTCATCCTCGCTGTTACTCTCATCTCACCTCACCCTCCTCCTCGCCTTTGCCCTCACCGCCTCGGCAGGGCCGCCCCGGCAGGTGGCGAGGCATTTGCCTCCGCGGCTCGGCTGCCACAACCCTCATCGTTAGCCGAGGCGGGGGCAGGCGATTAAAATAACATGGGGCTATTCTAGGCGCTAATGGGATTAGACGCGAGGCCAGCGAGGCGGCGGGGAGCGGGCAGCGCTGCGCGGCCGGGCTGTGGCATGGCGCCCCTCTGATGGCGGGAGGGCAGAGCAGCAGCCACGCCGCATGGGCGGGGGCGGGATACCCCAGGTAAGCGGGGAAGGGAGCGCCCCGGGAGCGGGCAGCGATGGCGGGGAAGGCCGGCTTGCCTGGGGGGGCAGGGAGGGAGCGGCCCCGCCGGCGGCCCGCCCTGTGGGGCGAGGGGGCAGAGGGGGAGACCGAGGCCCCACCGAGGGCCTAGCGAGGGGAGGCGGCGGCGGCCGGCCCAGGTGAGGAGGAGGAGGAGGCAAAATGGGGGGCGAGCGGCCTGGTCAGGGGCAGGTGCGGGGCGGAGGGTGAGCTCCGCAGCGGCGGCAGGTCGGGGGGCTGAGAGAAAGGGAGTGCGCCAACGGGAGGAGGAGGAGGAGGGAGAGGAGCGTGGGCCCGGGGGAGGGCAGAGCGCGGCGGGAGGCGGAGGAGAGCGTCAGCTGGAGCGGGGAGAGCGGGAGCGCGGCGGGAGGCGGAGGAGGCGAGCGTCAGCTGGGGGCAGAGATAGCGGGAGTGCGGCAGGAGGAGGAGGAGAGCGTGAGCCGGGGGGGCAGAGAGAGAGGGAGCGCGGCAGGAGGAGGAGGAGGAGGGGAAGAAGCGCGACGCAGGGACGGCAGATGCCTGGAAATAAAAATTTGATGATTGCATGCAGCGGCTGGAGAGACTCTGTCGGTGGCGGCGGCGGGGACGAGGCAGGGACAGGGGGGGCGACGGCAAAATGAAGTATCAGAAATACCTGACTGTCTTGCAGATGGCCATAGGGGTGACCGCCTCCAACAGGGGCAGTCTGATGCCCTTAAAGAGGAAGCTGTGGTGAGTAGGCACAAACCGGGCCGCCGGCACTGCGGGCCGGGCCGCGGCGGGACGGGCGGGGCGGCGGGGGGCTCCCCTCCGACATGACGGCCGGGCCGGAGCGGGGCGCGGAGCGGTCCGGCGAGCGGCTCCGGAGCGGAAAGTTCCCGGCGCATCCAGCGGCAGCCGCGCGGGGGGCGGCGGTGCGGCGGTGCCGGGGGAGCTGTCCGTCCGCGCCGGGCCCGCGGCGGCGGGGGGAGCGCGGCGGCGGCGGCAGCCCCGGCCCGGCGGCGCGGGAGCGGCTCGGCCAGGGGGCTGGCGGCGGCCCCAGGGTCGTCCCCGGCTGCGGCGCTGTGCCCTCCCGCCGCCGGCTGTGCGGGAGGCCGGGCCGGCATCGCCCGGCCGCGGGTCCGGCTGGCAGGTGGATTCCGAAAGGGGAAAAGGCAAATACAAGTCCAACGGGTTAGCGAGCCACGCAGCACTGCTCGCAAACGGGCATTTTTATTTAAAGCCTGCTTTTCCCCCGACTTACTCCTACACTGGTTTGGGTTTTTTTTGGGGCTCGCCGATTGTGTGCTGAACTGATTTTTCTGGATGAATCAATACTACGTTATGAAAAATGTATTAAAGTATAATGGTGTAATGTGGGTGAGTAGGGCACCGCCAGGCATATGGCACTGCAATTCCCAGTCGCTCCCGGACTTGTAGGAGCCCCCTCTTCGCTCAGTTGGAGCAGTGGGATGTGTGTCATCATCAGGACAAAATTATAAGGAGAAAATCTCTGAACATGTGAAGTCAGAGTTTACTGGGAGGAAACCAGCAAGAATGAATTTGGACATTGAGAGTGGCTTATCTAGAAAAGATATTGAGGTGGTAACGGTCATAGGGTTTTCTTTTACTGTACTTACATGTTCCTAGCAAAGGAAAGTAAAGAGTCACAGGAGGCATGACAGGTCATTTTATTTAAAACTAGGTAGTTCACAAATAGAAATACTTTCATGTCAGCAGTTGTAACAAAAATGGGCCTTAAATGAATTGTAGAATGTGGTTTTTTTTTACTTCCCCCCTCCTTGTCAGCTAGCACAGACAGTGTCAAGGAAATGCATCACTTGAAGAAACATAATGTGGAACTAGTAAGCTTTCTGTCATTAATTCCGAATCTTGCTATTCATTGCAGATAGGAACACAGTTTGGCAAATCTGTTTGTCCTAACTGTAATGTACAAAATCAAATGTAGTCTTAGACAAAAATATGTTGTCATACAGATAAGTTTTATTACATCTTTTGTTATAGTGTAGTCAGTGGTTTGGTTTTGATTATGTAAGTTACATAAAGTGTACCGTACCTTTGTTATTCTCCTCAAATGCCACTCCTGTCAGTGTGCAGCGGTGTATGTATTGGTGTGTTACTTCTTTTGAGAAGTTTAATTACGGGTAATATAATGATAACAATTGTTCTATTTCGTATTTCCTGTGTCTCCTTGGAAATGTTTCCTTTGCTGGCATGTTCAAGTGAAGCTATCTATATTTGCATACTTTAAAAGTAAGTCTGAAAGGACCCGATTCAACTCCTGCTTTATGTCTTCAGTTGGAGTTAAATCAGCTCTATATTGCCTAGTTTCATGGTGAAATTATGTCCTTTTTGACGTATAGCAAAACAATATAGTGGATCCCCACTAGTACATGCTGTAAGCGTTGCATTTCATAACATTTGTAACTTGACATCATGTTGCTGCAATGCAATGCTGTGTGAAGATTTAGTTGACTGAAAATGTTAAGGAAAAATAAGGTAATTTTAATTTTAGGGAGATGTAAACATTGAGCATTTGAAAGCATGTCTCTGGGATATTCTTATTAATAGGCAACATGATATAATGTATTCACGTTTCCTTTGAGAACTTTAATAGCGTTAGGCATTATCTGTATGGATAGAATTTATGCTTATGAATAAAATACTATTTTCTGATGCATTGAGAGAAATGCTTAAGGATACTTTGTCATGTTATTTTTTTTCTTACTTGTGCATAGTCTGTATCAAATAATGCGTTAGGAAACTCTGAAGAGTATGTTGCTGTTACTAAAATCAAAGCAATATTAGTGTATATTTCCAACACGTAAAACAAAAGTGTGTTCCAGTGCTACGTCACTTGAAATCTCCAAAATACCTAAAGAAAATGTATAAATCAAGTCAGTTGATAATCAGAGGATGCTTTTTCATCTCTTTTTATTTACTTATTTTTAAAAACTTAAAACATTCTGTTTAACCGGTCAGATTCATAAACTCTTTGATGTGTTAATACATATTGTAAGTGGAAGCAAAGACATAATTTAATAAAAAAGGGTTAAAATGCTCATCTTTTTGTTGATGGAGATAATCCACCTGAATCCTACTGAAAGAAAATGAAAAAGTAACAGCAATGTTTTATTTCTTTATAGAGCATCTGTCACTCCAGTTCTCTCCTGCTTCCTCCCCCCCGCTAAAATGTCAGTCCTATTCTGTGATGCACGAAAGCAGGGCTACAAATGAAAACAAAAAAAAGATGGACAGCGATGTCTCATGATGGGTTAAGAATTGTTACAAACTAGCTGAGAATAAAACGGACAACTGGACAAACAGAAGGAAGCCGTGCCACAAGCTTGCAGTGGGAAGTGGTGGAGCCAGAAACTTGATGGTGTTTAATGTGGAGCTTGATCATTTTACGATGAGGTTTACTTGGGGCAGTAGAGTGGTGGACTCAGTGATGGAGGAAGCTGCTGGAGTCCCAAACTGCTGATTCAGAGCCTTTCCTGTGTTTGTGCAGCGTTGTAATCTAATACGTAGGAACCTAAATGAGATGAGTAGGATGTTTTTAATCATCTTGCTGGGGGGGATGGACAGTATTTGGATACTAAACCCATCATCCTAATGCTGCTAGTACAGGAAGAGTGCAGCAGGGACTAACGTTTGCTAAGGTGCTCAAGAAAAACTAACTACTGACCTGGGAGCACCTTAAAACAGTAAATTGACATAAATATTTACTGAAATCCCAGTATGTGCAACCAGGATGCTTTTACAATAGGGAAATGCCAAATCACATTTTTAAGGGGAAGTACACAAGCAGACCATAATTTTTTGTCATGCTGAATATTATGTTTGTCTGCTGCAAGGAGAAGGAGCAGGCAAACAAAACAAAGGAACTCCTGGCAACTCTAATAATTCTTCTCACTAATATTCCCTTCTGTTTCTTTCTTTCGTTTGTCTCTACTTTGCAAGGCTTCCTCTGCTTGGGCTTACTCCCCCTGTGCTCCCCTTGGTGCAAGGGAGTGCAGAGTCATGAAGTAAGACAAAAAGCTCAGTTAGTGATAAATTTTCATTGTGAAGAACGTTATGGAAATGGCTGGGGCTATTCCATATTTACATTTCCTGCATCTTTTAAGAATGGTTGGTAGTTGTCTGAGGCAATCTAGGTTACAGGAAAGAATGCAGTTGCAATGCGCTACAGAATTTGAGTTTTGACAGGATCCAATTCCCCTGTTCAGTGCTATTGTTGAAAGAATGTGTGGTACAGAAGCCTGGATGTTAAATGACAGCTGGTTCTTGTAAGGTATTGCACAGGCACATTTGTTTTCAAGCACAGGAGTGAATTTATTTGAAATCAGTGAGGAGTAACCAGCATGTCTGGAATTAAGCACCAATCTAAAAGCTTTGTTGACTTGGAGACTTTGTATTCAGGCTGGCGCTTGGATGTAGAAGTCCAGGCTTATAATGAAGGATGCCTGTTTTATCATTAGGACCATCCCTAGGGAGAAAAGTGCCAAAGTGCCATTGTTTGTTTATGCTCTAAGTAGAGTCATATTTAGAATAATCAAATAATGGGAAATGTCACTTCAGTATAGGAGAAAGCAAGCATCACAGATGGAACCTCTTGGGTGTCTCTACAGAACTATGTGGAAAAATACAGATAACCAGAATGGATGTTTTCAATTTTTGATTACTGGTTCCTGTTAAAATTTGTTTGAAATGGGGATAATAATTTCAGTTTAGCCCATTGTAAAGATTTATTCATTTTGCAAATTTATTAATACTTCTTTTTTTTTTTTTTTTCTGATGAAAGCAGGGTACTGTGCTTGGAACTGAAGGTATTTGCAGAGGTGCACAAGAATTTACCATAGCAGCTGACTGCTCATTGTTTCAAATTTGCCTTTTTTTTTTTCCAAACAAATATTAACATTGAGCAATTATAACTGCTAGGTCTCCCAGTCTGATCGGTGGAAGTATGTTCCAGCTCTTCCACCCTTGTGTTTGAGCCAGAAGGCAGACTGATCACATTCAGCTGAGTCCAGCTGATGTCCTTGCTTTCTCTACTGTTGAGGAAGTCTATCTTCTAATGGGAGGACATGTAATTAGGGAAATTCTATACATCTCTCAACTGACATCTGTGTAACTACTAGGGGTAGAAGTTTCTCAGAAGTTTGACGTGCATGGTGTGAAACCATTTATGATAATAATTTGCTAGAAGTGCCTAACTGCTTTTTTATCAGATAGGCAGACAACTTGCAGTATATGGAAAGTGTAATAATTATGTCACCATTATAAGTCTTGTTGAGGCTCTATAGTTGTCAAAAATTTGTCCTTTCTGCATAAATTCTAGCATTAATACTACACTAAGAAAACAAAAATATGTGTCATCTCAAGAGTTGTTTTTTAAATATTCTGATGTTGTCTCTTATAAAACTGTTCAGAACTAATCACTAAACAAGAAGAGACTTTTTTAAGTTCTTTAAAGATATTCTGATCTGTCTAGAAAATAACATGACATTAATTTAGTCATTTCAGACTAAATTTAACTATGTGTTAGGTAGCAAAAAACATGCTAGGTACTACTGAAGGTTGTTATGAACAGTAATTGTGTGTAAGTAGAATATAAATACAGTTTTTATTAATAAAAACTGTTACATTTTATACATTCCATCTAATTATGCTATGATGTTTATTAAGTCATTAGCCCTTGATGTGATGCTGCACCTTGAAGTCACTGTTGCATAGTATTTTGTTAGGCTAGCACGTTTGTCAGTGGAATACAGATGCTGAAAGTTTAAGTTAGTTTTTGCTGATTTTTACAAACTAGAAAAATAATTTAGAGTCACGGTTATGTAATGTGATATATGATCAAGAACCACTCAAGGTCAATGAAACTGTTATAAGAATAGTGGATAATAAATAAGGGCCTCAGGCTCCAGGTGGGGTTTATGAAATGGTTCAATTTTCCTTCGCTAAAATTTCCAAAAGTTAATGAAGTGGGGTGCCTTAATTAAGGATTCCCATGATGAGCTCCATTAGAAAGGTGTTATGTTTTCGGAATATTGAACACATTCTTTGAAGGAAACAGCACATTTCAGACAAGGCATCTGGAATTGTTCGCTCCCTTCAAAGATCTTGATGCTGTATTCTACTTTTTAAAGCTCTAGACTGCCTTGAACATACCATACTTAGGCTTTGGTTCAGGAGTACTTGCCTTGAAGTAGTTGATGAGCTGCAGACATTTTAAAAAGGCTCTTACAAATCTTTCTGCTTTAACCTTTGTTAATTCCTCTGTACGCCTCATGTGTACTACAGCCAATGACTTGGCAATCCACTTACTAATTTTCTGTAATTAAGCAGTACAAATAAAAGATGAAAGGAGATAATCAGAGGTAGCAAATTTAATGAATAATTAATTTTTTTAAACTTAAAGTTCAGATGCTATAGAAACATGGAATATTGCATTATAGTTTCAGTATTTGTTTAAAAAGAATAAACTCTTTTTCTCCGATTACAATGAACAGTTTGAGAGCACAAAGCAAGATTCAAAAGTGAGAAGGATTTTAAGAAGCTGTTTTTCAGACTTTTGAATAATTTAGTTTCAAGTCAAAGACAAACACTTTGGGCCTTGTCTCCTGAATTCGCACTCGGTGAAGCTGACACTCGTGTTTATCTTGTGACTTTATAGTCTTAACTGTTAAGCTGTATTCCTTGTGGAAATTTCTAGTACTTGAAAGAATTCCTGTTGCAGTACTGCACGAGTGTTACTGGCAGTGGATGCTTGAGAGTTTCATTGCTGCAGCCAGCATTCTGAGAAGATGGGGTGAAATAGATCCTGGTCTGTCTCAGGTCTGTTATTGCTTCTCTTTGCTAAAACAGTATCAGAGGCACTGAGGCAGCTGATATTTCATTTCATTGCACTTGTCCCAAAGTTTCCTTATCAACTGTAGAGTCAAACCCCCATAATTCTGGAAATACGGATATCTTGCCTCACATCCTTCTTTTGGTGCACAATAAAGTGCAAAGCTTTCAGGTTCCCAGTAATGATATTGACTGGATTTTTCTTTGGTTGGTTAAATAATACTTTACTTTCCTGTAAAGACACCTAGAAGTTAATGATTTTATAAAGCATTGAAGGGAATCTTTCAATGGTGATATTTCTTCCCATAAAATTATATTTTAAAAGTTAAATGTGATTTTAAAAACATTTTTCTGAATCTCGGAAGCTAACCAAGTAATAGCCTAAGTTATTCTGCAGCAGAATGAAATGATGGATGGATTCCAGAGGCAGCAAGTTCATTTTTTTTCAAGTGTCTTTAAGGAGTGGAGCTCCCAAGTGCAAGGGCCTTCAAAACATATCATTAGTTTAGTTCTTTGTTAAAACTATGTAGCTTTGATTAGCTCTTTATTTTTACTTGGTTTTCTTTCACATAAGGTTTTTCTTATTTTATTTTTTATAAAGGCTTCTCAGTGTCAGAAAGCATTAAAAGACATGCAACTTAAAGAAATGCATGTTTATAGGTAAGACTGTAGAATAAGTGGTTTGAAATATAGTTCAAAATTAAGAAAAGCCCAGTGCAGCTCACAGCTGTTTTAAAAAAAAAAAAAAAAAAATCTATTAAGTACCAACCACTTAATTTGCTGGAGTTTCACGTGAAGATTTGTTGACCCAAGTGATAAGTAGTGAAATAGGCAGCCCTCAAAGATTTTTCTGGAGGGAGAATAAATACAAACCTCTAACTGTACTGAGACAATGGACCTCTCTGTGGACTTGGAGTATGTATGGTTGCGTACATTTGGATTAACTTCATCAGAGCTGTTTGGAGAGCTTGATAACAGAAGATAAATTAGTACAATAGAAATGTACTATCAC
Organism: Larus michahellis; assembly: GCF_964199755.1. Classification (NCBI taxonomy): domain Eukaryota; kingdom Metazoa; phylum Chordata; class Aves; order Charadriiformes; family Laridae; genus Larus; species Larus michahellis. Next base: position 17,229,568 of record NC_133904.1, read on the forward strand.
CCTAAATGTAGATGATCTTTAAGGTCCCTTCCAACCTGATCCATTCTGTGATTCTGATTCTGTGAGACTGAGGAATTGTCTGTCTTTGGAAATTTGTGATGGTGATCCTTTGAGACATTTTAGCAGGGAATCTGTGGCATTTTTGCAGTTTCAGTTCTCTGAACACGCATCTTACTGTAGTAGCCAGGCGTGTTTCTCAGAATTTAGTCCATGTACAATTATACCAAAAAACCTGGTGCAGTTTCAGCACGAAGTTTGTAATGTAACTAAAATGTCTGAATATTATAGTTATGTTTTCAGTTAGAAATTCTTATTTATCGTTGCAGTTAAAAGTTGGGAGTGAATTAACTCAAAGGGAAAAAACCATCTGAAACGGATAACTGTATTATCAAACTGCTTACATGTGTAAAAAACAAAAAACTCGGGCACCTGAAAACAAAATATTGATTTTGTAATCACAGTAATTCAACCAAAAAAAATGAAGAGCTTTATCTTTGTAAATTGAATAAGAGATTTGAAAAGATCTATTCTCATTTTCAAGTTTGGTTATTGCAACTTTTTCTTCTCGCTAGCTTCCTTTGAACACGCATTTGCACCTTTTATCCTGGCCATGAAGCTGTGTAGACCCAGGAGTCTCACAAATCAAACACGTGTGCTCAGCCTGTGGTTATTGTATTTTGTACTTTGAATTTTGTATTTCAAGTGTTAACGTGGCCCACTCTATGCAATGTCCTTTTTTTGGTGATGCATATGTACAAGGCATCTCTACCTTCCTTTCTTTTTTGTAGAAACATTTATGTACATACCAAAGCTGTTTATTCTAAGTAAAAACATGTACTTAAATATTTTTTGTGAGAGGAATCTCAACAGTTACAAAGAAAAACATTGAATTGCTGTCTAAAGTCTCGGGAAATGCAAAAAAGATACATATTACTTCTCATTTAAGCTAGTTTTTGAAGTCTCTTACGGCTGCAGTTGAGAAATTATATGAAACAAGTATAAATCTGCACACTAAGAATTTTACAGTTTTAGGTGATTCTTGGTGAGCGTATTTGCTGGAGCGCGGTTTTCCTTTTTCCACTGTGGTGTCAGTCGGACTAGAGACTGTTTTGCGTTTAGCATATTGACCTCACAAACCTTAATACATTTGGTTAATTGTTAACCCCAGTCATTTCTACTCATTAGCAACTTCCAGCAGAAGTTGAAATATGGATTGCTTACTCAAATGTTTTAGTTATAGACTCCCCTTAGGACTATGTGTAGACTGCAATGTGATGAAAGACCTTTTAAAGTGTAGTTCCTTAATATATTACCCCTATAACTTTTAACAGATCCTATTCACTTCATTATTTTTCATCGTTTTTCATTGCTAGAATAGCTGAAGTACCATTAGCACTCAAACTGGAAAAGGTCAAAAGCCAAATACTGCCAGCCTCCTACTGATTTAACTGACAGTCATCAACATGTATCACAGGACCCAGCTTTTCACTCAATTAATAGAGAAAAATACTCCTTTTAATTTTTTAGAAGTTAAATATATTTTTCTGTAATCTTTTTTTTTTTTTTTTCCTGGTACTTCTCACTTTTATACAAAAATGATGACTACGATATGTTTTTGAATAAATCCGCAAGCAAGTGGTGGACTTGATGGGAGCTAGATTTCCGTGTACTTTTGTGGTCTTATTTTGGCATTTATTGATTCGAAACTAAAGCTTGGAATGGCATTCCTTCTTTGTGTGGCATGACAATGTTTTTTCCTTTGTAGTTTTTTTTTTACTTAAGCAAATGTATTCAATAAAAACATATATTCTTTGTCTAATATGTGGCTCTCTTTATTTGGCAGGGTAACTCCATCTTCTGAAAATCCCAATGGTGCTACCTGTAGTGTAAGTCAGGGAAAGCCCTCTTTAAGAAGAATAAAAGGGAGAATACACAGAAGCAAAAGTCTTGATAGCATTGATTTCTGTGAATTCACTGTAAGTACCATCTCTTTTACATTTATCCTATATGAAGTTACAAGAATCTCGCTAATAAAGCGGTTGTCCCTCTTGCATTGTCAGAATTACAAAAGGTATTGTACTTAATGATGTTGTAATTGCAGTTCTGCACTGCCAAATGTTAAGAACAGTGATATTGCTTGTATAATTAGTGATTCATAACTATGTTTTTGTTCTTCAGCAACCATTAGATATAAATTTTGATGTCAGATTTTAATGTTGTCGCCTGTGTAAGATGAAGACATTAACTGGAAACTGAGTAAATACGGAAAATGAAATATGTTTTCAAGTTCTGTTTTTTATATTCAGATTTTGGAAGTTGTGTTTAAACTAAAATAGATTGTTTTTTTACAAAACCCACAAAATTATTTTAGTTGTATATGGCTATAGTACAGTACTAGAAAGTGAAATAAATGTTCCTGAAAGATGTGTGTGCTTGTAGCACTTCAAGGGCTAGTATCACAGATGATATCTTACTCCGGTTAAGCAGTACTGGTATATACTTATGTTCTCCTCTTTGGTTAGGGTGTAGATATTTTTGTCTTACAGTTTCGGAAAATTCAATGTGATCACGTTTTCAAAGAATTTGTGTGGGTGATGCTTTTAGTTTTTTATGCAGCTTTTAATTCAGGAGGAATTGTTTACATTCAAATAATGGAAGAAAAGAAATTGTTAATATGAAAGAGTATGGGGCATGGAGGTAGATTTCCTGCTATTTATACTGTTTACAAAACATTAGCATTAATCCTAAACACAATATCTTTTCAAAAATTCTTTAATGAAAAACCATGAAAAGCTACACCTGTCAACTAACTGGGGGGAAACTGGCCAAAACAAATAATGTACTGATAAATGAATACCATATAGTTTTGAAATACTAAAATAGTATGTTATTTTAGTAACATCAGAGAATATGTTAACTAATAAACCTGTTATTAAATATGAAGATGAAAGAGGTAGATAGGAAATATGTGCTGTCTTTAAAATGTACAAATGAATGGTGACGTGGAGATACTGCCTGGCACTACATGGTACTGTAAACAATATAACTAAAACGCTCAGATGCAATTTGGGGCAACATCTTTATGTAAAGCAAAACAATGGTTTGACTATGTTGCATCATTCGGTGTGATGTTTTTTGCAGATGATGGCAGTGGCATAATTGATATTTTTTTCTTCAGGACTGTTTTGTTTGTAGTTATGAAGTCTTGTGGTGCTGTCTTTAGGAGAAAGAGCTTGGTGTTTGGTGTTTAGGGAAGTAATGAAATTGGTAGCAAGGATTTGAGGTTCAGCATGTAGTATGGTGTCCAGATGCCTGCAGCAGCCAGGTCCCATCATGGGGAACCACGCGAGCAGTCCGAGACGGTGCTCAGCTCTTCCATCAGTAACTCACACTGCCCAGTTCAAAGCTGGGCTCGGAGTGTCCGTGCAAACTGGTGCCGCAGCAGTGATATCGGTGTCATCATTACCTTACTGAAGGTTAAAAATTCCCTTAGGGAACAAGATTACTGAAACAATAATTTTAGCTTGTGCTATATGGGTCTTCATCTGTGTGGTCCTATTAAGGAGTTTTATCTAAATCTATCTCTACTCTTGGGGCCTTCAAAGAAAAAGAGATTATAGCCAACGGTAAAAAGACTATCTTGCGTACTGTAGAACCTTTGCAAAGAGATTTGAGGCAGATAATAATGGGGCATGTCTGAATCTGTAGCATACAAATGTGTTAAAGTATGTACAGGCATAAATTCATACATTAATAGCTAAGTGTTGATAATTAGGATCAGGAAAGGAAGCTCACTTTTTATTCTGAGGTCTCATCTTAAAGGATGATACAAGTTTAAATAGCTAAGCGCAAAAATCTGTTATAATACAGACTTTCTTGCTGCTACATAATTTGTAATCACACTGAAATATTTCTTGCTATTGTATAATGGTATGTGTACTGTTTTAAAATTGTGATTAAAAATACATCTAAAGAAATAATTGAGGAAAGGAAATTAGTATACCTAAATCTTTCCAGAGTGCTCCCCGAATTGAATGTTTTTCAAGTTAAGCATCTTTTTTCTAGTAAGAAAGCTCAGGCGCTGGCAGGTAGAATAAAACTGAAAACAAAAGATTTAGCAGAAATGAGAAATTCTTCACAATGAGGGGAAAGATCTTTTTAAAACTTTCTCTTTACAATGGTTTTATGCTGTGGTATATCCATTTTAGGCACAACAAAGATGAAAAGTTTCATATTTAAATACGTGGATAACTGATGTGCTGACAGACTCCAAGTAATTTGAGCATCCACTGGACTGTTGGTTTTCTTCATCATGTAATGAGATTGAGATCCATTAATAATTCTGAATGTTACTGATTTCACTTTAAACTAAGTAATGCTTATGTGCATTGCCAATGTAAACATTTTGTTCCCTGTCAGTAAGCAAATTCTTACTGAGGACAAATCCGACCAGCAGAAAGACGTAAAGAATAAGTTGTGCTTTCTTTTCTCCAAGTGTGAAGAAATGTGTCCCCAGTGGGAAAGTTCTGGATTTCCATGCAATTTGCACATACAAAAAAAAAAATCAATACACAAAAATACTGTATTTACTACTGCACTGTGACTTCAGCTATGGCAGGGGATAAGTTGCGGGAACCAGGTTAAGCTGGGAAGCGTATTAAAACCCAGGCCTGTTCTTCGCGAGGGAGGGGATGAAGCGAGGAGCCTATTGCACGTGGAAAACTTCAGCAGAGGCCAAAGAGTAACCTGGAGGGATTACCACCGCTGCCTTCAGGGGGTTGTCTGAGACGAGGTGATGCTGCCAAATTTCTTGTGTACCACAGTTAATAAAATCTGAAGTTTGTGATATTAACGGCTTTTAGTTACGCCTGTGGCTCTTGATATGGATGATATACCTAAGAATGTTAGAGAGGTCTTTGTCTAATAAACCCTCATTATTGGGTGGTTTGGTGCTGCAGTGGCTTAGTGCGAGGGCTGTCCAAGCGCAGAGCTCCTGGTTGATGCAGTGCATGGGCTGGTGTTACCACCCCGCAGCTGACTCACACTGTGGTATCTTTAGCATCCTTTTAGGAGGTACAAACTCTCCGTGATTACAAGTGGTGGGAGGCTGCAGGATTCCTGACAAAATCTGGGTTTTATTTCTTAGTAATACCTCCGCTGCTAAGTGGGTGATACTGGGGTTTGTAATAGTGATGCCTCTCGTTACCATTCTGCTAAGACAGCAGGCGAGAAGATAAAGCAGTGAAAGAATGTTAAGCCGCAGGGTGATAGTACAGCAGCTGCCTTAAAACGTGCATCCGTCTTCAACTTCTTGCATCCTTTTCCTTTTCTTTATCCTCTCCATGTATTAGTGCTACCACTTAGTCAGATTAGGACCTTTCCCACAAACTAAATAAAGCCTCTTTTATTGCCCTTTAGTTCTTTAAGGAGTATCATCATGCTATGCTTCCCCAGATATTAGCCCCAGCTTTAGTGGTATGTACTAAAAAAAAAAAAAAAAAATTATATTTTTTGTTGAATATTGGTAAATAGTTATCTGCAACCCAGAAATGTTGCTGAACTCCTACTCCACATCGCAAAAAAACTTGGGAGAAAAGAGAAAGAATATGATTATCAGCTGTTAGAGAAAGATGTGGAATACATACTACCTTGTGGAATTGAGTTTGTCATACTAATGTTCATTAAATCCATATTTTAATGTTTATTACACTGAAACGAACTCTGGCTTTGCACAAGCTACCCTGCATAGCAGTAGCACTTCTGAGTCCAATTCATCGACAGGGATTTTGTTGTACGAGGCATTGTGCAAACACAAAGTGTTTGCTCTCAAGGATCTTGCAATCTATTTATATCAATAGGTAAGATGTGACTAACCTTTGATTCTCTAGCTGCATATGGCTCTCAAGCTGTTCAAGCGCTGCACCAGTGCTAGGGCTTCTGAAGGTCACGGTGGGATTCAGGTGCGTTTGGGACTGTCCTACGTGATAGAGCACTGGGGTTGCTGGGGAGTCGTCGTCCTCATTGGTGTATAAACTGCCTTGGGAGTCTGTATGACAGCCCCAAGGAGTGTGAATGGATCTTGTGGTTGCTGACTGTATGACAGATTTTGTATGTGGCTCATGGCATTGCATTGACCACCCCTACAATGCGTAGATACAGAGAAATTCTTTCCCTGCAAGACCGTGCTGATGTTTTGTGCCTGTCTCATGAGCTGTAATGGAGATTAAATGCCTGAGAGATCTTCTTTTTCATTTTTAGTCTTGTAATTCTTTGGTTGGACTTGAGAAATTACTAAAATCAGCATCTTGAAAACATTACGTCTTCATTCTTTAAATGTATTGCTTTCCTGCTAAAATCAGCCCTTGTGGACGAAGGAGGTCTCCTTGGAAGTCGGAGCACTGCAGTTATTTACAGTGTGAACGAGTCCAGCTCTGCATATTTTGTGGAGGCAGGTGGTGCTAGCCTGCTCTCAGTAAAGATGCACACAGCAAGTTCTCCGTTAACCTACAGCCATAGTGAAACAGATAATCTCCAGCATTACTTCCACTTGCATCAGAGTGCGATGCCAAGGAATCATTTTGCACAATGTTATAAATGTTACAGAAATGCTGAGTCTTTTTTTTCCTTTTTTTTTTTTCCCCCCTCACTTTTCCATTCTTTTCTAGTCTTAAGCTTTTTCAGATGCATTGTTTTTTCTCTTCTTTTGGCCGTGTACTGCCCATGAAGTGAATTTGGCCGGATCGCTGCTTTGGAGGGCAGTGGATGTCAGCGTGCAAAGTGGTAAGGTAACACAGTAGGGTTGGAGGCTACCCAAAAGAGGAGAAAAGGGAGACAACTAAGTACAAAGGGCTGTCTGAATAAAGCACTGTGGAATGTAGGACAAAATGGAAGAGGCAACCAAAGAAGAGATGATCAGAAAGTGAGAATTAGCTAACGCGCGATTGCCCTGTTTTAGGTAGGGGATGCACGTGTTCGCCTATAACATTAATTTTTAGTTCACTGTTGTAAGTATCATGCCATCGAAGGGGTATGATAACTCGTATGCTTTCTTGCAGAGGAGATGTAGAAACTGCGTTTCTCTCTGCGCCTGCCTGCTCTCATTAGCAGGACGGAGTGATTGACCTGGCGCGCTCTGTGTGGGGACGTGTGTGTGCCCGGCGTGATGCTTGGTGTGCGAGGAGCTGCATGGCACCAGCTGTGGGTTGGCCTCCCTACCTTATTTCGCTGTGGCTGTTGTTACTAGGAATTTCACCTGCTTTGTGATGTGTAATGAAGTTTCGAGGCTGTTCAGAGGCTTTAGTGATTAACTTTAGTGGATGTTTGTGGCGACATCCTTATCTCACTTCCCCAGTCTTGCTGGTAGAGTTTTAAACCTACCATACGGCAGGCGGAGGAATCTGTTCGTTGTTTGAAATGTCGTTACCAGTAGGTTGGGTAGCTGTTGCTGTGATTAGCCCCACTCCCCCCAGTGAAAAAATCAAGTGATCAAAACAGGATACTGTACTATGCTGCTTAACTAGTTCCTAGAGCACATTGCTGAGCCAGGCAGTCTATAGTCTGTACTGAAGAGCATGGATTAATTGCAGTTTCTATTTTATTTAATCTAACCCAAACTTGACTTCCCTTTGAATCATCTTATAAATGGCTTCTGAGGTGGTAGATGTTATTCTGTAGTTTGATTTATTTTATTTTATTTTATTTTTAAGTAAAATTGTCCTAGTCTTATGCTTCTGTTTGTCTTGATTTTTCCTGCTGAGTATTTTAATTTGAATATGTATCTGTAAAACCTGTAAAATGATAAATGAATAATAACACAAATTATATGTATTGGAGTTATTTCTTAGGATGGAGACATAAGAACAATGACATTCTTTAAAAAGTCCTGCAGGTATTTTGATCGTCTCTCTAGACGTGGAAGGAAGAATTCATTAGCACAGCTGGAGTCTTGTGGATGCCCTTAATTTGTTACTGTTCAGAGATGTGTGGTGGTTATGCAGCTGTTTCCGAGAATTAAATCTGCTGTAGTAGCTTAGACTTGCTTCACGATATTGTTGTTGTACAGTGACTCATTTATCATAACAATAATTTTATTTATTAATGGATATGTGAACACAGCACTGACCTTATACAGTAGAGCCAGTTTTGGCCAGTTTGTTTTACCTAAGAGAGTTTAAATGATAAAAAAAAAAAAAATAATTAGTTTTATTTAACCAATTAACACGTTTTACAGTTAATGAAATTAAAGTACTTTATTTATCTTTTGTATTCTATTTGTTGAGTACCTAGAAAACAATGCAGAAAAAATCCGTATTAATGGTTTTAATGAGTATATTTTCAGCATTGTTTATTATGTCATCTTGCTTTTTATTTAAAAACAAATCCAAAGTTTTATGTAAGAACTGTTCTAAATGTCGAGGCAAATTATTAAGTGTCAAGCATAATACTAGGTGAAGGTTATGCAGCCTTAAGAGTAACCTAAGGATGTTCACCATAAACGAACAAGTAATTTAATTTGCTAAATTCTGAATTGTGATTGACCTTGATTTGCGTTTCTGAATTGATTCAGACTGTGATTGACTTATGTTTCTGAATAAATTCAGCACTCCAGTTTAAATCTACCAAGGATCTTAACTCCATAATAGTCATTATACTAGCGACTGGGTTTACATTTAATTAGAAATATATTTTTGAGTGAGTATGTTTTTTAGGTTATTTTTATTTCTTCTCAGAATGGCATTATGAATTGGGGCAGATGGAGCTGTACTGAAATACTCTTTGGCATTTAGTGGAGTAATACCTGGTTGATTACTTCAGTGCCATCGTACTTGGCGTGTGATTGTGACTTGTCAGGTCTCTCATTTCTTAAGAAAATGTTGAAAGATATGTAGGCCATTGTGTGGTTTGTCTTTAAATTATGTAATATCGTGTCCCTTTTGTGTGGTTGTATAGGATGCTAGGGTTATATACAGTCTCAATATTACAGTGCATGTGCAGTTGCCTTCCAGTCATCTGAAGCCCCAAGCTTCAGGGTGAAGGTCCAATTGTTTGTCCTTCAGCTGGCCCAGGGATCCAGCAGGGCAGAGGAGGAATTGAGAATGACCGCTGTCTCTCTTCTTGTGGTACCTCTGGGAGCTCCCTTGAGTGTCTAAATTTCTGAACCAGACTCTGTATGCATCCACATGATGATCAACATTGTATTAAAGTAATTTGATGGGATGACTCAGGGAAAAGAAGAACATTCATATAAGTATAAGCTTCTTTAGGTAAATGCTAATCTATTTTTTAAATTTTTATTTTAAATCAAGATTTATCGTTATAGATTAGATACCTTAACATTTTGTTAGGCATTAAATATTTATGTAATAAATAATTGTTTCTGTCTGAAACATTTTTATGTAAGTGAATCTAAACTGGTTTTGAGTCTGAGTACGTTTACCTTCCATGCCAGAAATTCTTGCCTGATTTATTTCTAGAGTAGAAGTTAAGATTATATTGCTCAATCTATTTTCCTGTTATTGATAGATCTTATTTGTTTGACCTTTCTCCACTGTTGTGCTCGAAGAGAGGCAGACTGGTTATATATGAGGAAGCAAAAACTGCAAGAATTTCTGTTGCAGGCTCTCAGCCTTGTGCTTAAAAATAGCAAATAACAGGAGCGTCAGCGTGAATGGCTTTTCAAATATAGCACTAGAATGTATATGGTGAGAATTCTAGTAGCATATCTGTTTTAATATTTCTATTAGGTGGTTGGTTTGGGGGGAGGGGGGGTTGGGTTTTTTTGGCTTTTGCAAAATTTTTAGCCTTTCCATAACTATTTCCCCTTGGAAACTAGAATTTGTGAATGATTAATTCTAAAGGTCTTTAAAATTTGTGTTTTATTATTAAACAAAATGTGCTGGTTTTGTTTGCAAAAGATGCGTGGGGTTTTCTGTCATGAAATACATGTGTAAACGTGGGCACCACCGGCAAGTCTGCGAAGATATAATAATTTCATGGAAATAATAATGATCCTATAATGCAAGCGCAGTCAGCCTCAGCCTGCAGTCTTTGGTTGGGCAGAAATTTTTCTTGCTACTTTTTCCATTGGAAAAATGGAAATGTTTCCTCTGACCTTCAGGCACTTACCTTCTGCTGCTGTCTCAGAAACAGGATGCCTTGTTCCGTGCCCAGCAATACTGCAGGAACCCTTCTGGTTGAGGATGACACTATTAGTATTCCCCACACACTTACTTGTTTGTGCACCGAAATGAACAGAAGAATGTTTTCTTTCTGAAATACGGGAATTGATCTACATGAAAAATCAGATTATCTTCATAACTTATGTGCGAAGACAATCACCACAGTTAAAATTATGGTCTTCAGGCTTTCAAGAGTTTTTAAGCAATGAGCCTGTCACTAAGTGGGATTCTCTTAAGGTGCCCATCTGTTGGTATTCTTGCCAAGCAGCGTGCCGGTCAGACAGGCCAGCTTGCTATGGAGGTACTTTGGCATTTTCCAGAGGAACAGGTAGAGATTTATTTGTAAATGATGCGGACAGAATGTCTGCAAATGTTGCAGTCATACTCAGTTTTGTTTTGATGCACTTAGTCTTAGGAGAAGCTGAGGGGCAAGCTGGGCAAGATCTTGAAATACATTTGGCCTCATTAGAAGGTCTTCAAAATTGTTATTTTTTTCTTAAATTACGATAGAAGAAATATTAATTAAAGTATTCCGTAATCATGACTTAGGTACTCCAATTGCCACCAGAACACTCCCAAAGTGAGTGTTTCCCAGCACTGGGATGTATTTCTTTCTTTACAATTTGAAGAAGGTCTTTTTAGTTACACAGAGATGATAAGACAGTGTGAGTTCCCAAACAGCTGCAGAATACGTCTTTTTGAACTCAACCGTGCTCAAGGTTATCTGCCACTATCCAGATGCCGTTGTGCATATCTGTCTATATAAATTATATAAAAATATACATGTATTTTATCTATATATACACACACATGCATGCACATTGCATTTAATATACAAAATTTTACTAGTTAAGGTCACTTTTTGTCAGCATGTTCTCTACATAAATTTCAGAATTTTGTTGACAAAACTCTTCCTGTCAAGTTATACCGTCTCTGTCAGTAGCAAGCATCTCCAAGAGCAGGGCCTGACCCTAAACAACCAGTCCTTCAACAACAGTTGTAAAATGTCATTGCCACCCTGCCAAGGTCTGCTTTAACCAACCTTTTTTCTTTGCTCTCTAGAAGTCCCGGTGGGTGTCTCAGCTTTGTGTTGTTTATCGCTCAAGTTAAATATTGCTTTTTTTTTTTTAAACATTCTTCACCATTCCGAATAATTCTCCATCTAGCCCTTTCCCCATCTTTGTTATCCGAACGGCTGAGGAGTGTGGCCAGGCAGGCAACAAGAGGAATTTGCCTTTAGCAGATGGTTTATTTTAGGAGGATGAACCAATACTAATGTAGAAGAATTGACAGGATACTCTCAGCAATCAAAAAAGATTTTGAAATATGGGCTGTAGCATAAGGTTTTGCTGCAGTCACTGGAAAAATATTAAAAAGAAAGAAAATGTTGCTAAAATAATGGAAATAGAATTCTACGCATTGAAAGTTGAAAGTGAAGTGCATTCCACCCAACACCTAAGCCTTCAACCTAAATGCAGAATAAAATAAAAAAGATTGATTGTAAGCACCTTGGAATTCAGACAGCATGAATTTGCAAAAATGTGGTAGCAAACTTCTAGGAGAATGTTGGTGTTTTTTAGTCCATAGAAATTTTTTATTTTTGAAGTCTGGGGCTGTGAATGGAAAACAAATTGTTCATGAGCTGTGCTTAGACTGACAAAAGGGTTAGAATGCATTAATGGGAGAGGGCAGTTAGCGTGGGCTGGCTCGTAGTTCCTGCAGCAGCAAAGACACTTTTAGTTTGCAGAGATTCTGGTTTCTTTTGGCACAGATGTCCTCTTTGTCCTCTGGCACAGTTTTCCTTGATTTTTCAAAGAAATATTGGATGTTTGTTGCCCGTCTATATCTAAGAAGAGCAGCTTGCTTCTCCCACTGGTATAATACGCCGTTGCTTATTGCTCTGCAGTATTCCGTGAGGGAGCATGCAGGACTGGATAACCTCTAAAGAGCAGCTGCCTTTGGATATTTGGCACTGTTATTAGCAATATACTATTGGGATCACAGGCTCCTGTAATAAATTTAGCAATCTTGGCTGCTCTATCGTTATACTTATCTAGCACCCCTCAGAGCTAGAGAATTTGAAAAGTACATATCCTATTCTCACTGTGGTGAATGCCACTGCACGAATAGGAAGCAAATAATAAGTGTTTGTATTTTTATGAAGATTTGACATTTAACTTTCAATATCTACGGATTTCCTCCAGCTGTATACTGTGCTGTCTTTCATTGCCCTTGAGGACAGCCCAGGGGAAGGGGGCTGAAAGGTTGCTAATGACAAAGAAGGGGAAAAATCAGTGAGGAAAATATAAGTTCTTGGAGTTGCCCAAATGTTCAGAAACCAGAGTGTGCTTTCTGAACCTTCTCTGAAGGTAAGTTAGGAATAGGCAATACTCAAGTTTGAGCGATAACCTTCTCAGTGAGGTTTCCTGCTGTTCTTCAGGTAAAGGGAAAATAATAGTCATGTAGTCCAGTGTAACATGGAGATCACACAGCATAACCTAACTACAAATACAGTTAATTTTCTCCCCCTTTTAGGAAGCCAGTGTATCTTATTCTTTGACCTGACTGATGAATGTACAAAAAGATGATTGTGAATTCACATACATCAACATTGGATGCTGCCTGAAGTGCCCAGGCAGCACTTCAGCTGCACTTTATTAGGCGTATTTTTTACATGTGGACAGTAAAAACTTTCACTACTTTGTGAAATTGTGATTCATTTATTCTAACGAGATAGATAGCCGTTCATTCCCAAATGAACAGCTGCGTGAAAGCTTTTCACAATTTATAACTTGATATACAGTCTGTATTCTTAAACGTGTGATGCCTGTGAAATTTGGCTGACCAAATTAACCAAGTTCAACTTGATTATCTGCCAGCGTTTGCATAACCAGAGAAATACACGGCTTTTCCTTTCTCTACATAGAAGGTGTAGGGGTGGCCTAAATCAGACTCTTTCATATTGTACCACCTTACTAAAAGATGGATGCAGTGTTTCCTCTGCGCTCACTGGCAACGGTTTGGGGAGTATAACAATATAGCTTTGGATACCTTGATGTTTACTACCGAATCAAGAACTCTCAAAGCAGCAGCGATCCAGGAATGCAAGCACCCAGAGCTGACCTGCCTTCGTTTCTCCACTTCGTGGCAATTCTTCTCCATGTTCATAGGCAAACTAGAATGAGTTCAGACACGTGCCCAGAAATGTGATGCATTAATCCAAAAGTCTTGCAGCTGGCACTTTGTAATCTCATATTTGCATTATTAATCTCCTCTGAAGTGTCTGTTTCATGCGTTCAGATCTGCTGCAGTGCATTCTGTGAGGGAATCTTGGGGCTTTAAGATGGGTGCACAAAGAAATACAATTTTGGATGGAAAACAGACAATTTTTTAGAACGAGTGCAAAACCAGGAAGATAACAGATGAGTCAGGAGGATTTGTTGGACTTGATCCCAAACACCTAAAATTCCCTGACAGGAGCTTCATTTTTTTTCTTCTACCACTGCAAACTTTTCTATTTAAGATAGTGCTTAGAATGGTGCCTTCGCTCTGTGGAGTGCTTACAAAAGTGGTAACGCACAATGTGCAGTTATACATCTTCTACTGATGCATGCTGTCTTGTGGAGATATACCGGTATGCGCAGCAATTGCAAGCCTAAGTTACCAGTGAAGCGTTACAGGTAGCTCCCTGCCAGCAGAAATCTTATAAACTTTCTGATTCTGCTGATAATCTGTGATTTTTCCATATGGAGATTGTGTTCTTTTCAGACCATACCTTTAAAAAGGATCTTTGATAAGTTGATGGGACTAAGACACTACACAGGTTTGGGACGAGGCATTGGGTATCTTTGACTAGACCATACTTCATGACTTCCAAAAAGACCAGCTGAAGATCTGCAGTTATATTTTGTCCCTTAAGGATTTTCCTTACTCGGGGGTTGCAGTGGCTTTTACATTAGCGTTCACGCAGCTTGTCTTCTGTTTCCTGTTTTCATCTTCGGCTTTTGTGGTTCTTATTATTTATATTACAGTAGTCCTTAGACCAGCCTACTAGCATCAGAGTCCCGCTGTACCAGGTGTTCTACAAACAAAGATGATGATTCAGTTCTCTAAGCATCAAATATGTTAAAATGTGTTAAAAAAACACTAGTGCAGATATATAAATTAAAATTAATAAAGTACATTATTATTGCCATAGTGATAGTTTGGGTTCCCCTAATTTTATCTGAAGCAAAGCACTGCATGTAACTCTTTTATGTGTTTGCTCTTCTACCTCTTCACTTTCATGCAAACATCCTAAAATATTAAATATTCAGCAAATTGAGCTGGATTTGTCCTGAAATCGCTTTTTGGGAGTGCCTGTAGTTACTCTGGTATTAAAAGATGGCCACCCATACTGCCTCTTCTGTGTCTGCTCTAATTAAAAGTGGAAGTAGGTGCTCAGTATCCTGTCAGCGGGGAAAATCCCAAGTATAAGACCAGAATGAGGAGAATAAATGTGGGATTGAACAAAACAAACATGCTGTAGGGGAACACATGGGAGGAAACTCAGCCAGTGCATTTTCACCCAAAGGATGTAGTCTGGAATGTGTGTTCAAAGGCTGTATGTTCCTAAAAATATCATCAAGGAAACACCTTGAGTGAAATGAAGTACGTTTGAGAGGAAGAGAGCAGAGAGTAATAGCTCTTTTAAAAAATATTTGCTTTTTGAAAAAAAAAAAAAAGAAAAATCCTGAGAATATTAGTTGTCATCATTTTGTTTATGGTTCATAATATGACAGTTGTCCTCACTTTGTTTATGGCTCATAATTAGGGGAGAGAGCATTCTATTTTAAGATCATTGCGGGAATCCTGAGTCTCAGACAAACACTGTGTTCGCTTGTAATGGTGCAGAGAAGGCAAACAAATTTCAGCAAAACATCTGAGAATGTAAGTGGCCGCCTCTTTAACGACAAGATGACCAAGAGAAGAATGAGACCCATTAATTGTTTTTATGCTCCCTAACTCATGAATGAGCCTGATCCCGGTGGTGCTTTAGGATGAGACCTAACTAAAGGTGGTAATTGCGTCTAAACGTTACCTGTGGAGATGCTCAAGCTTAATAAGAGTTGTCATTTTAGCAACTGTTGTTATTAGGTAGACTTTTGCACTGGGAGGGGGGGTGTCACGGGATTCATTCTTGTACCAGAAAGGTTTCTGGGGCCTTTTTGATTGAAGAGGTGCTAAGCAACACAGAGAAAAATCCCAGCTGGTGGGCAGTAATTACCTTGCTGCTTACCAGTAGAAGCCTGAAGTAGTACAGAAATTCCAGAGCCTACAGTCTAGTCAGGATTTCTCTGTGTGTGCCACCATTCCTGCAGATGTATTAGATTATTTCTAATTGTACTGAGAAGGAAGAACAATCTTTGCCTTATAGCATATGTGAAAATGATAAAAATGAATGCAGGGATGTATACCTAATTGAAGGGGCTTTTAACCAAACGGAATGGAATCTAAAAACTAACAAAACCTTCCCTTTTGTTCACACAATGCGTTTTCGTAGTCATTTTGGAAAAACACCAGTAGGGTGCATAGTTGGGCTGCACAGTGGTATGGTGTTGCCATTTACCGTAGTTTCAGTCCAACCGATTTGATGTATGTCGTGAGGGGTTTTTTAAGTTGTTCTTCCTGGGGAAGATTTTCATTGATCCCCTCCCCCGTAACTGTGGAAAAAGCTTTACAACTTGGTTACAGTATATACCAAAAACTCAGATGAGAAAGGACAAAAAAATTGTCAGACCTGAAAAAACGTGAAAGAAACCCAAGCCCCCAAACCCTATGCCTTTTTAAGTCACTTATGACTCACAGTTTTGACGGACTTAATTTGGCAGCACTTGTGGTATATTTTGGGTATATTTGTGGAAGCCCACAATAGTGGGGTTTGTCATCCTTTGTATTCAATAATTCAACACAGATTTTAGTCTTTTAAATCATTGGTGTTCTTTTGAGATCTTTTCAGGAGTGAGAGTTAGCTTTGAATTACTTGAAAAGTATTATTAAATAGATTATGTAAAGAACGCGTGATCGCCTTTGGAGGTTTTCTATCCTTTAATCAGGGGCAGAACGCCTGGGAGCGGGGCCAGAAGCAAGGAGTTGGCAGGGACTGTGCATCCTATAGAAGAGGGAAGGGAATTTGGAGTGGAAACCTGAGCACAGACAAGGGAATGGAGGAGAACAAGCCAAAAGCAGGGTGTGCAGCTCTGAGGAGAAGGGGCAGAAGCAGTGGGAAGTCGGGCGTGCTGACAGCAGCCACTTGACCAAACCAGGCTGTACCGTCTCTTCCACAGCTGGAGCCAACCTGCCTGCGGTCTCCAAGTTGCAGTCCCCTGCCCTTGTCCTGTCCTTGGGGACAGCACTCTGCGGAGCGCTCTCCCCAAATCGTCATCTTCCTTCTGCCCCCTCGACAGCCAGTCCCTTGGGACAGGGTGGTGGGCACGCAGCCCTGCGCGGCTGTCGCCCTCGCAGAGCCTGTCACAAGCCCCTGACAGACCCTTCGGGCCCTTTGCCTGACCTAAGGGGGCTGGAAGAAATTGAGGGTTTCAGCCTTGTTTTTGAGTGGAGGAGTGGAGAAGGCCTAGGGGCCTTCCAGTACCTGAGGGGGGCCCACAGGAAAGCTGGGGAGGGGCTGTTTGCAAGGGCATGTAGCGACAGGACGAGGGGCAGTGGTTTTAAACTAGAGCAGGGTGGGTTTAGATTAGACATTAGGAAGAAGTTCTTTACACTGAGGGTGGTGAGACACTGGCCCAGGTTGCCCAGAGAGGTGGTGGAGGCCCCATCCCTGGAGACATTCAAGGCCAGGCTGGATGAGGCTTTGAGCAACATGATCTAGTTGAAGGTGTCCCTGCTCACTGCAGGGGGGTTGGACTACATGGCCTTTACAGGTCTTTTACAACCCAACACATTCTATGATTCTATCTAATCTAGCTGCTAGGACGAGTCAGCAGAAATAACTAAATATGTGCGAGATTTTAAGTGTTTGGTATGAGGGTGAATGAGCTGCAAAGCTTGTCAGGGTGCGAGCACCTGAACACTGGAAAAACGTGTTTTTATTAAATTAGAGTAAATTACAGAAATTAAAGGTTTGACAAGGATTTTAGAGAAATTATTCTGACGCTCTGACTGATAGACAACCATCTAAGCCTACTTTCTACTCTTTGATTAAACTAATTAAAATGCATTTGAATATAAGGTAAATTAATCTTTAAAGAAGATATTAAAGTGTTATACAGTAAAATTGTCTTGTGTCGAAGATGCTTTATGAAATCAGATTATGTCAAATAAAAAACTCCTAACAGTCATTTTTCAGAATATCAGAGCTCAGATAGTATAGATAGCTCAAGATCTAAAAAGTAGTGTTGAAAGGATATTAAAGATAAGGTATTATTTAACTCCTGTAGAGCACTTCTAAGAGTTGTGTAGGTTTTCTCCAAAAATGCGGCACTGAAATTTTGTTTGGCTGTTGGCAGAGCAGTACCAGAAGTAATATAGCTGCAGTAATTTCAAGCGCAGAACATGATCTGTCCTGGGCCAGTCTCTCGATACGAAGGTAAAGACTTTAAATACAATGCACAATTTTCTTCTTTTTGAAACATTTTTTTAATTTACTCTGTAAATATGCTAGACTAATTTTCAGTAAGCAATTACTTCATGACCCATAGGAACAGTTTCTGCCACTTGCTCACTCACACTTTGCCTAGCTATGTTTTTCAGTTTATACAATTAATCAAACGAACTTACAAAGCAAGTAAATAATATTATGTTGAAATTAATCCTGCTTGACTTCGCTTTTTGACCTTTTTTGGGTGTCTGAGTATTTTTTCTTCAAAAGACACGTAAGAAAATCCTGTAACTGCTTTTGAAGAGCCATCGCAATCTTACTGTCCTGCTGAGAACCACCAATATCCCGGTCCGTGAGGAACCACATCAAGTAGGTTACAGAGTATCTCCCATCCGTTGTTGCTTTCACAACCGCCCACTGAAGGCAGTTGAGAGATACCCGGTGATACTAGAGTAGTGGTCCATAGTGATTTATACACTAGACTATACTTTCTTGTGTCTTTTTCCTGCCTTTATTTTTTTTTAACCATTCCACATTTTCAGACCAATCTTGTTACACTTCTAGTGACAAGAGAAACTTCAGAACGTTTGACAATTCCCTCACTGTGAGGCTTTGACAACTGGAATTAAGCATCTAAATTAAGCTAGCCGTCTTTTTCACAGTTGTGTATAGGCTAAATCTAATTGTGATGTAAATGATATTGCTGTGTCAGTTGGAATGCAAGGAAGAAATGAACTTCTAAGCAGGAAAAGCAGCTAGAAGAATTGATGAGGCAAACTGTACCTTATCTGATATCACTTTGCAGACTTATCTGCCTGCGTAAGACAGGTTAACATTAAATAAGGTATGCAGACCTCACAAATACAGCTTAATGCTGAATCCTATAAAAAATTTTTTTAAGAGAATGCTTTTACCACAAGTGAATGCCTATGTGTATGATAGGAAATATATTGTATCACAAATAATCTCCTCAGTAGGATCTGAGAAATGAATAGAATTTGTTAGCATATGGTCAAGTGTTTTGATAAAAAAGTAGGAATATTTCCATGGGGAAGCCTACTGGAATTTTCTTAGTAAGGAGCACTTGCTTTTCTTCTCTCATAGTGCTGCATTTTCTCCCATTCTCCAAATATTGTCTTGTGCTAATTAGCCTCCTACCTGCTTTTTCCCAATGCCAATTCTCACTGTCTCACACCACGTTCAGTGCTTGAATCCCCTTCCTTCTGTCTTGCGCTGGCTGGAATCCATCTCTCTGCATGCTAAATATGTTAATTAATTTTCTCATACACTGGACTGATATATAAACTTGTTTTATCTAATCACACATATTGGTTGTAGTTTCTTACAGAATACATGTACCTTCATATATGTTCTGTAGTAACACGGGAAAATTAACTTGAGGCCGTATCTCCAAATATATACTTCTCCATCATCCCTAGAAACCGAAAGTATCAGTCAACTAGAGATGCATCATGAAGCAGGCCATCTCTGGTGGCATCTCTGCTTCCCCTGGCCATTTTCAATGCAGTCACGATTTTCTCTTTGAAAATGGAGGAATGTGCAGGGAAGGGAAAGCTATGAGGGTAGTGAGCAATGTGATGATATTGTCAGTTAGAACTGCTCTACTACAAAGTATGTTGCAGGACAGAAGAGAAGAAAGAATTTGTACAGAATATTACATTGCATTTGGGATTACAATGCCTATGTAAGGGATCATTAGCAAATGACCACTTTTGTCCCTAAGGAAAGATGCAATCTCTGCTAACTATAAAATACTCTAATTATATAGTCTGAATATCAGTGAGGGCAGAAAATGATAACATACTGCTTACATTAGCACAACTTCTTGTCTGTGGGAATGGCTAGAACCAGATGCTGGAGATGTTTCAGGTAAGCATAGGTATAAAAAGCTTTCCCCTAAATAACTCCACGTTGCTTTTATTTCAAAAGAAATTATCTTAGCCCTTAAGCCAAAGTTTTAATATCCTTTTCAAAATTGTTGACAATGTTTGTGTATTCTTGGGATGCAAATATCTCACCTCTGTTGTCTAAGAAGAGAAGAGAATTCATTTCTGCCCTGAAAACTTCCTCAGACAATGAGTTCCATAGTTTAACCAAATTTTTAAAATGTTGTTAAAATTTTGTTAAAACGTTGTTAAAAAAATGTTGTTAAATGTTAAAAATGATATCTTTAGTTGTTTTTCAGAAGTTCAGATATTAATTTATTAAACTTTTTTTCTGTTAATCTGAGACAAAAATCTAATCTTGGTACCCATCGTGAGAACGTACCAGTTTGTCCAGTTGCAGTCTTTTCTCCTGCGTAAAAGAGATTTTTGTATGCAATCTTGTGTCTTTTCTCTGGTTCTGCAGTTCCCTTTTTAGAGGGAATGACACATAAACACAGAATTCAGGTGAAGGCCCATTACTGATTCCTTGAGGAAATAGTTTATAGTGTTTTTGGTGTCATTCTCCATCCAGTTCCCTATGTATCTTAACGTTGTGTTACCTTATTTTGGCACAATGATCAGATGTTTCTGGTGAGCTTTCTACAGTTAAATCAGTGGTCGCAAAATGTATTTGGTTTGATACAATTAATTAGAACTCTCGTAATTTGTTTTTAATTTTTTGGGGTTGTTTGCATTATTTGGTATTTTTGAGCATTGTTTTATTTGTCTTTATGTTGCCTGTTCAGCTTGATCGTTTAGGATTTCTGAAACTCTTCATGGCATTTTTGCTTCTGACTTGTTGGTTGTTTTATGTCATCTGCATATATTTTTTAATTTACTACTCATTACTGTTCCTAGGAGATTTAGTCAGAAGTATGGAGCAATTCATTGCCATAGTGAAAATCAACCATTTCTTTTTATTCTTCCCTTTATAGCCAGGTTTTGACCCAATATGATACTTTGGGCCATAATGTGCATTACACATTATGAGTAAGTATTTAGGAAGAAATCTAAAACATTCCTATGCTCCCTCAGCACAAGAAGATACTTCTGTGAAAAGCACAGATTTTACAAGTTTCCCTTATCTTGGCTAGCTTTGAGGCTTTTTTTTTTTATGTTTTAAAGGATTCCATTGTATATTCATTCCATATGCCAAGGAACAATACGGTGCAATAGTTTTTATTTTGTTAGCACCCAGCAAGCCTGTAACCTTGTGAAAGCACTTTACAAACATGGGAGCATCCAGAACCGAAGTGAGGCATCTTGCTCAGTAAGGACCTTTCACCATCTCATTGGCGAAGTCTCATTTCAGCTGCTCTACCACTTACCTCCTTGCTTCAACAGAAAGGAAACTGCAAATAATATAAATGCAGAGTGAAATTAAAAAAAAACAACCAACATTAATTTAATGGAAATCCTTTAGTTCAATTTTGTCGATGCCTCCTCCTAATCTTGCTTTGCTATTTTTGTCTTTGTATTGCCATATAGCGTTCAGACCCCATTAGTGCTATCTTGCTTCACTTTTAATAGCTTTTCTTTAAATCCATTAATACTCTAAATGGGATTACTCTTTCTGATGTCCAAGAATCAGAAGGGAATCCTCGGAAGTGGAATTGTTACAATTTAAAAATCAGAGTATTGCTGCCACTAATACAAAATTTGGATCTTGGCGTCTCTGCTCTGTTCAAAGATCTGGCACGGGGGTTAGAGAGCAGAAAATTAAGCTGTTACACATCCTCCCTTTTTTGTCCTTGTCCTTTGGAACGTGCTTTTGTGGAGGTGTGTTCTCAGGCCTTTGCAGAAGAGAATGCAGTAGGGTAACTGTATGGGTCATTAGATTTCCACAGATTTCTGAGGGTGTACCCCATCTGCGGGCACAGCTCAGGACTTAAGGTGCAGAGCACAACCATTCGGTTTGGTGGGAGGAAAGTGGTATGGCCACAGTTAAGGTTCTCTTACCCTGAGTAGGTTCCCAGGGTTGCTGGTGCTTTCAAGTAGATCTAGCTTGAAACCTCTATTTATTCTGAATACAATCGTAGAAGTAATAAGACGATGGTCAGTTACTGTGTTAAATGGTTGGGTTACAGGGAATGCTTGAAACGCCCTACATTTTTAAAGATTTTAAGTTTTAATTGGGCCAGTTGGCTTTGCTTTCATCAGGTTTTTGCAATGTGACAAGCAGCAGATAGTAGGACTGGGAAAGGCCAGTGAATTTAGACAGACAAAGCTGCTGACTTGCAGTTACTGTTTACCAGCAGGAAGGGGTTTATCTCATTACTTTTCCCTTGAGATCTAAGCCCGGCCCACGCACGTACCAGAATATTTAAATATGCATAGAAACTATTTTCAGACCCTTTAAAATCAAGTTTTCTTTCACCTCAGCTGGCTTCATGTCTGTGTCTTTGCCTCTGTCGGGTTCCTGTGTTGAACGTGTAATTCTTTCATTAGTGCTTCTTTAAGGCAAACTACAAAATCTGCTGACCCATAGAATTTTGTCCCTGGTATGAGTTTTGTCAAACTGTCAATTCTGTCAAAAGAATTTTGACATTCTTTAAATGTCAAATTATGTTCCAGGTACATCATTTTCAGTATCACTTCAAGGCTTAAATTCAGGTTGTATGCTGGAATGCATCAGAATGTTGTATAGCATGAGTCATGAAGAAAACTGCAGACTATCTTTGAAAAAATGATTTATGCTGTGCCTCTTATTCGGAACTGTAGGTCTGAGAATGTTTTAAACAATGTTGAATTGTCTAAAATGGTTAATGAAAGAAAACCAGGGGCCTAGAACTAGAAGATAAGAGTAATTTCTGTGACAAATAATTCGGAGGAACTTCTGAATATTCTCTGGAATTTTTTTAACCTTTGTCTTCTATCTCTGTACAATCTTAAGATTCCTGGAAACACTCAAATAGATGTGCTCGGCTTTTGAACCACATCTGCTGCCTCTAGACTGAGAGTTGTGCAACTGACTGGTGAAATTCATTTGCCTAATTCTTTCTTATAAAGGGTGGAAGGTGCGATAATATTTCAGTTTGGAACAGAAGCGTGCTCTGGATTAAGCGCGTAGGTACCTCATTCTTCAATCACAGCTAAATACCTTCTTCTTTGGAATTTGCTGTTTCAGCAAAGTGTTTTCTTTCCTCACATCGAATTCTGTTTGATGTTGAGGAGCATAAAGATCTCTGTGATATTTTGCGGAGAAGACAGATTGTGTAACATCATGTGGTGACAGGAATATAATAGTCACATAACGAGCCTTTCTACACTGACACATTTTACCAAAATTGTTAACATTAAAGTTTAAATATTTGGGTTTGTTATTCGTGTTTATACAATACTCCACTGCAGGGGTACCTTCCTGGTACGTTTCGAGAACTGAAAGGAAGGGCAGCTTTAAAAATAGTAGGATGGGTGCGCAGCTGGGTTGGATGGTGACCAAGCATCTCAGAAGGCCTTCAGTGAGTCACAGTCACAGCTCTCTCGGCACTCCCATCCCCGAGCGGCTGCTCTCCAGCACAGCCACCCCGCCGACCCTGTGGTGTATCAGAGCTGACTTCAGCTGCCTCAGAACTATATGTAGCTCCAGAGCCACAGGTTGGTCCCTCTGGCATAGATTGTTCAAGTTCGTTATGTCCTATGGTTGTTGGGTATGCTGTACGGTTTGTTATCCCACTACGTTATGGAGGTATTACAAGGCAAGAAGCATATCCCTGTGGTAGTCCCTGTGGAAGAATACATACATGAATGTACGTATGAAATGCAGATACTTCATATTTTTTCTGAAAATCTCTTCATGTGTCACTTCGATTCTACAACAAAATTTGTTTTCTGAAGTTCAACTTCAGTTTTTAATAGGCATTGAGCTTTTAGTGATGAATGCTGATTAACGTGACTGACTTTCTGTGCAATTTGTCTCCAAACCAATTTTTTAAAATTGGAATCTATTTTTTGTGCCTCTGCTATGTTTGAGGTATTAGACGTTTACTGCTTCTATTTTATATCCTGTCACACCTTTCTGTCACTGTAACAGAAAAATCAGTGTGAAAGCATGAATCTCATTCCTTGTTTCTCCATTTAGTTCTTTGATTACATCATAGATTTTAGCACATACAGGAGACACAAGCACTGATTACTTTTCTTACTGTGAATGTCTTTTTGCCTACTGCCATCACAATTGCCTCATTTGCACTTTTTTAGTTGACGCTGATTCTTACTGACCTTAATCCCTCTTCTGAAGAGAAATGCCTGTCGAACCTTGTAATACTGTCAAAAAGCATGAAGTTCAGAGAATCGTAGCCTAGTGATGGAAAAGTCCTGTTGGGTCATCCCGTCCATCTCTTGCCAGCACAAGATTCTCCACAGGGCTGTGCTCTCTAATGCCCTGCCTCCTCGAGAATGGCAGGTAGTTCTTCAGCTGAAACCCAGAGATTGATCCATTGTACATATAGGTGTCCCGTTGCAACATTTCTCCTCTGTATTTGCTCAAACTTTGACCTGAAGACCATTCGGGTAATAACTGATTGTCGATCCAGGCCACCTACATGTGCATGCGACTGTGGTGTATCATAGCCAAAAGGCAGGAGCGAAAACTGGCAAAATAAAACATATTACAGATGTCTGAAGGACACGTGACTGAGCAGACTAGTGTCCTGTTCCGCACTGGCAGGCAATTCTTGCCAAGAAGCTGAGTATCAGTTGCTGTGTTTATTAGTTTAACAGTGTGGCAGCTGTTTTCTCAAGTATCTCAACATTATATTGGGTAAAATTTTGAGCTTAGCAAAGCTGTGTATTTCTTTCAGGTTGCCTGACCTATAGAGTAGTATGTAAAAGCTGTACATCTTGCAATAAAAAGTCATTTGTGATGCTGGAGGATCTTAAATAAGTCATTTTGGATGGATATGACTGAAAAGCTATCTTGCTGACAGTAGCACTCTATGTATACATCTCAGAGGCTGGTTTTTTAGAATAAATGTAATACATCATAGCTATTAAAAGTTGAGAGATTCTCAGGAGGAATCCTGTTTTTTTACATGGTCCTGGGGCGTAAGGCTTCTCATCTGCTACAGACCATATTGAGCAGAGGCTGGGTTTCAGAGCTTTTAATTTTGGAGGCTTTTATATGTATATTTATAGTAGTCTTATTTGAACTAATAAAGTGTTTCTCAAGGAACAGCCCATAACTCTGATACAGGGTTTGGAGTTTGGTGTGTTCTTAGGGGCTGTAAGGAACAGTCCATCAGACCTCTCTGGCAGATTTCTGCTCTTAGAAATATCCTTAGTTATACGCTTAGTTTGTAAACTGTTATGTTGTGACTGTATACTAGGCAGTCATGTTGCAAGCTGTAAGGACAGTGGCTGCCTTAAATTACCATGCATATAATTAATCCTTAAAATAACTGTCACTTCCGAGGTAGGGGAGAGCTATAAAGAGGATCTCAGAAGCATCTTCTGAGAAGACAATGTCTCCCTCACATTGTATCATCAAACTAATCTTTTGATGAGAACTACCTCTTAGTTCCTTCAGGACTGAAGTCTTTGAGTTGCTGAACACTGATGAGCATAGCTTGTAAAGAGATTCTAAAAAGGTGATTCACACTGAAGACAAATTTTTAACTCTTTGCAAGGAAATGCTGGAATAGATACAACTATTGAAAATAGCTCTTTTCGCACATAAGTGGTGAAATCTATTATGCAGTCCTCTCGTGAATTCTTGGACGCATTGTGCTATCTGAAGTATCAGTTCTACGATTATATCAATATGACAGGTTCTACTCACAAAATCCTTAATGGAATTGATATTTGAAATCAAAATATAAAATTCCATATGGGGAAAAGCATCATGTCATGCAGACCTAAGAGCAGAATTGAGACTAAGAGGTGGTCTTGCAAATATAAACTGCGATATCATAAGAAGTATGGAAAAATATGTGCATGCAGAAATCTGGGTTTTCTTAAAATACTAACTGTATCTGTGTCATTCTCATCAGCAGAAAACAAAAGATCAAATGAAAAAATATGCTTTAGTTTGAGCCATCATCAAAAAGAAAAATTTTCTTTTTTCTCCCAGATAGGATTTGAATTTACTGTCCATGTGAAAAATGGTAAAAGTGGATAGGGTTTTGAAAACTCAAGTCCTTAGTTTATTATGTACTCTTAAAACTTGGAGAACAAAGTAGTTATTTGAAACTAAAATGTCATGTAATTTATGAAGTTAATGGAAGGTAAAACTTCTGACATTCCTTAAATTTTAATCCCTCTGTAGTGCATGTGATTTCATGTGATCTCTCACCCTCTGAGAAACTGCTTCATTATCTTGCATAACAGTTTGGCAGATCTCCATCTTTGCCCTGCTGAATAAAGGAATAGTGTTTCTACAGAAACAAGTTTGAGAATTTACAAGATGGAGAAGGAGCTCCAGGTTTAAAATCCACTTCTTAAATAACCAGTTGTTAGGAGCCAAGCTTTTTTACTGTTGTCATCTTGCTATTTAATGTTATAATAGAGTTACTTTTGTAGGAGCTGAATTTTACAAAAAAAAAATTTGCAAAATATTTAGAAGCTGTTTTCATTCCTAAAATAAGAAGCTGGTACTGTTTTCCTCTGTCTTTAGAATCAGCACTTTCATTGTTGGTTTAATTATATTTTGTAGCTTTCAATTGGTAATTTCATTCTGGTCTCTTTTCTAACTTGTGCCAGTATAAACAAGATCAGACGCAGATACCTGGTATCATGACAGTTTTACTCTGTTGTAGAGTTATTGGTTTCTTTTTTACCCGAAGAAAGATCCTGTTCATATTTTATTACCTAACCTCTGCTTCTACAGGGCTTTTTTTTTCCTGCACGCAGTTAAATTTAGGACATTTTTTAGTGAAAAAAATTATATTTACAACATACAAAAAATCAGGACCTATGAATTTCAGTTCAAAATTTGTCTTTTGCTTACAAAGAATTCCCAGAGAGTGGCGGAACTTCTGTAGTTTCCCTTTGTAGGGGAGAAGGGCTGCAAGAGCTGACTCTATGTGTCCCTGCTATGTGAGTGGTGTGAGCTCAAGTGTCCAGGATGACAAGGACCTGCACAGACTCAGCGCCCACAGAGCACACGTAGAAGGTTGCACTGGGCTGGTCTGGGACTGAGAGGTCTGAAAACACGTTGGGAAAAAATTCCGTGCAAGGGCCCGAAGCTCCCAATGGCATTGGAAATTTAGAAAGACCCTGTGAAAAATCACAAGGAAAGACACAATTTCTGTTGAGTTGCTATTGGGATATGCAGATAGCGCTCTGTACTTTGTTTACTGCTCATTTTTTCTTCTACAGCGACAGATTTGGCGAAATACAGTTCAGAAGTTCAGTGAACGTCCCGTTATTGAGAATTGTAATTCTTAAATGCCAGATTTTAAAGGAAACCTGTCCAGTTTATGCAGCAACTGCAAACCTGTGCTGCGACTCCTGTTACTGTTGGGATTGAACCTGGTAAAAAGAAGCTGCATGTTCTTTAGGTCTGAAAAAAACAAGGCACTTGGCTAAAGATTGCTGTGTAGGGGTGCATGCACCTATTCATGTATGTGTGTGCGCATGCGTGGCAACTAGAGGTCACATGGATTGGCACAAAATGCCAATTTGAAAATATTTATTTTACTAGTAAACAAATCAATAGCAATCACTAAAAGTTTCATTAGATTAATAATTTACACTTATGTAATACCATTGATTTAGTTATTGTGGATGCACTTGAAATCGTTTCAGCTGCATTTACATAGTTTAAATTTAATTTAATGAATTAATGGATTAATTTAATTCCTCAGAGTTGATTTAAATGTGTCTCCACTAAATTGGATATGAAAGTAGTTTAATTTAGAACACTACAGCCAAATAATTCACATGTAGAGTGGTAGCTGATGCTTCTGTATCCATTGTCTTTGAAGTGGTGTAGTATCAATTCCAGTTACAGTAGTTTTTCAAACTTAGTGCATGACCAAAGGAGTGGACAGCTTCTTTCATTCCACAGACATCCTACCAAAACCAGTATAAAGTAGGTTTAAAAAAATTAATCAGAGGCATTCCTACTCTGATTCCCTGTGTTCTGGTGTAGAAATTCTGGCCAGGATGTGAGTGCTGCTCTGATGGCAGCAATTGTTCACTAAGGAGTCAATCCATTCATCCGAAGTAACTGTATTCACTATTGATCCAGTAAGTTTAGCCACCTGCATAGGCTGCTTTTTTATTTGTGAAGTAGTCAACACACAGAACATTCTTCAGTTATTGCTGCATTAGCTGCTGAGTTGGAAATTTCATCTGCCTCTTGGGAATGGAAATTTAAATCTTGAGAGAAATTAGGAGATTTGTAACACTCGATTCCTTTGTTCTGCTAGACTGCCGCAGTGAGTGAGTAGTTCCTACTACGAAACAGAGTCAACGTAAAAGCCAGTGAACTTTAGCACAAGAAAGTAGGGAGGAGGTTTGTCTCTGTCATGGGAAATGGAGAAACAAGTATGAGTGTAGTGTATTTCTTTGCTCTAGAGAAGAGATGAGCACATACAGCACTGTTGATGAACTGGTGGTGTCCTTAGGACACCAAGGAAATTTCTGTTAAGTAACAGTATCTAAACCTGCCAACATCCAAGTGAAGTACTGGTAGTAAGACTGGTCTTTTAAAACCAAGATAATTTGCCATTGGCGAAAAGTAAAGTTTATAGATATGACAGAATGAGCCCCGGTGCAAAAACATGCCATTGGGACCCACAAAGGCTGTAAACACTTCATGATACATGCCAACTCCATTTAGATTTTCTTTTTAAAAAAAGAGGGGACGAGTGGATACAGCAGAGTGATGTAATATTTGATTTACGCTTTATGTAAAACAAGAGATTTTGTGATGGACTTTTTTAAGGGCGTATACTGCCCCCTTAAAACAAATAGTTCTGACTGCAGTCATTTAAAAGATAACCCAAATTTGTCCCCCGAGAAAAGGTACACGGCTGTAAATAGTGAAACTAAAATTTGACTTATGCATGTGTTACGTGTTAGTACAACTATAGAACTACCGAATGGAAATTTAAAAAGTTTACAAAATTTTGTGTGTTTATTTTATTTTGTGTCTGTTGAGTCCAAGTGTATTTTTTTCCCAAGTAAAATCACTAGGGAACAAGGTGCAGATAGTTTAGATGAGTTTGGGATGAGGTATAAAGTGTGTTAAGCTAGTCAGGGAAGTAAACATACTCTACTATTGTTTATTTTCAGCAGTGAAGTATACCCCTGGAAAAGATTCTTTTACATTCGTGCGAGCAGTTAGGCCAGTGCTTAGTGAGCTTTTCTACTTCTGTTTCTACTTTTGATCTACTTTTGATCGCCCCACTTCTTGTATTTATCACAAACTTACATGGATTGAAAAATTAAAATTCTTGCCAAAAGGCAAGATGCCACCCTTAAAAGTAGCTTCTGTTGTATCTGTCAGTTGATAACTGAATAACGCGTGATTTTTTTCTAGGTCGTTTGAACACATGAGGCAAAGATCTTGCTGATCGTGCGGCTGATATCTTTTGTCCTATAACATTTTATCAACTTCCTTCCTAATTTGACTGAGGTTGAGTGAAACATTCAGGAAGTACAAGGCATGAGATGTGTATATGGCATACTGAGGGAGGTGGTTTTTAAAAAAACAAGAAGATAATCAAAGGCTAAGAAAATGTTTTTTGAACTGGGGCAGTGTGGAGAAACAGCCTCTAAAATTAGATAGGTAATAAAATAATGCTCACAGCAATAACACTGCAGCATTGATAAGTGATTAAATAGACTGAAAAACTGAAAGACCCACTTTTGAAAAAGCAGCGCTGATCATAACCGCATGGAGAAAAGACAAGGACTAACTTGGAAGAAAGCACAGGAGAAAAAAGTGATTTTCCTCTATCGCACATCTGACTTTAGCAGAGCAGTGCGAAGTATCTCTTGAAAGCATGCTAGAAAGTACTTCCTTGCAGCAAGCCTTTATCCATCTTAAATATACAAAACCCGATAGAAATGCCATTTAAAAGCAATTATTTAGAAGGCTGTCCTTAAGTAGAACCATTATGCAAAGCAAGAAATACCACAGATTCCTGGCATTCCCATTCTGTTAGTTCTGCACTTGGTCTCTCCAAGCTCTGCTCAGGAGCCAGAGGACCTGGAGAGGGCTGTGTTTCAGTCCGCCATGTACTTGCAAGACTTTCCATATCAAGAAAGCTGCATGTAAAAAAAAAAATTCCCCACCAGGAATGGCTCTCAGGATGGTGAAATTGTTATTGCCAGCCTGCCAAAACAAATCCTGATAAGGAAAAGTAAACAAATCCAGCGAAAGTAGAAAGGTGACTTTTTTGCTTTCCTTTTATTATTCCCAGAGGGAAGGGTGGAGTCACAGGGAATAATAGTACATGTTTCCTTTAACATTTAGAGACAAGGTGATTCCACTAGCAGAGTAAATAGCCTGTGTTCCATTAATGTCTTGCAGTTTGTATTTCAGAAGGGGAAACTTCATTGAATTTTAGATCATAGTGAGCCTCTTTACGGTCTTTTTATAAGAGAATAAATAGCAGGGAGTTCGGTTACGGAAATTATTTTATAATCTTTAGATTCTGATTGAAATTTTTAATTTTGTTTGACATTTAAAGGCAAATTAGAAAAATGATGTTGTGACTTAATAAATCACAGTGATGATCTCTGGACACCTTTGTAGAAATAAATGACATCTTTGAAATATAAAGGACCTGTCCATTTGTTTATACAGCTGACATCTAAAACCAGCTTCCAGGATTAGCAGTTTCACATAACAGTGCCAATTTTGTATTTTGGTTTTCATTATAATTGTCTGTAGATAGTTTAATACCACCATGCCTACGGGGTTATGCAAAATTCCCTCTGGATGTCAGTGAGATTCTGTGGATATTGCGGATCCAGGTATTTCAATCTTTAGTGTAAAAATCAATTTCAAAGATAATGAAAATGCAAAGGGCCATATTAAAGTTCCATAAATTTTGGTAGAACTCGAGGAGTCTTACGAGGGAGTTTGTTCAGTATCTGTAAGAATGACTTGGCAATATAGTCGCAATTCCACAGGAAGGGGGAAAAACCTGTTGTGCTAATAATGGTCATTCTCTTTCAGTCTGCTCAAAATACGTCTGTAAATTAGAGGAGGTCGAGCAAAATGTTTTAGTTATGTCTCTGCCTTTTTTTCTTTTTCTCATTATTTTAGTCTGTTGAGTTGAAGCCCTATCTCAGTTTGTAGGTGCCTCCCCACTGCTCTGTATTCTCACAAAAGAACAGAGGTTTTTAGAGATGTATTTGCTACTCCCACAATGATGGTCTAGCGTGAAGTATTCTGCTTTCCAGTCTTATATAGAAAGTATAATGTACATTGCTGTTACATAAATATATGGTTATTTCAGAGGAGATTTCAAAGCACCGTGTCAGAGCAGTCCTACCACGCACTGCAGCGACCTGAAAGAAAAATTAGCTAGTGTCTGCAGCGTTCTTTCAAAGCATTTTCCCCTGTGATTTATCTTTCAATCGATTGCTCCTCTTGTGGAATTATTCTCTAGTTTTAAATGACGAAGAATAAGAAATAATACCACTCTGTTCATATATAGTGGCTTATTTGCTGACTGTCACAACATTTGGAGCCTTGCCAGTTTGTTTTGCCACTGGAGGAAAAAGTTATGATCTAGACGTTCTGAAGCATACTTTCTGAAAGTGACTTCATTACCTACCAGTCAGTCATCTTTATCTTGAATAAAGATATCTACAGATGGTGAGTATCTAATCTTCTCCTTCAGCCCAATTATCAGTAGCTCAAGAAAAACTACATCAAAATAAAAAAATGCAGAAATTGAGAAAGCAGGCTCTCTTGCTGTTTGTATGAAACCAATTTGTTTTGTCTGCAGTAAAGTCTCTCTTCAGAGACTGAAAATTAGCTTCATAGTCGGGAAAACCACTGCTGAAACTGAGTGGTACGCTGCCATTAGCAATTTCCAACTTAGTGGTGTTTGTGTTGTTTGCAGCGGTGGCACTGAGACCTCAGCTGGTGATAGCGCCTAATTGTGCTAAGAGCTCTAATTGTATGTGTATAAAGTAAGAGGCAGTTCCTGCCCTGAAGAGTTTACGCAGTTCAATATAGAAGATGGACAAAGCAACGGAAGGAACCATGCAAACAGTTGTCCTTCGGGGCGGGGGGGAACGGGAAGAGAGAAAAAGCTGAAAGAGTAAACCAGCTCTTTTATTTTGAGAGGGTCAGTACGCAAAAACAGATTTTCCTAGTTTTTTCTTTTAGGCAGTTTGAAGTAGAACGTCTCTGGCCTTCACACACACCTTAGATTTAATTCCTGGTGATTTATGTGTGTCCTACGGAATATTTATCAATATATATTAAAAAAAGCACTGTCCAGTGTGGACAGTGTCTGGATTGAGCTTTCCTGGAACGTTAGAAAAATCCTCCAGATGGCAGAATAACTGCTTCAGTGTACATACAGTAGATGGGGATGTAGTTTTATCCCTCCCTACAAAACATTCCTGGTTTTGAATTGGTATCTGATAGAGTAACTGGGTTTTTTTGAAAGCAATTTTGATCAGAGCCTGTGGGAAATGACACAGTTAAGGAATATTTGCTTGTGCTGACTGAGTACCTTACCTTTGTTCTGTTCCTAAATAACTAAAAGTCAGAATCAAACTTATTTGTATGTGGAGTGGCTTAAAAGATTTCATTAACAGTACAAAGAAGGTAGATGCACTTGGAGGATGTGGGATGTTTCCAGGTCGTGTTTCACATTCCATTTATTGCTGCCCAGCGCAGCAATAGTGGTAGGAAAGCTTCAAAATTAAACAGAATGTGAAGCAAATTCTGTTTTGGTACTCATCTTTTACTTAGTGCACTGTAATTGCCAAAGAAAATTAACTCTCCCCTCCCTTCAGGAATCTCCCTTGCTTAATGTTTCTTCAGTAAATTTGTGTGGAATCATAGATTTGATACCGAATTTGTCATGTATACCATCTTCATATGTTTTGACTCTTGTGCCGGGCATCTGTCTCAGCTTCTTCAAGACACATCTCTGGAGAATTCATAATCTCTTTATATTTTCAGGATTTCTCATTCATTATCCAGTAATATAAACTTGAATTTCAATAGAGAAGGTCATATCATGCAATACTTAAATATATTTCAAATTCCTTCTGATTCGATTTTGCTGCTGGAGGCAGCAGGAAAAAAAAGATAATTCTGTAACTCTCCTTATGGTCCTTACAGATCATCAGAATATAAGATGCAGGTAAATGATAGTCCATCCCCCACAGAATGAGGGTATTGATGCCGTTTTGGCATCTTCACTTCGGCGTCTTCATTTGTGGAGAGGCAGCAGATAGACGGATGCATCCCTCCACTATCGCTTCCGAGTCCTGCATGATGGTAAACAATTTTTAAAGCAGCGTTTCAATAAATAAAACATGAAATGCTCTTGAAAGATGCTTGTCCAGAGTTCTCCCTTGTTTAAAGTACAGGATTTGCTTTGAGAGATGTTTTGCCACATGTGGATGCACAGCAGGTTGGCTGAAGGCGAGCAGACGTGGCAGTGATAAGGGACAGCTGGGTCCTGCTGGCTCAGCACACCGGAGGCTGCCACTGAAATGCTGATGCTGCATCGCGACCGCAGTTCCCAGGTGATCACTCCATTGCCTGTGACATTAGAAATCAGCAGAAAGTTGGCTGAGAAATCATTCATGCAAACGGGGAGAGAGAGAGAAAGCAAAAGAGAAACCACAGCTGACTCCCTGAAGAAGTGGCAAATCAGGAAGTTTCTCCAAAACAGAAGTTTTGGACAGCGCATTCCATTCCTCAGATAAAGTTAGAGGTAAGTTCAGATTCAGGTGTATACATTCTGTCAGTCGCTATGCCCTGACATCAAGAAATATGAAAAAATACACAATAAATTTTATTTAAATTCACATAACCTGTATAAATGTATAGGTCTTTTTTCATATGAGCTCTCATTTTCTCTATCCATGTTTATCTTTTTGCTGATTCCAGGGGGATCAGCAAAATGAGGGGAAGGAACACAAGCTTCCACGTGGTTTATAGGCATTATTTATCATCTCAGTATGCAGAATCCTTCCGTGGTTTTTTTCATTGGTAGAAAGAAAAATTTGGAACACCTGGGCAACTCAAGTCCTTATATAATTATTTCTTTTTTGCTTTACCATGGGTTTTATAGTTTGACAAGTAAAAGTTGAAATAAGTGCAGAAAAGAAGAAATGTTCCTAAATATTTTCTCGGTTAATGGCATATTGCATTTAGTTAGAGCACCAAAGGAATTCCAGAGGGCTTTTGTTTGTTCAGAATTCTAAGCATAGAGTTAGGCCCTGGGACCTCATGCTTGTAAATAGTTTGCAAACCAACAGTAAATATGATTGAAAAGCATTAATTCCTGCAGTAATTTCAAAAAGACATGTATGGTTGCTTAAAATATCAACAAAAATGTTGTTAAAATGAGAAATCACATTCTGAGACAAACACTTTTCTTTGTTATGTATCTTAACCAAAATAGGCGAAGTGTGTATAAACTCAAGTTTGCCCTTAGCATTTTTTATGTTTAATCTAAATTAGATGCCTTGCCTGCCGAAGCTCTGCTTTAACAATTCAAGATGAAAAGCTGTAAAGTGCAGTTCTCTTTTGAAAGAATAAGAGTTTGCCAAAGGAAGGCTGTTAATGTGTGCTGCTTGCTACAGAGAGGTGCTACGACAGGGGGCGAAAATCACTATGTACACTGATTGGCAAAATAGTTAAAAAGGTATTGTCTTTTATTACACTGTCTTAAATTTAAAATGTAAAAGGCAGCCATTTCAGTTATTATTATATGGTTTTTAACTTGGCTTTAGTCATCACCATGAGCACAGAAGACAGATGCGGAGATGGCTGCAGGATTTTTGCAAAGGATAAAAGTCAGGTCAGAATAGGAAGGGAGTGAGTTAAACTGTGTTTGGATAAGTTGGATATATTCAAGTTGGCAGTTCCCGATGGAATTCATCCTAGACTACTTACAGAAGTAGCTGAAGCAATCTCTGAAGCATTAGCAATTATCTTTGAAAGCCCATGGGGGATGAGGAGGAGAGGTTCCAGCGGTCTGGAGAGGCACATAATACAGCATGTCTCTTTAAGCAGGAGATAAAGAAGAGCTAAGGAATCATAGACAAAGGAGCTTCACTAGTATCAGCAAGATAGTAGACCAAATTGTTTAACAGCCGGTTTATAGCATCTTGAGGATAGTAAGGTGGTAAAAACATTGACTGTACAAATTTGTCAAGGCAAGTGCCTTTTTTTTCAATAGTTAAGTAGTCTGGTAGAGGAGAGAAAGTCAAAGTGGTGTTATATATCTGACTTCAGCAAGGCTTTGAACGCAACTCCATATAACATTCTGATTAGCAATCTAACGAGGTAAACATAGAAATCCACTGTAAAACTGTTCAAAACGACATGCTCAGTATACTGCTGTGAGAGGTTTGCTGTCAGAAAGGGCAGTGGGTTCAGCAGTCGTTCATCCTTCCATCCTTGTAAGGACAGTTTCCATGCATAGCTCCTTCGAGGGTGGGGAGACTGTGCTTATACAACATCTGGATAATAATGGCCCGAAACTGCTTCTTCATCCTTTGAGGGGCAGGTTGGAGTTTGGAATGATGTTGATTAATTGAAGAAATGATCGGAGATCAATAAGACATAACTTGGTGAATTCAAAAGCAGATGAATAAGGAATTAGATGCAAAACCTACTATGGGGAGTAACTGGTTGGCAGCAATAATGCCATGGATGAATGGGCAATTGTGGAGGGCTGCAAACGGAGTATGTCAACACTGTGATGCTGTTTCAAAAAAAAGCAAACATTGTTCTGAAATATATTCATAGGATTGGCAATTTCAGATGTATTAGTGAGACCTCCTCTGAGGTCAGGAGTAATTTCTTCACTTTTTGGCTCTGCCCTTAGGAAGAAAACAGAAGAGAGCGGCAAATATGGTATGTTTAGAAAAATTTGCCAAACGGGGTTTGCTAAACCTACAAAAGGGAAGAGTAGAATAAACATCAGTTTTCAAACAGGTAAAAAGCCGTTGGTACATAAACAGCGACCATTGTTCCCCAGGACCACTGGCTGTAGGATCAGAGATATAAAGTGCTTTGTTTGCAGCAAAAGTCACAGACACAGGTCAGCTCAAAATCCGTCATTTTGTCTTAAATCCCATTCCTGTCACATTTAAGTGAAATCGTGAGCTATGGTTTGTGTTGAGGTACATGTACGCAGGCTGTGTTTTGGAGATTTTTGAAAACAAGTCTGCAAAACACCTGTAGGACGTCTAGTTATCTTGACTCACTGGGAGAGAAAGGACTAAATAATACAGAACATTTTAATGAGATAAGGGCTGGATTTTGCTCTCCAGCCTTACCTGGTTGTTGCTGTAGAGTCTTATCAGATCGTTTGCAGTGATCTGGTAAGGGTTGTGTGCGCCCAGCAAAGACGGTGATGGGGAACAGCACCTCCAGAACAATTCCTGTGACTCACAGCTCGCTCTGAACGACTCCTTGGGAAAAAGGCATGGATCTTGGCCGGGGTGAATTGTCCTTCAGGCTGTCAGTCAAGCCCTACTGGGCTAGATGATCTCTTGACATCTCTTACAGCCTCTAATTCTGTGATTCTCTGATTATTTAAATGTCATTTTCTGTGGTCAGACTTACAGGCTAAACCAGCAAGTTCTATTTAGGCTTTTCGCTTTATGGTTCATTGACCAGAAGAACTGTTCTGGTCTGTTGGTTTACTGTGGGTGATAAACATGTAGCTAGTCAGTACTTGGTAGAGAAAAAGAATATTTCTTTAGCATGCGGGTTAATATAATTTTTCATCTCTGTGTTCATATGTTTCCCTAAAACAGAAAATATATTTTTAAACTTGGAGAAGTTTAGAATATAAATAAAATTATGTTTAAATATCAATACAGTTGATAAAAGTATGTGAAATATGAATCTGTATGGTAAGCTAATTAAATGCCTTACATATGTGTTTTCCGTATTGTTAAAAATACCCAAATGATGCATCTTAAGGCAAATTGTGACCGTATCCAATAATTTTTAATGGTTGCCTTGCAATAATATCTAAAATCAGTGTTTTACTGAAAACGCTTAGCAGGCTGGTGCATACAGAAAGGTGTCACTTATGAGCTGGACTCTATAATCATCCTGAATGTTCGCCTTCTCTCGTGCTAGTTGGGTACTAGAAGGACTAGTTACTCAGCTGGTGTATCCCTACATCAAACCAGATGATTTAGACTCTTAGAGAATCTTAATGTGACCTACAGTAGGTGCCTTGAGTCCCTGCAGCGAGCTTTTGGTAACAGCTAAACACGCTTTAATTCCTCAGGACTGATCTCCATGGGTTAGCTGCATTCCTGTATGCTCAGAACGTAAGCAGATGTATAGATAAGATGTATAGGGCAAACTGGTTGCTGGTTTTTTGAGTATAATGGACTGAAATACGTGAGTTGAACTCCTTCATGTGAATGATGCGTGTATCATGAACTCCCTGCCAAGTTATATTATAGAAATATTCCTTGCTACCGTAGCGGCAGTCAGGCATTTCAAGCAAGGAGTAGAAATCTTCTCCTAAAAGTGACATTAAAGCATTTTTTTTCACCTATTGTTTTACTTTTACATAAGTAAATAAGATGATAGGATGTTTGCGTTCAAACTTCCAGCCTAGAATACTTGGAGGAGAGGGAGAACTTCGCTGGAGGTCACAGGTTGAGAAGTTGGGTGATGCTTTTAGTGAATGACTGCATTAGAGTACATGGAAATACTGCATCTCTCTGGGATAGTGTGCTTTCCTCAGTCATGTACTATTTAAAGTAAAAGGGCTTTTAGTTTAGTGTGGGCAGAGCAATTAGGATTCCCCCAGGGAGAGGTACATAATTATTTTGGAAAATAAGAAGCATCATCAAGAGGTTTCTTAATATGCTCATCTAGTTTTCTCAGTGTTGAGATAATTTTCCAGTTTTTGTTGTGTATTCTTTAATACCAAGTATTTCTGGTTCATATCTTAAGTCGTCTTCTAAGGGGCCAAAAATCCTACAGAAATGGAGACCGTGTCTTACAAGATAATATTAAAAGCATTGATAATAGTAGCAAAGAAGCTATGTAGCTAGTAGAATATAATGATAGAAATATCTTAATTTACGTATGTTGGGGTGTGGGGAATCTCTTTCCTTTTCTCTAACTTCTTAAGGTTTGGCTCAAAGATGAGTTCCAGCAGTGGGAGAAATTGGTTGTTAGTGAATTGTTAAGGTGTTTATTTTGTTTTTGATGAAAAAAAGATCGTGATAAGCAAAATCATTTCCTGGAAAAAGGTGGAATATAAAAAAAGTGGAAGTTCAGTGGACTTTCTCAAATGATGTACTTGAAGTGCTGGTGTAGAAGACAGTTGTGTGGTAGGTAGTTGTTTCTGGAGTATTACAATTTTCTCAGTTTAAATAGTAATGGTGAAATGGTGCCAGAGGATAGAGAGTCTTGGAAAGTGCGGTAGGCAGGATCCCCGCACTCAGGCCAGCCTGAGGTTTGATGTATGTCCTCATGAGGGACGCCCAGCCCATTGGTGAGGGGAGCACCTGGACCTCCATGGCCTTGCCATCTCCGCAGGCTGCTCCGCCGCTGGTTCCGCTGTGGTCGATACGAACCAGGGCGGATCCACAGTGTGGCATGTCAGTGGTCTGTCACGGCTGGTCCTGGCCTCTGTCCTCTTGTCCTGCAGTGGTTCCACCAGCTCCATGAGCCAGCCTTGCTGTGACTTCCATCGGCACTTTGAAATACAGGCTCTGTGGCATCTGTGCCAGAGAACAGAGCAATTTTGTGGAAATTCTTGAGCAAATCCTCTGCAGCTGACTCTAGTGAACGGTAACTGCATTGTGGATTGCTCTAGGAAGCAGCCGATCAGCCCGTGTCACAGTCTGTGGTTGCAGAGGGAGCTGCCACATCAGCTGAGGAACCAACTGTTTCCTGGGCTGGGGTCGGCTGGTCCTTGTGCTGGTGTAGTGACTGTGACCGTGCCACCCCCAGGCACTGTGCAGCTACTTCTGTGCTGTAAGCAAACGTGAACGGGAGTGTCCTGGAGGGAGAGAAGGGGGTACATTCAAGATTTCCTACTGCATTTGAGGTCCCAGAAGGGGGTTTGCAGTAATAAGACACAAGCTTCAGAAGAGACTAAAACGACATGTGTGTTGTTAATAAAATCTGCATAGCTACTGCTGTTGATTGCACTGAGAAACCTGAGAGAGAACTAATCCAAGTACCGGGACATCCCTGCGGTAGGGACTCACTTAAATAAATCTGCCTAATTCTAGTTCATTTCACCTGGGCAGATGTGTCTGATTACTCTGGCCCTGGCTGTGCTTTCCCTCCTGCCTTTGTACTTCTTTTCTGTCGTGAGACTGCAGCTCGGCCCGTCTTTGCCTATGGTAGCAGGAAATTTGGAATACATCCCTTTGCAAAAATCAATTAAGCCAGCTCCTGTTCTCTGCAGTGGCTGCGTAACTTGAGAGAATTGCCGTATCTACTAGCTGGAAATAGCTGGGAGGGGGCTCAGTGTGCTTAGGGGGGGTCCCCATAACCCAAAGAAAGGAGCTAGTGGCCAAGCCGGGAAAGAACGTGACTGTCTAGAAATGAAGAAGAAGGTTATATTCTGTAGAAGGAGCTTGGAAGATGACAGAGCCAAATGTCTGGAATGCTGAAGTGGAGAGAAAAATCAAGTAGGCACCTTTCTAGTGACCACAAGCCCCCAGCTGTCAGAAGCATGCTGCCAGCTCCCCCACGCCTTCCCCATGGTGACAGATGTCCTACTTTTGCAATTCAAAAATCTGGTCATGCTAACTTATGAATTATACAAGGAGAAAAAAAAAAAACCACAAAAATCACTTCACCCATCACTGAAAAGAAGCTACCTCTAGGCTGCAACATTGTCACTGTTTAATGGTGCGGGACAACTCTATAGAGCACTTATGACTTCAGGAAAATGTTAAAGCATAAGATGGCTATTCATTTTTTAAAAATGACCAGGCTGCTAACGCTCTAACGTTGCATGCATGGAAGCACAGACACGTTTGCGCTGCTTTTCCATGGTCACGCGTTTTCAAGGCATTTTATCCTTTATCTGATTGAAAACAGTACCTTAGTGCCCTATCCTATCTTGACTTGGGGGAAAAACTGCCTGACTAGATCATTACTGTGTGCATTTCTGATAACACTTGCATCTTCTTCCCTCTGACCTTTTATACAAACAGATAGCCAAGCTATTCCGGGGTAGTTTAAAGGAAACAGTGAACAACTTTTCCAACAGCTCCGAATGCAAAAATGTATCTGCTTTGATTTATGAAAATTTAAAATCTTTTGGGCATAGGGGATCAAACTTTGTGTTTACTTAGTAGCATTTTTTTGCATTATTTATGTCTTCAACTGCAAACAATAGCAGCAGCATTTATACTTGGGAAATAAATTGTGCAGTTAAACGTGGCCCGAGTTAGTTGTCTGCAGAATAAACTTTCTGCACTCTGAAGGAGGTAAAAATGCTGTAACAAAAGAAGTTCTGAAAAAATATTTGAACAGAGAAAAGTACACAGGAGTGGCAGACCAATCCTGGAAAATAGTGCAGTACTATTTTCTAGCAATATGCCAAAAAATTGGCAAACATTCAGGTATTGTGGCTTGAACTTGGGTGGGAATGATAT
The DNA here is from genome assembly GCF_964199755.1 of Larus michahellis. Taxonomy (NCBI): domain Eukaryota; kingdom Metazoa; phylum Chordata; class Aves; order Charadriiformes; family Laridae; genus Larus; species Larus michahellis. The sequence continues at coordinate 17,270,055 of NC_133904.1, forward strand.
TTTAATATAACTGTCTCTTCCACTTACATACAAGTAGCAAATACTCAATGTTATGAAATGAGGAGATGAACCTAACCCTCCCAGTTCATTGAATGAAGTGAAAAGACCTCCTTTACTTGTTTTCGTTCTGGGTAACAAATATCAATTCACTTGCTTGGAAATAGTTAATCCATCCATCATTTTTGTCTGTGATGCACAAACATTTTTATAGTTAGTTCAAGTATCCCAGTGCAAAAGTAGCAGAAAATTTGGACGGGCTCCTCTCCTTCTCTCCTCCTCCTCGTCTCCATCATGGCATAATCCCGCAGTTACACCTCCATGTCCCACACAGTTCCACAGATGTGTGGCTTTCTGGACCGTAAAAATCTGAAGGCTTTGCTGTAAGCCTACATTTTCAGAAACGCTTGATTGCTACACTCGCTTTCCATTTTCCATGTAAGTACTACAAAATTCATACTTTGCCCCTTTCTCCAAATTCCGTGGAGGTTAAATGCCATATAAGGTTTCCTGCAACCCCAGTAGTAATTTCTTTGCACAGGGCCTGGTGGGAGAAGGAACAGTTTGCAGATGACATTTACAGGATGAGATGGTGGCACATGTTTAGGACTAAATGGACTTGTCAGACACTAATTGATTCACATGTCAGCCTCTTGCTACGCGTGTAAGGTGGATACGGAGCATTACAGCTTGCAGCTTGTCTAGCACAAAGTTGGTTTCCAGGGTTTGGATATTCTCGAAAATCGTCTCTCTGCGTTTAATGTACTGTAATAGGCTAAGAGACCAGCAAAATACTTGGGTTTAGAGGTTTCAGTTTTGATAACGCATTTAAAGATGAATAGCATTAGAAATCTTGGTCGTTGCTTCTCTCAAAGTAAAGGTGCTGGCATAAAGCAATGGAATGTATAGCTGTAAGTGCTGTCGTTGCAAACTGTCTTTTGGAGTTTCTGGTAGAGGTTTGATTAGGACAGCCACGGTTGAGACTCTTTTCCGGGTAGATGCTGTACTTGAATGACCTTCGAGGAGAAAAAAACATCCTGTCTTGAAATGTTCTAAATGTATGAACAGAAAACGCATACTTTTCACTCTAATTCCTTCAATGAACTTAATATAAAAATAACCTGCCATTGCTGTAGGGTTAACGGTGCAGAGAATTTTCGCTGGAGTTGGGCTGACTTGGGCAATTCTCTTTCATCCTCTCTCTCCCAGGCCATGTGGTGTTTCTTGTAGCAGAGCGGGCTCAGGCTGTGTTTAGAAATGCAGAGCTGTGTGGATGCACGTGTGCATGTGAAAGCAGGAATGTTTACTTTCCAACTAATTGAAATGCATGAGAAAACAAATGTGCATTTTTTTAGTATATGGTTGCATCTGCTATGGCAAGTTGGTCCTTAGTACCTAAATAACAAACATGCTGCTTGGGAAAATGAGAAGTATAACTCTACACGTCTTGAGCCCCTGTCTTTGTTCCAAACCATACCGACTGTCCCTCAAAGCTCCCCCCAAAGCGCTCCCAGCTTCTTCGGTTATTGCTGTGGTGCCATACAGTAACTGAGAAGTCAGCCAGAAGCTGTTCAAACCACCTTCAAATCCAGCCTCTTGTATATATTACAGTTGGCAGATATAAAAAAAAAAAAAATTAGGTTCTGCTATATTATCATTTACATATCTGCAAAATGCTTTCTCAGTGCTTTGGCATGTATGGCATGAAGAAAGATGAGCTGTTGCACTTTTTCTTTCCTGAACGTTTCTTTATGCAGGGTTCTCCTGCTATAGGATTACAAGCTGGCAGAATAATGCCTGACAGGAATTGATAAAGAATTGCAACATGAATCCCTGCAGGGCACATTGGGGCAAGTTTGTTATAGGAACAGTCTTCCTCTGTTTACACGAACAAAAGCCGGGTTTGACAGTTCCACTGATCAGCAGCTTTGGAGTGTGTGAACTCACTGTTATTCTGCGCGGCTTTTTCTACACTTTTCTCTATGGTAGCGACAGTCTCGCTTTTTACGCTGTTCTCTTTCAGAGTGCTCTCACTGCTATGCAGTACTTTCCAGTGCAAAGCTCATAGAGTGTCATTGATCAAATTAAACATTGATCAAATTTGCCTTGTACATTTATTTATAAATGAGAGCAAGTGAAGAACGTGAATATTGAGGGAGAAGGGTGTGGTGATTTTTAGCTTGTCCAAGTGAGATTTGTTTCCACAATTATTAGGTAACAATCCACTTGAAATGAAGTTGTGCTCTGACGGAAAGCAGGTTACACCCGCGTTGGTGCTGGTACAGATACCGTTCCATTGGTAATTTCGGTTTGGGCTACATTTCAACCCTGCTGTCATCATCGTCCTTGTGTAGGAAAAGTGATCTGTTTCAGTCATATAGCTCCTTCAGGTGGATGAATCTGTACGTGCTATTATGTGTTGAAAGAATGCATTTTATTCTCCAGTGACTGTAGTCCAGGATTCTGCAGAGACCCAGGGTAGCACCTGTGTTTAAAAATGGCATTGCACTTAACTGTGCTCATGGTGTTCGAGAGAGTCAATGCGCAGATGAGAGAAGAGTCATTCATTTTTAGAAATTCTGCTGGGCCCACCAGCTCGGTCCTGTCCTGCACCCCAGCACACAGGAGCGCAGCATCTCCCCACCTCAGTCCGCGCTGCCAGATGCTGAATTCATACGACTCATTCCAGCCCAGGGTAGGTGGAAGTGTTTTCTCTCTGAGAGTTAAATGGTGAGCATACGAATTAATTTGTGATTATTGCTGTGCACTCTTGACGGTATGGTGACTCATGACACAAGAATATAGCAATGGAAGATTTCATAATGATTTTACACTGGTTTAATTTCGCTGACATCAGTGGAGTAATTTTTGATTTATGCCAACACGAACATACTTTGACTGAGGCCCGGTGAGAAGGTGGACCAAGGTGTGAATTTTACATTGCCAGTGGCATCATCAGAAAGATTCTGGTTCTTTACCCATTTTGCAGAATTACTCAAGTCTTCCTGACTTCCCTAAACTCAGAGTTAGAAATGCTTTTTGATACGTGATATCTCAAGTGACTGTGTAGATAAGAATGTAGAGAGGAGCAGGGGGGTTTCTTTGATACTTTGGTTTTAAAAACATCTGAAAGATTCTTTAAACGTGCAGGTACTGCTTCGTCGCATATTTCATGTTGGTCATTTTGCAGTTGTGCTGTAGTACTGGACCTACAGAAATACAGTAGCAATTGTAGGTGATTTTTCTTCCCTTTTCCTTTCTGTTCTTTTCTGTTCCTTTTCATTCCTTTCTCCTCAGTTTAGGGTGTGACTGTCCAGAAAATTATCCTCTCTGACAGATGGAAAACAGAATTCCATCACAAGAAAAAACTGCTGGGCTGCTGTAGCTCTCCCTGATTTCTTTCTAAAAATAACAATTTTCCTAACTGTATGCTGGGAAAATTTGCATCAAAATTAATGGGAAGTGCAACAGCATTTTCTGTGGTAGCACGGTCAAACTTTAAGTCCAAATTAAAAAGGACTTTAATGTATCATTCAGCTTCTTGTTATTTTCTTTTCCTGCTACACCCACTTCCGCCACTTGGAATTATGATTAAACAAAGAAGTAGCAGAATCAGTTGTGGCCAGAGATTCTTGTGTGCCCCTTCTTTTGCCTTGACTTCCTCTAATTTGTTGCTGGCAGTCTCTGTGAGAACAATTGTAATAGAAGTGGCTTCAGGTTACCATTCCTTAGAAGAATTTCTCCTGCTTCTACTCTTTGTTGCAGGAGCAAAATAGTGAAGTAAGGCCAGCCTCTGTGCTCCAAGTGCTGTGATTTTGAGCAGCTCGACTGTGCTGGGAGGGAGAAAGAAGGGCAGCTGGGGAATTGCCAGTTTAGTTCACAAGATTCAAGTCCCAAGCTTCGTTGTCCTGAAGATGGGTGACCAGTGGGTCCAAGTGAGTGCCTAGACTCCATTTCTGCACAACATTTCGTTTCATGTCCTTTATACAGTCATCTACCACATGCACATCATCTTTCATAAGAAAGCTATAAATTCACTTCTTCAGCAGGTCCTTGTGTAAGAAGAGTTTTAGTCTTTGCCTAGTACCTGTTGTAAAGCTGGTTTGGCTAGGTAGTAGAGTGATAAACGATACTGTAATTTCCAGGTGATTTCCACAGGGCTGGGAAGTACATGTCAGATAACCCTTCATCTGGTGTTGTCCTGCCTCTGGATCTGCAGGCACAATCCAACCCAAAGTATTTTTCAGGCTCGGAAGCAGTTTCCTACAAAGGCCAGGAAATTGCGCACCCCAGGAGAGCTGTGTGCTCAAAAGGGAGAAATGCACTTTGTATAATGGTAGAGGGTGCAAACAGCAGACGCTGTTATAAAACAGTAGTCCCTAGACAAAGTTTTCATTAACAACCACGAGTTAATGTCTTCTGAAGGTTTACTTCACTTCAGTGGGGGAAAAACAGCTTTGGTCTTTGTTGAAAAGACATTTAAATGTAGTATCATAGCATGGTCACTGATTAAACCTCCAAGGACGAAGTGGCAAGAAGGCTAAAAACTAGAAACCTGGTTCATGGTCGTTGTGAGACCAATACGCATTCGTTACATCTGCAGGTAAGCAAGCGCTTCAGTATGGAACTAGCCTTTTTGTGTACAGAAACAGAGGTATTTGCAAACGCTAGTTTAATAATCTCTTTCGAAAATGTGATTAAAAGGCGAAGAGGAAATCATGGCCCTTTATGAACCGTCTGCTTTGACAGTTTCATATCTCTAAAGTCTTTCTCCTTTTCTGCTGAGCTAATTAGGATTTCATATAACCTAGTGTCATCATTTAACTTATAGGATATTCATTCTCTTTAGAGAATTATGCTATTGAAGCGTGTTCTAATCAGCCGGTATTAGTCCTATTGTGTTGAGTATTAGCAGTAGAATGTGTGTGGGGTTTGGGGCGTGTGAAAAGGAGTCAGACTTTAAATGCCAAACCAGACCAAGAGCTATTCTTCTGGTACGCGCAGCCAGGGATTTATCAACACTGCTGGGTTTTCAGACTGTGCATATGACTCTCTTATATTAACTATAAATAGAAAAGACACGCAAGCACTGGTGTAACCTTAGTACGTTTTCAACACGTATTTAAATGATCTGGCATTTGCTTAGGGACTTCAAATTCCTCATTATATATGCAAAGAAAATGAGCAAATAGTTTAGTAAGCCACACAAATTATACAATTCAGTTCAAAATCAGGTTTTAAGGTGTTTACTCAATTGCTTATAAAGCATAGGAGTTCTGACAAGTCTATGACAAATACTGCAGGGACGTAGCTTTTAAAAAGTTCAGAGAATATTCTTTAATTTATGACTTCTAAAAATTGCTAATATATACTTCATTTAGCATTGCTTAGTGCAGATAAACATGTTCATGTGTGCGGGTTATCATGGACCTGGTTAAAGCTGCATTAGTTAGAACTCAAGTTTATATTACTTTCAAAACCTATCCATTTCGGCGGAAATATTTCATTCATTTTTTTGCCTAAAATGTATGCTTTGGAATGGCTGAGTAAGACTTTGGGGATTTGTTTACTTATTTGGTTTGAGGGCTTTGTACATTCTTTTGTTTGAACAATACATAAACTGAAATATCACCTGTAAAAATTCCAAATGAGAGCACAGTGAGAGCAGTTGGCTTTGACCTGCCTGATCTGTGAGCATGTGGAATCTGACTTCCGAGTGTTTGCAGCAGAGTTGTTTTCTTTATTTTGCTGAGCTCGTTATTGTGCACCTAGGAAAGGATGTCCTTTATACGCATGTACCCTAATTAACTTTGCAGTGAGCTGGCTGGCCAAGGTCGAGGTTAAGGTGGGAAGCTCTTACAAGTGTGTAGGATCATTCATCCAGACTTCAGAGCAAATAGAAGAGAGAATTCTTTCCTGCAGCCTGGCTGTAGTTGTGACACATGCAGTTGAATTAATTTTCAGTTAAGATAATGATATTTATAAGGTAAGATATTGCAATGAAATCCCTAATATGTAGTGGAATTGAGAGAGAGACTGTACTTTGGTTCTGAATATCTGCAAGAGGCAGTAGGATTTGATGCTGCTGTTATTTACACGGGTGTTACTACTGCGCAGGGCTCCACGGATACAGAACGATGAGATGGTTTCTGCTCAGCTCTACAAGTTAAGTAAGAGAGGAGAGGCGAGTGATGCTGCAGAAGGGGCATTGTGGGGAAACGAGGAGACAGCGTTCGTCAGTGTGAGAGGAATGCTCTCGACACAGCTTGTCTAATGCCTGCCAAGGCTTTGGAGGCAAAGGAGAAGTTAAGAAGAGTTTTATTGCAGGGAGCTCTTTGCAAGAATGAAGAAGGTACAGAGGTGCAGATGTGAAGACTTAACGAGCCTTAATAGAGGCTGACATTTTTGCCAAATCAGAGAGGAGAGCTGCTATTTCAGTGTTTGAAGAGATTGATTGATAGTTAGATGGAGGAGGTGTTCATGTAAGGGAAGAATGTGAAGACCATGAAGATCAGGGCAAACTTTTTACTATTCCTTTACTTAAAGCATATAGCATGACAGTCTCTAGCTGTCAATCATCTGTACAGGTTTTCTTGCTATTTTTAAATACCTAGGAAAAATAAAAATGCTATTTTTTTTTAAAATGCTTTATAGTATGTTTAATTGAACAGGAAAAAATCCTCAATAAGTAGAAAAAACAAATGCTGTCAGTTCAGGATTCAGTTAAACCTGGCGTTTATAAAGCATTCTCATTTACAAAGACTACTTTGAGTAGTTTGTAATAGCAGAGCTACTCAGATCATAGCATAGATGAAAGAGGTTGTTCCACTAGGAGTATCAAATTTAACCTAGTCACCTCTGGTTTGGCTTTTGAAATAAGACAAGAGAATCAATGATTGCTGCTGTTAAAAGTCTGAGGCGGCCTTTGGCTTACTAACAGTCTAGATATTAACAATTTTGAAGTCTTTTCATACCAACGGACTATTAAGATGAAACAGTAGCTTTAAATTAAGTACCATCATTCCCTCAATTTATCCTGGAGGAGAGAAGTAATTAGGCATGTTTATCTGAGAGAAATGAAAGATCAAATTACAGGGAATGCCCCTAAACTGACCCTGTGACTAAATTGAGTTTAATGGAGACTTCATCTTTTTCAGCATTTTAGCTCCTGTTCTTTTCAAGCATGTTCTCTCTTGCTGTTTAAACTGAAAAATGCCAAACCATGAACTAAATTTGTGTATTTCCCTGTTAGCAAAGTCAATGATCCCATGCTTCAGAAATCATACATCCTCTTTTTCTCCTGTAAAGGCTGATACAATATTGTAGCAAAGATTTTGAACCCTTAAGCAGCAACCTTTTTTTGTTAGTAGGGTGATATTTCTCTGACTTTTCAGTTTCAGCTACGTCCTTATTCTTTTCCAGCTTACTCCAGGTGAAAGGAACACTTTGCTCTGACAGCCAAATTCATGAAACTGCAAAAAAGAGGATTTCAGGACTGTAATGAATTAATTCCCAAATAGCAGAGTGTCGATATAGTTGTCTTTCTAGCTTATTGCTACATTTTGCCTTGCCGCAGGCGATGCATTGAATTGAAGAACGTTGAAGGCATCGTGTGTAGGCTTTGCGGGCACCTTCGGACAGACTTTAGGATCTGTATCAGCTCCTACCGATATGATTCAGGGGCAGCTCTGCTGCAGTTAGTGCTAACGAGGCCAATGAGAAGGAAAGCAGAAGAAATTCTAAGCCCTTGGAAGTCATTAATACTGAAAAAACCTTGTAAAATGATTTTTTTAAAAAGAGGGTTCCTGATTTCTCTACTGGCTATTTTTATACCCGTTGTTAAGTTTACTAAGTAACTAATTTCATTGATCTTTCAGAATAAAATTCACAAAGCCATTTAAAGAAACTGCTATGATAGCTTTTCCACATTTCCCTGATGAATATTTCACACTTTCATTAGATTTCTTCTGCTTCTATTTCTAGTTAGGGCATGCAACTCATTCCATATTTAAAGACCGTTCAGTAGCATAGCTTCAAGCCAAGCAGTGCCCCTGTTTGAGCGAAATAGCTTTGCTGAAAGCTAACTCTGTCTTTGCTGTGTGGTACCAGGCTCTACAGAAAGAGCATCTAAATGTGAGGAAATATAACCTAGGTGAAGGCATTGAGAGTAAAAAAAAAAAAACAAAAAACAACAAATAACTTTTTATTTCTGATTTTGTCACCAGCTGTGCAACTTGTCCAAATGGTTTGATGTCTAATATTTTTTTGTTTTCCTTCCTATTTAGATGGTAGGCTGTTTAGGGAAAGCTTGGTTCTTACCGTGTTATTAGATGTTTCAGTTGTATAAATGTAAATAGCCTTGTTGTTCCAAGTGTCACGTGAGGGATAGGTGAGTTTGGGTAGCTGCAGTGATGGCCCTCCCTTTTGATGGCAGATTAAGATGATAATTGTAAAATGTGTTGTGTTTTATATGCTGTATGCCGTAACATACACACGCCTGCATGGGACAAAATGGACTTGCTTTTTCATTTATATGAGGAAAAGCACAAGGGAGGAGGATCTGGATATGAATCCGTAGAAGGAAAAATGCTGTTTTGGTTACATGTTAGTGTCCCCTGCGGAGCTTCTCTCTTTGCTGTTCCCCAGGCAGACCCTGAAAACTGGCATTCCCCTTTTCTCTCTGACTGAGGGGTTTTATGCTTCTTATATGTGCTTCCCAGCTGGCAAAACAAGAGACTGTAGGATCCTCCAAGTTAATAGTCTTCTGGATATGTACAAAATATTCCTGTCTGGGGGTCCTGATGTGGCTTCCTGCTTGTTCTTCCAGCAATTCACATTAAATGATCTTGGTATAGAATTAATGCCTAGCTGTCCTGGTTAAGCAGACTTCAGTTATGTTATATGTCCATATTCTGACATAAATACACAGTCACATCTCACCTATCACAGTTATCTTACATTACCGATGAGTTAATCCATCACGTACACTAAGCAGGTTTCTTTGTAGCACCACAAGAGAATTTAAGGAATTGTAGCTTTATGCAACTTCTTTGTAAATTCTTGTATTCTTTCCCATTGGACTGTGGGGCTGCTGCAAGTCAAGAATAATATTGTACAGGGGCCTGTGTTGTCTTTCCTCTGATGCCTGCTCGGGTAAGCTCTGCAGCGACTCGTCAGGTGTCTGTGCAAGTGTACAGATACGTATGGAGCTATTTTAGCATATTCATGGGAAATGCTAATGACCAGTGAGAATTCAGTCCAACCCCGTGGAATCAAGAAAGTGCTTGATTACTAAAGAGAAAGTTCCAACTTATGTAAACTTACTTTATGCGGTGTGACTGCAAGTCTCACACGTTGCTTTTGTGTTAAATCATGATGTTTGGAATTAAACAGTCCGAGAGGGAGAGAACATTTTCAGCATATAAGGAACTGTTATCTCACTGCACTTCATACTCTTCCACTTCATGTGCTTTCCAGTTTCTTTAGAGGATTTTGTCATTGACTTTAATTGATATATTTTCACAAACACTGTAATTTAACATCATAATTAATGCTTTTCAAGTGCTTGGAAAATATAAACTTGTATCAGTGTAAAATTGTTATTAAGGACAACGAAATTGGCATTATGTGGTGATGAATATTTATTGTAGAAATGCTCTCTTGGTAGCAATTGAACATAAGAGGGAAGATAATGTGGAACTGAAGAGAGTTGAAGAGCTCTGGTCCTTATCAGAAGGTAGGTTTTGCAGGCAGTGCTGTAGTTTGCGATGCCTTTACTCTCGTAGACAAAACTCTCGCTCACCTGCAGTCCCTGGAGAACGTCAAGGCCAACCCTTGTAACCATATTGGCAGCCTGCGCCTCTCATGGCAAGTTTCTGAGGTTTGCAGTGAAAAGTAATGCTGAGTTCCTTTAATGCTGATATTAAAAATGTATTTAGCCTAGAGATATCAAGTGGAAATTGAAGATGCAAAAAACCAAGTACGGCTTGACATCGGACAGACTTAGTTCAAGGTAAAACTGTAACTTGACGTCTGTGCAGGAAGGTGTTGTGACAGGCTATTTTGAACTTGCTCCTAGAGTCTTGGATCCTCCAGACACTTATCGTATTTATTACTCAGTAACAAAAGTCACAGATTTGGGTTTAACATAGATAATTGTGCAAAAAATATGTCATTATATATGATTAGGCAAAAATAGAATTATCAAAAATAATACAAAAATCCATAATACACAGAACTTGACTGTCTGTCCTTAGAATGAGATGTTCACGGTGCATAGAAAAACCTTGGAAAGAGCAGGCTTTTGGGGAAGGGGAGGTGAAATCATCTGTTACGAAGTGCCGAGGAAGTGCTTGATGTATGTTTGATATCAGCAGACCATGGTTGTTCCCCTCTGCAGGTATTCTCATGAAGATGCTTACCTCTTTTCTGTTCCTGCAGAAGAGTAAACAAACGCAGAGAACCAAAACTCTTGGACAGGTTAAGGACATGTCTTAAGAACTGTTTGAAAACAAACCCTCTTCATCAGAAAGCTTTCTGAGTTGTCACAAAAAATGGCTGTGCAGAAGAGTTAACTGTTTCTTAAACAGTCATTTATTTTGGTGACATTTCCTGCTTTTTTAGCATGAAAAGGCAGCTAAAACACAGAAAGCAGTGAGCTTTATTTATGTATTTGTAAGCCTTTTTATGTGTCTGGAGACTGCATAATCAGTAAGACACAGTTACATTATGACCACAGAACAATTTGTATTCACAAATTAAATAGCAAGCGTGAAAATCACGGAAATCAAGAGGAAAAAGAGTAAAAATTACAAACTAGATGCTTATTTGTGCATCGGTAGTGAAGGAGAGTCATATGTGGTGCCAGAACACATATTGCATCCTGTGGCTGCCGCTTTCCAGATTTGCTAAGCCACGGTGTGGTGGCATGGAGCCAAATATGTCAGTTTTTCACCACCTCGGTGTTTCTCAATCAGTAGGGAATCCCCAGTTTATTTACCAAGAAAGATCTCACCTTCCTTTTCAATTAATGCCAAAGGGGCGGGATCGGAACCAAACAGAGTACGGTGTTCTGCAGCGTCGTGTGTTCTCAAGGCTTTCAGTGTATACGTACATGTTAACTGATTTAATGTTTCTGTGAATTCTACCCAGAATGAATGTTGCATTTTGTGGCAATAATTACATAATGCCATAAAAATCCATCATTTAAACCCTAAGCTGTCAACTCCACGGTTTTCCATACAAATTCAGAAGTTAGTTTGTTATGTGGCGTACAAAGCCGGTTTTGTTCTAGACACAGTATGTCCTCTTAGCTGGAGAGGATGGTCTGCCAAGAAATGAAATAAAGAGAAGGATACATGTGGTGCTGAGGAGGTGAGTGGGAGCCCTGTAAAATGTGTATCTTTGTTACGCTTAAGATTTTTTTTGACACAACTAAAAATAACTCTTCACTTTCAGCATAGGGCAGGAACAGAGCATGTGTTTCGTTATTGCCAGCCCAGATTCTGCGGTGAGCTGGGATTTATGCACATCAAACCATACAGAGATGTCTGTCCGGCATTCCTCAAAGCCAGGCAAAAAAAAAATAAAGTGTTTTGTCTGGGAGTCAGGCTGTGGCATTTCGGCAGAAGGTGGAGAATCGGATCCATGCCAGGGTGATGTGCAGACGGGGGTGATGTCCACCCGGCTCCATGAAGCGCTGCACCGTGCCCCAAGCAGCCCCGGTCTCCCCTGGGGACCACAAGGCCAGCTGCTAATTAGAACACAAATCCTCTTTAACAGTGACTTACACCGTCCCTGGGAGTTCGAGTCCATAATTTAATGACAGTCTATCTACATGTTGTTTGCACACAGTTCAGAAGTTAGTTTATTATGCGGCATAAAAACATAGCTTTGTTTTGGAAAGTATATGTCCTTTTAGCTAGAGAGGATGGTCTGCCAGGAACAGGAAACCAGGGAAAACTGGTGAAGTTTGCCAGGGAAAACTGGAAAGTGGTGATAGAATATTACCTCCTCTCCAAACCCGTTTAATATGCTCTGTCACTACCGAGTCACGGTAATGATTTTGAGCCAATTTAGAAACAGCTTTCTTCTAAATCTCTGCGGCAGGCTGGAACCAGAAGGAAGTAAACGTGTTCAAGAGGAATTCCCATGAATATGGCCATTTGTATATATGGTTTTAAAAAGGTGACTTCAGCAAGTAAATTTCTAGAACCATATTAGAACAAAAGTTACATGGATGGAAACTTTTTGATGGGAATAAAAGTTAAAATCTGATTAGGGAATGGATTCCTTAATCTGCCTGAATGTAATTTACTTCACTGCTGTAGACACCTCGGATTAAGGCCAAGCTGCAAATGGAATTGGTGTTGATAAGTCTCGTCACCATCAATAGCATCATCTCCAGTCGGAGAGTGATGGTTAGAGCACTAATATAAACAGTAAAACTGATCACAGCACAACTTTGGATCCCATCCTGCTTTTACTGAATTCTAGGGCAACACTCCTGTTGGCTTCAGTAGCGGCAGGAACAGGTCCAACTGAATTATCTGACAAGGAGATTTTCCCTTAACTCTGTACTGGCTGAGCTCTGTCGCCAAATTTTTAAAAACTCTGGTACGTAATCCAGAAATCTTCACAGTCAAACAATGCTGAGTTAGGCACTGTCTGCTGGCGATACCAGTTTATTAGGAAGAGGATATTCGCTCCTTCAGCTCTATCACGAAAAATTATGCATGTTTCATGCAAGGTTTTGTCCTCAATTTTCACTTTCCCTAATAGTCTTTGAAATTTATAACCTTAAGACCACGCCTGATGTTGAATTACTCTGTTATCTATTAAAATATTAGAGACGTTAAATTCATTCTTTTTTACAGTGCTTGGAAGGGATTTTTAAATTACAGCAACTATGCGTTGCTGTTAGCAGAGTTTCAGGCAAAAATACCATGGTTTTGCCTTTTTGATATCAAGACTAGGAATGCCGGATGTTTTATGTGTCGTTGGAGCTCGTAACAACATAAAAACGTCTGCAATGATACTTCCTAGAATTCTAATGTGTATATCTTGAAAATACTTCGTACCACTCTCTCTTATTTGCGGTAAGATTTACTTGTTTGGGTGTCGTGGGCTACTCTGTGGAGAATGCTGTACGTTAGTTAGCACGTGCCAGGAAATTCATGGCCCTGTGCAAGAATGTGGGAGGCAAGTGAGCTGCGCTGCTTCCAGCCGATACGAAATACCGTGTGTGTAGTGGCTGCGTGCTGTGCCGTCCTGGCTGGTGCTATGGAGAGGTATTTAAGGGTGTGGGTCACAAGTTTATGGCTCTTGCTCCCTGGCCTGGCAAAGGACCTGCGCACAAAGTTAGGCAGAAATTATTTCTGGCTTTAGTTAGAACAGATTGCATGCGGGGACCTATTTTGGCTAGAAAGCAAATAAACTCAATGTTGACTTTCCAAAGTATGTGTGCTCCCATTTGAGGTTGGATTTTATTTTTAAATGTAAAGGTAGCAATGTCAGACTTTTGATGAGGAACTTTATTTCGTCTATGCAGTACAAAATTGATTCCACATTATCTGTATACAGATAAAGTAATTTTTCCGTGATACCAGTTAAAATATTGATTCTCATTCTGTGTCTCATTATTTCTTAGCACTGGATTATATCCTTTCCATCAGAAACACATGAAACCTGGGGTGGGTTCTTGAGTAGAATTATTCTGTCCTTCAGTTTTATTTGCGTTCGTGTGTATGTGTGTATAAGTTTTTACTTCAGTTTGTCTCAGTTTCGGAAAAGAGCTGAAACAGATTTTTTTTTTTTTTTAATTGACCCTAGAAGAGTGTATAAAACCAAAATATTCTCAAAAATCTGACAGCTGAAATAAACCTTCTCCTTGAGCAGCAGAAGTACTGATCTGTGATCTTCTGTGAGTTCAGCCCTACCCTTCTTTCTGCCTTGTCTTTCCCATTAAAGACAGGAGCCTCCGAATTATTTGCTGTTCACAGCCACCTTCTCCTCAGTGCTCTTCAGGGTTCCTGCCTGCTGTCGGTTGGGTGGAGAGAGCGGGTAGACAAGATGATAAAACAAGTTTGTTTTCTTAGGAAACCTAGAAAACCATGATGAACAGACACTTTCTTATTTTGAACAAGACGACTGATGAATATAATCAGCATCGTCAGTCCCATTTGGCACTAGCTATTGTTTAAATATCGTCAACAAAGCGTGTTGGAGACGAGCTTGTAAGAGGAAGCAGCACAGTCATGTTGTCATCATTTCACTGGAGGCTGTTAATAGTCAGGAGATACGTTTGTCAGATCTTGCTTTTACTTCGTCTGGAAAGATCACTTTGGCATGATAATCAACTAACATCCTGTATTTCCAGCGTCCTTCCCGGTTACAATTCTGCTCTCTTTGTCATTAAAATACGTGAATGACTTTTTAGTTTGTTAGAAAGATTTCTGTACAGATTTTCCTTCGTAAACCGAGAGTTGGCAGTAGCAGTCAAAAGTGTATTTTAAGATGAAATAAAAAAAGGTTAAGTGTACTTTGATGACAAATAGCCCTTCAGTACTGTTTGTCTTTTTTTACTTACATTAATTTTCTTCCTCCAACTTGCTGCTACTAAGCACAAGATTGTTTTAATATTAAAAATACAATTTTTAAATGAATGCAAAGGATGTGATGTAAACTATTAATAGGTTTAAGGAATTATAAAACCAAAACTCCACTTTGAGCTGTTTATCAGAATTATGATATGTTTGTGGTACTGTCGATATCTGGTATCTATTTTGCTCAAGCTAAAAAAAACTCACAGTGTGAGCTTTTTGCTAGAGGGTCTTTCTTAAATATTACTGTTACCATGGATAATGCAAGTTGACAGGATCTATAGTTGAGGCGCAAGTCGTATGGAGTCTGCGTTCAAGGGTAGTATTTTGGCAGGCAGAGGACAGGTTGGAAACACTTCAGCGGAATGATAACGTTTTGCTGCTTTCCGACACGGGTTGGTGCCAGGCGTGTACACAAACCCTCGATACATCCCAACGAGGCGGGTGTCTTTGAAGTACGGTGTGAAAAAATGATCATCGTAAAGGCAAACTGTATTCAAAATGCCATCAGATACTGGAGCAAAGACTTCTCCAGAAGCGTACTTTGAGGAATGTGTGTGTGTGTGTGTGTGTGTGTGTGTGTGTGTGTGTGTCTGCGTGTGCGCAGAGGAAGGTTCTGCATGGCGAAGGTGACTGATGGCAGTGCTCAATTTCAAGACCATACACAAATGCTTTCTAGGCTCTGTGAACTGTTCTTGATGTCTGATAGAGCGGAATAACGTTCACACATGGTTTAACTACATTTCCAGTCTGGCAAATCTATGTTAGAAATATTTTTGTTGCTCTGTGTCTGAACATTGTTCTGCAACTGTTTGTGAACTTTCATATGGGTGGGACGCTGAGCTGTAGCCAAGGACACCTGGTTTTCCCTTTTTTTAATCATGGAATTAGCTCTAGCGTAAGGAATTAAAAACTGGCCTATCAGGGAAAATGCGGTGGGGAGGTTTGTGTATTGTATTGCCAACAGTAAGAGCTGGAAGCTCTTTGCTGCGAGCGGGGATTTGGTCCGCAGGGGCTGCACCATTGGTCTCTTCAGAGCAGGGTCAGCCAGAGCCACTGGTACCAAATGCCCGAGGCCAGGCTCAAGTCCTTTAGATACAAATGAAGCGAGCTCTCCGTTCCTGATTTCCAAACTGCCTTTCCTAAAACAGCACAGGCTTCTCCACCCTGCTTTTCATCCCTGGAGTTCGGTTCATTACTTAAATTTGCCCTTTGTTCTGCTTAAGTAATCTTTGAGATGACGGCAACACAAGGCAAGCCAAGTCCTAAAATTAGTGTAGGTAACTGGGTAGAGAAGTTCAGAACAGGGGAGTATAACACAAGAAGGTGACTATCAAGTGTAACAAGGAATGGAAAAGGGAAAACAAATAGGAATATATTGATTTAAGGGAGAAAGTTGCCAAGAGGAAAGCCAAAACTGAGGGTGAAGCATCCTGCCAAATTTTTCCTGCTGGTGAAGCCAGCCCCCCAGACAATGTGGAGCCAGTAATTATTCAGCTGCTAAATGGGGGGTAAATGTTTAGAAGGCTGAAGGAGAGAGCTCTGCCTTCAAAATAATTTGGAAGCAATGTTGCAAATAGTGTACCTGTGAGTAAAAAATGTATCCTAGAGCATAATAGCAACATACCTGGAAAACTGGGACTTCAGTGAGGATGGGCTTGGAGCAGAAGTGGATTTCTTAGCTAGTTTACACAAGTGGAAAATATCCCAATGTGTAATAGTGGCACAGGACCACGGTTTGCAAGGAGTATTTTATTCTCCTGCTGTTCCTATCGGTGACATGGGCCCATGGGGAGGGGTGGTAGATACGGGCACAGCTTTGTGGGCTGGGGTTTCTTGGGGGACGTTGCAGAGCTGGTACTGATGTTACAGGTTTTTTAAACTGCTTTTCTTTATTTTCTTGACCCAATGAGAAACTGGTAGAGTTTCTCATGTCTGACTAATTTTAAGAACTACATTAGACAGTGTACTATGCCTGCGCTTAAATAAAACATCAGCTAAATCTTTGTGCAGTCTAATTGGGGAGAGGTTGGGGAAAGACTGCTGATTACTCTTTAATATCCTAATAAAACCTTTTGGCATAACTGTGGCTTCTAGTTTCACTCAATTAAGTGAACAAGTCCTGAGCATGCACAAAGACCTGTGTTAAACTTGCAGATAGACCTGAGGAGAAATTAAAGGCAATGAAATGAGACTAGCTACTGCCAACAAGGAATTAAAACTGAAATATAATAAAACCCACAACCTGTCAGACTGTTTGGTGTTTTTTTTTTTTAAATTAGGTGTTTTAAATGGATTAATATCTGCTCCTTTTATTTTTCTTCCCCTCCTGCCTCTCCTTGGAGTATTTTGGCTGGGTATTTTGTATGGATCACGTGCCAGGCGCTTCTGTGCCTTCTGCACTTGCTGAAATTCTCCATCTCCTGTGGAGCAGGGAAGGGTGTTGGTGCTGGATGCCTGGAGGTGGTGGTGGTGGTGATGGTGAGGAGCTGGCAGGAGCAGGCAGGGGCTGGCGGCGTGCCTCGGGGAGGAGAGGGCTCTTGTCCCTGACCAGGGCCTTCCGCTGGTGGAAGGTCCCACGCCAGGACCTGGCTTGGCGGGCGCTCACGGAGGGGACACCCCACAGTGGGTTGTCCCTCTGATATGACCAGTGTCTCTGCAGATGCTGACCGCCCACAGGGACTTGTTGATGCTCACCGTTGCCTGGGATCTGTAGAAATTCTGTGTTCAATTTTCCATCATTTCAAGAACATCAAGTCTCTCAGCTCCTGCCTTCCCATACCTCCAGTAGCTCTTGGAATTTGGTGCCCCACTTCTGCATTTCTTCAGCTGATGTTACTGATTGCTCACTTCTGTTTCCTTCTGCAGCGGAGTGCAGAAGTGGTATGCTCACACACCAGGGCACAATGGGTGGCCCTTCAGATGTTGAAGTGCCCGCAAAGAAAAAAAAAATTATCCATTAATGAGGGGGAACGATTAATTTTTTCTATGCTATTTCTGTACCTCGGTGCTTGCAAGGTTTGTAATTTCTGATCTGCGGTCTCTCCCATCTGTGAGTTTATTGTCTGGGAGTGGCAGGTGACAAATAGAAAGTTTACAGCTTGAGAATACCCGGGCAAGTTTTCTTTATTATTAAAGTTTAATAACTTTAAGTGGATGTGGAGTTTTACATAGCCCTGGCCTAGCGAGGCTGGGGAAGGGCGAGGTGATGCCTAGCAGACCGTATGTCACCATCTTGGGTTTCATGATTGTTCCTAGGGTAAAGAGCGCATCAGAGACAATTTTACTGTTCCTGAGTAAATGAGATGCCGTTCTGTGTTCAGAAGGCAGTTTCTTTAGCTTTTCGAGAGGAGATATTAAGTACTGTGATGGTGGTATGGTATAGTAAGCAGCAGAAACAATGACGTGTGAGAACAATGTTTCCCTTAACATCTAACCTAATCAGTCAGCTAAATTTCCAGTTGTATAACTAAATTTCAAGCATTCAGTTTACAGGGAGACTTGGGAAAGTAGGGGAAGGCCCAGAGAAATGCTGATAAGAGGTTGTTACGAGTGCTTGTGTGACTAGTAACTACAAAGTGATCTCTTCAGTAGCGAGGAGCGCAGTCCCTTCCAGAAGAACAAAAATGATCCAGCAGGAATTTTGTCATTGCAGATATCTGGACAAATTTTGTGTGCTGAAGGGGAGATTAGCACAGCAGCCTACAGATCCTCAAGACATTTCCCAGGGGAAAAGGATTAACAAGGACAACACTGACATCTGATAGCTTTTGACTGTTGGATGTTGATAAACATTAATCATTGAAGAAGCTTCCATGAAAAATTTAAGTTTTACTTTTATATAAAACTTAAAAGATTAAAATCTTTGAATAGTTTTATAAGTTGTGTAATGCTTTATTATTCATATAGCATATAACAATAGCATATAATTCATGTAGCATATAACATATAATGAATCCTAAATGATTTGTTATAGTGTGAAATTTTTGGTGTTTGTCTCATGCAAATGTTTTCCCTCTTAGGGAACTTGTGAAAAACATAGAAGTGGAAATAGAGAGGGTGTAGTGAGTACTCTGTAAAGGGGAGAAGGCTACCGAGAAAATCTTTCCTTACAGACAATACTGCATTGCTGCAATTCATTAAATGCCAAAGTGCAGGGGAACCGGGATTCTTCCCAGCTGTGAATTTAGCCACCTAGCAGGAAGTTACTGTCTCTTTATATTAAAACTTGCATCAGCAATAACAAATATAATGGTAAGTGCTAATTAGTTTTGAGCATCGTGTGCTTTTTTTCTTGAATTTTTGAGGTGTGGTTTGGAGCGAGGAAAGGGAGCGTAGGGCACCCCGTCAGTCTGATGATGAACAGGTCTTCAGAATATTTCCCCTGAATGTTCAGAGCGACGATTTGTTGCTCGGGGTTTGCTGGGGACGGAACAACCACTGTCACTGTTGCACTGCAGGAACTTTCCCAAGCTTCTCTTTCTCCTGCTCCTCCAATAAAAAGGGCTTCTGGTGACAAGCATCACTGGGGAAACCGGCTCCAGTGCTCAGAGCAAACAAGTCACTGGGTGAGGACATGGAGCCTCGTGGTAACGTTGCTTCATCTCTTTGGTACACACCTCTGCTACAGCTCAGTGCTGCATACTCACAGGGAACCAGCTGGCCTTGGTTGGTGCTGTAATAATTCCCTTGCTGCCACGGTCAAAATTACAGTGTCTGAAGAATTCCTTCCAGATACTCATCAAAATGTGAGCGTATTCTCACCACTAGCAGCAAATCTGAGTCACGCCCTCAATGTGGCCAAGAAAGGGTTAGTCAACAGTCTGAAGCCAGAAAGTACACGCTGACGTCTGGAGTGGCCTGAGAAAAAGGTAGAACAGCAGCAGGAGGATGAGAAGTGCCGTTCAGCATCTTGGTGGAAGGACGTGGCTCGTAGGACGGAGGACTAGGAGGCTGTGGGATTGCCCCTGGATGGTCTGAGCCCGCTGTTCTTCATTCATGGCGAGGTGGCAGCCACAGGGACGTGTCAGTGTGGAGTGCTGGGGGCAGCTGCAGCGAATACAGACCAGGACTGGTGAACTGGGGCTGTATTTGCCATGTGAGATGCTGTACGGATAGAAAAGTCAAAAGGGGAAGAGGCGAGGTGGAGTCTGTGGAAACCTGGCAGTGTCAACATGTCTCCGTGCTGAAAGCACTGCGGGGTGGGAACTTGTTTACCCACAGATCCATTAAGACTCATTCACATGGAAGCGCCGTGGAGCCCTGGTACTGCCATTGGGGAGAAGCAGTGCCCTTTCCAGGATTTCTTTCCGTTCTCAAGGCAAACTGCTTTGCTAGTCTTTCCTCAGCCCACCTACTGCACCGCCATCCTTTGCGTGATCCACTCACTTCCCCACTTCTCTCTGACCTATTTTTGCTGTTATGAGAATTCACTTGATTAATCATTTGGGGAGAAAATGAGAATAATGTCTTGATCTTGAGCTCCTGCTCACATATCTAAATTAGTAAGTCATGGATAAATAGATGTTGAGTACTTCAATTAGGCATTCTTCCCTTTCCTACCACCTTCTGTTTCTCTTCAGGTTTTAATCTCTGTGGGTTAGAAAATGCCAGCAGACTATGGGGATTGCCAGAAACTAATAATAATTAAAATTCCTTGCTATAAAAAGCAGTGTACGCTGTTTGAGCTGAAAGCATTAGAACACTTTCCAAGAATTCCAGCATATTAAATTCTGCTGTGACATTTGACTTATAGCATGGTAATTTTTATTTTTTTTCTGCTTCAGCACAGTATAATGACAGTAAGTCCCAGTTTTGTAAATAAGTTCCCACACAAATTCTTCATGACATCGCGTGTGGGAGTTCACATAATCAAAAAGGAATGTTCCTCTCTTCTTCACGTTTCTTTACAAACCTGTCTCTGTCATTTAAACCAACGTCAGATTTTCTTTAAAGACAGGTGTCTACCTGCCCGAGCTACTAGATCTGTGCTTGGTTACCTATACTGATGTTCAGAAGTGCTGTATTCTGAATTAACCCCATTGATAAGCAGATTAAAATAAATAAATAAATAATGAAACCTTTTGTAATATTCAACAACATAATCCAGTTGCTGTAGTCAATTGGACTGGCTAATTCAGGGTGCTTTGGTGGCAACTGCAACCTCAGAACTGGTTTAACTAGTTACATAGGGATTCCCCAGCCGGCGTGTTGACGTAAAAGCATCAGCGCAGCGGCGGCAGCCTTCATCCCCGGGCTCCGGCTGAGGCTCAGGCCGCAGAGCGGGAGCGGAGAGAGCAGGACTTCAGCTCAGCGCTGTTCTCTCCAGCCTCTGCACCCTCAGATCCTGAAAAACTCCGTTGAGGTCCTTGCCAATGTAGTTAATTTAAGTTGTGCTGATCTGTTTCTGAACGATGCTGGAGACTAAACTTCAGGGGCAAAACGGGTGACGTGTTGGCACTAAACCTATGCTGTAGCTATGAATTTATTTTTATGTGCCCAGGGCTCTATAAGCAAAATCTGCATCACTGAGCTAATGTAAGCGCAACTCTTTTTAGTTTATTGCTCACATACAGGACAAGAAATCTATCCCTTTTTAGTGATACGTGTTTGGTTAATGAGCACTTCTTTTATATTTGTAAAAAATTGTTAATACTATGATATTAGCGTCACAAAAGGAGAGCTGTATTGGAAGGAAGACATTCCATCTGTAAGGTGGTTCCATTCCGAAACCACCCGCCTCCTTCCCAGAGCCCAGGCTCTGGCCAGGCTGGAACTGCTGGGCACTGGCAACCGGCGCGATTCCAGAATGGGATTGAGTATTCAGATGCCCAGCTGCTGCTCGTGCACCAAGGCTCAGCGGAGGTGTGTCAGACTTGTTAAAGGGAACGTATTGCCAATTTGGATTTGAATTATAATTTGATGATCATTTACTGTCCAAGCGGTGTCAGACACCCGTGGAGTTTTGGTGTTGTAGCTGTTCTGTCTGTTCCACCTCCGCTCTGAAGCAGTTTTGTTACGGTCCCTCAGAAACATGTTTCAGTAAGTTCCTTCTGAGATGGGAGCACAGCATTGCTGCTGCTGAGGTTGGCTGGGCTGGGCAGGCAGCCGGAGCTGGAAGGAGCCGGGGGCACGGCGGGTGTCTCTCTGCATGCCCAGGGACAGCTGGAACGTGAGCACCTGAGTTTCCTTCTTAGGAGTCTGCAGAAAAAAAAATAATTATGAAGCTTTGCACTGAAATGAAGTCTGTTTAGAAGCAAACAGAAAACGTTTAAAGAAAATAGGTATTAATGTGTCCTGAATGCTTAGTTGTGGTACCAGTGGGAACTTTTCTTTTTCTTTTTTGTTTTTTTTTTTGTTGTGGAGAATTCTGCATAAGAATTGAGTACTTCAAGGTTAAAAGCCAGTGGGATCTCGTTCTTCACCCCGTATTCTCTTAGCATCAAAAACCACAGAATTTTCTGTCTTCCTGATATTTTCCAACCCATGTCTCCTGTTACTATTGTTTTAAAAAGTTATTTTATTACATCTTGTCATAAGAAAAGACAAAACTAATATATATATATATCTAGTTAACCCAATGGAAGGAGAGAGAGAATGGAAAACAAAGACAGAAGGGTCATTCTTAGCAATTAGACACCTCTTTCTCCAGTAACAAAGTAATTGCCAATTATACAAGTGAATTCAGATCAATGGTCACAGTATTTTCAGAGCCTTGACCACACTACAAAATAACCTGTTATTTTCTGTGGGCATGTCCTTCGTCATTCTCTTGCCTTTTAGATGATCATATGTAATGGAAGTTCTGACATCTTCATGTGCTAGCTAATACATCAGTATTTATTCTGCTTTTCTACTTGTTCTGGATGGCTATATGCTCTATATAAAATTAAAACAAGGAGAAATGCTAATGTTTCTTCTGTGTTGTCTGCTCAGCTTTGAATACCGCACAAGCACGCTATAAGGTGCTGTGACATATCAGTTACTTATAAATGACTTATGTGGTTCTGGTGTTACAGTAGTAGCCATGTGGAAAATGCTGTGACCATCTGCGGAGTGGAAATCTGGAATACCATGTACAGCATCCATTCCTTCCCCATGGCACTGAAATCAGCCTGAAGCACAGCCCTGTTTGGCTACAAAATGATTGAGGCTCATGGTACAAATAGGTTTTAAGAGTGTCGCCTCTGTGTGTCTGAAGGATCTGTACAGTCCTCCTGTCTGCTGCAGCGACACGGAGAATTCCAGAGGGCTCGCCAGAGTCTGGGAGAGAATTCCTGTGATGTGCTTGATGTTAGGAGGCCTGTGTTTTTCCCACTCCAGCTCCCATTGTAGGAGGTCCGCTGAGGACAAGAGGAAGTATGCTTGTAGCATTCTGCTAATTTACAGAAGGAACTGCCGTAACCCAAGGCACGGACAATGTTCAGGCAATGCAGATGTGACTTAAAGTCACTTTTGCCTTCCCCTGGGCTGCACCTTCCAGAAGAAACGAAGTGCAGTATCTGCCCAAGGAGATACGGAAATAAAAACTTAATTTTAGTTATTCAGGGTCACCTGGTGAACAGGGGACTGGAATGGAAGGAGAGCTTTGAAATTCTTTGACTCTACTCCCACAGTCAGTGAACAAACTCCACCGATTCTTCAATGTGCACCTTGTTAGTACATTGCATAAATTACCAGCTGCTGCCTCGTACCTTTATTTCCAGATGTCCACCCCTTTAAAAGACAACTGAAAATGAGGTAAATAGCACCCTGATAGTTTTCTCCTTTCAGATGGCTGTGGTTGTTCCCATGCTGCTGCAGGCTGGGAGAGATGTAGATGCGGGGCAGAGCTGTCACTCCATGGCTCCGAACTCCTTTCCATCAGGATCTTGCGGTGTGTAAGGAATGACAGGAGCCATTCCTCTGAAAAAGCACAGGGACCTCTGATTTAGAATAGAATTTATTTTCAAATGGAGGCCTCCCCCAAATATCTTTGTTTTGCTCTGGGATTACTGCCAAAAAAAAGTTTTTGTGACATTTTGTAAGTGTACCTGCATCCTTAGATAACGTTATTTTTGTTGTTGCTCAAAACTGTTGACAAAAAGAAACAGAAAGAAAGGTATGAACTCTATCAAAGTAAGTGCAGGCAGTTACCTAGCAAGACAAAAGGAAAATGGTGAAAGAAGAGCTGGATTTGAAACGCAGCAAAAAGTACTGTCTCGCAAAATTCATTCCAGCACGTGCGTTTGCTACAGTGGAGAAATGTGATTGAAATGCTCATCTTCAGGTTGAGGTGAAGAGATGTTTATGGGCATGGCAAAGAGTTAGGAAGTGATGCGGTGGGTTAAAAGCAGCCGAGAGCTGGAGGTCGCTGAAGCAGCACGAATGAGGGAGCGACTCCTGGCCGGGGATCGGGAGGAACATCAGGCAGAAGGTGGCTGAAGGTAGATGGTGCAGAGGAGGACATTCATGTCTAAAATCAAAGTTGCAAAGTGAAGGATGTCAATGGAGTGTTATCAAGACGTTTCAAATTGTGTTTGGAGATAGAAAATTGTGAATGTAGCAAAGAATGCCTCCCGTAATAAATAAAATTTATATAACACGACCATCACAAGATCTTGAAGTGGTTTACAAAGGCACTTACATATTTTATTTTTACTTTATAGATGATCAAACTGAGCAAATTAAGCGACTTGAGCAGGTACGCAAAAAGTCAGTGGCAAAGACAAACTACTGATGAAGAGCCATTGCGTACAGCAGCCGAAATGTAAAGATGCTAAAATATGCTCTTTCGTGGAAGGTAGCTCTTCATCTCACCGCTGACATTTCTGCGTACCAAACCACAAAAATGCTCCACTGCCATATTATCATCCGTGTGTTACCCAAGTTCAAAGCATCAACAAAACTATTTCTAAGCCTTGGAAACTGATGTCAAATGTTTATCAAGAGACCTCGCAATTTCTCTTTGCATTTTGTCTGCATTTCACAGCATATTGTAAGTGGCATGTCAGTAAAAAATAGATTCAGTCTTGCCAGCAACAGAAAGCGAAGGAAGCGGCAGTAGTTGGCTCCCAGCAATGTTCTCTTGGGAACAAGTCTGAACTGAGGCAGCTTTAGGGCTCTTTAGTTAAATTAGAGTTTTTCTTCAGTCCTCTACATGATGGAGTTGTTCTTTTAAGGACACCACCATTTTGCAAACATCTAAAAAAGATTAAATACCCTCTTAGGAAACAGGGGTTTCATTGCACTGCCTAGGTTATAGTAGATACCAGTTCACGATACACAGAGAAAACACCTCTCGGTACCGTAGGAAAGAGAGCAGAACCATACCATAAAATGCCAGAGGAAAACTGTCTCTAGCCGATAAGTTTTTTATCTTTATGGCACAAAAATCTTGGGGGACGTAGCAAAGAGCCACAGATATCTTACAAGGAACAAAGGACAGTTGTGGCCATCCCCGTCATTGGGGTCCCGAGGCAGAGCTGGAATTCCACCGTGCATCTGGCTCCTCGCTGCTGCCCACTGTTTCGCAGCACTGCAGGGGGCTGCGTTTTAGAGACCGTTGACCTGATTATTTCAGTTGTTTGAGGCTTTTTCCAGAAAACTCGTCTTGTGCCCCTATTTTGTTGTAAGTTTTCTGCCACTTTTATTACTGTACTGGATTCAATTTGATCTGTGGATTAAGTTTACACAGATGAAAGTAGACCTGGATACATTCCAGTCCCTAAAACAACCGTTTCCCACCTTCCAGCCCCTCATTTTAGCATCACCTTTTCGCTGATTCTCCCGTATTCCCTAGTTATTATATCTCTGAGATGTGCGGCGGCTTCTTTGTAGTCATTGTCATGACACCAAAATGGCTCAACAGTCCTCCCTCCATGTGGCTGTTGACAACTGGAAAATGGTGCCGATTGTCCTGGATGAACTAAATAAGAGGTCGTAGAAATTATGAAGTTGAGCATTGTGTTTTATTGCCTGAGTAGCGCTCAGTCCCCCAGTGCTTGGTGCTGCAGCCTCAAACACCGTGCACTGGAGAGATCAAGAGATCTCTGAGCAAGAGGAGGATGTGGCCTTGTTTGGAAAGGCTCCAGTGTGGAGTGGCCACAGCAAAAGGAAGCAAAAGTGGTTTAATCACGGGATAATCATGCCACAGTGACTCACTGGCCGGGGCGGGGGGGATTGCTGCGCTCGCGTATCCAGAACCCACCAGCAGCGTTAAGTGTGGACAGGCTTTGGCAAGAAACTGAGAAGTGCACAAGAGTTTGTGCAAACAGCCGGTCCTTTTTATCTATAACTATCAAAAGAGTGTCTCCTTGGACGCCTGATCATAAGGATGGCAGCACTTGCACTGTTTTGCTCAAAGCTGTAAGCAACCTTCAGTAATGTGGATAGTCAGAAAATATGCCAGACATGCAGTGGCCCTTAAGGAAGATTACTCACTGGAGCCATTTATACCAGCTTATATTTGCAAGGAACAAAAAAAGGATATTTTGGTCCAGCATTACAGATCTTAAATCCATAAAAGCTGAAAGTGTTTATGTTTGAACTGTATTGAATGGTGCTTAAAGGATATAAAGGATATAAAATAAACAATTTGCTGAAAAATCTACGTATAGATAAGGTGGAAGTAAAAACAAAGGCGTCTTGATTGATCATTTTCTAGATTTCTCTTTCAGTTCCTGACTCCAGCAGTCATTTTACTAAGTTTTGTATGTAAATTGTTTTGTTTTCACATTAGCTTTTAAAGACAGGAGAAATTCTCCTGTAGGTGTGCGCAGAGCTGACCTGCTTTCTGTAACTCTTCCAGTATCTCTTCAAGAAAGGAATAAGAAAAAATATGTAAAAGCACAGTGTTTGCCAAATGGCAGTAATGTCTCCTGTCAGACAATAGAAAGGGGGGAAATAGGTATAATAAAGCTCACTGCTATTACTTAAGAAGCTTGAAAAAGTGACCTCCACTGGAGGTGGAAAATACTTTAGGAACCTATTTAGGGAGGTTGAAAATGTGCAGAACATAAAATTAATACTCCGTTGTAAAAACAAGCTTATGCAGAGGTGCAAACCCTGAGAAATTCTAATTTCACTCAGAAGAAGCAGTAATCATAGGACTGTGGAATAATTCAGGTTAGAAGGGAGCAGCCTCCTCTGAGGGCAGTGCCGGCTCCGAGGCCAGGCCAGGTTGCTCCAGGCTGGAGCCAGTCTCTTCTTGAAAACCTCCAAGGGTAGAAGGAGAAAATGGAGGTGATAATATGAAGAAATTTAAAAAATCGGTTTGTACTTTGCAGTGTAATGTCGCTTCAAAAAAGCCTGAACTATCTGCGCTGTATCTGTAAAACCTTCATCCTGGGGAACAAAGTGACAACAGGACAACCTGTCCAGTCCCTATACTTCGCCAGTACATAGTAAGCTATAATTATCCGCCTTGCTGAAGTAGCAAGCACTTTAAGACACTCAATCAGGAGAGAAAAAAAAAAAGGAATGAAAGTATTAAAGGTTGAATGTGTAAATTGCATGAGTTTTTAAGAATGGCTACCAATATCTGGCTCAGTTTTGGAAAAGGACTGTTGAAAAGCAGTATGCTTCATGCAATGTATTTTACACTTTTTTTTCTTCGGATACGTAACATAGCAAAAATGAAGAGCCTAGTAAAGGACCTCCATATAAGGAAACCCAAAAACTTGAAAAGAGAAATGAAAAAGACTGGCTTTGAGGCCATTTACAGAGCTGGAGGGGCGTGAGGCTGGTGCAGTCCGGAATTTAACATCTGTATCCTGCTGCTGCTAAAACATGGGTGTAGTCACAGTTGTTTGCCCTTTCGTTGCAAAGTGGAGGTTAATAAACATCCCTAACAATAGGAGCAGGTATGATTTAATCACAGCTGTTACCACAGGCAGGACTGTGCCAGTTATGTTTGCATTGCATTTATATTTACAGAAACAAGTTTGTTCAGAAGAAAATTATCTGTCTGTGAATCTGTGCTTACATCAACGTATGTCTATTAAATACTTCTCCCATATAGCAGAAAATGGAAATGGAAAGATAACATCACAAATTAAATATTTTTTTTAAAATACTGAAATAAATATTAAAAATAGAAAAAAAAATTGGTCAGTTTCTGGAGTATCTTGTCATTAAATATGTTTTCACAGTCAGTACTGACTTGCCCAGAGAAGAGAAAGGGCAGAGGACGGTTTCCACAATAACGATGAGATTGCTTATGAAGGTTACTACAATATTTGTCTTGCCCATTCCATGCTTTGCTGTGCAGTCAGAAACAGATTTCTGTGTTTTCAAGAGCTGTTCAAGCATAATTAGAGGCTCAAAATGAGTTGAAATCTCAGCTGGCAGCCTAGCAATTTGTTTTCATGTGGCAAGTCATCCAAGATTTATAGATGCATAGCTCTCTGATGGAGTAAGGGGATAGCCTCAGCCCGAGTACTCCGTTGTACCTCTGTTTTTATGCAAGATATTGTGCACTCGGAGTCCAGCTGCGTGCTGTCTCTGCCCTGTCATGGGGCAGGATCTTTGTGGCTGTTGAGCTTTGTCTCTCAGAGGCAAAGACCGCAATAAAATGGTAATAATTGTAATAATGTCATGTAATGGTGCGTTTGTTTCATGTGCAGTGCATCGCAGCAACAGGGTCATTTCTAAGACTACGAGCTGTGCGGGGCGTCAGGCTCCCCCGGCGCGGGAGGAGGGTTTGGGTGGCAGGAGCCCTGACGACGGAGCGTGGCTCTGGGCGGGAAGGAGCCCCTGCTGCCCGCATCCCCATCCCAGCTCTCTCCGGAGGGCTGCGGCAGGGTCCTCAGTGGGGCTGGGAGCTGCCCTCCCCGCGTGGCCCCGGCCATGGGCCAGCACCAGCACTGTCACCGTCTCCCTTCCAGGGGGTGGGACTGGGCGTCTGAGGGGGCTACACACCCTGCAGAAACAAAGATGTTACTCCCAAACAACTTCAGATGCACGACTTTTTAAAGCATCTCTGTTTCCTTGTATTCAAAGAGCCTTTTAATAAAGGCGTGCGTATGTTGGCTGAATTAATTTCAGTTTCAAATACAAGAGCTGCCTCTTTAAAACCAGAGAACATGCTGGTACTGTAGAATACTGTTTTTAATACTGTCTAATGAATACTGGTAAAATAGATCGTACCCAGGTGTACTCCCCACAGAGTTGGTTCCTTCCTCAGCCCCCGACTGCTCCGTTGTAGTGTATTGGTGGGGCACTGGCCATCATCACTGTCAACACATGACACACATTTTGGAAGGGGAGCTGGAGGAGGGTCATGTAAGCTCTGTATTTGCCTTTTCAGTGCAAGCAGGAAGACAGAAAATAATTGTTTTAATTAAAAATCAATAAGGTGTTTATCTGCATATATAAGACATACATTTGGGAGACCTCGGTCAACTTATCCCTGAGACCACTGGAGTTATTTTTGCAGTGGCATGGGAAAGGTTATGATGTGATGTAGATGTCCTTCAGTTACACAATCTAATCTGTTCACTTAGAAACAAAATAGTAATTTTGAAGTTAAATAGTGAAATTTTAATTTAAGAAGTTGTAATTCAAATAACAACGTTGACGTGCTCCCCATCCAGCCGGAGTCACGACATGAAATCCCATTTTGATAAGATCTCGTTCCTGGCGCTGCAGCATTCTCGTGTCCTAACCCAACGGCACGTTCCGAAGACGTGTTCCCCGTACTGGCTCCCTGCCTCTCCAGCGGGCCATACAAGACAGGGCCTGTGCTGCCGCAGGGAGGGAGCCATCCCTGCTCACGCCCCTGTCTCTGGGCCGTTCCTGACCACGCATGGGTAGAGCTGACCCTGCTGGCAAACATTGTACAAAGCTCAGAATTTATTTGTTGTTTTTAATATAACGAGGGCAATGACTGCAGTATTATCCCATGCCTTTGCAGGTGTAATAAACTTTGTACATGATTTGTAATCCTTGCTGAATATGCTTATGTAGGTAGAGATTATTTCACTGATTTTCCCGAATGATCTAAGGATTCAGTGATTACCCCTCTAATTTATTTCCGTGCCAAGAATAACGCGTGGGTTAACTGCTGGTGATGCAGCTCTGGCCGGGGAACAGAGCGAGGAGGTTTTGTGCGAGTTATGGCAACTATTCTGGTGTTCACGGGGAAAAAGTCCTCCGCCTCCCCTTCTCCCCTCTTCCCTGTAAATCTCTGTCAGCCCCCCTTGCTGCCTCCCGATTACAGGGCTTTAAAAGAGAAACAATTATCTTCATAATCAATTTGTCAGGGCCATTAAGGCCTATTAATGCAGCCAGGGCCCTGACACAGTTACAGAAACAGAAAGAAGTAGGCTGGAAAGAAAAATGAGTCCGTACCGGAAGTCAAGTATATAAAAAAATTGTTTCTTCTAGTAAAATGTTTTTGGATGCTTTCTGTGGTGACTTAAGGGCTAGGCTTGCCCTGGGTTTCGCATGGTCTCGGCATATATTGTTCAGAAAGCAGAGAGATGCCCAGTTGTGAAAATAGAATACGGCTACCCTGATAGAAGCATTTAGAAGTAGTATGAAATCTATTTGTCCAGCAGCGCATGCCCAAAAGGCAGCCGCGCGTGTATTTGATGTTCTGAGAAATGTCAGCATGACACATAGCCAGGAAATAGTCATAGAGCTTATTTCAACCTCTGTATTTGTAATCGAGTCTTCCGGAGCCTAAAAAAAAAGTGTGTTGAGGGCTGCCCCTTCTAACGAGAAGCTTTTGAAAAGTATGGGAAATTAAGTTGAAATAAAGTATCTGTGGAAGACCACCATCAAAAACACGTGTTACATTTATCATAAGAAACTGTGTAAATCACTTCAGTATCAAGCATCTTGTGGTCAATTACAATATTTACTCATCTTAAAACCATAGAAGAAGTAAGAGCGTTATACGACTCATGAAAGTTCTCACACTTGGCAAAATTGGCTCCTCCGGTTTTGAAAACGCTTTCAGAAAGACTTGCTAGTTAGGGAGCAAGATTTATGGGGAGAAGCCGTTATCTCTTATTAGAGCAAAGCATAGCGTTGGAAAGAATGGCCAAACTTTCAGGCAGAGTGACGGAGGGACTGAAACCAGCCGCAGTGACTGGGCTTTGCGGGGAAGCTTGCGTTAATGCTTGTCCTTGCTTTACCTGCTCTGAAAACACGAAGCATTTCAGTCCCTAGGGTCTCGCTTTAGCACTTTTCACACATATTAAAATGTCACACGTTTAAAAAAAGAGATGGCAGTTACAGTTTTTCAGCTTGCATGCTGGATTGAACTGACAGATGTGTAAAGAAAAGATTTAGCTAATGAAATTGATATAATGTGCACTTTTCTGGGAAGCCTGCGCTACATAAAACGTAGAAACGTAAGCCGTGAGAAACACTGGTCCAAGTGTGGTACATACAGCCTCTGCCCTGTTAGCTCTGCACTGTGAAGAATTTCGCTTGGTATCTTTCTGTACACCTTTAGCTAGATTAAAGCATCTTTCTGATGAGAGCCTCTTGGCATCACTGGAATTAATATAGGTTATGGCACGTGGTCCTGCACAAGGAGGAAGGTTTCTCTGGTAATGCGGCAGAGCCAGGAAGATTTCTCACTGCATGTTTCTCAGATTTAAGGCTGGAGTTTAAGATACACCCTTAGTCACATATGTTTATCTTCCCAAGAGCTGATGTTTTCTGAGTAAGCAAATGCACGCCCAGTTTCAACCAGCAGCACTCAGCTAGGATCAGAATCGAGCCCCCCTTCCCGGAGACAGATGCCACCTCTGAGCTTCTCTGAAGAACTTCTGGTGTGGCAAATTTTGTTAATCAGCTTACGGATCTGTTTGCAGGATAAATGCCTAGAGAGCTGGAGAAAATCTAATCAACTGAGAGAAATAAGTGAAGTTTGGACTCTGTATCAGTATAAGCAGTGTGATGACTCATAAAAAAATTTCTCATTTAGTACTTCACATCTTTTTGAACAAGCTCTTGTTGACTGTGCTGAAATGTCCAGTATCACTCTGTGGCCAAAACTTGATTTTGTAAATCTTGAAGTAAAATCGTATTTAGTTATTTCTAAAAAATATCTTACTGAAAATGTATTACGGGTTGCAGTTTCTGGGACCAAGTGTAAAAAGCGTGGCTGTTTTCTGAGGGCTTTTGAGTGAGTTGGTGATAACAGGTTTCACTGAGTTTATATCCAGCCAATGCTATATAAATCTCCAAACTAAAACAATGCGCATCTAAGGATTTCTTGCACATGCACGGTTGCATATCTTACAGGACCACTTGGAAACTGTAATGCCGTTATCCAAGGAGTGAAGCAAGCGATCTCTGCTCAGATGAGTTGCTGACCTCTGTAAGGCAGAGGATGCCTTTTGTCCCCAAGTTTGGAAATCTGCAACTTCAGAGATCTACGTGCTTGAAGTGTAGGTAAATGATATGTAAGGGTAGATGCATAATCTTGTCATCTTTGCTAGTAAACCCAGCTTAAAAAGTGCCCTTCTTTGGCCACTTATTCCTGCTTCTGTGCTACAGGATAATTTTTTATCCAGTATCCGTTCAGTTTTCCCCATACAGAGTTAGCCTGGTGCAGCTATGGAGGTGGTGACACAGTGCAAGAGCAGAAACGAGCGGTCAAGTAACATCAGAAGAATGCGGGGCTTCCACCACGTTAGTGTATATTGCCCACTTTTTTCATGTGCTGCGACATACAAAGCCCAAAAGCCAACCCGTGACACGTTTTTTTCTTTCCTGACAACAACAGGTCAGGAAATAACGCAATGTCCTCCCACACTAAGCATGTTCAGTTCTATCATCCTCTCTTGTATGTTGCCATCTAGAAACTGTTACATAAAATGGAAACTTTTAAACTGATTTTAAAACCTTGTCAGGAGTTTCATTTGTATAATTAAAAAGATTAATATTAACCACACTGTAACAGTTACAGATGAAATATTCCACCAGGGCATACTGCAAAACCTCGTGTTGTCTCTGGGAGCTAAATTTTACTATTGGTTGCAGACACAGCTAAAATAGAGTCTGTAATATCACGGATAACCAGATGTCTCCTTAGTTGCTAAAGACTAAAAGCGACTGAAAAGCACTCTTAACTTTAAGATGAGAAGTATGTCATGCCAAATAAATTTGTCTTGAATAAGATCTGTTGAGGGTGGAGGCTGAATTATTGAAACATGAAGTTAAAACTTAGAAAACTACGTTCTACTGCAGTATTTTGTGGAAAAATAATATTTGATACGTTTTTGTTTCAGTCTTAATGTACTTTTGAACGGTAACCGTTTTGAAAGGGAGCCCCAACAAAACCACTGCAGACCAGTGATGACACCACTGTGCAATATAATGATCCCATAATAGATAGTTAAGAAAGCTGCAGGGGGTACAAATAAGACAAGTTGAGTTTCTTCCACTGACACAAACAGCGATGTTCTAAAAGTGCTTTTCTTTTAACTGTTTTTAATATCTGAAGGTAGAAACAAAAGCAGATGCGAAGGTGGAAAGGGTTCATAACGCTATGGGCGTGACCATCAGGAGCTTAATCCCCTTACTTACCTCCCCTAAACCTTACTGAAGGCACTCTTATAGAGCAGGTGCCACTAGGACAGAGCTACCAACTAAGGTAAAGATTACACTGGAATTACGGGGTGTAATCTGGTGTTCCTACTCTTAAGCACA
Source organism: Larus michahellis (assembly GCF_964199755.1). Taxonomy (NCBI): domain Eukaryota; kingdom Metazoa; phylum Chordata; class Aves; order Charadriiformes; family Laridae; genus Larus; species Larus michahellis. Next base: position 17,303,303 of record NC_133904.1, read on the forward strand.
TCGTTAGTCCCTTCACTTGATGGACTTGTGCTTGCGAATTTTAAAAGAACGGATGGAGTCTCGTACCAGTTGTAATAAGAATGGCTGGAGGATAAAAAGTCAAAAGTCTAAAAGTCAAAAGCTGAGTGGCAATAAAAATGGATTAGAGTTTATAAATTTCAGTAATTTCAGTTTCGACATTTTTGCAATTACGCAATAAAGTCTCTCTTATATGAAGAATTAAGAAGCAAATGAGCTCACACTTTTGCGCCGTTATCTGTAAACTTTGTTATCAGTATAACAACTTCCAGTACATGTTTTTGTGTTGACTGTAACAATTTTCAGTACGTATTTTCATGTTCTCTATTCATGCCCTTCTCATGAACAAAAATGAGTCACGATAATTTCCTGTGGTATTCGTTGCAACTGCGATATTTGTGCTCAAGAAACCGGAGAAGTGATCTGAGGTTCCAAACCAATCTGGGTTGGAAAATTGCACCTCTGCAACCCCCTTTCCTCCCCAGCCTCCTTCGTCCTTATATGTGGGGGTCGCTCTTTGGGGTTCAGAGAACAGTTCTGTCACTCTATCTTGTGCAAGCGTCCCTGGAAAAATTCTGGGTTTGAATATGAAGTTGTTTGCCGGCAAGGTGATTAAATCAGACAGTTTTATTAGGCTGGAAACCTGCCTTTCCAAAATACTTACAGTTTGTAAGTAATGAAGATCTTTACCCTGATGTGCATCCCGTCATCACTTTTACTTATCCGGGTTACCTGTGCAGTTGATCTTTGGTACATGTTGCTTGTTGTCTGGGCAAGCATTTTTAAGAGTGAACTGCTAGTCATGCTCTCTGAAAGCAAAATAAGGAAAATAAGAATTCTAGATCAGTGGAGCACGTGTGGTACTTGTCTGTGGTGTAGCTGTTTCTGACCTGGAACCCCATCAGCAGTGAATGCACGCCTGCTTACATCTTACAGCTGTCTTTGATTATTTTTAGTGTCCCCTCTCTACCAAATAAACCTGGAGACAGTAGAATAATTCAGAATATCTGATGTTTTGACATCCAGCGGCTATTTATAGTGAAGCATTTTGTAAAATCAGCCCCGATCAGCTGCAGTGCATTTAAATATACAGTCCCGTTGACAAAACGTCTGTCTGAGATGGGAAGTAGAAGAGTTTTACATAACATTTCTGTAATAAATTAGTTCTGCTGTCATGAACCAAGATTTAAACTCACGGATAGCATTTTCCTCAACATTGGTCTCAGATTTTGTCCCTACGCATAATTATACAGATGACAAAGATTCTCTAAGACCTGGTCCAAACCAAGGAGATGAGAGTTTCTTTTTGTAAGGATATCCCAAAATAATAACCAAAGAGACTACTCTTCAGCCCTGCAGTGGTAAATTCTTTAAGTATTTTAAGGCTGAAAATAATCTTGCTTTGCCACTGCAACCTACTTTTAATTCTATTTGTACACTTGCCATTTGCTTAAAAATTGAAGTGATATTCTGTCTGCACAGAAAAACCTGGCACTGTGTTAAACCTAATACTTTTCTTTTAAGGTGTTAAACAAGAAATAACAAGGAGTTAAGAACCGCAGGAGTTTAACACGGGCTGACTGGCAAAACAGGTTGGGTTTATTCCCATTATACACATCCAGGGCATATCCAGCCTCTGGTGCGCACTTGAGGCGTGTGCTTTAACCTGTTAATGAGAGGTACGGCACAGATGTTTGGGATTTTGTCTTCGTGGAGGGGTTCCAATACGTGAGAGGCAATGGGCTGTTGGAAGGCTCTGTTCACTGTCTGTTGAGCAATTGTGTGCAGCCTTTTCGGCAGAGGCATCTGCGACGGTACCCAGCCTTTGAAAGAGGAAGTGGAGATAGGAAGCAACCTTTAACTGCGTGGAAGTAGGAGGAAGATAAGAATCATTACTAGACATCATTACTGCATTAATTTTTTCCCTAGGGACTTGATTCAGCAAGACACTGAAATTCTGTGCAATTTTAAGGACATGAATTTCCCACAGCTTTCTTTAGACCACTTTCTTATTTCTTGAGGTAGAAACAGATACTTCTCTTGTGGTTTACATGGTGAAGTTTGATTTTCTCTTCCCGTTTTTTCTTCGTTCCTGAAATACTGAAGTCAGGTGGCAGTTAAAAATACAGAACGTATGATATTGACTAAACTGCTTGCCATCATTGATAATACATGGGCATATTTATAGCTAAGCATCCCAAGACTACCTCTTAGGGCAGCAAAACCATCCGATACCTCTGAAAGATCTTAGATGAATTGTTGTCTTCCTGAGCCACGCACACCACAAAAGCCACAGGAAGTTGTCTCTGTAGTGGCTGCGGTTCTGCAGTTTCCTCCTTCCCTGTCTTTAAGTGGTCAAAACATTTCTTAAAAAGTTGAATCGACAGAGAGTAGAGAACAGACTTCCTGTTCTTGCCGTGTAACAGAGAGACAGGCCTCCAGTTAGAAAGAAGGATTCATCCATCGGATTGTCCTTCCGTGTCCTTTCAATCAATTTAGGGTTATGGTTTGAACTATACTGATTAAATAGTAGTTTTATTTTTAGGTTCCCTACCAAGAAGATATAATAGTACTTTTTTTAGACACCTCCCAGGAGCAGTTACGTAAAGGATGAGTAAAGCACTTGCTTTTCTTCAGCTGTTGACTTTCAAGACAATTTTCTCTCTAAAGACGAGGAAGCCATCCTGTTTGTAGGACCTCAAAGCGCAGTAGCGGGAATATGATCTAAAATTCGGATCCTTCAGCTAACAGATGGGCCTGGGTATATATATCTGTATCCGACTGAATGTACTACATATGTAGGGCGTACATGTGCATAAACACTGACGTGTATTTATCCCTCGCTATATATCGATATGTGGATATATATACATAGACATTTACTCTTTCCTTAAAGCCTTTTTAAAGGGAATACAGGAATACAGTGGGATCCCAACAGTCTTAAAAAAATAAAAGTTGCTCATTTCAGAGATGAATTTTATTTAATTATTTATTAAGAAATAAGTAATAAGTAATATTTTATTAAGAATTAAAGCAAAAAAGTTAAATAGGAATATCATTCAATGTTTCTTTCAATTAATATAATTATTTTAGTTTGATTCGACCAACATTTGATGTGGCATTTTCAGTACTGTTGATGGTAACTTTGCTCATAAGCAATTTATTAATGAAGAGATGGAAAAGTCCTCCTGAAGGAAAAATTTGAAAGGACAGGAATGTGGTCCTGCTATTGCTTTGTTTAAAAACAAGCAAAAATATTCATTAAAATAATTTCTATCTACCAGCAAGTATATGCATTTTACCAATGCTAGTATAATAAGATGGTATTTCTAGTTCCTTTAATTCATATCAAGAGTACAGATGGAGTTTTAAACAGCTGTTGGAAGGAAGGAGAAGGGAGATGGGGAGGGAGGGAAGGAAAGGAAGGAACAAAGGAAAAAACAGGAAAAAAGGAGAAAGATTGAGAGGAAAGAAAGAAAGAAAACAAACAAACAAACAAACTAATCCCATTACTCTCTGTGGGCCAAAAGAGTTACATACGTCCTCTCCCAGACTGGCGAGACATCGTCTGTGATCATTTCATATCCGCTGCCAGATGTTTCCAACTCCTAGACAGAAGTCCTTCCTTGTTAAATGGTCTCCGTCCTTGTCAAATTCAGTGTATGGATTGATGGCATTTTCTCATCCAGTGTAAGATGACACAAAAATGGCACCTCCATCTTTGCTGGAACTTTCTTTGCTTAATGTTTTTCTTTCACCCTTTTATTTGTTCCCCATCTTTCTCCCAACACCCAAATGACTACTTTTCTGTCCCATGGTGCTTCTCCCGTATTGTAGGGATCCAACTGGACACCTCTATGTTTGCATGCCTGCGGTCCTCTTTCATTCCCCTGCCATATGTACGCTTCATCTTGTTTTATGGTCTTTAATCTTCCCAGCCTGTCCTCCTCCCCAGCCTGCAGGCATTGCCCACCCTCCCCAGAACTGTTCTTATTCCAGGGGGGCAGACGAAAAGGAGGGATTATTTCTCCCTACTCTTTATCAGGTCACCCTCCCCTGAGTTTCTTTTCGTGCGTCTCAGCACCTTGAAATTTTCCCCCTCCTTCCCGTTGTGATCTCAGCCTTTTCCTTCCTGCCGCTGCTGGTCAATACTCGTAGATTCTGGCAATGAAGCCTGCGGGCATAAAAAAAAGTCACATTCCGCCTTCTGCATGTGTAGATAGATTAAAAAAACAATATCTGAGGCTTAGTTACGTATAGCAATTAACAAATAAGAAACCTGCAGTAGTGTTTTCATGGCGGGGGCCAGCTTTGGCCGAAGGCCATGCTGCAACATAGGAGATCTCCACTGGGGACGAGCCCCCCCTCTGAGCTGAGCACAGCCGCTGTGGGAACAGGGGGACAATGCCTCGGCATTCCGTACTCTGGGAGAGTCTGGAGCCAGGGAGTCGGGGATGGTGCCGAGGAAAGCTAGAGGTTCCTGGAGCTCTGAGGCTGCCCGAGGATGTTCTAGGGATTGGTGTGGCACCGTGTGTGTCGAGGGAAAAGGTCCCCTGGGTCACTCTGCCTTCTCCACGCCACGGCCGAGGAGTTGGCCCTTCCCCCTGATTTCGGACTACTGCCTTGGGAATTTGCTTCAGCTATTTCCTGGAATACGAATTTGTTTATTTTCAAAGGAGAACAAACGTAAAGCTCATACAGTAGCTTTGGGAAGGGTGTTTCTTTGTAGAGGAGTGATTTGGATCATTGAATTATTGTCTCTTTTAAAAGAAGTTAGGTACTGCTGAAGATGGCTGCATGAAAGCAGCTGGTGGCACATAAAAAGTACAACTGCAAGAATGTTGTGGCCCTGATACCATGCCTTTTACTGTCATCTATGCCTCATGAAATGTTTGCAAAGCACGTGCAAAATACTCCGATTTTGGTCTGGGATATCTTCTTTCACTGGAAGCTGGTGTATCCGATTACACTGTGGAACTTTTGCTCTAGTCCAATATTTAAAGAGTAAATTAATCAACATAGTGAACCGCAGGCCATAGCGATGTGGCCGAGACACAGAGCGTGCCATCTTTTCCCTGAGGTGCGAAGCGCTTTGGCGGGCAGTTCTTTTGGAAATGGTTCCATTGACTCATGACTTGGTCCCACAAAACCTGGGGGTACGCGACCAGCTGTCGGTGCCACACGCCGCCCCGTCGCAGTAAGGCCGGAGGCAGCTCCCACTGTCTTTGCAGACCCAGCCCCGTCCTGCGCCTCAAATACTTGAAAAAGTTTATTTTTCGAAGCCGCAGGGAGCCGTTCGCCGTGCTGTAGGAAATGCTAAGGCTCTGCGGTCACCACCTCACACCAACCCCACGTCTCCCGGCGCGTTTCCTTTTTGTGCCTTTATTGCTTTTATCTCCAGAACAAAATGTACCATTAGGAACTCGCGCACCCATGTCCCGCCCCCTTCAAACAACAGACGAGCACGGCGGCGGGTTTGAGCCTCGACCGAGGGGCACCCCGGGCCCGCCGTCCCCGGCCGAGGGACACCGGCCCGGCCGCCCGCCCGGCCCGGCCCGGCTGCGCCGCCCCCTGCGCCGCCATAGGCCGCGCTGGGCCGGCAGCCGCCCGGCCCCGCCGCCCCGACCATGGCGCGGGGGGAGCCCGGCGGCGGCCCGGGCCCTCGGCGGCCCCCTCGCCGCGCGTTGGCCGGTGTGGGGCGGCGGGGCCGGGGGCCGCCCCTCCGCCGCCGCCGTCGTGGGGGCCGCGGGCCGGGCGGCGGGCCGCGGGGGGGCGGTGGCGGGGCGCTCCCCCCGCCGGCGGGATGGGCCGCGCCGGCGGTCGGACATGTCGGTGGCCGGGCGGGGGGACGGGCAGGCGGCGGGCGGGCGGCGCGGCCGCTGAGGGGACGGGCGCGCGGACCGAGAGCAGCACGGCCACTCCCGGCGGCGGCACCGGCACCCCCCGCCCCCGGCGGGCCCGGCGGGAGAGCGGCCGGGCTGTTACCAAACTTGAGCCTCCGTTCCCCGGCCCCTTTCGCCCGCCCTCCGCCCCCGTCCCGTCCCCGCCCCGCCGCCCTCCTCTCCCTCCTCCCCCCGCGCCCTGCGATGTTTATTCGGGCGGCGGCGGCGTGAGGCGCGGGCGGCGGCGGGGAGTTTCTCTCCCCCGGCCTGAGTAGTCGCAGGCGCGCACACACACGCTACTCCGGGGGAGAGAAGGAAACAAAATGTCTGCCAGGGCTGCGGCGGCTTCCACCAAGGTAAGGCTGGGCCCGGGGGCGGCGGTGCTCCTTCCCCGCTCCCATCCCCGCCGTCCCCCTGCCGCACTTCTGGCGGCGCCGGGGAGCCCCTGCCCCGCTGAGCTCCGCCGGCCGCAGCTTCCCTCGCCCGCCGCGGGGGGGGCCGCTCGGCCTGAGGGGGGTGGTCGAGGTGGGCTGGGGCCTCCTAGCCGCCTTCCCCGGCGAGCCCTCCCCGCCGGCCGCGCCATCGAGCGCGCAGGTGGCCCGCAGCCCCCGGGGGCCGCTGCCCCGCCGCCCGCCCGCCTGCCTACCTACCTACCTACCTACCTACCTGTTGGACGTTGCGGCGGGACGGGTCGGCGGCGAGCCCCAGCCCTGCCCCGAGCCGGGCCCTGCCGCAGCGGGGGCCCCCCGGGAGCCGGTGTCGGGCGGAGCGCGCTGGGGCAGGCCGTGCCCCTTTGTTCCCGGCCGGGGAGTCGGATCGCAACGAGGAAAGGTTCGACCGGGAAAGTCCTGCACGGCAGGATTTTTCTGCGGGCGCTGAATCAGCTGGGGGTGACTGGTCGCTAAACAGCTGCGGGGCGGTGGTAATCCCTCAGCGAGCGGGGCCGGCCCCGCCGGTGCGGGGGCGCAGGTGCGGGGTGCGCGCCCTGACCCCGCCGTGGGCAGCGCCGGGCCGCCCCCGGGGGAAGGGGTGGGGTGAGGGACGCTCAACAGGTTGTTTTCCCTCCGTGCGAAATTAAAGGTTCGCTTTGAAACGAGCTGGGATTTAAATTTCCAACTAATTTCTAGCTGCCGGTCCCCAGTAGGTGCCCCGGCCTCAGCGTGGCGAGTTGCCGTCGTGTTGGGCTCGGCGGCGTTTGCTCTCCAGTGAAACTCCGCGGTTTCGGTCTGATGTCACTTGCTGGTATGCGCTTACTCAGGAGTGATATTCTGCAGGCAGAAGCAAAATACACACCTTACTGCGCTGCTACCGACAAACTTCAGGCTGCTTGAGATACTAAGTTACTAGTAAATTTACTGTTTGTAAAATGTTAGTTGTGGCGACTTCATCAACTCCCAGGTCTTAATTTTACTTCCAAGCAGCTTCCAGAGTGCGATTTTAAAAATCATAAAGGCCGATGTTGACCTACTGAGTGTCCCAGTGCCCAAACCACGACACTGGGTTGCGTGCCCCTTTCTAAGAATGCTTTCAGAGATCTTTAATTACATTTTAACATACACACACACACCTTTCACCAGCAAATGCATACGATTGGAGCGGTAATTTATTTTGGGGAATATTTCAAACTGGTGGTATCAGCTAGCTAAGAGAGACAGATAAAGCATACTTTTTTTTTTTCACCTGTTAAATGCATTTATGTTAACAACAAACAGGACGTGAAGATAAATGTCATCTTTGCTCCTAAGAAGAATAGCCTTGTGTTAGAATTCTGCCATGCAAGGAATTGTGAGAAATTGCATCAGCTTAAATTTTGCGGATTTTCTCTTGTATAAAATTGGGGTGCAAGGTTCCTACTTGCAATTCAAAATACTCTCTTAAAATACAGCTGTTTTGTGAGGCTGTGCGAAAATATTGCCTTCCACGTGTGTGCATGCGCTGTCTTAAAGGGGAAAAAAAAAAGATTTATTTTTTTGAAATACAGAAGTATTGCCTATTTTGACTGTGTACTGGTGTACAGACTGGTGTAAAATTGAGAGTTGTATCTTACCATAGCAGTTACTTGAAACTTCTTGATGATGGTCGTATCAAATTGGCCCTTTGAGCATGTATGCATGTATACAATACCAGCTGAACTAATTATACTGAAAGGCATGTTAATTTAAGAATGTTGCAAAATACAGTCTCTGTTGGGTTTAACTCTTCACTGGTATACTTTCAGATTTTCTAAAAATCATGTATTTGAAATAGCGTATCTCTTTCTCAGGAACAAAATAATAATTTAGAAGTCCTGTAACTTTTTCAGTGTAAATTTTTACAGTCTGTAATAGCCTTTTATCAAAGTTATTTCTTTTTTGATCTTGATCACAGAAGTGTCTCTACAGCCTGGAATCTTACGCATACAGTTCGTATGAATTTCCTTGTCAGAACAGAAGTGCTTTCAGTAGATGGGTAGCATTATTTCTACTTCAGCCATTAGTTCCTGGGCTACTGTTCATATGGTTTTAATAGTTGTAGAGGAGGGGATTATAAATATTTTAGAAATACTAGAATATTGGAGGACTTCTGTGTTCAAGTTTCGGATCTTGTTTCCTTCAGTCACCCCTTCAGATGTGGTATCTGGTTTCTCATTTTTGGGGTTGCAATGCATTAAAAAAACCGCTGTGAATGGTTTTCTTGTCATAATTACTTAACAAATTTTTTAGCCGTGTAGGCCTTGCATCCACGTCCACCTTTATCTCAGCACAGTTGACCAGAAGAGAACTAAAAAAAAATAATAATATTTTGATGAGCTGAATAATTCTTATTTGTACGTGTGGGAATCTTGGCTGGTATGATTGATTGTGTTATGCCCTATTATCAACAGTCTTTTATGCTGCCTTCCACTGCCCTTCAGTTTTGGTTATTTAACTTTTTCCCTGCTATGCTGTAAAAGAATGTGGTTTTTTTATTATGGTTTTAAACGCTTGCTGTAGCTGTTGGTAGTATACAATAGAAAACGGTGAGAGAAGTGACATCTTGCTTGCAGTCTAATCTAGTGGTGGCTGTGATTGCAGAATGTAGGGGGCCTAATCTCTTCTGATGTCTTTTTGAACAATACTAATGGATGCTGTGGGAAGGACTGTCTCTGGGTATTAGTAATGAGATGTAAAGCTTTCCACCTTTAAGCTGAAGGTTCAAATGTAGGCCACATTGGTTTAAAAAAAAAGTACAAATGCTTTTAAGTAGTAAGTGTGGGGGACAGGACTTCTTGAATCCTTGAGCCTTTTTGAATGTTGAACCTGAGTTCTTGAGACTTCCTTCTAGTTTTACATACGTGCGCAAAGAGTATTTCCCAGTCTTTCACCTCAGTCCTGTAATTAATTGGATTTTGGTTGTTCTAACTGTCTGTCTAGCTCCGGGCACATATCCGTTATCTACCACCTCAATCAGAAGCTGAGAATTTGATCACATTAACAGTTCATAACTCGCTGATTGCAGGGACTCTTTGGTTTCCTCTGCTAGAGGGAATGACCTATAGTTTTCATAAATGTGGGTTAGTGTTCTGCCCCAAATCCTACTTGGAGACACCAATGTATTTGTTTCCTGTAGAGGATATATGTGTGAACTTATAAAGTGGTGTTTGTTTGGTTTTTTTTAATGTGCTGTAATCTAAGAGATAGCTAAGTTTGGAACAGTATTTTGTTGTTCCTATTCAAGTCTATATGAATGCTATATCAATTCTCTGATTGTTGATGAGATTCTTCAGCTATAACAACAAAGGAGAAATAAATATGTAGAAAATGCACGTGGGGAAGTAACACCAAGTATGGAAATAAGCGGGGGATTTCATTTAACCTCAGAACCTTCTACTTCGTTCAAGAAAAGATCCTGTAAAATGACTGCATTTAATTTTGAAAAACAAAACATTAAAATAATTATTTCCTTTGTAACTTACATTTTGGGTTTGGATTTTCTTATGTTCTTTGGCTGTTGGAGTTAGGACTATAGGCAACTTCAGCTACCACGTGATCATTTAGGTGCATTTTTCAGTATGAATTATGTTGTAATGATGTGAAAAGAGCCATGAGCTCCACACTCTCTAGATCATTATGAAGTATGTTCTTGAGTTTGCTTCTGGGTCAACATGCAGCACAAAGATTACTGTAATGTAAACAGAGTTTGCAATCTGACTGTGTCTGGGAACTGGTTCCACCTTTATAGAGTGGAAAATTGGTAGGACCTTATCAGTGACCAGCTAGCTAATCTTTGTTTCAAGGAAAACATCTAGAAATAGGTTATTGTACTTCATAGGTATTTTAAGGTGCACATTGTGCTACTACTTGCTTATTACAAGACTACATATTGGGTGTGTGCCTATGCAAAAAAAGGTTCAAAACATGGTATTTTGAATTGGTGCTTGAAGTCAAGAGTGGTCATTAAGCTGGAGTGTATGTCTGCGTTGACACTACAGTCTACTGTCCTGGTCAGAACTTTCTGGTGTAAGCGACTCGTGAAAATACTTGGTAATAAGACCTCAGCAAAGATACTGAGTTGAAAACAGAAGTGTAACTAGTGAACTATTCAAGCTGTGAATTGTGCTAAATACTTTGGTTTGGTGAGTAGAAATGCTATGCAAAAATATTGTCTATCTCGGGTCAAAGCACTCATCCAAGAACTTTGATAGAGAGCGGGTGATGTTCTGACTGAGAATCCAGCTGTTCACCCCTTTTGTCACAATAAGCTTGCAGTGGGAAACAGGATCCTCTTTCCTGTTTTCTTCTCTTGTCCTCTGTAACGAGAGGATGCTGATGTCTTGTGTATATTGGAGGCGGGGGGGAAATGAGATTGCAGTCGCAACTCTGGGGAGAGTAAGGCCATATGTGTGTCTATGTCAAAATTAATAGTCCCAGTGTTTGGTTTATTAACACTGTGTCAGACTGTAAGTGTCTCCTTGAGTTAAGGGATAGTATTTGAAGCAAATGTTTATTATTAAGTTTATAGGATATCTGAAGTTATGTAATCTGTACAGCAAACTACCTTCTGGTTAAGAAAGACATCGGTCATTTATATCCCCCGAATTTTTCCAGGTTATAGTATAAATGCAACAAAAATGAATATCAAACCATGCTCAGTGTTTTCTCAGGCAAATACATTGCTAATGACTTCTTCACTGAATGTACTGATTAAGCAAACAGCCGTAGGCAAGTCTTAAAATGAATTCTGTGATTCTGTGCAGTGTATTTATGCTGAGTCCAAAAAGTCTTGAAATGAAAACATTGTCTTGTCTTATAATTATGCTATTTTAGGGACAGGTTATTTAAATATGCGCTCTACTCTCATAAATAATAGGGATGCCCTTGTTTCAAGGGGCTGTGGCATGCTTTGGTGAAGGATCTGAGAAAATGGAGGAGGGTGTTCATCTGAATGCTGTAAGGTCCAGTTGTGGTCCCTTGGATCCTGCGGAGGCCACAGGTGTGGTGGCTTCTCCAGGGACAATGGTGTCTGCTTGGTTATCCATGGGATTTTCCTGCCGTGGCATATCTTTAAGTAACTCCTTAAGGCAGAAGCCCCGTGGGCTGTTTGAGCCACATAGATGGGCTGCTGCAGGGTTGGAGAATGTCCCAAGTATGTGTAGGACTGGGCATTTCACTCATGGTTGCTATTCCTAACTTTGCAGGATCTTCAGGAGCTCTATAGAGTTGGTTCCTGCCTTTGCACATCAGGCTTTATTTAGACACTTGGAAAAAATTATTATCTTGTAGGTGCTAAAAATTTAAATATTGGCTTTATGTTAAAATAGTATTTTTTTTTCCTCAAGGGTATTTGGTGATCTTTAATAGGATTCTTTTTTCCTAATCCATTATAAACAGATGTTCTACCCTTTTGTGGTGGGGGAGGGCAGCCTAAATTCAGTAAGATGAGAGCAGCAGGGAGTGTTGCGTTGGGGAAGCTCGTGTTCTTATGAGAAGTGGGCAAGCATACTATGACCCTTTTTGGCCTGCATAACTCATCATAAGGTGTTTTGTTAGTTTTCCATAGCAGAGGAAGCAATAACAGAACTTGGTACTGCTCTGACAGTGTTTTTGTCTCCCCGCCCCCACACAGGCAAAGTACTTATATACTAAAAATAGAAATGGAGCAAAAGAGGCACTTTCTTTAATTTGTGGTTCCAAGCCTTTTCCCAGTAAGTACTGCACCAAAGAGCAGTCTGCTGTCTTCCTCACCGCTACCTTTTACATCTGAGTTCTTTCTTAGGAGCTTAATTACAGAATATTCCCCCCACCCCTCCTGAACCAGGCAGTAATTAGTTTTCAACTCATAATCCTTTGGGATTGTATAGGCTGTTCCTTGCCCAGTTTGAATGGGGTCCAGTAACAGCGTCTTCCCCTCTGCCCCACTGGGTCAGCAATCATTTTAACAGATGGCCCCCATTTATGTATCTGGCTTTAATTTTTTCTTGTAGGTATTAAATGGCCCTGTTTCAGCTGTTTACACTCTAGGTTGGTGACTGTTATGATGTATCCATATGGGAAATAGAATAAGGAAGATAGTCTAAAAGACACTCTCTACCTTGTTAATGCACTTCAGAGCATATGGTCAAGCGTTTGGACATAGCTCTTTAAGAGGAGTTTGTGTGGCTGAAGAAACATCCCTGGTCCTTTCCTACAAACCTTGTTGATTACCTTTCTTGAGACCATGGCCACTACAGCAGTGTTGCTATTGCTGCAGCATTAATAACTTGGTTATATTCATTCTGAAGTTGGATAGTACAAAAATTATGAAGTAACTTGTGGCTGAAGAGGCACTGTTCAGTTTTTTTAAGTGGACTTAAATAAAAGGCAGTAATAACCTTAAATTATAACTAGAAGCAGTAACTTAATGAAACAGGACAGATTGTGAAATGTGAACAACGATGTTGGGTTTTGTATTACTTAAATTATGAGCGGTGGTGACATGAGTTTGCAAAAGGACTGACTTTGCACACATTGTTACAAAATGATTTTTAAGAAGAAATTTAAAAGTCTTAAAAAAAAAAAAAAAGCAAAGGGGGGAATAGTTACACAGTTGCTTTCAGCTTCATTGAAAATATAATAGGCTTAAACTATACCATCCAAAGATTTGTTGTTTCTAATAGAAACTAACAATTGGAATTACTGTAACTGTAAAACTCTAGGAAAAATAACTTTAAAAGGTGCAGTGCTACTTGACAAATAATTAGTCAGTTGTAACTAATATGGGATCTGGATAGTACCTGGTGCTAAGTATGCCAAGTATTGTTTATCTGAACAAATTCCAAGGCTCATAATAAATCTGTAATTCATGTTCATGTTAGATGGCTGGCTTCCCCAGAATGAAATCTGGAAGAAGGCCAGATCACGTTAACCCTCTCAGCACAGGATGCGTGTTTCAAAACTGTATCTCACTTGACCCATTTTTGTTCCTATATGTTATTTGGAAAAAACACTCTTTTGGCCATGGATGCCTCCACATGAAGTAATTTCAAGCATAGGTTAGGTGAAAAAGGTACAGACTCTTTCTGTAAATCTGGACTCCCTGAAATAGTATTTCCAGTGGGTATTAAGATCTTGAAGCCAAGCTTGAAGGCATGGCTTTCTGACAAAAGAACTTGTGTTTCCTTCAAAATTGGAATTAACTTGTGGAAAGTGATGGTCTGTCGCATACAGGATAAACCCCTCTGTTAATAACCCAGCTATGTAGGAATGGAGATTCCTGGAGGGTAATCTCGTATGAGAGAACTAAACAGACTTGTATTTTATTTGGGTTTTGTCCGCTACGGATAATATAGACTGGATTAATGCTCCTAAAACAGGGAGCCTTTAGCTAGGGAATACGAGAAAGGTCTACAGGTTTATAAAAAGCATATTACTGGCTTCAACCAAGAATATCTTCCATCTGTATCGGATACAGTGCTGTGGAAGCATTCTGTAGTATGCCAGCTTATTTTTTACAATCTCATTCACATAGTTTATTGTAGTTTGTTTATTGTTGGTAGGTAGATGGTAAATGCCCCCTAGAGCTGCCCAGGAAGCTGCTGAGTTTCAAATTAGGGGATCTGTCAGTAAAATTGTTTGAATACCCTGTCTGTATGCAACTCTGAATATCTATTGATGTTCATCTTGCAGCTGCCGACCCCTGTATTCTACACTTAGGGGCAGTAGTACCAGTTATACTGAAAAATAAGTCTCACTTATCTGTAAGATGGTAAGTAGGCTATGCAATGGCATCATCTTGGGGGCAGTTAGGAAGCTTCTTGACCTAGCTTTGTCAGAATGTTAAGTTTTTGTTTATGTTGCACTCAGCAGCAGATCTGCAGATCTTATGTAAAGTTGTCATCATCGTCTGTCCATTCCCCCCAGCCCCAGTTCTCCTGATACTATGTCTCTTGGCAGAATATTGTCTTTGCCACTCAATATTTCTTAGACATCTCTGAAACTGAAAATGTCTGCATCAGTGTATTCTCCTTCATGGAGGTGCCAAGAGTGCATCAAATGAAGTTGGAGGATTTTATAAGCAAGCAGGATTCAGGAATTAATAAACAGCAGACATGTTCCAGGCTACTGCTGGAAGCTGGACTAGCTAGGTCTGTGCAGTACTTAGAGTTGTTTGAATTCGGTCATCTTTTGAATGAAAGGTTGGCATCTGGTCTCTCAAATGAGCTTTTTACCAAGGGAAGGCACCAAATGTGTCTTTGGTTATTATTTGGTTTTAGTTGTATTTGCCTACCTTTCCTGGATTTTTGTGCAAGCTTCTGTTGGCTAAGCCAAAAGTGAGAACTATGATGCGAGGAAAGGAACTGCAGAAGGAAAACAGTTAGGGAGGAAAATACTAGGTGATATTCGAGGGAGAAGAGAATGAAAGGAAAGAGGGAGCCAAAGGTAAGCTGGCAGTTCCTAATCCTGAGTCAGCGACCTATTCTTCCTCTTCTTTCTTGCTTCTGTCCTCCCCAGCAAAGAAACAAAAACCTTAGCACAAAAGCTGAGGTGTCTGGACTCTCCAAGTAATTGTTGGGAAGCCTTATGTTGTATGACTAAGCCTTACTCACAGAATTGTCTCGTCAAGACTAACTGCATAGTTGTATTTAAAGATTACTATTAAAAAAAATGAAGATTATAGTATCAGACCTAACCTCTGAAAGAGACATAATAAAAATGTAGATGTTTTGCCCAGATTGCAGGAGTATTGTTTCTTGTAGCTGTCATGTGAGCTCATTTGCTTATTTCTGCTTTCTGTAAGAGAGAGCTGAAGGCACTGGGGAGAGGAAAAGAAAGTCGTAAGAGCTCTTTCAAATGCTAAAGCAAATAAAGACAGTTTGAAGGACAGTAGGATTCTATACAGAAATTCTAGATAATAAGACCTTCCATTGCAAGCTGGAAGTATTTCAAAACCTGTAAGAATGCAAACTATAGATGAGAAATAATCGGAAGCTGTGAACAAAACACGCTGAAATGTATCTATTGCTTTATCCTTTCTTGTACTGCATTTGGAAATAATGGAAACCATCTCACATGCTAATTTGGGCATTCCTCTTCAGTTAATAATATTTAGCAGAACATACTCCCAGATAACTGGGAAAGGGCAGAATCTTCAGTATGAGGATAATTTGCCAAGCTGCATCCTCTTAAATGCCTATCTAGACTTTTTGTAAGTCTTGTGTAGATAGCCAACAAAGCAAGCATCGTCTGAAAGTCTTTGATCTTACTGGCTTAACTGTTTATGTAGATAGGACCTGAATAGGTGGCATATGAGAGCTTGCCTTTCTGAGAATAGTGTGCTGTTTTTGGGGAGGGGAGATGCTGACCTAAATGCTCCCAGTTGTGCAAAGAGTGATAGTTCGAATTAGTTTGAAAGATAGTAACAGTTCCCGTGAAGTGGAAAGCTGTTCTTATAAATGACATGTTCTGGCTTAAGGAAAGTCCCTCTCTTCTGCAGCTAAAATGGTCTATTTTAGGAAAGGGTTAGTTGAGAATTACTCGTTTTCACAATACGCCTTTCTCTACGAGCTGCGAGGCAACACCACGCCAGCAGTCTAAAGGTGCAACTCTCCCGCCCCCCAAACACTTTGTGCTTACTGGTAGTGTTTTTAATGTTAAGAACGTGCTTTTTCTTTGTCCATATTTGTCAGATTCCTCAAATGTCCTGGGGTTTCTGCCCTCCTGATGCTGGGGAGGAGCTGGGGTGTGGGGACTGTTGCATGCTGAGAAGAGTTTCAAATCAGATTGAAAATTAATCTCAGTTCCCCCCCACCCCACAAAAGAATAACAGTTAGGGAATGGCTGTCTATCCAACGCAAACTGCAGTTCCCCTTGGGAGAGGGGAGTCAGAGTTCCAAGAAACATCTTTCCGATAGTGTGCTATTCCCAGGAACCCGTCCCGTTCTCTTATCACGTGGGTTTTTTTCTGGTTAAATTTTCCATCTGAAATACCAGAATATTTAATCAATACAGGCCTTGTTGCAAAGGAAATTTTGTCACTTTGGTCTGATTTCATAGCTGCTTGTCCTGCCTATTAAGAGGAATTTTGGAATTCGAAGTTGGAATATAAAGGAAGTACATGTTTGAATTTTTAGTTTTGAAGAACTCTCTTTGCCTTTGAGGGAAGTCAGAGATGATTCATTTGAAATAAACCAATGCTAACTTAAAAGGTATTCTTACTTGTTGTGTTTATCTGCAGTCAGTGAATGCCGCTCTATCTTGGGAAGACGTGTAAAGCACAATAAGAAGCCAGTGGTTGAGAGTTGCCGAGATCATTGCTCCTTCAGAATGACCAGTCGTGGTGCTTTTTTTTTTTTTCAGCATTATGAGGATACCTCTTAAATCGGTTGGATTATTGATAATGCTTGGACTGTAAACTTTGGCTGTAAACTTAGTTTGGTTGACAACAATGTGAGATTTGCCCTGTACTATGGGATTGTGCTACATCTTAGTTTAAAATGCAAACAGGCAGGAGATGCCTTTTAAACTTGAATGTGATATTTCTGCAGCGTGCATTTTGCTAGCCTTGAACTTCTGATTCCATTGACTAGCTCCCTTTTAAAAAAAAAAAACCACAAACAACAAACATGCCTTAAGCAGTTACGGGTAATAAAAATACTTTAAACAAAAGTAAGTAGTCAGAGAAATGTTGTATGGGCTTTTTCCCCTCCTCTAGAATTGAATTAAAATTGAGAATTTTTAGGGCGTTCTTTGTATTTGTCCTTGTTTTGAGTCCCCTCTGTGGGAATGAAGAATGCTTGAAGTCACCTAGAGTGAAGAGTAGTTGAAATAGATGTGGTGGTGGTGGAGGAAGCAGACCAGGGCGAGGTGCGCTTGCTGGTGAGCTGCAGGTCCAGGGACCCATTCCCTGCGCCGCACACTGCCTGCAGGACCGCAGGGAAGCACCGGAGTCGAATAGCGCGCTGAAATAGTTTGAATTTATTACAATACTGAGTTTTTAATCTTCTGAGACTTGAGGGGTCCAATTTTTATTTTCTATTTCTAGAAAAATCTTTGAATAACGTCAGTGACTGGCCTTACTTTGCTATGGGTAAACTGCTTGGGATGTTTATAGCTGGCAGTAATCATTCCTCTTCTCTTACAGAAAGTACAGTTTTTTTAAATGGAACTGAACGCTTGGTGTGAAACTAGGTGTTGCTTGTTCTACCTTGTAACTTTCAGACTAGGACCTTTTAATTTACTCAGTAGTTTCAGTCTTTCTGTATTTAAAAATCAGTTTTATAGAAAATAAATTTAAACAATTTGGAACACTTGTTAGAGAAATAAAAAAACCCTCAAAGATATGTACACTTAATAAAATACTGTAGACAGTTACAAAATTTAGAAAGTAGTTTTCTCTCTCAGAAAAGCAGACTTGTCCATGTTTTAATGTTGAATTATTTTTTTTATTTGCAAGTTAGTCCGTATTTCCTGGATATACTTACAGTGTAGATGTTAGTGTGTAGCTGACCAAAACATAATACGTAAAATCTGTCGTTACTGTCCTAGCCCTTCAAGCAATGTAATTATGTTGCTTCCAAGCGATAAGCCAAGGCAATTTACAGATTACTGGAATGCCTGAAAACACTGACCTTTCAGGTCACTCTGAGCACTCCTATTATGCAGAGATTGCTGTGGCACTGCTGTAATGTGCTGGCCTGTCACATGCTGACTAACTTGCAGAAAGCTTTGATGCAGCTGTTTTAAAAATGCTTTTGCTGACTGATAGGCACTTAGGCTACTGACTGCGAACAAAGCTGGCGCTCAGTCCCTGCTTTTAGCCCCCCTTTTCTATAACAACGCTTCTCCCCTGCTGACTGCACACACAGCTCTTATCTGGGCCCAATTGTTGACTTGTCTCCATTTAAATTGTATTCGTGTTAATTTTCGCTTCAAAAATAGTCGTGTGTGTGTGAGGGGATTGGGTTTGCGCGGTTTATTTGGAGTTGCTGCAAACAAGCAGCCTTGAGAGGCTGCTGTGGGGGCTTGAAAGAGGGGGTGGATTAGGGGGAGAAAGAGTGTGTGAGACTGGGCAAAGCAGGGGAGGGAAGGGATTAAAAAACAATGGGCCTTTCTTGATGATGACCAATATAGTGCAAAGTAGTTTCCTGAAATGTAGCGTATGTCCTATAGAAGTTTGAGATCTAATGTCTTGTCTTGAGTTGGTACAAAGAATAGGAAGAATCATAGAGTCACAGAATGGTTTGGGTTAAAAGAAGCTGATAAGTAAATGTTTCTTTTGGTGCTTAATGAGCATCCTACACGGTAACTATAATGCCAGTACCTTCTTCAGTTTTAGAAGCAGGACTAGAACATGAATAAAAATTAAACTGACCTGATTTTTTGTTTAATCTCTCTACTTTTATTAATAGTTGTTAGATCAGGTAGTGCCTGACTTACAAGGATCATAGGAAGAGGAAAGATAAGTCCAAAAACGTAAATTCCTTGATTTTTCTTGCCTAACTAGAATGTTACAAGGATAAACTGTTTTTTTGTTTTCCAAAGACACTTACAGAGAATCCATATTCTCACCGAAAATAAGGCGCTGGATGTTTGCGGGAAGTGGGCATCTAATCCAAGTAAGCCTATACAATAAGAAGCGTAATAGCCCATTACCTGTGAAGGGCAAAGTTTACCAATTCACATTCATTCCCCAGAATCAAAGGTCAAATTGTATTTATATATTCTATAACTTATAATAGTTTAGTTACTTGTACCTCGGATTTTAAGCCTGTCTGAGGTCAATGTGTTTGGATCAAAACCTGAGCATCTCTATTTTATTCTGCTGAGAGGTAGGAAACAAAGTAGTAACACTTGATTGCTATCGCATATGTATCATGTATGAAGGCGTACATACTTCTAAGACTGAGCTTCTGTTGTGCACCATGGCATCGTTGTCCCCGTGTTTGGGGGGGGGGGTGTGTGACTATAGGTATTCACCTGTGTTTACTGCATTTCCAGTAACTGCAAAATATGCACAACCTGTGCCTAAAACCTCTTGAAGCAGTAGTGCATATTCAGGGATAAGTAGCTGGTGTCTTTAAAATTGCCTTTACTATTTTGGCTGAATAGTATACAGTGACAGTACACTAAAATAGAAATGTGAAGTTTTAAAATAATCTAATCTATTTGTCCTGTTATAGCAATGCAGTGAAGAAAACAGAATGAGTAGTGTATTTACAGCAGGAAACTAACTGAACAGTGTAATTCCATAGTGAGTATTTTCCTACTCTTCTGGGTAAAAAAAGTCTGTACTCTTTGTAATGATAGGTAGGGCAAGAAAGTTTGTTCTTTGTATATATTCAAATTATTTTTTTTTTGTGGTTGCACCCTTAAATTCCACAGAGGAAAAATGTTTTCCATGGCTCAGTTCAACGTTTGTTAATCTGGATCAACTTAAATGGCGCAGGGAGCCAGAAAGATGCATTACTACACCTGTTGAGAACATTACAGTATCTCTTAGAGGATTAAATTTCAAAAGGAATGACTTCTGAAGGTGAACCCACAAAAAATAGTGGAAAAGATGCAATGAAATCAATACATTGATACAAGAAGTACAAATTTAGATATTATCACTGCACTTAATTTTCTTTTATAAATTATTAGAACTTGCATGATTATGAAGGTACAGATATTAAATCATCAAGCTTAGTCAGTTTTCTTTTGCTGTTCAATTCTGGTTTTACTGAAAAAAGACTGTAGTGCAACTGTCTTTGCTAGAAGTACTCTTTCATTTCTCATCTCTTCTTTCTGACCAACTTTTTCACTGTTTTTTATCCTCACCTACTTACTCTTCAGAAATTTTTTCTAAAGAATACTCTGGAATAAATGGTTTCTCTGCAAACTGTGGCCTTCTGATAGTATTTTCCATTGAACTGACTCATCAAACAGATTTGACCGGTGTACTGAAGCTAAACTCTTGAGGTTTCTTACTCACTTAGGAAGATGTTCCTTTTTTTTCTTTTTTTTTTTTTTTTTTTTTAAAAAAAAAAGGGCTAGCTGATTCTGCAGGTTCGTAGGCGATTCACTTGCTTCCTTCTCTCCCCACCATCCCCAGCATCTGGTTCTTGTTGATGTGTAACTTGATAGGTTTTTTTGGGGCAACAGATGAATGAACTGTAGCTGTAACCTAGGATAAACAGGTCATTGGCCAAAATTATACAGGCATTTCAGCTGTTAACCAAGAGCTTATCCAGTTTCTTCTCCAGCTGGTTGGATAAACAGCTAGAATGTCATTCATCCTTTTTCATTTCAAAAAATGTGCTGAGTAAATGAAAAAGACATCTGCCCATTAAGCACAGATGGGAAATACTTGCTAAGAGGTGGGCTTGATGGGTATCATGTCTGAGTAGTTATGTATAGACTTTTATTTTTAGTCTTTGATTTCAGAGTTCCTATTCTGAAATACTCTACGTGCTTGTCATCATCCTCGCCATAGCTTGGCTAGCAATCAAGGATTATTCTTTATGAAATGATAATTACCTAGGGAGAAAGAGCAGCTTCTCATAAGTCTGTCTCTTAAGCGTGTAGCATCTCTGCTTGCGTTACTTACTGCATAGTTGATTCTTATTTAAAATCAGAGTGGAAGCCATGACATCCACTATTATTTTATGGACATGTCGTTATGGGATTCTTCACTTCATGTGTCTTACCTGTGCTATTCAGCCTGCTAAGAGAAAGCTTTCAGTGTTACTTACAGTGCTGATATGCCTAGATTTTCCTTGTCAGACATTCTTGATGGGTGTCAAACTGCTGCCTGTATTTACTGGGTTTTATTTGTAGCTTTCTTTAATCCCTCAGTAATTTGGGGTTGGTGTTTTTTCTGGTGAGTGCTTGTAGGCTGTGCAAACTTTATTCTTCCTCTTCTCAATTTTGAAAATAAGTCTACAAAGGTAACTAATATTCATAATTAAATAAGCCTTACTTTTGGTCATGTTGGGTGCTTTTTCTTGGACTGATATAAATGACTTGTGTTAAATGTTCTTTTTACTTGTGCTGGAGTAGACCAATTTGAGGAGAGGTGAGAGAAGAACCCCCTTAAATGTGTTATGGAACAAATGCAACGCAAGAGCACTAAAAAGCAAAAATGCTTTGTAATTCAGTCAGCTGTAGCATTCTATCAGACTTGTTTAGGCTGATTTCCAAGTGCAAACTTCAGATACTACAATTGTGTGTGTTTTGATGCTTATCACTTGCTTACACGAGAAGCTCAGATTTCATTTTGGAAAAAGAGTGTACCCAGCTCTAGTAGCAGTAGGAAAGAAAATAATCTTGAAAATGTGGTTGTATTGTATCCTAAAACTAAAGAAAACAAAGTGAATCTAAAATACTGGTTTTGAAAATTATTTTGAAGTAATACTAATGTTTGTGTTTAATTATACTGATGCAATGATGAGTGCTATGTAGGTGTATGGGACTGTAGATTATTGGAAATAATGATATTAAGCTACCCTGTACCTAATGCTTTGCAAGTATATGCATCAATAATCTGCACTATTGGTATGATAATGTATGTGTTGTTTTTGATCGTTTGAAAGTAAATATAGCTTGGGAGCACTGACCCCTGAGCTGACAGTGCACTGTTGAGGGAAAATGGCACCAGTATGATGGTATGTACGTGCAAGCTGATAGTTGGTACGTGCTCATGTAACCTTAATGAGTTCAGTTATGATGTATTTGTGAGGATTGGGCAGCTAAAGTATGTCCTTAGCTTGCTGTGTAGTTGCAAGATGTAAGGCAGAGGTGGAATGGGAAAAGAGCTTTTAAGTACATTTTTTTCTTTATTGTCTTATATTAACTTAAAGTCCTTTAAATCCTAGAACTACACTGCTGATTTATCAAGGGCCCAGAAAAGACCATGTGTTGTCACAAAAATGACCTTCTGGGCCCTTGACTTGCAGATACCAATAGCGCACCTGATGTATGGGCTGGTCATGGCGAGGAACATCCAAGGGCAAGAGTGTGGTACCAAAACCAAAAATGGAGTGAAGTTCTCTTCTTGGAAGACCTTAAGTTTAGCTGTGAAATTAAATGGTATTATGTTTTGATGTGCGCCTTCCCCCTCAAGGGGCTGGCTTGGATAGGGCAAGAGTGTGGTAACACTTCTGCTGTTGATTACTTCGTGTTTTGCGTTTTTTTTTTTCTTTTTTTTTTTTTGTGGAACAGATTGGAGCTAATATGCAGCAATGTGAACGAATATATGCAGAGGGGAAAAATGCAGCCAAGCGGGACTTCTGTTAGCTTTCTTCTTTACTTCTTTTGAACTTTGTCACTCTTCAGGTGGATTTGTTCTCTTTTGTCAACTAAAGCTTTAACTTGCTTTGGAATGTGAAGCTTAAAGAGACAAGGTAACAGATGGGAAAGACTTAAACTTCTACACTAGTTATTTCCCCTGGTCTGTAATCTTTTGTTATTTTCTTAGAATATGTTACATTCAGGATGTAGAAGTTCAATGGAGCTGGTTTCTGTACCGCAAGGAGTGCTGGAGTAATAAAGGGGTGAGGTAAAGGTTGTATAAACTTGAGTGAACTTTCCGTTTGCAAACTGGAATGTCAGGTTATAGTTTTGACTCTGTAGTTTTTAAGTTAAAAGTACAGTCAGAACAACTTTCAAAAAGGGAGAAGTTTGCCCTTGTTTAAGGGCTTTGGGTTTGCAAAGTCTGTTCTTTAAATATGGTTCCAGGTAGTTAGAAGTTGCAGTTCTGATGGAAGCACGATGCATATTTTAAAATAGCCCTGATCATTTCTGCCCACATAGTTTTCTCGCCTGTTTGGGAACGTGCATTCCAGAGTGATGATGAATGGACACGATGCAGTTTTGGTCAAGAATATAGTCCTGTATCCTTGACATATTTGAATTTGTGGGAAGAGAAGTTTAGTGTCATGTGGTTAAAGCTGCTGGTGAGGCAGTTTGTTCCGCTTAAATGAGTTTATTTTTAATTGCTGATGTAAATACAAAAGTAGCTTTGTGACCATTTTTAAGGCTAAAGTTTGGCTTTCTGGGTGTGGCTTTTTTCCCTTTGATGGAACTGTGCTTTTAGTTATTCTTTGGCTTTTTTTTGGTCACCTTAAATGCTCAATTGGGGAAGTAGAAGGTGAAGTTTAAACTGCAGAAGAAAGGTGCTGAAGCTATTTGATCTGAAAGATTGTCATTTTTGGTCATTCCTTCCTTAAAAAGCTTTCTAAATTTGCATGCCAAGTAAAATTTGATGTTAGTTCACCTACAATGGTCAGAATAATTGAAAGTCTACCAAACGGCCCTTCATGAGAAAAGGGCATTTTATTGGTTTTGAGGTGTGCTGTTTTGCTCTGTGTGCGTTGAAGGCACCATGCTGCTAGGGAGTTCTGATCTGCTCAACAACTAATGCTCTTGAGCATGTCGGTTAATTCCCTTGTCCCTGCCCCTGCTTTGATGTGCAAACAGGAAAGAAAAAAACCCCCTAGCTGTATGTCTGTAGGGTGGGTTGGGAAAAGGCATGATGGTTATGTAAATCTGAATACCTACAGAGTTTAATTTGAAGCCAGTGTAAAGCCTCTTGTCCAGTAATTACTCTGTCATTTTGTACTGGTGACTGTAGCCAATGCCTCTTCTGCCCTGGCTTGGGAGGGGAAGGTGACTGGGTGTTGTCTCCTGACTCAGTGAGAGAGATGTGGCTAGGGTAGGTCTTCAGCCTGGGGTTTGTGGGGATTTGTAGTTATTTGGGGCAGGGATAGGGATGCATCTACAGAAGACAGAATCCAACCCCCAAAAAAACCAGAACATGCTGCTTTTGAAAAAAGGCCTGCTTTTCTTGGCTTAAGTTTAATATATGGTGATTTGCATCCAAGTTTTCTTAAGAGGTCTGGAAACTGGCACAGGTTGTGAGCCCCTGGTATGGTGAAATTTCGGCAGGGGTGGGATTGCGGCAGCAGGCAAGCCAAGAGGAGGAGGGCTGTAATCAGGGCAGCTGGTGGTGCCGGGCAGTGTCCCAGGCCTGCTTTTATTGTCTCTTGGCTCCCCAATGGAGCTGGTTTCATTGCTGCTTTTTCAGAGGATGAGGAGTTACAATGGGAGTAAAAAGATGTTTCTGGCTTGTTTTGGGTGGCAGGGGCATCTCTGCTGCTGCTGCGACTCCTTTTAAGGGAAGGGAAAGGAAAGCGTGGCAGTGTCTTGCTGGTTCTTCCTTGCTTGCTGATTCTTCTGGAGCTGCTGTTATTTTTTTCTTGTGCTTGTTGCTGGCCATGGCTCCCGAAGAGAAGGAAGCAGATCACTCAAAAAAAGGAAAAGGATAGTAAGTTGGAAGGTAGAAAAATATGCACGCATTTCCCATAAAACATGTTTATAAGTTTTACTTTGGTAACAATTAATCTTCTTTTGCCTTCTGAAAAGAAACATCCATATCTTTCAAATATCTAATAGTATAGCCAGGGTTAAGCTTTAAAAAAAAGAAATATCCTGCTCTGACTGGCTGTGAATAAGCAATTGTTTGTTACCCACTAAAGCAGTGAGGGTTATGAAAGTGATTGCGTGTATACTGTTACATGGGTGACGTTTTCTACATTTGTGGTCAATGAATAACTCACCAGAAGAGACTTCAGTTTTTATTTTCTTAGCTTCTCTTCTTGCCTGCTGCTTTTCCACTTCAGGAAAGGCCTCCCTAATGCCAGACTGATTCCTTCATTCAGTTCAGAGTAGCTTTGCAAATAAAGGAGATGCTCTGCCCTGAGGATGAGAGTAGCCTTAAGCTTGGGCTTTTGCTGCTCCTTAACCCTTTGTATTGTCAAGCAGTAGCCTGAAGGTGCTTTTTTAACGATTATACATGTTCTAATGGGAGAGCTTGCTTAAAGTCCTCTGGCTGCTAAGTCTCACCTCTGCAACGCTGTTGGGCACCTGCTGACTTGGTTCACACAGTTACCGAAATAACCCATCCTTTGTCTTAGACCCCATTCACCCCTTTCCACCACGCTTTTGAAACTGAACTTTCACAATTACTTCATCTCTTCATATTAGTGGATAATTTTAATCAATTTATATTACATAGGCACTAAACAAAAGGCTGTAAAGGACTGATGAAAATGAAGCGGTTGAATTAGCTGTAGGGATGTGCTCCTTGGGATGTGGGAGTTCATCTGTAGGTCTGCGGGCCACCAAATGCCACGTAACGGCTTGGTAGGATGGGGATAGTCCTTTTTGCTGAGAAATTTCTATTTCCCATACTTGTCTGATAAGAAAGTTTGGGAGTTTTCTGCTTGCTGGTAGCTGAATAAGCCTTTCAGACGCACTGGCATTAATCACTAGTGCAGTGTGTGTTACCTTCTCCTCCCATCCGAATCTCTTGCCCGCCTTGACCAGCAGGGTATTGCAATGCTGCTCTCATGCCCATTCCTTCTCTCCCATTGACTTCTGGTACTTTTTTTTTTTCTTCCTCTCTCAACTTACAAGCACTGCACTTTAAAAACAAAACAAAAACCTGTGGTGTTCCTCTCACACGCTTTTTTTTAACCAAACCATTTGTTACTGTTGACTCCAAAGTTACTAACAACTTTCTAACCAAAAAAGTTACTCTATCAAAAAGCAGCAATATTTAATGTTATTCACTATCTCCACCTCTTTAAACTCCAGCATTTCTGTATCCTTGGTTTCTAACTTACTTCCTTTGAATGTGTGAAGTGAATGGGAGTGTGGAGTTGGAACGTGTTCTGCAGATGCTCTAGTAGCCGTGTGACTGCTAAAATTGAATCTTCTTAACTGACAGTTACCCGAATTGTGGGAGGGGAGAAATGCCGTCTGCGCGTGTGTGGTTGTTCGTGGTAGGGAGGGACACTTCACCCAGAAATGTCTTACTAAGAGTGGTTGGTTGAGATTCAGAGGAAGACATTTTGTACCTGTAAAAAGAAAAAAAAAATAAAATAAATCTTACTACACAAAGCGACATTTTTTCATGCTGAGGTTCAGGGGGCGAAATATCAGGAAAAAACCCCCACGGAATTCTGCAACTACAAAAGTAGTTTTCAACTGCTTCTACCAGGCAAAAGGCAATGTGTGTTTGCTTGGAGTTCCTGCATTTCAAATCTTCATTTCAGAAGAATTTGGTAAATAACCCATAAAATGTATTGGTTTGTTGTGACTGCGTGGGCTTTAAAAAAAACAAAAGCAAACAAACAAAACCAAACGTTTTAAGGAGAAATTAACCTATGTGCATTGTTGTTTCATTGTCAAGCTGGAAGATGGCAAGGCCATAATTCTGCATCTAAGGAGAAATTAACCTACGTGCATTGTTGTTTCATTGTCAAGCTGGAAGATGGGAAGGCCATAATTCTGCATCTGTAACTTGAACTGTCATGCAAGGCTCTTAAACATGCATTTGGTCTGATTGATATATGAAAGCTTTGAGTCATATCTTGGGGAAAAACAACCCTGCTCTGTCTTCATGGGATACTGTTGCCTATCCTGAGGCTCTCCTTTGACAGATCTTCAGAGTATGACAACGTAAAATTGACATGGTGCAGTGCTTGGTAACTAGGTTTTGATTTTCTGGATTAGAAACAAGGTAAGAGGCATTCTGGCTTAAAGTGAGGTGCTTGAATGCCTTGATTGCTGCTCTGATGTCGAACTTGGTCTAACTTCATGTTGGTCATTTTTTGGTGTCCGTATTTTATATTTGTTTGCAGTTTGGCTTTGTATTTTTTTAATTAAAAAGCAGTGGTCAGGTACATAAGCCTGATCTAGGTTTCTTATATAAAATTAATATGGTATGATTTTGTTTTCTGTGGTACTGATACTGTGCTCTTCCCCTACCCCAAGGGAAAAATAAACTGGAAGAACTCCAACTAATGCTCTTAACCGAGTGATAAAACAGTAACACTGAGCTGTGTATAAGAGCAGAGATGGAGGCTGTCTGCAGTTGGCTGATTGGATTTGGTTTCAGGAATGTGCTGGAAATGTGACTTAGAATCATGGAGTAATTAAAGTTGGAAGGCACTCTAGAGATCAGCTAGTCCAACCCTCTGCTCAGGGCAGTTCTCACTAAATCTGGTTTATAGAGTAATTGCAGCACAGCGAGGTCAGAAGGGAGCCCTGGAGATCATCTTGTCCAGCCCTGTGCTCAAAGCAGGGTTAGCTACAGCAGGTTGCCCAGGATCTTGTCAAGTTGAGTCTTGAACATCTCCAGGGATGGAGATTCCACAGCCTCCCAGGGCAGCCTGCACCACTGTTTGACCACCCCTCTGGTTTTCAAACCAACCAAGCAAGCAGGTAACATCTGATTGGAATGTCCTGTTCCAAGTTGTGTCAGTTGCTGTGAAATTGTGGTCACAGCTGTGTACACTTAATGAGCTTCACTTGCATACTTCAACAGAGCTTATTTTACTTTGATGTGAGGCTGTAGTTCGAGCTTTTACGTTAACAGGGCTGGCTTACAAACTGTGCCACAGGCAGCTGCTGTCCATGGAGTTGAGATGAACTGCTGGGGAACTGATACAGGTAGAAAAGACCACATACGCAAGTGTAACATTTGCACAAGCATAATAAGAGGGAGGGGGTGTTTTTGATGAGGGAAGCTAGTAGAAGGGCAGTGTGTACATGTGCTAAAAGAAGTGCTTTTCAAGTTGCATCCTGAGATTTAAATAATTAAAATATCACATGGAGTTTCTTGAAGATCCTGGTTTTTGGCATGATTTGGGAAAACATCAGATCTGAGCTAAGGTTAGTCTTTAAATTAGGAGAAGATAAAAACTTTCAATTACATATGAAAAACTATACTCTAATTTTGGAACACTTATGCCCCCATAATACTGACCCAGGTCAGTATGGTAGAGAAATTACTTAAACAAAATAAAACCAAAGGCAAAGTGCAAGCTGTCTGTGCTTTCCTTTTGGCACCATCATTTGCAGGGGGAGAAACATGGCTCACCACTCTGCTTTTTAGCCTTTCTGTCCTGTTGTGACTTTTGGTTCTGTCTTGCTAGCATACTGGCCTGGAGTAGCGATCTGTGAAACGCTGTTTGCCAGTGCTTTGGAGTTTATGATCCTACGTGATTTCACTGCCAGCTGGAAAGCAAAGTGGAAAGAAGCAAAACAGACAAGGATCCCAAATCCTGAAGCACAGTTTTCCCACGCCTTAGAGATGGTGAAGCTAGTAAGCTTTGCTTAGCTGCTGGCTGATACTGTTACCAGGGTGTTTGAGTGGTACTCTTCATCTAAAGTAACTTGACCTAAGATCATTTGAGATATGTCTGCATTTGGGTCTTATGTTCTGGTTTGTTTTGCCTTCTTATTCCTGAGTGCCAGCCTTCGGCCATTCAGGGATAATGATATTTGCTAGGCCTGTATCAAAAACACTTCTATAAATACTCAGATTTAACTGGAACTGTAATCCAGTATTTAATTATTTCACTAAAATGTAATATTCCCCCAAATTTCTGCATACTGTTCTTGTTTAGGGCTTCTTTGGAAGGAGGGTCTATTGTTTTTTGTGTTGAGCAGCAGCAACACAACAAAAGTACATTATGACCCTGAGAGATCAGAGAGCTGTCTGTGATGTGTGAGGCTTGGACTTGAGAGGCCATTCTGGAAAAGTGAGTCGTGCTAAAAAAGAAGTTGGGTATTACATGGGATGAGTTAAATACTGAGCCTTTTTTTTTTTTTTTTTTTTTTTTAGTTTTGAGAGAATAGTGCCCATAGCAAAAATGTCTGAAGCAAAACTGTCTTGCACAAAAATTCATCAGAAAAGCTAGCAGAAGGGACACTCTTAGATATGTGCGGTACCTACGTGTTCAAAATATAGCAAGTAATCTTAGGAATTTTAGAGCAGGAAGCAGTGGAAATTGTATTTAGTAAAGTAGTATCCAGTGGAAGGGCATGTGATTGTGGAAGCACAGGGAGAACTGAGTGGAATGGCGAAACAGCCTAGTTATTATTAAAAATATAAATTAAGTTTAGTTCTAGTTTTTCTTCTCAAGGTTGCTGATCATGATGTAAAGATGACTTCTGTTGTCCAGGCAGTCAGTACGTACTGTTGTAGTAGAGACTTTGTACTTCTAGATTGATCTAAGTAAAACTAAGTTTATTTTCTTAACATGTGGTGTTGAGAGTTCTGTTGTGTTGCTGTATGTTGTCTTTTTTCTTTCTTTTTTTTTTAACTTGGATTGCACATTGTCATCTGAAGACCAGCTTTAATAATAGTGTATTTCTTAATACAGACTTTTCATGAGGTGGCCTGTTGAATACAGACAAGTGTTTGGCAGGAGTGGAACTCTTGACTAGAGCTTGGGACTCATGCAATGTGTGAAACGGGGCGGGGGGGAGGGCGGAAATTGCACTGCGCACTGCTTTACTTTCAGGTGTTGAGTACATCTGCTGGAGAGAATAAGGTTAGTATTTCTGTTTCCAAAATAGATAGTCGATGTCACTTCCATGGGTGTACAGTCAGACAGAAGGTGAGACTAAAGATTGGCTTCTCTGCTTCTGTGGTGAATGAGATACTTTTTTTTTTTTTATACAGATCTCCCAAGAGAATGCTGTAGTGGGTGTCTGCTCCTCCACTTAGTGTTGCTGTGTAAAAGAGATAATCAACGAGCATCAGGTGCATGTTGTTTTTCTCTGCAGCAGTCCCTCAGCTGCTCTGTCTGATCTCTTGAGTCTTTTCACAAGAATACATTCAGGGAAACAGTCTTTCCTCCTTGCACAGAGTGATGATCAAGTGAAAAACAAGGATATAGGCTGCCTGCATGGTCTCGCATGGAGACACCACGGTTGTGAGTGCAAGCAGCCAGCTTTGGCAGTGCGCGGTTTGCTGCCTTATCCTGTCTCGGAGTACCCTCCGCTCTGGCTGTGCCCGCTCTAGCGGTTACCTTCAATATTGGAAATAGCTTGTGTGGCTCTAAGATACCCTGTAGAGTAGATGTGGCACATTGCTTATGGTGTATAAAGACTGTGTAAGATAAAGCTCTCATTTCGATTGGTAAAATCAGTCTGATAATAGGATTCTGCCCTCACTGCACTAATTGCAGCGGAACAACTCTTAAAAAATCGATTTCCCCCCTCCCCCCCCCAGTCAGCTGAGGGCTTTTGCGATAAGGCAATTGGAGGGAACACGTGTTGGAATTTAAGGTGGCTGTAGTGTAACTAGGCAAGGACAAAGGTGAGTGTCTGTAGGAAGTCTTCCCGGTCAGTGCTGGAAGCAACACGCTGCTGCAGTTGAAAGATGCTGGGTGCAGGGAAACGACCTCTGCATCCCCTGCCTGGGCTGCCTGAGGGAGATTCAGTTTTCCTTTCTGAACTTCCTCAGGAAGCTGCTTGTTTTGGACATTGACTTCTTTTTTTTTTTTTTTTTTAAGTGAATGATGAATACCACCCCCTTGATAGCCAACAGACCTGCAGAAATTTTTGTAACAGTTGCAAGTGCTAATTGTTACGATAAGCACTTTTAATTCTTGTTCCCACAAGTGCAATCAAAATGTATTGATTCTTCATTTAACCTTTAAAGCTTTGAGGCTCGATAGCATCCCACTGCTGAAGTGGACTTTCCCAAGAATAATTGAGAATTAGTCTTGGAAGCCAAATAGAAATGCAGCAAGATGATGAATGAGGGGTGTGAATGTCAGGTGTGTCTTTCTGAGAAGACTGACTCTAAATATTAGCTTTTTTTCTTCTTTTGATACAGCCCCTTACAAGTTCCTCTTTCTCTGCTCTTTTTTTTTTTTTTTCATGCCTTGAATAAGAAAACTATTCCTCAAGGTTGTTAGGATTTTATCAGGACAATTAGGAATGTTTTTAGATGTCAGCATTTTATCGGAAGTAAGGTGTACACAAAAGTTACAACGTGAGGCTGCCAGCTTGGAGCAAAGATAGTGTTCTTCAGACGGTTGAGGGTGTGATCCGGGCATTCAGTTTCTTGTCGTTTGCTTGCTGTGGTTGAAAGGGTGAGAGCAGGGACTTGGATCTGTCAGGGATAGCTTTTCTCTCTATTGTGTTTTGCGGAGAACAGAAACAATATGCCCCCTGAGGTAGCAGAAGTAGTTGCTTCACTTTATTGTCTGCAGGACAGCTGTCAGTGCTGATCTGCAAAACCAGGTTTGTAAAGATGCTGGAAGTCCTTTATTGCTTCCCATGGTAGGTTACTCTTGCGTTGGCCAGAGGAAAATCTGAAAATCTGACTGTTCTAAGGTAGATACCTAAATATGATTTCCTCTGAAATTGTAATCATCTCATTGTCCTTAGTGAGAGATGTGTGGAAACCTAACACTGTTTGTTTATAGGAAATTACTGTTGAATTTTATTAAGAAATAAGGTGGTTGAAAACTCCTTTGACCACATGTGTCAAAACTTGATCATAATTGAGCAAACAACTGCTTAAAATCTAACTTGTTGTTCTTGACACGCTTCTTATGAAAATCAGTTCAGTCAAACCAAGAAAGATAATTCCTCTAGTAAGTCACCTTACACTTCCACAGAAACACTGGGAAACTATTCTGGCTTTGATTTCAAGACTAAATAGGAGCTTTGGCCTTAGTCTGAGTGCTTCCTCTAGGTGTAGAAGTCTAAAGGAGTAAGCTTTACCCTGCAAGAAACTTTTGCCTTGGGAACCTTGCATTATTTTAGGTATGAAATACTAATTTCTGTGGCGGCTGTTTGAGTCTTTCCAAATGTGACCTTGAACTGCCTTCGCAAGCCCCTGAGTGGCTCCGGTGCTGCTGCTGATCTCGGCTCTTCCAGCTGCAGAGGAGGTAAAACTGAGCAATGCAAACCTGATGGCATTGCGCAGGCTGGCAGCCAGCAAGGCTTGTTTCTTCCTTCACGGTGCTTGAAGGGAAAATCTTGACGCATAAGTACAGAGTTAATCCTTTGGGGAAATTCAATCTTGCATATGCACGCATGTGCCCAGGTGCATTTGTGAAGGTAAAAGACTTGTATGAGAAAAGGCATGTTTTTAAAAAAGAAAAAACCTTGGCCTTTGAGAAGCGGGAAAGAAATGTGATGAGAAGGGGAACAAAAAATGTTTGTTGTTGTTTGAAGGACCCTTGTGGCCCACAAAGGGAGCTTTCTGGAAAGGTGTTTACTTTCATGTTTATATCTCAGGGCAATTTCAAAGATTAAACAGTTGAACAAGATTTGATACTTCCAAGATTCTGAGCAAATTATAAGTTGCATTGCTTCCATATTGATGAATTGCATCTCCATGTATGACCTTATCCTTTAAATAATAATAAAAAACACCCCAAGCAGCAAACACATCCACTTGCTGTATATAGAGCTGGGAATGCTACTAATTATCTGCTGTATAAGGGTGTTTACCATTAGTTTAAGGAAACTCTTGATTTTAATAAAGCATAAGCATAAAGTGAATCTTTTTTCCAGCACTGAAGTCACAATACCATCAGTCTCTTTATTATTTTTATCCTTAATACATGTAGAGAACCATAGCTAACATAGACATAGCTTGTCCCTTTGCCTTTCAAAGATACTTAATGGTCTCTGTAACATTAGGTTCTCAAATATTCCTCGTTTCTGAGGTGTTAGGCTGTATGTATTCCTCAGTACCTGCTGAGTCCCCTTGATTTACCCTAAATCAGCGGTGGGTAACATTGGGGTGCCAAGCTTGGCACCAGCAGTCAGCAGGGCTGGCACCGTCACTGCAGACCTATGCTGTCTGCCCCCACTCCTTAATTACAAGCAGTGTTTGACGTTTCTAGACACTTGGCAATTAAGTCCTTGCAAGATTCCTGAAATTCAAATGTTGCATGAAAAACAGAGCACTTTGTGGTCAAAGAGCGGCATCACAGCAGGGACCTCAGCTGATGGCAGCACCAGCTAGTTCTTCTGCCTCGGCTGTCAGTGCTTAGTAGGGTGAGTACCTTCACAGGTCTTCAGCAGACTTCTCAGTCTGCTGTGAGTGAATCCAGCTCTTCAGATGAGAAACGAACTCACGTAAGCAGTGTTTGCTCAAGCCAACAGCTCACCTCGGGCTGCCTTTGAACTGTTTTCGCTGTTCTTGATTGGACTGTTTGCGCATGCAGAAAGAATGAAAATAACATATTACTTGGTTTGCTATCTAACTAATGGATGTTTGATGTTTCCAAGTCTTGTGAATTTGAAATGAACGTGTTAGTAAAATCTAGGGGAGGTGATGGCAATAGATGAGTAGAGGAGATAGTGTCAGCAAGAAAATGGAGGAGAACAAGCGAAGAAAGTGGAAAGGCTGAGCTTCTACAGAAAGGAAAAAGACATTAAAAATGGCAGCTCTAGTCAGTAGATTGAGCGGTGAGCACCCTGTCCAGCTTTGGGGAGGCTGGTGAGTTATGTGGGTGCTTTTCTGGGGGTTTATCTTGTTTTTCTGTGAGGTAGTAAGTCTTCTCACAGTTTGCAGGAGCATGGTTGATAGGTCATTTCCATTTTTCTTAGTCATTGCTTAGCTGTTTTTGTTATCCCGTTCCAACCCTGGGATTGCCAGTTCTCCCAGATCCAGTGGGAGCGGTGCTTAGCTGGTTAAACTGGGTTTTATCAGTCTTTGCCATATCCAGAACCAGTTGGTGTGTTTGTACCAACTGTGAGTCACAAGACCTCGGCGCGGTGGAAAGCTGGTGCCTCGTTAGCTGAGTGGCTTCCCCCAAGCTGTGCGGTGGTGTCCCTGACCCCCCCCCCCCCACACACACACACCCCCGGCACAGCTCTACCTGCCTGCTGCTCTGGGACAAACACAATAATAAGCCAGTCTGGTTAACTTCTTTGGTAATTGCAGATAGAAATGAGGCAGCCTATTCCAATTAAAATGTGAATTGCGAGTCTTGCTATCCTTTACTGGATTCCTCTTGCACCTTTTTCTGAACAGAAGCTACTTAAAGCTTTTTCTTTTAGAAATTTACTTGCAGAGATAATTCTTCACTTGTTGATGAGATGCTTAGCCTGAGAAGCTCTTGCCAAAACTAAGACAGAATGAGAGCGTTTAGAAATAGGGAAGAAAATCAGTATTCATTAACCGTTTAGCAAACAAAATGTTCTGGTTTGTTTCAAAGGTGGCTTTGTGTGTGTAAATTGTTACTGGTTTAATATATATTTGGGCTACTTCTAAAAGGCTGGAGAGAAGTAATCTAATTTCTGGGGTAGAGTTGAATCAATTTGTAATGCAAAGGAGTAACATTTGGTAGTGAATGGAGGGAGAGAAAAGCTGTTTGAATGAAATATATCCCAATTAAGTTGCACCAACACCTTCAAGAGAAGCGAACCCTGAAAGGGAAACGAGCAGTAATGTAGCACGTCTGAACTGATGCAATTAGAGCATGGAGAGGGGAAAAGACCCACAGCTTTCTGGAGTCGTGAGAAGAACTCACTTTTTAAACCTAGTTGCAAATTCTTGATGTGATGAAACTGGATAGAGTTTTCAGGGGTATTGATTGTGAGAGTAAACACTCCTGCTGCTGCTCCTTGTTATAATACAGGACTGGATTGACAGGTAGGAGTACTTCTTGTAGTGGCTGAATTACTGTAACTGAAACACATCAGGAGTAAAGGAGATTTTCAGAAAAAGAACACTCCCATATTGCAGAGGTGTTCCAGTTCTGATTGTGTTCTGTAGTTAGTGGAGTTAGGGTATGGAGCAAAACGCTGGGCACTCCCTCTGGAAAGGTGGAAAATGCGGCAGCGGGTTAGCAGGAGGCTGCGTGCTGTTCGCTGTGTGTTTCCTGCTGCCTTCCTGACTGTTTTCAATTGGCTCTCCTGGTTTATCCTCCCTCACGCCATCTTCCCTTTCCAAATGTTTTCTCGTGGTGGCACAGTAAGTAGTGCAAGTTTCTGCTCTTTTAAGCAGAAATGCAGGTATGTAAATATTGTCATAATGTTACTATTTAATCTAACTCCTTCAGAGAGGACCTGGTTTATTTCTGCACTGCTACTGTTCACCAAAGACATTCGCCTGCACTAAACTGTGGTATCTGTTAAATGTGACCCGTATGCATAATACAGTAGCACAGGTACTGTAATCTGTAGCTCGGTGTCATGAATTAGTGGTAATCTGAATAGAGTTTAGAACAAGCAAAAGGAGAACATTCACAAAAGTATGAAGTATATAGGTTAGAATATGATCACAGTGGAAAAACTGAAAGTGGGCTTTGGACAGGCTTCAATTACTGTACACTTAATAAGCAATCGAGAGACCCTACATCACAAATGCTTCTTGCCTTTAAAGTTCTTTATAACTTCAAGTTCTGAAATACATAGTGATTAGAAATCTATTTTGCCTGTTCTTCCCCCTGCCCCCCTTCCCTGGAAGCACGGGAAGTTCAGAAGTGACATAAAGACAGGAAATGTGTAACAAATGCGCCAGCCCTACTTCTCGGTGGCTATTCAATATGAATATTAATGTCATTTTTGAGTGTAAGTTTCTATTTGTGGCATTGTACAGTCGTTTGGTACGGCTATTGACAGTGAAGTCTGATCTGTGGGTTTTTCTCTCCTTAGAGCACAACAATGGAAGAAACAGCTATATGGGAACAACACACAGTGACTCTTCACAGGGTAAGTCCGTACAATTGGTTGTGTGTGCCTAACGCAGGATACTGGTAGCTTTTGAAAACAATAGGAAAAAGCCAGATGTCAGGAAGTAAAAGGAAAGGAAACTGTCATATTCCTTTGTTTAAATTTAGAAGTGTTGTAAAAGCTCCATTTGATAGTAGCTCTGTTTGTTTGTTGGGTTTCAGAGATAAGCCTGCCTACAAATGACCATGCCAGAAACAAAGCTTTAAATTACTTCTGTATGTAGCTGCAAGTAGTTAGAATTCTATCTAAGTGTTCACTAGCAATTGTCCTGTAACTATACTTAAATGTTTTAGAACTTTATTTGCAGGGGTGTGAAACAATGTAGTTAAGTATAAATAAGTGTTCAAAACTGCCTTATTTGCTTGCCACTTTCTTAAATTAGTGGCTGAAAATAGTGATTATGGGTGGTCAAAACATGCATCTTACACAAAGCAGCATGTTCTAGGGATTGGTGAATAAAATGACAGCTTTTATATTTAGACTGACTCTTACTTGAGTTACTCTTAAATTATTTCTGATGTAGCTATTGTGAAGCTGTGCAAGAGAGGCAATAAGGAATGAGCTGCTCAGGAAAAGTCAGAAGAAGGTGGGATGCCGTTTCTGGCAGCAGCTTAGTATTAAAGCGGACATGGAATCATGGCCCAAATAACTATATGTATGTGTACAAATAAATCAACTGGTTTGATAAAATGTTAATTCTGTCCAAACCTATTATCTCTTGGCTCTAATGAGTTTAATGTTGTTGATTGGAAATAACCAGTTTAGTACCTGCCCTCTTGAAAGCAGTTACGCTCAGTCTGACCAGAAGGCTGTCTAACAAAGTACCCTGCCTCTAGCTGCAACCGCGTGTTGAAAGACAAGTACAAGTAAAGCCAAAAATGTATAGTGATACTTATCTAGGCTACTCCTCAAGCTTCCAACAATTTTTAGGTCAAGTTCTTGAGCAACAAGCATTACTTCTATATGTAATTGCCCTTTATGTTTCCTTCTTGAAGCTGTCCAGTCATCCCTGGAACCTGTGTAAACCTAACATTTTTTTACTCATATTACTGATTAAACCAGTACTGTCCTATATTCAAAAACAAGCAAAAAATGCTATAGCCATACAAGGTTGGCTGGTAGACTTGGTCATAGCTTAGTTTCTGTTGAAGGGGATATTTTTCTGGTTAAGTAGAGCAGTAACTTCATTGAAACCTGGAGATGACAGGTTCAGTCAGTGCGCAAAGGAATAAGGAGATGCTGCAATATGGGGTAGCCTTGAACAGATTCCAAAATGATACGTAGGAACTAGAAATCATGTCTTGGGTTGCTCTTGCAGCATAGTCATATCCTTGTATAGTATAGAAGTGAAAGTGTGATTTGATTATAATTTTGATTATGATATTTTATGTGCCAAACTCCTGCCAGCTGTACTGGTGTAACTGTTTTGTTACATCTCTCATTTAGATGTTGAAGGCTGATGGCATGTACTGTTAATAACTTTGGCATTAATTTAGCCAATTAAGAACAAACAAACAATGTTTTTGATCTGCCAGATAACAAAAGCAAAACTCTTACGCTAAAGTTAAGCAAACTGGTGCTTAGAATTTGTCCTCAGCATTGGAAAGAGGATGTAGGAGAGCGACTATATATTTGCTTGTGGGGCTTTTGGTTTTACTTTTTATTTGTGACATTCTTGTAGTGTTACATTATCAAGTAAAAGAGGTTACTTTGGTTTATTCGGAAGGAGTGAAATGCATCCAGATCTTAGTTATCCTCAAAGATATCTAGAAGTTAACAGAATTGGAATAGACTCGAAATGCCACTTTGAGTGGTTGCGGAATATTTTCTGTGTGAGTTTATCTGCCTCGCTTGGCTGAGCTACAGAACTGCTAGAGACCATCTACTGTCAGCCACACAAAAAACTTGAAGAACGGAACTTGCTTTCTCTAGTGAGGCACACTCAAAAGTCCCTTTGATTTGTGGCTTAGCTGAACGCAATAAGCTGGCTGTGAACGATGGAATTAATGACATCTAACAGGCGCTGAATTTCTGCAGGGTAGGTGCAAGTCAGGCGTCACGTTGCTCTGGCTTCCTGTTTTATTGGTACGCCTGCAAGGCTCCTGGGGTTCACCAAACTTTTTGGTACATTCTGTCAGTGTTTGCCTTCAGAAAGGAGGCTAGACAAGTCATTGGAAGAATGTTTGGAAGGAGTTAGTTTGTCTGAAACCTTAGTAAGTACCCCTGGGAGAGGCAGAGATGTCCGGAGTTGGTGTCAGTCTAGATCAGCTCTTGTCTGTTGCTGAATGGCAAGCAGATCTGTTGTCTCTCCAAGTGCCCCAAAGAAACTACATAACCGTGGTTTCTTTTTCCATTTTAATTGGGTTTTTTAATGGTATTTCATCAAAACTAGGACTGCTAACATCTATTATAATGAGCAGCCTTTAAAAACAGGGGGGAAATGCAAGCAGTTCGTTAGGTGGCGTGTGTGTTAGCAAAGCTACATAGAATGTTCTTGACTACATTTATTCCGGTCTTGAGACTAATTTTTGTCCTGTTGGTAATTCCAGCACTGACAATTTTACTTTGTTTTAAGCCTGTGCTCTTCTCTACTACCATTCCATTGCTGTTGTGTATGGCAGAGTAGGATTCCTTTGACTCTTCTTGGGCCTCATAAAGGTAGCCAAATCTGTAAAACAAAACCCAGTTTTTCTAGTAATAATCAAATTTTAGGAAAGTAGATATCATTTGTGTGCAATTTCTTTCTGAAGAAAATAAAGACGACGACACGTTAGCAGGTACTACATAAAGTATTCTGTGTGTGTAGTCTACTAGATTAGCTTTTTAACATGTTGATGTGGGGGGTATTAAACATTTTTAAAATGTTTCTGCATTGTTATAGGGGGCAGTTACTGATTTATAAACCAATTCATGGCAGTTCAGAAGTGTTGTTACATACCTTGAAAAACTACGCATTTTGTTTTTTGAACATGTTTTGACCCTGTAATGGCCCTTTAAAAAGGGGATAATATGGTATACAAGCTTTGGAAGGTGAGCCTTACAAAAGAGAAGGGAGTGTTTTAGGGAGTTCCTGTTGAAGAATGCGGCTTTGCTCACTTCTTTTGAAGAGTTTCTTTCTATGACCTTAATTTTCCAGAGATGCCATTACAAATTAGGGACAGAGTATACTTAATCCCAGTAGTTGCAGTGTACATGTGTCAGTTCAGGCACTTTGATATGGTTCAAACATCAGATTTTTTTTTTTTTTAATCCATCTGCTTCAGGTGTTCTAGAGAATCTAGAACAGAGCATATGAGCAGTCTGACTGTGCTGTGATTTAACGCAGTATTTGGTAAATTCCAGTACTATTGTCAAAAGACTTACTTAGAAGCTTTTGTGGGGGAGAAGAAGCTTGAACTTCTACCCAGGAGTTTTTGTTCCCTTTCTTTACTACCCTTCCAACTTCCTGAGCTGCTACCTTAGCTCTAAGAGGTTGAGCCAGTCTCAACTTCAGTTAAAGCTTATTGGGTAGCTATGGTTTATCTTTTATTAAGAGATCTTCTGTTTTTATATACTTAACTGTAAAGGGGTTTAAGGAGGAAGTGTGCACTTTGTGTATTATGTGTGTTTCTTTATACTGGGAACTCAAGTTCTGTGTTTCTGTGTTGGATGTGCCTCCTTTCCCCAAAGAACAGAAACCAGGTATGTAACATACCTTTTTGCTTCTCCCATGCTGCCTTACTGTGGGACAGCAAAATAGTACAGTTCTTTTTTTCTTGTGTTGTCACTACACCAGGCAGGTGAATTCGATGCGGCAATTTTTTGTTTGTTTTTTTTAATGCAGTTTTAGTTAAGATGCATGTTTATATCTTGTATAATCTGTAGTTGATTAACATCTTGCTATTTTCAGACATGTCTAGGAGCTAGGCTCAGTTTTCTGAGGATAGTTCAGTTTATTGTTTATCTCAAGAGGATGTTAGGCAGCAGGATAAAATGAAAAGTAGTAGGGTGAGGTTTACTAGAAGGTTTCTTATTTGAGCTCTTAAATTTTCAAAAAGGTTTGGGGTTTGATTTGAATTCTCTAGTGTGGAGTATTTCTTAGGATTTTGATTTATGTTATTGGAAAGACTTTATCAGAATTGTGATCTCTTTCGAGTGCTTTCTGTATATGAGACTGTGTTTCAGGGCTTCTTGAAAAGAAAATTAAAGTATGAAAGTAGTTGTCTTAATATTGGTGATTTGGTTTGCAAACCTACTCTGAAAAAAAAAAATAGAACAGCGAGCAGCAAAATAAGGTTTACAGTGAGTTTCTGCATCTCTGCTGGCCTTAACCTGATGATTGTATTTCTTTTCATGAGTGGATAACTCTGAGAATTTTTTTTCTTTATAGTGTAAGGAAAGATAGAGAATATTTAAATGAAGTTTGACATAAATGTCTTTGTTATTATCTCTCTTCTCCCTTTCCTTCCCCACCCAAATATAGTGCAAACTGAATTCTGTTTGTTAGAGTAATGGAAAAGTGAAAGATGAAGCAGTGTCATGAGAAAGGGGAAATATTACTGTTTTGAAATGTTTTTTTTTTTTGTTGCGTGTTTTCA
The DNA here is from genome assembly GCF_964199755.1 of Larus michahellis. Taxonomy (NCBI): domain Eukaryota; kingdom Metazoa; phylum Chordata; class Aves; order Charadriiformes; family Laridae; genus Larus; species Larus michahellis. Next base: position 17,343,761 of record NC_133904.1, read on the forward strand.
TAGGCTATTATATATTCTCTTTGTTGACTAATTAAAAAAAGAAAACTGAAAGAAAATCTCAGCTCTGCTCATAGGTAGTCATGATGAACCTTTAGACTGTCCTCCTGCACAGCACAGGGTTTCGCTTAATTCTTGAATCCCAGCCATAATTTCTGGTTGATCTGTCTGGAGTGCATCTTGAAAAGATGTCCAGTCTTTCTTTAATGAATTAAAGTCATTGTCATGGCAGTCAGATGAAGTCCCTGGTGGCTGGAAAAAGGGAAACATTGCACCCATTTTTAAAAAGGGTAGAAAGGAGCACCCTGGAAACTACTGACCTGTCAGCCTCACCTCTGTGCCTGGGAAGATGGTGGAACAGATCCTCCTAGGAGCTATGTTAAGGCACGTGGAGGACAGGGAGGTGATTTGAGACAGCCAGGGTGTCTTCACCAAGGGAAAGTCCCGCATGACCAACTTAGTGGACTTCTATGATGGAGTGACTACATCAGTGGACAAGGGAAGAGCTACAGATGTTGTCTCTCTGGACTTCTGTAAGGCCTTTGGCATGGTCCCCCACAACATCCTTCTCTGTAAATTAGCGAGAGATGGATTTGATGGGTGGACTGTTGGGTGGTTGCATCCAGACGGCAGTGGTCAATGACTCAACGTCCAGATCACAGAATCACAGAATGGTAGGGCTTGGAAAAGAACTTTGGAGATCATCTAGTCCAGTCCCCTGTCAAAGCAGGTTCACCTAGAGCAGTTTGGACAGGAATGCATACAGGCAGGTTTTGAGTATCTCCAGAGAAGGAGACTCCACCACCTTTCTGGGCAGCCTGTTCCAGTGCTCTGGCACCCTCAAAGTAAATAAGTTTTTCCTCATGTTGGGATGGAATTTCCTGTATTCCAGTTTGTGCCCATTGCTTCTTGTCCTGTTGGCTGGTGTGACTGAAATGAGTCTGGCCCCATCCTCTTGACATCTGCTCTTTAGATATTTATAAGATGGGGATCAATGACAAGTGGTATCCTTCAGAGGACCTTATTGGGACCAGTACTGTTTATTATCTTCATCAATGACATAGACAGTGGGATTGGGTGCACCCTCAGCAAGTTTGTGGACAGCACCAAGCTGGGCGGAGTGGTTGACATGCATGAAGGATGGGATGCCATCCAGAGGGTCCTGGACAGGCTTGAGAGGTGCGCCCATGCAAACCTCATGAAGCTCAACAAGGTCAAGTGTTAGGTTCTGCACGTGGGTCGGAGCGATCCCAAGCACAACTACAGCTGGACAGAGAATGGCTTCTAAGCAGCCCTGAAAAGAAGGACTTAGGGGTGCTGGTGGATGAAAAGCTCAACATGAGCCAGCAATGTGCTCTAGCAGCCCAGAAAGCCAACTGCATCCTGGGCTGCATCAAAAGAAGCATGGCCAGCAGGTTGAGGGAGGTGATTCTGCCCCTCTACTCTGCTCTAATGAGACCCCACCTGAAGGGAGTACTGTGTCTGGCTCTGGGGCCCTCAGCACAGGAAAGACCTGTTGGAGTGGATCCAGAGGAGGCCACAAATATGATCCAAGGGCTGGAGCACCTCTGCTATGAGGACAGGCTGAGAGAGCTGGGGTTGTTCAGCCTGGAGAAGAGAAGGCTCCGGGGAGACCTTATAGCAGCCTTCCATTAATCAAAGGAGGCCTACAGGAAAAATGGGGATAAACATTTTATTAGGGCCTGTTGTGATAGGACAAGGGGTAATGTCTTTAAATTGAAAGAGGGGAGATTTAGACTAGATATTAGGAAGAAATTTTTTATGATGAGGGTGATGAAGCACTGGCCAGGTTGCCCAGAAAGGTGGCAGATGCCCCATCCCTGGAAACATTCCAGGTCAGGTTGGATGGGGCTCTGAGCAACCTGATCTAGTTGAAGAGGGGTTGGCCTTTAGAAGTCCCTTCCGGCCGAAACTATTCTGTGATTCTATGAAAATGAATGTAAAGGAAGCAGTAAGGCCTACCCCTCCTCATTTCCCCACACTTGTTAGGCTGATTTATTTTCTTCATACCTGGCAACAGTAATTGCTAACTACTGAAATAAATTTCTGAACAGTAAGTCTCCAAATCTTTGTTTTAATATTGTATGGCCCTATTGACTGCTTACAGGCTAAAGCTGGCCTACCTTTATGACCTCTATTTTGGGGGGGAAACAGGTTTTTCTGAGCGGTAATTACTGTCCGAAAAGCTGAATGTTGTGTTCTTACAGCTAGATGCAGACTGCCATCTTGCTTCTGCTGTCACTGTACGGTTATGAAACTCACTGCTAAAGCTGGGTCATGTTTGTCGAAAAGTCTGAAAAAGAAAGGGCTAAGTCTAGCAGCATGGAGTGTACGCTTTGTGAAAGGGAGAGGAGGAATTGACTGAAAGGGAGAGGAGGAATTGACTGAAACCTCGTCATTTCCATCCAGTGACTGTATTTTGCATAGTCGAGATTATGCATTTTCCAAGTCAATTCATTTTGTAAAATAAATTCTTTAGCAAAATACAGCATTTAAACGGTAATATTCTTCTGACACTGTTTTCTGGGTGGTGATGGAAGAGATAGATAGTTCACAAATCAGTTATATTTAGAAAGTTTATTTCCCACCCTCACTGCTTCCAGGCAGAAATGTAAGCAGCATTGTTGTATCTTGAAATATCTAACAGAAATAACTTTTCAGAGGCACTGACCTTGTTGTAGTGGCAGGTCACCCTAGAGGGAAAAGATTGAAGCAAATTACTTTTGTTAAGATGCAGATGATTTGCAAGTGCTGACAAGGTTTTGATGTATTTAATGGTACAAGTGATCTTGGTATTATTCCTAAGAATGGAGCCTGCAGTCATACCACTGCGTGCTGCGGTCCTGTCGGTTCCTGAGCGAAGCGAGGTCAAGCTGGGTAAATACCGTAACGGGAAACCTCAGTTTTGCACGAAGTGATATGGGTTTGGATCAGTATCTCAACACAGTGGCATTCTATGTTGTGCTTACTGAAGGTGGAGGTCTTACTGATGACCCCCTGAGGGCCAGGCCATAAAAATACAAAAGGGAACTCTAATATTTTGCTCTTTGGAGAGATGGGTAGTTAGTCTAAACTCTCTGCCTTATAAAAGTGTTTTTTAATTTATTTTTAATCTCTCTCCTGTTCTTGGATTGCATAGCATTGTGTGGTTCATTGATACTTCTTTCTTCCAAAAAGTTGTGTTCATCCCATAGGACTTTCTGTGTTTGACACCGGAATGTTAATTGTGACCATGTAAATATCAGAAAGTAAAAATATTTCCCTTGTCACATTATAGGCCCCTGGATTTGGATTTGGTATTGCAATATCTGGAGGAAGAGATAATCCTCACTTTCAGAGTGGTGAAACGTCAATAGTTATTTCTGATGTGCTGAAAGGAGGCCCAGCAGAAGGACTGCTACAGTAAGTGCCAAACTACACCTGGATTCTGATGGGGGGGGCATTTGTCTTCATCAGTGGTAGCTTTACCTCGGATATGTTTTGCTCTCAGATACCTGTTTGTAATACAGGTCGTTTGTTCAGGGGCACCCATTCCCCAGTATTTTCCCCTTGGCATAAAGTATTTATATTGTGCCTTGTGATGTTTTTCATTTAGAGAAAATGACCGTGTTGCAATGGTTAATGGAGTTTCAATGGATAATGTCGAGCATGCATTTGCTGTTCAGCAGCTGAGGAAAAGTGGGAAGAATGCCAAAATTGTAAGTGAATGTCTTGAAGATTTAAGGCTACTTAAATTCCACAGTTATAGAGCAAAAGTGAAATGGTGTAATGTCTGCTGTGAAATACATGCATGATGCAAGGTACTTGAATAATATCTGTGTGATGCCTCAGGTTTAAGTGATGATCATGCCATATTTATCATAGGGTCACTCAAAATTTTTTTAAAATGTGAATGATGATGTTTGGGTAGTGTGGCACAGGATACTTCAGACTCCTTTTCTGTAAAGTTCTTCTCAGTTTGCCAAAAGCTCCGTTCTCAGCTTTGTTTAACATTTCTTTGCTTTCTTGAGTGCACTTCTATCAAGTTTTTCAAAGGCTAAAGGACTTTACCCACTGTTCAGGCACTAACATAGTTCTTTTTATGCTCAGTAAACAGTTTGCCAAAATAAAGTATAATTAGCTTAATTCCTATAATTTTGTAGGCTTATTCGAAGTGGTTGGCTTTTGAACTTTGCAAAACAGAACAGGTCATCACTAAAGGGTAGTAATCCAGCTTTCGGCAGAAGTTTGAGATTTATGTTACAAAAAATAGAACAAGAATGCACAATGTTTAACAGTTTCTTAATTCGGGAAAAGAGACTTTTAGGGCTTGTAGAAAAGCTTTTGTGCTGACAGATTTCTAGTGCTAGTGTGCTTTAACACAGCTGCAAAAAATTGTGTCTTGTCTTGCATTTGTAGATTTAGCAATTCTTTAAAGGATACACAAAACACAATATGTGGCAAGTTGCACAGGGCTCTTAGTATCTTAAATCTTGATGTGTATATTTATGTAGAGAAAAGCAATTAATGAAAACTTTGCAGTATAACTTGGTTCAGTTCTGTAACATATGGCAAATAAACCCCTAAACAGGGTTGGGTCTTTCTCTGGAAACAACTGTCTACATTAGTACAAACCAACTTTGAACTTACAGCGGGAATGTTCCCCTTCCTCTGTGGCTTGCATAAACATTGCTTTGGAAGATTGGGAGGTTTCAAAGTTAAGGAGAGTTACTGTCAATAATACACTGAGTACATGGTAGATTACATGTTAGCAAAAGAAGTTTTTAGCAGTGCCAGTAACTGTTTTGTGGGCTTAAGCAAAGAGAGAGGGCATTCAAATACACAGCTCTGAAGGCAGAATGTCACATTAGGCTAAAATGGCTGTTGTTCTTACCCTTTTGCCGCTTTTACAGAAGCAAGAAAGGACTAAAACAACTGTGAAAACGAATATACCCCTCCCCTCAAAACCAGGTTTCTAGTGATCTGTATTTATGAGTCTTCTGTATTAATTGGGTAGAATTTTATAGTGAGGAAACAAGAATTCAGAGCATTCACAAACACATCTGTATGTTTTCTTTTGAGTCTTGGGATTAGCTTGGCTTCTGATATTTAGTAACACCGTTAGCATTACACAGACAGAGGCTCATACCTAGTGTTTGGTTGTAGACTATCCGAAGGATGAAGAAAATTCAGATTCCAGTGGCTCGACCAGAACCTGAACCAGTGTCTGACAATGAGGACGATAGCTATGATGAAGAGATACGTGATCCAAGAAGCAGCCGTGGTGGTCCAAGTGCCAGCAGAAGGCATGAGAAGAGCTGGGTGAGAGATCGAAGTGCTAGCAGGGAGAGAAGCTTATCACCGAGATCAGACAGAAGGTCGGTTACTTCCAGTCAGCCTGCAAAACCTACCAAAGTAACACTGGTAAAATCAAGGAAGAATGAAGGTAACTTGTATGTAATTCTCTTGCTATGACTTCTGCTGGTTTTTAAAGGCCAACTGCTTCAGTCAATGTTGTGTTAAGTGCCTTGTGGACTGTATGAACAGTGCTGTTAACAGCTTCTTTGCCCACTTTACTGGTAGCTAGCTGCAAACTTAAAAACTACTGTTGTATTTCTGGTGATATTTTTCATATTCTGAAATACATCTGCTTAATTAAGGGTAAATATTATATAGCGTAAATAAATCCCAACTGTGCCTCTGACATCTTGGTAGTCAGTGGCTACATAACTTCCATATACTTCAGTTGAGTCTTCAGTGTCTGTCTTGTTTGAAAGAGGGGAAAATTGTAGGTAGCATGTAAATTAAGCTATTGAACAACAGTTATGATTACAGGCAGAGTTAGAAAAGAGATTGATATAATAGTAAATGCATAGTGTAATTCCAGTGCAGCCCTTCATGTGCCGAGTTCTGTCCTCTGTTTCCAGTGTAAATGTTGTGTAAAGCAGTGTTGAAAATCTTCAGATACCTCCCTCCTTTTTATTTCCTGTAGCTTCATCAGTTTTCTTTTTTCTTTTATTGCTTTTATATAAAGAGTATGGTCTACGGTTGGCAAGCCACATATTTGTGAAAGAAATATCACAGGATAGCCTGGCAGCAAGAGATGGCAATATTCAGGAAGGAGATGTTGTACTGAAGGTACAGTAAATGGCAGGGGTGGTTGTTCAAAGGGAAAACTCATTGAATAACTGTTCTTGGGACTAGCTATCTCTTAATAGCATAATCATTGTTAATAGAAGATGTGTCTTTTTCTTTTTATTAAATTATTGCAAATAATGGTGAACTTGAGTATAAATCAACCTCTCTAACAAAAGGAAAATTATAAAGCCTTTTTTTTTTTTTTGTATTATTCCCCAGGCCTTATTCAGACAAATGGTGCCTACTGTAAATGCATAATAGAAAACATTTGGGATGGTATGAGACTTTGGCCTTATGTGCTTAGTTATACAATATAATGCTGTGGAATTGTGCTGTTGAGCAACATGAGAACTTGCCTTCAGGATACACTTTGATTTTTCTAGAAATCTATATACCCAGGGATTTTTAACTCATGCTAATAATTTTTATTTCAAGGTACTGCTATAAATGTGTTGGTGCAGGAAAACATACCATTTCTTACTCTGCTGAGTGTAGCAGTGCTGGTTCAAAAAACGTAACTAATATTTTAAAAGTTTTGTATTTGTGGTAGAGGCTTTGTCTTTGAAAGATGAAAATAATTTTCTACATTATATTATAGTTTGTATGAGCCCAATAGTATTCCATTGTATTGTGGTAATTTGATAAATATATCTAGCTATTTCTAAATATCATCAGAGAGAAAAACACTGTCTTTACCAGAGATTCACGGTTTTTGGTTTTTTTCAGTAAGTTTATATCTGCTCTTTTCTTACTCTGTTCCAGATAAATGGCACAGTGACGGAAAATATGTCCTTAGCAGACGCAAAAACACTAATAGAAAGGTCAAAAGGCAAGTTGAAGATGGTTGTTCAGCGAGATGAACGAGCTACGCTGTTGAATGTCCCTGATCTTTCTGACAGTATTCATTCTGCTAATGCTTCGGAAAGAGACGGTGAGTATAAATAAACTTGATTTCCAAAGGGAGACAAGAATTCCCCACGTTGTGAAGACGCTGAAATACCTAAGTGGGATAAGAGGGTGGGGAGAAGAGTTAGGAGTAAGATTTATGGGTAAATTCTTGTTTGGATGTGATTGAAATCCACAACTTCAAAAGCAGTGGAGAAAAAGATACAGTTCCTGTTCTTGCAGTTGTTCTTTCAGGAATATTAAGTTTAGTTGTTTTGAAATAATAAACATAGATTTAACATCTTCATAAGAATTTTCTGCAGAAGCTTATTTCCATTTGAGCAGGTCACGCCACCATTTTAATTACAATCATTTCATGAAAAAACAACTTTTATTTAACAGACATTTCAGAAATTCAGTCGCTGGCATCAGATCATTCCAACCGATCACATGACAGGCCCCGCCGCAGTCGTTCACGATCTCCTGACCAGAGGTCAGAGCCTTCAGACCATTCCAGACATTCTCCACAGCAGCCCAGCAACGGCAGGTGATGGCAGCATTGTATTATTTTTAAATCAACTCTTTAATGTGATGTATACGCTGTAGGAGTGCTTGGATTTATGCAGTGTAACGAATGTGATGCAGAGCTGTCGTAGCAGTAATATGGCATTCTTTCTCTTGAGAGATGCAGTGATAACGATCCAAATTATCTTAGACTGCAGGAGAAATTGAACCTGTTATCCCTTTTTTAAACTTAATCTTAGAGCATGATTGTATGAATAATATAAGTTTGATAGCGATATAAGTTATTGAAGCATATGCAATTATATTTTGGTTTTAGAAAGCAGTTAGCTGCAAGGATTTTTGAGATGACTAGTAGCAGAATTCCTATTGAATGTAAACTTGCTGAAATCTTGCTTTATTTAGGGATAAGCTTTTTATTTTCCTCACTAGCCTTCTTAGTTATTTTATGTTTCTGAATACATTTAATTCCTGCAAAATAAGGTGTATTGCACAGCAAATTTAGCTTTCGGACTGTATTTTTTAATATTTGAACTTGGTAGTGGGACATTAATGGTAATGCTGAAGTAAGTAAGTCTAATTTTATATGAGTTCAGAGAGAAGTAATCTACTGTATGGTTTGGAGCTTTTTCTTCTGCTGTGTCATGAGTAACATCTCTCTTGTGTTGCATTTCCACAGTTTGTTGGAAATGGACATTTTAATTTATTGAAACAGAATTTCAATGTTGAATTTTTAGATTCTACTAAATAGTTGTAAGAGAAAAGTTTATTTTGAGTGCTCATACATGATGGAGCAAAAATTAGAATTGATCTGATGCAAATTCCAAATTCAGAGCCTGTATTTGAAGATTTTTAGATGCTGTCAAAAATTCTGAAAAACATATTGCAGCTGGCTTTTCCATAAAGCTAAGAGATGCCTGATTGATGGTTATGAACACTTTCTTTGCCCAAGGGGAAAATAACACGCATACCCTCAAGGTTTTTAGAATCTTTTAAGGGTTAATAAAACTGCAAGACAGATCTTACCTGCCGGGTTGGGGTTATGGATTACAGATGTTTTTGCTTCTCTTACGTGTATGTTGTTTGGAGGGACCACAAAGCATGAAAGTTTTTTTTTCAAGTAGGAACCCCATATTAGTGGGAGAAACTCAAAAGCAGGATCCTTAATGCAGGGATTTGATTATGAAGGTTGTGAGGTCTCTTGTCAGATTTAAAACCTTTATTTCTTGATGTGCATTTCTAATGCAGTGTGAAAAGGGCTTGTGAAGGGAGGAAAAAAAAAATCCATCAAAACTGCAACTGTGCCTGACTCACCCTAGTGTTAGTGCTTTCCTGCCCTATTTCAGTGGTTTAGGTAGATGGTCACTTCCTCCCTGTGGACTGCACTGTCAGAAGAATCAAATCCTTCCTGAGAAGGAACTTTGAAGTTATCTCAACTCTGAGTGCATCCGCTATATCTGCTTTATGAACAAGAGCTACCTTGGCATGGATTGACTTCCTGCTGGACATGTCCCTTTCAAGATCAGAACATCTGGCCCTGAGCCACATGAAGAAAAACACGTTAAAAGCAACTTCTCTTTGGAGCGGTTATTTGTGCAAGCTCACATGTGCTGTAAGATCAAATTAGTTGCAACTGCTTCATTTTTTTAAAATTGGTGAAAAAATGGGGTGAAAAAAAGCTTGAGAACAACAAACCAAGGAAGAAAAGATGCAAAAAGTCCTCAAACTGAGCTTAAGGAGGACATTAAAAATATATTGAAGATTAATGAGTCACTACTTAAACCCTGTTCTGCCAAGCGTTTGTATGTTCATGAGGAGAGAAATTCCGGGGGAACCCTCTTAGTCCTTTCATACAAGTTGAACTACAGCCTGACACTTGTAGGTGTCAGTGCTTCAGTGGCGCTTTGGGGGTCTGGCAGGGTCTTCAGGGTTGTCCATCTTTCAGTATTCCATACTGGTACTTAACACCAGTGTGCCTGGGGTTTTCCTGGATATAGAATTTCCCTAACAATTGCTATTTGAATGTTCTATCCAAGCATTAAATAGCACTTGTAGTTTTCTTTAGTCCAGAGGAATTTCACAGATGTCTCTTGAACAGTCTTTCTAAATCTTTCAGATTTTAGAACATGTTCTTTTTATGTTCCAGATTCTAGAACATGTTCTTAATGTACTAATAAAAAGGACTAATTATGCCTGTATGGGTTTTTTTCGCTTGTGAAGGATTGCAAATTATCCACAGGCAGTCTTGAAAAGAATCCAGATAATGAATCTTACAAATCTCCAGATACAGATAAATACTCACAGCCCTGGAGACTTGGAAAATCTATAGCCAGCTGATACTGAATTAGGTACTAAGTGAAATATAAGAGATAAATATATCCTGGGTTTGAGGAGGAGTTCTCTGAGCAGGTCATGTTTTAAAGTTTTAAGTGTAGTTTTAAAAGATGCATATAATTTTAAAGATACACAGAATGACAACTGTTTAGACAGGAAAAATGCGTCTTAAATATAGAATGTCAGCTAACAGGCAACTTTGTATAATCTGTTAAGAGCTGTACTTAAAAAGCTAGAGTGAGCAAAAGAGGGCTCTGCACCCTAAGTTGGAGGGTATCACATATGCTCTTTCTTCCTTATGTGGTCTTAACTGCTGGCAGTGACAAGTTGTTGAGCTAGATGAGGTTTTGATGTGACCCATCTTGACAAGTGGCATTTACAGTCGGGCGCTGGCAAGGGCTGCCAGGTGGCATCGGGGGGCTGCCCCTCTCCCCTTGGGAGCTCTCCCTCCTACACTGCCTTCCTCACCTGGGCACTGGAATAGCAACCAGGGGTCCTGAGATGCCCTAACCCTTCAGCCTCAGCAAGACAGATGTGGTAGCTTGAAGAAAGCTTGTTTGTGTGACAGCCCATAGAAAGTCCTTCTATGACCTGTAGAGGTCATAATTATTTCTGGAAGGATATGGTTGACTTCTGTAATGCAGTTGCCAATTTATGTATAGTGAGAGATGTGTTGTTCTGTTCATTTGCAAAACAAGTTGAAAAACTGGAATATAGGACCAAAATCAACCACAGTTTGAATGTAGTTAGGAAGATGCCTCTTGGCTTTTACTGTCTTCTCATGCTAAACAGTTTGAGATTTGCTAAAAACACATTTGGAAAGAGTCTGAGTGTTCGTATTTTTCAAAACTCTGTGCAAACAAACATGCTGACAGTCTTGTTTTGTTCTGAAGTAATAGCCACAGTTGATGGCACTAGTGTGTAGCTGACTGCATTTTGTCACTGAAGGTTATTTAAAAATGCTTCTGTTAGGCATACTTTAAAAAAAAGGGGGAGGGGGGGAGGAAGTGAGGTACAGGGGGCCCTGACACAGCCCAGATGTTAAACAATAGTGTGTCTGCACACAGTGACAATGCGTCTGTCTCTTGGGAAGTACAGCTGTCTCAGCTTTTAACAAGTTTCCATCACCTAGAACCAGTGACAGCATCAAGTTGTTTCCTGTATCATCTCGCAATGTGAAATACTCAGTTGTAAGAACTGAGTATTTCAGTTGTACTAGACAACTTAGGCAAAATCAAGAAAAATTCTACTCTCCAGATGTTCTCATTTTTCCTTTTTGTTCTGTTACAGTTGTGTTTCTAACAGTTTTTTCCAGTTGAAACTTCGTTATCTTAACGTAGAGTAGAACTAACCTTTCACAGGCATTTTAGTTGGCAGGGTGTTTGCCTACATGGCATAGCAGTAGCCCACTCTACAGCACACTGCTTCACGTATTTACCTGCCTCTGTTTTGTGCTGTGCTCTTGGTGTCTGTATTTTAGTTAGTGTTCTTGAGAGCTGTTTTCTTCCATATTTATGCTCTTTTTGGATAAATGCAGGTATAAAAGCAGCGTAAAATTACAGTGGGTTTAGACTATGCGGAGAAGAAATGTAAAATGAACTTTGTCCTTGTGTAGTTATTGCAGTATTTCTGGCCATATTTTTAAAGCAAAACAGAGAGACTGCTGTTTTGGAATAATGCTTCTGTTAAGCATTAGGAGATGCTTGGAAACAGGTAGACTGGGCTCATGGGGAAATTTTTTGTAATATCTCATTAACTAGTGCTCATTACCCAAAAATCTTTGGCCGGGGAGGGGAATTAGTTGTAGCTTACACTACTAGAGGCCTCTCTTTTTTCTTTATAAGGCATTTAGTATACATTTAAACAGCTAAATATATGTGTCTGTTTTCAACAAGCCAGGAATTATTTTCAAGGGAATGAGGCGTCCGGTCATATTTTAGTCTAGCGCTAGAAGTGAAATATATAAGCTTTTAGCTTATGCGCCTAATTTTAAATACAAATGAAAATATGCTGGAAATCTGAAAGAGGAATAAGAAAACTTTTACTGGTGAAGTTTGGGAACAAAGTAGAAGGATAAATGCTTAGTTTTCATTTTGCTTGACGTAATGGTTTTGGCATCGTTTTAATCAACTCTGGAAGCCCCCCCAAAGGGGGTTATCTGAATAAAAAAGGCATAAATAAGGATTTAAAAAAATTAGGCTGTACTTGTTTTTACCAATGACTTATAACAAGATGGTTGTTTACAATGTAAGGGTGCCTGTGTCTTCCCAGATTGTTTTAGTATTTTTCTGTATTCTGCTGGTTTTTAGCTGCCCTCAGGCACACAGTTTTAAAACTGGCAGAAGAAAGTACTGAAAAGTCTTAGTATGTCTTGGCTGAATAGCTAAGCTTTGTTTCTGATGTTTCAAACTTCACGTTGCTTCAGGAAAGCATATTCTGCTTGGTGTTTAGATGTTTGCTAATTCTTTTACTTTCTCACGCATCTTGGATGAGTAAATTTGCTGGGATCTGTTTTCCTAAGTCATACTTCCAGCTCTTGAAGTATCAGTTCTGATGAAAATAAACAGCCTTTATTCTTCGTAATGGATTTTTTCAAATACATTTGTACTTTATGGAAAGTGGTACTCATTATTGCATAGTAGCACCATCTAGCTGTTGGTACTGAAAAACTTTTCTTTCCCCCCTAATACAGACCTCTCTTTTATGAGAGGAGACGGACTTGCACCTGCTGACCAAGCCACTGTTATCTCTGAGGAAGTACCCTTTCCCCTCCTTGGCAATTAAGTCTGATATTATATAAAAAGCTGTGATTTGTTTGTGTCTGTCTTTTCTCAAATACTTTTTATATTCTTGCGTATTTGCTAGCTCTCAGGAATTGAATAGATATTTTCAGAATAGATATTTTTAGCATGTACGTGCTCTGGAATTAAGACTGTCTCTTTGATATGTTGATCCACTTCTGTTTTTCCAGCTGATTACTAATGTTCATCTGCTCCAACCCTATTAAATTATTTACTATTCAACAGATAGCAGCGTAACGGTTAACATTTCAACACACAGTGTGTGTTCTGTTCAGTTCTGCTATGGTGCAGATAACTACAAAAATACCTGATCTTTTGAGCTAAAGGAATGCAAATTATGTTACTTTGAGCTTTAGTTGCTCTCACCATTTAAAGAACAAGAGAGTGTTTTTCTTTTTAACTGGTCATATATATGCCTTTGTTTTACACTGTAAGCATGTATAGAAAATGCATAAGAAGCAGCAAGTTATTCTTTTTACTGAAACACATGGATGACTGAGTGTATGAGAAGCACTCCTGTCTTGTAATAGCTGTGGATTGAAGGCCTCATCCTCTCTGAAGACTGAGAAGTCAGGGGCATGTTTGTGTTCTACCTTTTATCTCTGCAAAGCCCTACCAAGAGGCACTCAAAGGAGCAGATAAATCAGCTTGATGGCAGCAAAGCCTAAGAATTAAGTCTAAAAGTCCATGATTTCTACAGGGAGGGGTGAGGGGAAAAAAAAAAAACACCATCGTAACTGCTCTTCTCCCCTTCTTCCCTTTCCTTCTCAATTTCTTGTACAGCTTTCAATATATATGTATGACTTCAGTGCTTGAAGCAGAGAGCAGTCTCTTTCACCATGTCCTTCTTTCTAAATAGCCATATCCAGAGAAGTCCTTGATTAATGTGAAGTTAGGGACAAAATGCTTGGAATTAGAAATAATAAGTATTAATAATGTGATAGTCTAAGAATAAAACCTTGTTAAATAGCGATCAGTAATTTCTTACCCACCAAACCTGAACTTTGAATGAAAGGATTTATTCTTTAGTTTTAGCAGACCAAGGTCATAGAAGTAATTCTATATGCAGAGTGGAATCTTTTTTTCTAATATAGTCTCCGAAGCAGAGAAGATGAGAGAATAACTAAACCAGGAGCTGTCTCTACACCTGTAAAGAATACAGATGAGATTTCTAAAACTATGGAAGAGGTTGCAGTCGAAAGAACTGAAAAACAAACTCCTCCACTCCCAGGTAAAAACACTAAAATATATTAATTATGCTTCTTGTTGAGAATGGGTGACCAGTAAAGACTTCATGCCATTGCATATTTCTGGAATGATTTCTAAAGTCTTAAAACAGACCATGTCCTGATTATTTCTGTTTCTGAATACGAACAATCTTGTGTAACCATAACCCCATTTATTTCTTCAAGTTTCATTCCTGAAAACGTAAGCTGTGGGGTCTGTCCATTATATAGGGGTCAAACTTCAGTGTTCAGAGCTGTATTTATAGGTGCTGGTCGTAAAGAGTTTTGTCCTGATCCTCAAGCAAGGTTAAAATCTGTCATTTCTTTTCTGAGAATCAAGCAGTAGACTGGTTCTTACGGGTTACTATGGCAGACTATATTTAAACAAGGATGTAGTTAAGCCTGTTCAGAACTACTGTTCCCAAGGCACAACTCAAAACACTCTGAAATGCTTTGTAGCTGTAGCACTTACTGACTACAGTCTTGGGCCAAGAAGGCTTTTTAACAAGTGCAGAACAACTAATAAAAGCAGAAAAAAATCTCATTCCTTTTTTTCCGAAAGGGAAGGATAAACTAAATGGCAGCAGATTAAAGGCCAGTTGGTGTAAAAAAGGAAAAACATAAGACAGGACACTGTTTGAACAGGCTGACCTGTAAAATTTTTGTTTACAGAATGAGGCCCTTTAGTGAAATTGTAAGTGGAGAAAGAGGAGCTGTGCAGATGGTTTAGAGGGGACTGCCCCTGAAAGGCTGGGTAGCATGAGAAAAAGCACATTCAAGCTTGAAAATATTTGAAGACTTAAGAAATGAGCAGTGACACTTCTGCACGTAGTATTCAGTAGCTCACTGACAAATTGGAAGAGTTATGATGTTGATAGATTCTGAAAGATCTTGAAAATGAGAACAGCAGTTTTTCCGATGCAGCGGCCATTACTTAAAAGATTGTCACAGGAGGTGACCTTTTGCAGTGGTGTTATGAAAAGATGCAAATGAAGTAAGTTTATATTTGCCAACATAAAAAAAGGAAGTGGTACTGAGATTAGAAGAATGAATTCTATATTTTTAGAAGATATTGAAGATTAATAATTAGCATAATAGAAAGCCAGACAGGATAGGAGATCCTTGAGATGGTTCTCAATCCAAAGTAATGTACTAATAATTGGTTTGAGGGACTGGGAAGCAAGTAATAAGTGCTGCGGGGATTTTATTGGTTAGTGGGGAGGAAGAAATGTTCTGTTCTTGGGTGAATGGGAAGAGGCACATGGAAATATTTAGTTTGGATGGGGGGACATAAAGACAATATTTAAATTTGTGTCTGTGGATGAAATTAACTTGCCATAATATACAGTCTGAGACAAAAAGGTATAATAAAGGGCATAATCCTTTAACAGCGTTACAGAAAGCTCTAGGGAAATGAGGATCTTATAAAGATTGTAACGAAAATGTGGTTAGAAAAGTGGTTGGCAGATTCTGTGGCAGTTTGCTACTTAAACTGAGAGGAAGACGACTGTCATGGTTGATTGTGTCAAAGGAGAGTATTTGTGCAGGGGGATCATCAGGGGCTTAGGCTAGGAAAGGGTCATTAAAGACTTAAAGGAAAATGCTATGTTACTGTATGGTAAGGATGAAAGTCACATTAGAAAAAGTATTATTACCAAATTGTTGTTTGACACTCCCAATTTCAAACTAATCTGTTCAGTGATTTGAAAGGAAGACGGCGCAATTGTTAGGAAGATCAGGGATATTAGACCAGTTCGAATCAAGCCTAGTTTGAATTCAACTTTTTTCAAGTGTGTAGGGATAAGCTTTAAACACAAAATTCTTCTAACATGACTAGCCATGTAGCAGAGAAGAGCTCCTGTTAGAGGTCGTTACTGAGGGAAGACTGCAGTGGCAGTTCCCTCCCAGTGACCCTGGAGAATCGATGCAGCAGAGCCATAGTAAATGCTTATTTTTAAGAATCACCAACTGGACCAAAGTAAGCATTGAGATCTGCTGACCTCAAAGCATGCAGCAGCTGTTCCGAGCATGTGGTATTTTCATTTCAAAAATTGAATTCCTGAAGGAAGAGAGCCAATGGAAAACAAACAAGTTATGTCAGACAAATCAAGGTGAGAAACAGCAGGGCTGAAGGTAGTCTGGTGAGCGTGAAGCCTTCTAGTTCTTGTAGTTTCACAGTGTTCAGAGTATTTAATGAAACACAAAGGAAGTTTTGTGATTTTTACTGAAGTAATAATTATGCTAGGAATCATGCTGCTTTGAATGGTACAGTGGGAGTGTCTTCTGTTGTTGTAAGTTTCTAATATTTCACTTTTAAGTGGGTTTAAGTAAGGTGGAAGAAGGCTACTGAAGATGTCATTAAGCTCTTATTTAAGTTAAGCTTTGTTTTCTTATCTTTAAATGACCAAGTGGGCATTTGAAATATTTTGATATTTTAATAGAACCAAAGCCAGTGTATGCACAAGGAGGTCAGCCAGATGTGGATTTACCAGTCAGTCCATCTGATGGTCCTTTACCCAATTCAACCCATGAAGATGGAATGCTTCGGTAATGTAACTCTAAACTCTATTCAAATCTGCCTGGTCCTTGAGCAAACCAAGCTTTTATCCAAGGTTGGATAAAGGTTGGATATCCAAGGTTGGATAACCTGTATAAATGGCCTGATGTAAAGTCCAATACGCTGTCATGACACTACTGTTCAGAAATATTAGGATGAAGACTTTAGGCTTATTCCTGAGCGTTGTTGGTACTTACATTGTGTAATGTACCATTTTAAAGTCTATTAATTTTCTATGGAAATGAGCAATTACAATGATCAACTGGTGAAAAGAATTTGCGGTGTTTCTCACTCCCTGGGCACCCCCACCCCTCCTGCCCTGTCCCCATCTCCAGAGAGGAGAGATGCTGTAGCATATTCTTTTCCTTTCATAATAATTGGAGAGTAATGTATAAAGGTCAGTGCAGAAATGTGCAAATTCATGACATGGAAATGAGTCAACTTAAACTGGGATCTCCTTTATGGACGTCAGTGTACATGAGAATAGATTCTAGCTTAGTTTTGTGTCAAATTCATCTTAATCTCTTTAGAGCCAAAATAGATCTATATGCTAGCACAGGCCTTTAAAAGAAGGAATGTTTTTGGGAGTGTTAAAAGTGTCTTGCTTAAATCACTGTGTGAGCATAAGACAAACAAACCCAATAAACAAGTAAATACAGGTGGGGTTTTTGAAGTGCTGCTAATGTTTGTGGTGTAATGCTGTGGTTGATAAGCAGCTAATGATATGCATAGCATAATATCATCTAATTGAAATGGTAGGCAAATTAGTTCTTTGCATGTGTTCAGTCTCAAGTTTACCAGGATAGTTTATGCTGTTACGCCTCTAAGTGGAATATTTTCTAAATCTCTAGGCCAAGCATGAAACTGGTAAAATTCAGAAAAGGAGATAGTGTGGGCTTGCGACTAGCAGGTGGCAATGATGTTGGCATATTTGTAGCTGGTGTTCTGGAAGACAGCCCTGCGGCGAAAGAAGGATTAGAGGAAGGGGACCAGATTCTCAGGGTATGTCAAAAACAAAAACAGTACAAATGTTTTCTTGTACCAAAGTGGGTTTTCTTCCTGTAGAATTGAATATATTGCCTTTGTAGTTCATACAGGGTTTTTTCTCTATGTACTTGTTAGCATACATATATTACTTAGCATACATGTATTACTTAATAGCAGCAAAATCTCCTGTTACTGTACCATTGTAGGAACGTTAGGAAGTTTTTCATCCAATTTCTTAAACTTGTTCAGTTGATAGAGTTTTTTTTAACTGTTGGGTGACTAAATTGTCAGAGGGCTCTTTATATTACTGATGTTTATAGGTGCTCCATAATATCGATCTAAACAATGTAAAATGAGCAGCTGCCTGTTATTCTGGAAGCTATGCTTTTATCAAGAAATAAAGTGGGATTATTTAGAGGTGCAAGAGATATCTTGAGATAAATGCACTTGGTGTGTATATATGCAACCGAGTAAAAAAAATGACTTAGCAATAAGTTGATTTAGATTTCCTGTTGTATAGTTAAATCTCTGTTATAATGCCGTATGCTAAATCAAACTGATTACTTCGTTGGTACCAGGTAAATAATGTAGACTTCACAAATATCATCAGAGAAGAAGCTGTCCTTTTTTTGCTTGATCTTCCTAAAGGCGAAGAAGTAACCATTTTGGCACAGAAGAAAAAAGACGGTAAATATTTGTGTATCATGAGCAATGTAGTAGACTGCTCAGAACAACATAAAAAGTAAAGCTAATGAATGACATCTGGCTTGCAGGAAATTGGCACCTTATGAAGACTATTAAGTTCTTTTGGCTTTGAGATAGGTTACTACTACAAATGGACTTGAGATTGATATTGTAACAGTACATCCCCCCCCAAACAAACAAACAAAACCTCCAAACCAAAACAACCTAAAAAAAAAGCCATACAAAACCCTACCCCAAAATAACGCCTAGCATCTGACAAAAGTATTTGCATTAAACCTTGGGGGGCAGTAGGAGAGTATGTTGTAGCTGTGCCGTTGAAAATGAGTTACTGCACTGAGGCCAAGAGAGTTGGGGTTGTTCAGCCTGGAGAAGAGAAGGCTCTGGGGAGACTTTAGAGCCCCTTCCAGTCCCTAAAGGGGGCCTACAGGAAAGATGGGGAGGGACTCTTTATCAGGGAGTGGAGTGGTAGGACAAGGGGTAATGGCTTTAAACTAAAGAGGGAAGACTTAGACTAGATACTAGGAATAAATTTTTTAAGCTGGGGGTGGTGAGACAGTGGCCCAGATTGCCCGGAGAAGCTGTGGATGTCCCATCCCTGGAAACATTCCAGGTCAGGTGGGATGGGGCTTTGAGTGACCTGATCCAGTTGAGATGTCCCTGCCCACAGCAGGGGGGTTGGAACTAGATGGCCTTTAAAGGTCGCTTCCAACCCAAACCATTCTGTGTGCATGTACACAAACTTCTTTCCTGGTCAGATTCATTCCTTCCAGGGGAACTGAATTAAGCTTGTGATACCACCAAATTTTTGACCATGAAAGTTGAATTTATGTTGGTAGAGTTTGCTATTAATAGTTATGCTGCTTAAAATAGAGCAACTCTAAGACATTAAGGCTTCTTGAGGTAGTACTGTATAGTTAAATCAAGGAGAACTAAGGTGGGCACTGCTTTGAGTAATTCTTGTGAGCGTTAGGACATCACTTGAACTTACATAACTTTATATTTCGGGGTTTCTTTTTCTTTTTTCAGTTTATCGTCGCATTGTTGAGTCTGATGTAGGCGATTCTTTCTATATCAGAACTCATTTTGAATATGAAAAGGAATCTCCTTATGGACTAAGTTTCAACAAAGGGGAAGTGTTTCGGGTGGTGGACACTCTGTACAATGGCAAACTGGGTTCATGGTTGGCAATTCGAATTGGCAAGAATCATAAGGAAGTTGAGAGAGGTATCATCCCTAACAAAAACAGGTATGATCTTAAAATACTTAAATCGTTGTTTAAAAACTACAATTTGAAATTCTGCATCTGTGTAATGAATGATTGCATTTGTCTCCAGGACGCTAGTTTATAGAATTGGTTCAGTCAGAAAAAGTGACAGTGTGTTAAAACAAATTGAAGTTAAATATCTGATCTATGGATTTGCTTTTGACTCTGGTATAGTCCACAAAGAACCTTAAAACTTTATTTTCAATGCAAGAGACAAGCCTATATAAAGCTTTTGTAATGTGATATCAGCCTCAGTAGTTCACTCTTGTACTTTCTCATACAGAAACAACGAAAGCTTGATTCGGCAGGGGGTGGTGTTTTTTGGAAGTATAAGCTTGCTAGTCAAGCATTACTTCAGAAGCTGACTTCCTTGATAACTGTTTGAGATTTGTTGTCATCTTAGAGCTGAGCAACTAGCTAGCGTACAGTACACGCTTCCAAAGACAGCAGGAGGAGATCGAGCGGACTTTTGGAGGTTCCGAGGTTTGCGTAGCTCAAAAAGAAATCTCCGAAAAAGCAGAGAAGATCTTTCTGCCCAACCTGTTCAGACAAAGTTTCCTGCCTATGAAAGAGTTGTTCTTCGGGAAGGTATGCCTTTGTTCTTACTGTTGCAGGTTAACAGGTTCATGTGGTTTGCTTTGTGTTAGCCTGTGTATTTAAGAGTATTTTGCATTTGTTTTAAGCAATCAATATATTTTGACCTTTTTTCCCTTCAATTCTAGCTGGGTTTCTCAGACCTGTAACCATTTTTGGTCCAATAGCTGATGTTGCACGGGAGAAACTTGCTAGAGAAGAACCAGATATCTTTCAAATTGCAAGTAAGTGTGAGATCAGGATTTTCTGCAGTTAGGAATTAGTCAGCTTTCTTTTGCTAGATTGTTTGTACGTTATTGCTTTAGCTGTTAATGTGTTTAATAGGATGCTGAGAATGTAAAGGAAGCGACTAAACGTAATCTCTTTTTGCTATTTGGTTGCTGATAATTCTCTGAAGATAAAAGTAATATTAGTTCTGTTTATAGCCTTCTCAAATTTCATTTTAATCCAGTACCTTATCCTGTTTCTAAGTGCTTTTGTAAAGACGTAGTGATTTTTATGGACAAATTGGTGGGTAGGTTTTTGTGTATTATTTGGAAGTAGGAGGAGTGTCTTCAATCTGAGTGGACAGTTTGAGCTATGAAATGGTTTGTTTTATCTTCATGAGGGAATGTAGAATATGTCATAAACTTACAACAGATTTTTACTGTGTCCTCTACCAGAAAGTGAACCAAGAGATGCTGGTACTGACCAACGTAGTTCTGGCATTATTCGTCTTCACACTATAAAACAGATCATCGATAGAGTAAGTCTTTTATTGTCACTGTACTTCTAACACAAGAAGAGTAAAACTGGTATCATCAAGTAGCGTTGGGTGTTTTAAATGTAGAAGAATAACTAGTGACTGTGCTTGCTTTAAAAATGACTTTTTCATTTTTCTATTGGTTAATTTAAAAAAAAAAAAAAAAAAAAGAAAAAAAGAGAAAAACAGAACACCACCCCTTTCCTCTTCCATGTAACTGCAGCCTAGAAGTAGGTCTAGGCTTTGTTCCAGGGAGTGCTGTGCTTTCTTCTTTAAGGCTGTTCTAAGCTGTTTCCTCTTTCACTTAAAGCCATGGTGTGACATTACAGCTAGAAACTGTTACTTTATTTACAGAGTCGTTAAGTTTTCCAACACCCCAATTTACAAATTAATAACTTGACGTCATTTTTTTGTGCAAGTACTAGGGGAAAGGGTCCTTCAGTCTCACTTCCTTAATATCTTTAAAACTGCTGACATTAGTTCATGGTATGAGGCTCTACTCCTCACCTTATTTCATTACTTAAAAACAAACTGCAAGTCTTTCAGATGTCCTGGGCGGGGGGGGGAAGCAGCGAAGTGGGGATGCTGTGTGCTGTGTGCTTGAGATGAATCTTGCACTGGATGAAAGTTGTCCAAGTTCTTGCATTCAGAGTGATTTATTTTGTTGTTGTTTTAAAGGAAGATGGAGGTGTGTAATGGGACTAGGTCTTGTGTTTCTATCTTTCCTTTTTTCCTATTAGCAAAATACTAGTAGGAAACTCTTTAGTTAAGTGCTTGCTTGCTTCACGGAGATTTTTTTTTTTTTTTTAAATAGGGAGTTAAATATTAAAAAGCTTGTAGTTACACAGTCAGTCCTACAGTTCAAAATGTATATGCCTATGTAGCCTGGTATTGGAATTGGTTTGGTTACTATTATTCAAATAGGAGAAGAATTTAAATCAATACTTGGAAACAATGAGCTATGTAAAGTTAATACAAAACAAATTTGCGGAGGATGTTTTAAAAAAAAAATAATCTAGTACATAAGTGAATCACTTTTCTTCCTTTCTGTCATTTTTATCACAACAGGACAAACATGCTTTATTAGATGTCACTCCTAATGCAGTGGACCGTCTGAATTATGCCCAGTGGTATCCTATTGTAGTGTTCCTAAATCCTGATTCTAAGCAGGGTGTAAAGACTATGAGAATGAGGTTGTGCCCAGAATCACGAAAAAGTGCCAGAAAGCTGTATGAAAGAGCTCACAAGCTACGTAAAAATAATCACCATCTCTTTACAAGTAAGTAATTGGATATACTGGATTAGTATTTCCGAGAGGGAGGGTGAGGTGAGATGAGAGTAACGTTTTCCTCCAGGCTTTTCTGCAAATGGACCAGGTCAGGCAGTTGTTGACTTGTTCAGGCTCCCCTGTTCAATAACCAATAGTTCATTGATGTGTGTGTCATTTGCACGTAACTGCAAAGACGTAAAGCAATCTGAAACATCAAAATGACACTTCTAGTAGATCTGGTGGTTTTGCAGGATCATCAGCCAAAATCAAACATGTGAATAAATAGGAAGATGATGTAACTTTCTCTTTAGTCTGGCTGAACTGAAGCCTCACTTTATACTAAGCTACTGTTAAGTCAGTATTTCCTGTGGGATAAAATGTCCCAAACCACATCAGGCCTTAAGGTTGCTTTGAATGCTAATAGTTACATTACTATTTAAATCTCATGGTTTTAATCTGCCAGTTTGTATTGTTTTTATTACTGGTGGTGCAGATCACAGTTCTGCAGAAATCATAAGTCAAACTAACCTGCTGTACTTCTAGCTACCATTAACTTGAATTCAATGAATGAAGGATGGTATGGAGCTCTAAAGGAAGCAATTCAGCAACAACAGAACCAACTAGTGTGGGTTTCGGAAGGAAAGGTAAGAAATATGTTTGGGGAGAAATGACAACTATATTTATGTGAGATTTTTTGTTCCTTCATTCTTCCTGGTGTTACAGATATGGGCAGATACTTGTGGAATGAAGTTTCTTTTCCTTTTTTCCTCCTCATTTTAACCATCATTTGAAGATCGAAAGCAGTAATGCCTCATGGCTATGTGAACTGCTCAAAATGGGTTTGTTGCTATATTAGTGCAGTTATTCCGTTAATGAGGGCTGTACAGTTGTCTTTTTGCATGTAGCCGTGTAGTAAGTGAGAGCATTTGCCCATTGCCACTGTTAACTGGGGGATATATTAATTGCTTTGAAGACTTTGTGGAGATCAGATGTTTTGTCATTAATAACTTCTGGGTGTTCTGCTGCATTCGTACTAGGGGCTGGGATTGCCTGGTGAAAAATTGTTTTTTCATTAGTATAAAAGCAAGTGGCATATTTATGTTCTTTCTGACTTTTCTGAGAACTGTGTTCTCTCAGCTGTGAGAACGCAGATACAAAGTCACAAGTTAGTATTCTCTCTGCTCCCTGCTAAAACTCGCACTGCCTTCTCAAGCTGCATGTCACACTATGCACGCTAGATCCATCCTCTTGAAGAACTAATACCAAGCGAAGTGCCAGCTACAAGCAAGCAAA
The DNA here is from genome assembly GCF_964199755.1 of Larus michahellis. Lineage (NCBI taxonomy): Eukaryota > Metazoa > Chordata > Aves > Charadriiformes > Laridae > Larus > Larus michahellis. The sequence goes on from NC_133904.1 coordinate 17,367,076, forward strand.
TGGTGAATCAACTATTGCTACATGTTTCTTAATATTTAGATCATCTATTTCTGTTCAGATTGAGCTCCTTTCACCTCCTTATCTACCTTCAAGTTAATGATTCCAATATCATAATATCACTTTAAAGTGCAGCTTTGTTGCTTTCCAAACAGTTTGATTTCCGTGGACAGTATGCACTGTCCTCTCCCTTACGCTGACAGTCATCTGACCCCTTAGTGAAATGATTCAAAGAGCGAGACTGCAGAAAATGCATTCCACTTGTTTGGTTCTTCATTATTCACAAAGAAATTGCCTAGCTTTACACTGCCTGAAAAAGGGAATTCTTTAAAGGGTATTACAATAAATGCCTACTCTGATTTTGTTTGACGCAGGCAGATGGTGCTACAAGTGATGACCTTGATTTACACGATGACCGCCTTTCTTACCTCTCGGCTCCCGGTAGTGAATATTCAATGTACAGCACAGACAGTAGACACACATCCGATTATGAAGACACAGATACAGAAGGGGGTGCTTATACTGATCAGGAACTGGATGAAACTCTGAATGATGAGGTTGGGACTCCTCCTGAATCTGCTATTACACGTTCTTCTGAACCCGTTAGAGAGGATTCCTCTGGAATGCATCATGAAACTCAAACCTATCCTACTTATGCATCTCAGGCTCAGCCACAGCCAAATCTCAGAATAGATTCTTCAGGATTTAAAACAACTACTTCTCAGCCGGTAAGACAGTAATTTTATACATTGACCACTGTACATTTACTTCAGGTTGCAAGTTCTCTTGAACAAGAAATCTGTGTTTACAGTCTGCTTACCAGTATTGTGAGTGCATACAAGAATCTGTCGACAGCAACAATAATATGTTAAAATGAATTAGAGAATCAGCTTGCCCTAGCTGTTTTAGTGACTCATTCTGACAGGAGGGGGATTGGAGTACCGTTCTACTTTGATTAAATGTTTTGCTTTTTTAATCTTCAACATGAATTTCTGGAAGTGTTAGTGCATGATACTTTCAGTACATTTCATTCTACATCTAGCTGCATTGATCAAAGCGTCATTTAAATTATTTTAATATAAATCAAAGTCATACAGTGATTCAATAGCGGTATATTTAAAATATTTTAAACACTTCACAGAAAGCAGAAGCCTCACCTGCAGTCCCTTACCTTTCCCCGTCGCCTGAATCAAACCCTGCAACCTCATCAACCTCTGCAGTAAATGCTAATGTAAACCTAAGTAATGTCAGACTGGAGGAGCCTACTGCTGCTCCTTACAACTCTTACCAACCACAAGCGGGCCCCTTAAGAACATCAAGTACTGAGGGAGCTCATATAGTCCTAAGAGATCAAGAGCCATCATCCTTATCGCCGCATATAGATCCAGCAAAGGTACCTGTGCCACATTTTGCGCTGATTTCCTGCTATACATCAAGCTAGCACATGAGCTTTTTGTTTTGCCCTTATTTGGACAATTCCTTCTGATTATTTTTTTTCCTATAAGAGATCATGCAGGTTACAAAAACACAGTGCATCTGAATCGCTAAGCATCATCTAATGTTTTGTGTGCATGGCTTCAAACTATATACTTTTCACTTCTCAAAAAAATTACATTTTTAAAAAAAGGCTGCATTCTGTATTTTGATTTTACTTTACGTGTGACTTTTTTTAGCTTGTCAATGTTCTGCTGTTTATTAATGAGGCCTTAAGAAAAATCTGTTATTTCCCTAAAATGACACTAGATCTCTACATACTCTAAATCATGCTGAATCCTTGATCATGAAGATGAATCCAGTTTTTGGGTGACGCTATATACTTCCTCAGCAATGCTAGAACTAACTTAAATACGTAAATCCTTTTACTTCCACTCTTCCCACCCCCTGCAAAAAAGTGTGTTTGCCCCTCGCCCCCAACACCAAACCCCAAAGCTGAGAGACTATTACCTTTGTCTTTCCTTTTTAATCTGCTTACATAGTTTTGCTTAAAAATAGTACTGGAAGGGATCTCTTGAATCACCAAGTTCAGCTTCCTGTGATTGCACACAACTGCATCAAATTATTCTGCTTTTAAACAAAATTAAAGCCAATATTTATTAAAACTTAGGTTTGTTTAAAATGTTACATTTCAAGTGCAGCTGCAGTTACTCTTTATTTTAACTGCAAAGTATACCTCTCTCTTTAACAGGTATACCGAAAGGATCCATATATTAATGAAGAAGTGTCCAGGCAAAGCTACGTGTTAAAACAGCCAGCAATTAATCACCCAGTACAGAGACAGGAAAGAGACCCAAATCTGATATATGAATCCCAGGCTCAGTATGCAGAAAAACAACCAAGTAGGGACTATGAACAGTCAACATACAGGTATGATTCTACAAACTATGTAGATCAGTTTTCTCGTGGTTATGACCCTCGTCTACATTATGATGAGCGCGTGCCTCCCTATGAGGAGCACTGGGCATACTATGATGAAAAACAGCCCTATAACCAAACAAGAACAGCTTATGAAAACCAGCCTCCCAGGGATCTTGATTCCAGACAAAATATAGAAGAGAGCACAGAACGCAGCTATTACCCAGCACAACCTCGTTTTGAGGAACCCCCTCCAATGAGCTATGATGGCAGACCTCGCTATGAGCATGCACCCAAAAACTTCAGCTTACCACAAGTGCGATACGAAGATCAGCATACTGTTGGATATGACACGCATGGTAGATACAAACAAGAAGCTCAGCCATACCAGTCAGCCATATCTCGATCTCCTGAACCGAAGCAGTACTTTGATCCGCATATAAGGGGCTATGAACAAGGTCCTCCTCAAGCTTATAGTGCTAAAACTGGACAATATGAGCCTTCTCATGGCACTTCAGGTGTTTCTCTTCCTCCTCCCCCTTCATCACAAACCAAACCGGAAGTTTTGCCTTCTAACAGTAAACCACTGCCTACGCCGCCATCTCTAGCAGAGGAAGAAGAAGATCCAGCCATGAAACCACAGTCTGTGCGGAGTAGGGTTAAGATATTTGAAAGGAGAAGATCACCATCTTTGGAAAAAATGAAGGACCCAAGTGATACATCAGCGGTCAAGGTAAGTCATTGAAGTTTAATTCCTGCTTTTAGCTAATGAGACTACATTGCAAGAAGTAAAATATTGTCTTGGAAAGAAAGCTTTGCTGCTTGTGGAGTAGCCTCTTGGCAACCTAACTGCAGTATGCTTTAAAAGCAGAAACTGAAAACTTTTGTGAAAACACTGGGGGGGATCTTGCCATGCTGAAAACTACTCCAGTTCATCTTTCACTAGTATTTCATTCTTGATTTTCTTACTTATAAAATGCTGTATCTTTCTAAATGTTAGAATCTAAGAGAATATGCTGTGCTTTTCTTTACAGCCTCCAGAACTAGCACCTAAGCCTACGCTCACAGCTGTGAGTGGTCCAAAACCAACTTCTCAAAGCCAGTATGAACACGACAAAACAACTTACAGGTAGATGCACAACTGATTAATTAAATCTAGTTTTCAATATGAGATCAGAATATTCAGAAAACACATCTTCATGGCTCAAATTAGAAACTGAGGAGTGGAGAGTCGGAATGTGTCAATGTGATTTCTATGTCAATAGTAAGGCAAGGCAAAAAGTCAGTTCTCATGAACATGGTTGCTGGGAAATGGGGGAAGGACACAATATTGTTGTTTCAGCATTTCGAGGGAAGAAACTTAGCCAACATCTCCATCTTACTTTTTTCTATGTTTCATTGAGATAATTAGAAAGAAAAACAAAAGGGAAAAGGTAAGGTAAAAGGGAAATAAGGATTTTCTTTCTTTACACTATGTCATGCCTATCTAACTTCCATGCAATATAGGTTAAAAAGGCAAGGTGTGCAATTGTAAGAATTACATTTTGCTTGCTTTCTTACTAGCTAGGTTATAAAATAGAATTTTAATTCAGGTGCTTATGCTTGTTCAACTGTGCAAGGCAAATGTATATTATTATTCTTGGTTAGGGCCCCAGAACCACAGAGACCTCAAGTGAAGCCACCTGACGATATTGTGCGTTCAAACCATTATGATCCTGAAGAAGATGAAGAATATTACCGAAAGCAGCTCTCGTACTTTGATCGCAGGAGTTTTGAAAATAAGCCATCTGCGCAGGTTCCTGCCAGCCATCATTCTGAGCCCACTAAGCCAATACATTCGCAGAATCAGATGAATTTCACTAATTATTCTAAGTAAGTTTGTGAGACTTCTTTTTTTAATTTGAAAAAGCAGGGGGAGGCATATAGGACTAACACAGAAATTCTGCCTCTGTCAATGAAATTCCAGGGGTTCAGGATATCTAATTGAAATTATTTTGTATTCACAAAGTCAATTTCTCTGTTTAGATGTAGCTTTAGTTTGAAAATACATAACTGCATAATGTTTTATTTTAGTAAATAATTTTTGTAGGTTTTGGGATGTTCAACATGTTGCTTCTTTTGCTTACCGCTTACTAACAGAATATACCAAAGTATTTCCTTAGTCTAACTAATACTGAGTGCTTAAACATCTTTCCAATCAAAGCTGTTGGTTTATTCCATTTCTGCATGCATTTATTCTGCAGACAGGCTTGTACACGTTACCCGTGTTTGACATTAGGAAACTGAGCCTTTAGGGAGTATTGCTGAGGCCAGAATTTAATCTGTTGATGGAAACATCTGTTTCCTGTATTGTTCTGCTTCCTTGCTTTGGAACATTTTGATACAGAAATTGTGTGAAAGCTCATACACAGATTTAGCTCAGGTAAAGAAGTGCCTATCTTGGAGGATACTTATGCAAACTTTGTCAGTACTTTCCACAGTTCCCTAGACTTCTAAAATTTGTTTTGATTCAAACCATAGCAATGTTACTGTGAAAAGCTATCTTGGCTAGCTGCAACGTAGGCTGAAAAATAGGCATTTTTGAAGGCTTTGGTTGCGTTCCTGCTTGAAATCTGGATTATGCAGGTCAAGCCGAAAATCTGGCAACCTTAATGTAAATGAGATCTTTAGAGTGAAATAACAAACTCGCTTGCTGAAGTTCTATAGCGTTAAGTGTATGTGCAAGCTGTCTTTCATGTCCTTGATACACTGTTCCAGTGCTTCTCTTAAAGGATTTGAGCTAGGACTGGGGAGTCCTGTGCTTATTTGTTTAATATTGTCTATCATCTCTGATGTCTTCCTCTGTGAACTGAGAATATTGGAATCTTTCGAAAAGCTTCATAGGTTTGAAAGGATTCACCTCTTTTTTCTTTTTTTTTTCTTTTTTTCTCCCCCAATCAAGTAGTCTACGTGTAGTAACTATTTCATATTTTACTTTCTTATATGCTAAGGAAGGAATGCATAAAGTAGTTTGTAACAGAGTTCTGATTCTCAGTCAAGGATGTTCTTTATCCTTCCTTTTGACTTGCCCTGTGTCTTCTGATGGAAAGATGGGATCGTACCTGTCCTGTTCTCTGGGCATTATAGGAAGAGACCTAAAAAAAAAAAAAAGTCTTGCCTCGCCTCAATGTATTGCAGTAGCTTTCAGCATTATGTTCCCACATACAAAAAACGATGTTACCCATAGATCTCCATTTTGATCTGTAGACATGGATGGTGGTGCCATCATAAATGCAAGTAATGCTTTGGGAGAAATGTTGTAAGCTTTCAACAAGTAATTGTGAAGATGGTAAAATTCTTCAGCTGGAGAGTGTTGAAAGCTATTGTTGTACATTTGTTATCCTCTCCCGTGTTGTCACGTACAGTGAAAAACACGAGACACACACGTAACTATGAATTTCTGCTGCGGAAGAGCTAATAGTTGAGAGAGATTGTTCCATACTTCTACCTACCCTGCTGTCTGCCATTGAGCAGTCTTTGGCTGCTCAGTTCTGGTTTGGTTTTGAGTTCGTGTATAACTTGAGGGCTTGTACATCTTGCTGCCACAGAGGAGTAAGATAATAGTACTGTTTTTAAGGCTGATAGTTTTGTATGTCAGGGGACAAAAATGCGTTGTGTTTTTTCTTTATGAAAGAATGTAACCCTTAACAGGAAGGGACAGGCATGGGAAAGAAAATTTACCCAGGGTAGTCCAGTGCAAATAGACAAAGACTAAAATATTAATGGAAGTAAGTGGAAAGAGATAAACAAGAACACTGCTCGGTTAGACAGTATTGCCTCCAGAAGCATACTGCAGTGTCCTTGCCTGCAAACACAAACCAATTGCAGTCTTGAGAAAGCATTCATATTTAGGATTTTCCTTTAGCGAGCTTCCAGTTCGTACCCTGTTACTTGCTAGTTATTAATCTTTTTTTTTCCAGTGAATTTATATGGTAATTACTATTCTGTGAATAAACTTTTCTAAAAATAAGCAGGACTAAATTTGGATGATACAGGAACTGTTGATTATGTAATCTCTTGCCTCTGCATAATCCATGTAATGTATTCTGGGTACAGAGGACAGATTTTATTTATTCATGGGCAATAGCTACAACTTTTTCAGTTTTAAATATTAATGTACATTAAATTATGTAAAGTTCTCTGACACTGAGGAAGTATTGTAAAAGTATGTATCTTTCCCATTATGTGTGTACAAATTCGTTTAATCTTTTAATTTGTTGGGGGTTTATTTGCATCATTTAGGAAATTAATGCCATTACTAAAGCCGCTTTGTGTGCATAGTGCCATATTTGCATGTTACAGTTGTCAGTAACTGTAGAATAAGGGATAGTTTATCTTGATGTGAGAATAGTAGAACTTGTGAATGGATGTGTTTCAGGGATCTGGCTGGAGCAAGTCATGAGGCCACTGCCCTTGTGGCTGGGTGATGGATCTGTTCCTGCTTGCTTCAGTGTGGTTACCTGCATTAACTTGACGTGCTGCAGAAGGATGTAGCTTACCTAAACTTGATATTGAATAGGGTTCGGAGTATCCACATGATTAGTTACGGCCTGGTCTGAGGAGGCAGTAAGGAGCAGTGTCCTGTCTTAACTTCTTAAACTGCTCCAGCTGGGCTCTTACTGGGGAGCAGCACTGCAGTTTGATAAGTTTGCTGTTGTGCACCGAGGCTTATAACCTATTGTCCACTGCTTTGTTCTAGTGGTCCATTTGTGCTTCATTTCAAATTTAAAGTAGTGCTTATTGTAACAAAAATGAAGTGGGAAACAGCTTAGAAAACAGCACATCAATAATTCGAGGAGCTTCATGTATACACTAACAAGTTGTAAGCAAGCATTTTGTTGTGGACCACTTTCATTGCATAGAGGTTCTGAACAATGTGGTTGGGATTGTGGCTGACAGAAGAATGGGCTTCGTGTTACACAAAACTTTGTTCTGGTTGTGTTTGTATTGTCACAGCTCTCTCTTCTGCTCCCTCCATCAAAATGTACCACCCTTCCCCATTATTTTTTTTTTTACTTCTTTAAAAAGCTGGCAAGCAGTTCTTATCAGGTGTGGAGCGTGGTGGGTTTTTGTGTGGAGCGTGGTGGGTTTTTGTGTGGAGCATGGTGGGTTTTTGTGTGGAGCGTGGTGGGTTTTTGCAGTGCTGCCCTCCCCTGGCTCCTGGCCCCTTGGGGAAGCAGGGGTTTCGGGTGGGCAGCTCTCTGAGAAAGCACCTACTGCCCACCTGGAGTAAAGGCAACAGTGGGTGAGCGTGCAGTAATGACTGCTGGTTTTGCATGAATTGCTTTATGTGAAATCAGTGGGAATGGAAGTTAATACAGCAGATCTAAAATCATTTTTTTTTTTTTTTTTTTTGCAACACTGATATTAAAGATACTTTCATCCAGGTGCTGTTTAGCTCACTGAGGATCACATTCATGTGGTCATCAAGCAGGCTTTGGAAAGTTGATCAGCCCTTTTCTTAGTTTCATAACATACTCCTCTGAAGCAGTAAGACTGTTGGTGCCTGCAGTTGTTCTCTGGTACATTTTTATGAGTGTTCAGAAAGTGAAGGGATGCAGGAAAGCTGTCATAAAATGTATTTTCTTGCAACATATAAGCAAGATAAATGTTAAAAATCAAGGGAAAGTTATCAGTATACTTACAGTTTTCTGTCTCTCAGTGCAATTGTTCTAAGACATCCTTTTAGGAATTGTTGACCGTAATCAGAAGTGTTTTATGGTGTGGGCTGTGCTATCGGATGAGCTGATAGCACTATAGAAACACTTGCTATGAATGTACCCTCAGTACGTGATCTGCAAGACAAAACCATCATCATGGTATGTTAAGACTGAAGAAATTAATGTAAATTGGACCATAAGTAAGAGACTGTTAGAATATGGGATTTATGGTTTGTTCACTTTTTTCACTATATTGAATAACTTTGTTTATACAGGTCATACCAAATGGCTTAATGTAATCTTGTTCATACGCTCGATATCTGTTATTTTGAGATCTTGACCACCTCCTAATTCACTGACAAAATCTCACATTAAATATAGTAGTTGATTGTTGTACGTATGCATATGGTAAAGGTCTTAACAAAACATCACCATTAAAAGTAATGTTTCTTTGTTTCAACAACCTTGTCAAAAGAGAACTGCTAGGACTAACATAGAAAGTGTGAAGAAATAATATGCTCAAGATAGAATGACTGTTTTCTTTCATTCTTCTATTGCTGTTTGCTTTGCCATCACCTAGATTTCTTGGCTCTTACACTAGCTATGACTACTTGAAAAGGAACATCAAGTGGTAAGACTGTTGTTGATGTGAGGATGTTTTCAGGTGTCCTCTCACTGTTACATTTCATCACAGGCATTATGTGCACTTAAAATTTTAAACACGCGAATTCTGAAAGTGCAATATTATAGTCCAAAATTACAGTTATTTGTGAAATCGATCATTTCCTGAAATCAACATTTGGAGAAATACTTCTAGTATAACAAAAATGTTTTGAAAATAAGATTTTAAAGTTATCTACACTATGCACATAAAGCTAGTGAAGCTTAAGCTGATTACATTTCTAATGAAGATGGCATTGTTCAAATGCTAGGTGTATTTAGAAAAGTTGTACTAGAATCTATTGTCCTATTGGCTAATCATGCTTTTCAAAAACAACCTACCCACCCCCCAAAAAAAGTGGATTTATATTTTTATTTTGAAGACCTGCTAAATTAGAGAACACTTCTTCATTGAAATTACCCCAAATGAAACCGAAAAATGAAGATCTTGTAGGCAATTATGCAAATACACCTGAAATGTCATCTGCCTTTTGTTTGCCATGGTTTGTGTTACTAATCTTCTCCTAAAGATTCAATGTTGTCTTAATCTCTTGTGCTTATCAATAAATGTTCTTATACTTGAGACAGGATATTAAAGAAAATTGTGTTTTAGTGTTTGTAGGAAGAGATGGAAATCAGATGATCGTAGAAGAAAAAAAAAAAAAGGCAGTGAATGCAGGAGCTCAGAGCCCTGAGGAAACTGAACAGTCAAATGTGGTTTTTTTTTCCTTTTATTTCAACAGGGGAAAACCAGCCGATACGGAATCAATGGATAGGCCTGTTGGTGAAAAACGCTATGAGCCAATCCCTGCCGTTACCACTCCTCCTCCCGCTCCTTCGGTCCAGTACACGCAACCTCAGTCAATAAACAGTCCAGCCCTGTCTCTCCCCGCACACCACAAGCCTGCACTTTCCGAAGGTGAGCAGCTGGGACGCTAACACAAATTGCACCCCTCGGGTGCTTCTGTGGTTGCTTCAGCCTGTCTGCACTGGTAACTATGGTGTTCTCCAACTGAAACTTGGAATAATTAGTAATGAAAATAGCTTTTTACTATCGTGAGATTGAGTTTTGTGAAATGATTTGGTGATCCTGTCTGGAACCACAGCTTCCAGATGTTAATAGCCACTGTAGCTGTCTCTTGCATATTTAGTGGTCTTAGCAAAGATGAAGTACAATTTCTAGTACTTAAAAAATGTACCTCTCTGTGCTTTGGACCAGAATTCTTTAGGCGTGAGTAATAGTTGTAGCCTTCTGAAAACAGAAGAAAAAGCTGGTTTCACTTTCACAAGGAGAGGATTGCTCAGTCCAGCCGAATTTTCCAGTTTGTGCAAGTGCATGGTAGTATTCAATACTGTTTCTTTTTTTTTCTTTTTTTGTCATGGTATAAATCAGCCTAACTTTTTATTGAAGGGTCACACCATTGTATCTAACGTATCTGTTTAAGGAAACATTAGATAACTTGCCTGAACATCCAAAATTTAATAGAAGGATAGATGATCTAAGAGAGATAAGCTGAACCTATATATATTTTATATAGTAGATTAAGAATTCACTACGATGTATTCTTATGCCATAGTGAATGTGGCTAGAATTTCTGATGGTTACTGACGAGTTCTGGTATTTTTGTTTGCGTTGCAGTTAACTCTGTGTCTGACCCTCCTCCACCTCAGAATAAGCCAGCAATTTTCCGATCCTCTAGAGAGGACACTGTGCAGTCCACTTTTTATCCTCAGAAAAGCTTTCCCGACAAAGGCCCCGTCAATGGAACTGAACAGATTCAGAAAACAGTCACTCCTTCTTACAACCGCTTTACAACAAAACCTTACACTAGTGCTGCACGGCCCTTTGAGCGCAAGTTTGAAAGTCCTAAATTCAACCACAATCTCTTGCCAAATGAAGCTCAACATAAACCAGAGTTGCCATCAAAATCTCCAAATTCTCCTCAACCAATTTTGAAAGCACACAGCTCATCGCAGCCTCCTGAGTTTGATAGTGGAATGGATACCTTTGCTGTCGACAAGCCTAAATATCAACCAAATAATGTTAATGCTGTGCCTAAAGCCATTCCTGTAAGGTAAGCTGTTGCTGCATATTTTTTTTTCCATTAGTACGCCTTATAGGAGTTTGTCTCTGAAACCTGTGAAAAATACAGCTCTTCCCACCCCATACTTCCAATTTCTGTTGATGTTACAGTTGAAAGGTTGATACTATGATTCTAAAATTCTGCCAAAGGGCCTTGAAGAGCATTTGGATAGATATTTAAAGTGTGTCCTATGTTCCTGTATCCTTGCATACTGCTATTAGAAAGTGGCCTAGCTTTTATTTCCCATTTCTCATACTATAATTATAAATCTGGTAGGTAGTAATCATTTGTTGTATCAACTTGTTTCTAGAAGATGGAATTAATTTCTAAGGGTAGCTGTTGCATGAAATTGTATTCATTCTGTGTGCTTAGAGAGACACCTCATGGTACATGTGCGTAAGGGATATTTTAAAAATACTTGCAGAAAGCGTAAGTCACTTGAGCAGTTTCATATTGGTTCTCCTTACTCTGAGACAAAACAACAACTGCTTAAAAGCAGCTTGTGCTTGCCTAAGATGCTTTAACTATAAGAATTATGTCAAGAGCAAGAGATAGTATTACAATCTTAAGCTATTTGCTGACTTGTTAAATTCTTTTCACAAATATTTGTGGAAGAGTGGTTTATCGTCCTTTGATTTGAAAATAATAATGCATGAACCAGACTGGAAATCTTGCTTGATGTTTCAGTAACTCAGAAACATAATAGAAGAATGAATCCCATTTATTAAGCACCTGAGAAATATTTTGATGCTGTGTAGTTTTGTAGAATGCTAGAAATTTTGATATTACTGGTTCTTTGAGTGAAATTCTTTAGAAATTGATCTCAAATCTACTCCAGCTAGCCATTTGATTACGATACATATTTTTCTTTAGTTATATCCTGGTAACCTGGAAAAAAAACATGTGGTGTGGGTTTTTTGTTGCTTGTTTGTTTGGGGTTTTTTTGTTTGGGTTTAGTGGGGTTTTGTTTTGTGTTTTTGGGTTTTTTTGGTGTTTTGGGTTTTTTTTCTTTTTTTTTTTTTTTTTTACAGGCTTTGTTTTCAATGTATATCTGAGTAGAAGGGTTCAGCGTGGCTTGAAAAACAATTATTACTCCTTCTGGTACTAAAGCCTTGATGGAGTTTTGGGAAGACAAAGAAACTTTCAGATGTGTTTTGGTTTTATTAAAACCCAAAAACATTTGGTTTTACTAAGGCAAAGTGTGTAGGTGGCGCAGACTACTTCTGTATAATCCCAGAAGCAGGCATTTGAAAACACAGGATTCAAGTGGTCCAAATTCTTGCTTTGACTCCTTTGTGAACACTTCCAGAGTTTGTGGGCTTTGGCGGGAGGGGTTGTGAAAATGTTCACTACTTATGGCAGATCTTCAACTACTTTCATCTTGGTTGTCCTGCACAATCGAGGGTAGGACATGTTTGATGTTTTCCTAAAATCAGTGCTAGCCTACTGTAGGCTGTGCTCTGCTAAAGAGTTAAGAGGAGTGTATACCGCTGACTTTCAGGAAGAAAATATTGATAAAATTGCTAGACTTTTTCTTTACATTCTTTACAACTTTACATTCAGCCCTTCAGCACTCGAGGATGAGGAGGAAGAAGATGGACACACTGTTGTAGCCACAGCAAGAGGTGTATTTAACAGCAATGGTGGTGTATTGAGCTCCATAGAGACTGGAGTTAGTATTATTATACCACAAGGAGCCATTCCAGAGGGAATAGAGCAAGAAATATATTTCAAAGTCTGCAGAGACAACAGTATACTTCCACCTTTGGACAAAGAGAAAGGTAAGAGCTGGCACTGTCCGCTGGTCTGTTATTTAACTCTTTTCTAACAACAGCAAAATAGAATAAGAAAATACCGTAATATACTTGAATATATAACATATATTGAAGTATGAAGAGAACAGTCTAGATCTCACAAGAAGTGTAAGGGAAGCAATGTTCTGCTTAATACTGAAAGTTGCAAGCAAGATGAAGCGATTTAAAACTTACGTAGTGCACTAAAGGAAGGTTCTAAATTCTTTTTTTAAGAATCTTTGAAACTGTAGCTTTCCTCACAAAGTGCAGGGATTTATTCTAGGCGTTCTTACTAGAAGTACTTCTTCCTGTCAAACGTGTTAGGCCCAAAAGAATTATCAAGCACATGATTTAAACTAATTTGGCTTAAATTAAATATTTGGAATTTACTTCAAAACTTGAAAATACTCAGGATTTTTTTTTCAATTTGTCTTAAGAAAACAGCTTCATGGTTTAAAAAATATTCTAACTTTTATATAAATAAAAGTATATTCCTGACTGACTTATATTAATAAGGGTTGAGTAGCGTATCTTAGTTGAACAATTTTTTCATAGTAAGTCTCTTTCATACATACATATATGTCTAGCATACATACATTTTCTGACCTGCCAGGTTCCTAATTTCCTCGAGTTAAGAAACTAAAAGGGTTAATTTAGTAAATTTGCAGTTTAAGCTTTGCTTGCAATCTGCAGTTACTTTGAATCTTTATAAACCAAACATAGGATGTTCCCCAACTGAATAATCTTATGTTAACATTTGGAGTTTTAAACTAAAAATAGACCTATGTGTTTGTACGCTCTCTCTTCTGACTGTTAGGATAAGGCTTGTAGGCTCCTGAGCTGCTGCAGGCTTTATTTAGCCCAGTGTGCCATAAAGCCCTGCAGGCAGACAGAACGTCGCACCTGCAGCGGCAAGAGAAGCATGAACAAGGCTGCTCACGGGCTGGGGGATTTGTTTGTTTTGGTGCACCTGCTTAGAAATTTGGGGGGGACGGGGGGTGGGAACAATCCCAACATGATTTAATCATCAGAATTGTTTATACTTTTTCATTTCGAGATTGTGGTTCCATTGCAAAGTCAGCTGAATGACTGAAAGAGGCTGAGAAACAGTCTTACTAAGTGCTATTCTTTACTGACAGGTCAAAATGTTCCCATTTTTCTCTAAAGTGAAGTTGCTGAGTAGCTCTGCAGTGTAATTATGCAATACTTCTGAGCCTTTCAGGAAGAATCACTAACAGGTTTTTCTTTCTCTTAACTGTAGGTGAAACACTTCTTAGCCCCTTGGTAATGTGTGGGCCTCATGGACTAAAATTCCTGAAGCCAGTGGAGCTGCGCCTGCCACATTGTGCGTCTATGACCCCTGATGGTTGGTCTTTTGCTCTAAAATCCTCCGACTCCTCGTCGGGTATGCTGTCCTCCCTCTGTCCTTTTGGGGCTTTTGGGTGCTATCGTATAATTTAAGTTAATTTGGCTAAAGGTGATGCTGTGTAATATAAAGAACTCAATCATTGTATTTGTGTCAAACTCTCCCATTTCACTTTCATTACAAATGTCTTTCTTACATTTATTCATGGTGCAAATTCATAGCTAAAACCATGATAGCAGAAAGAGTAATATCTCTAGTCTATTAAATATTATCGTATTTTTCTATTCTGTCTTCTTTCTTGAGGACTGCTGCAGCTGAATACACTTGAAATGATAGTCGCACTAAAACCGAGAGGAAATGATTATGTACCTCTGATTGGCCTTTGTAACATAACTGGTGTTTGTCTGTTGCTTAATTAACCATATAGGACTCTGGCAAATCTTAACAATCTGCATGCTCATAAATCATGATTTAACGCTTGTTAACTGTTTCCATGTGTGCAAGTTGATGCTAACAATTGGGTCACTTAAGAAAACTATAGTGTTCAGTAAAAGCATTTACAATTCATTCTAATGTAGCTGGATTTTCCACAAGACTTTTCTTGCTCGCTTCTGCCTATTTCTCCTCTACCGCCTTTTACCCAGAAGTTTCTGGTTGATAGTAAAAGTTGCAACTAGGTTGCAATTTCATTTACCTGCTCATTTTTACCTCACTGTGGCTTTCTGGGACGAGGGGCAGAATGTATTGGCTGAAATTCAGTGAGGAGCCTGAGAATTCTGGGCAAGTTTCAAGGAATTTCATGAAACAGCTGTGAGGTTACAGAGATCTAAAAAAGGAATGTTTGCACATCTGGGAAAAAGTCTTAAGGCTTTATTCAGCTACCTTCAAAACTTATGGTGGAAGGTTCAAACCATTAATGTGTACGTATGATCTAAATAGTGACTGCACGATGTACTTCTGTATCCAGCATTTAAGCCACCGTGTATGCATATCTTCCGTCACTAATGTATCTATCACTGTCAACACCAAAGCACTGATGCTTTGAAAGATTAAAGCATCAATCCCCTTGATGGGGACTCAATAACCTAGAGGTATTAATGGCAATAATTTTTAGTTGTTTTTTAATAAGCTATTATATGCATGTGTTGCATGCATCTATTTAACAATGTGTGATTACATGGCAGTGTTAAAACACGGACTCATAAATGATAGGGTCCCAAAAGATATGACAACTATGTACAAAAATGCCACAACACCTCCTTTGTAACTAATAGCACCTGTTCATGAACTTACTTGAAGGGAAGGGAGAGGACTCAAACGATCTAAACAGCTACGGAGACGTTTTTCTCCCTTTCCAAAGTGGGCTGTGTGTGTGCGCGCATGTGTGAGTGAGAGCCAGAGCGTGTATATTTAACCCCTACCACTTTCTGTACTGTAAATATAACACCACATTCTGTTAATCTGAAATGGGATGTATATCATAACATTGCTCTTTTGAGACAAACTTTAAAATTAGGCAATTCTGTCTTATGATATGTAAGTAGACCATACTGTGTCTTAAATAAATAATTGTTTTCTCTCTTTCTAAATTAGTTGGTTATGGGACTCTGATTTTTGAGGTGGCTTTATAATAACAGTTGATACAATTCTGGGTTTCTTCTCTCTTCAGTCGTCTGCTCTACTTCATCTTTTCTCAATGTATCCATGTTCTGTCCTACAAGTGACATTCATTTGCACTTACTAACATCCTTTCTGCCACATTTAAGCCTCATCTATCGATATTTTACTATTAAACCCCTTCAAAAACTTGAACAATTCTGGTATTAGAACTGACTGGGGAAAAAAGTTGCCTTTTATGGCCACACCTACTAGAATGTATTAGTAAAAAATGCTGAAGGATCGCTTTTTTTTTTCAAAGCAGCTGTATGTAAGTATGGTAAAAACATCCTTAACAGCTAGAGGTTGCACTGGCTACAGTCTAACACTTACTATGTATTTAGGAGGAAAAGTTGGAAAAAGTCTGCCACTGTCTCATGTGCAAAACTAGGACCTGGTTGTCCTTCAGTCTTGTCTTACCTTTCTCCTAAAAAGATTTGATCATGTGAGTTTTGAACGGAATTCCCTGCATCTATAAAATGAAAAATCCTCCAGCATTATGGGCTTCAGGACTGAAATAAGTAGTCTCAGCTGGTTGCAGTAAACTTGTTTACATTCTCTAACCATGCCCAGGTCACTTCTATTCTTTGTCCCTACGTCAGATGTTGCCATCACTCAGTGCATTGTGTACTTCATTTTGTTTTCATGGGGTCAAGGGAATTGTGTGGAATTCACATCAGTCTCATGTAGTACGGAGGTCTCAGGTGTCTGCAGTCTGTGCGAGTGGGTTCCCTAACGTGCTGCACGTTTCTCCAGGCAGATCTGCTTTGGCCAAGCTGTTTGATATCATCTATCTGTAAGGCTTAAGAGAACTTCAGTGCATTTTTCACTGTTGTACAGTGGGATGATGACACTTTATGTATAGTGGCAGCGTTTAGCAGTGGGTTTAGGTGGGTAAATGAGGAATACTTTCTCCTGTTGAAAAAGAGAATTACCTGTGCAGGTGGAATGTAACCTTTGTCTGGTGAGATGGCAGCTGATGACTTCCCCTTGTAACAGAGTGTTACACAGGACCTTTGACCATGAGTAGATAAGGTCTGTTGTAAAGATTTCTAAGTATGTGCCAGTTAACTAGAATTCCTTTCAGAACGTCAGTGTTTCAGGCTTTTAAACGAGTATACTGGATGTAGCTGCAAAATGACTACAATCCTGTCCGCAGCAATTTTCATAATAGAAAATAAAACCACCAGTGTGTCGTAGTGCTTAGTTACAACATAACTTCTGATTTGACTCATCTGTGTTCAGAATTGTTCCAAGAAACTTCAAAGACATCCTACCCAGATTAGCTTTCAAAACACTTTTTCTGGCAATTTAGGAAATAGCCAGTGAATAGCTATTCACTGTTAACGCTTCTCAAATGGGAAGCGCTATGTTGGTGCCGTAGAGTAGAATAACTTATATTTAGCAATTCATGAGTGGCACAGCATCTGTTAGGAATAACTGATCTATCCTACATTATATGAAAATAAAGGGTTATTTTTTTATTAATAACATGCAAACTGCAGGTTTTTAAAAAACAAACAGGTGTTAATTCAGAACTTAAAAGTTCCTGTCCAAAAGCTTGGTTGTTTCAAGATGTACACTGTTTGACAGCGGATACTAAACACCAGCATTGTGTTTTCCTCCCACAGGTGACCCCAAAACCTGGCAGAACAAGTCTCTTCCCGGGGATCCAAACTATCTTGTTGGAGCAAACTGTGTCTCAGTCCTAATTGACCACTTCTAAACAATAAGTTAGCTGACTGAGTAAATAATGTGAAACTGAGATGGACCTTACATATAAACTGAACCACTCTATCAAGTATTAACTGTTCTATAAGTGATAATGGATCTTAGCGTTTAAGCATCTTGCTTTAACTAACAGTGGTTTAGCAAGTACACTCTTTGAACCATGGTCACAATACATGCACAAGCAGGGAGTGTACATGGGAACAAGGTAGGGTTTGCAGGTTCTGTATGCTTTGGTTTGTTGGTTGTTCTTTTGTGGGGTTTTGGTTTTTTTCCTTTTTTTTTTTTTTTTTTTAAAGGACACTACCAGTATTTCTTTGTTTAAAATCTGAGAGTACCAACGGAATTACATTCAGAGGAACTGAATTCGGTTCATACTCCACTGGCGAAAACACAGAATTTGGCCTGCATTTTTACGACCGTGTGTGTTTGTAACTCACAAGACTCCAGTTTGGTCTCTGGTTTTTCAATGACTTTTGGGGTACCTGTTCAATGAAATGGCAATTGACTTGGGCTAGCACAGTTTTAGATGCTTTCCTCTGCCAAGAGGCTAATGCAAACACATCAACTTACTGTATGTGGAAACACTGTCATGAGAGCAGGGGGGAGGGGGAAAAGCATGTGGGATGACTATGGTTCAGTTGCCTCTGTGGATTTGTAAATTAACCACATTATTACAGACCTATTAACCAGCAGGGATGCCTTACCCTCATGTTTTTAATAGTCTTAGCTCTCATAGTTCTCTGTATTAAGTTTGTATGGCTTTTGTGCTTACCTAGATAATATATCATGAGAGAATGGGGAAAGAGGAAAAAAAAACCACAAAACAAACAAACAAAAAAAAAAACCCTTGTGAGTTTGGTTTAGCGAAGGAGTATTGTTTGTGTTCATCAGCCAGAAAAGAACCAGAAGAAAATGATGGTATGTTTTCTGCTATGCATTTGAAAATTTATAGATGTTATAGACTGCTTGTATATAATGCGTGCATACCACTTTTGTTCTTGGTTTGTAAATTAACTTTTATAAGCTTTACCTTTTTATATATATAAATATATATAAAAACAAACAAAGTTTCTTAAGGATATCTTTGTATTCTCATACCTTTTGAGCCTTGAACTTTGACATCTGCAGCAATAAAGCAGCATTTCTACAATATACGAACAAGGACATTTTTTAAAAATGCACAAAGTTGTTACCTTTTTAAGTGCTGCATTTAAAGAATATAACTCGGAATTCTCTACTTTGATTAAATTCTTGAAAAGTATCCCTACTGTAATTTGTCATAAGGATGCTGTACTACGTGCCCTGAAATGTATTTTTTTACTAATAGACAATTTATTACGGCACAATGGCACTACTACTGTTTAGATAATATACCACTGCATTCTGTTAATGAGTTATTAGCTATTCAGGTGTGGCTGATTTTTTTTCTCTGCAGTTATTAAAATTACACGTTTCTAAATATACAGAATAAAACTGTTTTTAAAATAATAAAGGAGATTGTAGTACCTTATTGTTTCTGAAATGCATTTATGTGAATATGACAAAATCAATTTTTGATTTTTTTCCTGTGTAAGTAGACAGCTGGATTCTGCCGTATGTTCATGCACGAAGCAGAGCTCTTCTGTGGAGTCAGTTGGAATTGTCCACAGCAGGGCTTTTGAAAAGATGAACTCCAGTGTGGATCCATTGGAAATACTCTTTACAAGTAGGAGTGGTAGGCTTGTCCCTTGAATGAATCACTATGTTGGTGCTAGTTTACTTATTATACCCACCCTTCCAAAGGCTTGGGTAGTGTTCTACCATGTGGATTTACACATGGTATAGTTATACAGTTTTAAAGATCTTCCTCCAGAATCCCATTACCAGGCCTTTATGGAGTACTCGGTGGCTAACTAGTAAGCTACTATTATTCTATAAGAGAAAATAAATTCTAGAAGCTATTTTTAAATAATGCTGGGAAACAGTGCATAACCCTGATGCTTCCCCTCTGTCCTGTTACTGACTAACTGGTCAGTTTCTGAGACATGACTTGCCCTAGAAGATGCATTCACTACCATAAATAACTACTACTCCTCATGGCTTATCTCAACTGTAAGACAAAAAAAAATTTCAATGGCAAAAAGCCCTGTTCATGTCAGGATGGCATTTTTTCATTTCTCTTGGTGATAATATATTGGTGGTATTTTTTTGAATCAGCAGAAAGGAAGGTGTCAAAATGGCACACAAAGCACCTTGGAGAAAATTCCAATGCTAAAAATTCTGAGTGTTCTGTTCTAGTTCAGATCTTGGTAAGAAGTATATGAAACACCACAAAAGGAGGTGGTCAGTGGGACTGCATGAACTCTGGAGTTACGCTGCATGGACCATTTGCAGTGGTGTCGTCTGCGTCTGGGACATCCTGAGTCTGGTGTGCTGTGAGGTGTAACTGTCCTGAGTTCTTTTATTGTAGTCGTCCAGATAATATCTTTCTGCTCTGCTTTTAAAGAGTGTAGGGTCATGTCTTTCTATCAAAATGAAAAAAAAGTGACAGCTTTTGCTCTGCTGTCATTTCATAAATGACATGAGAAAGTTGATGCTGTTCAAAAATGTGGCAGTTCTCTACTGCTAAGCAGCCTGACAATGGAATTATCTTTTGCCGTCTGCCTGTAGGAATGGTTACTGAAGTGGCTAATTTACACCACGTGCAGGTTTTCCTTGTTGTTAAATCCCCATGCTTGTGGATTAAAACAAGGCCATTGAGAATAATGGTGCTAAAATAACACATTTTCTTACTTTAAAGTACCAGTGTTTTTGAAATCTTTATCCTTGCAAGTGATCACGTTTTTTACATATTTTATATAGGCCGGGCTCAGCAGGAGGTAATTTCATATGTAATATTTAAATTTACTATAGTTCTCTATTCACTATTTAATGTGAACTTCAAAAACCGCATCTCTCAATTCTTCCTATTTGTCACAGAGATGTACTTGGAGAGCTTTAGCCCTGCAAATTGTACAGAAGTTTTAATAATATAAATCTCAAGTCTTGTGCTTGTTTCTAAACAAGTGCCTTCAGTGGTGGAAGGAGATACTCAATGGATGAAGAATTACTGTTCATCTCTCTCACTTAGGTTCTTGGTAAAATTTTTTTTTTTTTTGAGAAAAGTAGTAATGAGTATTCAACTGCACATACACAAACAAGTTATGGTTGTAAAAGTACTTTTATGTTTCTGACAATCTGGGTTAGGTGAAACAAATCAGCGATGTTTAGGGTCTGCTTGAAGGAAGATTCTCTGCTCGAGCGTAACCTGGACGAGATGAGATGACAGAAATAAAAGCCATACAGGTTTGGAGAATAAAAGATGTTAAGCGTGTCCAAAAAATGTTTCCTTAATATCTAAGTCACTCGTGAGGAAAGTCTCACCGAGTGCTAGTGGTGGCCTGTTACATCCAGGGTTCTCTGGCAACTAGCTCCATCCATTGGCAAGAACAAATGAGTGGGGAAAAATTATTTTTCATTATATCCAAATGAACTGTGCATTATGCCCCTGTGAGCAAGCATCTGAGAATAAATACGCTTAGTGTTAGTGAATGTATATGAAGCTGGCTGTTTGTGCGCATGCATGTTATTTATTAGATTTTTCTATTAGTTTGAATACTGTAGACTACTCGGCCCTTTGCCAAACAGTTGTCATTCTGGTGACACTAAAATAATTATGCTATCACTGAATATGGCTTGAAACCCAGCTTTGACAAAGATTAAAGGATGTTTTGGGGGAAGCAGTGGTGCTATCCTAGTTATCTTAATGAAGCTTGAAACACTTATCGATCCTTTCAAATTGCTGTGGAGTTTTAGCATATACAGCTGTCTGTCAGTGACACTAAGTGGTAACAGTTCTTACTGTGTAAGATGCAGAGAACAGGTCCAAAACAGGACCCCTCTATGCGCAAGTGCAGTTGTCCTGGTTTGTTACTGCAGGAATAATAAAGGACACCAAAAGCGAAGAAAGAGAAACATTTAGTTTCGCTTGCTGCTGTGCTGCTAGAATTGCTGCCACCTTGTGAACTTGGGGAAGAGAGCAGAAAGCACAATTTATGCTTAGACTGACAAGAAGAAATTTTAGACTAACTTTGTCAGTTATTAATTCAGTAATGCTCACTCTGAAATTGCTCTCGTATGCCCTGTGACAATGTACATGAAGTTTCCATTGAAGTTTATCACACAGCACTAACTGCCTCTCGCTCCTCACCTCCGGCATTGGCAGCAGGAGGCGGAAGAGTGGAGATGAATGCGAAATGCCCCACTGTTCCCTCGGCCTGGGAAGGTGGTTTGCTACCTGCCACGGGTGCTGGTTGCTGACGAGGGAATAGCTGTGGTTTGTGTTACCCAGTTGGAGCTCACCAGATGATCCATTCTGCGTATTGTACGGAAGTGATAAAAGATGTTATGTTTTTGTATGAGGAAATTAGGTGCTCCACTTGTAGTTAGGGGTGTATACTGGGTTTTACGTTTACATCTTGGGGTTTGCAGGTTTTTTGCATTGTGGCTTGCTCTCTGTGAAGAACTTTGTAAGTTAGGAGTATGCCAGAACCTCCAGTAGCTTCATCTGGCTTTGGATCATAAATGCCAGTCTTTGGTACCACTACAGAGCATTATCAAACCAGGAGTGTCATGTGTTTTCATAATCTGCAAGAGCTTGCTCTACTGGGTGGTGTTCTCTTGGTTTCTGACCTGATGGCCTGTATGTCTGTTCCGAATTTATTTGGGGGGGGACGGGGAGGGGGCAGTCGGATGGAAGGATGGGTGACAAACACGAGGGAAGGGACTTCTGCTCACCTGGGGACAACTGAAACAAAAGAACTGTGAGTAGTGGGGAGAGCCTGAGGTTTCACAGTTTCTGTAAAACATCAATGCGGCTGCAGGTGTGTACGCTGAAGGTGGTGTAAGGATGTGATGGCGGGCAGGAGCTCTTATGATACACGAAGGCTGGGGAGGGGGGAGTTGGGGACACACACAAAGCGGTGGGATCACTTCAGCTTTACCCATGTTACTTGAATAGAGTTGAAAAACTCGCATAAAACCTGAAATAAGTTCTCTTCAACAGAGTTAAATGCCATATACCTCTCTGTGCACGTAATGTCTCTGTTGCAGCAAATCATTCCCGCTAGAGAAACCTGCAATTCTCTACTTGTTATCCTAATGCTAACTATTGCTGTGCTGTAAGGGTCCTTTTTATTGACTTTGACAGCAATTAGCTAAACAACTGAAAAAATAGATTCTGAAGGAAAGAAACTGTAGTCTATTAGTGACTGCTGATACCATCTTTTTTTTCTTGGGTGTTGAGTGCATATTAAATTTTCTTTTAAAAGAATTGAACAAAAGCCCCCGTTATTTAAATATTCAGCTAATGTACCTTGTCTTTACAGTATTCTGCAGCACTTTTCCGTTTTATACAGAAGTTGCTGAGCACAGTAGATACGATAGGCTGTGAAAACACTGTGTGTAAATTACAGCCTGTTAAGATGAGTGCAGGCTTAAAACATGTTGGTTGATGTATCAGTTTCTAAATTGTATTTAAAAACAAGCAATAAGCAATGTCTTCCCAGAAAAATATGAGCTACTTCAAATCTTCTTTCTTACAACTTTAGGGCTTAGAATTTGGGGGAAGATCTGAGTGAGAAACAGGCTGTAGAATTTAAGCAAAATGAGATCCACCATTCAGTTTGGTAGGTGCTTTTATATCTTGGCATTGGATTACCAGGGTGATACTTAATCAAACCTATAGTGTGCAGTTAAAAGTACACCTACATACTTTTAAAAGCCTTGCCAAAGACTTAAATGATTTTGAGGTAATCTTGCCAGAGTGGAAACCCGGCATTGAAAAATCTTCTTTGCAGAAAGGAGTCGAGAAGAAACTTCTTTGCTAGAAGGAGCATTTGTAATACAGAGCTTGACGGTGAACTTCCATCATGGATGCTGTAACAGTGAAGCTGGCTGCAGTGATTTCCCTCCTAATTGTACTTACTTTTGTCCTTACTGAATTAATGACCAGATAGTTCAAGTTCATCACAATGCAGAATAAAAAGGTAAGGTACAATAAAGGAGTTTACATATTTGATTACTGAAGTAGCATGTTAGTAAAGTAATACATTGGGGAAGTCAGTTTAGTGACCGGGGAGTAGTTGGCGTAATTTTAAGGTTTGTATTAACTGTTTTCAGTTTGTCTTGGGTAAAACCTGTGGAAAGGCGCAAGATGTATGCAGATATGAACCTTACTGTATGGTATATGATGCTATGAAAGTAGCTACGTAAATGATAACCTGCTGCCCCGGTAAGAACAGTCAGGGCCTGTGCCAGAAGAAGAGTTGCAGCCCTTTTTCCTGGGCATCACTGGCAGTCCCGCTCATGCTGCCAGTTTTATTTCTACCGGCAACACACTGAAGACATTTATAGCGCTTCACGTGTCTGCTGAGAATGCAGGGGTGAGGAGAGCAGACTTACATATCTTTGGGTTATATTTTATGTACAGGCTTTCATTATTTTTAAATAACTGACATCTTCCTGGTCAAGGCAGCCTTGAAAAGGTAATCACAAACTATTGCAGTAATACTTATGCAGCTATATGGGTCTCCTCAGAATAAGAAAGCTTACTTATCTAATCTGGTCTTCCCAGCCCCACACCCTCATGTGGTACTCTGCTGGTAAAGAAGCCTGTGGGGTTTGTTCATTTTCAAGGTAACAGAAACTTTTGTTTTCTGGTTTGGTGGTGTGTAAACGTAATTCCCATTGTTTAACCCACACAGATGGCATGGAGTTGTGGCCTGTGCTAGTAACAGCTGCCTAGTTTTGAACCATGTCAGTAAGTGGGGAGAGCAGTTTTCCCCAAAGTAAGATGAAAATTACCACAAAGGGGCGGGGGGGAGAAGAGTTTCCTGAGAGCCCATAAATGCAGCTCATTCTGCTGCAGTGTTCTATATAACAACACCCCCAACCTCACCCCCCCAGAAAACCTGCTGCCACTAGCAAAACTCCCTGATTATGTGTGTTTTGATAAATTTCTGTACAGGATGTAGACATTTCTAGTCCCCAGAGAATATGAGGGAGAGTAGCATCAGTCTGTGAGCAAGGGGTTCGGACGTTGTCTCTGCAGCATCAGAACAGGCGATGAGCAAGTGCAGAGGTACGGCTTCACACTTCCTTATTACATTTATTTAAATTAATAACAAGCACTGCTCTGACATACTCATAACTTCTGACATGTTTTCTGTTTCTCCTCTGTTTTGATTGGATAGTTAGAAGTTTGCTGATGACTTTGCTACTCTGGTCTGCAAGCAATAGCTTTTTAAAGTGCAGCAGTGGCAGTGAGTGAGTTGTGTGGCCAACATACTTTGTACTGCTTCGTCTGCCTGGATTTCAAAGTGCTTAACAATTCTGAAGCAATTACATGCCACTCTTGCTTTCTAGGCGTGATCTTCAGGGGTTTTTTTAATACGAAAAATACAAAGTGACTAGCTCTGGCTTCCCTCTTAGTGATGAAGCCATATATAGAGAGTACACACACTCCCATGCAAAAATAGCTGCATGATGTTGTGTTTAGGTGAAAACGTGTCAGAAATGGAAAGAGAGGAGTGTAAGTTCTTGATGTGTGCATTGGTGCTCCATTTCAATCCTATTTTAAGATAGAAGAGTTGTTCTAGCATGGGCGACTAGTTTTACAGTGGCTGGAGGGCTACTCTGAAAACCCCTCAAGAAAATGGATCTGAATGTAAATAAGTGAAGATGACAGGAATTAACCTTCAGATGTAAAACCTAGGAAACCATTCCACATATCCAGTGTATCCTGTAAGTCTGGTTTTGTGTATATACATACACACCTGCCACCACTGTAATGTCTGAGCTTTGATAGCAGTGGGGGGGATGTTCCCATACCAAAGTCTTGTTCACCTCCCGTAAGATCCAGTGGACAGCTTGAGGTGGTCAGAATTGCATATCTGCAATGGAAGTTGGTAAGCTTTGTTCCTTTACTGGATTTGCATAGACATTAAGGAATAGTTTTTCTATATGGTCTTGAGGGTTGTTCTCACATTGTAATAATGTGTATCTATATGGGCTACTCTTGGTAAACAAGAAAAACAAAGGTAATCACTGGTCTTTGGAACAAAAACATCTCTGAAAGTAAGAGGTTTGCTTTTTCTTGCCATGAAAGACAGACTATATAATCAAAAATACTGCAGTTAAAAATGAGTAAGTCAATGTGCAATTTGTGTTGCGTTCCCTTTGTCAAGCAAAAGCTTGTCCTGTGCAATGAGGGCTCTCCAGCAGAACTCCTGTGCAGTGCAGGTGTAACACCAGTCGGTTAATACAAAATCATCCTTAGCTTCTGACAGCCTCTTATCAATCCTTTTATCAGCATAGTTACTGGTTTTTCTGCAGCCTGAACGATTGCAACAGTCTCTTTACGTGTGTGCCGATGACAGCCAGCCACTAGGGGTGAGCCTTGCCTTACAGTCAGCAGCCCGCTTTAGCGAGGGGAGATGCCTGGAGAAGCAGGCTGGCTGTATTCCGCTCCAAAGGACGCTCCTCAAATGTTGTATTCCTTCCCTTTTTTATTCATTCCCCAGCAGTTTTCACATGGGGCTATAGCAATGTGGAATAAATATTCAAACTTACTAACCAACACAGCATTGTGTAACTCATCTTTTCAAATTGATGTGGCCGTTGTTGGAATGCTGCAGTCCTGCCCCAGTTTGTGTTCTCCAAGCCTCAGGAATATGTTACAGGCCTGGTGTGGAGCACTGACCAGACAAGTTTGGGGCTGTCCTGCAAGGAGGAGTGTGCAGAACCCCACCACAGATCACTGCTTTTCTGATTTATGAGAAAAATGACATAAATACAGAACCTCAAATGGCTTAGCTGTGATTTAAAACCAGCATCATAGCTCCTGAACAAGAAGTGGGTTGTTTTTTTTATAAGAGGTAGCTGAGAGCAAGATATTTGTAGTATTAATTCAGCCATCAAAAGGCTTAGGTTGGCCTTCAGTGGAGCGGCAGCAGGGAGCGTGGACTGCCTGTACAGCTGAAGGATGTCCCTGGCCACTTTAGTTGCCAAGGTCAGTTGCACTGGCAGAAATGGTCCTTTGTCATGTTCCTGCCGCTAAGGCGATGGGCTTAATGTTGTGAGACTTGCTGCCTCTTTCGGAATACAGTGGTTGCTTGAAGGCTGCTTTTGGGGTTACAAACAGATGTTCTTAGTCAGCTGTGAAAGTGAAGGGAGAGACGGCGGAACAAGAATCTAGAATTCACTGTGGTGAGTTGTGTTTGTGCCATCCCACTCAGGTTCGGCACAGGGTTTTCCGCCTTTGCCATTTATCCAGGACTGTCTGTTTTCTTTATGGACTAATAAACTGGCGGGGGAAATGCCCGAAGGATGCTCTAATGTAATTTACCCAGCAAGAGATTACGAACCTTTATAGACTTTAGTAGTCTGCAGTTAATTCATTTTTCATGTTCTCTTTGCATGAACTGCTATCTCTTCTGAACAAAATTGGAAACAGGCCTTAGGAAAGAATTCAGTCTAGTACAGAGTAATTTCCCAAAGAACAGGCTATGTAAACTGTACTGCTAGTGTTTTTACTGTCTCAAAATGTTTTTTCAGAACAATATGATGTCTGTATGACAATACAATTTTTTTTTATAGTCTAAATGGTGTGATCTGGATCAAATTCTAAAATAGAAGGATTTTTTTATTTTGCAAAATTGTTTTTCCTTAAGGAGAAGATGACCTTTCACATTCGTGCCATGGGAATATGTTCTGGAAAATTATTTATTTTGTTCTACAGAAATGAAGATGTGCTTTATAAGGTCCCCACTGTAGAGCTGGGATCAAATATAAGCATTTAAGAGGATTAGTTTGAATGTAACTTCAGCTACCTGGAACGTGAGTTACAAAACTCCCTGTTTAGACTGTTGAGTAATTATTTATGAATATGGAGTTAAGAAAATAAAATTGTTGCTAAAGGCCTTCTTAGCATTTGAGACCTTAGCATTTTAATGGATGATTCATTATTAAGCCCTTTTTAACTGCTCTTTTTTTAAATTGTCTTAAGAAAATAGTGACTTGGAGTATAGATAACAATTTTTCTATTAATAAAAAAGAACTTAAATCTCAAGCATTCTGTAAATACCTTCATGTAGCCTCATAGGTGCTGAAAAAGTATACGTGTAAATTTTAAAAAATCTTAATGTCCTTTTTCTGAAGAAAGAATGTTTTAATCTAAGAAGATTGAAGATTTACTTATCTCTAGTAACTAGTTTTCTGTCAAAATGTACTAATCTTGGGTGATGAGATCAGGTAATATTTCTTGCAGCAATCACAGCTGAGTAAGAAATCACTTACTTTCTGTTAAGCAAAAAAATTGACATTCCAGAAATGTTTCTGCTCTTGACTAGAATGAACAGATATTTTAAGTGTTTAGTGAGGCAGTGAAATTCAGGGATCCATCTGTGCATCGTTTTATTCTTAGCGAATGTTAAGTTCTAAAAATATTTGGAAAAGGATGCTGAGGTTCTGGTGCAGAGTTATGTAAGGATAAATATAACTATGGAGAATGGTATTTGCTTATGGTGTGCGCAGAATTACAGAATTTTGTTCCCCTGTGTTTGTGGGCATGCCATTGGCTAAACATTTTTTTCGGTAGGTTTACTTTGCATTAAGAACAGCCATATTGTGACCAGTGGACAAGTAGGGAGACAAAAAAAAGCTGTCTTAAGTAATTTTTTTCATTCTGTATGTCTTGACAAATAATGAACATACACAAGGTCAGTCTTCCTAGTAAAACTTCTAATTTGTGGAGACAAGTTTTCTTATGCAAATCGCTTTATATGTAAGTAAAGGTAATAAAGTAGAAGAAAATAATTCCACAATAGAGATACTTTTTGTGACCCTTCTAAATATTGTGAGACTCTTTTTTTTTTTTTTTTTTAACTGTATGTGTATTTGGAAAATAAAATGACTGAGGGAGTCTTGCTCTCATCAATTGTCAGAGATTTCCAAGCTTTTTCCACACAAAACGTAATATGTGTAAATCTGGGCTTGTTTAAACTTCATGATGTTTTGTTCTATTGCGAAAAGTGAAAAGTTTTGGTCTTTAAAGACTTTTTTTTTTTCCTGATCTGCATTTCCAGTGTTTGTTTAATGACGTTGCTGTACTTATTTTGAGTACAGTGTTTTTGCTCATGTCTCTTCATGGAATGTTTGCTGGTTCATATTTTACTAAACTGTTTTAGATACAGTTTCTAGACCAGACAGTAAGAGGATATTATGAGTATTCTTTAACTTTTTTGGTAGATAAGATGAATGCAGTGCCTACTCTATAAGAAAATCTCAGATGAGTGTAAAAACGAGAAATCTCCAAATAGTCTGAATGTCACATGTAGTAGCTGCTCAGGGTTTTCTTCTTCAGTGTCAGTTCAAATATACTTCAAGAAATCTTTTCAATTATATTTGGAAAAAGAAAAGCATATTGTAGAAAGGAAGAGCAAAAGTGTATCTTGTACAACCTTAACTCTTCTGGAACAGCAGTGCTGCTCAGCTGTGGTGTAGCTAAATGCTCAGCTGATTGAGTGAAGTGCAGAAGTGAAGCTGTTAATTTTCAATCCCAGTAATAAGAATCACAATATATACCTTTAATCTACATCTGAAAATAATTGTTTGTGATTCTAACATATAAATGATGATTTCCTCAGCAATAACAGAAGGCAAATTACCACGGTAAGAAGAAGCTGCACTGTGGGTATGAGGCTGTGTCCATCAGGCCTCATGAAATGACTTGGCTTCTCTTCACTTTTTTTGTACTTGAATAGAGCATAAGAAAACCTTCCTGCTACACTGTGTGTTGCCGTCAGACCACCTTCTGAAGGTCTGGACAGGAAACACTCGGGATTCACTGAGCCGAGCGTGAGCTGGCAGTGTGCCCTTGCGGCAGAGGCGGTTGTAATGGTCTCCAGGGCTGCATTAGGTAAACTATTGCCAGCTGGCCAAGGAGGGCATCCTTCCCCTCTCCTCAGCACTGGTGAGGCCACACCTGGAGGACTACGTGCAGTTCTGGGCTCCCCAGTCCAAGAGAGACATGGATGTATTGAAGAGAGTTCAGCAAAGGGCCACAAAGATGGTGAAGGAGTGGGACATCTCTTCTGTGAGGAAAGGCTGAGAGAGCTGGGACTATTTAGCCTGGAGAAGGGAAGCCTCCGTGGATCTTTATTTTTTTACATATATATAAGTATTTTGTTGATACAGAAACAAACTACCAGAAGGGAGAGTGCAGAGAAGGTAGACACAGGCTCTTTTCAGTGGTGGCCAGTGGCAGGACAGGAGAGGCAGTGGGCACAAAATGAAGCGCAGGAGGCTCCCTCTGAACGTCACGAAACACTGGAAGAAGACTGGAAGCAAATAAACATAACAGCTAGTTCTAGCTCAAAATTCCTCTTGGTGGGTTACACGTTTTTGCTGTTAATTGAACAAAATGTACTTGTAGCTGCCCATAGCTCTACTTTAATGTAACTAAATTGTTTATGTTCAGTGAGGCTTCCTGAATTAAATGGCTGCGGCGTTGCCACAGTATAGTGTGGGTGTTGCTGGTGGTGCTCTTATCCTATAATGTGATCTTAGCGTGTAATACTTTGAAATTATCATGTAATACTTAAATGAAGTTTTCACTCTGCACTCATGAATGTGGTAAAGCTTTTCTTATTTACACAGTATTTGTCATCTTTAGCAGGTAAATTCACTCACTTGTATTTGGTGTCCAGTGTCAAGTGGTATTAAAAACTCCTGGTACTGGAAGTGATCTGGTATTTGCAGCAGTGGGAGTGCTCCATGTGGCCAGTGGTTTTCAGCTGGGTGATGTTGTAGATACCTCCATCTGGGCAGTCGTCGCACTTGGTGCCAGCAGGCAGCGAGGGCACGGTGACACATCCCTGCCTTGGGTGGACAGCCACACAGAACGCCATAGATCATGCAGGTCTTCAGCTGTTCTGGTCCCTGTAACTTCAAGGTTGAAGCTACAGCTGTGTTTTCTGCGTTATGTGTGTTCATTGTTCCTTTTCACACCTGAATAGTCTCTCAGTGAATATTCCCGTGAAGGTTTCACGTTTGACAGCCTCGGCATAGCTTTGAAAATAGAATGAGGAGAATGGGGGAGGTAACGCATGTTCTTACTAGAATTTGAAAACTCCTTTGTCTCTCAGTTAAATATTTACAGCCCGTGTTTATTGTTTTAGAAAGAACTCAACAGAAGAAGATGAGAGAAGTGAGGCTTTAACAGTTTTTCACTGTAGTACTTCTAAGATTCGGCACATGACAAAAGAGGTGGTTTTAGCTTCTAGAATATTGCAATCCATGCTTTGTTCATGAAATGGCTCTGGCGGGGGCATCACTTCCCATTTTGCTTGCAGTGCAAAAGCTGCAAGGTCAGCTCTTTGAATTGGTGCTAAAGCAGCCGCCTTATACATGGGCCTCTAGAGGAGAAACTTTCCCCAATTGTAGACAGTTAAGACTTAAATCACCCTTTATGTTTCTGTGTGGGATCACAATTGTGGAGTGTTTGGCTTCAAGTGATGACTGAACCTGGATTTTATTTGCAGGTCTTTAAGAAAGAGTTTTCATTTTGATTTGGCAAATTAATTGTATTTTCGTTTCAGCTGTTACTCCAGCACTTCGGAGGGAAGCTGTTTGCCACCTTAGAGCTATAAATGTCACAGACATTTGTATCTAGCTGTCAGACATTTATTTCTAGCCATCATAGACTCATTAGTCCATTTAAATGACAGGTCCTTCCTAACATGTAGTAGGCTGCCCACTGCGTTTGACTGTTTAATAATTGTTAACGTGGCCCTCGGTTGAAGCAGAGAAGGGCTGCAGCTAGCAATTTGAAATGTGTGCGTG
This sequence comes from Larus michahellis, assembly GCF_964199755.1. NCBI lineage: Eukaryota > Metazoa > Chordata > Aves > Charadriiformes > Laridae > Larus > Larus michahellis. The sequence goes on from NC_133904.1 coordinate 17,398,334, forward strand.
CATGCTGTTAAGCCGGCTTTTGTGAACGTATGTGGATTTTACAGCACTCTTAACATGATGTCGTGGTCTCCAGTAAAAGACAGGAGAGTCAGGCTTTGGATTTTTTTCGGAGGACAACAGGATGATCAGAGGAGGGTCTCGTTAGGAACACAATCCAGACACTAGGATGCTATCAGGAGGGAGTACAATGCAGGCTAGAAGTAATAGTAATGCCAACATAATAATTAAACCAAAATAGGGCTTTACCAGCTGGACATACCAAAAAAACCCCTCATACTTCTCTTCTACACTTTCCAGCCCCCTGTTTTTAACGGGTGCCCAAAACCTACGGCTGACACCGGCTTTACTTCTCTCGGAGATCACAGATTAAGAGAACAAAGCCTACCGTGGACCTGGAATACACACTAGGGACAGATGAAATAATAGCTGTATCACCTGAATTTAGTAGCTTCTCACTTGTCTGGCTTCTACTTAGACTTTTTAAAATCCACTCTTAATTTGCCATTGTGGTTGGTAAAATTTTCAGCACTTTAACTATATGCTTTTTGGAAACGACAAGAATGAGCCACGCTTACTTTCTACAATATCAGACAAATGGCACTTGTTTTTGTGCCATTTAAAACAAAAAGTGATCTCTGAGTTCCCCTTAGTCTTGTAGGCAGTCTCCCCCTATAGCTGTGTGGTGGCTACATCCGTGCTTTTGATGCCCTCCACTGACTGGGATCACTTGCTCCAATTTTCTGGCTACTAAAGGGGGATTTTCTGATCTTACTGCTTATGAGGAAACAGAACTTGGTGCTGCTTCTGTCACCAAAAGAGTTAGAGATGAGGACAGTGAAGGCAACAGACCTTTAAATGCTGGACTGACTTGGATGAAAAGATGTACTGATTAACAGCTACCTCTGAGTATATAAGGGGGGGACCCTGCCAGACCAGTTTTTCTCCTTTTTATCTTGTACTGCTTGTACAACCTAGGCAATTCTGAAATCCCGTGTTATGGGTGCATATGGTGAGATCTGTGTAATCAAGCAGTTATGCCTGGATGGAGGCTGCTTACGAGAGGAGTGATAGATGACTGCAAATAAGTCATTGCCCCATACTCCCCGCCGTTGGTGAAGTACTTGTGTTGCACTGGCTGGCGTCGGGCTCAATGATGGTGAGTGCTGGCACACGCAGCCCTGGATGGCAGCACTTCAACCTCATCTGCCAGGTCCTGCGTGTCCCATCATGGTGGGAGCTGCCCCCTCGCTCCCAAGGGCTACGGCAAAGAGCAAACAGTGTGTAAAACTTAGTTCACTGTAAGATACCATGGGAGGAAAAAGACTTAACTATAAATGACTAAGGACACTTCAAAATATCTTTTAACATACATCAGTGGCTAAGCATTTCTGTTTGTTGGGGGTGTTTTTGGTTTTTTTGGTTTTTTCTTAAGCATTGCTTCAAAAGGGTTTCAAGGAATATTTTTTGCTGAACCTTACCCTGCTAGTGCATCTGTCCTTCCATGGGGAATTATGAAGATAGCAAATCTGAAGACAGCAACTTGCAGCGTAGACTTATGGCTTCTTAAGTGCCATTTAATATGTATAGGAATGTCAGCAATTGACTCTCAAAAGGATAATTGACTTCATTACTGAATGTAAAAATTGTAAACAGAAAATAGATTAAACTGCCCGTCAAGGGACTAATATCCCGTAGTCTGTGTAGAGGCCATTAACACTGCCAGCCTGCCACCTCTGTGCACTCTGCTGTACCCAGAGGGTATAGAGGGAAGCGCACCTCTATAATAAAGACCAGCAAACCTACTGCAGTGTGTTTGCAATGGTGATTAACTTGGTTTTAAGTCCCTCATTAGAGTGTCTTTGGATACACCCTTTCCTTTGGAGATGATCAAAAGACTACTTTGTTGGAAACTTTCCCATCTGAGAAGAACAGTTCATGAGAGGTCCTGAACTTGGGTTGAGGAGGGCTGGGATGGCTGTACTGAAATGAGATTACTCTCTGATGCTGTCCAAGAGGATTTCTTAAAATAGCTTACGCATTTTGGTAAACTGTAGCTTCTGTGTACATCATCTTCATCAGGCAGTGGACTTTTTCTGTAAACAAGCTGCTACCTACAATTTTTCACAGACAGAATAATTATATTATTCACAAATATAATTAGAAATATTGCAAATTAAGGAGGGATAACTTGTTAGGCGACATAATGAGATCAGCTTCTAAGATACTAAAAATTCTGGTTTGTAGTGTGTTTTGCTGAAAGGCAGCTGAAAACTTTAATACAGGGTTGAGTTTGCTCAGTGGAATCTCCCACCCTTCTCTAGTGTCAGGGTCTTCAAAAAATCCCAGAAAATAGGAAGCTGAGAGTCATTCCAATACAATTCTAATGTATATATGGCCTTAGTCCACTGTATTAACTGTCTCTTTGACCACATTCAGTCCCATTCCTTGGGGGGGAATGGAGTATCATTAGTTTTGTGAGCTTTTTCCATTCTTGGGTTTAAATTTCCGGGCTTATTTTCAAACTCCCCAGCACCACTCTTCCCAGCTCCCTGGATGTCAGCTCCTGGTGACGTGATCTCAGGCCCTGGCAGAGGCACAGGTTCTCTCCTGTATTTGTGCATCCTGAGATGAAGGCTGCAGATATGCCCTGGATTGCATTAGCTTCATAATCCTTCCCACTCCTCGCAGCAGCTCGGAGCTTTCTCCTCTGTTTCTTCCCGGCCCCTTGCAGTCTTTCCTGAAATAATCAAGATAATGATTGTTCCATCTCTTTTTATGGGACCTGTTCCAGTGTTTGACTGCGCTCATAGTAAAAAGAAATTTATTTTTTTTTAATAAGTTAAAAAGAGAAGGTCATATACCATTTGTTGACTAATAATACATACTCTGAATATTCACTTTACTCTCTTCTGCACGCCTGTTTTGGTAATGCAAAATTATCTTCATTCCTTCAAAGCTGTTATCTTCAGTTACAGAATTTACTCTTGCACGGAAGTCTCTGATGCCGATAGTGCTGCCTGTGCTATGCTAATTACTATTAGTCCTCGATGCTTGTAACGCCCTGAGCCTTGGAAAAAGAATCACAGCTGGAGAGGAGTGGAAGCTGTCAGGCCGGGAGCCCAGTAATATAAAATACGTGCTACCAATCGTAACGTTTTATGTTTGAATCAAAGGATCAAGTCCTACTTTTGTCATAAACTGTTATTTTTATTCAAGTGGGATAGAAAAAAAAAAATCAAAGACAAAACCAGGTTGTATAGTATATCAAATCTGTTCGTATTGATACTTCTATCCATGTCTTTAATATTGCTATTAAAAGAGACTTAATTAAATAAAATGCTTTGTGATTTATTGAAATAGCCTGTAATAGCTCAATGTGCTTATAGCTTCCTCTTGAAATTCCAAAAACACATTGTGCTAATGCAGCTAATGGAAAGTCCATCATTGCATCACCTGTCCGTTTGCGCCTTGCAAGGCCTATTAAGGCTATTTATCATTCAGCTGATAAGGAGCAGAGAAGAAAGAATGAGGTTAGAATAATTTTCATGGAGGAAAATAGTATTGAATTACCTAAATCAAAGTTAGTAATGCACAGGCTCCTAGCATTATTCTTCCTTTTTCCATCAAAAAAGTGGTAATCTAATTTGATGTTTAGATCTTCAGAAATACTTGTGGGTGAGACAAGTGTATTGGCTAAAATTTTCTCTTTATTAAATCAAGAAGAGACTGCTATTTCACTTGACTTTTGGGGGGAAAATATTTAATGGAAAAAAGGTAGGTTCCCCTTCAACGGCAGAGAAGTTACACAGAATCACCTCTTGGTCAGAATGAAAATAACTGGCGTCTCAAAATGTCTCTCTTGGGTGGGCTGGTTTGGGTGAAGCTTCCAGATCCTTCTAAGTTCTGAGAAGTAGTTTCAGAGGGGAAAAAACATAAAATGATTAAGACAAGGCAATTTAAGTTCTAGAGATGCTTTTTAAATATTACATAATTCAAAGATGAAAAGGACTTCAACTTGTTAGTTCAGATTTCTATCTAGACGTGACTTTAACAAACTATAGTTCATTTTAGCCTTGTTGACACCTTGTTCCCATACTGGAGTGGCGTTACCTACATGGGAGCTACACAACCTGTACCAACCAACTGGGCTGCTGCCTCTGTGCTGTTGTGTGAGTGAGTGTTGGCGAAGGTAGATGAGAACTGAAATGTTTGGGCATATTGCAAAGGGGTTTGGTCGCTGTATACTAATCACCAGTCTCTTCTATGCTTTAAAGGTCTTTGCTGCAACTCAGCCATTGGTGCAGGTGACAGCATGGTTTGCTCGCTCGGATGCTGAGTTCCTGTCGTTCTGCAGCGAGGCATCTCTTGGGGACTTTGTATGAAGTTTCTACAACCTTTCCTAACATCTATAGAAAGCCAAAATGTAGCGTTAATTGGCAATGCTGGTAACCAAAGGCACCAGTGCTCCCTGAGGCCATCAGATAGAAACGTAATTTTGTGGCATAAATGTAAGAGAGAGACACTTGAGCTCTGTTAACACTTCCAGTTAAAAGAAATACAGGCTTAGAAAAGAATAAAACCTGAAAATATGCTTGAAGAAAACAGGAAAATAATATTAAAAACTGGAAAGGGTTAGTGGAAAAATCCTTCAATTAAAGAACTTTATTCGATCCAACATAGAATTGTGCATCAATATGCACGCACCAGGGACAGGTCTTTTCTATTACTTTTAAACATGAAATGCCATTTAAATTTTTTTCTGTCTTGTTTTTAGGAAAGTTCTGTGCAACATTAGCAGTACTAGATCAGGTTCTCATTTTGAAAGGGAAAAAGCCGAACAAGTAATTCTCCCTTCTTGCTACACCTTCCAAAACTTATATTATATATAAGAGTAAAGAAAGGAACAGGAGTGAAAATATTAGAGTGGGAGAAAAATAAAACTGTTGAAATAGAGGATTTTTCTTGTTATAACTAAATACATCCAAATGTATAATTCCTGGTGAGCCCTGAGTGTTGTGGGTTTTTTGTTTCTCAGAGTGTGTCAGATAAAATTCCCCTGTGAAGGTCCGTAGAAAGATGTTTATGAACTGTCTAGGATAAACCCCCTTGGAATGGAGCTTTAATATGCAGGCTGGCAGAATCACTGCTGTGCCGCTGGTGGCTCTACTACAGCTTGAATACCTGCTGCAGCAGCAAGCCTGCTGCTTTCTACTATTCTCCTGTATTTTCCTCCTTTTGTGGCGAGCTGAGCCATCTCAACGGGAATGAGAGTTGAAAGAATGGAGTTACTCGAGCTTCGTGTAGTCGCGCAAAGAACAAAAGTGGTTACCAAGTAGAAGCCCTAATATTTTTCACTTGGATTCTTTTTGTCACTTTTGCAGTGTGCATTCTACTCTTTTTTTTCCAGGCAGAACTAGCCAAGCATTTTTCAGAAAATGAAGTGGGCAAGGTGAAGCCCTTGTTAAACTAAAATAAAACAGCGGAAAGCTGCTTCAGTCACAGTTCTCTAGGTCTTTAAATACTAGCATTTTTTAAGAACAAATTGGAATGTTCCCTTAGACTTTGATCAAAAAAAGCAATTTTTTGATGGGTTTCTGAAAGAAAAAAATAATATTGCGGTAGGTTCTTTGAGAGTACCCTGACAGACATCCTTCATTTGCAGTCTGATAATCAAGGGAAACAGACTACGGGGCTTATCCAAGTCCCGAATTATACAGAGTAGGCATCTATTCTGTGTAAACTTTGGCTCTCCAGTGTAGATTTTAGTTTAATTTAGAGCTTATTCTCTTCCAGAACAGCACCTGTGCCTTGTATGCAATTTCCACAAAGGTCTAGGCTACTGTGCTTATCTGTCGATAACAACTGAAAATGTAAATATAAAAAATAGGTTTATACATATAGACACAGAGCAGAAAACAAAGAACTAGTTATACAATGGAGATAAGAAACTATTACAGAATGCTATAAAATCTCATTAAAAATTATGTACTGCTCCAATAGCTTTATCTGGGAGCGGGGATGGGGGACTGTATTTCTCCTTTAGTTGCGTAGATCACATTGGAAAGTTTATTTAATAATTATGTTTCAGAGTGTGTTTATTTCAGTCCTGTCTTATGTGCACAATATGCCATTCTGTCAGCTTCTACGTCTACATCCAAAGCAAAAATGTCCCTTATCTTTTAATAGCAGCACAATGCTTACAGTAAATGCTTTTCTTAAAAACAAACAAACCCCGCCTAAAACTGGGGGGTGGGCTCAGCTCCCAGGCAGCACGTGTAGCTAACGCTGTAAGAATTCATGTGGGGTACCAAACGCAAGCAAAATAGCAGATTTTTTTCATTGTTTCTAAATTACTGAAGCTGACAAGTTTACTTTTTTAACCTCAAGTAACACTTCGCCCTCATAGTGGATAGAGACTATGTGGCATTACTAACACAGAATCATTATTGCTGAATAGTAGGGCATTTGTCTTTAAAAGGTCAAGCATATATTGACTATACGGCTCTTCAGACATGTTCCTGCATACGCCCACTTCAACGCTGGAAGGGTCTCCAGAATGGATTCAACTCCAAAATGGAGCAAAATGAAAGAACAGAAGTATTTTCATATGTAACAGTTTTGTGATAGCGTATGTTCAATGGAACTGTTCTTGCAAACTTACTACAGGGTCTCCTGAGTTAAATAAGTAATGTGAGGGCATCATACATTTCACTAGTCTGAAGACTAAAACCAGGTTCACAGCTTCTATGGAAGCAATACGTGCCTGTTCAGCACAACAATATATATATATTTTTGCCCTTCTGGAGACTTGTAGTTGCTTTTATTCATGGGAATTAACATAATTAGACATCCAAAAAACCCCTGCTCACTGTAATTGATGCTGTGACTGGCCCCACATCTTCACTCCAGCTTGTGGAAAGAAAGTTGTGATCATGCATGTGACTGGTTAATTTTTATAAATTACCCAATCATTCTTTTCTTTTGCTTAAAATTGGTAATTAACCCCTGTATTGCCTATGTTGGTTGAGTAGGTTGCTGTAATTGTAAGGACAAATCACATCAATGAACGCTTTTATGTGAAATCTCTGCTGAGCACATGCCTGTTTTAGGCAGTAATTTCACTTGAATTGGATAGTCAGAACGCTTTGACATTACTAAAGCAAACAAACTACTCATTAACAATGCACATCTGTATCCAAATGGATTAGAAGAATTGCTTCATTGTCCAATGTGAACAATTTATATGGTGTAATAACAATTATTACTTAATTGTTGACTTCCCTAAAACACTAGGGACTTCATGATGTCTGCATCTCAAAGCAATTGATTTTTTTTCTATTTTTTTTTTAGGTTTCATGATATTAAACATTGTATTTGTAGAAGGACTAACTGAATTTTTAGCCAATTTTTAAAATGTTCTCATTTAAAAAAGCCAAAAAGAATACAGTATTGAGAGCATAAGTTGTACAATGATGCATTTCAAGGGCAATGTTTCTCATGTAGAAAATGATATTCATGTTTTATATGATCTTCTGAGAATGCATATACAAATAAATGACACATACTAGCACAGAAGTAAGATTACTCTCATCTCTTTCATCAAGGTGAGATGTAATTTGGGCAAAAAATTATTTTTGAGATTCCAGAATGTTGTTAATACAGCTGCTGACGCCTCAGTGTTTTGTTATCTGTGAAAATAAGACAGAATTTGGTCCTTGATCATAGATAAGGTTACCTCAGGTAACTCTGCAATTGGCAGATATGCCTCATCTTCACTGCTGTGACATTCCATTCCAGGCTCTTCAGGGACTGCAATGGAATAGTTCTGGCCATGCTGTATATCGTTTAAGCAGCACTATAAGGTGCTGTATTACCTTCTTTTATAATAGCTGTAATTTATTTAAGATTGTATTCGAACTTTAAGCTTGCAGCATCCAAGAGGTCTGTTTAGAGAACCTGTTTGAAAGATATCTCTTCTACAAAAAGCAAATGCACAATTCTGGAATTGTTCTCTAAACCATTGCATTACTTACTGTTATAGGCATGACGAATGGGAATGTACACGCTAACTTCTCTCCGGCTTAGGCTACCTTTGCTCCTGCAGTCTCAGAGGTGTTTTGTCATTGCAAGCAATGTATCTGTAAAAATCAGAAGTCAGCCCAAAATATTACCAAGTTTGCGACGATGTGCAAAGTGTCATCCCAGGACTGCTCAGAAGCAGTTACTGCACCAGAAACTGTTCAGGTGGTAGTCTGATGGGGGTCAAGGGGGATTAATTGATTGTTAGATTTAAACAAAATCTTCTGAACTATTGAGTTATAAACAGTCTTTTAGTGGGGGAAAATAAATAGATAAATTTAAAGGTCTTTACTAAACTTGGTTTCTCCTTCAGTGTTATCCATCAGCTGCTCCCTAAGGGCCTCCCTGCTGAATTCTTCAGTTCCACTGTACAACACACACTTCTGCCCTACTTCTTTACTGAGAGGGTGGTGAGACACTGGTCCAGGTTGCCCAGGGAAGCTGTGGCTGCCCCATCCCTGGAGGTGTTCAAGGCCAGGCTGGATGGGGCTTTGAGCAGCCTGGTCTAGTGGGAGGTGTCCCTGCCCAGGGCAGGGGGGTTGGAACTAGATGATCTTTAAGGTCCCTTCCAACCCAAAACATTCTGTGATACCCTAGGAACTGGAATATTCAGAAAAAAGATTTGAAATGAGAATTCAGCTAAGTCTGGTATTCTCTGCAATGGAGCAACTGCCTCTAAATTGCTCTTGGTGTCTCGGGCGGCTCCTTTCAGCCGTGTGAGCGTAACGCTGCAGATGTGTGTGATGCTGTACCGCTTCCCGTGGGAGGTAAACCCGGCCCTTTCTGCCTCTGGTGGTGCCAGCAGGAGAAGTGCTTATTGCTGCAGGGTGAAACAGAGGGCACCCAACAATCTGGCAAACTGTAAAAAGGCCCCTTGGGAAGAAATGCTTTCACGAGAGGGAGATTAAAAAAAAAAAAAAGTATTAAGAATTGTAATAAAATACTGGATGAAGAGTAATCCTAGCTGCACTCAAGCTGACCTTGTTAATTTTGCTAGTTCTTGGAGAAAGAAGCACAAAGCCTTAATGAAATATCTCACAAATTCCTTTGCTTGAAGGGCAGCAAGACAATCTGCTTAATTATTTTCGGCAGTTAAGATAAATCTGGTTTTTAAAAGCTTGTCATAGTAACTAATACTCTGTTAGAGTAATTGCTTTTTCCGTACACCTCTCTATTTAATGTTTACGTATTATTTGTTTTATCGTAAACCCTGCAGGGAATTTTTTTCTCTGCCAAACCATTTTATATCCTTGGCTTACATTCCACCTCTGTAGTTTTTGCCAGATTTTCCCGTACCAGTCTCTGACAACCACTACGATTTAAGAAGGGTATGTAAGTTGTTTGTTTTGTGGTGGTTTTTTTTTTATCACCAAAAAAAATTTCCCATTTTGAGACACAAAAACATGAAAAACAGAGGTTGGTGATTGAGTAGAATTCTTCAGCGTATTAAATGATTCTCATCTTGGCACTGCCCAAACCAAAGAGAGACTTTATCTCGCCTGTCATCTTTACCCACCCCAGGCCGCTGTGGCTGGGGATGCTGCCAGCACTGCTCCCCGGGTGGCGATGGCAAAGTGCACTGCTCATTGTGCACTCATATGCCACATCGATTTTCTCCACCACCACCACCCCCCCTCCAAGGGAACAGCAAGCTTTTGAAAAGATATAGGCAGTATTTCTTTAAAAAGAACAAATGCCTCCCTCCTGTCATCGTGTGGTACGTAAGCAAACAACTGTTGAGAATTTCAGTGTTTCTGATAGAAGAAACTCTGTATTGGAAGTTGTAGAAAAGATTATTTTCCTTTTGAGGAAACCGTCTTCTAGAAATGTTGCTAGGTGCAATCATTTGAATAGGTAAGATTTATTGTTTGTAAGAACAGTAGGAGAACCTTCTAAAAGCATAAGTAAGAGTTTTCAGGTAGCGTGGCCAGCGTCCGTCACATTGACTTGGCCACAATGCAGCACGTGTGTTCTAGATGCCCTGCTTGGAGGGATCTGTTCCTTCCAATGTATACATCCACTCAGTCCGGAGTCCCGTGATCTTTTTTTGCACCTTCCAACATAAGGGTGTTAACTCTGCTTAAAAATTCAGCCATTTGCTTTCTGACCATACAAAACCTGTTTTAAGGAGTGCCACGCATCTGTGTTGAATGAGTACCCTATTTTAAAAGCACTTTGAAGAGGAAAGAAAGTTTTGTTTGCTGTTTAAAAATAAAAACACCCAACATTCAGAACACTGACAAAAATTAGATACTGGATTTCTATACCACTTTAAGTACACAGCTTTCCACAGAACAAATGTAATTTCTTGACTTATTCCATATTTAATTTTTTATGCTGAATGGGAAATGATGGTTTTGTGCATAAATAAACCACTTAGCCTTATGGCAATACAATTAAAGATTCTTAGTACATATGGCTAATGATTTTATAAAGGCTTTTTCAAATATTAATTGTACATGAACTATAAACATATCAAAATTAATTCTGCAGAAGTTGTAATCTCTCCCTGAAGACTGTTTTTTTCAGAAAGTGTAGGTTAAGACTTCCTCAACTTCTTTTTGTAGTAAATATATATATTTCTGCTAAATTCTATTTAAAAAAAAAAAGAAAAAAAAGTCCATATAATGCCTAAGAATTACACATATCTCAGGGAAGCATGGAATTTATTCAGATAGAATATTTTATGTGAGTGATGCATTTCAGACATATTTGTTTTAAAAAAAAAAACCAGTATTTGGTTGTAGCTCAGAAAAAGCACTTTTCTTTCTGCTGAAGTCAGGAAAAGAGTTTCCCTGCAGTGCTTGGACAGAGATGGACGGTAATGAAAGTCTGACTTAAAAAATAAACTTTCATCACAAGTGAAAAAAATTTTTAAAGAAATGGCAAATTGGAGTAGGAAACATAAGAATAATAAATAAATAATAAAAAAAGACATTAAAATTCAACAGAGATTGAAAGGGTCTGATTAATAACTGTGACATTTGGTTCTTCTCTAAACTTTTCAGTCTTGTGTAGTTTTCTGCTTATTTGGCCCTTTGTCGTCCTCAGCAGCAGGTTCAGCTACACCCTTCTGCAAAGGCAAACGCTGGGTTTCTGGGTGGCTTCCTTCGGAGCAGCGGGGTTTTTAACCTTTCTCAGTTTAGGGCAACTAAAAATTTCTGATGAAGCGTGGATCTTAGATGTTTTTATGATAGGTATTGACACAGTGGAGTTGTCTGATATAAAAAGCAATTCTTACTTTTCCTGATGTGAGTCAGATCGATGCAATATTCTGAACAGAAGTGATTTCCTTAACTGGATTTAAAAATCTGTATCTCTAGTGTAACAAAAAATAGTTCTTTAATTCTTCTCAAAGTGCAGACAGTGTAACCTTAGAGTTTTAGAAGGAACGGCTGAAGAACTGTACCCCTATTACAAACTTTTCTTCTTGTAACCTGCCGTTGCAATGGTGTGACAGTGGGTATTGGTTCAGGCTCTCATCAGGCAGAGATTCATCTGTCCTTGGGTGAAGAATAGATAGTACTACAAAGGAAGCTCAAGAAAAGTGTTTTCTTACTTCCAAGGTAGGAAATCTAATTCTCTCAGGCAATCTAAAAAGAGGTTTCAGTCAAGTTACTTATATCTTATAGTTCCTATGAAAACTATACACATTCAGAGAAATCATCAATTCGTGCTGTCTAAAACAAGGGCTTTTTTCAGATTCTCAGTGATACATGAGATGCTATGTTGAACATCAGTGGTGTGACAAATCTTGTCCAGTATGTCCAAAAGCACTTTCACAAGTGCTTTTACTTGGCTTTTTTGTTTGGGTGTTTTTTTTTTTTAATCAGTATTTCTGCATGGTATGTTTGTTAAATAGGCAGCATTATGTAGCAAATCAGTCTTTCTCAAAGCTCTTGTAATGTGCTCTGAGCATGCAAAAGATTATTCTTCCAGAGTAAAAAGTAGTAAAGAAAAAAAAAGCGAAATGCTGCATCAGACTAAAAGTATTTAGCAGTTTTGTGGGTTGCATAAAAATTTATTAAAGGTAGTTAGTAAGCACTTAGAACCAGAAATTTCAGCCTCTGCATTGGAAATATTTTGTATCGCTCTGAACTTCTTGTTAGCCACCTCTGTCCTCCCCAGGAAGGGTACAGCACGCAAGTTAAAAAAAAGAAGCTGTAGCCATCTTCCAGCCATCCTCATTTTATTTAAATATCGGACAACCTGACTAGCAGCACAGATTGCATCTAAACAGAGATGGTTGTGTAGGATACACGGATACACGGCAGATAAGGCATCTGCATAAAACCTCACTTGTGCTGCAGCTCAGTGCGGCTCCGCATCTCAATGTCCCCCCTTTTCTTTCCTTTTAAACTGTGACACACACAAAACCTGAAGGCAAAATTTTGCTCTTAAAATTACGAGAAGATAGTGCTTTTCTTTCAAGTTCTTTCTCATTTATATGTTCAGATAGACAAATTTATCTAGCTTTAAACCATGAGACTACCTAATAGTTGCATGGAGTAAACTAAATTGGTGCGAAATGGTCATTTTATATTAGTGCATCCTTTGGGGCAGAATGCGTTTATTTTTAAAATGCCAGGCTAATGATTTCCAATTTATGTAATTGTGCTTCAGTTTAATCAAGACTTAAGGCTGTTGACTTTAATGAACATGAAAACAGTGTGTTTATTGCTACAGCAGAGCTGTTGATGTTGTAGGGGATCAGAAGTAGCAATATTAAATAGCATAGAAATAAATACGGTAGGCAGGACCAAAAGTGAGTTCATAAAAAATGCAAACGGAGGCCAAATACCATTTATCTCAGTCTTAGTTTCTGGACTACTAGCTCCAACACAGAACTCCCTCTAGCAAGAAAGTTCCTCACATTGCTTCTGTGGCTTGTAAAGACTTGCTAGCTTGGAATAATAAAGATTTTTTTATGAGGGAAGCTTTTTCATGTGTTTGATCCTAAATACATCCTGTATTTCATCAGTGGTTACAACAGATTTGTGCTATAGTAGGGTATGATGCTGAAATGGCAGCAAGACATTTTCTTTCTTGGAATTCTTCTGCTTTTGAAATGGATGTGACAAAAAAAAGAAAAGGCAAAACGGTTATAATAGCCTAATAAAACTTTCAGCGTGTTCTGCAAGTATAGATTTCCAGACAATGATGTCATTTTCCTCACTTTACTCTGCGTGTTGTCGCTCTGAAAACCTAATACAGAACACTTATTTATTTAGTTGTTTAGGGAAGGCTAGAGGTATTCAGGAAGACGAGAAATGCAGAGGATCATGGGGCTAGGTAAGCAAAAGGGAAAGGAAGACAAATACGTAAATGTCAGTGGAAGTACATCGGGGCTGGTGGAAAATACTAGATTGGAGAAGAGGGTACAAATTATAATAAATACATTGTACCAGTATCGGCAGGGTTCTGCTTGGAACTAGTCCTGCCGAGTCTCTGCCTGGAGCAAGGGGACATCAGAAGGTCGCTCTGCTCTGGGTCATTTAGTCTCCAGAGGAGGAGGAGGAGGAGGAGTTTCCGACAGACCAGTTTCAGAACTGCCAGTGCATTGCAGCTGTGTGAGATGTGGGCAGGTGGGTGATGCTGTGAAGCAAGTTTGCCTGCCTTAGAATTCAAAGTCGAAGCCCTGTGTTATGAAGGAAGACTTCTGGCAAATAGATTTGAGATCTTATTTAAGAATGCAGTCTGCCCCTTAGAGTATTGCCAAGGTCGGGGAGTGATTTGCTGTGTAATTGCGAGCAGCAGAAGTTTATGGTTGCCCGAGGGCTGTTCCAACTTTCACATGCAAGTTTTCCACAAATGTGACAAAATGGTGCGAATTTCTGAGTTGTTTCTTCTTCATCCAATCTTTTTTGTATGTTAGTATACAGTTTAATGCTTTCACACCTGGCAAAACTGCTACAGTATATGCATCTAATCATGTATGGGCAGTCATTACATAAAATACTAAACTCTGCCTTCCAATTAATTTGTATGTGTTTTAAATATATACAGCCAATTTTGCCTGCTGATTTTCAGCTGCATTTCATAAAGAAAAATCTGGAGAAAATGATCCAATACATTGGAGACTGATTTAATAAATGTTAATAGCAACTCCATATGAAATAGATGTCGCATCTAAAAACGGAAGTTATTTTAATCCTTAATTTCAGCCCACCTGAGCTTCTGTGCTGAATAGTCTTTCTGATTACTTCAACTGTCTAAACGAGAAAAAGCTGTGTTCATCTAGGGTGGGCTTTAGCTAAATTGGGACGAGCGGCTCAGCTGGCCTCTAACTTATTTAGATTACCTGCCCTATGCCTCTGAATAAACCTGGCATGTCTCAGCCACCAGACACTAATTTCTGGATCTCCAAGAAAGATCCTTTTGCCCCGTGTTTAAAACTTCACTCATCTACAGGTGACGACTAGAAAGACTATGTGCATTTAATAAGCTGCTCTATAGAAAATGTATCTATCCAGCTAAAGAAGAGTTTTTCTTGTCTTTACATATTCGTATCATAATTCTTGGTTAATTTGGAAATTAAGCATCAGATTTATTGCTGCTTTATTTCTTGCAAGGTCTCGTTACCAAATAGTTGTGATGAAACCAATAAAACTAGGACAACAGAAAAATCTGTATAAAAGGAAAAAATCAATGAAGAAAAGATCTGGAAATTTTTTCCTAGTATTTTGAAGATTTTTACTTGGTAGTGATTGGAAAATTGTTAGTTTTTTCCCATTTTCTTTTCAGTAATGTGTGCATGTCTTAAGAAGAATAGGCAGATCCTTACAAGCAGATTAATTTCTGACCCCACGTCCTTTACCAGAAAATCCACAATCTCAGCAAGATACTTTAGGGAGGGACTGTTGATTTTACTTTATTTTTTTCATGCTAAACAGTTTAAATCACTTACCTGTAAATCAAACAAATTAATTTCATAAAAGTTTTATTTCTTGAATCATAATAAGTTTTGAGATGTTTTTCTCAGTGAACTAAGTCTTTGACTCCTAAAACATTAACTGTAATTTTTCTTTCAGTAAAGGAAATAAAAACCTACTTGCAAATGCTTAAAATGATTCTTCAGCTAAGTCACTAAAATCCAGATGTAATTTTTAATGAAATGGTAATATTGTGCACTATTAAAAGTGATCATGTTAAATTTTATTTGGGACTTTTAGCTACTTAATTTCTACAGTAGAAGATAATCCAATAGACTCTGTCCCTGTAAAGTCCAATCATTTTAAGAGACAGCGTGAAGTAGCTAATTCTATGTTATCACTCTTTTTTTACTCTTGGCAATGGGATCAGTAAGGAATCACTACTACCAGTTACGTATATACAGAAGTGTTGCACATTGTAAAGTTTTATAGAAGAAAAGTGGTATGGTTTAATGCACCAAACAAACTTTTCTTCAAAACTTCTGGTGTGGTATTGGATATATATTTTTCCATGTTTTAATTTCTTAGACCAAACTCATGATTAAGAATAGTTTTGCTACCTTTTGCTAATGCTTCAACAGAAAATACCAGGTGGTACTTCATTTTATGTGATTTCTTTTTATTTTTGCAGAGTGATTACATTTTCTGCCAGGCCAGGGGTGATCTTCTGGGAAAGAAATCTGTCTCATTTAAAAGAACTGGAGTTCTAGCTTGCCATTTGTAAAACCACAGGGCAATCTGCTTTTCAGATCCAAGACACGTACCCAATTTCAACTTTCAAGCAGCCATAAAATGCAGGGCAATTATCTTGATTTCAGTGGTGTCTTTAGCACTCCAGGACACTCATCAGGGCAGCCAATCACATGGAGGAAGTAATTCCAAGTAGGTATTTCTGGAGAAGAGACCCAGACTATTTTCAGATTAAAGCATGGAAATTGAGGTTTCTTTCTTTTTTATCTACAAAATTATTTTATCTACAAAATTTTATCTTTTTTATCTTCGTGTTTAAAACCCCTTTGGCTTACACATGGAAGTAAATCCTATGGGTTTATATATGCTTAAATTATGTTGTTAAAGGATGCTGTTTTTGTAAAACCAACTAATCTGTGATGATCCTCTGTGTAAAACCATGAGGAAACAGAACAATAACAACGGGTGTAAAGTTACAGCAGTTACTGCTCTTTATTGTCTCCTTCACCTCTACCTTCTGGTTCAGGTAACAGACCAATACGCAGGTCCGAGATGGTGCAGAAAACAGCTGAGAAGTTCAGGGATCCACGTGTAACTCCAAGTCCTTAAACAGACAAGTGAGAGAGCTGTTCCTCTGGGCACGATCTCCCCACCAAAGGCAGCGCTTTGCAGCCTACAAGTGGAGACATGACAGCCCTCTTTATTTGTGTTACCTCTTGGAAACAGGCTTTGTCTATGCATCAGTGTATTACAGGGCTCTTGATGATTGCAAAGGAGATGCTCTTGATTTTAATATATCCTTTTAAAAAACTTCATAAATAGGCACTTATGTTTCAAGCACAGAGAAGCAGGGCTTAGTCAAAATCTGCTGATCTTCACAGTATTCTTTTCATGTTTTTATTCATAACACTTTTGTACACAGAATCAGTGCGCTTTGTGAACTCTTCAGGCATTCCCTTCCACAGAAAAATGCTGTAAAAGATGGGACTGGTAGTCATGTTGTACATATGATTTGCAAAGTGAAAACTTCTCTGTAAAAACACAATAGATACTTTTATTAGTATAGAAGCATGGGAGGGTAAATTGTTTTTTTTTTCAGACGTTCATTGCTTAGCTACAAATCTACAGAGACAGTTGTCCTATTTTAAGACAAATGTTGTGTCACCAGTCAGCAAAGTAACACCAAAGACAGCAGTGCCACGGTAAGGGTCAAACAAGTCTGCAGGCCTGACCCTATGATCTTTCTTGTATTGGTGGGCACTGCCATGTGTCTCAGTGTCTTTGATTCATTTTAGTATCTGCTAGCAGGATACTTCGTGCAAGATGCTGATTACAAATGAACGTTGTATATAGATAAAGCAGTCTTTATTATTTGCTGTCTTGCCCGCCTTTCTCTCCCTGCCCAGTACAACTTTTTGGAAGATAAACAAGGGAGACTGATAGCCGAGTGCGAGGAAATGCAAACTTCTTTTTTAATTTACTGAAATGCCAGCTTCTGTTGCATTTGAAATCAAGTGTCGTTATATGCTTAAAAGTTGACGTGTGAGAATATGTTGCTCTTTGGTCCTGCCAGTGATACAGGCTTTTTATTTAGGTGCTTGTAGCCATAAACCAATTTCATTACTTCTGCAAAAATTGCTTATGTTGGGTATGGTTCTTGGTTATCTGAGATAAAGTAAGGTGGAGTGCCTTACAAGTTATTTTCAGAACAGGTTTTAAGTATAGCCATGGAGAAAGATAATTAATTTTTAAGATATGTGCGAAGAAATAATGGTACACTTCATGTGAATTCATCCCGGCTGTTGTGGGCTTGATACTTGATTCCCTCCGAAGAATGAACAGGGTAGACAAAGGAAGGAGAATTGCTACTGCTGGTGTTGTAAGCACCCGGCATCTGAATCGCTGAGAAATTACTTGCTAAATATTAGAATAATAAAAATAATAGATCTTCAAATCAAGATATTAGAATGCATTCTGAAGGCTGGATGTGGAAGGGAGGTATTTTGGGTGTTTGTGGGTTTTCTTCATTTTGTGTGTATATGTAGATATATAAAAAATATGTATTTTATTTTTCAGCGATGATACCACCTCATTTGAACAATTTCCACTACATCTTTAGGATGTCCACTGCGTGGGACAGCCTGCATCCCTAGTGCTTTTTAAGCTCTATATGCTTAGAGCTATATACACAGAGAGAGAGGAGCTGCTTAAAATAATAAAATCATGCAAAGTATGCAAATTTGAGACATGCTATGCATAAGTGACAGTGGCAGGGCCCTTGGATGTATTTTCAGTACCTATACACTGTAGGGCACCTTCTTAATGGTTTCCTTATCTACATCAATTGGTAAACGAGGCTTACTGTAACTATGAATTTACTTCTTTTTGCTTGTTTTCCATTTCTGTCATACTTGAAAATGTCATTTACTTAATTTCAAGTAACAATTGCAGAGATAAAGATGCATGAAATTCACTAAAGTTGAAAGCGAGGTAGAATTAATACAAACTTGGATCCACCAATCTAGTTCCTAGTATGAAGCATGAAGCTGCTTTATGAAATGGTTGGGAGCCAGTAAAGACTGACAGTAATGAGACAATTACCATAGAAGTGGGATCATTATCATGCAGGCTTCTGCATTTTGATGTTTTTTAATAGGCTAATAATAAGGTCTGATATATGGTGCCCTTCTGGCTGCCTTCAGGAAATGATCAAATTATTTGTTAAATTAAAAATTAGTATATTATTGTGTTCAAATATAAACATGGCTACTACAATGTTTTTGTTATTACAGTTGTGGAAGAAATTTTAGTACTGCATCCCACTTTAAGTTACACATAATGATGCAGCATTGAAAAATACCAATGAAGTATCTAAAAAAAATTAAATCTCTTCTTCAAAATAACTTAATTTAAAGTTAGGGACAATAATACTTCCCAAATTGCCCTCAAATCATTCTCAAAGAAATCCAGCAACTGAGAGCCTTCAAAGAAAGCTAAGAAGTGTATCCAGAGCTAATTCAGATCTTGAACAATATCTGTCTACACCTGAATGCTCAGGACAATTGGAGTGAACAAGATGTGATCTAAACTCCCGTGGATTCCGACTGGAAGCCTGTAATAGTTGTTTTATGGTAGCCTTAGTTTGCCACATTGGAAGAAGTGCACACATCGATTACTTGAGAGCTTACCCCCATGTGAGGTTCACAGACAGCAGATGAGCCATGTGGGTTTGCAATGCCAGATCCTTGTCTGGACTGACTGCAAATATGGATTTTTTTTTTCTTTTTTTTTTTTGCATGTGCCAGTTAGAAAGTCCTTGGAAATGAAAGTAAATTGCTTTGTACTTAATGCATACAATAGTATCATCACAGGGAGTTAGCGAGATGTAAATTCATACCACAGTGTAATGTGTCCTAATTTCCCCAAGCCCTAGGGCCATTTTACTCCTGAATGAGAGCACCCAGAAAGAGGTTTAAATGCATTTATTCTTTATAAGGTTCCTAATTGTCCTGCTGTTGAATAACCTTAAGCGTTTCTGGCTGGTCAAGGAATGAGCTGCGTAATCACGAAGACTGCACAGGTTTTGTTTGGTTCTGCATTTTGTTTTTTTTTTTCTTTTTGCTAGCCGCTTTCACTCTGTTTGGCAGAATATTAGCACACAGACTCTTCCTTGACTTTGAAAGGTATGTTTTGAAGTAATGTTTCTAATGTTGGATAGCAAACAGCTCTACCTGATTAAAAGCAAGTGGAAGTTAGTTTTAGCGTGAGCTGGTATGAACAGAAATTCAGTGTGCTTTATTACCATACATCCCCACCTGCTTTCATCTAGCTGTCCCACCTGGGCTTTCAGATGGGTGGCAGCACTCCTGTGCCAGCAATCAAATCAGGAATATCAACTGGGGCTGAGTACTGGGCCAAGGGGAGCTGTGTGTGGTGGTGGTATTTTGTTTTTAACTGACTCCCACTCTCTTCATGCCCAGTCTGAGAAATTAAGACATTGTAAGCTAACTCTTCTTTTGATTACTAGTAGTGTTAATTTAGTACTATTCTGCATTAGAATAAAAACTTGTAGCAAAACAGCTGTCTCTTCAGTTTAGAGTTGTGTCAGGTGCTTTTTGGATCTAATTAAAATATCACTTGCACATGTGCCGGAGCAGTATTTTAGCCATGTTGGGGTGACAGCAGTGTTGTCTGTTACCCTAACCTGGTTTGTGGCACCGGCAGTGACTTAAGTGAAAAGCAGCAAGCTGTTTTTTTTTTTTTTTTCTGTTACAGAAAAGTATTTGAGTGTTGTATGAAAAGAGGGGATTTAATCTTTTGACGCTTTCCTATCAAGGCAAACTTCCCCGCTACCACCTCCCCAGGAAGAAAACTATTTCAAGTGAAGAAGAGTTCTTGAGAGAAAAGAGGATCTCATGAACAAAGGTTTAAGCCTGGCTTACATGTTGTGTTTAGGTTTTCTTCTTTTGGTATCACAGTATTGCAGGTATGTAGACTACTTATTACCAATTCCTGTATAAAAAAAATTATACTGCTGTAGCCAGGTGGGGTGTTAGAAACATTAGCCCTGGAATAGTGTTACTACCTAAATTATACTTCTATATAGTGAGATGATGTTCTTGTTTTGGAGTTCTGGTGGTGTGTTTCAAAAGTAGGCCTAGGTGTTTGCAGGCAATAGGCCACCACTGGTTTCCCTTCTGCAGAAAACCGGTGTTTCAGTGCGCTCCAGGTGTAGTGGGTAGCCTTACCACGCTGGACACTGTTGTCACGAGCAGCAGCAGGGCAGGGAGTTTTCATAAATAGAGGCTAATTCTGGGGGTTTATGTATTTCTAGTAGTAAGGATGCTGCAAGCTGAGGCTTGATGTAGTTCGCTGGGGGGAAGGGGGGGGGGGTAGAAAAAGGTTCGAATGACGCTGGGTATTGTGCCTTTTGCACAGCAGCAGTAACTCATCCCTGCCTCTGCCGCTGGACGCCGGCACAGCGCGGGGGGCAGCGGTGCCGCGGCTGCACGAGGCCGGGGGGCAGAGGGCCGCCCTCCCCGGGGCACGGCTGCCGCCCCCCGGCGCTGTCCGTTGCTGGGCCGGGCCCCGCCGCCCGGCGCTCGCCCCGCACACGCCGCTCTGCCCGCAGGGCCGGCGGCCGCCGCCGCTCCTCCTGCCTCTGCCGCCGCCCGCCATTGGCCGTAAACAACCCTTCCCCCTTCCCCTCCCTGCCTCCCCCCTCCCTCCGCGGGAGAGGCGGCAGCCGCGGCGTACCGGAGAGCGGGGGCTCCGCTTTTCGCCGGGCCGGGGCCGCCCCCGCCGGCGGCGGCTGCGGGCGAGCCCCCGCCCCCCGCCTAGCCCCGCCGCGGGGAGAGGAGGCGGCGGCCGCCCCGCCGTGCCCTGCCCTGCCCGCCGGGGCCGCGGCGGGGCAGCTCCTCCTCCATGCGCCGCGGCTGCCCGCCGCCCCGCAGCGCCCGCGCCCGGCCGCCCCGCGGGGGGCAGGAGGAGGCGGCGCCGCCCCGGCCGCGCCGTGAGGGGCCCGGCAGAGGATGCCGGCGGGCGGCGGCGGCGGGGCGGCTGCGCGGCCCCCCGGCGGGTCGCGCTCTCTCAGCCCCGCCGCCCTGTCCCGCAGCCTGTCCCGCCTGCGGCAGCACCGCGCCCGCTCGCGGGCCATGCTGGCCCTGGGGGTCACGCAGATGGTGCTCGGCTGCCTCATCGTGGCCGTCAGCTTCGCCGCCCTGGCGCTCACCACCTCGGCCCGCGTCCGCCACTCCTGCCCCTTCTGGGCCGGCTTCTCGGTGAGTCGGGGGGCGCGCGGGGAGGCGGCGCGGGGGGAAAGGGCGCGCGCCCCCGCAGCCGTTAGCCGGGCCCAACGGTCGCCGCGAGGCGCGGCGCTTCGGGGCTGCCAGTCCGCGGCGGCGCCTCGGGGCCTCGTCCCTCGCCGTGCCCGGGCCGCCCTTCTGAGGAGCGGGGCCGGCGGCGAGGCTGCCTCCGCCCGGGCGCGGGCCGGCAGCGGGGCGGCTCAGGTGAGAGACCCTGGTTGGGACGCGGCGGGTACGCGGCGCTTCCTGCGCTCCCCGGGCCCCGGCCGGCCGCCGAGCCCGGCAGCGGTGCGACGGCGCTTCGTTGCCTCCTTCGGAAGGGTTCGCCAGGGTGGTTCGGCGTTCTGTCTGAGCGTCGGATGAAAGTTGGGATAACAAATTAACCTTTGGCGTTGCCTCAGCCGTTGGTATCTGCCCCACCGGCTGCTCTTGCTGTCTCCGGCGTCTTTTGTGCCGGCTCCGACTTGGGCGCCGTCTGAGAGTTCACCTTGAGGTACGGCCGTTTCTCAAGGTCTGGGCTGGGGTTGTGCTCGGATGCAGATTCAGCCACGAGCCACGTTGTGCTGAAGGTGATGAAATGGGACGAGCGCATGAGGAGCAGGTCGTAAGGTGCGCAGACAGCATGGAAGATCTCTCTGCTGACGAGAGGGCAGCAGAACCCGGGCGGCTAGAACGGCCCGTGGCTTTGGGGCACCCAAAAGTCCTGCAGTGAGAGAGGCTCTTGGTACCACGGGACTGGGTGTCTGAGGGAAAAGCTCGTTTGTTCTGAACACGAATGTCCATATCTGAGTCCTGACTGCTGTCTGATTTTCCTGTGGACTTTCTGTTGTGTCCTGCTCGCATGAGTTAAAAACATTAAAAAAATCAACCAAACGTTGATGCTCTTCTTTACTCAGGTGGCTTCCCTCAGTGCTCGTTATCAACATTTGCATGTGTGTATGGATACAACGTGCAGACAGATGCACTAGTATAATGCTGATTTATGAAAGTTTCTCTCCTAAGCAGTGAAATGGGACTAGACAGTTATGAGGAATTAGACTCTTCTGAGGGCACTAGTAACTCTGTGTTATTGGTGAAGATTTGCTGTTTAATTTAATGCGTTATTGGGTTCAAGTATGTCTTTTCAGCTCTTCTAACAGACCAGAGAGTTTTCAGCTGTGAAAGTGCCTGTTGGAAACCAGGACTGTTAGATAAATGGTTTGGGTTATTCAGTTCTGAGCATGTGGCAGAAATGGTCTAATTTAAAAAAATAACTGCTTAATATGCTCATATGCAGCAGGTTACTCAATAATTTTTTCAGGTCCTTCAGAGCAGAAGAGTAGTTTTGGATTAATTATTTAGATATTTTTCTTGATTTCGCCACAATTTTTTTTGTAATCTTGAAAAGAAACATCAGTTTATATTAGTAGCCTTGATATTGTAATAATCACATTCTTCTGAGTTTGAGCCTCTGCAAGCTAATATGCAACTGTTCATTGTGACGAGACATGAATTTTAAATTAAGAATCTGTCTGCTTACATATTAATGTGCCACTAAACCAACACAGCTTAGGCAGATTTGGTTTCTTATCTGGACAGAGCAAGCAGGAATGTACATAACTGATTGTGCATTCCAGTAAGCACGACTTTCTCAATAATACCTTTTTTTCTCCTGCTTCTGTAATCTTTGTGAGAAGAGACTTTTAGGGGTTATCAATATGCTCTAAAATATGCTGGTTTTCTGCCTCTGGATGCCTTCTACTCCTCTCTCTGTGAGATGTAACCCATAGAAAAGTATGTTTTCTAATTAGATTTCACGGATGTTACTTGCTCATCATAGAGAAGAAAGCCATGATTCCAGCCCTGTGGTGTGAATTGTTGGAAGGCACAGGGAGAAAGTATTGCAAGACTGTTGACTAGAAAGCCGTGTTGTTCTGTGTTATCAGAATGAGGCAGGTATACATTGTTTCTTAAATCCAGAGCTTACTGTTAAAAAAAAAATAAATAAATTCTACCTTTTAAATGATCTATCAGAGCACGAGAAGAACCATACTTTCCTCCTTATCTCTAAATCTTAAGAAATAAGGTAAAAATAGAGCAGTTTTCAAGTATGGTGAGCCCTAAAGAACTTTCGGAGGCTTAGTTGCTTATACAGCCTTTTCTAAAAGCCTTTTGAGGTATTTAGTGAGTTCACACTCCCCCCTTCATTGGAAGTAAATAACTGAGTTGCCTGATGGTCAAGTAGCAATTCTAAGCCTTTTTTTTTTGGTTGGAGGGTGTTAATATACTGTAGTTTTTACTCATTAGAAATGCACATCCTAAAACACAGTAGTCTTGGCATTGGCAGTTTTTGAGCATTTTTTTTTTTACACCAACGATCCTGTCAACATAAAGGAAGGTTCCAAAAATTTGCTAATCTTTTAAATGTTTTTGAAAAGAATTTCCCAATTTACATAACATTGTATCTGATTGAAAAAAAAAAAAAAAAAAAAGCTGCATTATTACACTCCTCACAGAAAATTCTCTATAATCAAATGCAAGGAAAGGTTCTGATTTCTCGCTTTCTTTTTGGAATCAAATCGAGTGACTGTACCAGCAAGAGCTTATTTAAAGAACAAGGCACCATAATTTCTATAAAACTTTGAAAAATTCCAAGTTTATTTAAGCATTATCCCATAAATTAAAGCATTTTGTTTTATCTTATCTTTTATAGCATCATATTAAGATGAGAAAAAATATTTTCATATATTTTTTAGTTAAGATATGATAAGGTAATTAATGAGAGTCAGCCTCACGTTGAACACAAAGGAGTTTGGGTGTTAGATGGGCAGGCACTGGTTGATTCTCTGCATAGGCAGAAATCATTGGCAAGATCACAGAAACTGTGTGGTGAAATGCTATGCGGTTTGTTCCCGTTGCCGTCTTTCGTTCAGGAGAAGGGCAATTTCATCTTTGCATTCTCTTAGTCGGGTAAAAGTATATGCTTTTTCATATAGGGTATATGAATGTAAGTGTCTTTGATCCTTTTAAGAACACGAAGAACTGAATATTAGCCTCGTTTTGATAGTAGAAGAATTAGCTCTCAAAATTAGGCTGTTCTAGTAGATCACTGAACTTTTCCCAAAAGTATAAGCGACATCAAGGTTCTTTGTGTCTCCTGTAGGTCGACAGTTGCTTGAATATGAGAAAATATTTCTCTACTTGTTGCCATTTAGAATCCAAAACATACAGCAATTTGTAATTTACAGGCTTTGTATACACCCAGACTGATAGTAAAGCTTCAGCTAAGTGCGTTTTATGTTTATGGTTACTGTATCGGTGTTAGAATACTCGCGAGCCACAGGCCTGATAGAGCTATATTAGTGTGACTACAAAAGCAAATATTGCTCTCTGCAGTCATTTCTTTAAATTATTTAGAAGTTGGCAATTAGGTGTTTATCCCCCCCTGCCCCACCATGATCCCAGCATGTGGAGAAAATTGCCAGCCTCAGAGACTAGAGTTATCTCTAGTATAGGAAAGCATTAATGAAATTGTATGTTAAATCATAAGATTACCCAGGTTTCTAAAATCTTACCATGGCACTAGAAATCTTAGAAGAGCATACAGCAAAGTGCAAGCTATCTCTTCTTTTATATATAGTTATTTGACAACGATTACATTCTTGTGTAGAAGTTTGTTGCTGGAAAAATCTTGTGCTGCCTCTCCTTTTTATTAAGTTTCTTCTCAATTCTGTCTCTTTTCATCCATATCTCATGTTCAAAACAGATAAAGTACTCTGGTTTAAAAGCAGCTTTCATATAGTACGTCTTCAAGGTTTGTGACATAAATTCTTTTTTTGTGTTCTTTGAAGAGGGAAACGGGTATATAGGGAGATTGTCAAGGTGAACTCAGACCCAGCTTCTCTCTCATGGAAAATGATACATTATATACTTGTCTACATTATTAACTGAGAAAGCTGAGTGTGGAGCCTTTTCTTTATTCTTCAATGACATTTTACAAAATAGGTTTAAATCCCTCAGATGATACATAGAGAAGTTAACTTTCAAAATTTTCTGCTAGTCTGTGACCCTGACTCTTCCTCACATGCAGCAGGTTGTTTTAGTGTGTTCCTATGCAGAATCATTGCAGGAGGGAAAGGAAGATTGCAAGAAAGATAATTTGTTAGCAATTGTGAGCGTTTATCTCTTCTTCTCCATTTCAGGTACAGATCTTTATTCTTTCCTCCGTTCCCCTTTTTCTTTCCCTTTTGAGGTTTGTGGATAGTCAGGTGAAATAAAGGAGATGCTAGAGTGATGGTATTTGTGGCTTGGAGAAATGACCTTTAATTTGCATGAAAAGCCTGCTGACAACAAAGTGTCTGTTACTGTTAAAATAGAGCTAAGCTGTTTGAGAGAAAGTAAACTTCCTGCTGATATTGGGTGATACGTATTGTATATACCGAACTGTCCTGGTTTGAGGTGACATGTATCATTTATTTGTCTCAGAGATGGTCATCTCATATCTAGGAATTAAATGGTAGTTTTCTTGCCAATCTGCTGTAGGTATCAATGAATCTCTAGCATGGATATCAGGTACTTTTGATCAAAATGTCCATCACAACTCTGAGTGTGCCACATGCTTCTCTACAAGGGTGTATAAGTATGGGTTGCTTGTTTTGAGTACCCCTGGCAACTTGAGTGCTTAACCTACAGCTTTCTTAGATGAAACTTGTTTTATTTCTAGAGTTTGCATACATCATCAGAAACATTTCCTGAATTCTGTTGTAACCACAGAGGTCACTAGCTGTCTGGGTAAGATTATCTGACCAGATCTCTTCTCTGTGAATGATTGTTCTAATGGTGGATTTCAAATCTGTGGACTCCATGACTATGATGAATAGTTTATCATGAACAACTTGTTATTTTTTGGAGTGTGCTACTGATTCAGACAATGTTCTGTAAATATTCAAATTCTTCTGGGCTTCTTTTGGAAGTAGTTGGTAATGCCATTTTGGGAATTGAGTAGGTAAGTTTCTGCACTGATTTTTTTTTCCCCTTCAGGAGGCTTAGCAGACCTCTGATGCAGGTTATCGAGTAGAGCTGGATCCAGGGAGCAACGGAACTGATTTCCCTATGTGGCTGTTGAAGCGATTATGTCATTCCTGATGGATGATACATCCCACACACCAGGACAGTTATCTTGATGTTCCTTGCTTCAGATTGATGAAATCCAGGTATCCATGGATCACCTCAGAAATCCTACAAGGGATTTGTTAACTTGTCTTTTGCCTATTCACAGTCTCCTTTCCAATAAATGAATGACTACTGGATCTGGCTAACAATTCGTGGTAGGTTTTAGCCAGTGTGATAGGCACAAAGTAAGAGCAACTAGATTGGATGGTAAATCTGAGAAAGGAGTACTACAGCGTTTGACTGATCAGTGTTAGCTCCTCAAATAATTGCAATATGCAGTAAGAGTTTTGGTTACCTGTAGTGGAACCTCCATTTATATATACTTGTAAAAGAATTATGCCAACTCTGATTCTTTGAGACTTTGTCTATTACTGTCTACTGCTGTGTTAGCCCCCCGTTCCTGTTTTTTCTGACTCTATTACATGGATTGGATTTAGTAACACCTTCGACATGCCTTGCCTTTCCTTTGCGAGTTTGTCAGGGCTTTGAAATGTGAGCAAGCTGAGGAAGGAAGTCAACTATCTCTAAGTTTGTGTCTCAGGAAAGCCTGCTAGGCATGTATGTTGCTGGTACACAATATTAGTAAAAAATAATCCATGTCACCTGCATAGGCTTGCCTCTCGCCTTCATAAAATTCATGAAGATTGCAAACTGTCATGTCTAGGTAACTGATCATTATTAATTTTCTTAGTGTTCTTGATTCGTACATCATGACGATATTGTGACAGACAAAAAAAAATGGAACAAGGCTGTTATAGCCTGTTATTAGATGCCAGTTAACACCTGTGGTGTTGGTGTACAAGAAGAGAACATATGCATCATATAAGGAGTAAGAAGCCTGGGGTACGTTCTTTGTACTTTCTGGAGTGTATGGTAAGGCAGGGCTTTGGAACAGTGGATTCATGGCTGAAAATGTTTCCATATCCAGATGGAATGGTAGCAAATTAGACAGCTGGAAAGGGAATAATTAGGAAGAACACAGTGTTCCTTTTTTATTCTTTGAACTATACATGGTAAAATGGCTCTTTGTAACTTCCTGAGGATTTGGGGCCAAGTGTAACCTTGAGACTTCTTGTCTTCAGTGCCCTGGAAAATAGCAGACTTACGGATGCCAGCATTATTAGTTTCATGAGGCAAATCAGCTTTTATTGTTTCTGAGGCTATTCTGTTGCCTAAGCCTTGTGGGGTTGAGAAGCACTTGATCGTGCAAATTAACTTAAAAACTTCCTGTGTTACAGGAAGGAATAGTTGAAGAAAGCAAAGGTGCCCCACCATGATATGGGGGGGGATACAATCTGTAGGGAAGAAATAGTATGAAATTTTTAAAATCCTGTATTATTATAAATTACCTGTGTTCTGATGTCTTTGTTTTTATGTAGGCAGCCGGACTGCAGAATAACTATTACATTTTGAGTAAGTCTGTTATTGTTGTCATGGTTTTATGTTTTAATGTGTAGTAGAAAGATGGGTGTATGTCTAGGTCTCTTTAGGAATGAAATATTTTTCCTGAATTCTAGTTGTCCTTTCCAGGTGTTTTTTTTTGTGCTGGAAATGTATGAGTATTTGCTTTAGTGACAGTAAATACTGCCCTGGAACTTAGAACAACTAGCTGTGTGGAACAGTTACAGTGTGCTGAGAAACTTGGGAATAGATAAGTAGCTTAGTTGAAGTGGGAATTTCCAAGGTCAATTATCCAGTCATTAGCAGCTGCTGAACTTATTACACATCCATTTTAGTTGTATGTTGCAACTTATTGAAGGAATGAGTTGTGAATTAGCATGCTTAATTGGCTATTCTTTCACAATTCATTTTTCTGCTCAGTCCTGTGCCTTCTGGAATCAAAGGGCAGAACAGATAATGGGACTCTGTAAGGTGTGAACTGCATGAAAATATGTAATTTACAGGAGTATAGCTATTTCACTGGTGTATTTAAAGATACTCTTCCAGTAGCAGAATAGGGTATGGTCATTACCTCTTCTCCATGGGAGTAACCACACTGCTTTAAAGAAATACTATGCAAGTGTGGCAAAGCTAGGGAATTTATAATTGAGCAGTACTTATACGTTTACAACATCATAACTTCTGTGCAGGCAATATTTTAAGATCGAAATGCCTCAAAGCTAAGCCTTCCCTCTTTGACAAAGTCACGGAATCACAATCTCTGTCTCATAGCCAGAGGCTACAGTCTGGATTTGTAAGAACACTGTGTTCATAATTTCTTCAAAAGTACTTGCTCATGCTGTTTGAAACTTCAGTCCTCTCCCCAGTAGCATTTGTCATTGTTATTTTTGGTAGTCTGTGGATGCATCCATATCACTGTTCTGATCATGTATGTGCTCCCACTCACTGTTCATTCACATTGTGGAGCATTCTCAGAGCACGCAAACTTGATTCATGGGGGATAAAATGAAATGGAAAGATGTGCTTTAAGAGCATAGAAAATGCAGTCTGACTGCCAGTGGGTATTAAGTCTTGGGACCAGACTAGAACTTGTCTGAAGTAGTCACCCATCCAATATGTGTATAGCGTGGATGCTCTCTTCTTAAGAATTTGTTCTTCTGCAAACAGATTTGCTTCTGTTCCATTTACTTTTTGCTAAGTCAGGTAGAACCTGCAAGGCCAATATGAAAACTCCTGTATTTTCCAGGGGATGGGAACTCCCTACAAATTACTAGTAATCCTTTCTACTGGGCAGAATTTTGCTCCGTACTGCTTACATCTACATTAGTAATTTGATGCAGATCCACAAAGTGAAGCAGCCAGTTCGGAGGACCAGATGCCAGTGCTTTATGTGTGTTACTTTTGAGTATTTTGAGTACTTTTGAGCTAAGTTGCAGGAAGTGAGAAATACTTCTCTGAATTACTGCTGCATCACTCACAATGAGACATTATTTTCAGATAGATTGGCATTCAAAAAAAACGAATGATGGGGCCAGGTTCTTTTCAATGGTGCCCAGTGACAGGACAAGAGGTAGCGGGCACAAAGCTGAACATAGGAAGTTCCACCTAAACATGAGGAGGAACTTTTTTCCTTTGAGTGTGGCAGAGCACTGGAACAGGCTGCCCAGAGAGGTGGTGGAGTCTCCAACTCTGGAGACATTCAAAACCCGCCTGGACGCGTTCCTGTGCAGCCTGCTCTGGGTGACCCTGCTCTGGCAGGGGGGTTGGACTAGATGATCTCCAGAGGTCCCTTCCAACCCCACCATTCTGTGATTCTGTAATATTCTAACAAGTATAGACTTGCTTGTTATTGTTATGGTATCCAGATGAAAATGAGGAAATGTAAGCACTTTGAAGGATATGTATTTTTTTGCTTGGAGGAGGCGAACTGTCACTTCTTGATTTCTTATCTTTACAACAGCTTGATTTAAACGTGGATTGTTGAAACAGCATTAGAAGTTTAAACTTCTGTGTTTAATTTATGAAATAAGAGTTGCTAACTTTGCAAGCTTGCTTTCAGTTTTATCCTTTCTAGATGCAGTCATTGTGACTAATTTATGTTCTGCAAAACAAGCAAATAATGTCTTCATTGATAACTATTCAGTTTTGTTATTCCTGTCACCTATAAATCTCAGCAGAATTATTTTCATGTGAGGTTGTAATTTACTTATGAGATTGTTTTTTGCCACTATTTGTAGCAGAAAAGAGATGACTTAATGTGAAGATTTTAGATGTGTCTTCAGTGCCAGGAGAGATAAAAACAGATGTTTCTAAGATGAACACACTTAATCCAAAGGCACTGAAAGATAATAAACATGTAGCTTTGTAATGTCGCTTTCACATTTCACTCTTCAGAGAAGAAACTTGTTTTCATCTAGGTAGAAATAGTGAATGCAGCTATTTTAAAGATCTGTGGTAGATTTTTGGCCTGCTACAGAAAGTAAGACTACTCTTTAGTTAAAAAACAACCAAAAAACCAAACCAAAAAGTATTATTTCAGCATTCGTAGTAAAGAACCAATGGACAATGTAATTTATCAATAATAAACACAAGTTATTATCTGTTATGCATTCCTAGTGATTGTGGTTCTAGCAGAAAAGTTAAACTGAATGGTATTGCTTTGTTATTACAGTGAAAGCATGTGTTGATAAATGGTACTAAAGTAGGAGGTTTTCCATTTTTGACTCTGTAAACAATCATCAAGAACTTTCTAAGACACCTTAAAACAGTGCTGTGAACATGTGGCTAGCATACTGACTGCTGTGTTACTCTGAAAATAACACTGGTAGAAAGTGGGTTTGTCATATATTGAAAGTAGCTATGGTTCAAACAAATTTTAGCTTTCCAGAGGCTAAACCTTTTGAAAACTTGTGAAAAATCAGACTAAAAAAGTGAAATGCTGCAATGTTTCTATACATCTAGGAGTGTGGTGTTCATGGGTCATGAGGGGTGAAGGCAAAGGCTCAAGTCCTGTGTTTGTTTCCGTGTGAAGGGAACTCAGTCTGTTTCACACGTCCCAGCGATCTGAACTACCAGGCTGCTGTCTTCACTCTTTACATTTTTCCCCTTAACTGGAAATTTTCCCGTGAGGGGTGGGGTGGGAAGACTGCTCACACATTCTTGTGTTTTGATGTTTGTTTGTTTCAGTTTTGATGTTCATAATCTTAAAGTAAAAAAAAAAATAAATTTAGAAAACTAATGAAAGTACAGGGTCTCCACCTGAAGAGTAGTTGGGCTTCATCTTGCTTGCTTATACAGACACGTTGGCAGCTGAGAAGTACGTTTTGTTTCTGAAAGGTTATTGTATCTATTGCAAATGGTAATAATCAGGAATGTATTAATCAACCTGTCTCTTAAACCAAATGGATGCCTTTGTACAGTTACTTTCAGTTACTGCCTTTACAGTTAATTTCTGAAAGAGCAATGTTAATTCAACAGGCGTTAGATTTGAATTTTTTGTTTCGCAGTTGTTCTTTAACAGAATGGAATTTCATGTGAAATACATTTTCATTAAATGTAAAGAGCAAAAGGGGGCATAAAAGAAGAGTATTTCTCAGAGTTTTAGTTGCAGATATTTGGTTATAAAGGATACTTGAAAAAAGTTGACTTAGGGAATGGAGGTTTATTTAAATACATTTGAGTGCTATAAATAATTTTCGTGCTTAGAATAACATCAAAACCAGAACACAGCAAGCCACAAAACACAACCGGTAAAAAAAAAAAAGAAAGAAAAGACCCTATGTGATATAACAAGCTCATGCCCTTGAGTCCACATTATCACTTTGGCTGTACATGCAGGAATCTCTTACAGCTGGATGATGTGATGTCTCTGGTGCACCTCTGACACTTCTATCACAGGACCTACTGCATGATATGGGGAGAGAATAGTTGAAGACAAGACTGGAAGAGAGGACAGATGGGACAGCAGGTGCACTTTTTCTCCCTGATAACATTGTACAGATGGGGCAAAATGCTAATGATTTCTTCATGTTGCCTTTTAGGCGTGAAGGTAACTGTACCAGCAATGGTTGTCCTTTCAGAAGGACATCGGTAATGTTCCTACAGCAAGTAGGAGTCAGATTTAATATATAGGCCTAAGTCCTTCATATACCCAATTCTTCATGCTTGTTCTGGTAGAAGAGGAGATGTTAGCGTTCTTAAAGAGTTCTTGAAAGATATACTTCTCGTCCTGTTTACAGTTGTGTAACAGTGGTTGTTCTGGGCCTAAAGAATTTAGGAAGTTATTTAAGAATTACTTCCTTTCCTCCCCTTTAAACATTTCCCTTCCTTCCTCATTAAATCAGGTCATAGATTTGAAATAAAGCTTTGTCATCAGACCATACTTTGAGATCCTGTGAAATATCATTGCAGTATGCAGTAACTAGCAACAATATTAAAGCATTAGTATCTCTTTCTGAAGCTCGTGTTTATTCAGTAAATATTTTCTTAGCTAGCTAAGTAGTATAAATAGTCAATGCAGCTTTTCCTTTGAGCTTTTAAAAAAACTCAGGCTGTGATTTGACAGACTAATTTCTGTTGGTATGTAATATTTACCC
The DNA here is from genome assembly GCF_964199755.1 of Larus michahellis. Classification (NCBI taxonomy): domain Eukaryota; kingdom Metazoa; phylum Chordata; class Aves; order Charadriiformes; family Laridae; genus Larus; species Larus michahellis. The sequence continues at coordinate 17,430,986 of NC_133904.1, forward strand.
TTCGAGTGGAAAGGAACCTTTACTGTAAAAGCAATAATGACAGTACAAACAATAAATGGTTATACAGATAATAAGTCTAACCAACATCAGAATGGCATTATGCTGTCCGCCAGAGACCATGTGCTCATCTTCCTTAACATGGACCGTATGCTTATCTTCCTTAACCTAACTTACTGTGAATTGAATGTCTGAAAGCCTGAATATCAAACCAGCTATTAGGAAAAGTTGTCCCCAGTGACAATACCCGTCAGTTCTAGATGAGGATTGTCTAAAGTGTTCAATCATATCCTTCATTGGTTTGTGAATTGAAAGTAATTGGAAGGAAGGTAGAAGAAAGCAAAACCATTTTCTATTTTTGACATTGAATCTTTATCTGAAGTAGTACTTTTTGCTTGTGGAACTATAATTCATCACTAGACAAACTGTAGATGTCCTTCCACTTGACAGTTCCTTCTTGTGTCCTGACAGTTTAAAAGCTTGCCTTACAGTATGAATTGTTTGGGGTTAACTTGAGATTTCGTGTGGATCAGCTGTTTTGGTTCCAAAACTATATAAGTAATTATCTCACATTATCTGGTCAATTAATCGATTTGGAAAATTAGAGAAGATGAGAAGTAATGGGCAAAAGAGGAGTAAATTTGAGTGTGACAGTTATTTTTCAATCTTTAAAGTTTATGGAACAACTTCTTTATTATTATTTTTGGGGGTGATTAATTTTTGGTATTCTGAAATTTCTTCTCTTCATCCATGTCTCTTGTGATTTATATAACATCAATGAAACAAGATAGGTCTGTGAAGAATGAGTTTTTCCCATATAAAAATAGGCCTACATGTGCTTAACTCTAGAGCTGCTGAAAGACAAGAATTAATTAGATGTTTTGTTTATAGTTAAGTATATTTAGGAACTGTGTGAGGGTGCCCAGACAATGTATTTCCTTATACCTACTGCAATTGGCTTAATCAGGAAAAAGAATCTGATGCCACATTGAACAGTCTATTAAAATGTAGTAACAGGTTGAAGCCCAAATTCTTGAAAACTAGCTCATTTAGAAATTAGAGCAATATTTTAAGCGATAGTTCCCTAATTCAGAAAGGTCTGTAAATGCTTGTGATGTCTTGATTCAGTATGTTAAACATATAAAGAAGTAAAACCAAGAATTTTTTTACTTCCTTTGCCTGCAGTATAAGTGCTTCAGGATCAAGTATTTCAGACAGATAATTTAGGCTGTTACTGATGTAATTCAGTTTAAGGTAGACAAGAACAATGTTAGGAGTATACTTTTGCAAAAAGATTTGGGATAAAACAGTATAGAATACAACAGTGAAACCGATGTGTTTCATTTGTTTGGCCAATAAGTTAAATCCTTAAGCAAGGAGTCATTTGATGAAGGCAGGGAGAAATACAAGCAACGTCTCATGAGTCACCAGCTGCTGCAAAAGTCTTATAGTCTTACCTCTGTTAGAAGGTAGGCGTTTGACCATACGTATGTTTCCCTTGTTTTACTTAAGAGCAACCAGACATAGGTTCTGTGTTTTAGAGTTATATTAAGTCCTACTTCATAGGCATTCCTACAGGACAAAACAAAGCAGATGAATGTGAAGTTCTGAGTAACAGCATAGACCATAGAAAATGCTAAAGGTGAATAGGATGTAAAAAGCTTGTGCTTAAAAATAATATGATGCTTTATAAAGAGTTCTGTTTTCTGAAAGGAGAAAATTCAACAGTCACTGTAATTGTATTTGTTAGATACCCACAAGGAGCCCGCAGATTAACAAAAATGCAGTGATTATATGAATCAGTAGGCTCTTGTGGAAACGAGCGGTTTGATAGTATAAATACATATAATGATACTTTTGATGAAGTAAAAAATATTTTTTGAGGAGATCAGCCTGAAGAAGATGAAAAGTGATTTTATAATTTTACAAACATGGATTTGCAAAAAAGGATTCCATTCTGTTCCAATTAAATTCCCAAGGAATAGGCTGAAAAAGAAAAGGTAGGCATGTGTATTAGAAGAGGTGGGGTCTCTAGCATAAAAAAAAAATACCTCATGTTGCTATTTTCAGAACGTAAAGTTATAGTTGGATGAAGTGTGGTTTACTGGATTTCTCAGAAGTAGGCATTTAATTTTTGATAACTTCAGTGTAAGGTGACAAAATGTTTTTTTAGTATAGAAAAAATCAGTGTATTTGGTATCTGTGAAAGAATGCTTTTATCACTTAACTGGGAGAAATGTTTGCTCCCCCAACTGCCATTTGAAATGCCTGAGGAGTGGGAAGATGAGGATAAGCAAATAGTGTGTTCTCAGACAGGATTCACACCTCCTCAATCCCAAAAGTACTTTCTTAAGAACTGTGCTATCTGTTCCTTCTGTATTTCAACAGCTGACAAGTGATGATCTGTTATTTTAGTAAGCTATAAATATGCCATACCATTGGATAACAAGGTTGTACAAATGTGCTGAGAGAACTGTGATAATCATGGTAGTGATGAGTTCTCACTCTTCTTTGCCTGAGAAATTAAAACTTCTTCTAGCCTAACCTGCCCATATCTTTTAAAAATAACTATAACACGTTGCAGAGACAGTGAATTTAGTTCTTTCACTGACCCAGTGATCTGCAGCAAGGCTTAGGGCAGTGTATTAGCAGATAATGCAAGGAATATTATCATTGAAATCTAGGATTATAATAGTAGTATTAGTAGATGTATAGTTTAACGGTTTATAATCCTGTGGAATTACAAACGTACAGAAGTAACTTTCTTAAATTTTAAAATAATTTCTGTGCAGTCCTTCACTGGTTTTTTTGTTTTGTTTTTTTTTTTCTTGTTGGTTTTGAGGGTTTTTTTTGTGTGGTGGGTTGGGGTTTTTTGGGTGGTTTGTTTTTTTTTTTGTTGGTTTGGGTTTTTGTGTTTTATATATATATAGTGGTGATTTCTAGAACATGATGTTGGAACAAACTATAATGGGATAAGCTGACAGCTGATCTTTCGAGAGTGGACTGCTCATGGTAATTTTTTTTCTTTTCTACAAATTGGAGGTTAGTTGTTCAGGAAAGAACTTAGTGAGACACAGAAAATGCTTATTCTTGATGAGGTAAGAATATCACATTTTTGGCAGTAATTTTTCTGTCTGTGAAAGTAATGGTCCCCAGTTCCTATGCTGAGAAGCCAGAAGCTGGGCATTGATGCTCTGTCAGGTTGCCTGCGCTCCTTGCTCTTGTCCTGTGCATATGACATTATTTGGCATTTTTGCCTGTGGTTATTGAGTTTCAATTTAGTATGTTACTCATTCTCAATTATGTTGAAACATGACCAGTCCTGACAGAGAATTATCTGGTTTTTTGTAGATAAACTGCTCCAGTGTTCTTAAATATGCCTGTCTTGAAAATAATTTTTTTTACTTCTTCAAGCATCCCTTTGTACAATTAAAACCCGTTACTTCTTCTCCTCTTCCCAGTGGACACTGGAAATTATTACCTCACAGTAATCTTCTTTATGTTTGAAGGCAGCTACCAAGTGTCCCTTCTATCAATAAACTGAACACCTGCAGTCTTTCCGTCATGTTCTGTAGACCTATGCTCTTTTCCATTGTGCTTTTTTTTTTTTCATAACTTGGCTCCTTTATTGAAATTGTTGGTCAGAGAAAAGTCTCTGCAGAATCCTATGTGATAATTCTTGACTGCTTGATAGTAAAAAATGGTTAAATATTTTTTCATGTTTTTTCATAGTTCTTCAACAAGTTGTGCGTTCACCATAGAGGGGGGGGGGAAAAAACCAGCAACCCCAAACCCAGAAAGCATTAAACTTGTAACTGATTTTAATAATGATTCTAGTTTAATTATATGAGGAAGACAAGAAGCATCAGTTGTGAAGTTAGTGCTTACAGTGTATGATGAAAAGAAGGACATGATTCCTTAGAGGTCAAAATTGTCTTCTACCAGTAGAATTCCCTCCTGCACCAACAGAGATGAAAGGCTGACTTCCAAATGACACAGCTTTGCTAAGGGCATAAAAATAATGTCCTAAAAAAAATTAAATCAATCCAGAGAAAAAGCACTGTCGAGGTGATGTTTGTGATTAGCAACATATTTGGCAGACTTCTCCAAGTTTTACACTTCCTTTGTTAAACAGTATAACGGTGTTGCCTGGGCTAGCTAGGTTACTTTGCAAAGAGTAAATGCAGGTTTGGATTTGGAAGCTGCAAATCATAATTGTGATCAGTGATGAATGAATTAGGAAAAACCTGCTAGTATAATCTCATAGAAACTGCCAGAAGCTCAAAAGAAATTTTTTGAACAGTGATGATATACTAAACAACGTTATCTTCATAGTCTGTAATCTAACTGCCAGAAAAATTATCGTACTTGCTGATTGGTTTTTTTTTCTGATTTGCTAACTCCTGTTAGCCACAGAAGCAGAATCTCCTGATTTTTATCAAGGCATTTATTTGACAAAAATCAAAATCCATACATCAAAAGGGGCAAAAAATTGAGGTAGATAAGTTTTTTTAATGTTATCTACATTATAGTTACATTATAGCAAAACCAAACCCAAGTAAATTAACAGGGCAAGTTAAGATAACATGGACTGTAAAACAGCACCAAAAGCTAATTGTTTTTCTCTGTACGTCATCTGATCATGGGCACAAACTATATTACACTTCATACACTCAGATGGTCAGATCTGAATTGTACGGTTTTACTGGTGTAAAAATCCATTTTGAGTGCTTTTTTTTTTTTTTTTCTTTCTTTCTTTCTTTCCCTTTCAGACCACTGGCCTGCATGAATTAAATACCTGATGGTGTATAACTGTCTGGGCAGCAGCAGTAGCTTAGCAACACCAGCCAGTACTGATGCCAAAGAACAGTGTTGGCTTTCATCATTTTTAAATGCCAGCTGGTCCTTTAATAGTCTTTCTATATTTAGAGATTAATTGATAATTGTGTTTTAACTTGTAGACCTAGGTTGGATTTGACCATCAAATTGTCTGATAAAGAATTTTGGAAGCTCAGAAGTCTTTAACTGTTGGCATTGATATAAGATTTAGGAATGGCATGGTAATAGCTAAAAATGCCAAAGTGAATACTGGTGATACTTGGAGAGTACAAAGAAACCTTCCTTGCTTCCTATTCGCTTGTAAGTGCTCAAGCAAAGCAGCTTAAATATACTAAAGGAGTGATAAAATGCATTCTCTGGGAATGATGATGTTTCCTTAATAAATAGTAATGTCTGATAAATACATGCACATTTTTGAAATATGTAATTTTGAAAAGAAAATAATATTACAAATATAGACAAACGTACTCTATGTGTGTATATGCACACTAAAATAAAACATCAAGAATGTATTTTTGTGACAAAAAGTACAAAATCATAGAAATGTGTACCTGGAATGGGTCTCCACAGCTCATCTACTCTATTTTCACCGTGAGATCCATCTATAAATACCAGTATCTGGAGTTGAGTGTTTGTTTAGATATTCCTAAATTCATGTAATAAAGGAAACTTTGTAACGTGTTAGCTAACTTCTGTCAGCAATTAGCTATTTCTGTACTAGGATGAGTCTCATACATTAACTGTATGTATCCTAATATGCAGTGTAAATCTTTGCTGCAAGTGAAACCTCTGATATTATTTTTTTTTTGACTCATACTCAGCGGACACAAGGGCAAATGATTTTTTTGTTTATTTGTTGTAGTTTTTCTAACCTACAAGAAAACTTCCACTGTTCTTTAACCTGGATAAACAAAACCAGGTCTTTCTAACTTTGATTATAAGTAATTTTCTAAATCTCTTGGCAGCTTTGTTTCTAACCTGGATGCTCTAGAGTAGCTGGGCATATTTAATTAAATATGGTGCCCAAGCTGGAGAGTATTCTTGCTGAGAATCTTCACCAGTGCGTATCGCAGTAGTAGGTATACTGTTTACTTTGTACGTATAATACTCCTTCTAATTTGTTCCCTGATGCTGTCTGTCTTTTAATGTTCCTCTATCACTTTTTTTATTTATAGTTTCATTCCTGGTTAAAGGAATCCTCATGTCCTTTTCTGCAGTTTTCCCATTATTCTGCCAGTTAGGGCCCCTTACATACAGAAATATTACTCTGTCTTGTGTGTGTGCTACTTTACAACAGTGTCAGAACTTCCTCATTTGCACACATCTTTTAATTTCCAGTTTGAAATACTTTCTTTTAATTTATCAAGGTTCTTCGTCCATTTTACCATCATGCTTCTTAACTTTACGTCATGCCTGAATGGTTATCTTGGTGTGACGCCACGCTCACATTGGTTCGTATGTGCACTTTCAAAATGAATTATGCACTTGTTTCCACACTGTGCTTTGATTCACCTCATGGAGCTCTCCGAGCATGCAAACTGGATTCCTTTTGGGAAGTGCGCTCCAGCAGTATCTCTAATGCTGTCTAGCTGCAAATGAGCATTTAATCTGTGGGCTTGGACTCGAGCTAGCTCTATGTGTTCAAAAAAAAACAAACCTGTGAAAAACAAACACCCCCACCCCCACCACCATCCCCTCCAAACCAACAGAAAACCCCAACAACAACCCAAACAAACGATACCCCCCTGAAATATGGATGCTGGGGATGTCAGCTTTTCAACAGCATCTGTTCACTCTCTGGCTCGGTTCCTGTTGGCCTAGACTACGCATCAGTGTAGACACTGTTGTTATGAATGTGGTGTTTTAGTAAGCTGTACATACAGCTATACTAATGTCACATAACAATTTTTTTGAGTGATATAAACTCTTAGGCGGTAGCTGGTGGTTTGGATGTTGCTTGTGCCACTGTGCGGTGTTCTGTGCGTTTCTATGTGCTGTGCTTAGTTGAAGGACTCAGATTCATCTCGGTATTTTTTTCTGTATTCTGATTTGCATTCCTACCCTGGAATTGTTGATAATGTTAACTATTTGGTTGTAACTATTGTTTTTTTAAAAAGCAAAAAAATTATTTTTATAGAAAAGGTTAGAGAGTTTTTCATCAAAGAAGGTTTCCTATTATCTAATGGACTAGTATTTTCACTTTGTGTTGCTAGAACAAGCCTTACATGTCCCTTTTTATTTTTAACCAGTTTTGTTTTTCTAGTTTAGTCCCTACATGATCTTCTCGCTACCCTCTGGTAATTTGACTGTCTCTAGTTCATTAGAGCTGCCCTTGGTAGTAGGTCTAACAGCTGTCAATGAAATGACTTTTGTAAAAAGTATGCGGGATGTTTCATGTTAGTAAATCTGCCAGTTATGAATACTTGCGTGTGTTTTCTGGTTCTGTTTTCTCTCTTATCATTCCTCTCAGGAATTACTGTACAAATACTTAGAGAAAATTACTTTTTTCTTGTGTATATATAACACTTTTAAATAGTTTTATAAAATAGAAGCTGACACTATGCAACTCGAGTCATGTTTAACTCAACCTCTAGCAGAAAATGACTTTGAATATTTAATAATCTTCCAGTCAGATGTCTTCTGTTTTGATGTTAAAGGTATTTAGTGTGCAATAGAGAACAAATTACAGCCTTTTGCTGAAGGGTAAACAGTATTATAAATTCATATATGTACATAGTTCGTAATTTTCAGGATACAGAAAAACAAAGGTTGGGATTTTCAGAATAGCCCATGAGTATTAATTATATTATTTCCTTTCAATGTTGAATGTTATTTACTTCATCTGCTTTGAAAATCCGAGGCTAGGTCTATATTCCAACTAGTATCAAAGTTTGATAAGTTAGTGATTTTTTTTTTTTTTCTATAAAATATGGCAATGTATTTTATGGCTTAAAAATGACAAGCCATAACAGCATATACAGGATGACAGTTTACTTGTCTCGCTGAAGGATGACTAAATGCATGGTAAAACCCATGTTTTTAGCTTCCAAATATTGACAGTGACTTCTAGGAGAGCACCAAGTGTGATGTCCTGTGCAGACTGACTCATTAAAATGCTCAGTATGAAGGCTTAGCGAGAGCTCAGGCTTTCTTTAATATTAAAAGTGCTTCCTGCAGATTGCAAAGAAGTAAGGAAGGGTGAGCACTTAGGGGGAAAAAAGAGTTATTGAGAGGTGATATATTGGGGGACATAAAATCATGCAAGTGGCTTTTCTGGTCTGTGGGGAAAGATAGAAGTATCAGAGTGACAGTGATATAGAAAGATCAAATCCTAGAGTGTTTTTCATTATTATTTTTGCTAGTTTTAATGTTTTCAGTTTAGGTCCCAAGGATATCTATATGAAAGCTGACTTTTCCGATTAAAGGAAAAAATATAGCACAAAGCTGTTATCAATGTTGTAAGCCATCTGTAAGAGATCATAGTAAGAGTGTTCTTGCTTTAGAGTTGTAGCAGTGTGTTGCTACTGTATTTTTTTAGATATGTGCTTTTTAAGCGTCTGAGTTGAGAAAGCTTCTCTTGCTGACCACCTTGCTTGGAGATCTTGAGGTAAAAATAGACTGTGTTTCTTTGGCTTACTCAAGTTGTAAATCAATTTAAGTGAGCTTTTCAGACCAGACCCAAGTAATATAATTCCGTTACTACTTCCAGAATTGGTTGATAGATCAGAGAGTATTTAACAATGTGGCAAGCTGCTTTTCCTTGGAATATTTGTAAACCAGGATCATTACATTTTGTTTCCCTGGCTAATAATTACCAAATAGGAAGGTTACTACCAATTCCAAATCTTGCATATGTCAAAACAGCAGTGCAGCAGGTTGTAGGATTTAGAACCTGCAGAATGGGTGTGATTGCTGCATTGTGTGAGTTCCTTATCCTAAACATTTATTTTAGTATTTTTTTAAATATACATAATATTTCTGTCACAAAGGGAGAGAATAACCTCAATAAAGATGAGAGTAACTGTTTTGTAGGAACATGAGATTAAGTGGTGATGCATTTCTGTTGCTCAGGCATTACCAGATACTGGCTTTTTGTATGAGTTTGCTATCAATGGGATAGCAAGAAATTGTGGATTCTGGAGCACAATGTGTATCATATACTGAAACATGTGGTCCTGATTTGGCACCATGCGTCATCAGAATAATCTTTTTGTCACAAGGTGTCACTTTTAAAAACCACCATCTCTATTTGGTGCCTATGCCCTGTTGAAACTGGTACAGCACCTTGTGAGTGGGCTTAGTGGTTTTTTTTAGCAGATGGAGTTGAATATTGTCATGCCAGTGAATAGCTTGCAAATCCAGCCCAGGGTAGCAGATCACAGAAATTAAAGATTCTGGAGTTTCAGTTCTTTTCTTCAGATTAGTATTTTGTTACCTTCACTCAGGAATTGTTTTAATATACCATCATTAATGTTATATTCTGAGATTTATGAAATGCTTTACAAGCTCTGTATTTTTCATCTTGTGCTAGTGTAATGACTTTTGGAAAGAATTTAGCAGCTGTTTGTCAGCTCCTTGAAATACTACATGAAGCAATTGAAATCAGGAGGTAAAATACCATGTTTGTTTAAAAAGAAGTCAAGTGAAATTGCAGTCCTTTTCCTATACAGGAGCTTGGCTAGTGTGCCAGGGCTATCACCCAGACTTGTTCGAAGTTTGACACAGAGTTTTTACAATTGTATGCCATTTTGCTTTTTAATTTAGATTTAAACTCAAACCAATACTCTGAAGAACATATTCTCCATTTCTGTTGAGTTCCAGTAACATCTCTGATTGTTATTTTAGCTGATATTCCTGTCATTGTAGTTACAATTTATCATTAGATTGTAGATTTAACCAGTCTGTTTTCTTATATTTCAATACTTCCACAATTTCTGATTTTATTTGCAGAAAGTAAGATTTTATGAAACAAAGGTCGCCTTAGCTAAAATTGAAATGAAAAGACAGAACAAAAGGTCAGAATTAAGAGTGCTTTTACAGGAGTTTTGAACTGGCTTAAGAAATAGATTTGCACACTCGAACTCTGACATAAAAATATGTATTCTGTGTGATAGTTGCATTGGTATCTTTTTTAATTTATGTGTTTTTGCTTGTACTTTTCATGTAAGTTTGTGTGAGCCAGAAGGAAACTATTTGAGGTCATCTAAGCAGGTGTAGCTGGCTTTTTCCCTGACAAAAAAAGGCTACAGTTCAAACGCTGTCCCACTTGTAAACTTCAAATGCAATTATTTTGTCTTATTTTTGTGAGCTGATTTTTTGATCATATCAGAACAGGAATTTGCTTTTCAATCAGTGTTTCGGTGTTGCAAGAATAGCATGAGATTCTGTTGTGTATGGAGGAAATCACTGTACACATTTGCAGGTAATGTACTGGTACTGACCATGTCTGTGTTTGTATAGATGTAGGTGTAGCTTCTATTATAATTGAATCTTAATGATAGAAATTTTTACCTTAAATTGCAGAGTTGGCTTCAGTATTTTTATGGTTTAGAAAATCAGTGAATATGGTTAAATCAATAATTACAACTCAGACATTAACTGCATGGTGTAAATAGGAAAAATAATAGTATAAGAATTAAAGGCTCTTGGAATCCGAATGCTAAGCTTCAGTAAGGGAGTTGAAAGCAAAAGGGCAGTTGCTGCAGAGGTGGAGGTATTTTAAGAGCTGTGCTAGGCATTGAAGGCCACTTGAAAAGACTGGAGTAGGTTATTCCGGGGTAAGAGGGATCTCTTGAGAATGGCATGGTTCAGGTAGCAAATGAGAAGATTAATGTTTGATTTCTGACTTAATGTTTGAGGTGTTTGCTTTCATTTCTTTTCAGAGTCCTTTTCAACACAGAAACATGTTACCAGCTATACCTGGAGTCATAAAAGTATATATAGTTGATTATTTGTAATATTATTTTTTTTAAAATAGTTTTGTTAAGATGTATTTGGAGAGTGAGAAAGGTACTAGAGCCTGTAGCGTGTTTGATGAGAACATTTTTTAATAAACAGCCCTAAGAAGCCTGGAAGATAAAGCTGTTTAACAACCCCCTTCCTTCAGCCAAGTAAAAATAAAATATTTTATGTACAAAGCAAGAGCACGCAATTTTAAGCTTCCTTCTAATTCCTTCTACCTTTTAAAATTCTTCTAGCAGTTGTGGGGTTTTTTTGTAGAATGTCTTGTAGGTGTGTTTAAGTATCAGTTTAGGATCACCAGTTATTGATCTAGTAATCCAAGCCTATCAGCAGAGAAAAAGCCCAGAGATAATTTTTGAAGTAGATGGGAGAGAGGAAAAGTAGAGAGTTAGTCTTTTAGATCTTGCTTAGGCTGGAGGACAAACAGTGATGACTTCAAACTCCTCCTGACTCAGGTGTCCCTGATGCACAGAGCCTGTGGAAGGCATCAGGGTTTTCTGCCTGTAGACCTCCTGCTTTTGATTTTGCCTGCTGTCATGGAACTCTTCTCCCAGTAGAGTCTTCTGTTTCCAGTTAGCCATGGCCCTACTTATTCCAACTTGTCTCTCCTTATCTCAACTGACTTTCATTTAAATCTCTTGGAGCTTCTTTCTTATTTTTCCAGACTCTTCTAACAAGAGGATCATGATTCTAAACTCATCTACTCCAGGCAGCTTAAATGCTCTGCAGCTCCTTTTCCCACTTTCTCCTGTGACTGTTTCTGGACTATTGTCAGTCTGCTTGGGTGAAGCCTTTTCTGTGCTTGCCTGTTACTAGTGTCTCACTGGGCATAGCAGCTGGCTGGCTCTGCCCTCCTGCCTGGGGAAAAAAAGGTGTTGACTAGAGGGAATGGATTAAAACTAGAGATGGGTCGATTCAGACTGGACGTTAGGAAGAAGTTCTTCACCATGAGGGTGGTGAGACACTGGAACAGGTTGCCCAGGGGGGTGGTGGAAAACCCATCCCTGGAAGTTTTTAAGGCCAGGCTGGATGGGGCTCTGAGCAACCTGATCTGGTGGGAGATGTCCCTGCCCATGGCAGGGGGGTTGCAACTAGATGATCGTTAAGGTCCCTTCCAACCCTGACAACTCTGTGATTCCTACGGTAGGAGTAAAACAACCCAAGATGCATGCTTCATTTAGCAAAAAAAAGCCTATTGGAATTTTGCCAAAAAGTACAGTATAGCTGGGGAAAAATGATTAGTAATTCTAGAAAAGTCGTAACTGCTGTGGCTGCCGATTATTTTTTTTTGACATTTGATTTTTAGATTTCAAATATAATCAAGATAGAAATTAAAATGCTGACTATGAAGCTATGTTAATTGTTCTGGCTGACTGAATGTTACATGCTGGTACCTGTGGTGAGAAGAGTGCTTTGGCATATGTCTTTGAGCAGAAGGAGCTATTCTGCTGTATTACTAATGTATTAGCAATGAATGAATCACAAAATTAAAAAGTTCTCTCTTAGCTGAGATTTTGTCCATTTCAAATTATGCAAAAATGGTGACAGTGTTCCAAAATTTGAGTTTAAGATGAGGTAGCCAAGTTAATGAGTTAATGTTTTTTGAGAGGCTGTAAATAAATTCCTATGATTTTTTTAAAAACAAAAAGCCTCCTATAAGCAAGATAAGGTAGCATAGGCCACTGATGTCATCTGTATTCTGAAATCTTGGATGTTAAAAGCCAGCTTGTAATGGGTCTCCAGGACTGAGAGGGGTAGAATACAAGTGGTTGTTAGTGGTTTGAGAACTATTTGCTAACTTTCAGGGGAATCTTGGAAATCAGTATTCTTGGAATTTACGTTTTGATGGGGAATACTCTAGGTCTTACAAATCAGAGGCAGATTGTGTATTCCACTTAAAGGACAATATACGGTATGTCAGTCTTAAATTTATTTCATCAGTGTCTGGGTGCTGGCTTTGGCTGATGTGAGATTTGACTTATCCTTCTTGTAACAAATTTTGTTGGCCTGCCTTAAACTTTAGAAATTAAAGGATCTGCTTAAAAACTCTGGCTTTGATTTATATGGAATTGCCGTTCAGTGAAAGAAACCTGTGGTTCATAGCCACACCTCCTCCTGTGAACACACTCGGCATGTCTGTTAAAATAGTATGCGCTCATGAAAAAATAAATTTCCATAGAGCTGTGAGCTTCAGTCTGCTTCCGTGTTTTTTGGAATTGCCTACTAGATAATGTAGTTGCAGGATAATGGTTTGGTTTCTTGAGTATTAAATAAATAACAAAACAACTGTAAAGAACAGGCATCAGTAAACATGAAATATGATTTTTTTGTTTTTTCTGTGTACAATACTCAGTTTAACTTCTGTGAAAGAGTAAGAACAAAACTGATATGCTTTAGAACTTCTTTGTCTTTATGTCTTTGTTTTAGATTACTCAGTGAAAATAGTGTATAGTACATAGAGAAACTGCTGGGGTTTAGATTGGTCCCCAAAAGTAAAATGTGCTTACTTAAAACCCAAACAGACAAAAAATACCAAAAAAACCCCACCCCAAAACAAAGCCTGAAAAACCAATCAACGAACAAACTCCACCACCCCACCCCTCCACCAAAACAAAAAAACACCAAGAAAAACAAGATTTCATTTTGGTCTGGTTCCACTTAAAACAGTGTTGGACTGTCCTAATAATGAGTATTTCTTTTTACTCCTTGCAACTACTCTTACCGTATCACATCCATTTTCTGTGGGATTTTGCTCTAGGTAATGTCACGGGAATACTCTCTTTCACCACTTAATAGGAAACAAGTTGCATGCATGAGTTCTCGGTGAAGCTTTCTGTTGTTTACAGAGAGACAAGTCAGTATGTTGTCAAGAATAGCACTGATCGCCAAATTTCTGTGGTACTGTAATTTCATTGAAAGACAGGCAGGATTTTAATTTCAGTTGTTTTTTTAAATTCAGATTATATTTATTTGAGCATCTCCAAGTAACTTCAAAAATTCTTATCCTGTTGATTGTTTAGTTCTGATTTTGTATTCAGAGAAATAATTAAGTCTTGAATTACAGTCACACAAAACAAAGAATCAAAGGGTTCACTGAGACAGAGACAACGTATATATCAGTATATCTTCTACAGTTTAGACAGGTTGTAATATTTCCAGTATTATCTTAGGAAGACTCATCTTCATAGTCCAGCAAGTAAAGCAAAACAAACTAGTTTGGTAGAACATGCCAAACTTTTCTAGTTTAGAACTCCTAACCATAACAACTTCCTTGGTTTCAGTGTCGCTGTTTTCATTGGAAGTTTCTGCCTGTGTTTTGTACTCATTGCCAAAAGTTCACTTGTGCCTGGAAGATCCTAGCTACTAATACTGCTGCTTCTTTGAGCCAAAACGTAACATGCGGGCAAGAGGACACATCTTTGACATGTTTTGTTATTATTATTGTTTGAAATTCAGCTATTTCGTCAAAAAGGGCGTATGTAGTATACAAGTAGATATTAATGTGTTTAAGATTTTTGAGACTGTACTTGAGATTTGCTATCAGACTGTAATCTGAGCGGTAATACATGCATTTATTTTTCAGAAAAATGCATTAGGTCAGTTAGTCTTATGAATCTTAGCATGTGACTTAAGCAGATTGCCTCTAGGTGCTTTAAATAGCTCTTCATGGATTATCCCAGAGTTTAAGATTTTTTTCTGCCTATGTACTGTAATAAATTTAAATTAAATATCCTAAAAATATCTGTTTTGCTGCAGGTTTTGATTCATTGTGTGAGAGGACAGTGATGGCATTAAGCTTATATTGCACTGATGGTGTGTTTTGTAATCAGCATCTTTCGGTTGTGTGAGATACTCTGCAGAAGTAATTTTATCCAGAATAGTTTAGACATTTAACAGATACTTAAAAGCTGTATGGGTCTGCCTTTTGATACAATGTAATTAATTTGTCATGGAATTGTTTATTACATAAAAATATTTGCTAGGTTAATTTCTTTTGTACGAAGTAATGCAGAATATAATGGAAGCATAATAGAGCTATTGCATAATATATAGGTAATACTACTTTCAAAATTGGGTGTTTAGAATTTTTAGCCATGTTTGAATAGTAATTGTACTTTGATTTCTAATAGTTCATATATGTTGTGGTGCTAATCATCTTCACCTTCTGTAGCAGCTCATGATGCCTAAAGCATAATCAAAGGCAACCAGTGTTCTTTGAGAAACTCCATTTCAGTGACCTCGCTCATCACTAGCTCTTTCCCCCCCCCCCCCCCCACTCAGGAAAATTAAGAAGTGCTTCATAATCTTATAATCTTTTAGCTGTTTATCGGAGGCACAAGTTGTAAAGATGGAAACAAATATACATGGGATTCACTGACAAGTGTTTGATGATACTCATGTCTGTTACTTTATGTGGATTTCTTGAACAGCGTGATGGATTGTAGGTTTAGCATGGTAATGCTCATGAAATAAGTTAATAGATATGTTAATGGTTTTTTCAGTTGTCTGAGAATCCTATTGTGTGCACTCATTTGTGCTCTCACTTTTCTTTCCTTTAGATTAAAAATGGCCTGCTAAGTGTTTGAAAATTCTTTTAAAAAATCTAAATCAAAATTTCATTGAAGGATCTCTACATGCAGTAAGGTTTAGTCAGTGCTGACAGGGAGCCAGGGCGGTTTTATTGTTGTCCATAGGATTTTCAGTGTAGGGTTGGTTGTTTTTTGTTGTTGTTGGTTTTTTTTGTTTTTTTTTTTTTCTGTTACACTCGATCCAGAGAATTTAACTGTAAATGGTATGCAAGTTAATTCCAATAAATAAGAGACCCACTCATTGAAGTTAGAAGCTATACAAAAGTATAGTAAAACAAAGTTTTATCAAGTATGCTTGTTTTCAAACAGAACTTGCCTTTTTCTGGCAGGAAAGAGCTTTGTCCTATCCTTAACTGTTTCCTTAGAGTATTAAAGCCAGTAGTTGTCTGCTCGTACCGTGTGTTCTGTAGTTATAAAAGGATTTAAAGGCAAAGGTAAGTTTTCTTTCCTACCTGTCCTACTGAAAGTAGTTACTCCATTAATTCCTTTCAATACCTCTTTTTCCAATTCTGTTCTTTCTCATGCCCAGAGCTATTTGGATGCCCTGTTCTTAAACTGTAGTAAGTTTAAAAGTACAAAACATTTTTCATAAATGTCACCAATAAACTTTATAAGTTATATTTTACTGTTATCCAGCTTGTCATTATAGGCCATCTGGTTCCCATCTAGTGTGCCAGTGTGAGTTTATATATGTGTTTTAAAGTCTTCAATCACCAGCATTCAGTGTATGCAGCGTTATTCAACTCGTGAGTTTTTAGTTTAATTGGCTTTTCAAGAAGTCCTGTCAATATAAACGTTCATCTGGGAATACTCCAAAAAGCTATTGTTTTATGCTTTTGCTTAATAATCTGATGCATGCAACTTTGAAAGTTTGTCATCTAATTAATTTGTATTTTTTAACAGAATTCTTTTGAAGTACTTGGCTCAGAGTTATGGTACCGCAAAGCTGAAATGATTCATACAAGTCAAGTTGCAGCTTAGATTTACCATGATTTGAACCTTATCTGCTTTACTGAATATGTTTTGGTTAGGAAGATAGTGCTGCGTACTTAATGTGTGTGTTTCAGAATGATTGATTTTGCTGTTTTCTAAACTTGAAGCCTAAGGCAGCAGATTCTATACCAGATTGTACATCTCCAAAGTCTTGAGTCAATCACATAATCTTTGACAATTTGAATGTGATTTTATACAGAATTTACTAGTAATTTTTTAACTAATTCACTTAAAATTATAATTTCAACTCTTCTGAAAAAGTGTGGCCCTGTTAAGATATTGCAGAAAACTGGAAAAATCAAGTCTTTCAGATTATTTTTAAGATATACAGGCATAAAGGTTAATTGTTCTGGTGAAATCAAAGTAGTTTGTTATATTTGCTGCACTAAAATACAGTGTCTGGGAAACTTCAACTGGCAATAAAGTATTTTTTTTTGTTTCTTGACCTAGATTTTTGAAATGGTGCTTTTTGCTGTTGAACAAAACCTTAAACTTCCATCCCAGAGCTGATTGCACTTTTGGCTAGTGATAACATTAGTATGAACTTCCCTACATTCGGAGACATTGTGTAACAATGTTTGTAAAAAATGTTAAGGTCTTCCCAGAAAGGATGATGGGATGTTCTCTGTTGCTAGTTTTGCCCGCTTGGGTGCAAGGGACAGGACAGGGACTATGAAAAGGCCAGTTGTCTACCGTGTGTAGTAGTGCAGCCAGCAATGTTTGAGATCTGGTAAACCATTTCAGCAGTCTCAACCTTTCTGTATTTACCTACACTATTGACTAAAACCAAAACAAAATTAAGTGTTTTCCTGTTACAAATGTTAAAAATGAACACAGCTTTTATAGAAAAACTTGCTTTTTAAAAAAGTACATCTATTGGTATAACTTCCCAGTTGATACTTCCAGCATTTCTGTTTTAGATATAGGAGCTAGTAAAAATTCAGTTAACACCAAAAGTCAGTGATGGTGTAGCTTTTATAAGGGGAGGTCTGTAGTAGACTTTATTCTTAAGATACACTTAAGAGCATTGGATTAATCAAAAAAAACCCTACTACAGACATGAATATATTTATATACAGTAATGCTATTATGTCCCTGTTTTCAAATACTTTCTTAAAAGGGATGAGTGATTAACCTTTATACAGAACAGTTTCTTTATCAGTTTTAATATCACATGTGTTTTCTGTAAGAACCTAGTACAGAAAAAGGTAGAAGTTTGTATTTCTCAGTTCTTTTCTTGATTCTACTGCCAACGTGGTGCATTCTCTGCTGCTAAAAAGGTCGGATAGTCTAGTGTGCTAAGCCTCTGCAATGCACATGCCTTTTTAGTAAGATGTAGATTATGCATTTTTGGAGAGAAGATTAGTTCTCTGGAATTGCAAAATGTGTTATAAAGTGTCATTCATATGAGATAGTTTTGAAACATTGGAAAAATAAATAAAACTTAATCACTTCCAGATTATTTTTTAAAAATGCAATTTTAATTAGGAAATAATAGGAACATGGATTAGCTTTTGTGTGCTAGTATTATGGCATTATTTTTCCTACTTATAGGAAAAATATTATACAAATATATCTAATTTATAATATAAAATATAATATGTAATATACTCACAGATAATAAATATACAATTATATATAGTATAGCTCTGAATTTTTTTAGTTACAAAACAATGGAGTTTGGAGGTTTTTTCACTTCGAATTATAGACTCTTGAGAATATATGAGAGACGGGAGTTAGTAACTGTGTAGGTGATCTCAAGAATATCTAGAGTAAATTTGTTTTATAACAATAGTTGCTGTCATCTGAGATCTTTTTCGGTACTATTTTATGAAGCCGTTGTATGTCAGTGTTCAGTTGCTAGTAGATCAGTGATCATGGCATAAAGCTGTTACTACTTCTGGCATTAATTGATACTTTAAAATCAGTGTCAGCAAAGAAACAAGGCTTGAAAGGGGTTTGAAGCTATATCTCTTTACAAAGCATTTTTTTCAGCTTATAGCAATTAAAAATGGAAGACTAGGAAGTTTTACTGGGATTCAAGCTCCAGGTTGAAACTCCATTTCCAATTTGCTTAAACTGGAATGTTTTGAATGTAGAAGTTTCAAGAAGCTGAGCACTGTTCGACCATACTAGGATATACATACCTGCTGTTTAAGTAAAGGTGCTTTTTTGTTTCGTGTTACCAACTAAAAATATAGATGTATTTTTTTCAAGCTGATTGACCTTGTGGAAGGATGTTTGAGACTCCATAGGTATTACTTATATACATATTGTCATCATTTGCAATATCAGTTTAATTACCATGACCAGTAGGAGCTTTTTTGATGCTGTCAGCCTTTTCAGAGGGCATTAGAATGCCATCTGTCATTTTGGGATGACTTTCAGAAAAAATTTCTGAATTTTCAGCTACAGCTGCTGAAACATGGTGGGAACATTTAATGCTTTGATAACGCATTTCCAAAATGTTGTAAACTTTATTGATTAGTATTGTACCTGACTCCTAAATCTCTTCCTTAAGAATGACACCTTCTAATGTCAACAACAAAGTGGCTTTGCTGCTCTGCTCTATACACCAATAGAATGGGAAATTTATGTTTTCTGACATTACTTAAATTTTTCCTGAAACACCAATGTAAAACTCTTAATCTCCTATAAGCCTGAAAATACCAGGTTTCAGTGGATATGTCTTTTAAAACAGGGAAAATGGAGTGCTGACTTTCAAATCCTCTACAGAAAATAATTGTTTCTGAGAAGTACTGGAACAAAAAGCTTGGTTATTCCATTCTCTGCTATCACTATGTCCCTAGTGTGTGATGTCCTTAATCGTAAGGTTAAGGTGAACATTACTTTTAAGTTTACTGTTTTTGTGCTAGATATTATCTGAAATAATTCTTGTATTTCTCAAATAGTATGTGAATTAAGCTGCAGAATGTGCTTACAGAAGTTGGGACAGTGGTGTGGGTTTTATTTTGGTTGGATTTTTTTTTCCTTTTCTGGAAAGGCAGAGAGAGGTTGCTGATAGTGTCTTCTATCAAAATGTAATTTTCAGAGAGTGGCAGAACTTTCTCATGATAAGGATGACTAATTTCATAGCAGTTGAAGAAAATTCTGTGAATGATGGGAAATACATGCAGTGGTTTAGCAGAGGTGGATGTGGATTGATGATTTAGTTTCTGAACTGATGATATTACTAGTCCTCACCAGTTCCACGGTACCATCCAACAGAAATGTTCCCAAAAGTATGTTATTTGGCATCTAATAAGTTGATGCTTTTTGATCCTGTTGGAGAGTAGGATAGATAATTGGTGTGGTTCTGTAGCTTTCAGGTGCACAACTACGTGCATCTCTCTAACTGCATTTCAAAGTAACGTCTGGGGCCATTTGGTCAAAGAAGATAGCTTTGTCCCATATCCTGCAACTGGAATTTATGTCTTTAATAGGCATGTTTAATGGTCTTCAGAAGTTACCAGTATTTTTTAGTTATTTGCATACTTGCTTTTTCTGCAGAATTTATCTTGATACTTAAGGAGAATTAAGTGCTAAAGAATTCTCTATAATTGGTATTGGAAGATGCAGCAGCTGGTGGAAAAAATCAGTGATGACAACTGGGAAGACAGGTCACTCAAGATTAAGTAATGTTTGTAAAATATTTATCTAGAAAGAACTGAGAAACTTTTTTTGTTGTTGAATTAATAAAATAAGATCCTGTTGTGTCCACACACACCCCCCCCCCCACTCTTGTGTCTCTCCTTTTCTTCTTAATTTTCAAGTTCTGGGGTTATTCTGTGCGTTTGCTCATAGTAAACACTTCCTGTATGTGTCAGGTTGTTTCCTTACTATGTTCTAGTTCCTATTTTAGATTGTTTGCATGATTATAACAAGTTTATACTGTTCTTATTCTGATAATAATTATGTAGATAATTAGAGTAGAGTATTATGTAGATAATAAGAGTAGTCTTAAAAATTATAGTTCATAAGCTTTGAAGCTGTATGAGCAGATTGTCCTTGGAGCACAAGCAACAGAGAGCTGTTTAAAGGAATGTGAAGCAGGTCATACACGGCGGTTGACAGGACAAGGGGCAACAGGCACAAACTGGAACACAGGAAATTCCATCTCAACGTGAGGAAAAACTTCTTTACTTTGAGGGTGCCAGCGCACTGGAACACGCTGCCCAGAGAGGTGGTGGAGTCTCCTTCTCTGGAGATACTCAAAACCCGTGTGAATGCATTCCTGTGCAACCTGCTCTAGGTGACCCTGCTTTGGCAGGGGGATTGGACTAGCTGATCTCCAAAGGTCCCTTTGAACCCCTGCCATTCTGTGATTCTGTGACCCTGGCCAGCAGCTAAGCACCACACAGCCTCTTGCTCAGTCCCCCTGCAGTGGGATGGGAAGAGAATCGGAAAAGCAAAAGTGAGAAAACTTGTGCATCGAGATAAAGATAGTTTAATAAGTTGAAGGAAAGAGGAAGGAAAAAAACCACAGCAAGTGATGCAAAGGTAATCACTTGCAACAGTCCACAAGTAGACCAGTGCCCAACCAGGCTCTGAGCAGTGGCTACCCCTCCTCAATTCTTATTGTCAAACATGGGATTGTATGGCATGGGATAACCTTTTCGTCAGTCTGGGTCAGCTGTCCAGGT
This sequence comes from Larus michahellis, assembly GCF_964199755.1. NCBI lineage: Eukaryota > Metazoa > Chordata > Aves > Charadriiformes > Laridae > Larus > Larus michahellis. Next base: position 17,452,008 of record NC_133904.1, read on the forward strand.
TGTGTGGGGACAGCTTCTCGCCTACTCCCTGGGGGTGTTCCGCCAGAGTGGGAAAAAGAGAAAGCCTTGACGCTGTGTAAGTACTGCTCAGCAATAGCCAAAACACAAGTGTGTTACCAGCCCTGTTTTAGTCACAAATCAAAAGCATAGCAGCATACAGCTGCTGTGAGGAAAATTAACTCCATCCCAGCCTGACATCCACTATTCGTGTTATGGTGATTTTCTTTGACAATCTCTTTGCTGAATTGCTGAAGTCTAGAGTGCACTGGAGTTAAGTTATCGTTAACTTCAGTAAAGTCAATGTTCTGACAATTGTTATCAATCTTTACCTGTAAAAGCTTTCATACTATGAAACAATAGTATTCTCATTGTCGCTAAAGCTTCTTGCTGTGTGTAGTTTGGTTTTACGCAGAGCAGACCTAGCCTCAGGGATTAAGATATTTCATTTTTGCAAATGTACAATATAATGGTATGTTACACTGCAGTTTAATATCTTGTGTATTTTAAGTGCAGAACCTGTTGTCATCAGGAAATAGAACTTCAGTGTAATGCAGTTTGAATTCTTCTGTCATCTGGGAGTTTTCACCATGACAAAAGACTTAAAAATAGTTTCCCTAGTGCGTTGTTGCTCAATACTTGTTTTAATTCAGTTTGTGATGCTGTAGGAACTTGTAAATGTTGTTCCCTCTGAGGATATAGAAGATAATGTGAAACTAGGTGATCTTGGCAAAAGCCTGTCTGTTCACAAATTAATGTTCTCTAAGTATAACAGTGAGAAATGTTGGTAATAGTTAGACAATGTTTTACGGCAACTACCTAAGTACTCCTTGCTCATTTCTGTATTTGTGCGCTATGCCTGTCTTGTAGGTGCAATGTTTCTTTCTGATAAAATGTTTTAAGAAGTATAGGTATTGGTTTTAAAGATGCCTATAAATAATTTATTTCAGATGGTGTTTCCCAAACTCTCTCCAGGGATAGTGCCAGAATGCAGATGTTTTACATTCGTAATGATGAGTTTTAGTCTCTGGAGAATTTTCCTGTAGATTTGAATGTCTATAGTCACTGACACTACCACCGCACCCCCAGGTTCTGTATTTGCATTCCATCAGAGCAGAAAGTAAATACTTGGTTAAGATTTTAAATCTGTATTGAAGAAGAAAACTTTGTTGCCGTTTATCTGACATTAGCTGGCATAGCATAATAGATTTTGTTTGGTTTTCATAAGTACTGGAAAGTAGCATTTATAAATAAATTCAGATAGCTGTTTCTTTACATTGAAGAGGTTGAAATTTTATGTAGATTATGTTAATGTGCAACATTTCTTTGGTTGTTGTAGATTGGAACTGCATTCTAGTCTCAAATACATTACGTAATTCAAGATGGTAGACGCTGTTTGAGTTAAAACAAAAACAAACAAAAAAAATCTGGAATCATGTATCATAGCATATGTAGAAATTTCATGTTCTTCACATTTCCAAGCCTACTTTCTCATGTGTTACAGCAGCACAAAATTATTACAACCCGTTATTTATTATTCATGTTGTGTTTATTTTTGTTGCCCTTCTTTTGGAGCTCTGTGCTACTTACACATGCTTAGACAGGCATATGACATTTGGATTCGTCAAGGTACGTGATATATTATGTTTTAACAAGTAAATTCCTTTTTCTGCATTACATGAATTGTGATATATCTCTTAAAGATAAATGTTGCACTTGTGATGTATCAAATCAATAGTTTTGAAAAGGAAATCTTTTGCATACAAAGAGTAGTAAGCAGTGTATGTTGGAACAATTTGTGCTTTACTGTTTTTTGAAGCGTGGTGGGAATTCTCCTGTGCTGATGACAGGTCTCAAATAGTTACCTAGTAAACAGGTAAGATATAAGACATGGTAAGATATCTTTCTTAGCCATTGTCAATGTTGTAGGATTGGCATCGTGCCTTTGGAAATTCAGGTGTAGCAACATAATGCTAAGAAAGGTTGGCAGGAGGGGACAAGGAATGTTCACTGTGTTTAACTTTAGGGATTTCATTTAGCTACCCATTTGCTAAAGTTATGGCCTCTGAAGTTAGTGGAATGTCCAAAAACATCCTAAAGAAAAAACCAGCTTGTTACCTTTGCATATACAGTGGTTCACCATTTTGACATATAAATGAAAGTTTTGGAATTCCCTTTATTATATTGAATAATATTGTTAATAATAACCTGACTAACAAACCGTTGTAAACTTTTATGGTATCTTGAGGTGTAGTGAGGGATTACATCTGTGTTTTAAGAGCAGCAATGTAGTGATGAGTGTCTTTCCTCAGAGATCAGTACTGGGACCAGTGCTGTTTAATATCTTTGTTGGCGACATGGACAGTGAGATCGAGTGCACCCTCAGCAAGTTTGCTGACAACACAAGCTGTGTGGCGCAGCCGACACACTGAAGGGAAGGGATGTCATCCAGAGGGACCTGGACAGGCATGGGAGGTGGGCCCATGCAAACCTCTCGAACAAGTTCAATGAGGCCAAGTGCAAGGTACTCCATGTGAGTCGCGGCAATCCCAAACACAACAGGCTGGGTGGAGAATGGCTTGAGAGCAGCACTGAGAAGGACTAGGGCGTGTTGCTTGATGAGACAGTCAACATGACCTAGCAATGTGTGCTCACAACCCAGAAACCCAGCTATATCCTGTGCTGCATCACAAGCAGTGTGGCCAGCAGGTTGAGGGAGGGGATTCTGCCCCTCTACTCTGGTGAGACCCCACCTGCAGTACTGTGTCTGGCTCTGGGGCCCCCAGAATAAGAAGGACATGGAACTGTTGGAGTGGGTCCAGAGGAGGCCATGAAGATAATCGGGGCATGGGAGCACCGCTGCTGTAAGGACAGGCTGTGAGAGAGTTGGGATGGTTCAGCCTGGAGAAGAGAAGGCTCCAGGGAGGCCTTATAGCCCCTTCCAGTACCTAAAGAGGCTTACAGGAAAGATGGGGGTGGACTCTTTATCAGGGAGTGTAGCAATGGGGCAAGGGGGAGCCGTTTTAAAGATGGGAATTTAGATTAGATATGAGGAAGGAATTATTTACTGTGAGGGTGGTGAGACATTGGCCTAGGTTGCCCAGAGGAGCTGTGGATGCCCCATCCCTGGAGGTGTTCAAGGCCAGGTTGGATGAGGCTTTGAGCAAACCGTTCTGTCGGAAGGTGTCCCTGCCCATGGCAGGGGAATTGGAACTTAAATGATCTTTAAAGGTCCCTTCCAAGTGAAACCATTCTATGATTTTTTTTTTTCTTCTTTGCTGAGACAGATGAATAAGATGTTAATTGGACAGGCATCAGTGCTAGGCTTCACTAGGTTTGCATAAGTGTCGGACAGCAATGAGAGAGTTTTGCAGTCTGCATTGCTTGCTTGACAAAAACAAATTACTCTTCTGTGAATCGTGCGTTCTGTCATGCTGTATCTCTGCTGCTTCTCCCTAGGTTCACTGATCATTCAGACGTATTTTCTGAAGTTTTCAGAATGTGTCTGCATAAGACATAGCTTAGCTTTCATGTCAGATTTCCAGCTTTAAAGGAGATAAATTTTCAGCTACGCAACAGAATATTTTAAATTTTGTTTCAGTTATTTTTTATCTCAAGTAGATTGTTATTTTTTGGTCATTGCTAGAAAAATTTGAAGCATTTGGCCACACTTTTATTAATAGTTACAACGTTGCTTTTAGTTTTAATGATGGTTTTAAATTGGGTCTGTGTTTCATGAAATTTTTCTGACTTTCCCACTGAAGCTTTATGACTTCATTACTCTGGCCCTCTGTTTTTTGTGTTTTATTTCCCCAGTCCCTGTCTACTGCCTGTTTAAGCAGTTATCTGCTTTTACTCTTTCTGTGTTTAAAAAACAAAATGCCACCACCAAAAATCCCAAACCCTGCTTTGATTGACAATGTGGTATGCTTTCTGTTTTGGTAATTTGCTTTGTTTTGTTACTGTTGCTGATTTCCATGTCCCTTAAGATGGGAAGTAGGGTAGGAGGTTTAGTGGGTCAGAGAGAAGAGACAGGAGAGTTACTGTCTCTTTTTCCTTGTTATGAATAAAGTAGCAATTTTGCTGCCTCTCCTGCAGTTTTACTGTGTTCTGGATGCAAGTAATCTGCAAAATGATAAATAATACAGTACCGTTTCTTATAAAGCTATCTTGTAATTTCTAGAACAAGTTGGTTTTGAGGTCTTGCTATAAAACAAAGACTGAAAAAATGAAGTATGTTTCTCTGTGTTTCTCACACGTTTGGCTCTGTTTACCAGTGTATGGCTAAAGAAGCTTTCTGTCCTTCGAAGCAATTATTAGCATTGTGAGAAGGTAATGAAAGCACATTAGAACATGAGTGAGGGTCCATCTGTCACCACCAAACGCTTGTCACAGTCACCATAGGAGGGATGTCAGGATACAGATTAGGAACGGGTTTAGATAACTACAGCTGGGATGAATTGTTAATCTGTAGATGTGTCTTTTCTGAAATTATTTTGAAAAAGTACAGTAGGACTTGTTTATTACATGTTATAAGCAGAATCTAACATACAGTATAAGGTGCTCAAGACACTTCAAAAATTTATTGCAAGTTCATTAAATTTTGCAGCATTACAGTGAATTAGCAAAGAGCTGTCTTAATTTGCAGAGAGCCTGAAGCATGGGAAGGTGAGGTAACCTACCTAAGTGACAAAGATTCGTGCTTTTCAGAATTAGGAAAGCTACTGTTTGCTAAAAAAACCCCAGGCTTTCCAGCTTTTTCCTTAGTATTTTCTCTCTTTGATTCTGTCTCTTTTTTTTTTTTTCCCCTCCATGTCATTAGATCTTCCAATAGTTTAAGTGATGCCTTTAGTCATTAATTGTCTGACTGCTCATAACCCTATCAAGAAAAGTATGTGGCATTATGGTATGTTGATACTGTTTTTGCCAGGGCAAGGTTAAACCAAGGTTTTATGCTGCGTATTGTTATGGAGAATCTGTACTGTCTGGGAACACTTTTACAGTGAGTAGGAAGAAAATTCTGAAGACAAGTGGGATGAGAAGATATAGATGAAAGTTCCTTTATATACTGAAAAGCAAAAATGGCCGAGAATGTGATGGTTTCTTTTTTTTTTTTCTACCTCAGGAAACAAAAGTAGTGTCATTTAAAAAGAGTAATTGATTTTTCTTTTACTAGAATTATTTATTGACGGAATTGCTAAAATGAAAAAGATTCCTGATCCACATTAATACTGACTGAATGCTGGATATCATTGTCTTTTGTTCCTGACAGCCCTCATAATTCTTTACAATTCAGTTTCTATCTTCTTGCTTCTGTAAGGAGTATTTTGTGAAGTGGAAGCTGTGATTAATTGATTATGTCCATGCCATCTTAGAGAGCAAATTGAATTTCACTTCTAATTCCCTGTTTCTATGTGTCCCAGGTCTCTTCTAAAGATCTCTTTGACTCCAGAATCAGCAAAAGTATATTTTGTTTGGTCTTTGATATTCTGATCTCGTTATCTGGGCTAATCTTGCATCTAGTCGTGCAACTGAGAAGTGCTGAGGTTGCCAGACTGGTTTAGGATCACAAGGCTCCAAATCCATGGAGATGCTCTCCAGCTCTGATTTGGCTTCTCAACAGGGACTCAAGTGGCTGCAAGAGTTTGGGTTGCTGTGGGGAATGTGTTGGGTCTTTTACGGTGGCTGCGCACTGTTGAGAAATTTGAAATTTCTTAATGTTCCACCGCCGCTCTGTCAGGGTGTTTCACCAAGACTGACATATTCCAGGTATAGTGCTTTGGCACAATCTCACTCTCGTTTGGTTATTTGTTCTTGTAAAGTGAGTCACTTGATATTCAGGACTGTCTTACATTCAGGCCAATTTTAGCACTTGTCAGTTCTGCAAAATGCGTTTAGCAAAAACTAAATACAAATGCCAAATTGTGTATGTGCACCCATGTGCTGTATTGAGGCTCATTTATTGTTGTTGTCTCATTTTTATACTCTTCTAATGATAAGAGCTGGAGCAGTTTTTAAAAATTGATTTACAGATTGCTTTACGGTTGTTATGTTTCATTCTGTTTGCACCCAGGTAGTTTCCCTGTGACCTAGTCAGTATGCTAAATAAAGATGAGTTTTAGAGGAAAAGTCTCTCAGAGTAATATATTGGACAAGCGACTTCTTTTCTGACCCTTAGGTGTTGCTGACTTCTTGTTTGTTAGGATCTCTGCTCTCCTTTCTATAGATTCTACAGTTTCCTTTTTAATGGAAAAGGAATTTAAAATTAGTCATAGGTAACATGGCATAAATTCAGCAAAAAGTTTTTGATGTGATGAAGAACTTCATTTTACTGACCTGAGCTCAGAGGTTCCTCTTACTTCTAAATTCTTCTAATTTTAGATTTGGTCATGATTTTTTTTTTTCTTTTGGTGTAGAAATATTTTCCCTAGAAGTATTAGTTACCTTCCTTGTTTTGGTGTTTACCTTCAGTATGAAAAGAATATTGTGGTTGTGGATGAGCTCACTTTTTACCTACTGTTCTCGCTTTTGTTCCCTAGAGACAAAGAGTCATTCAGTTGAGACTACAATTAAACAAAAGATAGTTCAAGCTTACATAAAATAAATAAAACCATTCTTTTTCTTTGTGTGATAACTGAAATGGGAATTTTGCAAAAATTCATAAGATAATTTCAAGCAGCTGTGATGTACATGTGGTAATCTTTCTTGGACATCTTGATGGCTGCAGATTTGCTTTATTTCCTTGTAAAATTAAATAGAAATCACAGATGGCTGGGGGACTGTCTGTAGTTGGATAGTCTAGTCTATTATAAATAATGAATTTCTAAATCAAATCAAATGATAATTACTAATTCTTACTGAAAAACACAATGAAATATTGTGATTGGGGACTGACTTGGATATTTTTGTGGTAGTTGATACAGATTTGAGGGATTCTAGGGATCAATATTTCTAAATTACTGAATTTGTCTGCTAAAAGGATCCCCTTCACTTTTTTTTTTTAAAGAAGTCTCCTTTAAATTTATGAACAAATACTAATGAATACTCATTATAAGACTATTGAATGAAGACTCAGAAGAGAATTTTATTAAAATATTCTATGATTTAATGTTATTTGGATTGTATTTTGAGGCTGAAACAAGAAAAAGGGATCTTTTAGTCAGAATATTATGTTTATGACTGCATCTATTATATCCATTGTTTTTCCTGCAGTCTGAACTTCCATATGTTAGGGCTCATTCAGGTTTGAAGTATTCTTCTTTTCCTTTTGAAATATGAATAAATTAAAGGAAATAATCTAAAGTTAAGGAAATAATCCTTTATTTTAATGAATTGTGCTCAGCTCTTTGTGAGATAACATTTTGATAGTTACATTCATGACGTCACTGAAATTTTCCTTCTGTGTGCTTGAAGAGATAAAGACGCTGGCAGAAAGCAGAAGCCTCACTTGTTTGTATATTTGTGTAGAAGTTTTTGCAACATCAAATCATACTACACTTAGTTTAAGGGAGAAATATTTATGCTTTTGTTCCTTAGCAGCATGAGAGAGAGTAAAGTTAAGAAGTGATTGCAAAGAAAATTGAAGGGGTGTGTGTTGTTCTGTATGCCCCGTGTACCCTTCTATTCCATCCTTAGTGGCGGTGCAGCAAAGTCTCTTCAGATTGAAAGCCAGACTGAAAGCATGGAAAGCTAAGTAATTCATACTAGGAGCTGTCACTGAAGTATATCAGATAAATAGAATACACTTTTTTTTTTGTTTTGGTATTAAGAAAAGTTGAGAGGAGTTTCCCTAGAGGAAAAAAACCACCTGTTCTTAGTTTTGAGTTCCTTTCCCTGTGGAGAAAAAATAGGTCATTAGAGAAATTCCTGACTATTGATGATAGTTTGCTGGTAAGTAATCTCTGAAATGAAAACAGATTTCTGGGGGGAGTGGGTAAGCAGAAGGATTAAACCTGTGTGCCAGGCAAATCTGACAGTGTTTTTTAATGTAGCTCTGTTGCAACTGGTGCTTTAGATTGAGTCTTGTTGAAGTTCTTTTGTAGTTAGGTTAGTGGTTTAAAGCCTGACTTTTTTTACACTGTGGGAAAATATTGTGAATTGAAAGGTATCCAAAGTTTGTGGAGAGTCTGTAGGTCAGGAAGGCATTCTTTTTAGCAGTTCAGTGTTACAGGATTCGTGGACAGGGAAAGGGATACAGAAAAAACCAAAGGCATTCATCCCTTTCAGTTTTATAATAGCAAGTTCCTTTGAGGATCTGTTATTCTCTAATATATTATGAAAGATTTTAATTTTATTGTGAAATTAAAGAAACTGATAGCCAGAGTGAATCGTTGTGGTTATCTGTTACCCAAGTAAATAATCTTTCTTTTGTATTTGCACACTGAGCAAGACTTTCTTAAAATAGTAGTATACCATTGCCATTCTTGGCAAAACATAAATAGTGAGTATTCAAATGTACATTGCCATAAAATGATTCCACGAAAATTTAGCAAAAATTATAAATACTTGAGAAAGGTGTATCAAATTGCAGAATGTATTAGAAGTAAGTTACTTTGACGTTAATATCCTCTGCTTGTTTTTATAAGCATAGTGATACAAAAAAGTCCATTTTCAGCTGGTTTCCTAATTACCAATTTGCCATGTGTGTTTTGTAATAATGCGTACAACTTTGAAGTAACCAATAAGTAAAGCTAAGGTTTGTAGTTAGTTTTCTGCTGTTGTATGATGCTGTTTCCCAACAGCAACGAACTATTTAGATGTATTTATTAGATGAAATAGTTAAGTGTAAGTTTACTACACACACTTTTAAGTTTCAGTTTCTGTATATGCAAAGAAGTATCTCCCTGTTTTAAAAATATAGAGGTTCATTTCTAACAGCTATACAAGTATTAAGAATAAATTCTGTATAAATGTGAATGGTTTCTTAAGAGTACTTGGATCCAGTTTAGTAAAAGAAGACCTTTTTATCTTACTAGGTGCTAAATTATTTAATTGTTTGTCCTCTTAAAAGCTGGGAAAGTTCCAGTGAAATCCATTGATTGTCTCGCTTGAATTAATTAGATTTAAAAAAGGAGAATAAAAATACAATCTATCTCCCACAGCTGTTGTAGAAATTGTCCTAAGAGACAACAGTGTGGCCCTTGGTAACAGCTGGACTTCCAGGTTTAGTAGTTATCTGTACTTTTAGATTTTGCTGTTTATTATTTTTTTTAAATTACATCAAATTCTTATAAAAGCCAGCTCATAACATAGCACTGATTAAATAAATAATTTTAAAAGCTCCTAACTATTGTGATAAACAACATCTGCTTTACCTAGAATTTTTAGTATACCTGCAGTTCAGTCTTCCTGAGAAATAATTTAACAAACAGCTTAAAACTTGCTATTAGCTTTTTCTTCTCATACATTTATATTTCCCTTGGAGACCATGATGATGAATCGAATTGCTGAGCTTTTCCTGCTCAGCCATTTGTTTGTTTCCCTGCTCCAGTACATGCTGTGAAATATCTCTTAGACCAGGTATACAAATGAGGGCCTTAGTGTAATTTCCTCCAGAAGTGTTGTGGCTGTGTCTCAATAAAACGAGTGTTTCCTTGCTAGGTCATGGAATAACAAAACCCATGTTATCTGATGTACTGTGGAAAGAGGAGCTGGAGAAAAGGTGTTTATGCTGCCCAGCTTAACTAAGTTAGAAGGCTAATTCCCTTAGGTTCCAAGTGCAGTCAGTGGATAGCAATAGGTGCCTCCAGAGATTAGTTCTAAGGAGGGTCCTGATACAACTGCATCCTTTAGAGGAGCCTATCACTTCTGACAGTATGGGAGATGCAGGAATTTAGTTATGTGTGTTGGGTAGACCTCCCACACTTTCTTTTGCTTTTCTGCTGGGTTCAGTGACAGCTGAACCCCATTCTGTGGCAGGAATGTGCTGCTTTGTATCTGCATCTGTGTAGTGTGACAGAAAGCGTATGCTGCTTCAGGTAATACTAAGAAAAATGGTAAGTCCCGGGAAATCCATATTGCATCACCACCCTGCAGCTGGTGGCTATATATAGCTACATAGAAATAATATTAACACTGCTTTGATTGACTTTAGTAAATTGATTAAATCGATTGCTGTAATTGGATAACCATGATTCTACTATAAGCCCTAAGGAGCAATACCCATAAGTTATTCTGAAAGTGCAAAATGCATAGGCATTTGGGTGTAGCTCTGTGCTTTTGCCTTTGTTTGTTGGTAACAAAATACTAGGAAGGTTGAAATGGTTATGTGCTCAGTATGTATATACGTCAGGAAGGATTATTTTTATTGTTCATGCTTAATTTATTCAAATTTTTCCCTCCTCATTGTCCGTCCAGTTGCTTGCATTCATATCTTCCTTTGAACTGCCTGAAGCAACAAGTAGATGAAGGAGAAGGGTAAAGAAAAGACAGGATCTACTGGTTGTGCATACACTTAATTTTCATTTCTGATGCCTTTGCGGTCTATAACTGTGTGGCTGCATCTCATTAATGTTGAACCTGTAGCCATCCAGTCATGTCAGCTGTATAGATAGATACTGCACATGTACCTACAGCGTGCAAAGTTCTTGTACATGCATGTCTGCGCACAGGAGTCTTAAGGAGACTGGCCAGTATCACCTTATGCTAGGGTTTGCGGGAGGAGAGAAGGAGATCTGCAGCTCCAGATTTCTAGTCTAGATTGCGTGTGTGTGCTATCTCAGATGTATGAAGTCGGTTTTGAGCTGGGATCTGTTAGCTGCCTATATATGGAAGAACTTTCTGAAAGAAAAGCTATGGGGAAACTTGCATTCTGTTTAGTAAGTTTTGAATCTTTTCTTTGACTTTTTGTCTAACAAGAATCAGTAGTATTCTAGATGCTTTTTAGCAACTACACTTAGTGATTTTCCTGAATCTAGGAGCGGAAAAGAAATAGCAGACTATTTGCATAACACTGTAATTTCTATTAGTGTGTCTTTCCCATTTTTCAATGACATTTTATCATGGAGTTATTCTTTTTATCGCTATACTATTTTCTCCCCCCTCCTTGTCATTTCTGCCAGCTTCTTTGATACTTGCATTGATTTTATTATTTTTTTTCTCTTTTCAGAAAAGCAGTTGAATGCCACAATTGTGTCGTCTTTGTTTTTTGCCATTTTGTGTTTTCTGTGATACAAGATAGGGTATAATTTATGTTACAAATTATCCTTTAGAGAATCTTTTCCTAGTTAAGATACCAGTATCTGATATACACCCTAACCAAAGACTTGTTGAAGCACCACACACAGGTTATCGTGGTCCTACAAATCAATAGCAATAACTTGAGAGAATCTTCCTTGACAGCATTTGAGACCTGAGGCTGATTTTCTTCGCATTAGCTGCCAGCTAGGTGTTTGAGATTAGCTCTACTCCTGAATTTCACTTATCAGTTAATCAGCAAGCTTCAGCATGGTCCTCAGACTGTTTGATATTGCTAGAAAGCCAATTTTCTCTGTTAAGTGCTTTGGATACCTGAAGGCTTTATGTCAGGACAACCATTGCTGTCATTGTTTTCCTGTAACTTTATCAATGTGTACAAAGAAAAGCTGCTGGCTGGAGCAGTATTTGAAGAGGTCCATCTCTCGCGGCATTCTGCAGCTTAAAAATAAAACTTGCGCTTCTCAGATGGTGGCTCTGGACAGTTAACATGGGAAGATAACTCTAGAAACAGATACTACATTATGTTACCGGCCCATTCTACTATAAGCTTAATTTTAGTAAAATGAAGCACGTTTTTTTGAAAAGACAGATGACACCTCATCTCCTGGAATACTATTCCATTCTGGTTTGTATTTTGAGAGCTAATTTTCAAAACCATCTTATTTAGATGGAGCCTAATGCCGAAGTTACTTTGAAGTACAAGTTAAAATTCTCAGAGTTGTGTGCCTTGGTTGATTCTTTTTTTAGGCTCTGTCAGTATGTGTAAAATGTGATAGTCCTAAATCACTTGCAAATAAGTATTAGTCTGCCTGTCTTGTTTTCAGTTTATCCTGTCTTAATGAATAAAATATTTGCAGACAACTAAAGTAGGGACATAGCTTCTTTTATGGAAGTCAGTATGTAACTCTCTTGTTGAGTCTGTGGTCAGCCAGGCTGCAGTAACTCAAACATCGAGAGTGTGGGAATCTTACTGGGATGGTACTTTCAAAGCTGCTTTGTGAGTTCTTTACTGACGAGTAGAACAAACCAAAAAGGCCTTGTGAGCCTTTGAAATATAATCAAGTTTGATGTACTGTGTACTCAGTTTACTTTGCTGCTGACCCTGTGAAATTTATTAAAATGAAGGCATTTGACAGTGTGTGATAAAGTTGGAAAATGGTCACATTTGAGCTTAATCCATTTAATAGTATATTGTATGAAATCAATGTAATTTCTCAGGACATACTTAAGAAGGTGTTTTTAAGTTTCTGCCACTCAGTCCTTGAGAGAGTTCAACAAGTCATGTTACTAGAACAGGGAACTGGAAAAAAAAGAAAAAAAGTAGGTGAAGACATCTTAATCTAGCCCTAACCTAAATCAGTTCTGTTCCCATTTTCTCTGAACATAGTAGAATGATGATACAGATGTTGTTTCATTAAGACAGAAAGAGAAGTGTTTATGTAAGGGGTGGGGAAGGGACAGAATTGTTGGAGCTCTCTAGATTTCATTGTGGTTATGGCATGTACACAATAAGAATTTTCTTTCTCTGGAAGAATACATTTCCCTTGTAAATAAGATGTAAGTTGTAAGTAAGATGCACAGGACCTCATTTGCACACCTTAACTAAGCTGAATGAAAGTGTTTTTTATTACAGTGAGAATCTAATGCTGATCAGCCTAATGTCCATATGTGAATGGCTGTACTGTGTGAAATTCATCTAAACTATAATTTTTGGTCACAGTGGTGGATCCACCACTAAAGGTCATACATAATGCTAGTTAATCTGTAATATTTGTTAAGTAAGGATGCTTAATATTGCAATGTGAATCACTTTTTCTGGATTTTTACCTTCTCTGTCTGTGACAATGTAGATGTATCTTGTATAATGTAGCTTTTATTTGCCCGTTAATGATGTAGCTTCTGCAGGTCTGAGTTTCTTTTGATGTAGAGTGATTTTGTGTAACCCCTGTGAATAAATTTTTAGAATAAAGTGTTTGAATCTAGTGGTAACGTAAAAATGCATAACTACTCCTCTAAGAGTACAAGCTATTTTTCCTCTTAATCTTGACACAAAGTGCCCATTATATTTAATAGAAGTCCTGCCCTTAGAGTCAGGTTGGAATAAGCCTTTGGACTCCTGGGACCCTTCCAGTGGAGAAAGGGTTTCTGTAGAGTATGTGAGATAGTTGTGGCTGAATGGCCATTTGCGGCATTAACCTGTGTAGCTGCAAGTATGCCAAGGAGTCAAAATCAACTTGAGAGAGTACTGGCATGCAGATGGCAGTGCAAAGCTGTGAATATTTAATGAAAGGCTGAGCAGTCTTAGCATTTGCATCTAAACTTGAGTTAATTTTAGACTCCGTTTTTTGGCTAGCCCAGAAGTGCACTTGAGATCCTTCTCATTCAGTCTTCTTTGGAAGCATAAAATAACGTGAACGTCTAGAAGATAAAATAATCCTTAAAGTAGACTAAAAGATCTAGCAAGTGGGTCTGTGTGAGGTGAGGTCTCATATGAAGACTGGTGTTTTATTCTTGCTTTCTTTTCAAAATCGAGATGGAAAAAGTTTTAATTTCATGATCCAGCTTGGCTTTGTAACCACTGTTGTTTGGACTAGTATTGCTCAAATAATCCATTGCATTAAAATCACTGAAATAGTATGTCACATGCTCCCCAAATCTAATGTCTGCTGACAGCTTAAGAAGCCTATGTATCAGAATTAGACTTCAGTTGGGGGGGGGGGGATGGCGGGGAGGTTTTTTTGTTTTTTAATTCTTGCTTAATGTTTGCCTTGAATTTTGGAGCCATGTCATATATCAGATTTCACTAGAACACAACTATGATTTTGCGAAGTAGTTCTGCAGTCTTAAGCTGTAAGCCCATGGTGCGAGAATGACTCCACTCTGTTAGCTACATCATTTCAATAACGTTGCTTCTCTTCTGTGAGCTTGATGGCTTTCATTACACAATGGGATGTCATTGAAAACTCACTTTCTTGTGGCTGCATTGTAGAAATTCATGGATGGTTTGTCTTACTGGAGTGATACCCTGTTTTCTACTTACCCAAGTACTTTGCTGTTCCTTTCCAAACCAGTTAGAAATAGATCTTTATGAAAGTCAGTCTCAAGGGTTGTCATGCAGCAGGCATCTTATGCCTCATGTGCAGCATGTCTAAAATAATATATCTTAAGTCTTCAATAATAATTAAAGAGAATTATTATAATTAAGAATAGAGCTAATGCTCTAAATTATTCTAAATGCATTCCATTCTTTGTTCAGTCTATTTTGACTGTGTATCAACATGATTTTATTCATTCAGTTTGCTGCTGAAGGTCCTAAGTGTCAGGAGTTCAGGCCCCTCAGCATCCTGAGCAGGGACCCAGCTGAAACGCCGTACAGCTGCTGATGGCACCAGGATTGCCATTCTGTGGCACCCAGGCTGGAGAGGACCTGGGGGGTGGGGGGAAGCCTTTCCTGATCTTGTCTCAGCAGAAAACTGCTTGAAATAGGATTTGCTTTTTTTGGGTAGGTGTTAAGAAACATCCTCTAGTCATAGTGTAGAAGTACCCAATCAAACCAATGCGTTTCAGCACTGTATCACTGCTGAGTGCGTTTCATATTGGTGAGGTAACGTGAAACTTGCTGTTGGAGTCTGTACGAGAGAGGTATTCTGGCTTAACGCAGTATGGATTGATATACTGGATATTTTTCTAGTACTGTGTGCAAAAATTCAACAAAAAATACAGAATGACTTGGATTACTGGTGGATTCTGCAGTTTAATTTAAAAAAAAAAAGGGAGAAAAAGAATGCATTAGTGTGCTATTTTTGAGTTAAGAATAAAAAAATCTTGGGAAAACCAAGGATACTTGCATGGAAAAACATACCCAATACTCCTCATCATGCTGTGGCCTTTAGAATAATGTTGAAGGAATATCCCACTGTAATAGCTTGTGATGTTTCAACTGCTTCTATAGAATGCTCTTGTAACTGTAACTAAATGCAAGTTTTAGTTGATTTCTTTTATTTTAAAGAAGCCATACACTGTATGGTATTGGGTCACATGCTATTTTTAGTATAAAATGTTTTGAAATGGTAAACTCATGTTTTTGTTCCATGCAATTTTAATTGAAATTGCATTAGCTGTGCCTTCAGGAAAACAATTAAATAATAAATAATATAATAGACTGCAGATAGATGAGCTAAAAACGTGCATATTATTTATTGTGTTGTGGTGCTTGATAAGAGATGAAAGCGTCAGATGGGACAAAGCCTTAAGCTGAGTTTGTTTTAATAATTTCTGAAATAAATTACACTGTCAGCAGTGCAAGTGTGTGTTCAGTCTGTTAGCGGTCAGAAGCTTTTTGTGGTCTTTGCCTTAGTCGTTTTGTGACAAGAGTTTGCAGTATGGGTTCGCCCAACAACTTGGCATGTGGGATGTCCTGTACACAGGAGAAGTCTTAATTACAGTAACGGGGCAGGGGATGGACAGAAAAATTGAATGCTTAAAAGATTGCCCAGTCACACAAAACTGTGTTAAATATATACAACTCATTTAGAGTAGCTAAATTTAACCCTTCTCGTCCTTCTTGATTAGTTAATTTGAAAGAAGCTAGGTATTTAAGTGGTTGTGCTTGAGTACCCATGTATGATTGTCTGTCTTAAATATAGAGCTTTTGTTAATAACTTTCTCTCGTAAAGTTTATGGATAAAAATTGATTATATTGATTATATGCACATATATTATGTAAATATGTTTATCTATTTGAAATATATAGCTCGTTATAGCAGTGGCATACATGGAGTATATTGCATTTCTGGCTTATATCCACAAGTTTGTACATGTGCATGTGCAGAAAAGGGAGGAAGAAAAAGTAGAAAAAAAATGAAAAACTATTTTCTGTGAGGCCTCTTTGAAAATGAGGATGAAATAAAACTGCAGGTGGGAGTCGGTATAGAGAGTTCTGTAGAGTTGAAAAGGAAACTGCTAAATAGAGGAGGAGCTAGGCATCTTACAGTCTTAAGAGTATTTTGAGGTAAAACCAAATTGAAAGAAGGTTTAGGTTTTGATCTTGAGCTAATTAATGGGAGATGAGAGTAATTTTATTGCGTTTTCTAAAACTACTCTAGAAAGCAAGGGTTATATACAGCCTTTCTCAATTGTGTATGACTAGTGTCAGCCTTAAAATGGTGTAAAACATTTTGTTGTCATAAGAATGCATGACAACATGTAATAGGATTGAGAAACATTTGAGTTTTGTTCATAATCCATATCTGTAGTTACTAGATTCCATAACCCCATGAAGATGTAAAACGTATAAAGTTGAGTTTGAAGCATGTGTCTACATGTTTTACAGAAAAAAAGGTAATGTAACAATTGACACGAGTGAGAAAGATCTCAACAGTGAAGCCAAGGGTGTAGGGTTTTAAATACTCTCTTCAGGTGGCAGTTGAGAGATGTTAAGCAGGATAGCAAGGTGAGAGCTGGAGACTTACTGCCTGCACTGTTGTAAATAATGAGCATCAGGCTCTAAAACAGTTGGTTTGATGTGTTCTGTGAGCTTCGAATTTATCCTTAGAAAATGTAACCATTTATAACAGAAGCCATAGTGACTAAAAGGGAATGTATTACTTTAGGTCTCCAGGTAGAGTTACTGCACTGTAGCTCCAGAGGGACAGAAGTGAAATTATTGTATCAATTTTTTTGACATGGGACAGAGTTCTTCTGAAGGTCAGAGATGATTGGTGGTTTGTACTAGCCATTCAGCTAGTAAAACGCAAGGAAGTTGGTAATATTAAAAAAAGAAAAAAAATTTTACCCAGCTTCAGGGAGAGTATATGCATTTGTATCTTTCAATCCTATTAAGTTGCAGTTGATTTTTTATTATCTTGTTAGGGAAGAAGCTGTAAGTATCACTTAAACTTGATGATTTTGGGTCAGTCTTTGGAATGAGTCTTACTAGTGTTCTTGCTGCCTGCCATTTAAAGCTTTTCTTGCCTTGCCATGTTCGTTTAACAGCTTAACGTTGAGTTGCATGTTAGTTGAGTTTCTGATATTCTTACTGTTAATATGTAATTTTTTAAAGTATTATTTATACTAATTATTTTTCTAAGAACAGAAATTTGAAGTAAATCCAAACAAGGGAAACATTGTAGTCTTCACATATACTCATTCTGCTAATTAGTACTAATAAATTACCTTGGATATACTTTCTTGAATAGTGACTATTGGGATCTGTTGAGGAAAAATAAAAATTACCAGGTGGACACATGATGTCAGAGACATGAAATTCATCTTTAGAACCATTGGATTGTCAGCGTGTTTGGAAGGAATCTGTCCATCCTGATACTAAACCTGTTCTTATACAAACTCATTTGTCCTTTGTCTCTTAAGTACTGTTTTGGACATGGTGACTAGTGGTCTGTCATGGTTATAGGTGCCTGGGAAGGGTGTTTTAGGAAAGCTGATAAATGCGGTTGTGTAGATGGCTTTCACCAAGAGTGTGACAAAAGTTGGCAGGCTAAGGATGGAGAGAGTGTAGGTCTGTTATGACCATTTAATATTTGCTCTGTCCCTTTCTAGCCTCAGTCTGTGCATCCTTAACTTCTTTTATCTGATAGCATGGCCCTGAGGCGAATCACTAATCATGCTCATTAGAGTATGAGGTTTATTACTTTTTGATTAGCCTTTTTCCATGTGCCCTTGCGGCAGTGCAGTTAGGAATATAGCTCCAAATGATCTATGGAACTGGAGGCCTGGAGCTTACTGTGTATTAGTGACATGCAGAAACACTGCGTTTTATCTGCATTTGGAAGGTCATCTGAGTTTGAGGCAAAGAAAATACTGTTATTTTTGGTGTTTAGATCACTTTAGAATGCACCTCAGCTTTCATCCCTTGAGAAATTATGTCAGTAATTGAAAGAGCCATCGTCTCATTTCACTTATCTAAAGCAATCTTAGTCTTCATAAGTATAATTATTGGAAGAGCCTGGCAGCAAAAATCTGATTAGTGATTTCCTAACGCTACTGGAAGACAACATTTCTAGAATAATACTGTGTACTGAGTCAATGATACAAGTCAAGATTGGTGTGAAAACAGATTAGGAAATGTCTAAAGAAACTTATCACAATATTTTTCTTTGTCACAGCAACATGATGGATATCATTATTTTTTTTGTAACTGAAACATAAAATGAACATTCTGGAAGTGAAGTCCTCATAGCTGGGTAATATCTTTGCCTTGGTAATGGAAAAATCATGGAATCTTTTGTTACTGCAGTTACAATAAAGTTTTCACATTCTCAGCCCTTGAAGAAATTTGATAATGAAATTGCAAAGAATTTAAAATATACCAGTATTTTTGGAAAGGAAATCCAGTATACTTTTAGGCTTGGAGGTTTTTTCCCCTCATAGAAATTGCCGTTGTAATCTATCATATGGACTGGGCATAAAGACCAAGAAAATAAATATTCAGATGAGAAAACATTAACACTTGAGTGTACAATACCTGTATACAGATCTATCATATTGGACAAACTGCTTCTAATTTCACTGATTTCTTTGGTTCACTGCATTTTAATTAAGCTTTTGACTGCTGCCTCAGTAAAACCTTCCTGCTTCAAAAGATCAATATGCTATCCAGACTCGAGCTGAGCTATTGCAGAGATGTTGAATAGCAGATATGGGCAGCGAATTTCTTCAGTCAATTATTTTTAAAAATAATTACTTGTTTTAGCTTTCATTTTGAATACTGTGAAACATTCAGCTGTTGATTATGCAGTAGCATTGCCGGTGGTGTTACTCAAAAGTAGTAGTGTTCTTTTAATTCATTCCTAGGTTGTTCCAGAGGAGGAAGGAGGTTGCGCAGGTTCTATGGGAGGCCTCATTTTAATTTTAGAGAATTGTCCAAAACAGAAATTGACACAAAAGCTTCTTACGTGATCTCTTAGAGTATCTCGATAGATCTTAGTCTAAGTTAAACCATTTCACCTATGAAACAGCATGTGTTGAGCTAGGTCTTCAGTCATCTGTTTATTTCAAGTTTATTCATAAATGGTCTAATACATTTGAAAGCATGGAGGATTCGTTGCCAACTGCTTAGTTTCCTTTCTGTTTAAATACACTTATGCTAATGTCTGTGTGCCTTATTAATACTCATGGATTACATTATGGGATGTATAAAATAATGTAATAGTGTGTTCTGTGAATGTGTTTAATAAAGACCAGATTAGAATTAAGACCGTATTGTGAGGCACTGACGTATCAGCTCTGTACTTAATATCTTATCTAAATCCTGGTCCATTGCTTTTAATGGAGTTTGCATATTGTAGTGAAGTTGAGCATAACAGATCTGAACCACTTGGGAGAGTAACAAATACAGAACATATGATTTTTGTTCATAATTGGAAAATATATTATTCTGATGTGCAGGTCCTCCAACAGACCTTTTTTCCTCTGTATGTCAAAGGAAGAAATATCTTTTGGATTAATCCTTTTTTTACAAAAATATTTAGAGTGTATACTGTAATTTTGTAATAATTGTTGGTCACTTCCCTAAACAAACTACAGTTGTGAAACAGATTTCTGGTGGGTATGGAGCATATTTCATAGGAAAACAAAGACAAAATGAAAAAAAACTCACCCTAGAGCTTAAAATGAGATCAAAGTACCGTGTTGTTAATACATTCTGCGAGCAGTGTCAATGTATAGGTAATTTTACTGTCCTGTTCTTGTGGGGGCACCAAGGGATTTTGTTTCTCTGCTCCTGTTTCCATGGCAATTAGAATTAGATTAGTTTTAGGTTCACAGTGGGTAAATGAGAGAGACTAAGCTATGATGCAGTGTTTGTTAGCCTGGAACATACTGAGTCTTTTTAGAAAATAACTCAAAACTGTGCCTAAGTTGTTGCTTTTTTGGTTGCTGTCGACGTGCCTGTATTTTGTTTTTGCAGTATACAGATCTTTTACTTGTGGTTAGGCAGTCTTGGTGGTACTTGTGTTCATTGTGTTCATAGCAAGGTAGTCTTTGAGAGAATGGTCCCTGAATTCTAGTGATAACTGCATGCTGAAGAGTCAGTTTGCATATCTGCAAATAAATAGCTAATTTAACTGTTTTTAAAATTCTTTAGCCTATGACTGATTTTTGCAATATTTTGAATATGGTGGAATGGTATGATTTTTATTAGCACTCACCATTTAGGATGACTTTTTGGAAAGACCATTCCAAAATCATGCCACTGCTCTGTGTTTGCCCATGCAGTTTTTGTGTGTGAGTCTGTAAGCACATAGAAATATATAAAAATTTATTTTTTTTTTCTTCTGATACTTGCTAATACATTCCCACCACCATCACACCAAGAGATCTTAATTCTCACTACTTTTCCAGGAACTGGAATTGGAATAGAGAGTAATATTACTGGTAGATTATTCCAGTACCTTTTTAGCTAATTCCCATGCTGTAATAGTTCTTTTTCCTACAGCTTGTGTTTCACTTACCAGCATTTGTCACTAATGGATTGCAGATGCTGCAGGGAGCATTATTATAAGAAGATTTTGTACTCTGGTTACTAATGCGTCACACTTCTGTAGTCTCTGAGTATGTGATATTTGTGAGATTACTCCTGCAATATTTAATACTCATATTTGGTTAAATAATTATCTACTTGTTACAAGGGCTACTGTAGATTTCACAGAAGTGTCATCCTTGAAAATATTTCATCCGTTGATTTAGTCTCTCTGTGTGAGGTACACCCAGACCCAAAGATAGTTGGGGATAGTTGCTAAGCCTCTATCCATCATATATGAGAAGTCATGGCAGTCTGGTGAAGCTCCCACTGAATAGGAAAGGGGAAACATAATCCCCATTTTTAAGAATGAAAAAAAGGAAGACCTGGGGAACTACAGGCCAGTCAGTCTCACTTCTGCCCAGCAAGGATCATGGAGCAGATCCTTCTGGAAACTCTGCTAAGGCACATGGAAAATAAGGTGATTGATGACAGCCAACATGGCTTCACTAAGTGCAAATCGTGCCTGACAAATTTGGTGGCCTTTGATGATGGGGTTACAGCATTGGTGGATAAGGGAAGACCAACTGACTACATGAACTTGTGCGAAGTATTTGACATTGTCCTGCATGACATCCTTGCCTCTAAATTGGAGAGACGAATTTGATGAATTTGATGAAATTTGATCCATTTGGTGGATAAGGAATTGTCTGGATGGCTGCACTCAAAGAGTTGTGGTCAACGGCTCGGTGTCCAGGTGGCGAGCAGTGCCGAGTGGCATTCCTCAGGGATCAGTACTGGAACCGGTGCTGTTTAACATCTTTGTTGGTGACATGGATGTTGGGATTCAGTGCACCCTCAGCAAATTTGCCAATGACACCAAACTGTGGGGTGCAGTTGACACTCTGGAGGGAAGGGGTGCCATACAGAGGAACCTGGACAGGCTTGAGAGGTGGGCCCATGCGAATCTCATGAAGTTCAACAAGGCCAAGTGCAAGGTCCTGCGTGTGGGTCAGAGCAATTCCAAGCACAACTACAGGCTGGACGGAGAATGGCTTGCGAGCAGTCCTGAAGAGAAGGATTTTGCGGGTGTTGCTTGATGAGTAGCTCAACATGTGCTGGCAGTGCGTGCCTGCAGCCCAGAAAGCCACCATGCCAGCAGCATGGCCAGCAGGTTGAGGGAGGGGATTCTGCTGCTCTACTCCACTCTGCTGAGACCTTACCTGCAGTGCTGCATCCAGCCCCCAACATAAGAAGGACATGGAGCTGTTGGAGCGGGTCTAGAGGAGGCCACAAAGACAATGAGAGGGCTGGAGCATCTCTGCTGTGAGGACAGGCTGAGAGAGTTGGGGTGGTTCGGCCTGGAGAAGAGAAGGCTCTGGGAACACCTTATAGCCCCTTGTGACAGGGAGCTGGGAATTAATTCCTTGTTTCGCTTTGCTTGTGCATGCAGCTTTTGCTCTGCTTATTAAACTGTTCTTATCTCAACCCACAAGTTTTTTCACTTTTACTCTTCTGATTCTCTCCTCCATCCCACCGGGGGGGAGGGGAGCGAGCGAGCATCTGTGCCAGTGTTTAGTTGCTGATTGGGGTTAAACCACAGCAGCAAGGCTTCTCATTTTTCCAGAGCAAATAAATAGGAAATAGAAAAATTCTAGCATGCATTAGAAAATCGTTAGAAAACAACGATATAGAAACTCACACCAACATACAATGTTTTTTGTTTACTCTGCTTTGAGTACAGCAGATTAAATACAGTATCAAAATGTAAACATAGCCTTGGACTCACGGAAGAGTTATGGTACTGACAATTGATCTCCTCAGTGTCTTGGGAGAAAAGAAGAAAAGGAAATCTGAGTTCCAGAAAGCTGCAAGCCCTGAAATTGTGAAAAGGAGTGACTTAAAGTTTCTTAACTGCATCAACTCCTGTTATTAAGAATAATTAAATGTGACTGACGGCTATATACGTTTTTCCTCATTTGTAAAAGTATTCCTTTCTTTGACACCTGTTTTGTTATCATTCTATTATTCTTATTCTGTCTTACTCTTCTGCATACCAACTTGACAAATCTGCTGTTACAAAATATCAAAAAAGCCTTTCTTAAAAAAGCATGACAAGTAATATTTTTGCAGCCTTTTTTAATCTTTAAAATTTAAGATTATTTTTTTTGTAATTGTGCCAATTTAATGTTCTGCTTAATACCAGACTCTTTACAGCAGCACATCGAGGGACAAAAGGCAATGGGTGTAAATTGAAAAAGAGTTTCAGACTGGGTCTGGGGTGGTGGTGGGAAATTCTCCGGGGGGACAATGAATGGTGTTGGTAGGTCCTGGAGTACATGTGCAGGTAGGCTGTTTGGTTTCTAGGTTATCTAAATACATCCACAACATGGATTTTTGAAAGCATATGCATACGCATCTGTAAACACGTAAATTTAGGTCTTATGGCCATATAAATTTTGCTGATCTATGATCCTAAGTATATTGGTAATCCTAGTCATACAATGTATAATTGAAATTTCTCTCCTGTTTTTATTTAGTGTCACCAAAGTTCTTGCATATAGTCATGTTAATTTTTCATACCATGCTTCTCAAAATAGTCTTATGGCCTTTCTTTTAAAAAGATTCATTAAATCTGCTTACAAAATTATGTATGGATATTTATATTGTTAGAAACATAATTTGATTGCCCCAGACTTTTTATTTCTGCCCAGTGCAATACCACACACAATTTTGGCTCAATGTTTTAAAAAATTATACTGATTGTTTATAAAGAAACCTTTTTTTTTTATGAGTACTTTGAATTGAAATCACACCAAAAATACTATGTTGCTGGATTGTATGGGATACCTGAAGTCCAAAGGAAACCATGGTCAAATGCTATGCAGCGTGGTATATGGTATCTCATATGCATTCTGGTATGTTTTCATTGGAACGAAATGTGGATACATAGGATGTGCTATACTTTGGATTCTGTTTGTTCAGATAATATAGGAACTAAGGATAACCACTGTTTGCATTATTTTAGTAAGTTAGAAGGCGGTTAAGAAGGACTTTCTGCAATTAATGGGAACAAGTGGTATGCTTATTTTAATGATAACTGAATCCATTGACTGGAGAATTTGTCTTGTGTTTACAAGCTGAAAAAGTGAGGAACCCTTAAATTTGCAGAAAAGGAGGGGATGGCTTGACATACGGTGTATCAGCCTGAACAAGAAAGTAGGAATAAGAACAGACAATAAAAATTGGATTTTCCTGTAACTCATATGCTGTATATTAGACTAAAAAGCATTGCAACATCTCGAGTTGTACTGAGAGAAAAAAAAGAGATAATTTGTTCTATTAAACAAATTAATACTTAGAAGCACAGAATGGTTTGGGTTGGAAGGGACCTTAAAGATTATGTAATTCCAGCCCCCTGCCATGGGCAGGGACACCTCCCACTAGAGCAGGTTGCTCAAAGCCTCATCTAGTCTTGAAGACTTCCAGGGATGGGGCATCCACAACTTGTCTGGGCAACCTGTGACTGTATTTGTGCTTGGGATTGCTCCAACCCAGCTGTAGTGCCTTGCACTTGGCCTTGTTGAATTTCATGAAGTTACTTAAACGTCAGTAATTTTACATTTCTATAAATGTCTTTACCTCAATAGTGTTTAACTATATTCAGTGTAGTTTTAATTAAATTCATATTTATATAAATATACATTTTATGTAGTTCAGGAAAGAAGTTTAAAGAAAGCGTACTTGAGAAGGTATTATGTACAATAACCATTTTGGAGCAGAAGACTTCAAAAGCAGATGGTTTAAGATATATCGAGAGACTGCAACATCTGATCTGTCCCATATTCAAAATCAGAACCCAGTAGATTTCTGGAGACTTACCTGAGTGTGGAGGGTTGGAAATGCTGGAAAAGACACCATCAAGGGATTTTTAAAAAAATCTCTCGTTTGCAGTCCCTGTACTGGAAAGTAATTTTACCTTCTGTTTTTGTCCTGCCTCAGTATGTGCCTATTAAAATGATTGCATCTTTTTCATGCATGAGCACAGCTTGCATTAACGATAATGGAGTTTTCATATGCACATTGAAAGGTGTTCATACCTAATGTTACTGCATTTCTAATGCTGCAGAAGTCAACACTGATGTATTCTCTTTATTTTTTGCTCTGTGAATCACCATTATTATTATAGTCAGCAGGTACATACATCTGTAGGAATTCTCCTTGAGGAAGCTGGCAAATCAGCATTTTTGGAACACATTTTTAGTAGCTTTAATTTATTTTAGTAACTGATTTATTTTGATTATTACGTGATGGGGTTCACTGCAATTCAGCAGATAGGAGTTAGGTCCAAGATATTAGATAAATGTGCCATGCAGGCTCTGAAATCTAACTATGTTGCCAAAGTTAAGTAGGCAAATCATTAAAATCATCAAACCCCAATTTACTTTTTATTTAAGAGAGAAAAAATGTGTGCCCAGTGTACAACCAATGTAGTGATTTTTGAAAAATGTTAGAAGATTGCAGTGTTGAGCCCTACGTATTTAGGAAATGATGGTGTTTTAATTACTGGTGTAAAAATAGCTTGCTTATCTTGTGCTTATATTTCTTGATCCTTAATCTTGTGAAACCAAATATGTGTTTTACTTACTGCTTCCACTGAAGTAAGCGTTGGATATTCTTAGTGATTATTGTAAGGTCTTTTGGGCCTTTAAGTTACATACTACATTTCAGATAATTCCTGCTTTTGTATATAAATCAAGTGTGGTTCTATTTACTTTATTCAGTATTGGCATTGCAATTATAAGCAGTAAAAACTGAAGAGAAAAATTAATAAGGGTAGTTTGTTTGGTTTTTTTTATTTTTAAATTCCTGGTCTTCTGCAAGACCAAGAGAAACCTTTAAATTTCTATTTTGATAGAGTCATGTGGTGTATTCTAACAAAAGTTGATATGTGATGTTCTCTGTGTGCTTTTTTCCTAATTATGTAGTTGTGTGTACAGTGGTCTAAAGAGCTGAAGGCACTTGGCATTGGAAATAACTACAGCTCAAAGCAAAATAAGCTTTTGAGTAACCACGGTGATACTGGTGACTGATGAGGTTTGGAAAATTACATTACAGCATTGTTGAGGTGAACTCTTACAATGACAATATTGAAGACACAGGTGGAACACAGAGTTTCAGTGTCTATCCTCAGTGCATATTGAGAGTTTATCAACTGGCCTGACTGTGCTTGACCTTTTGCGTGGTGAGCCAGGAGGGGGAGTGCCACCAAGCTCTTCTTTTCCAAACAAAACCACATGTACCTCTTTTATCTTGCAAGGCCTCTGTAAAGGTCAAACACAGTTATAGTTCAACTGAACAAAAAGGATTGTCTCCTTTCCTTCATCTTCAGGGATACACAGTGCTACAGACATGTTAGACAGGAGTGGAAGAGGTTTAGCAGGGAGGTAAATAAAAGTAAATGAAAATAAGGATTTGCTACTCGTAGGTAGCGCACTAGAATAGCTTGACTCTGAACATATGACTTAGTAACTGAGAAATACTGTCTTATGTATGAGTATTTTATGTGTCAATGCATAGTGTGTTTTGGAAGGCAATTTCTTATATTTCCTAAAGGGTTTTTTTTAATAACTTCACAATTTCAGCCATCCCATTTATTAAATTGAGAGCATGTTGCTGTCTAGCCTGCAGTCAAACCTGCTAACCCTGTCATTTTACCTTCATGAGTGCAGTTTCATATTACAGGACTATCAGCCCAAAGACAGTTATCATACAGCAATAATAAGCTAATGCAGCTGTGTGAGCAAATTTAATTAACTGCAAAAATGGAATTCTCAGCTTTTCCCTGGTTTGGCCAACATCCAGAAGTATGTAGCTTTTATGCTGTAGGAAATGCTGTAGAATACAAACTATGCGTATTTGCATGTCGGGATTATCTGCGTAGTCTTTGGTATCCATAAGCTGATTTTGGTTCACTCTCTACAGTGCATTTATGCCTTCTCATCTGTTGCATTTGTACTTGGCTTAAAAACTAACATTGAGGTTTTACCATGAAACATCATCTGAGATTTTTTAATGGCATAGCTGATAAAGTATCAAAAGGTGCATTTTCCAATATGCCGTCTTCCTGAATAATATTTTCAACAGCTGCAGTAGCTGTGGATATCATCAGGTTGTGAAGTGTGTTTGAAACATGCCGACAGTATGAATGCCCACAGACCAGATGTAGTGAAAGCTTCAACTGGGCACTCTGCAACCCAGCTTCTCTGTATAACCAACAACTCTTTCTCCCATGTTCACACCAAGCTTCGGTAGACAGACTGTTTCCACACTGGTTCCCAGTACAGTGTACCTTGGTTCTGTAGTGGCTAGATACAGATGCATTTTTAATTATTATTGTCTACTATTATTATACCTAAAAGATTGTTAGTAGAGTATGACATAGTGGGAGTGGTGACTTTCTGGCATTTGAATGTCAACCAGCCTTGAATATAATTTCATGGAAAAGGGTATTCATGGGCTTCTGGGCTTCCACCCTTTTTGAATATCAAAGGACTGTAGAAAGCAATAATGACATCAGAGCTTATTCTAAGCAATTGCAAGAGGTTTTCATAATGATTGTATTAGTCTGGCTAAATATCTGAGTTACTGTTAGACAAATTCTTTACACACACTGAGGTTAAAAAATGACACTGCAGACTCATGAAATAAAATACATCATACGTTTTTTTAGTTTACTATTTTTTTTAATTAAATGTTGTAATGAAAAGGTTCCTCCCCACCTTTTTTTTTCCCACCCAAGTCAATATCTCTCACCCTATTGCTCCAATTTCTCTCTCTATTTTTAACTGTATGTAAAGCTTGTGGTGTCTCAACTGTAACTTCATGTTATTTTAAAGTACCTAAAATAAACGTAGGTGTACCAAGGTCTGAATTCCACTGGCTTTTTGCTTATAGTGGAGGGGGCAACGTATCTGGTTAAATATAGGTTTTAAATGAATATATGTGGGCTTTTTAAAACATAAGATTAAGTAGTGTGGTTGTTTGGGTGTCTGGGTGGAAGAAAAAAAACCCCTTTTGCTAATGTAACCGGATACCCTGGCTGATTTAGTGATTGTCCTATCTTTACTCCCCTTTTTGTGAGCTAATTTTTGACGATGCTAAGAGACCACAAGAAAAATCTACCCTAAACATGTATTCTCCTGTCGTGCTGGTGACATTTGAGACTTGGAGAGATCTTTGAAGACCTATTGTGGTCTGATCAGAACTAATTGGACCTGCCAGCTGGATTGAAATTTGTTTTAAAAACAGCTTAGTCTTACTTCTGTTTATTCTTTTTATTGAGGATAAAATGAAAACATTACCTTTTTAGCAGTTGGCTTCCAGCACTCTGGAAATGCACATCATGACTGTGTACTAAGCTTCATCTTAATACTTATTATTTTTTTAATGACACTGGTGTAAACCCCGTGTCTCTTTGCTGACTCTTCTGTCTTTATTGCAGGTGCTGTTGTCAGGATTGATTGGTGTTGTTTCATGGAAGAGGCCCCTTTCACTTGTGGTGAGTGGCAGTGTGGCTTTAATCATGTTGTACAGACTTTAGATAAGTGACGAAAGGATTCTGTGGAAGTAACTCCCAGTGGTTTTGTCTTTATGTAGAAGCCTTATAGCCTCTGGGGGTGATTTTTCCAGTGCTGTTATGTATCCTAATATTTATAAATGCTTAGTACAAAAATTTTGGGACTTTGAGGTTGTATTAAGTAAATAATATAGGTGACAATAATATTTTTCTTTTATCTGTACTTAAGTGCTGGAGAGCTGTAGTATTCATTATGTGTACAAGAATGCAGGTATCTCCTGCCCCATCTTTGCCATTGTTACAGTTCTGTCGCTCTTTTCTAAAGTGATAGCATATGGCTTAGTAATTTAAATGTGAGAACTAATGAATCATAAACATTTGATAAGTG
The DNA here is from genome assembly GCF_964199755.1 of Larus michahellis. Classification (NCBI taxonomy): domain Eukaryota; kingdom Metazoa; phylum Chordata; class Aves; order Charadriiformes; family Laridae; genus Larus; species Larus michahellis. The sequence goes on from NC_133904.1 coordinate 17,480,646, forward strand.
TGTATGTTTAAAGAAAGGCAACAATCATACTGTAGTTGATGGTGTGAAATTAAAAATGGCTGAAAATAGTGAGCATGGTTGCCTAGTAGATATGCTTAATACTGCAGTATTGGATTAATAGCTATTCATGAAATATGTTATAATTTTCAGTAATTTGTTTATTAATATATTAAAAAAATTAATACCACAGTTAAAGTGCTTGGTCTGCCACTATTGTAGGCAAAAAGGCTGTTGATCTGCATTTACCTTCGCATGTAACTTAATTTGCCTAACATTGAACTGCAGAGAAATCTTTTTAACCAATTATCTGGATGGCAAAAAAGCATATTCCAAATCAGTGACTGTTGTTCATCTGCAAAACAATTTTCAGCTACATTATGTATTCTGTTGTGAGATTCATGTAGTTACCTAATAATTAAAAGTAATTCATGCTTTGCATATGCATGCCAATAGAGTTTCAGTTAGCCTATTAACAAAAAGCAATATTAGATTCAAATCAGTCTTACTAAAAAGGTGAGATGACTGTGTCAATAAGGAAGCACGTAAACGTTGCCTTTGAAAAAGTGTGCATATGTAACATCATAAGATAGGTAACATTTGTAACTCATCTAGCACTTGTAACATAGGTAATACTAAAAGATAGTCCCAAGAAAAAAAGAATATAATGGAAAGTATGGAATAGAAAGACCTATATTAATGAGAAGAAGCCTATTTAGATCTTCAGGTGTATCTTTCAGTATTAAGAACTAAAGCAGTACTGTTACAGCTTCTGATATATATATATTTTTTTTCTTTCCCTTACCATAATTCACTTTTCATTTTTATTAAAGAAAGGACAGATTGGGTTTGTATTGATTTACTGATTGGTGTTTTTACCAACAGATGAACTCTATATGATGTAGAAAGCTGCCTGATGGCAAAACAAATGTGCCCAAAATGAGGTCAAAGTGAGACAAATTAGTGAAACTAACAAGTGCCTGCGAGAAAGGTAGCAGGCAGGTTTCTGTACAAAAATACAAAAAAAAAAAAAAAAAGACAAATTTGTACTCGCCATTGATGAGCGGGAGAGCTTTCACATTAGAACATATCAAAAGACTGATACGCCATGAATGGGTAGTCCATTAAGTGTGAAAATATTCAGAATTTCTCGGGCTTTTCCATTTAATTTTTTAAAAACAAACAATGAATGTGTATATGAGAATACATGGACAGGATGGGAGTGGTCGTTTGGTTGCCCCAGTATTTCTCTGGTTATCTCTCGCTGGGCAGGAGTAGAAAGTGGAGGAGCAAACTATTTTTTTTTTTCTTTTTCCCTAGTGTTACTAAAAAGGAGCATAGCCCAAAGTGCTGTTTTCTCCATTAGTCCATCAGTAATGTAGTTCATGTTGAGATTTTGCAGATTTGCAGTGTTGTTTAGAGTAAGAATGTGTTATCTCTGGGTGAAGATTAGACTGCATTTCTGCTCAGTGTTATGATGAATAGCTGGTATACCCGTTTTTATTCCAATATATTTTATTCTACCTTATGGGCTTTGTTAATAATAGTTCTCTACCTGGTACCTGGGAATGCTCCCTCTTTGAGTAAAACTAAATAAAATTTTAATAGTACGACTGTATTACCTATTAGAAATACTTCAAAAGGAAAAGTTCTCTTGACGACGAAAGAATCGTGAAACTATATATTTGGTACCCAAATCTTATTTCATTTTCATTTGTGTTACACTTTACTGCTCACGTATTACAAACCTTTAAACTAATTCCTCTGAATTGAGTGCTTGTACAACTCTGAAATCTAACGAAAACCGAGACTTTTCAGAGTACTTTCTTCATAAGCAACTGTAATTGCTGCTTACGTCATTGGAATAAACAATATTCATGCATCAGAAATGTTATTGAGGCCTATTGAGACTTGGCTTCTTTGGTTCCTGAACGCTTGCATATTGTAAATTCAGCCAGACTTTCGGATATCAATTCATTCAGTGAAATGTGAATAGGCGGTGAAACGTGAATAGGCAGTCGTGGTCCATATCATTCAAGGAAATAAATATAAAAGGGAAGAAATAGTAAATGGTAGCATTCTTACTCTCAGAACAGCTCACCTTCCTAAAATTTGCTCTAGGAAATTATTTATTCCTAAGAGTAAGCTTAGTGCTCATGAGGTAGATCCTGATTGGTTTTGTTCTTTATTTCTGTATTGGCGCTTGGTGGTGGTATAATAATCAGGTGGGGGAATTAGGGAAGAGGGATGAGGCTTTTGCCTCTGTGTGTGATTAAGCTGTGCAATAGCCAGTGCTAATAGTTTTGCAGTGGCTACATAATGTCTGCTTTTCCTTGGTGAATTGTAAATACCTTTTAGCAGTTGGAACCCATGTGTGCAGGATGACTATTTGTTCTGATTAAGCAATTAATACTGTATAAGTTCACAACCTCATAGCACAAAGTACCATCAACATGCTAATGAGTCAAGTTTCTTGGGATCTGCTTACACAATACATATGCAAAATACATAGAGTCAATAATTACCTTTTAACGTAATTTATAGCAGTATAAGCAATTGTATAATCGATTACAATATACATGTCTCTCTCTTGTTGCAATGTGTTACAAAATCTGTCATTGCAAAGAGCAATAACAAAAAGAAAGATAGCTTTATCATTTGAAGCCATGAATAAAGTTTTATAAAATTAGACCATACACCATCTGTGACATTCTGAAAACTGGTGAAACCCTGGTAATATTTTAATGTGCCAGTTTCCTGCTTGTTTTGGATTTGTGACTAAAACAGGGTTGGTAACACACCAGGCTTTTGGCTATTGCTGAGCAGTACTTGCACAGCGTAAAAGCTTTCTCTTTTTCCCACTCTGCATCACTTTCTTTGGGTTTTTTCCTTCCTCTTTCCTTTGCTTATTAAACTATTTTCATCTTGACCCACAAGTTTTTTCACTTTTTGCTCTTTTGATTCTCTTCCCGTCCTGTCGCAAGGGCGGGGTGAGCGAGTGGCTGTGTGGTGCTTAGCTGCCAGCCGGGGTCAGCCCCTCATTCTACTGATTCTGTTTTGTGCATCACTGTATTCATACAATTTTTTTCACAGATGCAGTGTCTCTTCTTTGCAAAGTTGCTATTTTCTGTAGGCAAAAAGAGGAAGTCGAAGAAGCAATAAACACAAATAGTACTTAGGCGACCATGGACTTCTGACTGTATCTTACCAGAAATGTGTTATGGAGTGTTGGTATGGAAACAAGTGGGTGGCTGGATGGTCTAACATGTTGGAACCAAAGCCAAAACTTAGAATAGTTGTGTATTTCCAGGACAGTAGCATGAGTGGTGTTTTGCATTATACATTTAGTAGAAGATTCACAAATGTGTATGCACTAAGGAAATTTTACTGTGATGTTAGTATGCAGAAATTTAATTACACGAAGCTCTCTTGCTAAAGTGTCTTTGCATAGCTTAATTATCTGAAGGGTGCACCAGATTGTGTTAGTTCATCTGAATTTTATTGCTCACCGCCTAGCCATTGGTTGTTTATGTTGCCAAAATACTTTATATATACAAGGAATCAGTGTCTGTTAGCAAACCAGCATTTACATTTACCAGAGGAGACACCTGGGCAAAGGAGACCTTTAAATTGTTTATACATTAATTTTGAAGAGTATTTTCCATGTATTTTAGATGTTTCCTCGTTAAGCTTTCCGTATTTTTAATTACAAAATCTCAGAGAAGTTGTAGTGCTTTGGGGAAATCTTTCAAGGTTCCCACTGCTTAAGGTTAAAATGCTGTGTTAAAATAGGAATTTGTTTCCTCGTGGTTTATGGAAGTGTCTGAAAATTGGGGGAGAGCTTGTGTAGCTCTCCCCAAAGGTAATTCCTAAGGTTGATTTACCTTGTACAAAACTTTAAACTGTGCAGTGAGATTATTTTTCTGTTACAGTCTATGGTAATTGCAAATCTGTTTGTGCTAAGGAGATTAATTCAGCCTCTGAACTGAGTAGAAAGCTTCCCTGTTGCCATCTGGCATTTGGGTGATCCCAGAAAAATATTTTTTACAAGCTTTTACAATAAACCGATATATTTAATACTTTTTTCAAGGAACAGACGTATATTTTTTAAGGTCCGTGAATGTCAATGAACACAACACAATACTTATTAATAAGTGATCTTGATTACTCAGAATAGCTATTTAAAAGCATTTCCCACGAAATCTGCATTCCAGATGCAGTTCCATGCATCAGTGAACATGCAAATCTGTGCATATACCTTTAATAAACAGCCTAGGTATAAAGGCTCAAAAATCTGGACTGTACATTTGTTTTTCAGGATGTTTTCTGATTTCTTTTTTTTGGCTTAAATAAAAGGGGACACTCTGTTTTCAGTGCATTATCCCTTCAAATGAATCATTACTTCCTGGTTTTTTTCCTTCTTTTTTTTTTTTTTTTTTAAATTAGCAGATAGGATTTGCATCATTTAAGAAAAATAAAAGAGGGGTCATCCTAAATAGCAGCAGCTCAACCTGCACAAGGATGAACTGCTGTGCAAGGTCTCAGACTGCATCTGTGGTAAGAATCAGTCAAATGCTGAACTGAATTTGTTAGAAAATATTAGTCTTGGGCCAGCTTGGTAGTTTGGTGCAAAATGAGTGATTTTCTTTCTAGAAGTCCTGTGAAAAACTTGAACTATTTGAATATCAGGCTTAAATCGGGTGTGGTTTTTTTCACTAAAAATCATTAGAAAAAAGATCTATACCTAGAAATTCTAATCATTTTAAATAAATACATCCACATATACACTTGCCCCACAAGATGTGTGGAGATGTAAAACTGCTCCAAATGTTTCCTCATTGATTATCTCCTGTCACTAGATATCATTGCTGAGTATAGCAGACACAACCAAATTAGAGTAAACAGATGATACATAAAATGTATAGAAATAACGTATAAGTAAGTTACCTGTGTTCATCTCAGTGATGTGAGGTGTTGATATGTTCCTGGCCATACTACTTAACCTGCGGTCCTAAGGTAGGTAACGTTACGAGACATATATTTTTAAACTCTCGTAAGAGAAATTACAGCTTGCTTTCAGAAGAAATCTGATTGAAATTTTTGAATTTAAAGAAAACAAACCAGTCTTCCCGCTTCCCCTCCCCCAAGCAGAGATGTGGGTTTGGCAGCTCAAATAAATAGATAATATATGGAGTGGAGAGGCAATGGTAGCATAAATGGGTCAAGACTGTAAGAGAAAAACAAGTAAAAAAAAAATGCACACCCTGGGAGAATGGCAGAGTCTAAAGACATCCATCACCTTGTATGTCGTTGTGGGCTTTGATACTTGTGTGATGTTGAGATGAGATGCAGAATATCACTCTGCTTTAACATATCCCTTGATCACTCTGCAGTTTCCTTTCAGCATGTGTAGTCTTTGAATTCGTTGATCAAGATGTTCATTAGGAACCCTGCTATTAAGCAAACAGTCGTCTTTGAGGCTGAAGCATTAGTTTAAAGGCTAACAAAACACTGGGTAAAAACAAACTACATCTTACATATCAGAGTTTTGCAAAGTTTCTGATAAACTGGATATGGTTGACTGCTGAGTATTTCTGGCTTTCAAAAAGAAACTTGGAAAGCTGTAATTGTTTGTACTTGCAAACTTTTCCAATAAAAAGCTGTAAATTTTGCTCAGAGCTGGTGTGGACTGGAGTGTGAACCCAGGCTTTGAAATTGAGAGCAGAGTGTTTTTCTATGACCTCTTTTCTAGGAGCATGGAAGGAAACTACTCAAAATCGAGGGGAAGAGAGAAAGGTGGAGGACAAGGACAGGAAGAAGGAATTAAAATGTGAGTCTGGCAACGTGAGGGAGACTGAGATCAAAAACTGTTGAGAAGAACAGGACTAGATGAGCAGAGAGGACTGCTAGTGAACCAAAAGCGTGTCAATAAGAAATCACACAATGGAATCTCTGATTTCGCAGTGTATTTTTTAAATATAGTGCCATAAGTACCATAACTAATTAATCCTGACTTATAATAGATTTGTGTCTTAGGTTTGAATGACTTCAGTGAGGAAAGCGTGAGCTGTAAATCATCTTTTCCTATGGTTGGGACACAGTTAAGTTTTCTTTGTCTGTTCCCTTCCTTTTCTCCCATTCCGTGAGGGCTAGTTGTTTAAAGCACGAACATGGCTATACTGCTCTGATAACCAAACTAGATCAGCTGTCTCTACGTACTGCTGCAGTGGGACTGTAGTTATACCACATATCTGTGAGACAGTATCTAAAAAGGAGGTTAATATATTTATTGATAAGCATATGCCAGGTTACATAATTTTTAAAAAAGATTTAAAATATATTTTTGTTTCTGTCAAAGCTGCTTCTGTTTTTTAGTTACTCCTAGCAGATTCTCAGAGTAGTTAAACCTCAATGTTTTGGGGTTGGGTTTGGTTGGGGTTTTTTTGCAGTAAATTCTCCATCCTTATTTAACAAACCAATTTCCCACCAAATCAGGCTAGTATCAGATATCAGATTTTGGGGCCTTTTCAATCAGCTAGTAATTGTCATTCATTCCTTCCTGCTCCTTCTGTACTCACTTCCAAGGATGTACATACCTCTCCTACCCTGGGTCTAGTTATTTTGCCAGTGGTCTGTAGGAGACTTCGTGAGAGAAATACAAGTACTTGCCACTTCTCTGGCTACATTCCAACACTCAATGTGAAACGCGTGGCAGAAGCTGTGAATCCCTTGCATCCTCTCACGTTGAATTTGGGTTGGTAAGGGTTCAGGTGCTCCAAGGAGGGCATTTTTAATTTACTGAATGCTGTTCTTGGACCGGAGACTTCAGTGAAAAGAGGAGCTGAAGAGCAATAGGAGTGAATAGAAGGAACTGCAGCTGAACAGGTCTGCTTTAGGCATCTTTAGCTGCATCCTGATGGAGCGTTCCCACAAAAGTTGGTTGTAGATCTTTCAAATTTCTTTCTTTCTTTAGCTTCTGGCGGCAGTTAAAGTTTCAGTATTAGCAGGACAACCACGATGTTTACTCTTTCCTTTTCATTAGGGTATTTTTATGCTGTATGTGTAAATTTTCATTTCCAAATACTTAAAGAAATAAGCAACTATATGAGGAACAAATGGGAATTTCTTAGGGTTTTGTTACATAAGTTACATTGATGAATAACATAACTAGGTAAAAAATATAAATACTTTATATAGCTATGCTATATTTAGTGACTAGTTTTGGATGTACTTGTGCTGGGTTTTGTGTTTTGTTTTTCTGTGAAGATTCAAGTGATCAGATTTTACTGGAGCACTTCTCAGAAAGTAGATTTTATTAGAACGTACCTGACAGCAGAGGAAGTGAAGAAAAAAATGGAGGATGACCCAGTAAAGCTGTGAACTGGGAGAGAAAGAAACACCCCTTGAGATGAAAACAGAGGAAATGAATCAAAGAAATCTTTATAAAGGGGGAGAAAAGGCGTCACAGATTGAAGCATCTATTTAGAATGAATGTTCTATGGCCTCTTCTACAGCTTAACACTTCTTACAGCTTTTTCTTGCCTGGGTATGTCTGTCTGCATCTCTCTGTTACCCTTTCTACAAAGGCTTCCTGTTCTTGGGCCCAGCTACCACCAGCTGGCACCCAGGTCAGAATCTAGACTCCTCTGTTGAGCATCATTCTGCTAATTGATTATCCCCAGTGGCAAAATTTTAAAAGACCACAAGCAGCTTTTCCTGAAGAGCCTACAAAGCCTGCTGGGGCTTAACACTTGCCCCTTCCTAAACAAGCACGTCTTAATTATTCTTAAACAGAGCCTTCTACTCCCCATCTGCTCGCACTGCGTCGTGTTGCCATGGCAGCAATTAATGCTAGCACAGTACCATGCGATAGGAAACTGTCACAGTTCCAGTGTCACTGCTGCTGCTTATAATGAAGAGTATGGTATGGGTGCTACATTCGCTTCTCTTCAGTCCATCAGTAATCCCCCAGTTCTCACACGCTTTCTAAATATATCTGCTAATGGTTCTTCCATCTCATTTGCTCCTTCTTTTAGAAATGCAGGCTGCATCCCATCTGGTCCTGGAGTTTTTGGCAGCCTTTGCACAGTCTAATTTCTTCAGCTCTTTCTTGTTGTTAGTCTGGTTTCCCTCAGCATTTCTTCTTCCTCCTTGGAAAATTAATCTTGGTTTCTGACATCTGCCTCACTTCCCTTGTAACCACTGAGGAAAATAAATTATTTTTGTTTTAGGGATGTCTCTTTCAGTAAAATACTTTGTTCGTTCTTTAGAAGTCTGCAGCCATCTCTATTGTTCACTTTTTGTTTATATGCCATAAATGTCACATTATTTACCTTTGCTTCCATAAGTAACTTTCCTTTCAGATTTGAGTAGTTTTTTCATGTTACGGATATTTAAGCCCCTTTCCTGCTTTTAATTTTATCATGTTTAGCTTCTGACCATAAAGCCATAAGGAATGAAAGAATTAATTACCCTTAAACCCCGAGAGTTGGTTATCACTTTATGTTTTAGGCACAACCATGTCTAAATGCATTTTACAAGATTAATAAGAAATCTTTGTTTAACCATATCAGCACAAGAAAATTTGGGGCATTTCAAAAACTAGATACAAGTATAGAAATGTTAAAAGACTAAAAGATGAGTCACTCATTTTACAAAATTATACCTTCATAAAAAGGAATAAATCTAATTGTTAATGTGTATTTTGTAAAACATTTTGAGATGTGCAGCAAGAGCACATTGTTCACTTTCTTGAGTGGTATTTGATGAAAGTGCAGGCAGACATGTCAACTGGAGGAAACTGCTGAGGGAAAGCAAGCTCCTAATTCTCAAAGTAGAGTGAACATTAAATGTAAGATACTGTAAAATTATTATTACTCTTGGTATTATGGCAAGTACAACCCTGTACTTGCATTTTTTGCATATGAATGATAGTGACTAAAAAAGGATTTTACCACAAGAACAAACCTATTCACACCATAGAAAAAAGGAGTTTGTGACAGTTAGGAAATGTGAAATGTTTGAGGGACTCAGAAGGAGAAAAGGTATGTTTTGTTTGGTTGGCTTGTTTATTTTTTTTTAAATGAGTAAAATTAATAATTTGATGCTGAATATTCAAAAAGGAAGTTGTTTCAATTTCAGCAGTTTCATTAACAGCTGTAGAGGTTTCTAAAAACTCATTGTACTTTATCAGAAATTGTGTGGAGATGATGGAGAGATAAATGGTATTTTTAGTTTTCAGATTACAGAAATGAAATATCATTGCTTTGGGCCCTGGTAGTTGATGTAGTCTCAAAGATTTTGGAAGCACTGAAGGGTTTCCAAAGTCAAAAGAAGCCTGATACGAGCTTTGAGAGTGAAGGAGTCAATATATTCTAAAATTGTAAATACGTATATTGAACAAAAGGGGTGCAAAACCAACTTCTAATTTTTCACATTTCTACTATTTTGGCATTTCTGCCTGGTAAAGTACCAATATGAAAGTGATTACATGCTATTTCAGTATCTGTGATTCATTTCCTACTGAATTCCTACAGCTACTAGATTCAGACTTCTACTGAACTCAATTGATCCCTGTTTATTTACAGTGTCATCAGCCATAATCATTGCAGAAGATTTTAAACCTATGACTTAAAATGACTTAGCAGATTTACCTGGATCCCAGATTGAGAAAACTTAGTTTATGGTTCAACATTTTAGTTGCAATATTTAGTTGCTCGGTGTTGCAAAATCTTTGGGTAGAAAAGCTTTACAAATTTGTAATAACACAAACAGAAATAGACCAGACTCAGTTGGATGCTATGCTTTCTATTTCTACACCATAAAATAATATGGCTTTAGAGGTGAAACTATATATTTTGTCTCTAGATACGTAGTTAAACACTGTTCAGAACAGAAAAAAAAAATTTCTTTGTTTTGTCATATTTCATATTTTATTAGGATTTTCATTCAAAAGCATCTGTTCAGTCTCTTCATTGTAATACTGTTTCATATTAGTAAAGGAAAAGACTGATATCTATAAATAATATAGCTGTATCTATTCAAAAGTAGAAGTGCAAAAACATTTATCCCATTTAAATATGCTATCTAATGTAGTGTTAGATAGAACGACTAAGTGATTGGTTTTCTACCATATAGTAGATTTTACGTAGTCATGAGCAGCAGCAACACTAACTTATCCATATTTATGTTTTAAGAGGCTTAATTCTAAATTGTATGTATCTATTTTGTGCTCAGGAAAGGATGCAGTACATCCTAACATCCTAAGAAACATAGTTAAACAACAATTTTTAATTTAGTTTCTCCTAAAGGGGTTTGTTTTCAAATGTTTTATGGTTACATATAAATTTTCTACTAAATACATGACTTTCATTAACCAGAAGTAAAGAATCATATCTTTGGGAGGGATAAACTAAACAGCTCTGCAAACTCTATCAAAGAAACAAAAAAACAGCCACTGCACCAAAAAAAGTCCTCATCTTCTGAACTGGCCAGACTTCAAGCTTGCCATAGCCGTACTCTTCAGGGGAGTGCTGTACGTGGTCAAGTAGAGCCACCTCCAAAAAGTGGCGGGGGGGGAGAAGGATGCCTTTTCAGTTCAAACACTGAAGAGTGTCTTCTTGGAGTATTCCAGATCCTTGAACTTCTTGTGTGTGTGTGGCAGCCAAACACAAATCGGGTACTGCCTCTGAGATGCTGCAGTAGTGGCTTTATTCCAGAGAGGCCCCCGAAGATACTAAATCCTTTAATTCTGTTCCCAGTATGGCAGGGGAATGGACACGGGCAGTGCAGTCAGAAGGTTAGAAGCAGTCTCTTAGCTTTTTTTAAACTGTGATTTTAGAGGCGTTCTCTCTTTGCTGATTTCCACACTGTTACATTGATTTCCCTAGCATTACAGTATTGCAGGCTGATTAAGAGAAAAAGCAATTGAGTCTTTTGATGTATTTTGATCTCTCTTCAGCTGCTATGTTTGGTCATCAGCCTAGCTTGTTTATTAAGACATCATGTTTGGTCTTGTTGAAGAACAATGTAATTAAAAAGTCAATTTGTTGTCATATTTTTATTTCCAGTTGAGTTGAGGATGGATTTAGGACATCTCATTTCTTTTAACTTGGCATTTTTAATGAAAATTCAGCCCATCAGAATGATTCAGTGGCTTTATTGTACTTCAGGAGACCTGCAGTTTAGGGTAGTACAAGTGCCAACAGCATATACATGTTTTTGACTGTACTTGTAAATACAGAGGTAAATGTATTGGGAAGTTACCGATCCTTCTTTCTGTCTCTGTTATGTGCCATGTGATTTCCCAAAAGAGCTTTATTGTAATATCCACTACTAAAATTTTAAAAGGTATAAAAAGCTATGCTGTATCTGCTTGCTTTACATTTATATTATAATCTGTATAGTCATATTAGCATTCATGTATGTAGAGGTTTGCTTTTTAATATAAATGAGTGACAACTATCGGGAATCAGTAGGAAAACATTTGTGCTTTCTGACGTAGTACTAGTAAAGTTGGAAATAGAGCATAGTGTATGTTAGTCTGCTGTATGTCTAAGAACCGCAGCAGAGAATCAATATTTGCATTTGATTGGAAAAGCAAAAGATTTATGTCTTGTTAACAGAGCTTTATTTGCAATAGGAAAACATAGAGTGTTTTTTTCCTGTACTTTTTCAGACAATAGAGAAAAGAGCAAAAACCTGACTACTTCTTGCATATGTAAGAGTGGATACAACACTAAAAAGGACCTCTATAGAATGGCTCGAGACATTGTATACTTACTCTGATACTGAAGTAGCAAAAGAGTTAGAGATACAGAATATGGGCAGTCTGCCTGTGCTCCCCCCATTGTTGTTCCCCTTACCCTGATAAACCGTCACTTGTTTCTGGAGAGGATGAAGGAGCAGGAAGTTGCTGATGTGCAGAGCTAGAGAGAGGTGTGTGTAGGTTCACGCAAGGCAGGTACACAGACCCGTCTGCAGTGCAGTGGGAGGGGAGGGAGGAGTGAACTCTTGTTAACAGGGCATTTATTTTAGACAAGAAATCTATTTTAGATGAAATGAATTGTGTTTGAAATAATTTTATTTAAAAATAGAAGAAACATTTGCATGAACTAATGTAAAGTATTTTGGGGGGGTGATGGAATTAAGAACGGATACCTCGTTCTTTGTGTAATCAAAACTCATGTGACTTCAGTTTTGTTTGTGCAACAGATGGAAGGAAATGCACCGTTATCCAAAGAGAATCTAATTATCCTGTGTTTGTTGAAGAAAAATACTTTGATTTCAGTGGGATTTGTTTGCTGGGTGAACCACAGTTTAGAACCTGAGTTAGACATGCCTGTGATCAAGTGTTTGGGTTTCCTTATTGCAGCTGCTCTAAAATCTTTCACAATCTTAAGGATTCAGTTCTACCTCAGATATATGAGTTGAAGGTCTTGGAAATTTTAAAGTTCACGTATTGATGGATCTCCATCAAATTATTCTTGTGAGTCTTCCACAGAGAGGTGTGTGCAATTTTTCTTTAAATAGCCACAACTATAATGAGGTTACATTAGAATCTAATTTGGAAACCCCGCTGTGCACACTGAATCCCTGCCTCACAAACTGCCTGATCCTGAGAACGCTCAGGTACTGTTGCTAGAATTTAGCAGTCATGGCTTGCTAACCTTGCTTACCTGACAGAAGCTCCTTCCTTAATGACAAAAGTAAAAGCATTCTGGTGTGATAGCTTTCAGAGATACCACACGATTGTTCATTAATGAGAATAATTGCGTATAAGTAGTTAATTGCTATTAATATGTTGGGAAAGACAGATGCACAATATCTGTGTATCTGACCTTTACAACCTGCTTCTCTCTAATTATGCCCTGCCAGGAAGGGCTGCTTGCGTAGCCTTTTGATGCCTGTCCTTGTCAGCAGGACAACATGAGCTTTTATTTCCTCAGGGTATTCTGCTACAGATGTTATGGAAGGTTAATTTATATGGGGTAGCATTTCACTGACACTTCTTGGAGGTGAATCCTCCCAGCAATGTGACACTTGCTAAAAGTAGTACCTCGTTTACATGGAGGACCCTATTACTGCAGTTACTATGGAAGTATAAATTCAGTCTTATGTACATTTGTTTTAAAGTTACTAGACTTACACTTTGAAAAAATATTTAAATTTCTAATTACTGATTTGTCTGACTGTTTTGTTTAAATACAAATTGGGTTTTTTGTATACAGAACTCATTTAGAAAAATGTCTTCTTTCCTAACCTAACCATGTTCTGCCATTGTCATGGAACATTTTTGAGAAATAGTATTTTATTAGGTAACTTCTAAAAGTTTCAATTTTTACTTCCTCAGAGATTATTTTAGAAGGCAAATTAAACTGGTATGGCTGAGGCAGTTGGAAGCTTTAAATCTGGCTTATGTGGTCAAAATTTTATTCAGAAAGCATTTATGTTTGAAGTGGTTATGATCACGCTGGATATAAACTCTGCTTTTTCCACCTGACTGTAGAGCTGCAGCGGTAATTTTTGAAGCATTTCAAATTGACAACATTTTGAGTGGCATTAAAATAGGTTAGCGCTGTTTGCTTTCTTTCTCTTTCAAAATAATGTTGTAAGTAAGATTTCATGTGCATGGATTTTCTTATTTAGGGAAGCACTGATGTATAAATGGAAATGTTACTGACAAAAATTAGACAATATAAGCTACTGTATAAAACAATTTTTTTGTCAAAAGGACTTCTGTTGACTGCCTGTACATATGGTAAAGATTATCTGATTAACTTTGTTGCAGTAGGAACTGCAGATCTCTGAAAGATTGAGTGCCTATTTTCATGTAGCAAACTTTGTATGAGGTTCTGTGTGTACCAGCTGATACACAGCTTGAAATAGATTATAGACAAAATTTAAACTTGTTCTCTGCTATGAAAATAATTACCAGCAAACTTTGGTTTATTAAAATTGCTGTTGGAAGTGTGTTGCATTACTTGAGTAGTTCAAGAGACAGCTTGAATTTTATCTGCAAGAAAGTAAAGCTTCTCTTCTTGTTCCTCTTGTATAGCAGTAGCCTGTAGGCCAGTGATGTTAAGATGCGTATAAAATGCACTGTTCAAATGAGTGAATATGAGAAAGAAGTATGTCATATTGTCTATTTTAAGTTTTAAATATATTTAATAGCATAGTGTGTTTGGAAGAGATTGACACAGTCAGACACCTTATAGCCCCAGGTTTCTAGCAGGCACACAAAACCTATTCCTTTCAGGAGCCTTTGGTGCAAAGGCGTTGAAAGCAAATGGTAAGACTTTTAGTATGAATTTGCATCAAGGTAACGCCTTTGCCTGATGCGTGTTCATCCTCCCATGGCAAATGGACGCTAAAGCAGGGCAGAGAGTGTAAAGGCTCCCTTTTGAAAGGGATCCAGGTGACTCCAAAATCCTTTTACTTTTTGCTTTGCCAGAATTTCTTCAGCTGTTGCTGCGGTCAAGCACCTCAGCAAAGAAGGGAAAAATAGAAGCAAATATGCCCGAAACCTGCAAGTTAACTTTTGTTGCTGCTCACTGGGGTGGGGGAGAAAAGGGAGGGCAAGAGAGGAATGGGCTATTATTAGGGCATGAAAAGGGTTTTAAGTCTTTTAGATACCAAAATTAATTACTGCAGATCTAGATCTCGAAGTGTTTGCTGCCCTGCTAAGAATGGTAGGGAGATGACATAACCAGCAGAGTAACTAATAAAATTATCTACTTGGACTAAGCTTTTCATTTTCAAATAGGACTGAAAGTTATCTGGTGCTTCATTTTCAAATTATAGCTCAAGTATTCCATGAACTGTAAGAGTCTGTATAGTAGCTTTTGTTTATGCTTCAGGGGAAAAATGCTTTGGTTACCAAGCTTCCTAGAATTACTCTTTGTTCCTTTTAATGCACTTCAGAAGGGTGTAGATGTTAAAAGTGTTAATTAGAATCAAAATAGCAGAAAATGAATAGATGCTGAAGTATCTAGTTTTGACAAATTTCTACTTAATTAACGTTTCTGAGCTGAGAGCATGAGGGCTTTATTACTAAACCAGTCCCCCGTTACACTAAAAAATATTGAAATAAACTGTAAATTGATACTGCTATAATATAGCATTACAGAAATAACAAACACACATTGTTTTATGTAGAATACGACAATGCTGAACTCACTGCCATGTTGCAGTCCTTTAATGTGATCGCACTTGAGGAAGTAATCTGTAGGGCTGTCAGAATTTCCACCTATGCAAACTGCCTTTACTGACAGGGAATTTCTTGAAGTTATTGAATGAAATACTCTTATTATGAGATATTAGAGGAGATTTGATTTGATAGAAGTAGATCTTTCCCTTTATCTGTCTCTCTGTACACCTGTATACAGAGCATTTTGGATTCCAGGGTCCTTGAAAAGCCTGGGAAAGCACTACCAAATCCCTAACTTTATTATTATGATTGTTATTTCCTCCTGTTATGATACAGGAGGGAAACTAAAGGAGTACTTCTGGTCTTTAAATTGATGTTGTTCTTTGTGATGCAAATCCTACTGGAAACACACAGTGCCCCTTTCTGTTGTGCACTCTGCTCTTGTCAACAGCTTTCAGATAATTAGTTTGAAGATACGACTCGCTGACTCTTGGTCAAAGCTGATTGCTAGAGAGTACAGTAGGAGAGAGGCATAATGGTTTCTTCTAAATTAAAACCAATAGCATTTATTATAAACTCAAGTAGCATAATTTTTGAAGTTCTAGTTAGGTTTTTCTACAGAATTTTTTTTATAAAGAAATATACAAATGAAGATGCAGCCAAGCAACTAGTAATAAGTTAATTAAATTACAAGATCTATTTGAATGAAAGCAAGTTAATAGAACTGTAACACGGTCAATAAGATCACATACACCAAGTTTACTTTTAGAAGTTTTCATCTGAAATATTTAGCTTTGAAATTAGAAATAGTTGCGTGTATTTAATATTTATGCCGAGGTTTCAGTTTCCTCTTAAAAAGTTAAATAGCCTCATTAGACCTAGTCAAAATAAATTTTATCTGGAGGAAAGGTAATTTAATTTAATGATGATTGGAATTGAATGGGTTTATATATTTTAGGATAAAACAGAATATAATTTATGATTCTTAACATAAAAGCATTAAAATCTTTAAACTGATGCGGTGCCACACAGCAGGGAATATTTCTGCCTATTTAACATAGAATGTTGCTTTAAACCTAGAGAAAATATTTTTATTCAAACCTTTATTTTAATGTGGGCAAAGGACAGGGAATGCTGAATTAAACAGATCTGAAATGCCAGCACTTTCATTATCAGTCTCTTCTTGGCAGAAATAATTTTGAAAGTGATGTAATTGGATCATGTAACAATCTCTATTACAAGGCAAATAATGGGAAGCTAAATTTTGTTGTTTCTTGTGCACTTGCAAACTGTTAGTTAACAGTGTTGGTTTGATTGCCATTTCTGTGTAGTAAGTTTTTAAAATGGGCTAATTTTAAAATTATGTGTGTTATCTATTTAATTCTATCATGTGTAATTAAATGAAGTTTGACTTTTATCTTCTGATGTTTTTGTGTTGTATACTTTATAGCTGAATAAATTGCAAGAGTAGACGGGATCAATAAATTAATGTACTATGACCTCTGGAAATAACAGCCCAAACAACCTTGATCATGAACTTTCTTTGGAGCTGTGACGTATAATCCAAAATATTTTTAAAAATATTTTAAAAAATGCAATCTGGTGTTGCCTTTGTGGTGAACACTCCAGCATGCTTATAGATACAGTATTCCAACGGTTAATAAATCTTACCAAAAATTAGTATCTTAGTCTAAATTTGTCTAGTTTTGGCTTTCCACTATTACTAGCTGCTTATGCTTCTTTTTACTTAGTTGAAGAGCTGCACTTTGGTTTTGTTCGTGGTAGGACATTGTGTTCGCCAGGGGTTTGAGGTAGAGCTGGCCAGCTTTCTATTATAGTCAACTGGGTAGAGAAGCTCAATATGCTTTTAAAGCCAGTTTTTCTTGGAATATAAACTATAATAGTTACCTTTGACAACGGAATGAGAGAAGAGAGGATAGAAATTTTTAAAGGGTTTTTATATGAATCTTCTCAGAACCCAGGTAGCTTTGAGGGGAATCTTTGCTAGCTTGCCTTCCTTAATAATTTTCTAAGTGGCAGCACACCACCCTCTGTCAGGTTCCTAACACAGTTTCCCCTGTGCAATGTGCAACCTGGCTGGTACTGCCTGCTCTGCCCGCTCCTCCAGCTCTGCTCCATGCAGACCCTCTGGTCCACCTCTTGCAGTCCCAGTGATCTTCCTGCCTTCAGTAGGCCCAGGTGCTCCGTTAAGACCAAGCTCTTCTGGGAGAGACTCCAGTTAACACAGGTGCTTCTTAATGCACACAGCACCACGCTGAGCAGAAGAAAGAGACACTGCCCATCAGGTCTTTTAGTCTATGGACTGTGTGATTTTAAGAGATTTTTATTTTTTTTATCTTAGATTTCTGATTACAGAAGCAGTCAAAATTTGCGTGTATTTGTTCTGAACGTTTTTTTTCCTGGATGAATGATTGAGAATACAGAAAACAATTGTATCAGATACATTGAAATATAAAAATACCAATTAGATCATTAAGAAAAAAATGAGTAATAATTTAAAATACTTTAATAATAACAACAACAACATATCATTACTACTACTTGATTTAATGAGAAGTAATCCTGTATTCTTAGGATTATATGTTGGTAAACTTCTGAGTTTCTGCAAAGCTTGTAAGAGAGTATATACACAGACTATTATCTGTTACTCAGTATAACAGATCTTAAAACTTCATCGTACCTACTATTAGGGAAGTGATTATTTAGGGGAATAGGTAAGAAATGAATGTGCAGTGCTTTGGCTATCCACGTAAGTTTCCCGTGAGCACACTATTAGACATAAAAATGTTATTTATCCCTTGGTGAAATGAGATGAGCTGCTTGTCTGGATTGTGGGGAAAGAGAATGCACGTGTGTTTATTGTGGAGAAGCTAACTTCACAGAAAAGTCAGAAACCTTCATCCTAATTTCAGTATCTGTCTGATCCAACAGGTAACTTGTGTCTGTTCCCCAGATAATCTTGCATTAACTTAATACGGGCACAATTGCTGATCTCACCACTTCATAATGCCTGGTGCTCATAAATTTTTCAGTTTTGCTTCTGGTTGTGTCCTTCTGCATCTCTGCCAGGGAAGCTAGAAATTCTGTAGAATAAATGATAATGAATGTTACTATGTGTAGACCACGTAATCCAAAGCTTTGTGAACAAAATACCTTGCTGCAAGTTTTTAATCTACTTATACAGTAGTTTACAGCAACAAGCACATTTGCCTCTGGCTATTCTGGCTGCTTCACAAACTATAAATGTGTGTATTAAAATGTATATATTTTAAACTACGTTAAATATATGCATACATATTTAATGTGGTTGGAAAAAGTCTGTGGTATCTAATGTCAGACTACAGTGTCTCAAAAAAACTTGCTTTCCACAAAATATTTCAATAATGTTTAAAAAAAAAAAGTTCATTCAAGGATGACCTTATGACCTTTCAGAGAAAGACAGGACAGGAAAAAATACATAAATGCAGTATTACAGGTGCAGAGGATTCTGCAAACTTGCCAAGCAAAATGAACATGTCAATTCCTGATTTTTCTCAAAGTACTCTACACAGTAGTGTTGAGTAATATGTTTCTTCAACACAGAAGGTAACATTTTCTAAGTGTTAGTGTCTTGACTATCAAACCACTGAAAAACATGAGTGGAAGTAGTGATTGAAACGTCAGCAATGAAAAGAAAATCCTGTTTTGTATATATCTCCAAAATGGAAGTGTGAGGAATGAAATAAAAGCTTTCTTCTAGAAATATGGTTTCATATGGTCTTACCTGATACAATATTTACATCACTTTTGGAGGACTTTAATTACTTTGCATATAAAGACTTCTTTCTCCTTGTAGTAGCAAGTCATTCTTCAAACCCTGTTTAATGCATGCTCTTCCTTTTTACTGTGCTCCTGATTTATTCATGTGCAGTAGTTATTTTGCTTTACACATTTGCCTGTTTTCTTCCATATAGCAGGCATAAAGGTATGTGCACCCCCTTGGTATCAGGTATGGAAAATGTAGGGATGCTATGTATTTGATATAATTGCTTATGGCTAAAGTTTTCAGTGAGTCAGCTTTCACGCAGTGGTGTTTGATGTGAGGTTGTGTTGTATTTTGACATTCAGTTCAAAGTGAAAGTGCAAACTACTCCTGGGAAGATGGCTCATTCTGGGATGGCTTATTTATCCTTGAAACTTTTTCTTCAAATGCTTTAAGGGGCTTTGTAACAGAAAAACGCTCTTTATGTGCTTTAGTCAGCAAAACAAAGGGGTGTTTGCCCGTAAGAAGCGGTACAGTAATATTCAATATGTTGCCAAAAGAAACTTTTGAAGCTCACTAAACTCAAGCTCACAAGGCTGGACCTGCAGAAATCTGAAGCAGCTCTTCACTTACGTATTCTGGTATATAAATTCTTGATTCATGCTCTTTGCAAATAATATGGTCACATGCATGAAGGTACTTGAGAAGTTATATGGCCTCAAAGTTCTCACTTCACATCTATGAAAAAGGCATTTGGTTGAAGTAGCTTGCTTGAGGCAAAATTGCTGGTCATCAGCAGAGCCAGACTTGGGAGGCGGACATACTACCCTGCGGAATCTTTGTTCCTTTGGCTTTGCTTCCTTCCAGTGTTGCTTAGTACGTGAGTGTTGCTATATCAGAAATATATGTGCTAGTATCCTGTGTATGACTTATTGCTAGTGGCGTAAATGCTACAGAGGAGGTCTTAAAAGTTGAATTATGATAAATGCTCTATGATGGAGAAATCCAGTACTTGGCATTCAGTAATACACATGAAATGCTAGGTGTTATTAGGAAAGAAATACAGAACAAGCCATAATATATTGTTACGTCTGTCACAGTTTAAACCCACATGTTGGATGTTGAATGTAGTTCCAATTACCTCACTGGAAAAGTGTAAGAGAAAAGTGGCAGGAATAGCGATAGGTATGATGACTCTCTGTCTCGAATAAGACAGATCCAATTTTACAAAAGGCATTTCTGGCCTGAAAAAGGTCAATAAGGCGTAACTATTCATAATTTCTCTTAGCAAAAGGTGTGACCAAGTGAAATGGCAAGCTTTAGAACAAAGCAAGTATTTTTGGGACAGCTCATAATGACATTATGGAACCTGTAGTAAGGAAGCTAGTTTAACCATTTTTTATCTGAACTTCATGTCTACCGTTTTGAAGCATCACTTCAGGCACTGGTTATCAGGAAAACGTTACTCCACCTGCATGGGAGTTAGCACTTCCAAAGTGCACACTAACTTGTTGCATCCCTAGCTGAAAGATTTAGAGGTGCTCCTCTTTCCCTATAGGCATCAGTTAATTTTGGACATGCGAAATCCTGGTGTGTGGCCACTGGGTAGGTACCTGCGCGGTCTTAACTGTGCTGGGTCGCAATGCGTATCAGTATTGTTACTGACAAAAGTCTTCATCCTTGACACCCACAGAAAATTGTCATTTGAGAATACTGTTCAGATTTTTATATAGCACAATCTTTACAGAGAGCTGTGGGGATTAGGCTTCTGTTGGTGGAATTGTCCAGTGTTTGACTTCACTTGGAGGGCTCTGATGATCATCTCTGGGTAATATGTGGTAATAGAGGAGGATAGTATTTAGAATTATCCAGAAAGTGAATATTAATAACATGGAAAAGAAATCAGAGTTACTTACCAGTAAGAGTTCAGGAAGAGTTTTCTGTCCACCTCCATTCTTTTGCAGTTTGGACTTTGTTTTCTTGCTTGAAAGGAAACAATATAGCATGGTCTTTGTACAGACACAGAACAAAAAGAAGGGCTGGTTAATGAACTGGAATATAGGTATTCATTAGGCACAAAATGTTTGGCCTTGAAAGGTTGTAATGCATGATTACGTACTGTATGAGTATGTGAATGTCATATATTGGTCATAATCTTAGAGTTTTTTGAGAATTTCACTCCTTCAGTCTTATTATGTATTATAATGTCAGATGCATAGTCCATGCAGACACAGTCCACATAGACACAGAATGACTGGAAGGCAAAGTTTCCCTGTTCTTTGTTTCAAAAGTAATTCACCTTTGAATTAACGAGATGTTAGTTCTACTGAAGAACATAAGTCTTCTGCGATCCTGCATGTCTTTTCCTTTTATTTATGCTTTGTTCAGTGATCTGATCAGTGAGATGAAGACCTGTATAGATACTTGGCCTGGCAAAGAAGTCTCTAGAGGTGATCCCTGTATGAAATAACCCAATATGCTTAATTTCTTTATCTCAAAAAGCAATGTACCTATCTCAGACATGAATCTTTGTCTAGATAGTAAATCTTACTTTTGCCTGTGGGCAAAACACAATGGAATCACTTCAAACCATTTGCAATACTCTAGAAAAAATATGCATTAAAGCATAAATATGTGGAATGTGTATATAAATATATTATTCAAAGAAACATTAATAGAATTATGATAATCTTTTTTTCTTTCACTATATTAATCCTAATACTTTACGTTCCTTTTAATGCTTACAAGTTAAGACAAAAGGGCTGGAGATTAAGCAGTTGTGTTAGTTGAGTCTGAATGTGTTGTGGGCAGAGCGAACAGCAGGACTTTGTGTATCTGGCATCTCTCTTCTGTCTTCTTTGTTGTTGCAGCTGAAGGAATTAAATAAGCCAGTGCATTTGTTTTACTTAGTAAAAAGATAAGCTTCATAAATATTGGTGACTGGCAATCTGGTTAGTCCTTGAAGGCATATTACTCCATTTCTGTTTTATGTCAATCTGAAAATTCTTATTTTGCAATTCTTCATCAGCATTGGCTGCATTATGGTTGATAATTTCCTGTGTTCTGTAACCTAAACACTTCTATGATCACTCAGTAGAAGGAGGAAATGAGAGATATTTGGTGCTGTCTTGTTTTTGTTTCAAACTGTGTCATTTTACTAAAAAGTCTTACTACTAAAATTCATATCTGGAGAAAACACCGAAGAATCTTATAGTTGATTCTTATTCTTTTGAGGGATGATATTCAGTACTGTTTCTCTGAGCATCATTTCTGCTTTAATCTAATGTTATTCTATTTGAAAATTTCAGTCATGCAAATGAAAGGCAGATTGTTCTTGCCTGCGAGGGAGCGTAGAGGGGGAGCCTCGTGTGGCTCTGCCCTTCCCTTGGTTCCTGGCATGGCTCTTCAGATCTGCCATAGCAGGGGACCACTGCAGCCTTTTTTACATTGCTGCGTTCTGCCAGCTTTCTGAAGGAATAAAGAGTTATCAGTTGAGAAAATGCTTGAATTGTAAATTTATTTTTGACTCTTCTCCAAAGTTTTGGGAAGTCCAGCAGGGAAAGATGCCTATATCAAATGTCTAGGTGTGGTCCTAAGACTGTGAACAAAATCATAGTGAATTTCCCAGGACACTGTTTAAACAAAGCAACATCATAGTTTAGCTGAACTCAAAATCACAAATTATCCTTCATTAATTGGTCTACTTATAAATTAATTATTCAGTCTGGTGTAGACAACATTTTTGTTTATGACTGATAAGGAAAATGGGAACTCTGTAAAAGTTTAGTAAGAAAACAATAGTATGAAACTAGACTGTTTCCAAAATCAAATGGTGAAAATAGCACATACCCTTCTGAAGAGGATTTTTCATCAATAAATTTCAAACCACTCTGCAAAAAGGTTTTGTGTTCACATTCCCGTTTTACTGGTAGTCTGGCTGTATGTGTAAATCTGTAACTAAATAAAGCCAGAAAACTTTGATGGAGAAGGAGTCTGGCAGAACCTGGAGACTTTGTTAGCATGACCCAGTCCCTAAACTTTCAGTGAGGTTTTGATTCATGATCAGGCAGAATAAGATAAGGAAAGATAAGGTTGTTCCTTTGTCTTTTCCACTACAGCTGGTTTTGATGCTATGGTAGGAATTTCAAAGACCAGCTCTAGCTGTATTAAACTCAACTGTTTAAATTCCACGACATAGACTTAAAATTCACCAGCTTTTTTTGTAGTCTTGGATGAGGCTTTTTAACTTCTGTTATGTGATGATCAAGCAGCCTATAAAGTCCTTTATTTTAGCTGAAATCTGAGATTCACATAATCATATATTCGTAGAAGGTGAGACTTCTGTAAAGAAACAATGATGATTAAATAGAAACTGGTAAGATTGCTTGCTGTTGCAATGTATTCCTACAGTCAAGTGTCCTTCACCCCTGTCTTTCGGGAGTACAGCAAAGATACTCTATTAGGCTCTGCCCACGGTCTCCCTTTGCATTGGAAATTTTTTTCTCCTTTTGGTGAGGAGCTGCCGTGAAGGCTTTATCTTAAAATAGTTTTATTCTTAAAGACAGAAGTTATGAGAAGGCCAGGAGAACCTATTTCATGTGATCTGAACCTCAAAATTATTGAAAAAACCAAATTAAAGACGCAGTCTAAGGTCATGAAGAGAATTAAGCTAGTTTATTATTCCAGGTGCAAGATGACATCTCAAATTGTGAGTTGTTATATCATTTTAAATCATTGCCTCAGAGCACAGCTAATTAGTTTTGTAGAATTAGTTTAGGACTATGGTAACATTTAATTAGGAAGTCCTATTAGCATTTCGTCTTTTGAGTGCTTTGTATAGAATATCAGCTTTGACTTCTCCAATTAATTCTGCTAACTCCATGTCATAATAAATCAATTGGCTTCGCTTTTTGCTTATGTACTAATTCTTAGTGGCTCTAAAGCTTTTGGAGCTTAGTGGTATTAATGCATCTTCCTGCATTCTAGAAATATTTTATCTTGTTTATATGCTGTAGCTAGAAAGGTAAAGAACACAATACTGTAGTTTTAAAGCAGCATTAAGTTGTCATAGCCCTTCAGTGTCTGACGCTTGCCTTTGGTCACTGGGTTAACTGCCTCTCACACTCTTTCCCAGTAGTTTCCTACTGCTCCTGCAAGTACCTCACACTGAGCTCTCAGAGCAAACATTCAGTAGCTCACTTTCTGAGGAAACTTTTAATGTGGAAATTAGACATACTTAATTTCATGAATAATGTATATCTAACTTCATCTACAATGCTTCATAGTGCAGTGCTGGCTCTCCATCATAATCCACAGTGACCACTCCTTCAAAGGGTTGCAGATAAGTTTCTTTTTCCTGCTGTACTTGTGCCAATGTTAGAAAAGACATGTTTGTGATAAAAATCATTAAGCACACTAAACATCTTTATTTTTTTATATGTGTTAATCGATGTTTTTACGCCTCTACACAATACAGGAGTGTTAAAATAGTTGAAATCTTATTTTCTTTCAAAATATGCAATGGAGGTATAATTTAACCCTTAGATGAATCAATTGGGAATTTTTCTGTCAAGTAAGGCTTAGGCTGGTGAAAAGGGAAACTATTCAAATTCTTGTTTTTCATTTGAAAAACACTAAAAAAGATCCAACCATTTTGGTTTTAAGGTTGCCCAAAATATTTATAGCATATGCATTGACGGAAGACAACATCTTGTGAGAACAGTGACCTGAAAGATTGTAAACTCTGGGCATGCGTATGGAAAAAGATGCAACAGAATTTCTTCTAATTTCACATAACTCAATAGGAGTATGAGCGTTACATGGCACATATATGTTAAGATGGCCACGTATTAAGCACGTGTTTATTCTTGGCCTCCTATTGCTTGTGTCTTTCTATTTCCCTACATATTCAGATTTCTGTCTGCCCACAGTGGGCCAAGTTTTTTTATGTTTAAAGCAATAAAATGATAGTTAAGCTAATGCAATCAAGTTAATGGCTGTTTTGACATGTTTTGAAAAGAGGCAAAAGGAGTAATTAATATAATGGGTAGTTGATATGGAGGAAGCTGCTTAAATTATAATTGTTGTTTAAAAACCAAGTAGTTACATGTATCCAGAATTTTATTCCCCGACTTGTACAAACTCGTGATACATGATATTCACAAATACTTTTCCTCTTTAAGATACCCATACCCTCATGAAAAGGGATTTAAATTGTTGTAAGACTACTAAGAGCGTGTGATGAACGTAGGAGATAAATGGATGATTTTGAAATGGCTGGAGAAAAATAGGTGATAGTCAAGTCTAGTTTTGATATAGCTTTCTCTTACAGCGTGAGACTCAGGATGTTGTCAGGTTAAAGAATACTCTACTTTCTTCTTTAAAATGTGTAAAATGTTACCATCCATGTAATCGCATGTCAGGCTGGAACTTCTTGAACATCTAAACGGTATTTTTTTCTTGTTTGCCTCTTGCAGTGAATAATAATAGGCTGTTTGGGTTTTTTTCCAGATAACCTTTTTCATGCTGCTGTCTGCAGTGTGCGTAATGCTGAACTTGGCTGGTTCCATTCTCTCTTGTCAGAACGCTCAGCTGGTGAAGTCCCTGGAAGGATGTCAGTTGGTGAGTAATGAAAAACAAATCTCTTAGGGCAGTGGATTTTATTTTTCATTTGTTTGGGCTTTATACACATATTCCTTCAATTTTCAAAACTGTGTGTATTTAGTAGAGCTATCTATAGGCCTTACAACGTGAAAAAGCATGTTGGGAAAAGATTGAGAGCTAAAGTACTCATGTGTTTCTGGTGTTTTGTTACCTCAGAAAGTAAGTTGTAATATTAGAAAGACTTGCTTCTTAGTGTTGTGGTACAAATGACCCTTAAACAGAATTGGTGGAATACAAGCCACATCAAAGCAGTGCAGTCATTGCCATTTGATGTCAGCAGTATCAGGATTTTATCCAATAGCCAGTGTATTTCACAGATGCACTGATTTGGTATGTGTATGTTTTATTTGCCAACCTAAATTAGTTCTTTTTTTAATTTCTAAAGCAAATATATGTTACTTATGTTAAATAAAATACAGAATATACAGAATAATAAAAATTATCACAATGTAGCATGCTCTAAATGATTAAAAGGTATCAGTATACCTTAAGTCTTTATGTTTTTATCTCAGGAAAAAAGTACGTATACACTGAATGTATATGTAATGTACATACATTGTATGTATTTTCTGACTTAAACTTACGAAGATGTCTAAACTCATGTCTAAAATTTCTGATTTAAAGAATAAAACCATGATCCCCCCCATAAATTCAGGAAACAAATGACATTAAATTGTAAGACTGACAAATGGACTGGAGAACATTTATGGATATGCATCAGTGTTCTTTTTAGTATAATCTGGCTGTCAGTAGACCAGTCAAACTGTTTAAATTGTATGAGTTTATGAATCATAGGATTTATGAAGCAGTAGGAATATGTGCACAAATGCACCCCAAGGCATCGATTTGAATGATAAAGAGAAAAGACATTTTCCTCTCTAATGCCAGCAGAAGACTCCACAAAATGCTTGTGCACCTCTTCTATCCAGCCATTGTTTTCCTCCTTTGTTCTAAGGTTTTCGTCCAGTAGAACCCTTCAGGCTTCTGTTTGCACACAATATATTTAATAAAACTAAGTTAAAATAATATAAAATGTTTTGGCAAATATTTTGAAAGGCACATGAAATGTACACAACAGGAAACCATTCGGCTGTGACCTGTCACATGCCTTCACCTTGTTTAGTCAGCTTTTAAGCCTGTGTTCTGTTTTCCTGTCACCCCTCCTGTTTGAGGGGGTGTCTGCAGACCTATCAGTTAGGTATTCTGCAAAGCTTTCTACAGTGCTTGCGATTTCCGGGTGTGACTGGGGTAAAGGCTTTATAGAACCAGGTGGATGCAGCCAGATAGCTGACTCAGTGGAAAACCAGCAGTGACCCAAAGAGAGGAAGGGGGAAGATTTTCCCTATCAAATATTTGACCTGGGAAACTCCTGATAAAGTTCCTGGCTCTCAATTTGATGGGGAGTTGGGGTTGTGCTGCAGAGCTGGAAAAATCAACTGGTGGAACTGTGGCGGTGTGCTCTTCCCTTTGGAGTGCTATTGGAAAATAGCTTTTTTGTTGTGGGGTTTGTTGTTCTTTTTCATGGAAAAAAAAGAAGTATCAGAGGTATTTTTTGTGGAAGATCTTTGGAATGAGTCTTACTTAATTTGTTTTGAGGTCTTTGCTTTGATATTAGGACTATTTAGAAGTTACTTTAAGGGACTACATTTATATCAGAACTTCCCATGAAGACTTACAAAAATGGCCAAATGGAAGAAAGAATAAATAATCTCTCGAATGCTTTCCTAACTGTATAATGCAATGATATAACTATATTATGTGACCTATCTGCTAGAATTTTCAAACACGATATTTTGACCTGGAGCATTGTTGTGATGAATATTTTAGGCTTGTGTCTAGACATAATGCGCTGCTGGTTGATACATAGTGTTCCATATTCTCAAGCAATGCCATCTTGCCACTTCTGTCATGTAGGACAGTAACAACGCCCTAAAGGAAAAAAAAAAGGAAGGAACATTGGAATTTTGGAAACATGAATTTACCTCTTCCTCATTCAATAGCTCCTTGTTTGATTTGTCAGCAAAATCACCTACAATTTCTGTACTGTTTGATACATAAATTATTTCAGAACCAACATGTTCTTAACTCTATGTACTGTTGTTGACATTTAATTGACTATAGTGATAAATGGAAAAAAATGTGTGTGTATGTACATCTGGCTGAGGGGAGCCATTTGTACTTGTGTGTGCAGTCTTTCACCTCTGACTCAGTAGTAACCAGTGTCATTACTGACACGGTTTGGACAGATGTCCAGTACGCTGCGGGAATAGAATTTAAACAGCAGACCCTGTCCCAGACGGAGAGGAATGCATGTAGCAAGAACAGTACCATCGGTGCTGTGGTGGCTTAGTGCACACATGGCTTTTGCTGCGTATGTACGTCTGCTTTTCTAGTTCCTTTGAGGCAGCCATTAGCAAACAGAGCTACTCAGCAAAGCCCACTGAAAAATCCCTAAGCCTACAATTCAGTTGCTTACTCCAAGTACTGATGTTGGGGACTCTGTAGGTGCTTGTTGGAGTCTACATTTAAACACGTTGACAGGATTTATCATTTAATAATACCACCCAGCCATATGTGATCTCCGTTCCGGGATGTATTGTGATAATCTGTGTTAGGATTCCTCATAGGCCTTTGCACCAAGCAGAAAGATTCAGACTAATGAAACGAAATCTTTTAATTTATCCTAATACAAGCTATAATAGAGGTGTAGGACAAAAGGAAGAAAATCAAGTTAATGAGAATCAACCAAGTGGCATTGTAGGGACAGAAAGTTGAAATAAGCAAAGTTCTGCTCAATTACCACATTCACAGACAATGAAAGGATTGGCTTCAGCCACTGCTTAGATGTTCACTACCAAGAAAAAGACCGAAGTCAACAGAAAGTCATTTCAGTCTTTTAAATGTTCTCTTCAGTGACCTCTCTTGTGGTCATGAACTCCACGTCTCCTCTTCAATTTTTGTTAGAATCACCACCTCTAATAGGAAAACTACTGCTGCCGAAGTAAGCAGTGACTGAGCTGTGCAGCTGAATTCTCAGATCATTGGTGAAAATTTAAAGGAATAAATTTGTTTCGGTTAAGGTGAAATTTAGAAGAAAAAAAAAAGCTGGTTCAGGAAGAATTGCTTTTTTCTTTCTTTTCTTTTTTTTTTTTGTTCTGTTTTTTTCTTTCTCCAGCCTTTTGAAGAGAAAAAAAAAAAGTGTTTCAGTTCTTTGGGATGTTTTCCACTTGGAAGTTTAATGTTTAATTTAACGTTTAATACCCTGGATTCAGTGATTTTCATGGGATCACATTTGATCTGAACTTTAAAGTAGCCTTGGGTTCTTTACCTGTGTATTTGCCCCCCTTCTTCCCTCCTTTGTCTGGCCTGCTCTAGTCTTGTTCTAATCACCAGCGAGGGACAGGCGTGGTATCAAAGAAGTGCTTTCAGTGGGCAGGCAGAGGGTTCGCAGGTGGAAGCATGCATGTCTTTGGGTGGCATTTTGAGGATAAGAGGTTTGGTGGGTGGCCACGTAGGACCTGCCTGAGGAGGTGCTTTCCCCATTTCATCTCTTGTGGCAGAATTCAAAGGAAACCTTTGCTTGTTTCTCCAGGTTAATGGAAGGTTGTCACTTAAGCAAGAATCTTGCAAATAGTGTTTTGCATTTTTTCCAAAGCCAGTGTACTTGGCTAGTGAATTAGAAGGCAACAGTTATGGTTCGTTTGTACTTCTCTGAGCTTTTCATTCCTGCTGCAGATGGAATGTGCAAATTTTCCTCTGCCCTAGTGAGCTGCTGACCTGGCAAAAGAAGATAAAACAAATGTTCAAACTGATAGTTTAAACTTTCAGAGCATGATGAAAAATACTATGTAGCTTTGCCATAATGTGTTGTACTAGATGAGGGCAATTTAATTTAATTGTGACTGTTTATCATATCATAATTGCTTTAAAAAAATACAGTTTCTTCTGCCCAGACCTTGCTTTTTAGATTTTCCTTACTCAAAATCACATTTCAATCAGACTGGGGGCTTGGATGTGAACACATTAAATTGCCATGTTGAAGTGCTTATACCTCTGAAATTCTAGAGTTCTGTTCTTGTAGGCCATCACTGGGAGAGATGCACTATAGTGGACAATACTGCTTTGTGATTAAGCACAGGCTTTGACTCAGAAGTTGATAATGTATTACATTGAACGTGTTTAATTATTTTGTTGCTGGTTTTCATTCAAAAGGGAAAAATATCAGTTTCTTAACAGCTTGTTCTAAACTTGTATTTCATGTCAATTCCTTAGATGGCTCACTTCAGAGTTGTAGATCTGTGCAGTCCTGCACTGTGTGCCTGGGTGTACATTATCAGAGAGCTCCAAATCCTTTGATTGCCTTCTAGGATACAAATTTACTTTATGGTGATGCAGCTCTAGGAGTCAAAATCCAGCTTTTGTAGATGTGCAGTTTGAGAAGTAGTTAACATCCAATGTAACTGTACCAGACAAAAAGATACTAGTAAATTTCCAAGCACAGTACAGTATAAAAGTCAAATTCAAAATAAACTCTTATTTGCTTGTAGTATTTCCGTCAAACTCACGCTGAATGCATGATTTTAAAAGTGATAATAGTATCTACTGTATTGTGGAGTTTAAGTTCAGAAGCATTTCACATGTAGAGGAGTAGTTTGAAGAAAAAGAATGAGACAAGGGTCCTATTTTCCCTGGGGATTTATTGTAGATTCCGTAATATATATTTTTGTGTGAATATGTAAAATGTGCTCACCATATGTTAGCATTTTGAATGTGTAATAGTGTTTATGCTCTTTATCCTGCAGCTTAGCAACATGTAACACTGAGGAACAAAAAAATACCAGTAGCTTTAATGGCTTGTTATGAAAATTTAATTGGAATTTTTTCCCCCGTGATTAGCTGTAGATCCTGCAGCCAAAACCTCAAGATAGTGTTTTAAGTCAGTGAGAGTAGGATGTGTGCAGAGCAGCTACACACTCAAGCTGTTCATTAATGTGTGTATGAGAAACAACATTTCTGCCATATGAATTTCTTTTTCAAAAAAATTAATCTCTGAAAATTGTGCTTAGCATATGTGGGTAGAGAAATTTGTATATTTTAATTTATATTCTACTACTGCAAAAGACAATTTTGTTAGTGATGTTTTATTTCTTAGTTTTTGTTCACTTATTCATTTAAAAATAAATGCTCTAGTTTTAATCAAATTTACAGCTGCTTATTATTCAGAAAAGTAGTGGTAGTGTCTGTCTCTGCATAGAAAGATTACTTATAATTTATTTTTCAGTTGTACAGCTGAAATCAGCCTGTGGTTGTAGTAATGTATAAAGGAAGACTCCTTTTTCCCTGCGTTATGTTTGGCTGGAAATGACAAAGTAAGGAAAAGCAAAGGAAGGTGCAGGTTCCCGTAGAGATGAGTGGCATTGCTCAGTTCCAGAACTGACATTTCTTTGTATTCGTTTTGTGCTGTAGCTACATTCAATTCTGTGCATATTGAAAAAAGTTTTTAAAATTCTAGGAAAATATACGTACTTATTTTTGTTCTTATTCACTTGTTTTTTTTTTTTCTCTTGATATTTCCCTACCACTGAACTTTAGTCCTTACTGAATCCTCCTGCTCTTTCTTTTTGCATAAGCTGCTATAATTGACTGAAGTTCCTTCCCATCAACATGCCGGTGAGGTTTTCTTGCACTTCACTGCCTTGTTTTCAGCTTTTGAACTTTTATATTCTGTTTTGAAGTTTTTTCCTGCTGTTTTTATGTTCCCTATAAAAAACCCTGGAGGTTGATTCAGAAGAAAAAGTAAAATCTATTACAACTGTCACTAGATGTTTTACATTTGTAATAAGGAAAGGGTAGAATGCAAAGTAACACTGTTACTTCATCCCTATCTTATCCTTTTTGGTGAGAATGTGTGTGTACTCAGCAGTCACTTCTTTTTTAAGCCACCTTTAAAGACTAGACGGAATTTGATGAATTGATACGGATGAAAAAAGTCTGGTATGTGCACATTTTTGTTACTTTATTGTAAAATAGGGGGCTTTGTGTGTGTGTGTATTTATGTCTATTTTTAGTAAGTCAGAATTCTCTCTGTTCTTTGCTGTTGTGGGATCCTTTACTTTTTTGATCATTTGCTACATAAAACTCAGATTTTAATGGTTTTTTTTATCACTTTTGAAGTAACAGTACTGCTTTTTGGCAAGACAAAATAAACTTAAAAGACAGTTTATGCATATAGGCAGCTCAGGCCGATGTTTGAGATCTTAAATATGGTTTGGATGAGGGTGCACTGTGCAACTGTCATAAATATGAAAGTACACAAGCTACACTGTGATTGCTGATTGTGCGTGCTAGCATGAGGAAGAACCACAAAGTGGAATGCAAATATATACAGGATGGTGGAGAGTATGCGCAGGGGTTGGAGTGAATGATGCTTTACTCTTGAGGCCTGCCAACCAGAAAGAGATTTAAACACAGCCGAGATAGGAGAAGGAAGACAGTTCTGGAGGCGCTGCTGGTGTAAGCGTGTCTGAGGCTGGCAGCACCAGCCCTGCAGCTGGAAGGAGTGATCCCAGCTCCTCCCTGTACCAGTGTAGCTCTGTTGTTTTGTGCTGCTCTCTGTATTTATGAAGCCACACAGCGAGTGGCATTTGAGGGCTGATCTCGACTAAAAATAAACCACTCCCACACAAGAAAAGAGAAGTTATTTTTGCCAACGTTTAGGTGACAGGGTAGCTGCATGAATCCTTGATCCTGTCTGCAAAAGTGTGAGATGGCAGTAGGGCAGTGATGAGCACGAGGGCTCTGAGCTTCTTCCAGCTGCTGCTGTTGAAAGCACAGATGTGATGACATGCTCAGCCTTTTGTACTGCTCCGTTACACAAACACAAATGAGCAAAGATGTCACTTCACAAACATCTGAAGGAAAAGGTGCACAATAGGGCATACTGTTAAAAGCTCTGAACAAATGTATGTCTAAGACGAAAATAGAGTTTTGTTTTGCAGTCTGGTTGCAAATCTTAGGTGGTTTTGAATATGCTATGATTTTTAAGATGTCCTTATGTTTTGCAGGAACTTTCGTGTAAGCAATTATCTTTTGACTATTTTTACAAACTGAAATAAAGGGAGAGTTACTGGGCTGTACAAAGTCCATGGAACATTCTTCAGAATGAATTGAGAATCTCTCATACATAGGGAGTCTTGACCAAGAAAGTATTTCTCTTTTCATCCTTATTTCCGTGACCACCTGTTCATTATGTGAGATAAAAGTAGGCTTGGGATCTGTATTTCGTATTAGAAATGTCAAATACATCCCATTGTGAGTCAGTGACAATCTTTCATTAAACAAGGCAGCATAAATCAGAGAATGAACGATCTTGCAGTAGATAGCTTTGTCTGAAGTCCACTTTCCTCATTATAAAAACTTTTTAGCAGCTGAAGACTATTGATTTGCTGTGTGCCTGGTGCTGGTATAGCAGGTGTGCTGTAGCATTCTGGCTGATGAATTTGACATAGCTCTAAATTCAAAGTGTAAGTTTTGAACTTCCTGTGTAGCGTTTATCTAACAATTGATACCATTTGTGACATTCCCAGAGAGATTTGGGAGCAAGACCCTCCCCAGGGGCATTCAGTGCTTTGTATTCTCCATTGATTTGAAGAGCTGAGGTTATCTGATCATAAACCATGTCATGGGGTTTTGCTCAGATCTTTCAGTTTTTAAAAGAGAGCATTAAAAGATTACAAGAATTGAAAAAAACCACTGTCTGGAATTGTTAAAGCAGCCTTGTGAATTAAATTGTATGCTAATTAGAAATAAATAACACAACTATTCTAAAGGTGCTCAAGCTATATTTTTTTTTTCTTTATTTCTTTTACAGAGTCTGTCAGTTAGGGTATGACCAGTCTTTGTGAGTTGCCATAGACATTTATTTCCAGTGCTGCCTTTGAGTATATGGGAAATGGTATAATTTACATACCCAGATTTTTTAAAAGCCTTTTAATAAATTATACTGGCTAGAGGGCAATCTGGAGTCTCAGGAGTTGAAGCCCACTGAGGTAGCATCCTGCCCTGAGCATGCCTTCATCACTGTCTCTGGCAAGCATTTATTCATCTGCATCTCATCTCATAAAGTTTATTATGTTTTTTAATGGATTCTTATTTCGGCTTTTGCAACTGCTGTTCTGGTCACCAGCACATAAGCAGAGAGTACTAGATATGCCTGATAGTGGTGACACTAAAAAATACATTTACTTAAATATGTAGCTATTAAGATTATATGAACAATTTAAACATATTTCAAGGTCTTAAGCCGTAAGAAAATATTCTGTTGAAATGATTATATGTATAAGGCTGTGTGAGATCATTCTACAAGGAATGCTCTCTCTGTCTTTGCTCAAGAAATCGACAACATCCTAGGGATAATTTGAATTAAAAATAGTAAATACGTTAGGAATTTTTTTGTGGATTTGTGTCTGGATTTTATTATTTTTTTTGTCAAAGAGTAAGTTGCATGATGATTTGGATCTCTCACCACCCAGCCACGGTGTTTCCATCTTTACATGGAGGAATACAGGACGGATTGAGTATGCCTGAGTGGTACATTTAATCTTTTATTCTTTACACGAGGAGCCATGGAAGTTTCTCATGAGTATCATTCTTACTACTGGTTATTGGAGTATAAAAACCTGGGATCTGGTATTTTTAAACTCATAGTTCAAGGAACTCCCATGTGATACTAATTACTTTTCTCAATACTAACCCAGACTGAATTGCAGCTAGTGACCTGGAGAAGTAAGGTGTTGTATCCCATTGTTAGTCCTTTAAATAACCTGCAACAATGGGAATGGAGAGAGAGCATAGAAATACCCGGTTGAGAAAATCTAAAGCAATGACAGTTCATATTAACAGGCTAGGTAAAAACATGTACGGAATTCAATTTTTGTCGTTAAAAAGTCTTTGGAAGGAAGAATAATAATAAACATTGCTATGGTTTTTGGGTTTGG
Organism: Larus michahellis; assembly: GCF_964199755.1. Lineage (NCBI taxonomy): Eukaryota > Metazoa > Chordata > Aves > Charadriiformes > Laridae > Larus > Larus michahellis. Next base: position 17,515,213 of record NC_133904.1, read on the forward strand.
GTGGGTGTTTTTTGCGTTTGGGTTTTTTGTGTTTTTTTTTTTTTTTTTAATGAGGAAGTCAGAATCAGTATAATGAATATTTTCATTGAGCTCCATGGGGTTATTTTAGAATCACTCATAGCTATCTTTGCATTTTGAGGATGATCAAGGTTCAGTATTCTTAGCAAGGCATACTTTACTGCAAGTCGTTGAAGAATAGAACGCATAGTGCTTTTTAAAATGTAAAAACATTGAATGCTTATTGTATTCAAGACAAACTGAACATAGGAAAATAGGGCGCAAACCTTTTCCAAAGTAAAAATATGAGATGACATGTACCCCTTACTTCCTTCATTTTTTCTTCATGCTATATTCTCTTTTTTCAAGTATATGTCATAGTTTCTTTTGTAATTATTTTTCCATATATCTGTAATGATAAGTTACATTTGTGATCATGGCTGCTTCATGTATTTTCTGACTTTTTTCTGCTATTTTTTTTGTCTTTCCCTATTGGGTATACTTTGTGGTTTTGGTTGAGTTACTCTGGTTTCCTCTGCTCCCTGTAAAGCAAATTGTTTCAAAAAGAGGCATAAGAAGTAACACCCTGGTATTGTATCTTCTTTCTGTATTTTACCTGATTTTATAGCTGTCGTGGTTTAGCCTCAGATGGCAACAAAGAACCACGTGCCGCTCGCACGTGCCTTCCTAATACAGGAAGGATCGTAAGAAAAGGCAAGACTCTTGGGTTGGGACAAAGGCAGTTTAACAGAACAGCGAAGGGAACAGGCAAACAACAACACCACGGATAGGGGAATATACAAACGCGATTACGGAACCGCCGCTCCCCGCCGCTCGCCGACCGGCCGGACCCGGGACGCCCCAGCCCGCTTTTAAGCAGCAACTTCCTGCCCCCTCCCCCGGCAGCTCAGGGTGGGCGTGGCTCACATGGCATGGAATACCAGGAAAAGTTAACCCTATCCCCACCGGAACCAGGACAATAGCTTATATTAGCCAACGGAAGGAATTCTGCTTCAGGAGATTCTGCATGGAGATTTTCATTTTGCATTTAGTAGTCATTACTGTCACAATAAATGTAAATATAATTTTTGGGAAGTATATTTATGTTGATTTATATTTTCTCTGACTTTTTTTTTTTTCCCCTCCACAGATTAAATTTGACAGTGATGGTGTCTGTGTTTGCTGTGAAATGCAGCATCAAACATCAGGCTGCAGTAACTTGGGAGAAACGTTGAAACTGAACCCCCTGCAGGAGTGTAATGTTGTGAGGCTGACCCTAAAGGTGCGTTATGAGAAGAATTAACAGTTATTTCAGTTTTCAGTCGTGAGTACTTAGCAAGACAGAAGTGTGTGAGGAAAGGAGGAGTGGCTGGTGTTCTCTGTGTTCGTACACTCTTACATGCAAAAATAAATTATCTTCAGAATTTAGTGCATCTATGCATGAAAATGGTTTTATGTTACTGACTATCTGTATTTGTATAGGTAACTATTTTATTACAGATTATTTAAGAAGTTACAACTGGTTATGACTGATGCTGGTAGGTATAAGAACAGGTATCTTTCATGTTGCTGTTCACGAAAGCTAGAATCAAAGGTGGTGGTTGGTGTTGTTTAGTCATATTATGGTAGACTGCAAAGCAACACAACGTATTAGCAGAATGGTCAAGTATGTACTGCTAACAGAGAAGCAGTAGAAATTAGAGGTAGAAATTAAAACAATTTGATATGGCCCCAAAGGTAAGAGCTCTGCCTCGGGTTTTAATGAGGATGATAAAGGAGACTATGGAAGCAAAAACCTACTGGGTAGCAGGAATTCGGTAAGTGGAAAAGGCCCAACTTAATGTTGCTAGTCAAAAAAAATAAACTGCTACTTGGAATGCTGCTTTCAGGACTGTATTCGGTGGTGCAGTTTCAGTGAAATGTGTTAGAAGGCGTCAATGCAGGAAAACTTCTCAAAAAACATTCTTCAAAGTATGACAGATGCAAAAACGTGAACCTGTCGTACTGAAGAAGCTGTCTTGCTGATCCTATAAAAATAAAGATTGAGGAAGCATATGGTTGCTTGCTGTAAATATGTCAGTAGAGTAAACTTTAATGAGAGAGAAAAGAACTGTTTATCTTTGAGGACATTCTCAGCATATGAAGTGAGTAGAAGTGACATATGCTGGAAATCAGGGTAAGGTTTTTAACCAGTACAGCAGTAAGAATAGATGCACAAAATACAATTTCTTTTAAAACTTAACTCAGTCATTCCTAAGAGGAATTGATGACGTATCTGCTTGCACTAGCAGGGGACTGATTTAAACACAGGAGTTCCTATGAGCATAGTTTGAGTGCAGCTTTGATTAAGTATGCTCAGAATTTTTCATTTAAGCGAAGGTCGTTAGGAAAATAACATTTTCAGAAAGTTTCTTAAATCTTTTTCAGTATTATTGCTGCGTTAGCTTTCAGTTTGGCTTTGAGAACTCTGGATTCCTGGCTGTAAATTTAAGAATTTACTAAGCCCATAAGAAAAAACTTACTACAGTTACAACTATTACAGCTCATTATGTAATCAACTGACAGTGATAACGCTTGGCTTCTTCAATTGCAATTAACAACTACAATGTGATTTAATAAGAGAACAGATGTTTTAGTACTAAAAGCTCAATTGTGTTCATTTTTTGGGGAGCCAGAGGGAGAGAAAGTGTAGAGTACCAGAGTTACGATTATACACCTTTTATGTACAACATTATGTAGGTTTCATGCCCCTTCTTTTTATTAAGGGTGGGGTAGAATCTCCTGTTTCCAGTATGTCATCTGTGCTTTTTTGGTGGTAGCAGCTATGTGACCTGCATTGTCAACAGAACAATTGCACACGTATCGCCTGTCTGATCTTCTTCCCAGTCAGTCAAACAGGACAAGGAAAGATAACAGTGGCCACCAGTCCTGTGTATGCTAAATTGTGCCAGATCATGCCTTGCATGATATTGAGTGGGGGTTTTTATAGCTGCCTTGAAAAATTTCTAAATCTTTTTTTTTTTTAATTTGTTTTTGTCATCTCTGCTCTGAATCATCTCTTTATGCTCCTTTGTAAATCATTGTCTGTTTCTTCCTTTCAAACCCTGAATGAACTACCCAAACATTATAATGGGGACACCAGAAATACCACTGTGATAGCTATGATCACACTACCGCTAAAGGGCTACAGCCAAGATGCCAGAAGGAGCCCCTCTTGCCTGTTCCTTATGAGTCACCTCTTTTCAACAGCAGAATTCTCCCTTAAGTTGAATTCAGCTGCTGTGAAACTAGGCTTAGGGTTAGCCACTTTATCTGCTGAACATCATATCCCATACAGACAATATCAGTAAATCATGTGAATCAAGATGAATCCTTCAAAGAAACGCGTTTGTAAGGGTAATGCCTACCTCACTATTCGCTCTTGCCAATTGACTGTTAGGTCAACTTTCATGAGTGTGAACGATAATGGATTCATGTGAACTCTGCTTTAAGGAGATTTTGTGTTTATAATCAAAGATATATGATGATTTTACAAATGTAGGAGAGGATATTGTTATACAAGGAAATTTGCCTCACAACATTCCTTTTAATATATAATGATTTTTGAGACAATATTTTTTTATGGGATGAAATATTGGAAATCATTTGTCCTCTGTTATTTAAATTTTATACAGGCTTACTTTTGTCTTATGAACTTAATTGAAGAGGAAAAGACAACATTATTCTTACAGTAAAGAGATACATTTTTTGCTTATTAAATATTAAATTCGTTAAAGAAAAATGAGCTGAAGCACGAAGCTATAGCAAAATGTTTTATTTTATTGATTTATAGACTGCCTTACCTTACAATTAATTGAATCTTTCTGAACTTGGTATTTTAAAATCTTAAAAGGTCCATATGAAATCTCTTGGGTAAACATAAAAAGCTCATTATTTAAATACCTGAAAAACAGTCACTTGAGAGAAATTTTTTGCCAGAACCAATAGATTTTGTGCAAATAACACTTTGTAACTTTACCTTATCTCGTGCTTGGTAGAAATTGAATATTTTTTCCCTTTCTGAGAAGGAATTCAGGTGAGCTCATTTTGCTCTTACCTTCTGTCCAAAAAAAAAAAAAAAGAGGAGTGATTCTAATGCATAAAGTAGAAGTTTATGGCCAAAGATGCCAGGGGTTGTAGAGTACTTAGGGAACCGTGAAACAGGACAGGAACACAAAGCTGTTATGAGTAGGCTTGAATTAATTAAAGGACTGAAGCTCTACCAGAAAAGTTCTTAGAAGCTCAGAAATTGAAGAAGATGTAAAAGCAATGTATTACATAAAGCAGCCGGTTAATTTAGCCAAGGTGTTAGCAGCCATGTATTACTTTCTTGACTGTCTCTCAGTCACCTGATATTGTCGTGCAAGTTAGTTTTCAGGTAAAGCCAGAAAAAACGCAGGAGAGTGGATCTTTTTATACATACGCACACATATGTGTATAAATACCCACAGACCTGGTTATAAAACCGTATCATCTCTGGATTACATTGTTGATTATACTTTGGGTAACAGCCTAAGTCTTTTCCAAGATGACATCAAGACGAATGAGGTGGCTTTTTTTTAACAATGTTACCTCTAAGTGAGGCTAAAATGCTGACATAGTAGTCTGCACTGAGTGTGCTGGTTTGTAGATGCAATTTTAAGGAACTGAGTTTTTCTTATAATATTAAAGTACAAAGACTGGATTTTCCTCACAGCTTTCATCTCTGGAAAGTATTCCTTCTTTCTAAATGCAGAATATATTAGAGACGTGCATGCAACAAAGGTTATCTTCTTGAAATTTGTTTTGAGAGGATGAAGTTAGGTATTTAGAAGATTTAATTATTTTGTGATGCATTATTACCCCCTGATATTTGCATGTAAGAGGAGAATATTATGCTGGTTTGGTTTAGTAATAATCCAGTAGGGTATTTTTAATTACTTTAACAGCTTACACAGCTCAGAATACCTGCAGTCATGTATGCTAACTTATGACTTTGCTATTTAAATAATTGCTTTCTACTTTACTTGAAGTGCTTCTGTAGAATGGTTTTGTGACTATACAGGCTAGGGAAAAAGCTGATTCCCCCCTCTATTTTCAGCATAAACATTTGGTTTGGAGCTTCTAAAATTTAAGTAGAATATAAACAGTAAATGTCTTTTTCAGGTTACTGATTCCATTAATTAGTTTGTAAGCTAGGCATCATTATTAGGGATTTATGTAGCTTGGGGTTCTTGGAGTCTGCTGTGTGATTCTTTCCTTTCCCCTCCTTTGAATCCAAGTTTACTGTTACTGAATTTCCTGATGACCAAGCCGACCCATATGTTTAAATTTTTTTCCATTCAGAAGAACATGCTTTGGTTTACAAAACAGAGGCGGATGACTTGTAACATGTTTTTTAGAGTTGTGAGAACAGACTTTCCCGACTTGCTATATGACCAAATGCAAAATATTTAATTTGCCGAGTGACTTACCTAAAAGGCTTCATAATCTACTTAAAATTGGATAAAGCTCAGTGTAGAATAAGTAACTTCCTGTCAGTTTTTTAAATGCTGGAGTCATTTAATTTTCTTGACAGGTAACTGAATATATTTTCTATGTTCAGAGTGTACTTACCATACTAGATATCATCAAAAATAGAGCGGTTCAGTGTGGGATTTGTAGTCTGAATCGTTGAGCAACAACTGTTCCTAAGTTCTGGGTAGCAGTTGTGTAACAGACATAGTCTGCTCATCATTTTCCTTCCTCGTGAGTGTTTTTGTTCCTAGCTTAGGCAACATGTGAATCTGGCTGTGAACTTCTCTTGTGGCTGAAAAGCTGCCTCTCTGAGTGACTGCAACCCAATTATTACAGACTTGTCTAGTTATTTTATGGAACCTTAGTCTTTCAGGACTGTAACTGTAACAGATCTCCAGTACTAAATTTAACACGTAGACATCTGAGTTGGTGAGAGATAAGCAAAATCACATCGGTCAGAGATGACTGTTTTGAGTTTATTTTTCTTAAGTAGCAGCTGTGAACTGCTTCCTAAAAATATAGTAAATATTTTAGACCCATATAAAATCGTGTACTATTTTGTACTTTCATACCTTAAATCTATTTATGAAGCAATTGGCCATTTTTCCATTTACAGCCCAACGTGCATTTGAGACCCGTATGGTTCAGAATTGAGACTTTGTAGGTAAAGATGGTCTTCCTAGTATTAGAGCAGCTATTCTTTCTAGTGTTTTTCAGACATACCCAGTTAGAACAACTGAAATTATAATTTGAGTTAAAAGGATTGTTGTCCTTGAATTCACAAATAAAAGAGGTACACAGACACTCATTTCATGGGTGAAAAAGCTTTACTGCTCATTATCTCTTTTCAGGTTATAGTAGTATAAGAAATGAAGCACTGTAATTGAAGTCAATCAAGGAGAAAAGAAATCTCAGAATTGCGCAAGTGAAGCTGGTTTTAGCCCTTGATCGGTGTGGATGTTTAGATCCATGTGTTCAGGGCTACTGATTACAGAGTGTTCCTTTTACACATCAGCAAGCTTATTTTACTCCTTTTATTGTACATTGAGCTCTCAAAAGTGCAAAGAATTTAAGAGCCTCAAAGACTATGAACCTTTTATTTCCACAGGAAAACAATCTGTTGAGCCGGCAAAATGTGAGTGCGTTGTAAAGAGAGTTGCCAGTTTGATATTATTGCACAGGTTAAAACTCTTAAGAAGTACTGGGTTTGTGCTGTGTAACTTAGTCTTTTTGGTAATAAAGACGTAAGCAACACATTTCACAAAAAATAATAAATATTTTTAAATGTTGAAAATAAATGTGGAGACAATAAACATTGATCTGTTTCCTTCTAGAGCAAAATAAGTTTAAATACAGTTTCTCAATTCTCTGTAAGCAGTACAGCTGGATAATTTTCTATATAATATTTGACAGAAAGAATGAATATTTTGTTGTAATAGTGCTTCATCTGAGTGGTATATGTCTGTACTGAATATTAAATTCCTATTGTTCAATATTCATGCATGTAACTTAATTGACAGTACAGTTCACTGCTATGATATGAAGAAGTAAGGGAGTGATTAAATATTTACCAAAGTCTCCATTTGAGTTGAGTTGTGAAGATGTCCAGAGATTCTTGTTTTATTTTGGCTTACTTGATTTTTAATCTGTATTTAGTGGGAGTTAAGGAGTTATGGAGCTCCTGCAATAGTTTGGTAAAAGGAGATGGATTTAAGCGAGGCTATTGGTGTTTTTTCCCAAATAACAATTATCCTGAAGTGTATAATTTTATTGGGCTTATGCTAAAGTCTTTTGGCATGATCGTTGTAACTTGGCTTCGTTTCAAGGCCTTACAAAACAGTAGTTTGTGGTAGGTAGCTATATATCGAAAGGAAGTTTCAGAGAAACTTTCTGGTTTTTGGCTTGGTGCTTTATGCCTTTGATGAATAAAGTGTGTATGAACAAGATGAAATGCTCTCATTCCAGAGGTTAATGTGTCTTGCGGCTTTTTCATAGCTATGAGTTTGGAGATATTGCATATATGGAAGTAAAGTTCTTCAGGAATTCACCTTATTGCCTGGCTTTGTATGCAGGATTTTGTCAGTCAAGTCGTACTTCCCTTCCAAACCTGCAATTACATTGAGTTTTTGCTGTTAATGTTGAATGCATTGTATCAGTGCATGTATTACAGCTTGATTGCAGCTGTGGTTGACTAATACGGCTTTTCTACAGCTGGTTCTGGAAGGCAACTGATAGTAAAAATACATTCAGTTCTAACTTTGTTTCCTAAGATGAGGGAACTCTTTGGATATGGCTCACCATTAGAGCAAATTGGTAGCATTCCAGTTTTGGTTTATATTTGCTGTGATAGGAGGTACAAATTACGTTTTGAAGGCAAAATTGCAGAAGGGTAGATATACTTGCAGTGAGTGTTCTTTGGTTATAAAGGGCCCAGTTCTGCCACCTGTCTCGTCGTTAATGGGGGACTCGTGCCATTGTCATTTTTCATTTTAGATTCTATCTCATTCCAGAGATTTTCTTTGCTTCTGTCAGGTAATTGCATGTGCTAACAGCTGTTCTAAATTGCTTTGTTAAATGATTGTTTCTACAGTTGAGTTATCAAAGTGATAAATCAATCACCAATTTTTTCCTTATTCCAGTTTAATACCATCTGACTGCCTTATCATCCAGCAGTTTGATTGAAAACAAAGAAAATGAGTTTTTAAGGAAAATTGCTTTTTCAGTATATTACTGTATGGCTTTTTTTCCATATGATGTTCTCCCTGAGTTGTATCCTAAAATTGCATTTTTGGATTACAAAATATGAAAAGATATTTCAATTCAACATTCAGATTTTAAAAAATACTCAGATTTTTTAATACATCTCCTATTTTTATGTGTCTGTATGCTTTCGGGCATAGTCTGATTTAGAGAACACGCATTTTTATGTAGTCACTTTGCAGAAAAGTGGTGCGCTTGAAAATGTAGGTTGTATCTTCCTAAGATTCTGCAACAAAAAAGAAACAGGTGACGTTGGGGCAGTGCTGAGTGTGATTTGCTTTTATTTCATTTTTTGTAATTTATCTTAAATATTACCTGCTGGCAATCTTCACTTTGATAAAAATTGAGAGACAGTCACTTTCACCAGTGTCTCTTCCCTTCAGTCACTCGCAAATCACAAAAAATCCCTGCCGTTTACTTATCTCAGCAGTCACTTGCAAACTGATGGTGGAGAGAGAGATGAAAAAGAGTAAAGAGGGGGGAACAGTTTCAAGGGTTGAGCATGCCTAAAGGTGGTGAAGAGGGTTCAGCAGCTGAAGGCATTGAAGTTTCATAATGGTTTTTCATGTTGTCTGAGCTCACTGGTGTAACAGTGGTGAGGATCCTTGGATATTTAGGAACACACTTGGGGTTTTGAAGAGGATGGCATGTACCCTTTTTCCGCAAGGGATTTTGTATGTAGAAGCCAATGAAATAAGGAAGGAAGATAGATGTTTTCTGTGGGAGAGAAGCTTTATTTAGACAATTTTCCTATGCTTTGTCAAATTTCAGCTCCTGTCTGGAGGAAGGCTTCTCAGAGGGAGGTGGTTCCTTCCCGCTCCTTCCCTAGCACAGGCAGCAGCTGCAATTGGTAGAAAGTAAAATGAAGAATGGAAATACTGAAATACAACATGCAGATAATATTATTAACAACTTTCGCAGTCTGAATCTGTTCAACAGCTCTGGATCTAAAATGAGAAAATTATTTCCTATTCAGTTTCTTGGTAGATGGTGGATATATGTACTGACAACTTGGTAGTATTCAAGTGACAGACAACTGTGGTGTCTATTTTTACTGAATTTCAGTTAGCATTTCATCTTTATTTCTTAGAATAAAATTCTAATTAAGTAGCTCTGTTTCTAATTTATTCTTCCTAGAACACACCCCCTTTAAATAACATCCCAGATAATGGAATAGTTGTATTTTTTGTTGTAGTTTCAAATAAAGCTAACTTTTAATGAGGAGGAGGAGGATATTTGATGTTGTGCTTAACATAGTTCTACAGTCTTGAATATTATTCTCAATGCACATTGCTTACTTTTTGTAGTCTTGTGTCTGGTAGTAATCTGAATCTGAGAAATGTGATTACTCAGACAGTAATGGTTATTCAGGTCTATCGTTTTACTAAATTGTTAAATTTTTTTAAGTTGAATATGTTTTGCTCTCTAGGAAGTAAAAAGCAGGAATTCAATTACGTGACATTCTGCTATACGTGGTATTACAAGCGCAAGATACGCAGATGACTTTCTCCTGTAAGTCCAAATTCATAGAATAGAATCATAGAATCACAGAATGGTTAGAGTTGGAAGGGATCTTACTTTACTAGATACTATTATGTAGGGAGCAAAAGAAAAAGCGTGTTTTTAAGTTGACTTCTGGTGTTTTTTCTGTAAACTTAAAGCTTCTTGAAGGTTTGCAAGATAGCAATATCGTTATTTTCTCCATTACTTGCTAGAGAAATGTAGTTAGCAAAGTATTGTGTAAATTACCCTTATTTGCAATGATTATAGCTTGGGCAGCTTACATTCATCAGCTAAAGTCTGAAAGCAGTTCCATCAAAGAGAAGTAACCGTGTGTTGAGGGATCAAACAGCATGTAGGATGCCCAAAAAAAGCATTGGGGATCCCTTTCCGGGGCCATGGTTGAGAATTTTGAATGAATTGCTGGAGAGAGACTGTTACTGCAGGGCTGGATTTGGCTGAGTCAGTGCTTGATAGAACACAGCAGTGCAAACCATGATTTCCCTCTGCTTTAGATGTTCAGGGCTTCCAGACAGAACTTCGGGGTTTTTAATTGCAGTTTAGGCAACCTGTTCTCGGAGTCTTTTTATCTTTCTAAAGAGTTGGCCTGGTTTTAGCGGCAGTTACAGGTCTCTCATTCGTGTGCCATCCGCAAAAAACTCAGTATGGGACCTCTGCCAGGTCATACTTCTGTAATTCTGGAAACATGCAAAAAGCAAAAGAAACAGTTACATACTTTTAGGTATACCTATTCTGTTTGAATAGCCAGGAGCGCTTGTTTTTGTACCTGAAAGCACTGGGAGACCTAACTTCTGAATTAATTGGATGTTTCTAGGCAGCAAGGTCTTTTCTGTAGCTAAGCTGCTTGGGGAGGTGTGGAGTTCATGTAGTTGTGGCATCAGAAAAACAATACCAATGTTAAATCTGGAACATGTTAAACCATTTCTCACAAACAGCTTAGAAAATTCAGATTTTCTACAAACTGCTAACAACACATCCCATAAGGCTGTCTTCCAGTCTAACAAGTAGGCATAGACCCAAAGGGGAGGTATTTCAGCTTAATTAGACTTAATGCATGTAAACAAGAGGGAGGAGCCAAGGAATATATCTTCTGTTTCTGTTCAGCCGCCCCTAACATAAATAGTTCTGTGATATATTGCTGCATATTAGATCTGACTGAGAGCTCCAAATTTGTTTTTTGTTGAAGTTCAAAATGAAATTAAATGTATGTGTAGTGTCAAAATGGCATTTTTTGCTGAGACATTTCTACTAGCTCTATTATAGACCTTACTACTTTCAGACTAGGGAAATGTTCAGTTTGAGCTAAGGTTTGAAAGACTTGCTTCTTTTTTTTACGTAAAATGAAACTAAAATGGTCTATTCTATACTCACATTATGGTATTATTAGTTAATATTCAGTTTTCACTAGATAGTTTTCAGTTATTATGCTGCAGAAAGCACAGCAAAAGAAGAGAGCGCACACATGCAAAAGTAGCTTTTGAAAGCTAGCTGATAAATATTTAAGAGCGTCTACCAGATTAATGCGCAACCCCTCAATAGGAGATAAATAGGTTCGTTTAGCCCTCATTTTAAGGCTTTAAAGCTCATACAGTGATTTTTGCCTCTCTTGATGTCCAGAGTTCTATCACTAACATTTCATAGAATTCTTTAGCTAAACCATGTTCAATCTTAGAAATGGTATAAACAATTTCTGCCTTCTGCTTGAGATAGCACTTTGTGCTATCTCAAACTTTGTCCAAATTACTCGTTAATTGTTGTATTTCTTCTTTCATTTATAACCCTAATTTCTCCAAATATCTCAATGACTTCTCTACAGTTAAAGGATCAGCCTATTCTCTTTGCTTACAGCATGTTTCAGAAGAATTCTACCAATAGGAGACGAAAAGCCAGTCAACACACACACCATTTAACCTGGACAACACACCTCCTTTTCTTGCAGTCTGCTTCTCAGTTTGTTGTGATTTATGTGATTTACCGGACATCACTTACAATTTTGTCTAGGCAGAATCAGTTTGATAAAAATTGCTTTATTGAATTTAGTAGGTACTCGAGTTTGCCGCCAGTGTGCACTTGTGGGGCTCAATATATCTGAAAACAATTTGTTTATAATATTGTCTCTCTGAGAAATGTTGACATGGGATGACTATTCCACAAAGGGCTAAATCCCAATGTCCCCATCTTCTATTCCACGCAGTGCCATATTTTTATGCAATTCATATAATACAGCTTTCAACATTTTGGTAGGTTAAGAGGTTGGTGCTCCAGAGTCTTTGTATGGCTGAAGAATTACATTAATTTTGATCTTATACTCTGCTGTCATTTTGAAGATCTCCAGCTGAGGTGTTTTACAAAACCACATTTTTTTTTTGTGACAAGCATCGTTTCCTTCTGAGTCAGTTTTGAACTCTGAGGGATGTAAAAGTTTGCTTATTTCAAGAATTTACAGGATCGTTAACGCTGGCTGTTACTATCATGAAGGAGAAAGCATTAGGAAGTAGAGGAGAGTTTCTATGAGAAGGCAATCCCTATTGAAGATGGGGTAAACTCCCAATAGATATAAAGGAAAGGTTTAGTTTTCATATACTTTTTGCTTTGTGATTGTTTATTTTGGAAAACGTGTTTTTTTAAAGCTTTTATTGCAAAGTATTATGTTAATTGTGCTAATAAAGGCAGAACTTTGAGGTACAGTAGCACAGAAACAATATTGAAAGAGTAATACTGAAAACAGCTTAACTCAATAAAATAATAAGGAAAAATAGATATTCTTAAGTAAAACATGTGGTTGATAGCCTGAAGAAGATAAAGAATGCACAAGTAACGTTTGTTGGGACCACAGTATAAGTCAAAGGTGTTCTTTACCAAGGCTTACAAGTGGAAAGCAGGACACACAGGATCTCAGTCTCTTTTTGTGCTGCTGTTAATTAATTGCATCTCTAGGGATTTACTTGCCTGTTTACCTCCATTTGAATGCACTAAGTGGATCTATAAGACTTTGTATTTGAATGAGTCCTAACACACCTTGCGTATGTGTTGGAGATTGGCCCTTCCAGTATTTTGCTGCTGATGCTGTTGATTCCCCTGGGTGAGGGGCTGGCCAAGAAGACAGAAAACTACTCGCCAGATCAGCAAGACCAAATCTGGCTCAGTGTAGGTTATTAAATGACTACAACTTGTTGACCCATTTAATGTCTGCCTGGTTCCCATGGCTGGCATTTTCCTCTTCAATTGAAGGTCACTCGAATCACAGTGGCAATTACAGAGGCAGGAGTAAATCCGCACCTTTCTATTATTTTTTTCAGTACTTTTGGAAAAAATCAAGCAATGCATTGATTTTGTGGCATGGAAGTTATTCTATGTGCTGGCACTGTCTGAAATACTTTTTTAAACTTAGATCCTACAGAGTATTCTTTACACAGTGAGTGTTTTTACTCATGGTATATTAACAATTTTGAGTTCGTTTTTCATCTGTTCTCTGGGAAACTTTTTCTCAAATGCTTTTACAGGCTGTTCAGAATACTAACTGAGCCTCGTAATTGTCACAAGTACAACAGCTATGCAATTGCTGTAGAAGGATTGTAGTAGTTTTGAAATGTCTCCAGCATGCTAAATCAGTGTTCCATTTTGCTGGCTCTTGGGAAAGTAAATAAAAATCCAGTGATTGGAAGAGATGGATGCTTTTTTTTTTAATTATACCTTTGGAATAAAAATGTTTCGGTTTTAATTCAAATGTTTCTTTTGTTTTATTCTACTTAGTAAAAAAAAATACTTTCTGTTCTATTTTTACAATTTTGGGTGTTTTTTTAAAAACAGTGTGGCCATATGCACTTATTTTGTCAGCTCAAGGCGAAATGCCTGGATGTAGTTGCTGCTTTTCTCTCCTATCTAAAATGGTTTCTGATGTATAGAGTGCCTGACACATGATAAAATTCTCTATTTCATACTAGAGTTTCTGTTGAATTTTTTAACACACAACCCTAAGTTGTAAATTTCAACTCCTGAAAGCAATGAGATTTCTGTATGTTATTTTTTTTTTTTAATCAGTAGTCTGTTTCATAGTTATCTTTCTTGTGATAGCCGTAGCTTGGAGTCCACTGTGAAAGCAGTAATTTGTCTTTTCTTTCAGGGAACTGGAAAACTTGAAATATCAATATTTCTGAGGAAATCTCTAGTAACAAATGTATTGTGGGAAGTGGGGAAGGGAAGGGGTTTGTTTCTGTTATTGTTCCCTTTGCAGAACGGTTTAAAGAAATTATTAGGAGCTGAATGAGTTCTACATAGTTAATTGAGACCACATCAATTGATAGCAGTTGACAGTGTTTACTTTCAAATTACTAAAAATGTTTCCTGTCCTTTGTGTCCCTGAGAACAGAGATGATATTCTGATGGCTGTCTTTTCACAGGACCTGTTGTTCAGTGTGTGCGCTCTCAATGTCATCTCCACCATTGTCTGTGCTTTGGCAACAGCAATGTGTTGCATGCAGATGGTTTCTTCTGATCTTCTGCAAATGGTGAGTACGTTTCAGTGACAACACAGGATATTGTCCAACGTAACATATTCTCCTTATCTGTGTATACTCATTTGTACCTACTCTTTGCTTATAAACTGAGGCCTATTTGTGTGTCTTTGTGTGGTGTTAGAAGGTGTGCGTACACGGGGGTATTTTTTTATCCGCATGCAGATATATAAATATAGCATACAGATGTATGCAGTATGAATAGCTGCTGTGTTTAAAATGTTTGCATATTATATTAGAGAGTTATAATTAGGATTTTGCAATTGGGAGTATGTTATCTTTGTTAATGAGGTTCAGTTATACATGCACGTTAAATTTTCTGTCATTATATGTTTATTATCTTCGCTTTCCACACTATCCAGAGCAATTACTTAGCTTTGAGATACTATTTTTCACTGCTTTTCTGGAATGAGAACTCTGGAGTATCAGAACTATGATTTTAAAACTGGAACTTTTCACAGTCCTGTGCCAATAGCAGTGTTTTCATGAGGAAAACATGTTCAGCTTCAGAGTAGTGCTTGTGTTTAAAACAAGAGGGAAAAGGATCATTTGTCTTCTGCATAGCCAGCTGTGTTACAGGCTGCTGTCTTGTTTGGGTTGGACAAAGACAGCTTTCCTGTCCCAAATGAGCACTGTGATTCTCAAGGTTTTAACGTAAGTTGAAACAACAAATTAAAAAAAATAAAATCCTTTGTTATTTTGCGGGCCAGGTATACTGTTTCTTAACCCAGCTCTATTACTGGATAATCGGGGAAATTATTCTCTGTTTAAAAGAGAGCGCACAAACCTAGTACCAGTCATTTGTAAATCTCTCATATTTTAAAAGTTTGCATAGTTAGAACACTGGCCCAGCAAGTTAGCTGCAAACCATTTAAGCAACAGAGAGATGTTGTATAACCTGCCATGCAGGCATGTGGTTGATGTAAAAATGAATAAATAAATAAAAATACACTAGCTGCCATGGATATTGATTTGAGTTTAAGTGCATGAATTACAGAGATACAGCTGTTCTTTCTAGATAAGTGTTCCAGTCACTGGGTTACAAACTGAAAGAACCTCTTCAATGTGTGATATGGTGCTCACTTCACATAGTAACAGATACAGTAAGTTAGGCACATACATCTACATAATGCCTACAAATGCATTTTTTCATATAGCACTCTGTGTTGATATTGTGCATGCTTGTAGAAGCTTGTGAACAGCGCTTATTTAATAACTTTGGTTTGGATGTCAATTTACAAAAATTACAATTTTTCTGATGACACATTGTATTTTAAACGTTAAAGGATTTTTATCATATTGTGGGTATTCTTTCTTTTCATACACCCCCCCACCCCCCATGGTATTTGCCACAAGAATGCCCATTGACTAAAGATCTTTTTCACCTTGCAGTGATGACAGGGAGGTGAAGTGATCATCACACCTGGAAAAGATCTGTCTGCCTAGTGTAACAGTGGTAGCAGTGATCCATAAGCGTAACCATAAATATTCCAGGAATCTTAACCTACACTTAATTTTACAGTATTTAGCAGTGTAAGAGGAGTAAAAATGTATAGATGGCAATGAACCAAGAACAATATTAAAGTGCTTCTGACGAGCATGTGCAAGAAGCAGTAATCTCAATAGGAAGTCAAATACCTTAAGAGCACATAATTTTTCTCTCCGCCACTTCAGTCTTTGCCTCTTCGCTAAAGTTCATTTTTCCCACCTGGCGATGCTGCCAGTATGTTAGTCTCTTTTTCCTTGCTATGCTTTGTGCTTCCAGCTTTCTGTCTTCCGGCTTAGTTGTCTGTTCTCACACCCTTTCAGCTCCATTGACAAGAGTTTTCTTCCCTCTCCACAGAAGCAGGGAGTTATATCTTTGTGCTCAATCCCAGTCTTTTCTTGTTTGTCCTCAAGCTTCTCCCTTTCTTTTTTCAGGTTGCTGAGCCAGATTCCAACCAGGCCTAAGTGAGCGTAACTTCCCTGGGGCTACGCTGACTTAGACCACCTGAACTCTGACCTGAAGATTTCTTTTTTTTTTTCCTCTGTTTTCAGTCTATTGTCCCATGATCTGCAGTTCCCTTTCGCTCTACTGCATCCAGAAATCTGATTTACTTACTTTTTTTCTTGGTTGTTAATGCTTGATTTGTGCTTTTTCTTTTTCCTTTTCACTGAGGTATGCATCTTCTCTTAGCAGGGTTGTACCATGCTGGCAGTTTAAGATAGAAGCAGCAAGAGAGACCACCCCTCTTAGATGAAAGGATTTTAATTATTGTGCTGATTCTTTTACTCTGTTCTTATAGTATTCAAGACCTATGTAGGCTCTCCTGTAGAAAGAAAAGGCATGAAAATATAGTTCCTAGCGAGCGAAAGCCTCATGCAATAGGGAAGATCCTCCTGCAATATCATTAGGTTATCATTAGGTCATAGTTTTTGTGATTCATGTGCTGTGTTAGTGTTCTTGTCCCTGAAATTTATCAGTTAGAATGATGAATTTTTGCAACTTCCAAATACTTTCAAGTTTTCTTCTGGCATGAAGCTGTTCTATGTGCTTCAGGTTTTATTGCCTAGCAACATAGAGCTGGTCCATAATACAGTCTCAAGAAAGTCTGCATCAGTGTTTCACAAGTTTCTGCTTTAGTGGTAACTTCTGCATACAGTGAGTATCTAATTCGTACAAGCAAACTGACAGTATTTTGTTGGGAACTGCTACCTTCTGATGTACCGATTTTTTAGTAAAAATGCCTCGAAAAATATAAGCACAAGCTGTCTGATAGTAAGCATGGATTAAATTTCCCAAAGAATTTGAAGGGGGTTTTTAGGTTAAAAGTAATCCCACCAAACAAACATTTGGCTTCAAGCGTTAAGGAAAAAAACAAACTGGAAAATATTGCAAACTATTTTTATTGCATTATATTTTAGTTTCCTTTAGTTTTTACTTTTGTACTGTTGTATGGGACACAAAAACACATTTTTCTAGGTTCTTCCTTTTTTGAGTTGAGTGTTCCAGAAAGTACCCCAGATTTTTCACCTCACTTTCACCGTTCTCACCCTGTTATGCCTACGCAGTTGCTCAGGGGGAAAAAAAAAAATCTAGCAATTATACTAAAGCTGCAAGAGTAAATGATAGCATAGTTAAAGATTGAAATAGCCTGTGTTATGTGTTTCAGTGCTTTAGACAGTGTAAGGCTGCACTCCATTGCAGGACTTCTCAGAATTGTTCTTTCTGTGTACACACCCCTCCAGCAGATAAATGTGAATCAAATCAGACTATATCAAGGTTCTGTAATGTGAAGAAACATCTCTTAATAACCAAGCTGTCACTTCCATGATATTTCATTTGTTGCCTAAGGCAGTTTCAGTTTGCATCTTGTCTGATGAATGGCCACTGCAAAATCTCACCCCATTTTCTTCAAAAGGTAGCTGCCTGAATTAAGCAAAGAAATACAAGAAACGATGCCCACCATGGGCAAGCTAAAGCATGAAGTACACCTATTCCAGTCCTCCTTCAACTCCAAATATGTTTATACAGTACATACCCTAGAAGTACTGGCACTGATGTCATTCAGTGTATTCTGATTTTATCACCATCTCTGTTAGAAACAGTTCTTCATGTTATGTGATATCTAAAACAATCTGTTATTTTGTAAAGGAAATAAGGTAATGATGACACGTGCAAGCTGTAACATTTAATTACTGTTTTCATCAGCCATAATGATAATTCAGCATGTCATTAACTTAATAGGCTATGGTTAATATTTCTACTCAAACACCTCAAACAAAGCATGTCTGTGTGAGGATAGTATCTTGCTGGCATTGTTTAACCCCTTATGCCGGTGAAATAGTAATCAAAAAAACCCTTCAGGATGAAGCTTCGCATTAAGTGAGAATTGATATTAAGTTATTACATAATTTTTATTATTAAACCTGATTATATCAAAACCTAAATATTTACTTTTTTTGGCAATAAGCTCACTTAAGTGTATTGTGAAGCCCAGATGACAGTCCTTTTAGAAATACACGTTGTGAATGACGTACATCCATAGAAACATCCTAAATGTAAATACGGTTGGATAAATATTTCCCTCACCCACACCACAAATGAAAAGGTAAAATAGAAACTTTTGGTGTAGGAAAGCTTCTGATATTTTTAGAAAATGTACCATTTTCCATTTCATATTTTATTGGTAGAATAAGAATGTTTAATATTTAAGACTATTTAAAATATGGTCAGTACTTCAAGAAAGATGTAGTGTCACAGACAAGTCCCCCTGAGACTACAGGCTTGTGATGGTTATAGGACCAGCAACTGGAAATGGAGGGGGAAACATTTGAATCTACATTTTCTTTATCAAAATACCTTCTGTGTTGCAATTTCCCTTTAAGATCAGTGACAAATTAGGAGTCAGCCATGATCCTTCTGTTCTTGCAGACAATTAGTACCTCCAGTTCTCTCCAGGAGGTACTGGTTCCAGTGTTTCAGAAAAGGAAAAAAGCAACCTGGCCGGGAGGAGGACAGTTAATTTAAGACAGAATTATAGACTGAAGTATATTGCAAAGAGCTTTTACTATAGATAACATGCCAATATTCAATTATATGCAATTAGAAATTTTTATTTCCCATTCCCAAGAATTAGCAGAATTTTATAAATGACAGCTAGAGACTGAAATGAGGATAACAAACCCTGGAGTCTCCAAAGGACTCATTTCAAAGTTACACAGTAAATTTATTAAATGTGATATGGAAGGCAGAGGTAATTACATGCAGATATGGGAAATAGTCTAGATAAGAAGATTCCCTTAGAGCACTAGTCGTGTACTGATGTATGGCAATTACTGGTTTAGGTATGCCATAGTTGCTAGGCAGTGAATCCCAGTGCCGTCATTTACATGGAGTCAATAGTGCGGATCAGCTGCAGAATATGTAGGATAGAGGATGTCTTTGTGGATGTTTAGAGGGAATGTCCCATACCTGGAAATACTGAGGAAGAGTTCTTAGTCTCACAGATGTCAGGCAGAAGGACGTACCACATTGTATCACACTGCGTAACTATTCCGTTAGACAATTGTGTTTACAGTCCTTATCTGATGTTTCTTCAGTTCCTTAATTGAGACTCCTCCATCAGCTTTTACTTCAATATACTTAAAATACTCAGAAAATAAATAATAAACCCCAATTATTCTGGTCACTTCAGTGACCAACTGTTAGACGACCTTTCGGTGAAGAGCTGGAAATTTCGTCTGACAATAAAAAAAACAGAGTTGTACAATCTTCCTCTTACCTATCTACTTCCAGCTGCAAGTGGTGTGCTTCTAACATTCACGTTTCTAATTCTCTGCTTGCTACCTTGCTGCTGATGCCATGGCTAAGTTCTGCATTGAATTCTGTATTGAATTCAGGTCCAAGAAGTGGGTACAAAATTGCAGCATTGTACAGCTTTCATGTTTACCCTGCTGCAATCAGATAGCATGTTTTATTCTTCCCTCATCACTGCAAACCAAATAACAAATTAAGTAGTCCTCAGGATGAAATAAAGATGAGGGCTGTTTAGTTACGCTGTTTAACTCTGTCAAAGTTAGGCGTGCCCAATTAAAACACACAAAATTCTGTGCACTATGTTGCACATCCATTTAGCACGTGCCCCTATCTCTTTATAATGCCTGTTAGGTATCAGACGCATTCCACAGACTAAAGTACGGCCATCTTTAGTCCAAAGATGAGAAAAAACCTGCATGCTTATAGTTTGGCATAATAGTTTGAATGCCAAGCTTCAAATATAAGGTTGGCTATTTCCTGGAAGAAGAGCATGAATTCTAGATCTGTATTTCATTGCCTATCGGATTTCTGAAAGCTCCCAGCATCCAACAGCTCCAGGTGGTCAACAGAAACGACTGAGTATTTGGGATTTCCGGAGCCAGTGGATGTCTACTTACGCCTACTAAATATGTTCAAAATCTCTACTGACAGAGCTATAAAGTTAGGCAAAGCTTTTAACGCTGTTGGCTATTTGCAGGGTTTACTAGTGGTGCTGTTTGCTGTTTATCCTTGTCTGCAACCATTTTCTATCCCTGGCTTCTGCAGTGGCCATTGGTTAAATCCCTAAAGCCTGGCTAGGAGACCAGCTCTGTGAGTTGTTCCAGAGTGTCAGCTGTAGTTTTGGAAACGACATTGAATGTAACTTGATTGTGTTTATACTTGTCACCAGACAGGCCATCTCCATTTTTGGTTTGACGGTTCTTGTTGTTGCCTATCCTACTTGCCATCAGTGGTTTGAGGCTGATTATTTAGTAACAACTGTCTTCTAATACCAAAAATGTGTGTTTCCTTGTGAAAGCATTTGTCATTGTTCCTCCACCTAGTCCAGCTTTGTTAGCTGTTTGCATTTGCTTACTGTGGATTTTTCTTACCTATGGACTTCGTATTAAGTCTTTGCTGAGCCCCTGCCAGCTTTCACCATTTGAGACTAACCCTTAAAGATTTTAAAATGCATTTTACTGTAAGAGGAATAAACTTTTTCAGGCTAGTAGAGATTTGTAGATAGGGTAGTATGGAATAAGATGTGATTTAAATCCTACTTAGTAGCTTTACGATTGTTTTCTCAAGGATGTCTCTTCTTCGTGATAATCCCGTATATTTGCTATTGTTTCGTTTCCTGCTAGTCTCCCTCTTACAGCCTTTTTCACTTTAATTTCTGTGCCTTCCAGCAGGATGATATCACACAGGTAAACTATTGTTTATAACACACCCCCAAATATGTGCATCTTCCATGTCTGTTTTGCCACTCATTTTCAGTGTTGGTCACACAGAGTTTGTTGCCATGATTTGTATTTACAGTAAAGGTTCTTGAAAGGGATGCAAATGATTCTACTGTTAAACTGAACTGCATCTAAACATTAGATCTTTTCCTTCTTGAGCCTCTTTTACCCTGTGTAAAACCTTTCACTTCTGTCACATCCCACAAAACGTGTGCTGATAGTTCACTCGCTGTGGAAGTGTGATGTGTTTAATTGCCTTGCTCTGAGGAGTGTTATGAGTACCATTCCCTATATATGGCTGAATGAAACAAGCTCCAGGAACTCAAGAACTGAAGGGATGGAGCTACATCTTCTTTTGGCAGTATATGGAAATAGGCTGGGAGAAGGTAAAGAAAGTTGTAAAAGAAAATGGTTTTGTTTCCAGACTGTAAAAATGACCCAAATTATCAACTCTACTAGGAAAATGAGTGTAGTCCTGAGTTTGGTGGAATCAAGTAGGGTACAAAATGTGAGCCAGAGTGTACAGATATTTGCCTTCATTATGATAAATTTTTATGCGGCTTTTAGGTCACTAAGTTGAAGTTTGTTTTGCTTCCTTTTTTCCTAAAAGATTTTTCAGTGTATTTGGGATGTTAGCAGACTGATGATTGCTGATGGTTGTATCACTTAGGGTGGAAGTTTGGTGTTTAACAGTTAATATGAATGTAATGTTACAGTTTGGGAAATGGCTGTTGAAAGATCAGGTGAATTTAGACTGAATGACTGCAAAAAATGTAGTTTTATTCTGTAAGACTAACCTGTAGAAATGTCTGATAGTGCTCAGGATACAGCATCACATCTCATGTGAAGGGAGTTCTTAATAACACCAGACACTTTATGTAACGAAAAGTAAATAAAGTAGATGTCATGTCTTTTTATTCCTGTACCATCAGTAGAGTACAATGGCTGAAAGCCATTGATTGGCCGTAAGGTATAATGATATAACATTCTGCAGAGGAGGTTCTTTATTTCATAGTTACTTGTGAAAGTATCTCTAGAGAGCCAATTAGTAAGCAACTAATAGTTCATTTTCACAAATGATTGAAATTGGTCCTCCTGACCCTCCGTTGTGTTGTGTTATTATAGCTTTGACCTTTGAAACAGCACACATAGAGTGTGTTTAGTAGAATTAAGATGTAACTCAACCTTTTAAATACCAAAGGCCAATATAATTTCTATGGTAATGTAAATTCAGCATAACTGCACCAAGTTAAATTTGAAAAATATAAAACCGTGACATGAAAAATTAAGGTAATTTACTTTCTATTTGCTGGATCTCCTAAGCATAAGTGTTTTCCCTTTTATTTCACTGCTTCTTAAATCTTTGTCATGGATTTAAACAAGTAATAATGTAATGAGACAACAGTACAAAGACATATATTCTCTTGTTCCAGTATAAAAAAGAAAGATGCCTTCAGGAAGTTTTTTTAGCTCACTTGTTTTAAAAGGCAATAGATAAAGACCAAGTCATCTACTGATCTAAGAGAAGCGGTACGACAGCAGAAGCTTGCCTGGAGAAGAAAGAATTCTTCTGTGGGTTTGGATTGTCTTTTGATCCGTTCTATCTGTGGGGACCATATGCAGGTCAAGGTGGCTGGGTTCCATGTCATCTGCAGAGTGGTCCATATTTGATCTTGAATTAATTTAAGCCTTTGCTAGAAGACTTGTTAAGTTACAGTGTTTCTGCTATTGAAGGTTTCAGAATGGCTTCTTGGTATAGCTTGTGTGCTAGAAGCTGCTTAGCTTCCTGTCACAAATGTTGACAGTAGTTCTCAGTATTATTACTTTCTGTTACTCAGTGTAGTTAATTTCTTTTGGATTTTGAGGTGTTTATATGGAATAATATAAATAAAAAATAGGTGGGATATTTGTAATTGTCTTATTCAAAATTTAATGAATATGTGCTAGCTTGTTTCTAGTTTGTTTCACTTGGGTTTTTGGGGGGGCTGGGGTTGTTTTTCTTCTCTAGAAGCAAAAGGCATTTCATATGGGAAACAAAACCATGTAAATAGTTATTTTAGTAGGTGTATGTGTTGTTCATGTTATTAAAATACAGCCGCTTATGTAGTGCTATAATAAAACTGTATTACAAAGTAAAATTATTTCTTGAAAAGCTATTTAATTTTAAATGCTTCTGTTCTGCATCCTAAGAGTGACTGACTTTGAGGCACAGGCCTCTCTGTGTCTTTAGTAAAATCTTGCCTTATATTTTGGCAATTTGGCTCGCATTCCTCACTGATCTCGAGTATTCTTATGTTTCCAGAAATGTCTCTCTCATTTCAGTATGGATGTTAATTAAACCAGATATTGGTCAGGGTTGCTGATAGTGTCCTTTTATTAATTTTTTTTATTATTGGTGATGATGTGTCTGCCATCTGAAAGAACTTGACCTGTTCGTTTTCAGTTTCTGCCACAGAGGCCGCATTCTACCAATCCTGACTGCATGACTCCACATGGAACTATCCTGCATCAAACCTTGGATTTTGATGAGTTCATACCACCAATACCGCCTCCACCCTACTACCCACCAGAATACACCTGCACACCAGTGATAGAGGCGCAGAGGTGATTCTTCTTCCCTGTAGTTACAGTCGTCGCATAGTTCTGAGCTACAGAGCACGAAGCTCTTTCCAAGAATAGGAAGCCAAGCAATGTCCTTCACTTACATTAGGTGTCTCTTTTCCAGAGAGATTACATACGTTTTTTGCAAACTTGTTAGGATGCATCTGGAAATACTTGTGTTAAAGCACTGCTGTAATAGAGAGGTGGTTGAACTTAGCCAAGACAAGGATAACTATTTTGTTATAACTAACTATAACTAACTTAAAGCAGAGAGATCAGCTTACAGGTGATCCTTTCATAGTTGTTAACATGATACACTTGAATTTGAATATGAGATTTAGTTTTCTAAGGAAATTGTTACAGTTAATGTGTATTAATGTGGAGTAGCGAAGGACATTAATGACTGCAAAACTGGCTGGTAGAGATGGCTGACATCCAAAATGAAATACAATTTTTAAAGCTACGCAGTGAATGAGGGCTTTGTTTTGGTTGTCTAATAAATTTCTTCAGTATAATTCTTTGTGGTATATTGGCTTTGAATTAAGAGGACACTCTTCATCACTGTGGTGTAGGTAATAGTTTACCAAATAAATGCAGTGCCATTTCTTAATGAAGTTTGCTTGTTTGTGTTTTTAAACAGAAGTCTCCATTTGGACTTTCCTCATTCCCCATTCAGTGCTTTATATGAAGTAACCATTAACAGCCCAGGAATGCTGTATCCAACTGAGCTGCCCCCTCCTTATGAGGCAGTGATTGGAGAGACGCCTGCCAGCCAGGTAAGGAATGCCAAAGGAAATTCTTTACATAGTCTCCAAATTTTCATGATGCGAAACAATTTTAGATAAATTTAGAAGTTTATAAAAATCTAAACTACTTTAGGAGCTGTCATGGTTTTGGCCGGATTGGCCAATCAGAATTACAGATGCTTCCCCCCCAAAGAGAGGAGATGAAGAGATTAAGAGATTTATGATTATAGAAAAAGAACTGAACTACTTTAATGAAAATATTAATAAATAATAATAATAAAAAAGTATGCAACATATACAAAACCGTATCCAGCTCCCAGGATGACAGTCGCGTCACCAGCAGACACAGGGAAGGTCCCAGGCTGGAGTCAGTGATGGACAGGAGCTGAATTCCAGATCTGAAGTCAGGAATGCTCGGATCAGGATCAAAAGCAGACAAACAAATGGGGTCCTCCTTGGATGTCGGCCATTGAAGAAAGAGAGTTGCCCCTTTGATCCCTTAGCTTTTATACTGAGCGTGATGCAGATGGGGTGGAATATCCCTGTTGGTCAGGTTTGGGTCACCTGTCCTGTCTGCTCTTCCCCGCAGGTGGGACCCCTCTACGCTTCTCCGCTTTCGACCCTCTAATGGGGCAAACAGCGAAGTGAGCTGACCTTGGTTGTTATAGCGATAAGTCAAAGCAAGAGCCTCTGTGCATGCCGTTCCTTGGTATAACCAGGTCTTATCACTCTGAGAGTGAACAGCTTCTGAACAACATGCTCTTAATTTCAGAGTTCAGTCAGTTAGAAGAGGCCCAGCTAAAAAGTTAAACTGCAAATAAGAAAATTGGTTCTGTTTTACCTCAAACCAGGACATTCCACCCCTTATTCCATACCATTTGTGTTGTGCTCAGATTACTGTCGCTTCTTATCCATATAATATATACACACATACACAGATCTCCCATTTATGGTTTATCTTTATACACCAAAATTCATTAAGTTCATTTAGTTCATAATTGCAAGTTTTCATCTATCGTAGCAGAATCTTGGGGCAGAAAAGATGATATGAAATTCATTGTGGTCCATGTCCATGGGTAGCATGTCCATCTTGAAGAGTTTGCTGGACACCACTTGATGAAGCTAGCTCAGGTCTCATCACCACTATGTTATCCTGAAAAACACTTATTGAACACTGTTAGTATTATATAACGATTAACATCATACAGCTGAGAATTGAGTATTCTCACCAAGGGTTAAAATTCCTTGAGGTACACATTGAATTTCTCCATTCTCCAACATAACACACCAAGTACATCCAGGTCCTTGAGCAAAAACAGTCCCACGGATGGGTTTGCCTTTGCCTGAAGTAGAAAAAACCCAAACAGTTTTTCCCAATATATTCCTTTCATGCACCACAGGGACCTTATCCCCTTCTACATTATGTAAAAGGTCTGACTGAGCAGGCCCAGCTCGATTGATGCATCCCCTGGTGTTAACTAACCAGATAGCTTATGCTAAATGCTTGTCCCAGTTTTTAAAATGTTCCACCCCCCATTGATTTCAGGGTGGTTTTCAATAATCCATTGTATCGCTCAGTTTTCACAGAAGCTGGTGTATGACAGGGGACATGATATACCCACTCAATGCCCTGTTCTTTTGCTCAAGTACTTATAATATTATTTTTTAAATGAGTCCCATTGTCTGACTCTATTCTTTCTGGAGCACCATGTCAGAAGACTTGCTTTCAAGGCTCAGGATGGTATTCCGGGCAGTGGCATGGGGTACAGCACAGGTTTCCAACCACCTGGTGCTTGCTTCTACCATTGTAAGCATGTAACACTTACCCTGATGTGTTTTGAGGGAGTGTGATATAGTCGATTTGCTGAGGCTCTCCATACTTACATGCCATTGTACCCCATACCACAAAGGTTTTAACCGTTTAGCTTGTTTGATTTCAGTGCATGTTTCACAATCGTGGATTACCTGTGCAATAGCGTCCATGATTAAATCCGCCCCTCGGTCATGGGCCCATTTATATGTTGCATCCCTTCCTTGATGACGTGATGTGTCATGGGCCCACCAAGCTAAAAATAGTTCACCTTTATGTTCTCAGTCCAAATCTGTCTGGAAAATCTTAGCAGCCCGGTCCATTTGCTGATTGTTTTGATGTTCCTCAGTGGCTCGACTCATGGGTACATGGGCATCTACATGATGTACCTTTACGACTAGTTTCCCTAGCTGGTCAGCAATATCTTGCCACAATTCAGCAGCCCAGATGGGTTTACTTCTGTGCTGCCAGTTGCTCTGCTTCCACTACTTTAACCATTGCATTTGCCACCATCCATGAGTCAGTACAGAGATAGAATACTCGCCACTTTTCTCATGCAGCAATGTCTAAGGCCAGCTGGATAGCTTTTACCTCTGCAAATTGACTCGATTCACCTTGTCCTTCAGTCACTTCTGCAACTCATCGTGTAGGACTCCATACAGCAGCCTTCCACTTTCTATGTTTCCCTACAATACAAGATCCATCAGTGAACAGAACATATTGTTTCTCATTATCTGAGAGTTCATTATATGGTGGGGCCTCCTCAGCACGTGTTACCGCCTCCTCAGGTGGCATCATGAAGTCTCTGCCTTTGGGCCAGTTTGTGATCGATTCTAGGATTCCTGGATGATTTGGGTTTCCTGTTTGAGCTCGCTGCGTGATTAAGGCAACCCACTTACTCCAGGTAGCATTGGTGGCATGATGAGTAGAAGGAACTTTATCCTTGAACATCCAGCCCAGCACTGGTAATCGGGGTGCTAAGAGAAGCTGTGCTTCAGTACCAGTTACCTCTGAAGCAGCTCTACCTCCTTCATATGCTGCCAATGTTTCTTTGTCAGTTGGAGTATAGTTGGCTTCAGATCCTCTGTATCCCCGACTCCAAAATCCTAGGGGTCAACCTGGAGTCTCCCCTGGTGCTTTCTGCCAGAGGGTCCAGGTAGGGCCATTGTCTCCGGATGCAGTATAGAGCACATTTTTAATGTCCTGTCTTGTTCAGACTGGTCCAAGTGCTACTGCATGCACAATCTCTTGTTTAATTTGCTCAAAAGCTTGGTGTTGCTAGGACCCCACGTAAACTCATTTTTCTTTTGAGTCTCACTTCATAAAAGAGATTTCACCATCTGACTATAACCTGGAATGGCTATAACCATTCTCCAGAAACCCACAACACCTAAGAAGGCTTGTGTTTCCTTTTTGTTAGTAGGTGGGGACATAGGTGTTATTTTGTTAATCACATCCGTTGGGATCTGGTGTTGCCTGTCTTGCCATTTAATTCCTGAGAACGGGATCTCTCATGCAGGTCCCTTGACCTTACCTCTTTTTACAGCAAAACCTGCTTTCATTTCTTTTCTTGAAAACTTCTTGTGCTGTATTACCCCACACAATGATGTCATCAATGTATTGCAGGTGTTGTGGAGCTGCACCCTTCTCCAGTGTAGTCTGGATCAGTCCATGGCAAACAGTAGGTTGTATTTCCACCCCTGGGGCAGTTGACTCCAGGTGTACTGAACACCCCTCCAGGTGAAAGCAAACTGTGGCCTGCACTCTGCTGCTAAAGGAATGGAGAAAAGCGCGTTAGCAATGTCAATTCTAGCATACCAATTAGCTGCCTTTGACTCTAGTTCATACTGCAGTTCTAGCGTGTCTGTCACGGCAGCACTCAGTAGTGGTGTGACTTCATTCAGGCCACAGTAGTCTACTGTTAGTGGCTAGTCTCCATCAGACTTTCGCACTGGCCATATCAGGCTGTTAAAGGGAGAGTGGGTCTTGCTGATCACTCCTTGTGTCTCCAGGCGACAAATCAGGTTCTGGATGGGAATCAGAGTCTTGGTTAGTGTGATACTGTCGCCGATGCACTGTGGCAGTAGCAATTGGCGCCTCCTGTTCTTTAACCCTCAGCAATCCCACAACAGAAGGGTTATCTGGAAGGCCAGATAAAGCAGATAGCTGTGTAATGTCCTCAGTCTCTACAGCCGCCATACCAAAAGCCCATCGATACCCTTTTGGGTCTTTGAAATACCCTCTCTTGAGGAAGTCTATGCCAAGGATGCACGGAGCATCTGGACCAGTGATAATGGGGTGCTTCTCCTGTTTATTCCCACTTAGGCTCACTTTGGCCTCCAGTACAGTCAGTTCTTGAGACCCACCTGTCACTCCAGAAATAGTCACAGATTCTGTCCCTTTATGATCCCTTTATGATTTGATGGTAATAGGGTACACTGTGCACCAGTGTCCACTAGGGCTGTATATTTTTGTGGCTCCAACGTGCCAGGCCATTGAATCCACACAGTCCAATAAACTCTGTTGTCCCTCTCCACCTCCTGGCTGGAGGCAGGGCACATCTAATGTCTATAATTAGTAGAGATGCTGTGGACTGGAGCAGCAGTCCTCCTGGAATAATTTGTTCTTCTCTCTGCTTTGCCTTGCAACTCACCTAGGCCTGTAGGGCCCAGGCAGGTCTTTTATCCCACTTACTCATGTCCTCTCCGTAGTCACAGAGGCAAAATCACAGGATATCTCATAATGTGTTCTGTTTCCTCTGAGTTGGTCTTGTAGGAGGGTGTCTTCTCCTAATGGCTTGCAACATGGGTCCATGCAAGGGAAGAATAGGATTCTCCTCCATCCTAGACAGTTTATCAAACAGTTTCTCATTTTTCTCAATCTTTTTCTCCGTTTTATCAGTCAATTTTTCCACAGCTTGCTACAGTGAGGGGACGAGAAAGACTGTCTTCATACTGTCACATTCTGTTTGCCACTTCATTTACAGACAATGAATCATCATCACATCCTCCCCAGATCAGTACTGACAAAGTATGGGAATACATTGGTGATGCACTCTGTGCAAACTTTTGCAACGTAGGTCGTCTATGTGGCATTTCTACATTCACTTCCCAGTCACCATAAATCACCTCTCTCACAGCCATTTAATACCTTTCTCTATGCTGCTCCATTTACTTGGGCAGCATTCGATATCATCCTTAAAAGGATATCTGTCCTTTACAGCTGATATATGAGTTGCCTCCAGAGACCTAGAGTCTGACTTTTTCCCAAGAGCTTTATCTATACCACCATCTCTGGCCAGGTTTCTCAACTGCCTAGCTTCGCTACCATCTAACTCCATGCTATCAGCCCCATTATCCCAGCATCGGAACAACCAGGAGACAAGTGTCTCACCATCATTATGGCTAAAATCCTTTCTCATATTTTGCAACTCCTTCATAGAGAAGGATTTGATGATTACCTCTGTATCTCATTCCTCCTCCTGGGCTGACACAGGAGCCTCTCCCTTATTGTCGTTAGAAGAACTCTTTCCTCAGTCTTCATCCGAAGAGTTCTCCCCCCAGCTATCTGGCTTTACTTGGTCTTTGTCACAAGGGATAGAGGAACTTACCTCCTCTTTTTCCTTCTGGTCACCGCACCAACTTGTACCGGTGCTGATGGAGTTCGAGTAGTGTCAGTGCATATCGTACTACACCTATTCCTGCACCAAAATTTAAAGAGAAACCACCCCTGCAACCCATTCAGGAAAATCAACGCTAAAATCATGATTTTCAGAAAGGAACTGTCATTCACGCTATCCGAAGGAGATCCATACCTTGGCTCTAATGGTGACAATTTGGCAAAGTCAGTAAAGGGGGAAGTAAACATTTCCATGGTAAAATTCAAAGTATAATTAGTGACAGAATCCATTACGTAATGCCTGAGGTATGCAGGTAAAGAAGCTATCCATTCAATGACAGCATGGATCAGAATTAAACACAACAGCCGAATAACACGTTTGAACCACCGCATACAGGCACAAAGAGCAAATAAGCTATACAACACATGAGGCAAGTTATCAATTAACTTCAAAGAAATCCCTACAAAGAAACAATACAATAATCTGTCTAAAAACAACATGATGTGAGCTGTCTGTTTTAATCTCTGAGCAAGCTGGAATTCAGACTAGTCAGATAATCAGAATTCTGGTCGTGCCACAGTCATACCCCACGTTGGGCGCCAATAAATCTGTCATGGTTTCGGCCAGATTGGCCAATCAGAATGACAGTTCACCCCTCCTCCAAAGAGAGGAGAGGAAGAGATAAGAGATGTACGAGTTTAGAAAAAGAACTGAACTGCTTTAATGAAAATATTAATAAATAATGAAATAATAAATAATAAAATAATAATAATGAAAAAGGAGACAATATATACAAAACCATATCCAGCTCCCAGGATGATGATCGCGTCACCAGCAGGCACAGGGAAAGTCCCAGACTGGAGTCAGCAACGAACAGGAGCTGGATTCCGGATCTGGAGTCAGGAATGCTCTGATCAGGATCAAAAGCAAACAGATGGGGTCTTCCTCGGATGTCGGCCACGGAAGAGAGAGAGTTGACCCTTTGTTGTGGTTTTGGCCGGATTGGCTGATCAGAATGACAGATGGCCCTCCCCCCCTCTCTCCTCAGAGAGGAGAGGAAGAGATAAGGAGATTTATGAGTTTAGAAAAAGAACTAAACTAATGAAAATAATGATAAATAAGAAAATAGTAAATAATAATAGAAAAATAAAAATTAAAGAAGGAAAAAAAAAAGTATACAATATATACAAAACCGTATCCAGCTCCCAGGATGACGATCGCATCACCAGCAGACACAGGGAAAGTCCCAGATGGAGTCAGCAACGGACAGGAGCTGGATTCCAGAACTAGAGTCAGGAGTGCTCGGATCAGGATCAAAGGCATATGAACAGACAGGGTCCTCCTCGGATGTCGGCCATTGAAGAAAGAGCGAGCCAGAGCAGCCTTGCCCTTTGATCCCTCAGCTTTTATACTGAGCGTGATGCAGATGGGGTGGAATATCCCTGTTGGTCAGGTTTGGGTCACCTGTCCTGTCTGCTCCTCCCCGCAGGTGGGACCCCTCTACGCTTCTCTGCTTTCGACCCTCTAATGGGGCAAACAGCGAAGTGAGCTGACCTTGGTTGTTATAGCGATAAGTCAAAGCAAGAGCCTCTGTGCATGCCGTTCCTTGGTATAACCAGGTCTTATCACTCTGAGAGTGAACAGCTTCTGAACAACATGCTCTTAATTTCAGAGTTCAGTCAGTTAGAAGAGGCCCAGCTAAAAAGTCAAACTACAAATCAGAAAATTGGTTCCGTTTTACCTCAAACCAGGACAGGAGTTAATCGTGCTGCAGGGGAACAACAATTAGAAAATATTTATATTCTTTAAACACATTTTTTCAGTCCATTCTCTTTAAAAAGGGTTTAACTAACAAATCTTACTTAATGTGTATTCTCCTTATGTTCTTGTGTGTGTTTATGCAAATGCTTACGTGAGTGGTACTATTTCAGCTGTTACCATCCGTTAAAAAAGTTATACGATTACTGGACTGCTAGTAACAAAAACCTAGGAGAATGGGTTGGAATACCGAAGCACAGTGTTTTTCCTTATTTGGAAAGTGTAATGATGTTTTAAAATGAGATTACACTTCTTAATTTCGGTAGGTAATAAGAAATCTTGATTAGGAAGCAGCTTTATTTCCTTAAAAACCCCTACAGTTGTAAAATATTTTTTATTCCAAATACTGATGATAGTGGATTTGCTTCACTTCAATATACTGCTTTTTAGTTGGAGCTCAGTACAACAGCGTAGGTTTAATAAAGAAAAAGACAACTGTGTGTCTTGTGCTATGTAATGCTAATAACTTCTGTATGTTATTGCATGTGCGTACGTAGCACAGAGCTCATGGGACATGCGGTTTTGCTCTGCATGTAATCTAAGCCAAGATAATTACGAATTCCCATTCTAAACTCTATGTGTAGGTAGAACATATACTTGAAAATTCCTAACAAAAATATCTGAAATAACCTCAGATTAAACAAGCTAAAAAATACAAATTTGCAGTCTGCTACTTAAGTCATATTTCACATCATGTTCTGGAAAAGTACTGGGAGCATCTGGCAATAGCATAGGTTCTTGTAATGGTGAGCTCCAGTCTTGACAGGGTGCCTTCAACTCAGCGCCCAATTTATGCGTTAGTAGTTGGAAGATCCAGCCCCCATAAGCAGGCTTCTGTCAGGCACCAAAGTGCTAGAAACTGATTCCTGCTTCAGTGTTACGTTAGAGGATGAGAAACCACCACACGAAGCAAGGATTTGAATGATAAAAGGATAGGGGTGTGTTCTTCCTATGGAATAGCAATGACTGCTCCTCTGTCTATTGCTTACGCTTCTGGCTGTTACAGCTTTTAATAGCTTCTGCTGTCTTACAGCAGAAACAGTTCCTCCCAAGAGTGCCTAACGCCTTTATTCTGAACTTTGAGAAAGGATCTGGTATACTTCAGACAAATACTTACATTAGATTTTTTGCCTTATTTTGAGTTGACGCTTTCAGTGTCAACTCAACTGAAACTAGAATTATAATGTATCTGTACATACAGCCAACGCTAATTTGAGCAAAATTTTGCTTGAAGTGATTTGTGATAATTGAATCAGCTGTCACAAGTGGGAAAATACTTAAAATTGCTTTTAGGAACTGTAATTTCTTGCAGGCTTCAGTAAAAATTCAAGGAGTCAAACATTCTAGATATTGCTTAACAGTTTTTAATAGGGCACTGTGGAAATACAGGTGTTCAGGTTGCCAAATTGCACCCACGTTACAGAGGGGAGAACATTGCATTTACCCAAAATATATCATTGAAAAGTTCGATAGTGACTTTTTTTTCACATTGTGGGAAACCACAACTGAAACCACAAAACTGAAGAAATTATATAAATTTTTACTATTATACACAAGAAGATCATTAAGATAATTAATAAGACAAGTGTCTGAGGGGAAAAAAAGAATGTTGAGATTCACAGTCCCCGAGAAAAGTGCAATTAAAAAAAACTCCAAGATATGCCTAACTTTGCAGCTTCTATGACTGACAAAGCAGCTTCTGACAACTCTTCTAATCCTTGCCTTGTACCGTACCCTCCACCACCTGCCACAAACAGAACAAACATTGCACTACCTTTCATTTATTTGGCTATAATAAAATGAATCAGTATAAACTGCTTGTGAGTGAAGTTCTTTTCTGAACAGCAAAATTGGAATATCCAAGGCCATCTTCTTTCTAAAACATTTCTTATCCAAGTTCCATCCTTTTTCCTTTACAGTAACTCAGTGGAACCTGAAAGTCCTGGAGGAGCTGTTATTTTTCAGTGATTAAAAAAAATTGGCAAAAGCAATATGAATATGTATAATTGTGGGGGGAAAGAGGAGGATCATATCTGATAAGAATTCTTATCTGGTACTAAGTAAGGTTTAGAAAAGTGGCTGTTTATACTTAAGCACAAAATCACCTTGAGTGCTCTTGTAATTGGGATTGGACTTTGCATTAGCGTTGACATCCAGCAGCACAATAGCACCAGCATATAACAAAAATATAATTTAACAAGACATAATTTAAAGCAGCAGAGTCACATTCTGGCAAGAAGTGCATGAGCTTCAATAAGTAGATGGATTGACTGTTACTTGTTGGCATCCGGGGTCAGTGTCAGTGCCTTGTCTATTCATCTCTGGTCACCTGGGTTCCAGAATTATTTGTTCTAATTGCAAGCGAAAACAAGTGGTGATTTTTAATTTCTAAATGGTGATAACCGTTTAGTTTCTTACTGGGAGTGAGTTTATCTATGGCTGGTAGCTGCTGGTTCAGAGAGCTTGTAGGATCAAGGTAACACCAGGTGCTGGGTGTCAGAAGTGAAGTATGTTAGCAATGCTAACTGAAGCCTTCACAGCGACGTTGTAGCCACAGACTTCACGACAACAAAAGTCCTAACGTATTTTTTTCCATTCACTGTCCAAGTCGATCTGTAAATGGAGGAATGGAGCCAAAATCTAAGAGAGTTCTAGGTCTACAAGAGGCACAAAATGGAGTGCTAAATTCTTACGTGATGCAAATGCTCCCACATAATATGTACCAAGCTACAGTACAGTATGAACTGAAATAACTAGATTTATAAATACCTCAAAGGCAGACTTTGCAATGGAAATCATGGCAGAGCTTTAGCTACAGAAGTGCTTCTGGGAACCATTATGTAATAACGTCATAATTGTAAAACCTCTTACTGAGTATAAACCAATAGGTTTTGTTTGTTTTTAAATTTGTTTTTAGAATTTTATTAAATTGTATCAAATTAGACTAAATATTTCTTCCATTTCACGGTCAACAAATGTCAGTGCTAATTTAAGTGGTGGCATCTAAATAAAAATTGCCGTTGGCATCTGTACTGATTAGGAATTCCCATTATATGACTATGGAAAATAAAGTGTTTTTCACACTGCTTTCCATGCAAAGTATTGACTAGGATAAAGAAAAGACAAGAACAAACAGATCAGCATTCTGGGTGAACTATACCACTGACTGATAAGGTTTACTGACTCGTAGGCAGTGCAAGCTTTTTAAAAGCATGGCTTTTCTTTCCTTTTCCTGTTGATAGCTTAGTGACGGTCTTTACCAGCTTTATGTCTGAGGATGTGCAAGCCAATAAGGTTTTGTTACCCTGGGCTGTGCAGGAACCTGTAGGAGACCGCGTGCCGTCCCGATGTGAACCAAAACTCTGACCTGTTACCTCCTGCAATTAAATCCATGGTTCTCCTTCCCCCAAGCAAAAGAAGGTTAATCAATTCCAAATGCGTCAGCAATTTTTCTTGTGAATGGAGAAAGAACAAGGGAAGGAAAAGGAAAAATGAACACATTGATCAGATAAGTTTAAATGGCTTATGTTTTGCAGAATATGGCTAAATACTGAAAAAAGTAGAAGAAACCAAAATTCAAATTATATCCCCGATTTCTTCTGTATGTCCAAAATCTTGAAATCTCTCGTATTCCCATTATGAAGGATGCTATTTATCAATGAGGCCCTAAAGAGATTTAAACCTTAAAAATGATGAGTGCTTTTCTGTATGTGGGGGATTTTTATATAGAGGGGAATATTGATAGTCTCCTATTTGCTCTTGAGAAGCAATTTCTGTGCGTGTAAATTTGTCCCATCTATTTCTCATATTGTTGGGGTTTGGTTACGAGGTTTGTTGTTTTGTCTTGGGTTTGTTTTTTTTTTAATTTCTAGCAGTTTTCATTAGAGTAAACTATAACATAATATAGTCTGCAGTATATAAGCAAGCATCCAGAAGTTAAGCTGAGAGGCCATGTCCTTGATTCACGTAGTAACGAGTCACCTCTAAGAATGTTATCTTGTTTATGCAGCCCCGTGTCTTCAGGTATGTCACTGCAGGGTTTGCAGCCGCTGTAGGAGCTTCTGAGATTGAGGCAGAGCCCGAGAAGGGACGTGTTGTGTGGTGGCAGAGCTTTTGCATCCCTCTAAATTCCAAAGGATGTGAAAGACTGATACAAATGTCACTGCGTGGAGGAGCGTGCTGAGAACAGTTCCTCTCTGTGCTTTCCCTGAGTAAAACGCGACTCCTTACCCTCAATGGGCCGAAGGACTCTCAATATTAACGCCTAACTGCAAGGTAAAGGAGTTTGTCCCCCCATGTTGGAATACGCCTTGGGTCCATGGTGTGTTCTGTGCACGCTCTGTTCCAACAAGGTGTCAAAGCAGAGAGTACTGATACTCTGTGGCTCGTGTCGAATGAGCTTAGTTGTCTTAATCCCAGAACAAAAAATTCTGTCAATGCTGTAATCGTTCCCTTTGGCAAACTAAGCAGGCAATAAAAAGAAAAGGGCACGAAGATTGACGTGTTACAATCTAGAAGTGTTTT
This sequence comes from Larus michahellis, assembly GCF_964199755.1. NCBI lineage: Eukaryota > Metazoa > Chordata > Aves > Charadriiformes > Laridae > Larus > Larus michahellis. The sequence goes on from NC_133904.1 coordinate 17,551,396, forward strand.
TGTAATAGGAAACGAAGGTACGTAAATACAGTGTACTTATTTCTTCTGCCTGTAAAATAGTGTGGGGTTTTCGAGAGAGATGCAATATTTTGATTTCAAGAACTGCTAAGCCAGCTTTTTTCGCAAGCCTTAACTTTGCTTTATATGCTGTGTAATAATGTTGTTGTTTTAAATTTACTAGATCAAGGCTACAGATGGTTCTTTGTCGCTAGTACAAGTTTGCCAAAACCTCAGCCTTGCATATAACTGGTTTTATAGGTACTAGGTGATTCCACTACAGCTGCCAGGTGACTGGGAGAACGTACAAGGTCAATAAATGTTTCAGCATAAATATTTAGCAGATACTTTCCTGTCAAAGATTAAGAATTTATGAAACCACTTAGATTTAAAAAGAACCCCTAGACTGTTAAAAAAAAAAATCAAACACCCTTAAAACGTATTATTTCTTCTAAAATGTAGTCTCATTGAATTTTCTCCAGCAACAAAGAGCATTTGAGGACACTCCTTATTTTTCCAGTTAGTTCTCAGCAGTTCCACAGTTAGTTCCTAGGAATGGTCTGCAATTTTGAGTGACATCGCTAATTATTTTTTTTAATCACAGATGTGATATTCTGCTTCAATTAAAAAAGACCCTTTAGGAAATTTCCAAGCAAATTGCTTAAAAATATGAGTGATTTTACCTTTGCTTCCCAGTCTTCTGTCCATCTGTTGCTGAGTTAAAGTATTTCTGGTACTGTTCTTTGTTTAGAGTGGTATTTGCTAACCCTTAGACTTAAAGTCACTTTTAAAAACTGAAGTTGTATCAGCAAAAGTTTCCCAATCACTTGATCATAGTAAGCTCTGAATGGATGGATAGATATAAAAAAAAATAAACACTGGTGAGCACAGTAAGTTATGCACACGTATGTGTGCATTAATCTACACTGGCATGTGCACTGGAAGCTCTTTCCTTAATAGGTTCAGAATAATAGTGTCACATTCAATTTTTTAGAAGGCCAGATACAAATTAAGCTCGTGACAAAAAGGTTTTCACAGAGGTGACTGATAATTATTTCTAGACTCTGTCACCAACTGTAGTAAGCTTTTACTTGTTAATTATGGCCCTACAGACAGAAGCAGATATGACACTTTCTGCTAAAGATGGTATCAATCTCATTCCCTTTGACTTTTCTTTTTATATTTTTCTCGTTTATTGTTACCACCTATTTATTAGAACCATTTTTTAAATAATCACGATCCCAAAGAACTGCTAAAAATCTAATGAGATTGGCAAAAAGATCCCATCCGAAGTCTATTAAAATCAGTAGAAAGAAAATTTCCTAAATTTCAGGTGTTCATGGATGAAGTCTTTCCAGCAGGACTAATTCTGTATTTTGTTCACGTGATTCTCAAAAGTGAAGGGAAGTTACCCACTTAGATCCATCATTTCAGAGAAAAGGTGAGTCCTGGTATTATCTCCCTTCAGCCATCTCTGAGCCAGGAGAGCACCCTGCGTCGCCCATACGGCTTAAAAATGCATTAGGTGTTAACATCTTGGCAAATAACCACAGAACAATGCTGCTCTTGGGCTTGTTTTTATGGTTTCTGTTGTTCCCTATCCTATTTTCGTGTGATAAAATGTGGTGGGGAAAAAAGCGTAATATGGAAAAATGCAGACTGTAGAAAAAGAGATTGCTTGTAATAAAGCCATTAGTTTTAAGCATTGCAGATGTTACGTTTTGTAATGTGGGCCTGCAGCCCCAGCTGCCTTGTGAATTCAAGAGGAACTCAGCTTGGAGACTCTGGAAAAACGAAAAATTGCTTTAAGCATGTTCCTTTGCCCTGCATTTGTTCCTGACCTAAAGACATTGTAAAATACTATATCTTTAAATAGCTCTCAATCTGAATAGCAGCTTATGTGATAGTTATTTCACATTGTCAGGTGTGTTCTTAAGATCATCAGCGTTATACTTTGTTTTGGTAAATTGCAGATTAATGTGCTGTTTCATTAAACAATTTTCATTTAGGTCACTGGTACTGATCAGCAAGTGTCCGAGTCAAGCTTGGGTGAGAGGAACATGACCCCGGACTTCAGCACACAAGGTGATCACAGCATTGTCTTTGTCTACTTGAGATAGATGTAGTAGGGTTTTTGAGTGGACTTGTCATTCTCTTCTGCCCTTCCGTTCCCAATGGAGAAAGAAGGATTTGCTTTTAGATTGTTCATGGCAAGAAGAACCTTTTCTTCATAAACTGGCGTGGCTGGAAATGCAGAGGAGAGTTTTGCTCAACAAAGCACGCTCTGTAAGGCCCTCTGAGGCAGATACGGCAACTGTCATTTCTCTTTGAAGAGTCACGTGCACAATGGGCAGTTTGTTTCACGTTGTCAGCAGCCATGGGTGCCTTCCTGATCGTCCGTGTGCCTTCTCCATATAGTAGTTTCCTGCACGGCTTCCAGAAGCCTCAATAGGAAGCTTTGCTGCCTGAAGCGTAGATGTTGTGAACGCAAGTAGCCGAGTAGCAGCACCGAGCCTCTTTGTTTGAAGTTTAAAAGTTACTAGAATAGGCCTCCTTACCGTGTCTGTTGGTATGGAGGGCTTTTTAAACACTACAGCCTCAGTGGATCAGGAGATGTTGAGCAGTTTGCATAAAATAATTATTTCAGTAAAACTTCCATTAAATACTTTTTCCACATCATATTTTATGGTATCAATGTATAGACTGTCAGGTGTTCTCAGTACAGTTATGGGCAGAGAGGTGTGGGCAGAGTGGTCCAAGAAATAGAAACAGACATCTCTGGCCTGGCATCTAGAACGGGACCGAGAGCCAAACAGGTTAGTGAGGAGCATCTCTTCCTACGCACACAGAGCATCTGTTCTCTGAAGTAGGATTTTTGTTTCCAGAGCGACCAGTGGTCACCTTTAACTACTGCTAAATATAATTTTTTTCTTAAAACCCTGGTGTTTGACAGCTGCAGTGGAGTGTGACAGCTGAAGGTGACTACGTTTTAAGGGCTATGTCTACAGAGCTAGTTCCTAAAGTTCGTAAGTACATCTGGACTTCATATCCACATATGAAAGCCTAAATTTTAAGGCTAGTGCTAGAGCTTTGACTATTGGGAAGCAGTGGACTAGCTCTCAAGCCAGGGATTTGACATTCCATGTTGTGCTGCACACGCATGAAAGGGAACTAGGCGGGTCCTTGGGCATGTTTTCTTTAGGTAACATGGGTCAGGTGTCACCATTCCATGTCTTTTGAGCAGTGATTGTCTCTCGTCTGCTTCAGGCCTCTCCTGATGTAATACCAGAAAACCCAGGCCAGTGGAAGAGTAGAATAGTAAGAAGCTGTAAAAATACAGTTTAAGGCCCTTGAGTCCAGGTAGCAAATGGTGCAACCAACCACACTCTAGTTATCAATTAAATCGAATCAAACCAGTGAGAGTTTGGTCGGTGAAGATCTGTGCTCTGAAGACAGGCACAAACTGGATGCTTTCATTTATCCGCACAAACTTTATCGATATTTCAAAGCTTGAGTTAAGGGGATATGTTGCAAAGAATCATCTAACCACGTAGAAAATGTTTGGGGACTTATCACAAATACAAACGGTCCAATAAACAACTGCAGCTTTGCACCTACCACATAATAAATGGTGCATATTTATGCATTTTTAGCATAATGTAGATGTATAGCTGTATTTCTGTTATTGATTATTATGTCCTTTTTGGCAATGTTATGATTGCCTTCTAAGCATTACAAATTTATTTCCTGGAAGCCCCAAAAGAAAATAGTTGTGATTCATTTTATGTAAGAAGAAAATGTCCTTCGTAAAATATAACCTCATGAATATTTGATTTTCATTTTGATACTTAATTTTCCTATACTGTAGAAAGCTTTCTGCTTCCTAGTCCCCAAAACATGGGAGCTCTTAACATTCTCTAATTCACTAAAAGATCCTATTTTTCTGTTCCTAAACAAAACAGTTAAAATACATTTGTCCTGTCAATATGGTTAGCAGCAGCTGTTATGCAGAAAAGGGCATCAGAGGCTGCGGAGCTGAACAGAATTCTGTGATCTGTATTTTGTAAATATTTTGATTTTAGATGTAGGACTTTAAGGAATTCCAGTCTGATAGGGGAAAAGCATTGTCTATGTTATTGGAGCCTGGAGACTGGATTATCTAGTTTTATTTTCTTTATTTTTGACGTGACTTTGGGAATAATGCAGAGCCAAATACTTATTTTCATACAAGGGGCCATTTTCATCCATAACATGTATTTGTAGACGTGACAGAGGAAGTGATAACACTCTCAATTTTTAATACAAAGGGCTTCAAAGATGATGTGACTTTGCACAGAATGTTTAGCTTCTATCTGGAGCGTGTGTGTCACGTATTTTGTGTGCCAGAGTTGTTATATGATGGTGAATTCTAATTGTAAAGAACTTAGGTACCCGCTCCAGGGAAGTGATGATTGATTAGAAAGTGTTAGGTGCAAAGCTAATCTTGACAGTAGGGATAGGCTTTAAAGTGTTCAGAGCCGTGGTTTTTCAGGATTTGTGCAAAGTTTTACTTTGTCTAGCACAGGCAATGTCTCACTGTTCACCACAGAAACACGTAGTGAAAGAGCTGTTCCTGACCAAATGCAGTCCCAGATAATACTCTGGTATCAGTGCTCAACATGCTCATTGGTTGAAGAAAATACTTGAGGGCAGCACAAATTGTCTTTCCTGAAGGACACTAGAAACAAGTAAATTACTTCAGTGTTTTTTGCTTTGGAATTCTGTCAACTGAAAGCTTTTCAGTAATTATCGATGTACATGCCAATCACTAAATTTGAAGCATTATATTGAAAACAGGGCCAGGGGGAAATGGGAGAGGGGCAAGAAGTCTTTATTTTTCTCTGAATCTCTTGTTCTGCAGTTTCTGCTGAGAGTGCTGCTTTGATGGTCTCTGAGGCTGTTGATATCCCAGGCCATAGCTACTCCTCCGAAGATCTTTGTTCGCTGGAAGTTCAAGGATCTCTCCATTCGGCAGATCTTTCTCCCTGCTCTACAACCCCCAAAGGGGCTACGGAGCAGAGCTGCAGCACCCTGGATTGCAGCACCCGCTGCAGGTTCCACAGAGCTCGCTCAGAGGGTGTTCCTCATGAGGATGACAGTTCCCACAGCCGGGCCTCTACAGACACGTCTCAAGGACAGGAAAAGAACTGTGCCCACAGCAGGTCCTTGGACTGTTCTTCAGAGAATTTCAGCCCCTCTGAAAGAGAACTGCAGCGTTCTGCTCAAGAGAGCAGTGCCACACCGCCTTTGAAGCAAAAGAGAATCTGCTGTGCAGACTTCAGCCAGCCTCCTGTCCCTTCCCAGACCTCTCCCTTGTTTGGGCCTGCAAATACTTCATCATATGTGAGCGGCCACGAGAGTGCTGTCCGACAGCATCACATTACAAAATACCGAATTTCAAATATAGTCCGATCAACTAGTGACCCTGTATCGTGTTCGTCTTACACAGAAGGTAGGTGTAGCAGCACAAGGCTGACGGAGCTTGGAACAAATGAGCGGTATGTGATTTATGCAGCAATTGGTGCTGCTGGAAATCTATCTGAAACGTTCCAGTGAGGGCTGACTTACGAGTGAAGGAAGGCTTTAGTGCATTTTCTGGATTTGAAAATTTTTAAGAAGAACGGAAATGAGAAAAGTGACAGAGTGAAATCAGTTTTGGCTTTTCTAAATTGTACCAGCCTTTCTGCACTGCTCAGAAAAACACCTCTTGAGTAGATGCTTCCACCTCTCTCTTACTATTATACTGAGAACTATGAAGCTGAATGGTAGCTGGGGTCTGCTTAGGGAATGATTAACCGAGCTGTCATCCTTGTAATACAGCAGGTTGTTTCCTGAAGGTGACACTGACATTGACAGTGTTGGTGCGTGTCAGAGGCAGGCAGAGTGTGACTGTGTAGTGGCAGGTTGGAGTGTACGGTGAAAAGTTTTAAAGGACAAAGAAATGAAAGATGAGGCACATGACAAGATGATGAGCTTTTGACTGTCATGGATAACCATCTTCTGCTATGAATCTCCTTTTAGACAATTAGGGAAGAAGAGAGGAGTCGTCGTTAGCTGAAGAGTGTGTCATCATAAAAATCCGCTTGTTAGTGGAAAAGAAATGTTTGATTTAGAAAATGGCTCGATCAAATAATAGCAGGAATGTAGGACTGTCAGAACCATTTGAAAAGTGCAGGTCTTACAAAAGGATGTAAGCTGTTTAGAGAGATTCAAAGGAGTAACCTGGAGAAGTGGTTTGAAAGTAAAGATTTAAAAGCTTTGTTAAGATGTCATAGATTGTGCTGTTACAGGTGTGTTCACTGGGCTTTCTAAGGGATCTAAGGAAGAATCCTGTGACTAGCTCAAAACAGAAGTAGACAAAACACTGAAATAACTGGTTTAATTTAGGAAGATGATGTGTTGGTTCTATTACACTTTTTGCATCATTATTCTGTTTCGATGAATTTCAGAGACCTCATACTTAGCTCAATAGCTGAATGTCTCTTACCTTTAGAAATCTAGCCTCAGCATCCTGTCCAGGAAAAGTGAATCTTTATTCTAGAAGTCTGCATTTATTTTATGAAAATTACTCTGCTAGGATAGACATGCTGTGAAGCTGCAGTGCAGATAGTAAGTGGGAATTTCTAAATCTTTTCTACTGTGCTGAAGACAAGAACAGCCCTTTCTTTTCTGGATCATGCTCTGCAAGTTTTCCATGTTGTGCTCCATATGCTCTTGGAGTGGTGTGTGAGAGAGAGATTACTGTAGGCAGCCGTATCAACGTGTTTGAGCTGACTGCTGGGACACCTGGTAGAACAGATGCTCTGCCTTCATTTTTAACATGACCTAAATACAGCCATCATCTCTTCTGGAGAAGTGGCATGATGGGAATTATTCTGACTAATTTCCAAGTTCTTAGCCGTACATGAGTTGAGGGACATGGGTTGAACGTGACGGAGGTGTAACTGGGCTTAGCAAAGATTGTAATAAGGGAGCAGGGATGGTTCTAGAGATACTGATACCGACATGGCAGAGGGGGAGCAAGAGCAGAAGTAACTCAGAGGGAATGTGCTTGTGCTGGCCTAGTTTGCCCTTCTTTTGCTGCCTACAGAGACGCCTTAAAATGAGATCTTCAAGAGAAGCACTTGAGTCTAGGTGTGTGTATTTCTTTCATTTATATGTTTGGCAAACTGCAGTTTGCAAAATTTTACTCTGTGAAGGTTTTCACAACTTCACATCACTTCCCCTTCCTCTACTTTTTGTTGAACTTCATTTGGAAATCATACGTAGGTTAGAAGCAGCACAGTTCTAATAACATGTACCAGCTGTTTGTAGCAGCCCCGAAGCTTATTTTTCCTAAGCTGTGACACACAACTGAAGTTCTCTGTAGTCTTTATAACTTTGAAAGGCATTTGATCTAGATTTTTCATGACTCGCTATTGGTGTTCACTGCAGAATTTTAACATACATCCGCAGAGATAAATGATAGGCAAAGGTAAAGGGAACTGACTGAGCTCCATCAACTTTCCAGAAGAAAAAGTGTTTGGGTTTTTTTCAGTAACATACGCTTTTTAAAAAAAATTCATCCTGGAGTAGAGGAACTGGTCAAATAGACTGACTATATGAAAGATAGAGCTGTAACTGTATATTGTTCATACTAATACCTCAGGTAAGAGACATACTGAGGGGTGGGGGAGCTTCGGGCCTGTTCACAAATGGGAAAATAGAGTGGCCAGATTGGGAAGGTGGGGGTTGGTTTTGTCTTAGGACCCGGTCTTTCTACTTTAAGAAAAATTACTGATTTCTATTCCAATTAACCTCCTTATACAAGTCAATGCAGAGATTTAGAAGTGCAGCCTTGCTGTTTACTGCATAGAGGTTTTTTTAAATGGGTCTTGAATGTGACTGTGATTGCACTGCGCATGGTTTGGAACATAAATTATTTGACATGGGGATGTTGCACATGCGCAACAACATAGTGACACAACAGCAATGAGATCTAATAAATTACTAATCTGGGAATTTTAACGCTGGCATAACACTCTGGGCTTTTAGATCAATAAAACACAATTCATGTGCTTCAAGCACGTCTTGACATGATGGGGTCTTGATGGTATATGTAGTCAGTAATTCTCCCATTAATCCTTTAACGCTGACAGTGAGCTTGTTTATATCTTTTGAAAAATCTGTCATTCCTAATAGAGACATTTTAGATGAAAGTTTAGTTTAATAGGTGCCATTCTAGTCACTGTGTAGTCCCTGGACAATGTAAGTACGGTGGGTTCACATATAATCTCTGTAAGAAATAGTTCCCTCTTACAAAAAATTGCACGTTTTTCTGTCTGTTTATTATAGCAAAGGAGGGCAAAATCAGCTTCTAGCACTGATGTTTGTTACGATAAATTTATAATCAAATATGATAGACTATGTGGCTATATCAGTTAAGTGCCCGAGTGATGATTGTAGTGTCTGCCAGATAATTCAGGATAATGTCTAGTAGTGTAGTTTTGACTGCGCTGCGAGTACATTAAGCAGTATGATAATGGGTGGGAAGACAGAATCTCTGACGTGTCTCCTCTTAATAAGCGTGTCATGATTCATGTGTTGCAGTACTTCAGCATAATAAAGCAAATTAAAGACAGAATAGAAGCTGTCTCTCTTAACTTCTTACACATTTTCTATGTTTGTAGCATCTTACATTTGTTTTCCTTCATTTAATGATTCACTCTACCAGAGAATTGTACCAGCTTTTCATTATAAACTCTCCCTGAAGTTATGGAAGAAAACCTCTTCTAATTTACCTAGAAGTTCAAAACAGTTTTGAGTCTTGGAAACAGATGTAAACAGCCTTAGCATAAATGTGAGGGCTTATTCCATCTTGACTATCACAGGCTTGAAATCAAAAAGACTGCAGTGGTAATCACTGTATGGTGTGATCTCATCGTCATTGATCCCTGTGCTGGCATCCCAGAAACTTCTCACTGGCAGGCAATGACATCCAGAGCTGTTTGTAGATGCTCTGTAACCACTTGTTAACTACCGTTAATTTAATCAGTGGTGGATAGCATTTGTCCTGCAAAGAATTAGAATCTATTAAAAAAGAGATAGAAATATTGAATATTGCTTTTTTAAAAAAAATGAGAGGGATTCATCTGTCTTTGTTTTCCTGTTTTCTTAGATAAACTGTCTGCCCAGGAAATACAGGAAAGTCTGAGGTCCACCCCTTGGAGGGAGCCTTCCCTAGCTTCAGTGCTTAGGCCTGATACGTTTAGGATTTGATACCTGTATAACGTAGAGGAAACAATCCAGCGGGAACTATCTCTTCCTAGTTGTATTTATTTAACAGCTTATAGGACATTTCTGTGTATGTACCTTCTGAGAAGTTTCATTCTGTAAAGGAGGCAATAAAAGATTCCAATGTATTTTTCCTTGCTTTGGGCAGAGGATAGCAGGGGTTGATTGTGCTCTTTCTGTCTCTCTCTCTTTGGTTAAAGGTGATAACTGTGCCTGGACTCCTGTATGTAGCCGTCAAGATGCAGGATTATCTCCAGCTGCATTAGAAACAGGTGAGGACCAGTTTTCTACAGCAGGATTGTAAGGGGTTTCTTCTTTTGTTTTAAAAATGATTAAAGGTTTCTGATAGAGAAAGAAGCTCTAGAAAATTTGGGGCAGAAAAGTTACTTGCTGATAGCATACATATATGATGTACGATGCTCATGGAACCAGCCTCTGAGTGAAAACAAATGCTGCGAATGAAATCCTCTGTTTTAGTTTAGCATTTTTGCTTTCTCTGTATTTCATACTAATCTCTCTTGATTATTCACTGCTTATTAATTTCGAGGCCTAGAAATATGGGAAACATTATCCTTAAATTTTAGGGAGGAGGTAGGCTGGGCCTAAAACATTCCGAGTTCTGTATGTACCACTGAGTAGCTGGTGTTTCCCCTTACCATTAATGTCAACTGAAGTTCCTGAAAGTAGAGGTAACAAAAATGTCTGTGATTCATGAAGTATTTTAATTACCCGCCTACTGATCCTAAATGCAGTCCTCCTTGGTCATGGGAGAGAATCTTACTCTTGACCCCTGGTTAAATACCATTCTGCAATGTTTCCTTGATTGCATGTTTTTGTTACTCTTCAGAAAAAACAGACATTTTATGACAAAGTAAAAACATTTGTGACAATATTTGTTTTGCCTTTTTTCTTTCTTTTTTTTTTCTTTTTTTTAACTTATTACTTTAAAGATATTCTTCCCCCCCTTTTTTAGTTCCTGTTTCTGGTTCTCATATGGCTGCCTCTGCTTGTCAGCATTCTTTGAGCAGTTTCCTACCAACTGGAAGACAGAGGGATACAAGGAAAATTGACCTGCACCTAAAGCCAAAGGCTTGGCATGCAGTCTCAAAAGAGCGACCACACTCTTTAGTGGACCTTAAGGCCTATAAAGACACAAAAATTTTAGTGGCAAAATTTTTGGAACATTCAAACTGTAATCTCCCTCCAGAAGTACGTCACGTAGTGAACAGCATACGATCAGTAATAAAATCTGATGAGAGACACATGGAAGAAGCCATCTTCAGTGCCAATGTTATAGACCAGGTAGGCCATTTAAGTTCTAAAGATTTGTTCAGCCATGATAGACACATACCTTATTTAAATGTTTTTACAGTTCTAAGTACTTCAGCCAATTCCTGCAAAAGTTCTTTTATAGTAACATGGCTTTAGTAAGAAATAATTAATATTTATTGAGTAGCAATGCATTTTACTCTGAAGCACTCAAATGCATTTAAAATTCTTCAGCCAGACCCAGTAATATCCTAGCAGATCTATAGGGAACTGATATTTACACATTGGTAATCGACCTCTCTTATTTCCAACATCTTTCTGCACCTGTTGACTGTTCCATACCTGAATTTGTGTTTATGTTCGGAGATACACAGAACTGACTTGGATCTGTTGTTTCTTCAGGCAAAAGCATTTGTACAGCATAAGCTACTAGCTGAGAAGGGTGGGTAGGTACCTGAACAGGACCACGATCTACCAAAACAGAACAGTGCAGTCACCCTTACTCCTGGCTAGAAGAATGATAATGACACATTAAAGAAATAATTTTAGTAGGTTTTGGTTTTTTTCAGGCAAAACCCATTATTAATTAGGGGAAGTCCAGGGCACCCCAGCAATCTACTTGATAAGTCACAGAATTTTTGGTAACTTGTTGTATAACTCAGATTGGTGAAGCAGACTGACAGTTCTATTAACACCAAAATGGTTGTTTACCAGGCTTGCACAATTTTAGTTCTTTTCCACCCTCAGCAAAGCGAGTGAAGCAGCTCTTTCTCCTAAAAGAAACAGATGAGTTTAATTTGCTCCAAGCTTCTATTTGTCAATTATAAGGCTGAGCTGCCCCCTTTTCCACAGGTTTCCTTTTCATTCGTACAGAGGGAACCAAACACTTGTTTGTGCCTCAGTGGGTTGAGCCCCAGAGTGACGCCTGTCAGGCCTGGCTCTGCCTTCCAGCCGGGGGAGCCAGAGGAGCCGGGGGGTCTCTGGATGGCTGTGGGAACACACGGCTCCTCTGGGAGAGTTCCTGCACTAGACAACCTACGTGAAATTATACTGAGAGACTGAACCTTTTAAATGAAACCATTTCTTACCCTGTTTTCCCCATTTTTTCCTTTTCCATTCCTGCTCTTTTGACAGGTAATTACAAGTTCCCAGCAGAATGTGAATACCTCTAGAAAGCGACTTCAAGAAGATCTTCATCTTCAGAGCTGTGGTGCTCTGAGCTCTCCCGTTGCCTTCTTACGTAGGTCCCATATCACTCGCAGCTTAGAGCGGGACAGGCCTCACAGTTTAATTGGAGTTTGCCGGGAGACCATCCTTTGATAATATTTGCAGGTATGTGATTCCAGCAAAGAGAATTAAGGAAGAAACCAGGACTGGGAGAAATACAAGTAGTGGATGACTTAAAAAGGAAAAAGTGTCTTCCTTTGGAATTCCACTTTTTTCCGACAGCAGGAGAAGAACACCTGTTTTTCTGAATGTAAATTTAAGCCCTGATTTTTGCAAAATTTTAACCGATTTATTAGTAAAGTCATAACAAACGTTTACCCAACCAGAAATGTGGTTATTTCACTGTACTTGCAGAAATGCTACTGATGCTGCCTAGCATTTCTTGAAAACTCTTGCAAAACCACCAGAGACCGGCTGTACAACTTAAAAGTTGTATTTATTTAATGTACCTCAAAGTGTTTTAACTATGATCAGTGTTTTAATAAAAAATATTTCTGGACTTTGCTTTTTTCCACAGCTGATTTGGATAGAAATGTAAAGGTGATTCATGTGCACATACAGTGCTGCTTCTAGTCCATTTCTCCGGTGTCTTTCCTGCCAGGCTGAGCTGCCCGATTCAAACTGCCCCCGCCCCCCATATCTTGCCCTTTTAAATTCTAGTAAAGGCTGCGGTGTGGTTTATTTATTATTCTGAATGCTCATGAGTTAATGGAGTAGCGTGTGCTATTGAAAACTGACATTTAAGTACTCTGCAAATTGTGACCAAAAGATGCATTAGGGAAGGAGTCTTTGAAATTCTGCATTTCCAAAAAGCATAGTTCACAAACTTTTTACAGATGCCAGTTGACAGGAAGTTAGATGAATTTTTATCTAGCAGAGCCTTGAACATTTTTTCAAAATGAATTGTTACTCCAATTAGTAGTTGTGACAATTGTATTATAAAACATGTCCTTGTTGTTCTGCTGCATTTATGATTTATTTAACATTGATCTTACCAAAAAAAATTAATCAAAAAGTAAATATAATTGACACTAATTTGATTACCAGCATAAACACAGGTCTGCCAGCAACGTCTTCCAGTGCAAGCTTCATCCTGGCTCTCTGAGGAAATTGGAACGGCCTTAAACAAAAGGTTCTCATAAAGAACCTACCACAGGTTGACGTTTCACAGTTTTAATTTTTTTGCAGCAGTGCTTGTCAGTAGCGTTAGTTTCCATTTGAGGTTTAATCATATACTGGTTTCATTTGTGTCACTCTGAGCTGGGCAGATATCCTGTGAAAAGGTCACAAAGGAACGTAGCTGAAGATGGGTAATGTAAGTTTTACAGAATCATCCATTTTAATGTATTTTAATTATAGCATGCTTCTGTATTGATGTGAAGTACAGTGACATCCAGTGGCAGCAAGGTATGCTAATTGAAAGCAGCTACTCTCAGGATAATAATGATACACAAATTCCTAATTCAGGAGATGAATTTCTTTAAAAAAAATAATCTGTGACCTTTGCAACTGCACTTAGATGAAGAATTAAATGATCTTCTACTTGGATTTTTTTATTACGTTAACTTACACAACAAACAAAATAAGCGAGCTTCCTTTATTATTTCAGATTTATTAGTGATGGTAGGTTAATTCTTTCCTAAGGTCAGTTGCATGCAACACACTACTCTGTGAAGTACAGTCATCTAAAGCTCTTTAGTTACTGCATGGTAAGGCTTCTTAAGTCACAGTGTATTTTCTTCAAGGCCTTGGCCAAAAAAAAAAAATCTAGACGAAAAGTTACACCAATTAACATTTATCTCATAAGGAATACAACTTTACTACTAGGGTTTTTTTATCTACACACATTCTAATACTGCTGATGGTGCTAGGTTATTTGTCAAAACAATTTACATTCAGAACACATTGCCTTAGGAAGAAGAATGCTTTATAAAAGACAGAACTAGGTAAGCGTGGCTTTCCCATTTTGAGCCAATATAAACAAAAAGGTAATATGCAAAAATTAAAGAAAAACCCCCCAGCCCAACACATACATTACACAACCTGTGCAATAAGTTATCCATGAAATAACTCTGTTAAATCATAAAAATCACAAGCATTAAAAATAAATATGTATCTAAATAAATATTTTGATTTTAATCTTGTGGCAATTATTCTTTATTTAGCATATGAAACACTTGTAACATGTTTATGTTCACACCTTGCCAAACAGGTTACACTTGTCATAACAATACCAAGTACTACAGTGGTTTTCTTTACATTAGAATCTAAAAGTTTTAACTGCACACATTCCTTTCCACTGAAATACCATCTATTCGGCACCGGGTTTAAAATTATGCAAAGCCACCAGTATTGGATCGCGTTATGGGACTGGGATTTTTTTTTTTTTTTAAACTTGAGGCAGCCATAACTTGCTCTAATTGCTTCTCTTTGCATTTCCTGCAGTCTCATTCATCAAATATTCACATTCAGCGTGTTATCAAACAAGACAGACATACATACGTCACTCCACATAAAGGTTACAAATAAATATGTTTTAAGTTTTATGAGAAAAGAGTTTAGAAGATGTTGCAAAATACTTAAATGTTTTACAAAGGTTTTTGTCAGTGATTATTGTCCTTGACCATCCTTCTCATCACTTTTTGGCAAAGAAATAAAAAGGAAGGAGAGAAAAGGCAGAGACACCTGTCTGTTCCTTGTTTCTGAGTCCTCAGGTCAGCTTCAAAGCCTTTCATTCATACAAAATACAAAATTCTCTTCAGCTATGAGGGCTTCAGCTTTGATGGAATCATTTAGTTCTTTTGCAGCACGAGTCGCATGCTAGATGTACAGGGGTGTCTCTTGCCCGGTGAGAAGCCTGAACATGGCAGCTGGCATAGTCTTCATATGAATCTGTCAATTGATTTACACAGAAATTAACAGAATTGTTACTAGTTTAACACAATCCATAAGGCCCAATCTGTCTCCCCCTGTGGTGTAAGTCCATTTATTGTCCTGCTTTCTATAGGTGTGTTACCAAAGTTTCTAGTTCAAAGCTCTCTCGTTCTAACAAGCTGGTTTGCCGTCTTTCTTTGCTTTTTTGTGTGTTTTTTTTAAAATGACGACAGGATGCAATATCATACAGCTTAACAGGACACTTAAGCACTTTCTTTTGTCATGCCCCACTCCAATTACAGCCCTTAAAAAAGCAGCAGCACAAACCTCTCT
The DNA here is from genome assembly GCF_964199755.1 of Larus michahellis. Taxonomy (NCBI): domain Eukaryota; kingdom Metazoa; phylum Chordata; class Aves; order Charadriiformes; family Laridae; genus Larus; species Larus michahellis. The sequence goes on from NC_133904.1 coordinate 17,566,408, forward strand.
GAAAATGCATTCTGCTGTTCTGGTATAAAGTGAACTTAGATCTTTCTTCTGTTTTCCTTCCATGTGGGAGTGTCATTTCATACATATTTTCCCCTAATTGGAGTATGATCCTTTGAACACAAAACTTGGACTTTATCACCTGATGTTTAAATGCCAGTCAAGAGTTTGGTGGAACAGGTTCTCTCATGGTTAGCGTACTTAAGTTCTTTCTACGAGGAGTGCTGAGTGTCAGAGGGATTTTACAGACTGACAGGATCAAAGGCAATGGGTAATGAGAGTTGTACCAGAACTGTAGGAACAGCTGTAAGATCCTGTTGGACAATGCAAGAGGAAGGAAGGTAAACTTCACTAACTGGTAATACAGACCCTCACCAGCCATACGCTGCCTGCATATCATGGTCTCTTCATGCTGAAAAAAACAGTTTGGTGCTGTCCTCATATCTTGAGTGAGATGTTGTGCAGCAAATATATACCATAAAGGCATGGAGGTTCTATTGAAACCCGCAGCTTTGTTCCTGCCACCCTGCGTGTATCCTGTATTACTTTTCAAGTGTCATTTTCCACAGAAAAACAAGTTATCTTTGATTTTTGGCAAAGGAACTAGTGGAAGATCTGGCCAGGGTTGTGTATCACTAAATTCGGTAGGGATTTCGGTAAACTTGGAGGCTCTTGTTCATTCATTGCTGGTTTCTCTAAAAGTACTGGAGAGAAATGTCTTAACTGATTCCCAAGGTAAGTGGCAATGTTCCATGGAAATGAAATTATTAAAATGCATATCAATTTGAATCTCATCTCTTTGACTGACATTTTATTTCTATGGCAGATGCTGGCGTGGTAAGCCAAGAGACATTTTCATAGCTAACAGGCTTGTGCGATTTCTTTCCTTAATTGATTGGTTTAATTCAGACAGTAGGTTGAAGGTTCAGAATCGTCAAAAGTGGAAATCATGAGTGGAAAAATGCAATGCATGTCCATCTAATTGTTCAAAAAATGTTCTATTGTCGGTTATTAGTGCTCAACTCTAATTTACTGAGGTGGTGGTTTAATACGATGTTAACACACTCTTTTCAACTGAAATATAAATTCTTTCAACAGTTTTAATTCATTGAAAAAGTATTTAATTGTTTTCTTACCTCTCCCACTGAATTAGACAATGCTTGTACTATCTTCTCATGAGCAGTAGCAACGACACTTTGTCCATTGATCTCAATAATACGATGTCCTACTCTTACCCCTCCCCTCTCAGCTATTCCACCTCGCATCAAGCTGCAAATCTGCCAAGAGAAAGCGAAGTTTATTAAAGTTTAGAAATCTCATAATGTAGCTGTTAGTAGGATTTAATACATAATAGTAAGTGGTGACACAGTAAAGATTCCAGGAGATACTTGTAGAAAGTGTTAAGCAATACTGTGAATTTCTAAACATTGGTTTGTGGTTGTTTTTTTTTTTAATTTTTATTTTCATTCTCATGGGCTGGGAACATATAAATACCCAACATAGTGATGTAGGTAGCAGCCATGCAAAAGGGTTGAGTTTGGGGGAAGAGAGAATTTTATGTATTGTTGGGATAGGAGAAGAAAATGATTTTTAAATATTTCCGACTTTGCCACCTGGACTCTTTCTGCAGACTGCCACATTGTTCTTTCTGAATAATAGGAAATATAAAAGGTGCTAAAGTAAATATTAATCTATAACAGCAGCTTTTTCACATACATGGAAAAAAAACTGACATAAAACTTAACCCTGCACAAATGCTAATACAGGCTGAAGGATAGGCTGATGCCATACAGACATTCTATATTGAAAGCTGGAGATCTGTCAAGACAGTCACAAAGATATAAGGAAGATACACGGGAAGATCTAAAAGATATGAGGAACAAATTCTTGACTGTGAGGGTGGTGAGACCCTGGCCCAGGTTGCCCAGAGAAGCTGTGGCTGCCCCATGCCTGGAGGTGTTCAAGGCCAGGTTGGAGGGGGCTTTGAGCGACCTGGTCTAGTGGGAGGTGTCCCTGCCCAGGGCAGGGGGACTGGAACTGGATGATCTTTAAAGGTCTCGTCCACCCAAACGATTCTATGAAATGTGCAAATTCTGTTTCTTTTTACAGGCTGTTCTCAGCGTAGCGAAGTATGACCACCTGTTTCCTGGGCCTCTCAGACTGGAAAAGGACACTCTGCTCTCCAGAGCCACTGCTTGTCTCCATGTTTTCCAGTGCTGCTGGCCATAGAGAGCTTAGGATGAAGGCGGCAAGTCAGGCCCCTGCTTCAACTGGCACCTGGAGGTACCAGTAGATTTACATTCACCAGGCATACTCCCAGCAGATGCTGCTACTTAAAATGCAACCTGCTATACAGGCAGAAAAAAGTCTCAGTCCAGTATGGGGAATTTAAAAGAATGTTTCCTCCTCAGCAACAGTACCTGTGCTGCAGCAGGGCCCTCCCTGACAAGCCAGAAAGCTGTATACTAGATAGAAATTGTTGGGAAATTATTTCAGAAGACTACACTTGTGCAGGACATAAGGCAGCTAATATATAGCTTGAATGTCTGGAACTGAGCAGAGCTTAGCAGTGCTGAGATTTACCTTTGCTTGGAGGAAAAGAAATGAGCGCTAGAACATCCAGTGATGGCTGTTTCTGCAGTTACTGTCAACGGTTAGAATCATATGCCAAGAATTATTATTTGCTGAGATCTGGTAATTTGCTCAGAGCTAAATACAAGTATGATACGATGTGGCTTGTGTCCCAGTGCGTTTTAATTCAGAAACACAGTATGTGGGGAGATGGCCAAACTGGAACATATTGAAGGTGAAACATTGTCTGTGGTTGACCAGAACCTTTTCTGTATGACAATAACAGTTTCTTTTAAATTTGTCTTCACAAATAACAATGCTATAAAAAATTAAATCCCTTCTTACTCCACATTCAGGTTGTTTGATATGGAGAGCAAAAATATATAGTTCTTTTTTGTTTATAGAAGGCCTTTCCCAGCTTTCTGAAAAAAAACAAAACCACTTTCTCTTGCACTGAAACTTATCTTTCACCACGCTATCATTAGTGGCTTTAGCTACTGTGGTTCGTACACTGTTTCTGATGGACTTTTATGCGACAGAGGCACCATCAGGACCCTTCATAGAATTACATCTCGAATTTCAGTCACGTACAGTATATTGTTTTGCAGGTAGTCTGCCTTCTAATATAGCTGATAAGATAAGCTGTACTACATAGATCTTCTCTTTTATAGAAAGCTTCTCAGTTCATCTCTCACTGTTATATTAACAGTTTGCTCCTTGCTGTTGGGGATTGTATGCAGTAATCTGAAAGGACAAAAAGTACAATGTGCCAAAAGAAACCCTGTAAATATATTTTTCACAGTATAAAAGAAAATATAGAGACAGTACAGCCAGCTGAAATAAAAGCTTTCAACGCAAATGGGAATGTGACCTCTCCCCCCACTGGCATAAAGGAAAAGATAATGGCTTGCATATCTCTCCAGAGCACCTTTCATTGCCTGGCTCTCGGAGCGCTTTTAATACCATCAGTGAATTTCTTCTCTCTGACAGCCTCCGACATAGGAAGCGATCTCTTATCTTCGTTCCAGAATGTGATCCCTCTCTAGGGAAGGGAGTCAGCTTCCTTTTTGTGCACATTAACGATTTTAATGAGGTCAAAAGAGAAGCAGATATAGAGCCCAAATGGCTCTGCCTAGCCTCACAGATCCTGTTAAGCTAGAGACAGAGTGCAGATGTAAAGAAATATACTGTATGTAAAGCACACGTTCACGTGGCTCCTGTATTTGCAAGTGGCTGACTCAAAGCAGCCTTAAGACTTCTGTCTCCAGGCAGCGGAGCTCTGGCAGATTAGGCTGCCAAGTTTAAGCTCAGCAGTACCTCTAAGTAAATATGATTCTGTTCAACCAGGATTGTTTAGCCTGCTATACTTGTTGAACACAGAGACTGCTGTAATATTATTAAATAAAGCATGATGGATCTGGATCTTCTCGTAAGCAAGAGCCTATACTTCATTTACTGTGTAAGCTGAAGGGGAAAAAGAAAAAGAAAAAAAGAAGAAAGGTGTAAACCATTCTGGTTCCATCCATTCAGCTGTTAGAAATTCTGCAATGTCTTAGACAAGCTGCAGTGCATCACATGTGAAACTTCAGTAACTTCACAATCAGTTTTATTGCAACTGCCCATTGTGTAGCAAAACATTAAGGCTAGAACAGTGCAAGGCAAACTGAATGTTTACTCTGTGTAAATGCCTTAAATATAACCTATTAAAGCAGGTTTCTCCTTATCTCACTCCTATATTACTCTATTTAAACCCTTTGTATTTGTTCCCAGAACAGTTTAAATATATAAATAAAGGCATGGAAGAAAGAATAAACTGTCCATTCTGTTAAGTTTTACCTAGTTTTACTGTGTTTTTAGATAGAATTGTGCTAGGCTAGGGATGGTGTAGATACGCTTCTCAGAGAAAGTATCCGAGATCTAGACTGAGAAGTGGTGCCTTGTCAGCACTAAAAATACAGCTGGTAATACACAGATTTTTTTGTAATCTAGGGAAAAAGATAATGATGTGATACAAGAGGACCACTTGTATTTAAATATCATAATTTTAAAAGAAGTGTAGCATAATGATTTTCACTTCCCCATCACACAAGATTCATACTTATATATATGCAGAATATTTTTTTCTTAATGTTTTACAGTTCAGATTTTAGATTCCTTTTATAAATATGCAATTAAACCACATCAGTAGCTTTCAAGAGCTATGAAGAATATTTGCATTGTTATTGCAAGAGGAATTTTACAAAATTAACACTGATTTATGCTGCTGTGCTGTTCCCTCACTAAAACTTCCAAAAGCTGGCACTACTTGTGCTCCATAAAGCACAACTTCAGGCTTTGCATTAATTAAACTATAGAGAATGCACCAAGAAGAGGGTCACCTACAGCAGCCCAGTCTCAGCATCTTCCCGATAGCCCATGCAAGCAAACCGCAGCTCAGCTACTACTTCTGTACGCCCAGGCTGTTCATGGGCTAGTCACTAATGTGACGGCTGTACATCCTGCAGGGATGAGATAGGCAGGGTGAAAAGGAACCACCGCAAAACTGCTCTCAGAAGAGGCACAGCAATAATGCCAGCTGCCAGGCATAATGAGGTAATGGCATAGCAGTAGGAGACATTTAACTATACCCATTCTGGCAAGCCATCTATTTCTTCGCTGTGCTAATGCTGAGCCAACAAAGAATAAGGATATTATTTCTGAGTCCTGTCATAATTTATAACAATTGCTGGCAATTACAAAGCTGCTTTTTAAAAGTTCAGTGTGAAAATACCAGAGACACGTACTTGGCAGAGTCATATTTTCATAAGTGAAGTAAGAGGGAGTTTATCTGAGGAAGGACTTACATGTTAATCTCTCCTTTTTGTTCATTGTCTTTCATATTCAAACACAGACTCTTCATAATTGAAATTTATTACAGGGCTTTCTTTTTTAGTTATCTCAGAAGAATTTTTATGCTGAATTCGGTAAACTATATTGGATGTCATCTAAATGTTGCTCATTTAGCTGGAATGAATGATGACCATCCAGCGTAGTGAACATGACAACTGGCCACTAGATGGAGTGAGCACACTATAAAAGAAAACAACCAGTCTGCAGAATTTACTAAAACAAGGCTGCAATTATGTAGGAGATGATTAGCTGAGACAAGATGAGTAGATTGTCTCACAGGTTCCGTAACTGCCTCTGTCTGTGTGAGGACATGATGACACGCTGCTTCTAATACACCTTGGCCTGATTCTTTTCCCCAGCTCTGACCCAACCCCCACCAACACTGATGGGCTTCCTAAAAGAGTTAACACATCATAGTATTGCTCATTGTTCCTTATAGATATTTTCCTCTTTTTATCAGAGCACCAGCTGAACATACTAGATTTACAAAGGATAGCAATTAGGAAATAAATCAATGCCTCATACAGATCTCAGTGCCCTCTGTGAGATCTTGTAAAAACAGATCCCATCCTTTTTATACCCAGACTTGGGATTTGCTAACACAGAGCGAACTACCAGCAATAACCACACCCACTTAACACACATACGTGTAGGTGAAAGGGATTAAGCGCAGGCAAAGGAGGACAGAAATACACCACGCTCCTGATCTTTCTGTATTTTCTTACAGACACCTCTCCAGTGTCAGAGCATTAATCCCAAACATGACAAAACAGTTTAAACCTCTGCTTCTGAAGGATATCAACCTGGTCCAACTTCCAGCTGTACCAAGGCTTGCAGCAGTGTTCCTTGTACCAATCTCTGCTGTGAGCACCACGTGATATGTGATCTTAGGTAGGAACACTTAAAACAGGTACAATAAAAACTGAGAGATAGCTAGCGAAGCTGAGAATCTACTAATGAGCAATCTGTTTGCTAAAGCACAGTAAGACCCATAAACCGTATCCTATAGAGTTACCTGCTACTCTTCCAAGGGTGGCAAACAGAAATCTGGCAACTTCAATCGATGCGTTTCACAGAACAGGGGACCAGAGCCCACAGTCCTTTGTGATGTGGTTTTCTGTGTGAGCAGCCTGATTATTTTTTTTCCTAGACTGGAGGAAGAGGAGATGGTGATGGTCCTGCACTACAGAGAGTCCCTAATGCTAGTATCAGCCCCCAGAAAGGCCAGGTGACTGCCTGAGCTAATTGTGTTGGGAGTTTGCTTTGGCAAGGTATCGGAGAATGGCTTGGGAAGGAAGAGCTACGAGAGGAGGAGCCTGATCTGCAATGGTAAGTGTTACCTGCCACAGTCATTCTCCCACTTCTGTTATTACAGGGAAACTGCAGCGTGCAGAGAAGAGATACCTGTGCCACAACCTGTACAATTACTTGTAGCGAGCGATGTTTAATTTTAACTGGAGAAGGTCACTATTATATTCCCTTGCCTGCTACCATGTGATTCAAATAAATTATGCACAGCGGAAGAAAAGTTAAAAGTCTTAGTGAACATATGCTGAAATTTAAAAAAGAGAAACAGGATCAGAGCTAAGATTAGAATGTTATCATTGTAAAAACCTGTTTCAGCATAACTGTTTTCCTTGTAACTCTGGCACACTAATGACAGAGTTATACATGAATTAGCTGATCCAGATACTGCACTAAACAATCTCGACTATAAATCTTGTGTCTGTATTATGTAGGAAAATCCCTCAAGAATGGCAGTACTTGTTCTCCTGGTGTTGTCCATTTGCATTGTATTACTCAGAGATGTGATTATAAGGTTTTGATTAATTAAGGGATCACAGTACAAAAAGTGAGGTCACGAACAAGGATTTTTTCAGTACTTCAGTGTGTTTCTTGAAAGAGTGAAAAAAAAAAAAGAAAAAAACCAAACCCAAACCGATCACTGAACACAGGAACTTACAATTCCATTCTGTACACTGAAGCCCAACTGGTATTTTAAGTCTGGCCGTTTTATGAGGACAGTAGTAACAGGAGGACAGCTGACAATGTTCAGTTTGACTTGTGTCTGATTCTTGAGACCCTGTAAGATATTCCAAAAGTTAGTATTTTTGAAATTGATCTTAATTTACTCTTTCATTAGTGGTTTCCTAATTGCAAGAGTATAAAGCAGCTGATCTGAGAAAGAACAGCTACAGTTAATAGAAATCTATGGTTAACTTATATATACATTTCTCTGTTTCATTTCTCTCCCAAGCCATTTGGCCCAACAAAACATATCAAAACTTTGTCTTTCATTACTATAGAAACTTAAAGAACGTTTTCAAGAAATATCAAAACTGACTACTGCTTGCCTTTTACCAGCATCTGGCTAATTAATCTCCTGCTGCTGCTACTCTTGGTAAATCTGCACAGACATTAGATTTAGTCTGAGAGATTAAAGACAATGCATTCTGAGATTCCGTCATGTCTGGGGAATCCTCATATACTCTCTTGATCTGTCCTGCAGTCTACCAGCCGCCATCCATTTCATCTACCTGGAGCCCGAAGAAGCATAGTAGAATTTAATTCTCAGATTTTAATTTAGAGGCTATGGGGAAGCCCGAAACTTTGAAGACAGCTAAGTAACTTAATTTAGGCAAGTTTTTCAGACTCATTTGTTATAGTCCAGTAACAAAGCTGCAGTCAAATTCTCCAGCCCAAAATTTCTGTACATTTTCACCCTTGAATCTCTCTTTCTAGTTTTACTTTTTGTTAACAACAGATTACTTTTTTTTTTTTTCCCAGTGATATGAAAAACTGTATCTGCTGGAAATCTACAGGGTTGCTTGTCAGAATATTACATCTCTGCTGGCTTACAATCTACATCACACAGTTATAAGTTTGGGGTACCTTTATGATCCCTTGGCAAGTTGCAAGAGGTAAACCAACTAAACTGGTCCCATTAATGGACATAATTTGGTCTCCAATGCTTAGTTTTCCTGAACGGGCTGCAGGGCCTCCATTCATCATGTTAGCTAGGATAACGGTGGGCAGAATCGATCCCCATCCAGATTCCACAATCACTACCCCAAGAATTTCTCCCTTCTGTTTTTCCAGCTGGAGCTGCAAATAAAAAGGAAAAACCACAAAACGTTTTTGCTTTGATTTGTCTAGATTTGAGCACTAGCATCTTAGTTGTTCCTGAATAACACCAAGAAAATACAAAAAGAATTCTATTCTTTGCCATCAGGTAGTAGCATGACTTCAAAAGCACTGTTAAAACTGTATAACACATACCTATTTCTTTTCCAGGGTATCCTTCATTTGTTTGGTGAAAGTCATTTAGGTTCTTACAACAAGCAAAAAACCTAACACACTGGTTAACTCTATAGAAAGTGGTGGAACCAAATACCAAATGAATGAATGCCAAAGAAGGTTTTATCCTTCCTGGAACCTGGCAACTAGGGGAGGCTGCAACATTTTGTGGCAACGCATGAAACACAGGCTGGAGTTCAGCTCCACTTCTGCCATCACTGCTCAGGTCGTCTCTTGATCTCAGGGTTTGTCTGTTCTTATTTTCAGGCAAGGACCTCTTGATTATTATTGTTGTTGTTGTTGTTGATTATTATTAACATCACCGAATATTCTTGTGCCTAGCATGTTAATCTAAGATCCCTTATGTGCTGATGTAATGTAAATGACGACTTCTCCTCAGATGTGGTGATGTTAACTGTTCAGTAATCATAGCATATCTAGAGAAGAGGAGTAAGAGTTTAAACAGAGAACATACTCTTTAACAAAATACTGGGGATTATTTTCTTTCAAATATGGAAGGACAGGGACACCCGTACCGTAAGAAATCACTTACAACGTGCATTGAAATGGAGTGTCATCTCTCTCTCTGTATCAGTACATTGGTAAAACCTTAAAAAAGCTTGCACTGTGTACTGTGAATAGCACAGAGCTTATCTATGTCAGATGTAAATGTACTTTATTATTGTTTTGATCAATGGAAGCAGAAAGACCCTCAAAATGAAAAGATGACATTCTAAACTTATAAAGCTGATTTTAGTAGCACAGTATTGATGAAGCAACACATATTGAGACGTAAAGTCATCCTTAACATTTCAAAAGAGATTTCCCCAAGAACTACATTCCTCTGAAAAAACGGATCAATTTGAAATGAAATTCCAGAACTAGTTTACCTCTTTGCAGTTTTCTGAATTGGAAAAGTGTATGAGGTCATCATTGTACATCTCTTGGGTATTGATGATGTCACTGTATTCTTTCTGACTGAGATCCTCTGGGTTAATTCCATTGGCTCTTAAAAACTCTTGGTAAGCCACACTGAAAGCCTGACCAATTGACTGAGCTATCAGCTGTGCCTAGAATGTGGAACAAAACACAGCTCAGAGAAAGGACTGATAAGCAAGCAGTTTACCACTGAAACCATAAAAAACAAGGAGAGATTGACTTAATCTTATAACAGATTCAAAATAAAGGTTCCTGCAAAGCTGCTGTGTTACTGTGGATATAAAGTCACTTTAAGGTCAGTTATACAGAAAGACTCCGTTACATCCAAAAACAAATTGCAAACTCCATTAAAAATCCCTGCTGATCTCCTTTCATCAGTGCGTTGCAGGAGCAAGCAGCCATATGCTATTTATGTACTCGTTCCAATAAACACTGGGGAGTACTGGCTTTGCACCAATACGGAACAGAGCTTACAGAAAAGGTATTTGCAGGAGTGAAGAGAGATCGGATGCTCTGCTTGCACGTGCCTTTACAGACATGTATGCACTGATGCTTCTGCTTGTCGTGTCACCTGCTGCTTCTCCACCTTGGTTTTATAGACTGAAAAAAATGCTTCAGCAAAACCATCTGCTCTCCTGTTACTGCCACGGTACCTGGCTTCTATTCCCAGCAAACCAGTAATAGCCCTGCTTACCCATTGCGCATCTACAATAGCTATTCCCATTAACACCCTGACTAGCAACATCAGGGATGCTTTCAAGAGTGCAGCCGGAGTCATGATTATAGCTTGTTAATGTTAAGAACAACTCTTCAAAATCCCCCGTGTCTTTATTAATTTTCTGGAGCACTTATCTGCACATGGATTTTACAACACTATGCAAGAAAAGATCACTTCCCATTACACATTTGGTACAATTAATGAAACGTTACAGTGACTGCTATTTGGATGAGTCAGAAATATATATACATTAGAAAGAAATCTACAGAAACCAAGGGTGATGATGATAATACTAACAACTTTGCACCTTCAGCACACTGCAAAAGTCAACTAATTAAAGAATTTTTCAACTGCTGTAAAATTTACTTTCCTGTCCCACCAGATGGCACTGGAACACAGAGAAACGGAGGTGGAGATAAGAAAAAGGAATTTGTAGTCAACTTTTTCTACGCTTGATTTTTTTTAAGATTTTCCTATTCTGAGCTTACTGCAGCTGACAGGAGAATGCCATGTTGAGTTTTGTATATTTGTGGTTTCCAGGTACTGTATTCTGTCATCAGGGAATATGAGTAACTCCCAGTAATCCAAGGATTTAATTGCACCTTACAACATAACTCCCTAAAAATATTACTAATCAATCCTATACCATTAGTCTGGAAATGCAACACACAACAGGTTAGGCAGTAGTCTTAGACAATAGGTACATGCTAAACTCATTATGAATGCACTGTAAAGCTTCTTGCAATCTACCGATCAGATACACAGTGTTTTCTTTGATGCTAAAAGGTGGTTTTCTTATTTCATTTGTGCTGCAGTACACAAAAGCACCGATCTGTTTGACTGGAAAATCATTTTAGAAAATCCACGACCTAATTAGCCTAGCCAGTCACAAGTTGTTCCTTCATAGTATAAAACATCTTTTCAAATCTTATCAGTATACCAAGAGGTTTGTACTAGTATGGTAGTACAGACATCATCAAGAATGTTTTTGTATCGTTCCATTATTAAAGTTTATCACCAGTCCTTATTGACTTCTCTTTTGATCTTCAGTGCCATCGCTTTCTCTGTAGTTAGCCCTTTGCTTTCGCCTCCATTCTACATTCTCAAAACGAGCAAATCTAGATGTCATATTCTATTCAATTACTGCTAGTAACAGTCAGTTCTCACATCTTAATTTCATCTATATCTCCAAATTTTTATGAATGTTTATGAAAGTCTTCAGCATTATGTACAACTTAGAGATAATGTAATTAAGTTGCTTGAAGAGGTCACACCAGCAAAGCAGTGGCAGAGCTGAGGTAACTAGGTCTGAGAACAATCCCAGTCTAGCACTCTAACCTTTAGACAATGCCATTTCTCCTTCACAGCCTTAATTGCTTTCAAATAATGAAAATGATTGCTTAGCTCAAAAACCTGCAACCTGTGAGTTATGACTGTCTGAACCAAAGAACTCATTTCTTTTTTAATTGGTATGACAGAAATTGTATTTAAAGCTGTTCCCATGTATAAGATGGTTAGAAATGGTTAGCGCTGCTCTTACAATACCTGTATCTCAACTGCCAAGTTAGAAACAGACAACAAATTCTATTTTACTAGCTTGGCATTTTTCCCATGTTTTAGGTTGAAGTCCCCTGGTCTTCCACTTCAGACAGAAATACCTATTTCGCTACAAAACCAAACCTGGGTGTACAGTAGCAGTAAAGCAAGGTTATTATCTTCCTTTGGCACAAGAGGTAAGGGCATGGCACGCCAGCACTGTTCACAGGGCGGAGCGGGATACAGCAGGGATGTACAGAGCTCTTTTGCAACCACTGCTTCTGCAATCCTGTTTTGAGAATGGCTCCAACTTCTTTCATTTTATGGTATTTCTGAGGCAAGTGAAAATTAGAACCTAAATTCTGAAGTGCTCTCTCTTTTTTTTAGACAGCATTTTAACAAAAACATAGTTTAGGGCTAATATGGTATTGGATCACAAAGTATCTTAGGGCATAAAATGACTGAAATTATGCTTTCTGTTGTACAGATGTTCTGAGAAAGCAGTGCGAGCAAGTTCTTCCTAGCTCTTTACTTAAGAATTGCTAAATTCTTCTAGCCATGAAGAAAAATTACTATAGAGAACTAAACTTTCTTAGCTCTATTGCACTTACGTAGAAATTGTAATTCATAATCTTTGCTAGGGATGAACTGAAAAATAAACAGCTGAATGTGTCCTTAAGAATCAAGGGATCAAGTAGCATGTTTGAGAGTGCCAATACCAACTACAGGTAAGTAAGCCATAGGAGAATAAGAATTGGGTAGAGGGCAACCTTGTGCCAAGCCCACCACGTTGGCAGATGTTCTCAGCAACTTGGCTTCAGCTGAAAGAGGTCCAGAACAGATCGACCTCATTTCCAAGTGTCTGGAGGCTTATGTGGGTCACTATGTGCCAACCCGCTGGACTAAAGGATCCAATCCAGGAAGAATCGTCAATTTGACATCCTATAAAATAAGTTTGGCTGTGAATGGCCACTGACTTCCAGACAACTCCAAATAATTCAGTACTAAAGCATTTGGGGAAGCATTGTTGAAAGAACACAAATGATTCTGTAACACATGAGACAAAGAGTGGGTATTCTGGGACTGAGGAGCAGACGTGAATTTGCGACATGAATTTGTGGAGAGAGAAAAGAGATATGAATATGGACAAACAACTGGCTAATGTTTCCACAGGTTACCCGTAGCTTCACTCAGAAAAGATTATTGACAGCAAAAATTCATCCAAGAAATTAGATGTCATTTCAGAGATTCTTTAGATGACATACGTTGTTTAAATAAATTTAATTTCATTTACTTACATCCTCTGATTCAAAGACATGGCATATCATTTTGTACTGTTTCTTTCCTTCCTGGGCGCCAGGTGTTGTTTCAATACAGTCTTGAGAAGCTGATCTTGGCATGCGGCGGCGCGCCATTAAAACCACTATGTTACCGATATCAGCAATATATGAAATTGTGCGCAGCGCATGATCCATCATTGTTTCCTACATAAAGCAAAGAGAAAGAAAGTAATTCTTCACGCCTGCTGTTATTGTACAAAGGCAGCATCTTCCCTCTCCTTGATGGCCTAGTGCTTGAGAATGACAAAAGCTCCAGATGTGCTTTCTACGGGCCCAGGTCTGACACCCCCTGCGCAGTCAATGGCCCGAATGCCAGCGGAAGGCACAGGGGCTGTTCAAGAAATTGGCTTCCATGGAAGTGTTGCCTGAGCAATTACAACATGGTTGCTACTGTAAAGCAATAATGAAGATCCATACTAATGTTTTATAAACATTTTCATGCTGTTGGAAAATGGTGCTTCCCTTCTGTATTGGTTTTGCTGAATGAAGTAGATGCATTTCACAATGACAGAGCAAGTTTTAGGGAACTCATATATATTTTTATATATATATATATATATATATATGCAAAATGTTATAATTTCACGATTTTTTTTAATCGTATCCTATAATAGCAATAATATCTAAGGTAACATTTTCTCATATACAGCAAAGCAATACTTTCTTTGTAAGGAGCTATGAAGGCAGTATTTAACCTTCTCCGTAGGCAGAATTTTTAATACTTTTTTCTGCCTACCTACATATCATCAGTTTGGAGGGAACTGGTCTAGCATCTGGGCTCACAGGCAAAATCCTCTTCCAGTCAGTGTCACTAGCTGCCAATTTGGTTGTGCTGGGAGAACTCAACTGGGAAGAGCCATTGCCTGTGAAAATGATTTTAAGTTGAAATCTGTCCAAGCTTCATCCTAATGAACATTTCTTATGCAAGAACACATGAAGAGTACTAAATATAAAAAGTTTTGAAACTTCCTGCCTCTATCTCAAATCCCTAAGCTCTGCATCCTCTTAATTACTTTAGCCTTTTAAACTCTTATTTTACTTTCTGATATTACCAGGGAAATCCCAATCTACTACTTCCAAATATTTTTCTCACAGGAATATATCATTATTCAGTGGCTTTGATTGAGTTGCCTTGGACAAATAAAAACTGAGTGTATGTTTGTTGTCTGAGAAGGATATGTTGCTGCTAAACTTGTTTTATTTCAGATATTACTATTTTATCTTTTGTTTCCATCTCCAGTTCATGCTTCTATCAATTGTTTCTTTTTTACATGAGCAATGAGGTCCCAGCAGGAAGACCCTTAAAGGACCATTATAACAGTTTTTATGCATGCTAAGTATGAACTTGTAAAAAGTTCTATTATTGCTGAACTCAGCATTAAGTATGAATAAATTAATGTGTCTCAACAGCTAGAAGTCTCATTTTCATTAAAAGGTTTCTATATGAAAAAATGTTATTTTAATAAAAGAATGTATGTGACATTGCTACAGTGATAATTTCAAAGGATTTTGATATATTTAGGACTGCAAAGACAAACAGAATTATATACTTGTTTACAATTATTTGTACCTTTGTACAGGTTTTACTTAAGATAACATATAAGCAACCAGATTTCTCCTTTAGTTTTTTTTTTTAATAAAAAATAAATAAAAAGCTACAAGTTAGGTTCCCAGAAAGGCGTGTTGCTATGGAAGATGTTCCATAACGCTAAGAACCTTTTAGGTTTAAAATGAGCATTTTAGGAATGCTCATGCAATCAAGTAATCCGGTTGACTGTACTTCCTTTAAGTGCCCTGAAAAAATCACTTCTACTGAGGTCTGTGTATAATTACAGAGGAAAAGAAATTCCTAGGGAAAAAAGGTAATATAACTTATGTTAGTAATGCTTATCTGGCAGATATTTTCACAAAATATTGGAAAAAGCCTCTAACTATAAGGATGCATAGAAGCCATAAAACAATATGTTAAGGCACTGATGATTTACATTTTTTCCTGGAGACATTCAAGGGCTGTATGACTGTATGTTGCTCTTCACTATGTGACTGTGCTGTCCCTCCTCACCCCCTGCTGCCACACATCGCCAGCTGGCTTGAGGTGCTCCCTCTGTACTGGGCGTCTCCGTTTCAAACAAAGCCAGACTCTGCCCTCATGCGAGTAAAACGCCCGTGTCCTGTCACAGCTGTCACGCGACGTGTGCACCTCTTGTGTGACAAAGAGGAGACTGCAGGAGGCTCATGAGAGGTAATTTCAATAGCAGGCTGCCGGGGTAATTAATGCAGCTCTCAGACATGGCTGGTGTGCGGTACTGAATCCAAGCTGTTGCTATTGGTTGAACAGCCTTTTTTTTTAAGGCAAAAGAGTCTAAATCCTATTTTTATGGGATGTTTCAATCTGGAGCTTTATAGGTTTCTTAAACTGCTTACTTTAAAGCCTAATGCTAAGTACCTATTTAAGACAAAGTTTTCTATTAAAACAAAGACGAAGAAAGTGCATCCAAACCATGCTTTGTTAGCTTTGTTTTCTATCATTTCTTTACGTATTCTGCCATTGTAGAGATGAGCTGTTCTTTAACAAACAGAAAGGGCCCATCTGAAAAGTCCTTCTTGCTGAGGTCAGTTTGGTCAGTTGGTCAGTTTGGAGGGTTTTCCAGACTTTTATTTATTCCTCAAACTGGAAACAACCAGAAGTATAATAGTTTTAATGACCAAACTAGCTGAGGATGTCCCCTTCCCCACTCGAACAGCTAAAAACATCCAGCAAATTCTGCTTGAATTGGAATAAAAAAAATACTTATTATTGCATCAATTTGTTTTGCTTTACTTTGTGATATCTATTAGGTTTAAGTCTGTAAATTGCTTTCTGGTGTCTAAAATATCTTTGGTTCTTGGCCAAGTCTGAGGTTGTCTCTGCTGCTTTTGGCATCTGCTTGGATATATATATGTGTGGAGATTTCTAAAGTGAAAAAAGAAAACATGACTACAGGTTTGTTGTTTGTTTTGTTGTTGTTTTTCAGCTAAGAAGGCCTTTTAGGTTTTTTGGTGTTTTTTTTTTTGTTTTTAATTATTTGCTAGTGGCTCTTGATATGTGTCAGAATATCCCACTGAGCAGCATGAGGTCAGTTTTCATCTAACTCAATCATATTAGACGACTGAGATACCCTCCTTGCTGTGTCTGTCGTGGCAGGATTTCCCTTGATACCTATCTTCCAAAAAAACCTGTAATGTGGTACAAGATAATACATGATTTTCATCATTTATATAAGCAGCAGAATCCTTTATATAAGCAGCTAGGTATTAGTTTACCATTAGTTGAACAAATCTCTAAGGCCTAAGAGAGAAAGACTGTTCGAGTCAACAAGAGTAATTGTTTTAAGAATTACAGTGCAATTTGACAGAGAGAGAAAAATATAAATAATCATTATTTCTTAGAACCACCTGTCTTACTGAAGAGAATCACTACTCATAAAATCATTGTAATGATTCTTCTCAGGCTTGAAATAAAATGTTTATGTTTTTCCTGAAATATGAAAAGTGATGATGGCTAAGAGATGGTTTGGGGGGTGCCTCTAGGAGTTGCAGGGGCTCAGTAGGATTTATAGCACTTGTCTCAGTATGGAAAAGTGTTTTGTAATGGACATCTCTCAGCAGGACGTTGGGAGCCCTGCAGAGATAACTGCTTTTCAGCAGTCTGCACTAAGTGTTCTGTAAGGGTGTAATCATACATGCAGTGTGCACAAGAGTGAATGGACTGGGAAAATGAATGCATTTAATCTCACCTGCCAAGAAAGTCTTTCTGTCCTTCTCATCACACAGCACTTACTTTTCCCCTCATAGGGGTGAAAGCAGTCATTCCCCCACTCCCTACCCCCTTTTTTCTGTCTACTGCAATTACAATTAGGAATAAGGCAAATAATATATAGTGACTGTAAACATGTCTTTGCTTTTGACTTATTTGTGACTTGACTTTTTCCCTTCTCACTCCATATTCCATCCCACTCTGTTTTCCATTACCATTATCTCATTTTCACCGTCTCCTCCTTTGTTACTTTCCCATTAATCACATAATTTCTGCCCATCTGCTTCTCTGTTCTTTCCCTCATCCCTTTTCTAGTCCCATCCATTCCATTATTGTTATCCTTATATTTGTTCTTAGAAATTCAGCCTCTCTCTTGGCCTTTTTCAAAACCCTTGTTCTGTCTTCTCCTGTCCCTTTCTCAGAACCTCCCTTTCTTTCTAAAGATCTCTTCTAGAATCCCACTCATTTTCCCTCTTGAAACCCAAAGAACACCTGGAGGAGGAAAACATAAGCATTTTTCCAAGCTTTCAAGTGATGTAGTCCTGTGGGAGTGTGAATTAGACAGCCTAACGAGTCAGACGATTTTATGGGACCAATCATCTACCAGAGGCTCTGCACATACGCATTCGTGACCCTCTGTCTCTTTCTCTGTTAGGTTTCCCAGTTGCTTCACTCCCAGCTTCTCTTCGCTGAATAAGGAAGATGATGGGAGAGGCTGCTGTGATATTTTTGCTGGTTTGGTGCACCGACTGCAAGCCCGGAGAGCTGCGTCAGTCAGGGAAGACTCTCTCTCACACGACGCAGGCGTGTAGCCAAACCAAAGATCGCTTCTACTACATACACTAAGCAGGTGGCCAGCTTGGGCTGGATCTGTTCAGTAACTAAATGCATAAGCAACTAAAAAGCGGCAGGGGTGTCCCTTCCTAGTGTCGCTGAGGGCACAGACTCACCAGAGCTGGCTCCCTTCCAATGCGGCAATGCACCTTACTGGTACTACTCAGCATTTTGAACCCTGCTGCGTGTCATTTTTTAACTGAGAGGTTCACATTTTAAATCATCTGCTACCTCATGTGAGCTATACAACACCACAGATGGATTAAAACACGGATGGCACACTGCAGAAATAGGTTTTATATAATTGATAAAGCCATGAAAGAACAGATTGTCTCTGCCAGCTGCCACACCAGCTGAAATAGACCTATAGTAATTACACCAGTTAGGAAACTTCACTAGCACTGAAAAATATTACCAAGCCAAAAATTCAAAAGCATGCCAAGAGCAATGCTAAACAGTCATGGGAATAAGTCTCTTACAGCTCTCTGAAAGACTCACTGTAAAAAAAAAAAAAAAAAAAAAAGAAAGCAAAAAACACAGGGCAAATGCCAGAGAGCTTGTTAATTCCAATATTGCTATTTTCATCTAGTTGAACAGCTCATACTACATACCATTCTTCACGGTGCGCTGCATTTTATATCATTAGAAATCTCAGGGGAATCAGGAGAATAAGATAACAGTTACTTTGACAAAGTGTTTATGGTCTGCCTCGAAGGACTTTCCTTTTTTATTTTTAAAAGAGTTCAGCTGAACTCTTTAAAAGAGTTCAGCTGAAATGCTGAACTATTTAAAGAAGGGAGCAACTTCCACTAAGACTAATCCTTACTCAACAAAGAGGATTTTTCTATTTACTGCCATACATTCAAACTATAAGCCATAGCTGTTCATTTATCAATAATTGTCTGTAGTCATAACAAATAGTGGTACTGGCTATCATGGATGAAATGCAGTATCAGGACGATTTATGGATGGCAGATTGCAAATACTGCTGCCCATGTCAGATGGGATATTCTGCTCCTCATTTGGCTCCATCTAAAGAGTTCTAGTGGCATGTTAAGGACATCTGTTTATGTTAAAAGAAAAACAATTCATTTACTGGAGTTACTATCATTACCTTCCCATTAAAAGATAGTAACAGTCTCTTACATTTCAGGAAGAAGTAGGTGTCTCATGGTTTGCATTGTTAGAAAAACAAATTATATGCTAATTGAAAACAAAACAAAATCCAAAACTTAGAGCACTGCATTTGTCTTTATTGAACTATCTCCTATAGTTTCAGCTCATTTCCTTAGTTTCTGAACTCTGTTCTTATACACCAAGATACAAGTTCAATAATCATTTTCTCTTTCCATCTTTCCATTTGCTTATGAAAATATTGAACAGCACTACACCAAAGAAACATGCTTGGGAGTCTCCCTCTGCTATTTATCTCTCTATATTGCTCTCTATGTGGCAATATAGCAGAAATAAGTACCCTCTCAGAAATTTTTTAGCCTGCTTGTATCTCTTGTATCTAGATCATATAATCCAGAAAATATTAGGAAAGATAAAAGCCTTATTTAAGTCAGTAAGTGATGTGTGCTGTTTCTGTGCCATGGACAAATATACTCCTTGTCACTAAAGAAAACGATTGATTTGACATGATTTACTTTTGACAAATCTGTGCTGACTGTCGCTCATCTCCACTCACAAACTGCCTACAAAGGGTTTGTTTGTTTTGGTATCTTTCTGACAGTTAAATGTACCTATAATCCTTGGTCTGTTCTGCTACTAAAAAACCCCAACTAAATATTAGCTTTGTAAGTTCTGGAAGAGTATCACTGAAAGGATAGCATAAGGTCGCTCCAAACATTTTCCCAATATTACAAGATGAATTTTCTAGTTTGGCTGTATCTAGCTTAACTAAGCACTTTATAAATGGTTTGTTCCTTAACATAACTTGAGGTCTTACCATTTTTTAACTGCTGTTAGCTGCATATGGTGGAGTTTTTTAGTGAAAACTAAAGCAAAAAATGTCACTAAAATTTCCCTTTCAAAGCCTCTCATAAGACTGAAAATTTGAAGACTTTCTGTAAGTATGCTCAAAGGTCTAAGAGATCTTGCGAGATTATTGTACTAAATATTGGAAATGTATTTAATTGTAAATTCCTTTAAAAAATCCTTCTTATGAAGACCGCCTCTTATTGAATATATGTATGTATTCCTAGAAGATAAGGCTGATCATTGCTGTGGTCTCCAGATGCTTGTTTAGTATGAATAATTAATAATTTACCTTAGGCAAAGAGGATGGTAGCTCAGATGTGATTTATGGAAAAACTGGAGGTTAAATGTTAAAAATGGTAAGATATAAATAGCTTAGTCAAAGCATAAAATGACTTCCCTGTTAGATCGTAAATTTGGGTACTGAAACTGTTACAGAGAAACAGGGTACATGCATTCGGAAAGACTTTTGATTCCTTTCCTAAATCAAATTATAGATCTCAGTAACATGCAGACATTTTCCAACACATCAAATAAACAAAACTAGTGTGAGTATAACTATACTGGTAAATGGCAAGTATTACAACAATAGTAGATCTAACACTGCTCTTTCGGAATATTCTCGCAACAGTGAATTTATCCCATTTTGGTAAAGCTTCCCACTAATAGTATAAGAGCACAGTCTAACTCGACATTATTCTTCAAGAGTTTTAATCATAACTTACCTGTGTGTCTGCATTTAGAACTTTGATTCTCTGTGTGGAGATGAACAAATCCACTTCAGTCAAGGCCTGGGAATCTCCCTCTGAAGTCTAAAAGACAGATGCTTTGTTACAAGGGGAATTTTAATTTCATCTTTAGAATGACAAATTCACTGATCAATTCAGGCATAATGTGATGTGAGGCAATCGCACTGTTAAACCACTACAAAGATGACTATTCAAAGGTATTTCTAAAAACATGCAAAGAAAGCATTTATTGCATAAAAAGAGTGAAGCATACTCTGATTTTGTGGGTAAGAGTGAATTTTCGGAGCCCGTGGGGCTGACAGCTCAAGTACTAAAATTCTCTATTGATAGCCAGAACAGAAGAAAGAGTATGGCTGCCTCTTCCCCGCTGTCTCATCGATGCACTTTGGTACCTGAGGCACCGGAACTGAGAAAGTGAGTTACTCCCCATCAGCTGCTCAGCCCTTGCCATCTCCAGCGAGCTCACCACAAAACGTGCAAGCCAGCGCTCAGTGCTGTGGTGGCTTTGAGGGGATTTTTAGATTTTTAGTTCAGGGTTTTTTCTAGAAAACAGAGAACTGAGCGATGAATTAATATTTCTCTCATATCACAGAAAGCCATCAGCTGACACCTAGGCCTCAACATCTGTTTCTTAGGGAAAGAGTTCCATGTCCCATCAGACAACACGGTCCCAGAGCAAGCAGGATTACAGCGTAATGCTACACCACTTCCTGAACGTGTGTCCTGGCTTTGCCTACATGAAAAAACAGTAAAGAAAGTGGCAAAGCAGCTGGTACCTCTCATGGAAGCATCATCCAAGATCTTACTTAATACTCCAGTATTAAGTTCCAGCAGGAACTCATTTATTCCTCCAGGCTACTTGTCCACAGTGCACTATTGCAACTGGTATTTAGCAGCACCCGTGCCAGCAGCCTGAGAATAAAATGGCCACAGACTGTATCACCCTGTGCCAAAGGCAGGCACCAGTCTCCAGGTCAGAGACTGCTTCTTTCATGAAACAGTGCAAGAAAGAATGATGTATTTGCTGCTCTTTTCTGTAGTTATTAAAGCTTAGCTATGCATATAATTCATTCAGATTAATTTTATTTGAATTAAGTCTCATCCAGCAAAATAAAAATCAAGCACGTACTTTGGCAGAGATTACTTGCATTGCTTTCATCTAGGACCATCACAAACAGCAAGATTAATTTTAGTGCTATTTCCATCCACTGTATTTAGTTAACTGAGTTATAGTTTTTAAGTGAGTCTTCTGTATGAATTGTTCCAGCTACTACCTGGTAAATTTATTTTATTTGTTTTTAAATATTGACAATAATTTAATAAAGGCACAGGAAAAGATCTTACTGCTTTGGTTAGTAAAATAAAAATAACTGTTACATTAAAAAAAATCTCCCAGGTAACATTGGCTGTATATGTGGACTAAACAAACCACAGGTATTCAACAGAAGAAGGGCAGCAGACAGGCACTTCACCAAATGAACAACGAAAAAAATGAGTTCATTTTATTCCATCCAGGGTTCTACTTACTTAACAAAGAAGAAACCAAAATGACAACTTTATGAGGAGCCATAATGAAAGACACAACACTCCATGGAGAACAAGGACAACAAAAATGTAAGTAAACATTAGCATTCAAGAAAAACAGTTTACACACCGCTTTTTTCTTGATTTTAGCCGCCTTTTGCATCCTCTGAGGAGTAGCATAAAAAAAGAATGCAGACAGATGTACACACAAAGAAAGAGAAAAGACAATGTGGTAGTCAGGGAAACCTTTGACTATGAATCCAGACTGTTAAAAATTAAAAACTTGGGGGCAGTGGGAGAAGGATGTGCAAGAGAGAAAGATTTGTTTATATCTTATGCAGTTCTCCAGCATAATTCGATATAATGGCATTATGCATGTTGTCAATTGATTACAAAAAAAATGGTACCAAAGAGTGTTGTCTGTTAACAGCTGCTCATAACATTTATCCTGCTAAATATACAGCAGTCTAAAAGGACAGTACATGCACTATTTTAAAATCAAGGTTTTCTATCCATATTAATCATACGTCTACATGCAATTGTTGAACAAAATGTAACTGAAGCTCTTTTCCATGACTATCTAAAGTAGTCAAGTATCCCTAACAGATTAGGATCACTTTAATACGCAAAACAGTCTTTAGGGAGCTAACTGCAATCAACAATTACTTATTGCTTGCGACATCACAATATGCTAAATGAATTCAAAGGTTTGGAAAGTTTAAAGAACTGGACATTTCTTGCCTTTAACTTGTTTCTAAATGCCAAATCAATCATCAGTCATGACAGTCTCTTGTTAAGCAAATTATTTTCCCAAACTGGTTTCCTTCAAAACCATGCAATTTTTACCAATTAAATATTTTATGCACTAAGCACATAATTTTTCTATTAACATTTAAATCTACCTCTTTCTAACCATGTGTTTGTTCAGATTAGGTGTTTACAGCAGATCCACAAAAAATTGTGAAAGAAAAATTCTCCTACTTGGATTATTAACCAAAAAAAGCATCTTTTACACAGATGTATGAAGCAGTCTACGCTATATTATTTACACAGAAGTTGTTCACTGTAAATAACACCAAAGCCAAACATAATAGTAATGAATCTTTTGTCCTAAGAAGGTAATAATTCAATATATTGAGAGTAATCTTCACAATTTGTAGGAAGTTAAAGGAATTAATGACATAAGAGGAAAAACACAGTCAAAAAAATATCCTGTGCTTTGTCATTGGAATATTTCCTAATTGCAATCTGCAATTTGTCCTTAATGCTTGAATTCTTCATACAGCTTCCAAACAATTTTGAATAGACTCTGGAATAATTTATATTTTGTTCCTCAGAGATGCTGTATGTATTTTCATAATAAGCACTGGAAACTAACTGGTATTTAAAATACCAGATCTATACTCACATAAGTGCACTTCAGAATACGTTTGAAGCTTCAGATCCTGTACTGTCTAGAGATCAGCTCTCCAAGGACCACAGAGTATTCTACAAACATAACAATCCCCTACCTTAACACGGCTCACTGCCTCTTGGGCCTGCATCATTCGTATGTTTTTGGAAGGGTTGCGCTCGGAGAGCAGCTGCGTAGAGCCCAGGTAATTGGCTGCAAAGATGATTCCATCAATGAGGTCTTCAGGTTCACAAGGTCCTGGAACTGACATGAGACATTTACAGTTACTGCCTTGCAAAGGAGAGAGAGATGAGAAATTGAATAAAGGATATTGAGGCCTGAACAACCTTTTTATAATACCTTTTCTAATACGAAACAGGTGAAGAAATGCAGTGCAAAATAAACAATGTTTTTCCCTATAATTATTTCCCCCAAAAAATATTAACTAAACATACAGTATTTAAAGCATTGCATAATGGTTTGACTGTGGAATTCTAGAGGAAAATCACTGGAAATTTTTTTGCTGTGCTGCACTAATAAACACATTGGAATTATTTGTAAGTTTCCAAAATGCTGAGAGGTTCCCTTATCATAACTTTCTTACTCTTTATATGCATGACTGTTACAGTGCCTGAACTAAACTTCTGCTTGAATACAGATTTGTATTTCCACATTTTTTTGAGATGTTTGCAAAAGTACACAGTCCCCAGCCATTATCTCTGGCAAAAATACTGATGAACAATGGGCACAAAGGTTACTTTGCTTGGGCAAAAGTCCACCACGAAACTTAACAGTTAAGAAAGTTTAGGAAACAAGAAAAGTAGGCATCTCAATCCTGTTTAGTCATGTGTAAGGCCTGAATTCAGAGTGACAGAAAAATACAGTTCCCAGGCTGGCACGGAGTGTATAAACTGAGAGCCCTTCCCTCTGACTGCAGGGACTCACAGAAGGCAGTTATGGAAAAGGAGAACATGGAAAGAGTATGAAAAATTTCATGTTAAAAAAGGAAAATAGTGGAACTTCAAAACATCTTGCTATTTTTTTAATTTTAGCCTTCATTCAACAAAATGCCTTTGCATACACTTAGAATTAATTACATAGTGACTTTAGTGACATTCTAACATTAGCTTGATTTTTCCGGCTGTTTCTTTCCAAGGATGAAAAAGAGGGGACAGGGAGAAGAGAATAAAGGATATTATCTTTATCAGACTGGGACTATGCTCATCACACTCTTTATTCAGCCATTAAGCTTTACATCTGGCTTGATTAGATCAACAGTAAAGAACAGTCATTACAGAGTTTGGCCGAAATCTCTTGACAGTGAATATTTTCTGTTCCTCACCAGTTTTTTAAAGAAAATTTGCTTTGATCTGTATCAACTTGCCAAGCTGCTAACACATTTTTTTGAAGTACATCAATCTCATATGCAAGGAGAAAAATGACACTGAAGGGTGATGCTAATTTAAAAAAAAAAGTTTTCTTGCACAGTGGATTAATTCAATTTATTTGTAATCAATTGAATGTGGAAAATTAGTGTGTGGAGAAGGAAAAATATAAAGCATGCTATGCTGATGGAAATTACTGAAATGGTGGTTCGCACATATATCTTTTAGGTGAGATTCCTAGCCCTCATTTACCTGTTCTAATTTAGAAAAAGTCTTCCAACAGAAAATAAACTTGATTAAAAGAAGTGACTTTCTTCTCCAAGCAATGCTGCTGTCACCTATACTTCTGTGCAGACCTCACATTCGCCTGCTGGAAATCTCAACCCTCAGCAAAAACCCCCCAGTCTGTAATTCACTGGTCTAAGTACATAAACACATATATCTACTTACACTAGCCCTGCACCCTTCAGAGACCTGATACTAACTAACAATGCTCACACCAAATGGAGCTATTTGTTTTGCTAGGAAACACTGTAGCTTCGGGCTTTGGAAGGATAATTACATACCACAGGAGGACATATTTTTGCTTTAGATCACATCCGTGCAAACCCAGTAATGGTTTGGATCTTCGTTATAACTCAGAATAGAATTCTGTGGCATTTTAAATTCTCCATGTATTGGGAAAGAATAAAAAAATATGACAATCTCCACTGAAAGTGTGAAAACGCTCAAAGAAATCCTTGGGAAACTACTAATTTTAAAAAATCACTGAAACTTCAAGAAGGCCAAGTCTTCCGGTACCTCAAAAAATGATCCTTGTGCCTGCAGCACTAATTCACTAAATGAAATCAAAGGAAATGAACTTCCACAAGAACTCCATTTATTATATCTCTGTTCCTCTTTGCTTACATCTTTGCACCATTACATTTTTCAGCAAATGGATGATGTATTTTATATGGTATCTCTTCTGATGATGTTATTCATACATCTTTTCAGGCCTAAAAATTAGTCTCACACATCTGTACTTCTTTCAGCATGCAACAAAATATTAATGTTGCATCACATGAACATCTTGTTTCAAGAGTAGCAAAGAGGGAAATTAATTAAAGATGTGAATTTAATGTTAAGTTAGCAAAACTTCATTAGATACCTGCATGAACATGCTCATTCAAAATTAAAGAGGCTTCAATTTTGTTTTCCTACATTCACTTCAGGCTAAGTAAACCGGGCTAAATTGAATTACGGTTGCTTTAACTCTGAAAGACGCTTACCCGCATAATCTTTAAATCAGTTTAACTAACCTCCTTCGATAGGTAATTTAGATTAATTTTCTTGAAATATTTTGTGTGTCTGAAGACGCGTAAAATCACAATTCTTGGTACAAATTCTAATACAGTCGTTACTACATCAAGCAAAGACCAAAATTCTAAGAGTCTGCAGGATTTGTCAACAAAAAAAAAGTTGTGCTGGTTATATAAAACATATCAGTCCCTTAATCTGCTTCCTTTCCATCCCCAAAGCTCTGGCTGAACTCAGGAAAACTTGTTTTCTCTTCGATTATTAGCAAGAATGTTGAATTTGGCCCACTTCTGGTTATATTGGTGCTTTGTACATCTTTAAGCAAGACATTTTTGTCTCAATTTCCAAGTCATCGATAGGCCACGTCAAAGGCACTTTACTTTCGAAGACATGTTTAGAGATCTATTCTCACATACACACTGCTAGGATCTTCGAGCATGAAACAGTAATCCCCACTGTATCTTAGAGGTTTGTGAAATTAATGAGTGTTACAAAGGAAACAACAAATTCTTCTCGTGTCATGGCTGTTTGGTGACAGCAATGTTGCTTTTATCTAATTTATCCGAAAAACTTCTTGAACGTGGTAATAACAGAGTTTTAAGCAATTTTATAATCCTGGTTTTGTTTATTTGGAGTCTTTAAAGATCGGGGGGTTTTGGGTTGGATATGCCTTCACCATCTCTTCATAGCATTAGAAAGTGATTTTTTTTGCTGAATCATTATACTAGCAACAAATTCTGCAACATCACATATAAAACAACAGCATCTATAAAATGCTTATAGCAATAACTGATACAGGGGAGAAAAAAAAAACCACAACCAAAAAAAGGCATGTTGGGAAGAAAACATTTCCAACATACATTTTCCATCATGAAGGCAAGGTAAGCAATTGTCAGGTAAAATGCAGAAAGAATGGAATGCTATTGAAAATTGGCAGGGTCAAACTGGGTTACCTGAGTGTTTTCTTCCCTTATTTCTGACTGCTTTAAATAATATAAAAATGATGCTGACTTGGCTGATGTCCCAGCTCATCAGAGCACTTAAGCGTGCCCTTGCGTGTAAGTATGTGTAAGGCTTACTGATGAGGAAGGGGAGAAGAAAGAAATAGATTTGAAATGTGACGATTAGTTCAATGTGAATAAAGATCGGAATTTTATGGTGAGTATTGGTGCTTAGATAGCTATTTCTGAAAAATCTAACCATAAATTTCTGCATTATCTTATCAGAGATTACTTGGTTTTCTGCTGATCCATTAATGCAACAAGTATAAAAATATTTCTGTACTAAGTAGACTAGGTCTAAACATTTTTAAATTAACTTTTTATTACAAAGTAAGAAAAAGAATATTTATCCAAGAATTCAGCATAACTGAATTTAATAATCCTTTAAAAACATATTTTTATATTTATCTAAAATCACGTGAAAAACAGGGATTCAGGCAGTATTTGGAGACTGGGTTCGGAGCACAGAAGCACTTTCTGCTTCCTGCTGAGAACCACCAGACCCCATGAAGCCACTGAGACCTTGGAGCGCGCGGCACTGCCGCAGATTTTGAATGAGGGGTAAATGGACACAGGGCATATGTCATCACGCAGGATGGCTATCTGCAAGTTCCATAGTTTGGCTGAGTTCTTCACTTCATCAAGGTTGTTACTGTGCAAGGGAATGAGATTTATGATGATAGGACAAATACGGAGGGAAAACAAGCCAGAACCCCAGAACATGGAACTAATTACCACTATAAGCATGTAGTAGTACTACTACTGAAACAATTCTAATAGCAAAAGGACACGTTTCAAATATTTTTTGTGCCTGTTATCTAATTTGTTTTTAAGTTCACATGGCATATGAAAATATTATGTATTAATAGAGATATAGATATAGCTACTGTTATTCATGACTCATGCTGAAAGATAAGTGCCTGAACAGTTGAATACGAATATAACCAGAACATAACCAGAATATATTGTGGTATCCCCATCAAAGCTAAGGGAAGAACAGGGAGTGTTAGCAGGCAGAATCTTTCCTCATGTGCAGCAGGGTCCTGTTCCTTTTGGGACTCTACATACAAATTAATAATAAAAACTCTGTTTTCCTTTGAATTTAGAGAGCAGCCATGTTAGCTATCATAAGCTCCTAGTGAGCTACGTATTTATTTGTATTAGACAATGCCATATAATACCTCCTTAGATAAAGCCTAATAGATAGCTTATCCTCACATACTGTGCAACTATATTAAAAAAAAAAAAAAAAGAAAGCAAAATTATTGAACTAAAAAAGAAAAAGTACTACACTATCTGAAAGTATACTGACCCCTTTCCAACAGAGTAGTGAGCTGATTGGTAAGGAAAGAAAAAGATAACATTTTTATCACAATAAAATTAAGATGTGCAGTTGTATCTCCAAGTGCTGTGAGGGTGAGTTTTCTAGTCTGTTTTAAAGGTCTGCTCATGCTGGCCTCCCTTCATGGCTGTCCACTATACAACCAGTAGGTGCTTATTTACTGCATCGGCTTGCTTTCTTGTCTCTGCCGCCTTTGAGGAATGCATTTCATTTACCTCTATTTAGGACCTGTTAGCCAGTACATGCCAAGTGTTACGTGTGATTTCCTTCAGATGTCAATCTGTGTACAAGAGGCAATCTTTGACCTTTCCATTTGCCCTAGCTATTCAAGGAAATGACTAAAACGAGAAGTTGTTACATGAGCTGAGGAGATCAGGGAATAGAAGAAAAGTGTTGGACATTCTAATATTATTCTAAATCGCAGTAAGTTTTTTCTGACTGAGTGGAGACTGGCATTAGAAATCAAGTTTTTAACATTCATTTATGGTTTCCATTGTGGGGAAAAGTGTGTTTGTGGCAGATCTAAGGGGTCAGATCCTTAGAAATTTCCTACTGTCTTTTCTCACTTTACCATGTAGACATTTCCTTTGCAGGAAGAGCTGTATGCATTTTCCCCAGACAAGGTTCTTCAGCTGGCTGTGAATCAGCGAATGATCACGTCTTTCTGTATAATCCCATTTTATCTCTGTCCACCTTCTTGCGTTAATAAATTGACTTATTTTTCTCCAATCAGAAAATACATAATAGCAGTGCAAAGGAGATTGAAGAAACACATGAAAGCATGGCTCTCCTAAACAGAGGATTACCAATTTTTTTTATCAGATCAGGAGAACCTTTCTGTTTGTGCTGACAACTGAGATTCCCAGAGTGCAATAACAGGCATCATGTCCAAGTGATACAGGGGCTGCTCTGAACAGTTAAACGATTCCTTCCTCTGCACAAGGCCATGAAGAACAGGGTGCTCTTATACCTTCATAAATCTCCACCCTGCTGGGACCCACAGTTAACACTTTTTTACCCCCTTCCAGTTTTGTACCTGTCTCCATCCTCACCTTAATCCTTCTGACAGCTCTATCTGCTCCTCCTTTTTATCACCACCAGGATCCCATTGCCACAGCAGGGGGATGAAAATGTTAAATACTTCAATACTTAAACTTTTCAGTTTTATTCTTTTGGGTTTGACTGTTTTTTAGAACTGTAATCTTTTAATTATACTAAAACATTTCCTTCTGTTTTTTCCTACTTTAACTATGGATGATGTAAAACTTACCATCAACAAAACTTGGAAATGAAGACACTTTCTTTGTCTGTTGAGAAATAAAAATGGTATAGCTATAACAAAATCATTGTCACAAACTGAAGTGAATTCATATTATATTTAAACAGCTGACCATTGTTTAAAAAAAATAATCAAATTTCTCTCTATAACTTCTGCACAGCTACTATTTAGCACAGTGAAACACATTACATCACAGCAATTAACCCAACCTAACTAAAACCTAAACAGCACTAACATAGTGATGTTTACCTGGAATCTCAAAGCATTTTAAGCAGATCCCACCATACAAAATAAGAAGGAAGAATATGAAAATTACCTACGAATTCAGCTATCAAATGTGCAATACAAACCAGCAATTCCCAATTCAACAGTTTGTCCACTAGATCACGTTGCCTATTAATGATATCCCAAATTTCCACTTAAGAACATTTAACAATGTTTTACAAAACAAGATTCTGGATCAGTGAATGAAAAGAACTTTCCCTGATTGCACAGTACATAGCATTACACTTAATCTCAGCAGGGGCCACAACAGTGCTCTTTTTATGCTACTATCTCTGTTCTCGATAAACAGATACAGTCCTTCCATTTGCTCTTTTGCCAGCCTCCTCAGGCATTCCTGTTTCCAGGAAAGAGGCCAATTTCTCCATTATGGGAAAAGGCTTTAGAAATGTGCCTCTTCATTAATGGAACAGGCTACAGGCTAAATATGTAACATGTTTTCGAGATAACAGACTTCTGCTTTTAAGTCTGAATTTCATTTCATTGTGTCTAGCCTCAAGCATAACCTCATTCTACATTCTTAGATGTCTTCTTTGCTCCAGTCTTCAGTGACAAGAGCAGGTCTGCCTATCCCTGCGTCTTTTTCACAGCTGACTGAGCCAGGACATGTCTTACCACAAAGGCCACTCAAAAAGATGTGAATCATTTGAGCCCTCAGCACTGAATGATGTGCTTGATATCAGGAGTTATTTAAAGAGAATTATTCCTGTGGGAATTAAGCAGTCCTTTGGTTTCAAAGACTGATGTTGAAGGCGGAGGAGAAAAAAAGCAGAAGCCAATTTCTTTTTGATGCTACTTGTGCTCTCTAATAATCCAAAAAGAGAATTTCTGAAGCGTTCTCCCTATTCTTTATGTCATCAGAAAATTTTAGGCGTGAGTACATGCCATGGACAGTTACATCAAATGAATGTGGCAGCAACAAATTCATGGGTATAGTTCAAAGACTTTCCAGAATATGCAGATATTATTGTCAGTTCAGGAAAAGAAACAGAGCAGAGTATGTATGTGTGAGAGGTAGAAAGCTGACAATTTGGTGCCGCTTTCCCTCATGGAAGCCTGACCACAGGAAGATAGGCAGCAGAACGGCCTGGCGGCCAAGGGACCTACCTCGGGGGTATTATTATTGTCAACTGGTCCGTTGAGGTCTGACCGCTGCTGCTTCCTTGGCTGCTCTAAGCCATTGCACATCTATAAGAAAAAAGAGAATGGATTTCAAATCCTTTTGTCTTCTGAAAAGCTTCAAAATAGAGATTTCAGTGGAAGTCAACAGTGCAAAGATAGTCAGAAAATTTTCACTAGATTAAATTACATTCAGAAAAATGTTAACAAGAATTCATAAAACATTAACATATGAAACTATTTGGCATGTTCTCCATTATTTTATGACAGTCTTTGGTCATGAAGCTGTTCTGTGTATTTATTTACATGTAGTTATTTATGTGCAACCAATAATTCATTACTGATACTGAAATATCGAAATGTGATACATTGGTTGGAATTTACTATTGTAATTTAGAAAATATGAGATACATATAAAAATATTGAGCTGTTAAATTATAATAAAAGATCTACTTCAATGTAAATAATAATACATTTCAATTATCATTAAGTAGCAGTTGCACTACTGATTTAAACTAAATTCTTTTATTACAATGCAAATTTTTCACATCAAATTAAGCCAAATGACATGATCAAATTGTTCAGAAACCAAAGTCAGAATT
Source organism: Larus michahellis (assembly GCF_964199755.1). Classification (NCBI taxonomy): domain Eukaryota; kingdom Metazoa; phylum Chordata; class Aves; order Charadriiformes; family Laridae; genus Larus; species Larus michahellis. The sequence goes on from NC_133904.1 coordinate 17,598,280, forward strand.
TTTAAATGTGTTTATTCTCAGTACTGGACAAAATCAAAATAGTCCTAACAGCCACCTCTAACCTGAAAATGCGAATCCTAGCACTGAATATAGGATTCTCTGTTCATGGGAGATACCTCGTGGCATCTCCTTCCTTTTGGGCCAACCAAATCTACAGGATTCTGGCAACACAGCTTCAGACTTCTGAAGAAACGTAAAAGGGAAAATATAAAACCTTACACAGGGAAAATACTAAGTCTTTTAAACTACGGAACACTCTTTTTCTTCTACGTTCCAATGTTCTCAGGGGCAGAATTTCTTCTCCAGACCTGCCACAAGTCACAGAACACCAGCACCCAGCACAGGCACCGCCTGTGTCCCATACATACTAAGAAAATAAAGTTTTTATGACTCAGAGTTTCAGTGTGAGAAATGTGGAAATCCAAGGTGATTTCTGGAACAAATTTTTATGGTTTAGGATTCACATTCCTTTTTTCTCAGTTTCCCCATTATGTATTAAAAAGAGTGCCTAAATGCCACTGTCATTGTAAGGCTTCACAAATAAGAACTTGTATCAACAATTGTGCAAATGGAAAACAATGAGCCATTATTTATTATTATTATAATACATTGAGTATTATTTCAAAGGGTCAGCCTGAATGTTACATGTGAACATAACTCCTTATCTCATGACTTTCAAATGCAATATGTAGCTGTAATCAAAGAAAGTCTGCATGCTCATCTCTAGACAAATTATTCCCTATGAATAATATTTAGTCAGCTAAAGGAAATGGACTAATGAAGCAGGCACGCTAGAGCTATTAACTCAGTAATGCTAATTCTCAGGTAAGACAACATACACAAAGCAACAATCCACCCAAGTAGTATGCAGGGTTTGAGGAAAAAAAAGAGCATCTGAGATATACACAGAGCACCGAGACTTGGGCACGCAGTGCCCTGTCTATGTGGCTGTAGAAGCTTACCGTATCCCTGCTTATAAATGCTATTCTGTTTGAGACGAGACAAATCTAATTAAATTGCATGGCTAAACTAATATGGAGCAATATGTGTTGATGTGCAGGGAAATATATTAATGAGACAAACAAATATCTAGAGGGCTTTAATAAAACAGGCATAATAATCATAAATTATTCCCTAAAATAGTAAGATTAGATCAAGTATGCTTTAAGCAGGGAAAATGACATGGCCACAATGAAGAGACATTAAACTGTAAGCAGTGACAGTAAATATATTAACTCCAGTATGTACAACAGAATGTTAATACTTCTAAAGCTCTGTCAGTTCTGATTACCACACACTCGACTGAACTGAAAATGCACCTGCATATAAAGAAAGAACTGGTTGACTGGTTTAGTAAGCATAGCCTGGGTGCCGTAAACATTACTGAAACATGTCTCTGTCACAAATCGTACGTGTCGATGGACTTACTCAGCTCTGGGGATCATAATACACATCTGGCTCTTTGGTCATATATACTTCCATATAGTCTTAATATAAAATATGACTAAACGTTTGGATGACATTTCGTTTTTGATTTATACATAGCTGTAATTTACTGGAGTGCCTATTTTCAGGATTTTAGGAATATAAACAAGCCTTGCTTGTTTATTTCCTAGTCACATATGAAGTATGTACATGTCACGTATGTAGTATTTATGTTGTTATTGTATATTGGCTGGGTTCCAAAAAGAAGTCTGTGCAGAAGACATGACTGTGCTGGGATCAATGACATCACCTCTACAAGGAACATAATAAATGGTTTTTACTTACTATTTGGTGTCTGTATGTGAAGGCCTATTTTTTCCCCCAGTGTTTTGCCTATGTGTTTAGGAGCCCCAGTCTAATTAGGCAGAATCTCAGGTACAAAGAATTCTTCCATTTCTTTTATGCACATCTGTGCACACAGTATGTTCCACCTCTGGCTGATCTATTAACACTTTTTTTTTTTTAAAGTGTTGTGATGGGGAGAGGAGGGTGTCACTATGAGCGCTTCCTCCAAACAAAGCTGAGCGTAATACCACATTCTTGAGATCCTCTCAGCTTTGGAGTGTAACACACCCTGCATCCCTTCAGCAGCAGCAGGAGCTATCGAGTGGTCGGGAAGGGGAGCCGTGCCTGGCTGAGACTTTCTGTGCCCAGCATCTGCCTGCAAATATGTGGGCTGTTACAATGGCCCTTTACAAAATAAGGGTTGAGATCATGCTAAAGAAATGTTTGCTAATGTGGTATCCCAGAAGGAAAGGGTAGAAAGAAGTACAGGGAGAAGGGCTTCCCTTTCTTTCCATAAGACTTGCAGTGTCAAAGGAGAGAACTACGCAGAGTAGGCACAGCTGCATCTCCCATAGGCAGCTGCAAACCATGTAGTCATGTACGTCTGGAAGGAGATGCTTCTAGACCAAGGATGAAGGGACTGTTTTGGAGCTGCTTTACAAAATCATTTTTAGAAAACATGACTTCTGGTATTCAGTGTGGGCTGGAAGTTGGTTCATGCTCCCAGGTGATCTGACCGATGTCAAATAAATTATCATACCCGATACTTGCTTTCTTCATGTTTCTTACAGAGTTTCCAATTTATATTGTTCTTTTAAGTGTTACAATAGCTAGAAAAATCACATTTGAGGGAAACACTAATAAGGTATTATAAATACTTTATACCCTGACTTGCAGTTTAGAATAGGACCTAAAGATAAACTGAAAATCTGGACTTGACTGCACACTAACACCGAGGTGCAGTTATGTTAGAAGTCTCTTATCCTGGGATAAGATTCTGATAAGATGACAGATTCTGCAAAGGAAAGATATAAAAATATTAAAGCTGTACTGTTATTAATACTTTTGCCTGTGAGCAAGTACTGAGGCAGTGTCCACCATCATGTGATGGAACATGAGGCAGAAGAAAATGCCATCATGAGGCTGAGAGGAAAACCGGACTCTAGTTATTTGAGGTCACTGAAGCATCTATGCACATCTTTCAGAAATAAGCCTGAAGTTCTACCCGTGCTGTGGCCAGCCTTGGCCTGATAGCTAATTGCCAGGTCTGGGGCCACCTGGGCCTCTCTCCTCCCACCAATCTTGCTAGACCACCCCCCAGCCAACCAGGCCCCCTTTATAACCACCCCTTCCCGCAGGGTAAAGCTTTTCTTAGCTCGAGGTGAGGGCTGGTAATGATTGAGTTCTGCTGTCTCTTAACACTCCTGGTTCTTTACTCCAGTGTAAGCTGATAGGCTTTTCAGTCAAAAGCTCATCTCAGTGACATGGTCCTCCTCAAAGTTGCCACCTGTGATCCTGAATGCTGCTGTGGTGCTCAGTGCCAATGAAGCACTTTCCTGCTGGCGAACATTCTTCTGGAAACCAGCAGGTTAGTCCCTTTCTTGATTTACTCAAAGGAATGTTTTTTCTGAGTGAGGAAGGGAAAAATTAGGTTTTTTCAGAATGGTTAACCCTTTCGGTAAAGACTTGGTAAGCAAGCACTGAGTGCAGCTCAAAGGTGTGGCAAGGCTTTAGTATGATGTTTAAACATTTGAATAATGAGGCTTCTGATCCATACCTGTCAATCAATCTCTTTATTTACTAGCAATACTGTTCAAATATTATCAAATACTGTGTTCAGAAACCAATGTACTGGCTTTGAAACTCATCTTGAAGACTACTAAGCTTCTTGGAAAAGATACGTTTTGTGGTAGGTTTCAATTGAAAGAGGTTCTTTGTGGTAGGCTCCAAGAAGAAAAAAAACCTTCTTGGAAAAGAGATGCTTTGTGGTATGATGACTAGATTATTAAGTTACCTGTTACACAAGTAAACCAACAGATCTAATTGACTTTTCATCCAGGTTTGTTGCCTCCCTCTAGAACAAAGGTAAAGCAGATGGGTATTGTTATGTTTGTCACTTAAGGACAAAACTTCAGCGTCTAGTTTCAACTGCTGTGATCTTCTGTTGGTTTCTGAAGGCAGTTTACCATTGGGCCATGTGTTCTCCTGATATTTAAACACTATTATGTTTATCGAAAGACATCGAGGTACATCTAAAACATCTTTTTGGAATCAAGAGATGGTAGCCTAGTAACAAGTCTATTATGGTGGTACTATTCCTATTAAACTACATGACTGAAATAATTTTTCTCGTTGATGCTGGTGATGTGTAGTAGTGGGAATGGCTTAATGTATTACTGAGCTGCTGCATTAGTTATTGTAATATTACTAACATGCTGCTGTCAGTAGGAGCAATTTGACCCAGCAGATAGAATTTGAATGAGGCAGTTCTTGACTAGCAGAAGGAATTCTGATTTTGATCACAGGAAAAAAAGGCCAGACTTCACGTTCTGTTCTCTCACAAAGATTCCATTACTTCTGTGCTGATTTAGAGGTGGTGCTAGCACATGTCAGCAGTGAAGAGGAAAATATTTGCAGAAAAGACTAGTTCCAAGTAAGCAAATCAAGTTAGAGTATGGAATTAGCATTATGAAAAGAGGAGTCAAAGTAAGTTTAGATATCTAAACATTACACAAAAGAATTTCAATACTTCATCCAATTTCAATAAACGTTAAAACAATCACCACTTGATCTTTATCTTAAAGAACTGAGAGGTTTTTTGTGCTTGCATATATTTAAAATTGAGAACCAGGCATGATAAGAATTTCAGAGAAATGGCTGTGCTGAATGGTGCATTTTTATGTAGATGTAATTTGGAGAGCATGCTGCCTTCTGCTTTAAACTTCCCAGAGAAGACTCTGTCACTAATGTATCGTTAGGTAAGGGACATTGATTTTGCTGTCTCCTGGTGTCAGGAGTTTGCTGCTAAAAAGCCATGACTCAGCCAATTAGCACAGAGAAACTGGTTTTGTTTGAGAATGTTTAGACTGTTTAGCACTTTTCAGTAAGTGCTTAAACTTGCTAAGTTTGGGAAATGTCACTCACTAATAGCTATTTACTATTTCTGCCCCACAGCTGCCTAAAACACATGGGAGAATGCAGCTAGCTTTTTTAATACTCTTTATTTTACACCTGTTTGTTTTTTCCACAAATTCTATCAAATGAATCCCATAATACTCAGACTGAATTCCAGTAAGACATTCCTAAGATGAAGGTCTTCTAAACACATCTATGATCTTAACTGCTTCGGATTGTTCTAAGGGGGAGATCTTTTAGGGACAAAAGACTCCTGGATTTGGGCTCTTTGCAGAAGAGCACTGTGCCCAGGCCAAGACAAGGGAATAAACCTCAAATATTTTTTGTCAATACTGAGCTCTACTAGTGCAGGTACGCAAAACACAGTAGCAGTGCTGATGGAGAACAAACTGAGACAAAAAAACCTTTGTAAAATATTTTTGCAAATTTTTTGTTGGTGATATTTTATCTGTCTCTGAATGTCCACGTTGAAAAAGTGTAAGAGCATAGCCCGTATCAAAGTTGTCACATAAGACTAACAGTGCAGAAGCTTGTGGGGTCCCTACCAGGGGAGTCTATATGAGCATATTAGGTTAGGTTCTCAAAGGTATGCTGGTGATATGAAAGTGTGATTGAGAAATGAGAAGCAATAGGATTCATGTGTCACAGGGAGCATCATTAAAAAGTAGACTTCCCTCTAAGGTCCTTGTTCTTAATGGTGATAATGGCAAATCCCCGTTTCTTCAAAAGGGTATAGGTGAAGTCAGGGTGTTGGTGCTGTTAAAAAAACCTCTTATTGTTGGCAAATAGATCCATTTGAATAGGGTAGGAGAGAATATGCATACTCAGGAGTCTGCAGTCTGAAATTCAAGTAGATGAGACATGAGCACTGACGGTCTAATCATCCCTTTGTTCTTCAAGTGTTGAGTCCCATAGACCTCTTTTGTCCCCACTCATCAGAAGTAGCTCTCAGGCTATGCCGATGCCAGTATTTCATAAAAGTATGACTCTAGTTGGGATGAAAAGAGTAAACTCTGACACATAGGAGGTTCCAGACAGGAGCAATTATTTAGTGATGTGTCCCATTAGTGCAAAAGACATCTTCCATTGGAATTATTTCAGCTGATGTCCATTGTTTTGCTAACTTTTTTCTTGACTGCTTCTAGCATTCATTAATGATGCTACCTGACTGTATAGAGTTAGCGTTAACTTAATATTAGTAAATAACAGGCAATGCCATTGTTCTCTGCAGATGTCTTATGGGTGCAACAGGAGAAACTAAAGTTCCAAATTTTGTCAGGGAGCAGCAGGATGGGCCTGGGGCTGTCCCATACCATGCTGCTTTGTGGGAAGGATACATTGCAGTGAACTGGTCTGGAGTCAAGCTTTTTGTGGTTCAAGCTTTCGTTTAGACCAGGCCCTTGTTCCTATTTTGTGTGGTACAAAGAGTCATCTGCAACAGGGGGCAACTCTCATTTTCCATCTAGTAAACCTGTTCCTAGGTTGATTATTAGTGTGCCAAACCAACGATATTCTAGCTAAACTTGAAGTTATGCAAGTGTCATAGCATTCCAAAAGAGGAAAAAAACCCAAAACTTCAAGTCAACAGCAACTACTTTTGCCCAGGAACACCACATCAATTTAAAATATGTTAGTATCAGTTCAGTGAGCCATTTGGTTCCTCTTCCTCCTTACGCCACCCAAAAATATACCTAAGTCAGTTAATTCATGTCTATTTTAAAATAAAGCTGTGATAATTCAGGAGAATTACATCAATAGAGTGTCTGACCACGTTTGACTTCTCTGCATGAAGCTGAAATATAAAATGAAATTATAAGCAAAAAAGAAAATTTCTTCATGTGTCAGATACATTAACAATTGGCTCAGTCTGAGATGACTAAGATGTCAATTCAGGGTGAAGGGAACTCCTAGCTTACGGAAGTTGTTAAATTTTACTTGTGTTGTAAAATGCCCAAAATATTCAGTTTCAACTTCATCGATGTAATGCTTTTCTTAAATAATGTAAGCATGGAAAACCTGCAAGAAATAAAAGTTGTGCTACACAGTGAGTTAAAGCAAATATGCACTCTAAATGTATTCTAGGTTTCCCTCAGGCTTGCCTAGTGCAAATCTTCTGCACTTCCCTAGAGGTATTTACAAATAAAGGCTCATACAAGCAAGCTCACATATCCCAGAAGTTTTCAAGGGTGAGCATGTATATTGAAGAATCAGACTGACCCACACTGAAAGTAAAATGAGATGATTACCTTGTTTTCCATTCTCTGTAGATTGTTGGGTCTTTCTTAGAAGTGACTACTGTTCCATGGTGATAAATTGCTGAAAGCAAACCTAGCAACTGGAAGGAACCTTTCAAATCGCATTTGTCTACTGGTTATTTAACATTTTGTATGCAAGTCTATTGCTAGCCTTTATCATGAGCTATGAATTAATAACTATATATTTTTAAAGGTGTGTAAAAATGTATTGTGTATCAGTTACTGTTAACTAACCTGAAACTTTATGCATCAGTATTACCACCTATGGGAGGTAGGAAAGGAGGAGAGGAGCAGAAACGCACAAAAAAGCTAATGACAGCACAGTAAGTGTATAAAACCACAAAATGCACATTCTAGTTTGCTTATTGTTTACAAAAACTGACATATACATAGTATTTTGGTTTAATTTAAAAACATTCAAATCTACATTTACTTAAAGAATTGGGGTAAAAACATGTTTCATATGGAATACGTATGCTTCTGTCTCATCCCTCTCACCATGATATTTTGTACTGTGGGATGCACACTTAAAATAACTGAAATCTTTTAGCAAGATGACAAAGCCAAGGATCTTCCAAGCAAATTCTCTGCAAACAAGAAGTTGGGCATGCAAATCTACTGATAGTGGCCTTGGATTTTTCTCCTTCCACTATGTAAGAATTGTAATTGAAATAATGACAACCTCAGTTTCACAAATGAGACACAGGTTCATTTAGAGAGTACAGGAATTGCATCCATCCCTTGGACAAACAAAATCCTCTGTGCTTTATCTAAATTCTTTGAGGTCCAATATCTATGTTAAAGGTCCAGCCACACGTCATGTTAAGGACAGTTAAGGACCTATTAAGTATAAAATTCACTTTGGTGGAAACGCATACTGTACTTTTATTCTAATGCCCTCACAATGAGCCTGACTTTTAGATAAAGCTGAGGATAATAAACAACCTGCAATACGTGAACAGAACACAGCAAGACCAGTCTTGTTATGACAAACACATTCAAGTAATGCTTGACAAAGACTATTTAACTTGCCTTTTTATCTTTCTTTTATATCCCTGGAGGCCTGGGTGGGAGTGAAGAATCCCCTCATGTCTCCATTTGTGAGCCTCTATCTCCATAAGAATAGTCTCTATGCCTTGGAGGCCTATGTGCTCCTCTCTTTGGTGAAGATGCTCACAGCAGCTTTGCCCCTCTCCTTTCTTACAAATTAAATGCATGTCTTGGCACCCAGTTTGTTTATCCCTTCATGCCCAACTGAAATGATACCTGTGCTGCTCTCTCCTTTCCTTTCTCTCTTCTCATTTGAAGGAATGAAATAGTGTATTGTTTAATGCTCTATCCATTAGACAATAGTTTATGGGTTTTATGAAGAGTGAAGCAGAAACTCAATGGCCACATGCCAGCCAGTGGCTACCTATCACAGCAGCACCTCCTCCATTATTAAAAAAGATTAAGGCATTGGCCCAAGACTGACTGGAAATAACAACTAAAGCTCAGATGGGCAACTTAGAAATACTTAGGTGTCTTTGTTTATTTTCACACCAGTGGCAGTTATATCAATATCCTGGTGTTACAAAACCCTCAGTTGTTAGCAGTCTGGCAAGAAGAATAAAGGTACAATGCAATTCAGCTCAACCTCTGCTAAATAAACTTCTAAAGAGTACAAAAAGATGTTGAAATGAAAGTCTATTTTGAATTCTATCTTCAACCAGCAATCATTCAGGGGAAAAAACCCCAACAATTTCTTACTCAAGCATATAGAAGAATTCACTAACTTTCTTATTCAAGAGTTCCTCTTCTCTTTTGTTCTGCAAATGCTTTCAAAATTTGCAAGCAGCAACACTCCCAGTAGCAGCTGCTGGTGTACTGTGCCAGAAAGACCATCGCTAGTCTAAAACATGCTAACTGGATTTCTCTGCTCCTAGCCAATACCTAGTAACTATTTAAACCATTTAAGATCATCAAGCTTACTCGCAAAAGAACTTTTATGCTGTACGTAAAGCACTGAATGTAGTAAGTTACACAATTTGGTTCTAATTATACGTCGGAAAATGGAATGTAGAAAGGAATATTAGAAACTTGCTGTAGATATGGGAAATCTGAAAATATCCCCATAAGATTTTTTGTTCACAATTATAATAAAGGTCAACATATACTTATAATTATAATAAAGGTCAGCATATACTTAAACATCTTATTTCCTTTTACTGTTTTTCAGAGGAATTGACATATTTTAATGTCTGTTTCTAATGGAATCATCTAGATTAAATTGTTTAACTGTGGGGCACTTAACTATAAAAAATCGTAATATTTATAGCTTTGATAAAGCTGAAACAGGAAACATACCTCTGAAGTTTAATAAAGCATTTTAATTAAAGATGAGGTAAAATAATTCACTTTTCCTTACCATAACATCTAAATACATGTTGTGTTTTACTTCTTTTAGGTAGATCTCTGTTCATTGCAGAGAGTAACTAATATTCAGCTGCATATAACTTCAGAGATGCAAAGTCAAAGCTTTAAACTGACCTGAGAGCAGAGAATTAGATACATCTCTCTCTGAGGAAATAAGCACATTCCATTTGAAACTTAAAAAAAGAAGAAAACCTCACACCTCTGTTCTTCTAGAAAAGCTTGAGCTTCATTCCCAGATTCTTTTTTCTGGCACTCAACATTAGAACAAGAAAAGATCATGCATGGTTTAAATTAATGTTTACACTGTTCTTGTACCAACAATGCTGTTAAGCAGTTTTATCACATATAAATCTCTTATTTCTTCCTTCTAGCCAAGGTTAAGATATGCCCAGCTAGTAGAAAAACACAGCAATATGCAGGCACTTCTTGCAGTTCCTCTTAACACATGGAGTATATAGCCTTGGCATACATTCTATTAAAAACAAAAGAAATTAAAAATAATCTCCCACTAAGGCAATGGAACAGCAGTCCTTAACGGGGAAAAAAACCCCTTCAACTATTTCAGTGCTGACCCCAGTTTTATCTAGTGTGTCACTGCAGAACAAAAATCCTGTAAATGAACCAGTTTTGCCCCGTGCATCTGGAACACCTTGTTTTACTTAGAATTGTCTGTTCCCTGTGCAAAACCTCTTTCCCGGCTTTCTAACTGAATTGACTACATTCAGCACCTTTTCCTAAACAGACAATGTGATTATGTAGCTGTGAATGCAATACAGAGCAAAAAAAGTAAAAAAAAATATTGCTCTTAATTCTGTTTGGAATAAATAACTAAGATAACATTTGCATAACACCTCTGAGTCTGGTTGAACAGAAGCTCATACCTGCTCTTGTGGCCACTTCTGTCTGTCCTCTGGGGTTCTTGACTTTGCTTTAAAGCCTCTAGGCACATCTCCACTGTGCTTAGAGGCAGATGGGATATTCAGTGATTTTGGCCTCCCCTCATGCCTGTTAGCACTGTGAACAGCTTCTCCCTTTGAACAAGTCTCTTTATAGTCCTGTGCCATGTTTTCAGTCCCAGTGTGCTCTGGACTCATTTCTGTGGTACTATTTATACTGCTCATGCTCATACTCATTTTGATTTCTGCTACAATCTGGTCAATGTCCTCTTCCTGGTCTTCCAGCTCTGCATCCTCTTTTCTAGAATGATACGGTGATATTCCCTGCGAGTTTCCATTAGCCTCTGCTGGGTAGTAGTCCGGATAGCCACCGTCACTTTGGCAATACTGTATGTTTTCTTCTTGGTCTTGAATCTCTAAAGATGACACTTCATCCTCCAAAATCTGAACGCCATTATCTTGACCGTCCTGCCACTCTTGCCTGTCCGTCACCTCATTTTCATCTTGGTGCTGAATTTTACCTTCAGCCCATTCTTCTACAGCTTCCTGACATTCATCTGTTTCAACATGGTGTTCCTCGTGGGGAGCATACTCCTCCCCATTGCAGTCCATTCCTTCCAGGTAACTGTCATCCTCTGGACAGTATCTAATGTAGTATGTGATTCCCTCTTCTTCTTCTGGTAAGCCTTCATCATAGTCCTCCTCCTCAGAGGTGTTATTCACATAGTCAGAGCTGGAGTCACCATCGCCACTGTGATCGTTGCACTCATGTTCCACGGGTGTAGGGCTACCTTGTCTGACAGTTGCTAGTTCTGCCTCCTTTGCTGCATAATCTTCAATAGGAAGGTCACTTTCTTCATTTTCAGGCTCCCTGTTGTGAGATGAAGTAGGGCAAGCTCTCACTCTGTGATCCAGCATGCTGGCTGTAGTGCTTTGACGTTTCCTGTTTGCCATAGCCAACTCTTTATATGACAATCATTTCTAAGCAATCACTGTAGGGAAGATGGAAAAACACACAATCAGGAAAAGGTCATCAGTAGACATCAGTGATGTTAACGGGAAACAAACTGATTGATTCATTTGGTAAAAAGGATGCGTTTGTAGATATTTAAACCAGATTTACAGACAGCTAACTTCTAAGATGCTCATATTATGGAACCATGAAATCAAAGTAATAACTTGCACAATGAAAGGGACAGATAAAGAGAAGGTTCTACGTTTATGCTAAATGTATTCTAGCATAGGATCTCTTCTGTCAATTTGACACAGAATTAATCCTGAACCTTGAAATTAGTTTTCAATTTCTTTTTCTTGCCAGTAAGGGGTCATGCTTTGATCGTTATGCAGTAAACAGGAGCTCTTTCCAATTTTCAGCTTAGGTTTTTCTTTAATGTGTAGTGAAAGCATACACTTAGAATCTGACCTGCTCTTATCAAAACTAAAGGAAAAGAATTCTATTAACTTGGCAGTCACATAGGGCACAAAAGGATAATGCACTGCTATTAAATTTATTTTAAAAAATAAAATCACTCACTGGTTTGTTAGCTCTTACTAGCTGGATGCCATTAAGTATCTCCCATTGTTAAACCAAATATTGATTTTAGAATAGACTATTGCAGTTAGAAGGGACCTACAAGGATCATCTAGTCCAGCTGCCTGATCAGTTCAGGGCTGACCAAGTTAAGGCATGGCATTAAGGGCACTGTCCAATGCCTCTTAAACACTGCCAGACTTGGGGCATCGACGACCTCTCTAGGAAGTCTGTTTCAGTGTCTGACCACCCTCTCAGTAAAGCAATGCTTCCTAATGTCCAGTCTAAACCTCCCCTGGTGCAGCTTTGAACCATTCCCATGTGTCCTGTCCCTGGATCCCAGGGAGAAGAGCTCAGTGCCTCCCTCTCCGTGTCACCTCCTCAGGAAGTTGCAGAGAGCAATGAGGCCATCCCTCAACCTCATTCTCTTGTAACGAGACAAGCCCAAAGTCCTCAGTGGCTCCTCACAGGACATTCCCTCCAGCCTTTTCACCAGTGTTGTTGCCCTCCTCTGGACATATTCAAGGATCTTCACGTCCCTCTTAAATAGCGGGGCCCAGGACTGCACACAATGCTCCAGGTGAGGCCACACCAATGCTGAATACAGCAGGATGATCCCCACCCTTGACTGGCTGGTTTGTTCTACTGTGTTTGCTGCCCCCCCGGGATGCAGGGTACCCTTTTGGTGCTGCTGGCTGGTACTGAGCTGCTGCCGACCAGCACCCCCAGGTCCCTTTCTGCAGGGCTGCCCTCCAGGCACTCCTCTCCCAGTCTATACTTGTGTCCAGCATTACTCCATCCCAGATGCAGAATCTGGCATTTTGACTTGTTCAATTTCATCCCATTAATCATAGCCCAATGCTCCAATCTATTTAGATCCCTCTGCAAGATCATTTTTCACACAACCTAATCTATATGCCAGGAAGACAGACACATTTGCAATAAAAGATCATTCATTCTTCCCACTAAATACTTGTGCTACTTTAAATTACATATTCTTGTCTAAACACTGGATTCTAAATAAATAAGCAGAAATCATATGAACTGTATCAAAAATAGCCTAAATAAAGAAAACAGCTAATTCTAGACAGGCTTGAAAACTGATCTGTTGTGTGTGACTTGGATGGGGGAAACAATGTACTTCCCATAGGTATGTTCCTCTGTATTTCATTGTTGAATGCTTATGATAAGCTTGACCTGTGCGGTTACTTAACTGGGGTGAACTGAGCTCAGATACAGGCTTCTGAAAGGCACCCCACAACTGCATGCTTTACTATATGCATATATTCTGAAGGCAGGTCAGCCAACCACATGATCATTTTGACATAACCTGTTTCCCAAGTCTTGCATGCACACACAGGTAACACAAACTGGTGTGGAGCTAGAGGATTAGAGGAGAGCTATATAAAGATTAATTTCCTATAAATTCCTAATTATGAATTTAAAAAAAAAATTCTGTAACTGTAACCTAAAACCTCATAGATATCCCTGCAGAATTGCTGCTATCACAAGGAAAACCCCAAATCTTAGTTTGTGATGAATCCAGGAATCTGATGCATCTATGGATTAGTGCAAGGGCACCATGTGGCAAATCTAAGCTCTCCCTGAAACAGTGATTCTAGATTCTGGGATACAAAGCAGAGATGCATGTTAGTCACAGGAGGAGACATGAAAGGAACACAGCATGTGAAGCTTTTTTTTTTATTGATACCTTGCAGAATTAGTCTTGACAGAAAGCTTTGAAGTAAATAGTGTATCTGAAGTGACGTTTCAAATGACAAAGTTAGAGGAGAAGGCAAAACTTTGCCAGTGATTACTTGCACCTTCTCACTATTAGAAGAACTAGCAGACTTACAAGACTTTCTCAATATGATCCGTATGCCCACTATGATCCCTCTAATAAAGTAGCCATCAATTCTTACTTTGGAGTCAATTGTAAGGAACTCAGAACACCAAGCCAGTTGTCCACTAGTGTTGTCTCTGATTTAGTTGGCTCTACTTACTGCTAACTAAGGATGTTCCTATACTGTAACTGCAGTATAAACAACATTTATTTTACATTGGATTAAAACAGCAATCTAGTCACAACACTGCAATGCTCTGCACAGGCTGCACAGAACTGCCCACAAGCGAGATAGATCTCTTGCACGATCAGATCAGGAGCTGGTAAGAACACTATACAAGATGTCTAAAACAAGTTAAGATGGAGTGCTACAAAAAAAATACTTTTGAATGGCAATGTAAGACAGAACTAAATACACCTCTTAACTGACAGTTATTTCTTGTCAAGAACTGAACAAATTAGTGTCTCTTAGGGAAAGAACTGCTCTCATCTGCACTGACCTCAGTCTACTAGTCATTGGAAATGTTCTCTGTATTAAATAACACTTAGAGATTTACAGTGCAGTAGACCTGCACACAAGTCACTACTGTGTAGCTGCAGATAAAGAAGCACAAGCACAGTCTGAAACTCATGACTCAGATTTTCCTAAAGCATATGGAGATGAGAACCCTTTTCTTAGCCAGAGAGTGTAATGGAGTTTTTCCACCCACATCTACAAATCTTCATTTAGTATCCAGGCCCTGAAATGGCTTTAAGCGGTATCACTGCAGTGATAACCTTCTATAAATTCCAGTAGTTGAATGTTCATAGATGTTACTTACCTGCAAGAAAATCTGCTGCATGGTAGATCCTCTACAACAGTGCATGTCCCAGGAAGCTACTCATTTGGGCTCTGAGAGCCAAAAGCCTGTGGGCAGACAGGGCGCAAGCCTGGCAAGGGAGGGATGGCTGATGTGTGGCAGCTCCCACAGCTGTGGGGAACTGCCCAGGTGAGGGGCTCTGAGGGCTCTAAGCAAATGGTTATCAGCTGGGCAGTGTTGGTAACAGCAGCTGCAGCTCTCCCCCAACAGTGGCTGGTGAAAGCGCAGCATATACGCTATGGGAGGGCGTGCAAAGGCAAATAAATAGTGGCAGACTGGACACTTTTTAGAGCACAGGTGATAAGAAATAGAGAAAGGAATTCTTCTCAAGCATGTCTAGCACTGACGTGCTAGAAGGGCACTGGGAAATGGGTTTCAATGAATTCAGTCTGTGGCCATGATGGAAGAGAGTGCTTTACCCCTGTACGCTGAAGTTGAGGCACATGTTCCCATTGAAGGTAAAATAAGCATGATTTTTTTTTCAGTAAGACACAAGGCTGATCTTAATGTTATGGAAACTGAAGTTGCAACGCAACCTCTGCACAACAATTACGATTCTAGTTGGCCTCCTTACCTTTGCCATCTTCTCAGTCAGGCACTGCTTTTTAGGAAACCAAGTACTGATCACATTAAAAGAAAAAGGCATAATTTATTATTCTCAGCCTTTGAATTGCAGACTCAATGTGCACTGATTATACAATCTTCAACTATGAAATGTAACTTCTACAATTGTACCGACACGTCTGAATTACTAAACAGAGTTTTCAAACCCAAGTCTGAGAATTGCTCTTTATGGAGCTGCGCACACATTTCTGTCAAGAAAACATACAGATGTATTTTAACTCAAATATTCAAACAGCCAAGGTAGCCTAGTTTTCTTCCACTGTTTCAGAATATCTCTCAGGCTTTCTAGAAAAATACTTTAGTCTTACATTAGGTTTAGCATAACCCAAATCTTTAAAACCCCAAATTGTTCTAGGCCTCTTTTAAGTTGTCTCATGTGACACAGCAAGGTGCTAGTTCCTGATGGCTGCAGGTCCAAACTCTTCTGTCTTCTCATCTACAGAGATGTTAGTTTATCTATGTGGATGGCAATTAACTGAACCCAATGTATTCAGTTTTTAAAAGAACAAAACCAGATCTTGGATGTTTTTGAGAAATGCAATAGATACCAAATTTGTATGTGTTCTGCTATTCAATCTACTGTGCAGAAGCCTTCTGAGTCACCCTGTGCAGGGTTTAGTACTTTTCTTAATTTTCTCAAGAAATACATGGTGTTACAAGGTTACATAGCTAATATTCACGTATCAGTTACTAAAAATGCTCTTGAAACTGGAGAAAATACTATATTTCTATCTAATACTACTCCAGTGTCCTCTGAAGCGAAGACAGGAGTAATGGTTTGCTGGGTCCAGAGGCACTTTATGAATAAAGGCTTCAGTTGACTCAACGGGTTATTTCCTGTGCTTGCTGTTAAGACTCCCTCCTACTTCTGGTATCTCAGCTCCCTCCTTGATAGTGGAGAGCTAGGTCAAACTTCTGTATTGCTCCAAGAGCATTTTTCAACTTCTGACTGGGGGAAAAGAAGTGTTCCTGAGAACATGGGGGGTCAGTGCTGTAACCTTCTTTACTCTCTTCAGGATTCAGTAATTTTATCTTGCTGAGACAAGCAAATGCTGATTTATGTTGTACGGTGCACCACTAAAGCTCCATCAGTGTTATCAAGATCAGTGATTAAGGGACCAATTTACATGGGCTCTCAATAAAAATGTTTTGCTTTCAATAATGTTTTGCTTTATTTTTTTAAAGTTTCCCTGCCCCAGCTCAGTGTTGAGAGGAAAAGGAAATAAATCTCCAGAAATGCGCCATGTGTTTTCTATGCGGCAATAAAAAGGAGTATGCACAGGGGAACCAATCTCTCCTGCTTCTCAAAACAGGACTACTGCCTTACAGCTGGAATTTATTGTAATCAGTGCTCATTAGAGCATCATTAGCTTTCTCCCGAATTCCTTGCAGCTAATCCCAGACAGCTGCAGAGAGGGTTTATGGAACTTAACACTGCTACATCTTTTCACCTGTGTAGAAAGATACTGTCACTACTTTCTTCCCATGGAGACAGACCAATTAAATTAGCATTAAAAATGGGAAATGGTACACAATTGTAAACAGGGTGATAAAGTGAAACACCCAGTATAATATCCGTGGCTGTGTTTAAGGAACTGCTTTACATATATACTTGATTCACAAGCTGAAGAGCATTCTAGTGGGAGAAAAATGGGCTCTTGGAGAGTTTTTCATTTACAAGCATAGTGAACTGAGGGGACTGTGGGTTGGGGGGGTTGTTACCTTCTTTTGGCAACAAACATCTACTATTGCATGCTTATCTACAGCTGAATGATCTTTTGATCCCTGCTCTTGCAACCTATAGGTGAACCTAAGATACACTCGCTTTATTTTGCAAGGTCTCTTTCCTGTGCTTACCCCTCCCCAGGTTGGTTTCTTCATCTGCTTCTGTCTCCTTTCTCCCACACTTCAAGTATCTGTACCCTTTGTTGGTTTTGACAGAATTCCCATGCAAGTTTTGCTTTCCTGAAATTGTTCGATACCTCCAATTTTCCCTAGTACAATCTAGCTGCTATTAAATTGCTTCTGAAAAGATATGACTCTCTACCCTTTATCAGTAATTTTCAGATGTAACTGGAACACAAGCATTGCAAAACTATTTATTGTGAGTCCAGATTATAGCACATATGGCCTACAGGCTTGCTCCTCTGCTGCTGAGCTGGGTTTTCAATGCACTGCTGACTTAAGCTATTCCATATGTTAGCCCTATACATCCATAATCAATAAATACTGTAAAAAAAAAAAAAACAAACAACAAAAAACCACAAAAAACCCCACCCAATCCTTTCAACACAGACATATGTTTAGAACTGCTATATTCATCAAATTACTCAGTACAACTGTAACTGAGATAATAGTATTTTTCAAAAGGACTGCATCAGAAAATTCATGATTGCAGGCCTTTACACTAATTATACCAGTCTCTTTTCCAATAAGCAGATAAGTTAAAGTGGAAAAAATTTAACTTCAATTTCTTCAAAACAATTTTAATATCAAACTAATAGTATTTCCCAGTAGGCTTTCATTACAGAAGACTTAATAGACTCCCATCTGCAAAGTCAGCCAAGATGAATTGTGACTGATCCTAGACTGGGAACTAGAATTTTTAATAAGCAGATAAAAGAACATGAGCCTGCCATGACTACGTCAGATTCTGCAGTCATTCCCCAAGGCCAAAGTGCATTAACTCAGTGTTCATTTTTCAGTAGATCTGATTCTACAGACCATGAGAACTCATTATACAGAGCTCCAGAAGCAGAGTGCAGAATAACCTGCCAACCCTTCTGAAAGCAGGTATAAATGGGATCTTTCCTCTCATAGGAACCCTGATCCACCTGTGTAACTGTGGCCATAGGTGACTCCAGGTGCTGTTTGAACCTGAAAGTCTTAGAGGTGGCCTATTTCCTCAGCCCGCCCCCCCCCCTAGAAATTCCTTTTTGTAAGGGGGTGGGGAATCACTAAAGACACCTGAGAAATGTAGACATGTGGTAATGCTAAGCTCTAGTCTCCATGACTTGATGCCTCACTTGGAGTTGGTTTGTTATTTATAAACCAATGAAATGGCTTCATTCACCTATTTGTGAAAATATACCATAAAGAATACTTTCAAGTAAGGAAGTGTCTGGGTACAAAAATTATTAATTTTTAGCAGCTTAGGTCTGATTTTTTTTTTAATTTGAAACTTGAGATTGAAAACTGGACTGAAGTCTCACATTTGTGTTCAGTCTGATCAACTACTGGCAGCCTAAGCCAGCCATTAAGTTGATCTTGTGAATGCTGCTTCTGCCTCTTACAGTGTATGTAGCTATCCTCTCTCAGAAAGCTTTCTACATACTTTATTAAAACTCTTTATGAATACAACAAGTATTTAGGTAAGCCACACCAATGCAGCCTTGCAGACATGTCACTGTTCAAGAGTGCTATTGACACTATTTTCAAAAAAAAGCAGGCAAACTCAAAGAGTTAGAGAGGACACTGAATTTATGGGGAGTACATTTCTTTCTATGAGTTGTCGTGCATAAACAATATGTTTCATGAAGAAATTTTAAATTACTAAAATGACTTTTTGCAGAAAAGCCTGACTGAAAAGCCATTTAGAAAATAGACTTCAATAAATAGATAGCACGTATGAATAAATCTGAAGTGTTTTGTCAGTGCTGTTGACAATTTAGGAGATTTCCAGTTTCTGCTGGCTCTTGTTAAATGCCCCAAACAATCCTTTCTATTTCTTCCTTCCAGGAGAATTTTCATCCCAACTCACAACACGTCTTAAATGAGCTCTTTTGCTATGTATTTTAAGATATTTCTACTCTCACATATTTGACCTCTTCTAGATGGTGGTCTAAAAATAAGAGTTGCAAACATAAAATGTGGATAGAATTAACAGCAACTTGCTATTTAGATTTTCCGTCTTTTTCCTTAATTTAAAATAAAATACAGCAAAGTTCAAATAAGAAAATTCATTTTAAAGCACTGTTGTTCGCAGCAAGCAGAAACCTCTTAGGCTTTAGAAATGCACTTTCTTTTGTCCTGTGAAATTCCATTCAAAATTACCCTATTTTAATCTGACTCTTTCTGTATTCTATGAGTGCCTTTAGAAAACATTGACAGTCTGTCAAAAATTTTTTTACAAAATCAACACTAGTTAGATGTCTTTCAATATTTTTTTTTTTTCTTAGCCTCTTCCACCAAAACCCAGTTTCCCATCTCCCTGCTGGGCAGATGTAAGGTTGGGGCTCCCTCAAGTCCCGAGGAAAGAAAGTACTTTACACCCTCTGAATAGACAAGCCAGAAAACCACCAAGCACATCTTTTGAAGAGAAGAGATGGTCTGTGTTGCCCCAGTGCCTCTAGCTCACAATAACCACCGTGAGTTTGGTAGCTCAACTGCAGGGGCTCAGTGGCAGTGCTGAGGGCAGCTGGGGTTGATACCACACTGACCCTGTGTCCAGCGGTACACAAAAATAAAGTAGAAAGTTACAATTTAAAAAATATCAACAAAGGTTATTTAAATTTGTTGATTGTAGCAGGAACCTGTAAAAGTCCAGATTCAAGATCTTCCTTTTAACCTTAACTCCCCACCCTCACGCAGTGTACGTATGTTTTATAACTTTATGATTACATATTATTTTATACCACCTGCCTTCTGCTTTGTTCAAAGCACAGCTGGGATTGTCCAGGAGGAAAATTGGTGCTATTTAGTGTTCCAGAGCTTCAATTTATTATCTAAATATTATTTTAATATACTGAATCAAAACACAAAATTAGAAAACAGCAAAAGATTTGTATGGGAAGCACAGAGAAAGAATGATTTTTAAAGAATTGAGGGAAATGTGTGGAGGAAGTGAAAATGAGCAGCATCTAAAAATAGATGGCATTAAAATACATCACTCGATAGTTATCTCAAGAGTAACCACTAGCTGAGGCAAAAAAAAATTTATCATTCACTGGTTACTCAACTGCATCTACTGTGAATCTGAGGTAGTCACAAAAAATATTAATTTGAATAAAAAAAATAATTGAACAGGCAAACAGGAAAGAAAATTATAAATCCATTATTACTCACCATTATGCTTATTTTATTAGTTTAGTATCTGACAGTGAGAAACTAAACTTCTGAGATAATAAATGCATGTTTATGTAGGCTAGGATTATTTCAGTTGGAGACTTGCAGAAATTCTGCTTAAAGTTACAACAGCTGCAGTACCCTAGATACTTCAGCAGCCTAGGATTTCCAAAATCCACATCCACAGGCAATGCTTTTAAAATGGAGCAGACTGTCCTGAGTTACCACCTTGCTGTAACAAAAATTTGTCAGCAAGGAGGTTGCATTCTGAGTAAAATATGAAATGTGTATGAATATATTAAAGAAATGAATAGCATGTATTGACCAGTCATATCTAACGCACACCTCCTCCTCTCCCTGAAACCAAAGAGAAACAATAGATAATTTGCAATGGAATGTCTTTTGCTCCTGTTAAACCACACCAACGTGATCCCTCAGTATATCTGAAACCTTTCACTACCTCACATGAAAGCAAAATCTTTACAATTACTTTTCTATAGGTCAGACAACCTTCCTTTCATGCTATTCACCAGATGTCACCTCAGAAACCTCTTGATGTCTTCATGATTTTTTAATATTTTTAAAGGATTGTACATTCTGAACTGTGTTCTTGCATTTCTTTTCATGGTACATAATATTTGCTCTGTTTGGTTTAATCTAATAAGCCTTTAAAATGCAATAATTACCTTGTAAGTGGCATTCTAAAAGTGCTCTATAATTAGAACCCACCAACAAAAATTAAAAGTACAACAGAGAAAAAGACATGCTAAAGACAGTGCAAAATCCTATGGCATTGCACAAATGGTATTTTTGAACGTATATCCCAACTGAATGTAGCTTTTATAATTAAAAAGATTAACTATTTTCTGCTGAAGTAATAAAATTATGTGTAATCACATATTTAATCATCATTTATTGTTGATGTGCCTTAATCATTCTTTAGGGTTTAATTCCACAGCTCAAAGAGAGATATTAAACCTGTAGTGCCACATCCATGTAGTTGCTTGAGTAAAAATTTTAGGACTAGTATCAGTTTTGCAGTGTTATGCCTGTTATACAAAAAAATCCCACCAAAACTATAACCTCATTACAGATACCTCAAACTGGGGGAGGGACAGAAGCATAATATTTTAAGTCAATAGAATAAGATGAGCCTCCAAAATTAAGGCAATGAGATTTTATGGCCTATTCTTCTGGCTGCCCTGCTCCAAAAGATCAGTTTTAAATAATGAAAGAGTATCCCTTGTGTTTTACCTGCACACAAATGCTCCATTGATAGCTATGTAGAGGCTTCAACTTTAAAATTTATTTAATAATAAATATAAATTTTAGTATCTTCTCATGATTATCCTAAGTATTTCCTAATTCACTGGGAATAAGGGAAAAGTATAGGATGTATAGGAATAAGGGAAGGAAATACAGGAAAAAGGGAAAAGTAAAGCATACATTAACATTATGATGCATAAAGAATATATGTCAATCCAACTAAAACACATTCTGGCCGCTGTGAGACAACCTGCAATCCATCAAAAGCTCTGGCAGAATTTTTAGGCTGTCCTAGAATGGATTATACAAAGTTGTAAACTGCTTTGTAGAGTACCTTTCTGCTGACTGTGGAGGCTACTCAGAACTCTGGCAATCTTTCTATCTCCTGCTAATTTGTATGCTTTTTATTTTCATCTGGCAATGTCCTGGGTAATATGTTTATCTCAATAACAAGGTCAGTCTCCATACTGACTTAGCACTAAATGATAACAGATCACTATAAGAGTAACACCAGCCAGTGCTAACGTGACTATGGGAAGCTGCCGTACAGCTGAAATTCAAACAAGATGCACCAGGCACTGAACCTGGAGGCCGCTGTATTTGTCTGTGGGGAAACCACCGAGCTCAGAAGGGGCAGCTGGACAAATCCATACTAGCAGAATCTGGCCTCGCACAGCTGACATGGAAAAACATCACCTATTGCAATTTATTCAAGGTCTTAAGTCTAACAAAGTGGTTTTTGTCAACTTAAAATGTTTTAAAATATATATATATACATTCAAACAGCCAACTGAACTAGATTTCCTTCTTATCTCTACATACTGGCATACTTTTCAAAAGATTCTTCACTGGAAAATCACTAAAGGAAAACTTATTAATTTGGCCCCTAATATAGATTTAACCACTTTAGTAATAAACCAAATGATTCCATCTAAAGTGTCTGTTAATATATGGATTTCTTCCTCTGTGTCTACAACGATTCAGTGTTTTGAAATGGGCTGAACAATGACTGGAAGGTGTACTGTGCAGTCAGAAATGTTGTATAAGGGTCAGATGAAATTTATTTTGGCTAGAATGTGGGAAAAAAAGTTAATCCACCATGGCAAATTCCTAGAAGAACCTTTTAAGCCATCAAACCTATACAGTGACTAGCGGCGTGGGGGTACAGGCGAAAGGTGAGACAGGATTTGAGGACTTCCTCAAAGGTGAGGGATTAGCACTTTTGACAAGATGCGTAAATTCCAAATTTACATGTTAGAGAAAAAAATGACATTGCAAAAAGAAGGTCTTCATATAAAACAAAAATCTGTTGGTTTCGTGAGATTTGCTTCCCAAGAATACAAATGTAAGCTGTGTATGTGACAGTTTCTTCTGGTTGTGGTGCAGGCTACCCAGGCTGACTGCTCTCTGAAGCCTAGGAATCGCAGATGCCCCTTGCAGAGTCCCAGACTCCTCATCATGCCAAACTAGAATTGAGATTACTGTTGGCTACAGTGAAAACAGGTTTTATTGAACCTGACATGCAATAAGAAAGGAAAGAAAATTGGTTATATTAAAGCTGTTAGAGCAAGCTTTACACTCTGTTGCTATCACATAGATATAAAAGAACTCCATGGGTGTTAGCTAAAGAGTTTACACACATGCAAGAATAATTTTAGCTCATCACAACTTAGAAACCTTTAATTTTGGAAACTGGGTGTTTCCAAACGGTTTAACCCTCCCATTTCCTTCAGATGGAAATAAGGCTTCCCTAGGAGGTCATGTATGTTATATTTCCTTGTATATTTATTGTGTATGTCTTTTATACATAGGTAAGGTACTAATATCTACATAGGTATAAGTAGTAAATTTATAACTTCATCTCCTTCGGTCTCTGTTCCCACTAGGAGATAGACTAGGAATCTCTCTAGAAAAGTTATGAGGCTAGACTAACCTTAAAATAATATGGAAAGATGAGTGAGTTCATCAGAGAAACGAATATTTGTCTGTTTTTGAGGAATGCCAAGACAGTAATGTCCCAACCAGTCAGTAAGAATACTGGCCCCCACACCAAATTATATTTTTAATAAGATCTCAGCATAATAGTAATGTGACCCCTGTTGTTCTTTGTGCCTGTATTCTTTTCTTCAAAAATTATGATCTTGACATTTAAACATTATCACTTAAGTGCTCTGAGTATTTATATAACAGAATACATTTGTCTGTTAATAATATCAGATAACTATAAGGTAGTGTTAGTTAATTCAACTTCATCATTAAATATATATAATAAAAATGTTCCATTTGGTCGCATCCAGTTCCACTGAAATACAGCAACCACATATATTCCTGAGATTTGTGTATCTGAAATCAGTTTTTTCTTTACAGCTCTTGGAAAACTATGGCTATTTAAAAGCACTGTGGCAACGCTTTGTATCTTCTATAGACATGTGGCTCTTAAGAGCTTTTAGTTGTTGCATATACGTTTCCATGCACACAAGAAAGCACAGCAGACTTCGTGCATGTGAACTGCACATTAATAAAATACAGCACTCTTACCAACACAACTGATGCTCCACTCCATTTACTCTTTGAGAAAATGTTGTGGTTTCACTGAACAACTACTGCTGACTCTTATCCTGACTCAATTTGGAACTTTAATAATATAGAATTATGCCTTTAATTTGCCTTTAACTTTTTTGGTTTTATTGACATCAACTTTCTTTTTCAAAATACATGTCCTCTGAAAAGTCCATTTGCATCCCTTCATGCAAAAAAGTGATGTCATATCAAAGAAAACCATAATAGCACAGGAAAAAAATGGGACCATTTTAGCATGCCATTATTCTAAAATTATGTGTCCTTTTGCCATTCAGAAGGAACACAAGTTCTTAAACTTGATACTTATTTAAAAATACATGGTGTACAAGAAATTGTTTCGGAACTTACTTGATTAGCATTTTATGCTTTAGTTTACAGTTTACCAAGTAAAGATTCTTTGAATTTTTTTTGGCATGATGCATCTGTTCAAATTTTTAATGCAATAAAATTGGCAATACTTACCACAGGCAATTAATTAATCATTGCAACGTGTTCTCATGTATGTACTTCCCCAGCCTCGTGCAAAAACACATAGCTTTCCTTTCATGAATACTAATTTCGGGATATAGGCAGAGGTAAATAAACTATACTATTTGAATAATAATGTAGAAGGGAACAGAAGGACAGAATAAATCATGTTAAATGAAACCCAGAGATTTAGCAAAACATTTCAAAATGTACCATTTAAGAACAATAACCCAAACTTCTCAACCTTACTCCACGAGCATCCATCGATGAATGGTTAGATGGCTGGAGGGGAAGGTGGTTGGAATATTGAGACTGTCAATTTATGGTAGCTGTGGAGGTCAGTCATTGGAAAGGACTCATTTGTAAAAGAAAATGGAGATCCTTAACTTTCTAGTAACTCAGTGTTTAACTATCAGGTTAGCAGTTCACCCCCAAGCATTTAGATGCAAATTTTACAGCTGCCTGATTCTCAGTTTATAATAACTCTTCAAAAAGACTGGTTTTATCATTATTGACCTTGAAGCCCTGTGAAGGGTTTCATGGACACTGACTTAACATTATCATAGGAAAAAATGAAATCTTCTTTAAAACATCATTCATTTAAAACATTATTCATCATGTTTGGGTGTTTAATTCTCACACATGAAAAAAAAAAGGAAGAGATACAGGAAATCCTGTTAAGAGTTTACTGTATTCAGACCATTTTCCTGATGGAAATAGTCAAGAATGGATATTGCTGAGTATTATTTGCAGTGAAACTACAGAAGAGTAGTCTGGAAATTGCATGAAGTTCTTCCCAGTGATGAAACTTCTAAAATCTTCCTGAAAGCCATTAACACCCTCCTCATTCAATTAGCATAAGAGGATTGGGTTGCATTTTTCTCCTGTTAGCAGTACATTGTCTTTTTCAAACTCATACAAATACTTGTGCTGCTGGCAGATTTAGTAAATAAATAAAAAAATCTTTTGAAATAATAAAATAAGGGTAAAGACTATTATGTTAATTCTTTTCAAGATAAAACAGTCTGCCTTTGTTAAGCAGAATTAGCAAATTGCAATGTTAAATTATGAGACATTTTACAAAATAAAGTTTTAATAAGAATAGTAGATAATGAAGATAATCAGAGGTTTTGTTAGCAGTGTATTATGTCGTAAGATTTTGCATTTCCAACCTTTGAAAAAAATATCTGTAGCTCGCAGCTGGTTGTGTTTCAGGCACACCACTCTGTAGTGGATGATCACCTCATTTGAAAAGGAAGATTAGAAAGATTTTTCCCTCTGTCTCTAAGGCATAAATTGCACATCAGTAAAATCCTATCCAATTCATAACAACTGGTTAGAAGATAAATACTCTGTCAATCACTTTAGCAGATACTCAAGACGGCTTGAAACCTTTACACCCACCAGCTTTTCCATCAGATGTCAGCAGAAAACTGGTATATATACATCTCATGAAAATAAGACCTTTCCTAAATAAGTATTTTGAATGTAAATTATTTAGATGTGCTCTGAATAATACTGTTTGCAGCCCAGTAGGTTTACACATACTTATTGAAAACAAAGCACCAATTACAATGTTTTAAACTAGTATTAAATGGAAGACATGCAACGACCTGACATACATACTGCTGTGCTAGATGCTATGTGAGCACATGAAACTAAGAAGTCCGCAACTTAAATGGATATCGACAAATGAATTACTGCTACCTTCTGTTGTCAGCTCTCCATTCCCTATGGCTATGGAGACTAGGGCGTGCTGCATAAAGGGAAAACAAATGATACTTTGGCGTTTGTACTTAAATTGATTTCCACTGAGTCACTGCGGGTCCAGCAGAGCCACCTTTAAGGCCACCTTATTAAATACCACCCTCATTGCTCTCAAGAGGCAGCATGCATACCGGACCTCAGGTAGTATATCGGGCAGAACTATGCCTTGTATCTCTGTGTATTGCACAGCTTACCTGAAAGGCTGTTTCAGCCCTTGCACAGCACAGTACATACATAATCAGTTAGTTCTGAGAACGGAGGCAGTTCATCACCATGTAAGACCCATATCCTTATAGTAGGGAGCTGCCAATAAGATTTCAGGAATGCACGCTTACCATCCATTTGAGGACCCAGGCTAACGTACCCAAAGTATGTGATCTGGTCCTATTATTTTCTGGTTCCCAAATTAGCACTGTAGCCACTAACGTCTTATTTCTATTAAATTACAAGCAATAAGTTGGAAAATACACAACTAAATATAACATCCAAAAACGCAGACCAGACTTAACCTTACGGGAGACAGCGCATACTCAGTGGACAAGATCTAGCTTGAAATGTCTCTTAAGTAAAATGGAATAAACTTGCATCTTTCTTCTGTACAAGAAGTCTCACTTATTTCTGAGACTCATTTAAAGTCTCTTTTAAAAATGAAGAATTTGACAGCAATCCTGTCTCACTCCTCCAAAAAAAAATGATGTCCTAAGCAAAAAGCAATTAAAACAGAGTTCCAAACTCATAGAAACAGGAAGACAGTTCTGGGGAAGTCCCATTAGCTCTTATTTATTCTGTTCTTCTCTTCCCTAAGCATCTGCTTTTGGCCACTCGGGGAGATGGGATACTGGGCCTGATGATTTTTCCACTAAGCCAGCACAGCATGTTATCTAAGGCAAACTCTGCTATTGAATAGCTGTAAGATAGTCCCACCCTTTTAGATAATTAGATAAGCTAAGGTGACGTATGTGGAGGCATGTATTATTTCTAAATATTGATTTCTACTCACACAAATTCAGGAACTCTTACTAGTACTATTTTAAAAATCAATTATTTATATATATATTTGAATTGTTATTGATATGAGATTAAAGTTCATGTGCATCAGTTTTCCAAACATTTAGGTTAAAATTTGCTCTCTTAATCAAAGAGATTCTCTACAGAGAATCTCATCTCTTATCTGCCGTTTAGATTAAAGAGGATTTTGTCCACAGAAGATAGTTAATTATCGCTCAAAATATTCATTAAAATTCAAAAATGCCAAATATAAAAACCATCACCGCTGTTATTAGGACATACCAGACAAAGTCACTGCACAATATTACCTCATATATCAGGACGTCAAATTATTTGGATGAAAACTAGTAATCAATGACAAAATTATTAACCTGAGGCACTTCTGAGCAAGGAAGCATTCCACAAAATTCTGGTATCTCTAAAGAGAGATACAGTACGTGTTTACAGAGTCAAGCTGCTGAAAGCAATTTTTCTGCAATTCAAAGGTGGGTTTTTTTAAACAGGTAAGAATAGCGAGCTTTCTGCAACATTAATACCTTATGAAAAACACATTGAATTCAGTCTTGCACTTCAATTGCAGAGTACTGTGAAATTTGGCTACTGAGTATTAAGCCCTACAGAAGTTAATGTCAGCTACAGCAATTCTTTGTTATTGCTCAGTAAAGCACAACATAGATCTTTATACTGATTTGGGATTTCATGTCCTTTTTCATAAACAGTGCTTCTTTCTCTCTAAGAAACATTCAACCAAGGAAAAATAAAATGCTTCTCAGGGAGAAGTCCTGCATCTACTACCATAGTTACAGATAAACTGTCTTTTCCTTATTAATGATGACTGACTATATAACCAGAAAAATAAGCAGGCCTAATCTTTTTTCAAAAACAAACTAACTTTTCAAGAGTTTCATAGCAGTACCGTTTGCTAGTTTACAGATAACCCAGTTTAATCTGCATTAATCTCATCAGTATGTAGGAGTACTTAGAAACCTTTGAAGACAGTTTCTGGAGAAAAGCTAAAGACTGGTCATTGTATGGCAAGCTAATCTTACACCTTAAAACACTTATCTCCATGTATAAAGACTGCTGTATAAAAAAAAAAAAAAAAAAAAGGTTTATTTCAAGTGCTTGTACAAAATCTATGTTGTGGACGTCTAGAGCATTTCAGTCTCCAGGCTGCTGCACCAAGAGCGTTTCAAAAGCTCTGTAATTCCATTCCATCAATAGATGAGACATGGAACTAAACAATCTCAGTGCAAATCCTTTCTCATATTCACATTTTCTTCTCTGAATTAGTGACTTTGAAAAGGGGAATATGTTTCTTCCACATTGTAAAGATAAAATATAAATGTAGCACTCACATTTATTTTATTCTTTTACTAGCATATTTTTAAACTTCTCCCATCCTTCATTCCATTCCTGTCGTTGTCAAATTCATTATCGAGCCATACAAGTGGGTCTCGCTGCAAAATAACCGAACTCTGTGAGTGCTAGGATTATGAATACTATACCCTATCTTTCTTGCTTAAGAGTAGTGTGTTGGTAATATGTGTTATGGACTAGCTGTTTTTAAATTTCAGATTTCCACATCTTATTTTATCAAACTAATCTTCCTCTTCTGTAGGTTTCTTAGAATTTCAACAGTTGTCCTGCTAAAGTTATGTCTCTGCCTCAAAATATAATTCTACAAAGTAAGGACCATCTTTTTTTCTTTTCACATGATTAAGCTGTGCATGCTGTTCAAAACAGGCCTTGAGCCAGAGATTTAACATTTGGTAACACAAAGATAATGAGATTCGTTGGCTCAAAGTAAATCATAGCTGTTGCACATCTTGACTATCTTGTGCCTGGATGTTTAGTTTAGGGATCAAAACCATTCATCTATAATGCATCTACGAATTTATAGAATATTGTTCCAATGGATAAAATTTGCTCCTGACTCACTTAGAAAACGTGTTTACTAATTCATTTATCTTAAGGGGCAAAGCAGCCTATGTGTTCAGGGTATACTGTCTGTTGATGAGAGATAGGAATGCCTGAAAGAAATGTTACAACTCAGCTTTCACAAAACAGCTGTCTTTAATTTTTTTTGTCATGTTATTTAGAAGGATTTTGATTTAAAAAAAAAAAATCTATGGCTATTACACCCTGTAAGAATATTGCAACTAAAAAGGATTAGCAAAAATTATTTCTCCAGTGTGTTTAGTTTATCTTTGCAGATTTGGGTCTTTTCAATTTCATTATTTCCAATGCATATGCAATTTCTCCTTGGCCTTTCAATAGTTGCTAGGAAGAGAATATGACTGGGAGGAAAAAAAAAAAAGGCAGCTATATGTTCAAAACTACGAAGCTGGCAGAGGGAAATAAGAATCAACTCGATTACTTCAAGCTGATTTTATTTTTTTTAATTAGCTATCAGGCTTCTTTCCTTTTAATGTTTTCCAAAGATCTTCCAAACATGTATCCAAGTATGCTATTTTTTTTTCTCTACCTTCTTTCAGTGGTAATCTAGCTCAAAATGTCAGTCCTGCTCAGTCATAAACATTCCCCTACACCCTGCTGAAGAAAGATTGGAATTTCACTAGCTAAATAAAACATATGGAAGCACTCTGAGCATGTACTGCTGAATGAAATTCACACATGCATCTAAAAAAAACATAACTAAAAAGAAATCAGAAATAAAAATAAAATCAGAAATATTTATTTAAGATTCAACTGAAATTCCACTTTAATATTTTAGCCACAGAAGCAAATTTCCATGTACTTGGACACTACTACTGTGACCCTCCTTGAATTATCACTGAAAGGGCTGGTGAGAAAAATGCAGTTCCAATTTAATTTTGTTTCTCAATCTGTATTATCTAAATCCTACTTGTCCCATTTTAATAGTCACGGTCTCTGCATGAGTGCAAGCCTATGATGCACTAAGCTGGAGACATTCAGGATACATCTTTAGGAGCAGCTCGAGCATAAGCATTCTGCTCACACCCACAGCACAGGGTTTGTGAGCTATACTAGGCCACTTCTGCACCTCTTTGCTTAGGTTATCTGCAATACAGTCAGAAAACTGTCAGAAATTAACGTGCATGTATATCGAATAGATTGTTGTTCACATACAATGTTTTAATTTGTGTGTTAGGAGCCCAAATTGAAAGAACAACACAGAATACTGTGTGATAATCAGATGTCTTGCACAATTCTATGAAGCTGATCATCCAACATAACACAAATAAAAAATGAAATAAGATCCATCACATTCCAGTAGACTTCCTAAGCCGTTTCACTATTTTTTTATGAACAAAAGGGCAGAATTTCTCATCTGCCTTGCTAAGTACAGTAAAAAATCACACTAAAAT
The DNA here is from genome assembly GCF_964199755.1 of Larus michahellis. NCBI lineage: Eukaryota > Metazoa > Chordata > Aves > Charadriiformes > Laridae > Larus > Larus michahellis. The sequence continues at coordinate 17,629,115 of NC_133904.1, forward strand.
GCTCAATACTGAAAAAAAAAAAAGCCAAAAGCTAGAAATCACAGTATTTCTCTTTCATTTGATCAGTTTTAAATAATATGATTATTCAAGGCAATAAAAGGGAACAATTATTTGTAATAAATTAACAGAGTGAGAATCCATACCCAGACTGGACATATTTTGGGGAGCAAGTAAGAGTTGGTCGGGGGAGCAAATTAAACTTCATGAATGACAGCAAGGCCTAGTTATCGAATTGCCTAACATATCTCGTAGGTGTAATCATTCCAAGAGCAAGTGGAAGGAAATTCATACTGATTCTTTTTCCCCATTTGCCAAGCAATGTGGAAACCATAGAGTTTGGGGGACCTTTTCTTCTTGGCAAGGAGTGTGAGGATGGGGCAGGGAGAGTTAAATGAGCTTATTGTCCAGTAAACAATTCTGATACATGTTAGTCCCCAAGGAACAGTAAATACTGTCATCAATATTAAAATAATATAAACCTACCTGCATATGGCAGTACTTTGAAACAATATATATCTAAAATACATCAACTAAAAAAGATGATCTATACTTCGTCCGCAAGCTATGCGTTTAAAAGAAGTCCTGATTATTTTGCTTCCGAACCCTCCCTGAATATTGACATGCATTCTCAAATGCATTTCCAGCTTCTTAAATGTTGAGGATAATGTACTATGCCTCTGCATTAACTCAGTTTAAATATTTAGTTAGGATGTCCTTAATTTATTTTACTGATACAAATATAAACACTTTTAATTTGAATGCTATCTACAAATAAATCAAAGGAAATAGAATTTTCCTTCAGTTTTAATTAGAAAAAAAAACAAACTGCTTTTATCTCTTATTTCCTTTAATTCATACATATAAATAGCAAAGACAATTTTTTTTACGCTCATGCAGAATACATGCATAATATATTTAAAAGCTTTGTTATTACTTATAGCTAGTACGTGGTTTAATTGAGTCTTATTGCTGTAATGCCAAGCAGGAGGCAACACGGACAACTAGGAAAGGAGGCACTTTACCGATCAATGTGTGCTCTAGGAGAGTTTGGTTCTGACATTCTTCCTGGGCAGTTTTAACCAGCTGTAGTCATGGTCCTTGGTATTGCTCAGATTGGCTGGCAGCCACAAGTATCTCTGAGAGTAGCACTTCATTTTCCATTTTTTTAATTGTCATTATTTGCAGGGGCTACTTGAAAACAACACGTGCAAGAAGAAAAGAATTGGAGAGGCATGTTCCTATTGTAGGAGGTAGGAGAAAGGGCTTGTTTTCCCCTAGCTCATGAACTTGCAGCTATGGGGCTACTTAATACAAACTAACGAAAAATGCATGCTAACAATCAAGAACGGGTTAAATGAGAATCTTGGTACAAAAAAACCCCAAAACCTAAATCAAAGCTGCTCCTTTATTCTATTTATTGCAGAAATGTTGTATAGTCCTACTGAGGAAATACTCTTTTGAGGAGAAAAGGGAAAAATATTTTTTGTACTTATAGGCTGCCATGGTATCACTTTAAATGTTACAGTCACAAGTGGTGCTAAGCACACACTGAATGCCTTCTACTTCTATTTTTTCCACATCAAAAGAGTTTTTTCATGCTGACACAGCAAAGCAGACAACATGCTACTGTAATGCTGTCTCAGACGAACACAAGCAATGCCAGCTTAGAATGACTGCACAGATGCTTTAGTATCGGCTGTCCTGAATAACCTAAAGAGCAGCAAACATACAGCATCTCCAGATGACCTTCTGCCTGGAAATTTCAGCCATATCTTTAAGTGTCATGACAGAAGGCAGTATCATTGACTTCAGAAAATCAATACAAAAACACACCAAGGAAAAATCTGTACTTACTAGTTATTTCAAGACAATGAAAGCATAAACTGTCTCCTTCTAATAACATTTAATTTTGATCTTTGCTAACAATCTGCATCAGACACCTACAACATTATGAACTGAGACAGGGAACAAAAGCACACAAGGTAAATTAGGTTATGTTTGAACAACAGTCAGTTTAATATTATGTGACCAGCAAATTGACCTGCTAACATAGCAGACTGACAGAGTACTTTTTTTTCCTGGTGACTGCTGTAATTAAAAGAGCCTGTATAAAAAAGAATACTGCATAGTGTCTCCAAGAGAATTAAGGAGCTCCAGGTTACTGAGGACAACGAAAAGTGGTAAATCAAAGACACTCCAAGTATGGTCCCATCTTAGAAGGGATTTTGCTTCATAGATGTACTGTATTTGGAGATACTTAAAGATGTATTTTCCTCAAGCTTGTGTATTACAGGTCTCATCTGAGCAGTTTCATAATTGCCAGCATAAATATGCAAGATACTTTAGAAAAGCTAATTCCATTTCTCAGTGTTCATATCATTTTATCTCAATGATACAAGAACATATTTCTACATGTACTCACATATACAAATAGTCACATATAGTCTCTACATCAAAACTTAGATTGTGCACAAAATTTAACCTTTAAATTTCTTACTCAATTCTTGTCTACCAAGGTCCTTTTTCCTTTTTAAAATAAGATGCATAGAATTTAATGTAGTTAATACCTAGTGACTCTCAGGAAAAAATATAACTGTTTTTCCCGTGAAACCAGGGTATTTTAAATGGTGCTGTAAGAAAATTGAAGGGTTTTACCTAGAGACAGTTAGAATAGACAAGTAATTTCTACTGCTTCTAAATTTCTTAACTTCCACTTTATGTTTAAATCTTCTGTCCTCAGTTAAAATTAAAATATCCAACAGGAATACAAAGAAGAGAAAACTGATGGCAAGCAATCCACAGTCTCTGTGACCAGATGTTTCTGTCCACATCTGTACGAAAAAATATGTAATGTTTTAAGACTTATAGGGCTACATGTACTGGTTAGCTGTTTAAATTACTGGGGGGGATGGGATGGGAGGATGGGAGGAAAAAAAGAAATGTTTCAAAGAATCTCTGAGGAGCACACAGAACAAGCTTTTCATAAGGCTTAGTTTCACATAAACTCCAAAATTATACACCAAAAGGTAGGAGCCTATACTGAGCCAAAATTCAGAGTAACCTAGAATTCTGTGTCCAATGTACTCATTGTGAGAGAGTTTTCTCCACTGAAAATGTTTGTATTTTTGTGTGTAAAATTATGGGGAGCTGTAAGAGATGGCTCATAATTTCTCCTAAACAAAGTAGCCTGAAGAGTGGGATGTGACAGGAAGAAAGGAAGAGGTTGTATGTGCGTTGGTCAGCTAATATTTACTTGAGTCCTAATTCAGCCCTGGTTGATACTGGGGAATACTATTCCCTTGCCTCCAATTGACACTGGGTTCCTTTTCCGTCATACTTTTTCCAGTCAGATGTACTCACATACAGAGTAGTCCTTTTGGATAGGTTCCTGTATGCCCACAGAGACACAGTCCCATACACGTATGTTCATGCATAAACACACATGAAATTAAAAAATGAATGCATTATCCTTTCTTTTTTTTTGGACAGTGGGCATATGTTCATTGTCAACAGATAAGGAATATAAAGTTTCAATATCAGAACAGTTCGTGTTTCAGCAAAAAGAAAAAAAATATATTCAACAAATTCAAAGACTAGTTTTCTACAAGTAAAAAAAAAATCAGTCTGCAAAATAGAAGTCTAGAATGAAAGTCCTTCTGAACTTAAGTAGGTTAGGATGTCACGTCAGATTGTCTGCAAACAAAATTCTAGCCATTTGCAGAAACAAATAGGTTATGTTTATTTCAAATCCAAATTATTTTTAAGGACATTTCCTGACACTTTCTGTCAAGCTGATTTTTTTACAGAGTATTGCTGTATTTTATTTGTATGCCTGTGTGGGTAAGGAAAGAATTTTTCCCCAGGTTAGAATGACAAAGGATTTCTGTTCTCTTTCTGATTTCATAGGAAAGAATCCAATTCCTGGCATCACCTTGCTCCTTTCATTTAGAAAATTCTCCAGGATGCTGGCAATCCCTTTGATTTCTCCTGATCTCTTAGCAATAGATTATAATCTACACCTTTTGATTATTTTGTCCTATAAACTCTATGCTGTTACAAAAAATTAGTTTGTGTCAGCTAGTACAGGGTCAGTCTCTAGATGGTTGTATAAAAAAACCTCACCAGACCAGGTCGCTCAAAGCCCCGTCCAGCCTGGCCTTGAACACCTCCAGGGATGGGGCACCCGCAGCTTTTCTGGGCAACCTGGGCCAGTGTCTCACCACCCACACAGGAAAGAATTTCTTCCTAATATCTAATCTAAATCTTCCCTCTTTCTGTTTAAAACCATTACCCGTCGCCCTATTTCTACACTCCCTGATCAAGCATCCCTCCCCGTCTTTTCTGTAGCCCCTTTATGTACTGGAACCAATTCAAGGGTCTAGATCTTAATCCATCACCGACTTTATTCCTCCACTGCAAGTTAGAGGCCCCAGTCTGAACACTTTTGTTTAGCAAAGTGTTTAAGAGTACTTCACGCAAATTGATTTTCCATTGTATTGTATCTGTCTTTAAATTTTCCCTGAAATTTTATATTAATACAGAATACATTCAATACAGGATTAGAGATATGAGCGAAAATATCTGGTAGATATTTTTGTTAATTAACAGAAAATAAATCTTATTTAAGAAGCTATGAAATCATTCAAAAATTTTGTTCACCCTATGACCAAAAAAGAAAAAATCAATTCTTAAAAGCATAATTTTCGTAAAACATCAAGCACCTGAGTAATTGTGCTTAGTTTTAATTATAACAACTGTATGAAAAATTAGAAAAATGTATATAAAATATACATTTTATTTGGGATTTATATGGCATACAAATATATGCCTCCAAGAAGGCTTTCATTCTCCCCTTTATTTTTCTTTAAAAATACATTTTACATTAGATACTCTCCCACTGAAACAGTTATTGAAAAATGCTTTTTACCAAGAAGTTCAATTTCAGATGTGAGCAGCTTGCTCTGAATTGCGTAGGCAGTATGAGAACACTGCAGAAGTGTCAGTGTAGAAGTAACATATAAGTGCATGAATAATGTCTTCTTACTGATTTAACTGTGAAATATGTTCTTCTGGCATTCATAATTAGGGGCAGAGCAGATGGTGAAAGCTTAATATGTCCATTAAAATAAATTATGCTGCCAGTGTTTCTTTAGTCCATAAAACTTTGATTGGGTTGGCTATTTCAGGTTGGCATTTTTTGTTCTTCTTGGGGTAGCTGCTGTGCATATACTGGAGAGTATTTTGTATTGCAGCTGCAGCAGGGAAAAAAAAAAAAAGAAAGGGATGGGAAATTCTGTCCAAGACTAACAACACTTCTAAACGGGAGAACTCTGATTTAATTTTCTCCTCCCTCCGTAACAATCTTTTTCTTCACTAAAAGAAGGCCTAGTTGTATTCTTCTTGGTCTTTCAGTGTGTCAAAGCCTGAGAAACAATGCATGTTTCTTTCTTTCCTCCTTTAAATGATCAGCAAAAACAAAGGTCTGTTATATGTATTGCCGAATTGCATCTCTGAAGTACAGCATGCAAATTTTGTGATTCACACATGTGTTAACTGTTTGTAGGAAGAACTACTGCTATTGTTGGCCATAGTTTTTTGTCATGGAACAGAAGACAAGAAAGGCATTTTATTTTTAGTGTGCTCCCACAAGCAGTTAAGAGTCATAGCACAGCTTGTCAGCTGGCTTAATAGCAGAAGAGTAGCAGAGAGTACCATACCATCTCCTGTTGAGCACTGAGGTATAGGATTCACCTCAGGACACATTCATAGAAGTATTTCCCTTGTGAAGACAGGCATGGTATTACCTGCATGTCCCTTCAGATAATCATTACCAACAGAATACGTAACACTCATAGTTATCTGTGAGCAAACTTCATGGCTTGTTTTAGGCAGAAAAGGAATTGCTGCAATTCAAGATCAATGGGTAAACACTGTAATAAAGCCAGAGCAGAGATGATGAAGCAGCACAAAAGCATTGGGCTGGTATACGTTGGTTGGAACGTAGTTAAATCATTGGCTGGTCATGGGATTCAAAATGTCCCACTTCCATCAATACTGTTCCAGTGGAAACAATGATGGTGTAGGGAGACTTGATGCTCAGGCAAGTTTGTGAAAGATCATTTATCAAGACTGGGAGTTGGGGCTGCATTCAGAGTCCCCAGGAGGCTACCCTTTGCTGCTCTTCTCCGCCCCACCATGGACCTCTCTTATCAGAAGTACTTACTACCTATATTAAGCTAATAGGTGTAACTGAATTCTATTGTTGAAAATGTAATAAACTCCCTTCCTGCTGTCCGTCAAAGATTTCAGATGCCTTCAGCTACCCACAAAAACTATACTACAACTCTTAATTCCAGGGCGAAAACTAAAGCAAACCTAAAATTAAAAACCGAATTTAAAAGCTAAGAGAATTTTTTGTTTCATTATGCAGTTTTCTTAAAACACGCTGTATTGGAGAAAAAAATTAGCTTGATTTCAATCAAGTGTTGTCTAGGCGAGTATTTGCAAGATCTGAAAATTACATTTGCTTATTTGTTAAAGAACAACAATGGATTAAATAAAATAAATATATGTTGTATTATTTAGAGTATTTTAATATGTAATATACTGAAATAAAATAATAGAAAGATCAGATTATGAGGTTGCAACGAACTCCTCTCTATATCCAGAGACAACTTATCAGAATTCAGAGCACTTTTAGGATCAGCAATAAATTATTCTGCAAAGAAATCAGTAGGGACTGAAAATGGCTTTGAAACCTGAGGCAGCTGGGAGCCTGGTTGAAGGCAGCTGGAAAGCTGGCTTAACCACCAAGCTCAGTGTTCCCCTGAGCAGTGGGGTTTAGGGACAGTGAAGTTGCAGTGTCTCCTGTTCTGTTGCACCTGAACTAAATGGGGAAAGGAGAGGTGGCTAGAGGAAAGAGATATTGCTGCTGTGTTTCATTTATTCTTGATTTCCAGAAGAACCTTTCAGGGAAGAAATACAGAAAGTCACAGATTGCGACAAACTTTTTAAAATAGAGTAAAAGTCACAAATATCGGCGTAGCTTCACCGCAGGATCTTCATTAACACTGTTCTTGGGGGTGACTCCCATGTCACCAAAAAGAAATCCACAGTTTTAGTTTGTTTTGTTTTGTGTAATATAAACAGCAGGCATGTCTGAAATTTAAAGAAGATGGGATACACTTCAAATGGATAAATGAAGTTAGATGTGTCAACTGACATTGCTACTTTTGAAAACCTTCCTTCAGTCTTTGCCATCTGTACCCTTTTTCCACTGCCTGGACACCTGCTGCTCCTCATCTCCTTGCATGCCTGTGTTGTGCCTGATAAAGGATCCTGCTGGGTCAAGTGCAGATTAGTTCACTGCTTGCATTACTAGTTGTCATCACTGGTAACTACTTTCTAAAATAACCTTTCCCACGAAAACCAACTAGGGAAAATACTTCTGAACACATAACTTTAATATCTGACTTTAAATATAAGATTTATTAAAAAAATAGAGTATAACTTACTAAATTATATTGCATATTCAAAACAGAAATAGCATAGCTAGATATATATAGAAAAAGAGTAAAACTCTCCTGCAAACAAAAAAAAAACCAAAAAAATCAAGTGTTTTTACATTTCAACAGACACTGTGTCAACAGGAGTGTAGGAAACAAGAACTGAGGTTGGAATAAAGTCCTCAAAAGCAGCTATTTGACTGCAATGAGCAACAACCCTCTTCTGTACTAGAATCTTCGTCCAAGAGGAGATAGTTCCATCCCTGCAGAATGAACTCTAAGAGATTTCACTGTTATCAGGAAAACAATAACTAATTAGAGACTGTAACATCTTTCAAAACTCACTCCAATTCTCGTAGTCAAGAGTAATTAAAATTTCCATTCAAAACCATTTCTTCAGTAAGGGGACAATCGGTAGACAGCATGACTTTTAGAAGGAGCTTGCAAATTCAAATGTGAGACGAATCAACAGTAATGGGAAATGGCAAATGGGAAAACAAGAGCACAGTAAACATAAGAGTTGAAGAAGAGGGGATGTAGTCCATTCGCACTGCACAGCCACTGACTATGAGGGTCTGTGCATTGTCTGGAGTTATTTCAAAGAGTGTAAGAATATTTTAGTGATTAAGGGCTCTACCTCAGACACCAAATTGAAAGGGGCTCAGTTTCCATCTTCACCCTAGACTTCCTTTACACTCTTGAGTAAGTCTTGGCTCCTATCCATTAATAACCTTCAGATATACAAAGGTAGAGCTTCAGTTTTCAAAAAAAAGAGCAAGTACTTTTATATAGATGTATGTGAAATAGCACAGGAAGCTGGATCTTGGTAAAGTTTTTACTATCTATTTTATAGGCCCATTAATTTTTATACCACTGCTAACTGGAAAACTGTAGCAGAGAAACTAAGACAGAAGTACCACAAATTGAACTTTTTACAGAGGCAGAAGGAAAGTTGAGCAGTAGGAAGCCAGAATTGTGTTTGTACTACACATTATCCTAGAGTTATATAGACTTCACTTTCAGAGTAGCCATGTAGGATTGATCACAGATGAAGATACTTATTCAAATTATCACTTCATAAAAGTTTCTGCACAATTAAATTTGAATTCTAATCTTACACTGAATACAGGAAGAATCTCATAGCAGAAGATCAAAGCATTCCTGCTGCTTTAGCTTTGGTTTTAGGCTACATTATTACACTATGCAAACAAGTTTTTGTCACTTACAACGTTTCACTGGAAAGACAGTGTAATTCACATCAGTTTGGTATCCCCAAGCAGCCATTGCAGGTGGGAAACTATTACTTAACTATGGAAAAACATGAGTTCACAAATCAAGCCAATTAGTACAGGGAAATTTTAATCTCAGTGTATTTCATAAAGCAGCATTTATTAAGCAGAATACCCCTCCCCTTCTCCATCAACTTATTAACAAAAGGATATCTTTAGTTACTTCCATTACATGGTCATTATATTTTAGATCAAAGCAAGAGGACATGGGCTTTAGGAGATGCATTGCAGGCAGGCAGAAAACAAGACAAGAGCGCGTTCTCAGGTATCTCTTTGCATCTCTGCCTACATAGGACATGAATCATTCAGAATAGTTACAGGTATGTATGATATGGTTTTTCCATATCTGTTGATTTCAGTAAAAGTTAAATGTTAATAATAAACCCATTAAGGTGAAACATTCAGTTCTCTCAAAAAAAACCCCCACAAACCACAAACAAACAAAAAAACCCCAACAAAACCAAACCACTGAAATTTTGAAGTCAGTACAAGTAATAAATGAAAAACAAGCAGATACTTTGAAGCAAGTTCAATTTTTGCTCCTATGTCCCAAGAAATAGTCAGTACACATCTCCTTAATCTACTATTGATTTGTCTGGTGAAGGGAAATCAGTTTCAGAAAACATGACACCTTCTGAACTGCAGGCCTCTAAGAATCCTACAATATCTGAAAAGCGGCATATTGATGTATTTCAGAAATGTAATCTTCTTATAATTTTCTATTATGTTAACTTGGGTATTTTAAAAAAATCAGTGAAAAAGAATGAATGCCACCCTTGCAATATCTGAAGATTTGTAAGAAAGCTGCTAAACTTCAAAGACTTCTTTTAGAGGGCTTGCAGTTATGTGCAGGTACGTGGCATGGGATGTCCTCAAAATGTAGCACTCGATAAATGAGAGAAAAAGGAAAATGAGAAAGGGAGTAGAAACTGGCAAAGCAGAAAGAAAATGCTTAAAAAGGAACAGCAGCTAAACAAAGAGCAGTGACAGATACTGCTGAGAAAACCCACCCATGCAGCTGAGGCAAGAATGTCACCATTAAAGAATATGCTGTTGAAACTAATGATAGGAGGCCTAGAAGATTAATTTTAGCATGTCAGGTGATCTGAGACTATACCAAAGTATTCTTTTGCTCTCATCTTTAGGCTTATGCTAGCAAAACTCACAAATTCAACCCCCAGACTAAAGATCACTATAAATTGTCCTAAATAATCATTTACGTACTGTAGTATCTTTAGAAAATCTGCCTGTTAGCTGTTCATCAGACCAAAGTCATGACGCACTGTGCATTTCCAAGATGAAAAATAAACATCCATGCCTTATTTCTAATCTCACTCTTGGATGTCAGTGCTGTGTTTGGGGCTGGCGGGCCCAAGCTGTTAAAATTCTAACTACAAATGTACAGAATCAGTGAGTGTTCTGGTATACAGCACTGTTGCGCAAGTCCTGCAGGCATAATTAAAGTGATAGAAAACTGTACTAACATGCCACAGTGCACAGATCAGACTGACTGTGAGAGCAGCGAGGATGCACTGTGCTCTTATCTCTGAATCAGGCCCGAGGGGTCCACCAATAGCACCTGCATTTATGCTTTGTCATCAGAACGTGTTCCCACACGCTTAGGGTGTTCTGCGCAGACTCGTAGTGTCTGTCCAGATATGTTTAACCTGCACGTTGATTCAGCTATGGGCGAGTTATAAATTCCTATGTCTTGTGTTTGCAGATTAATTGGCAGAAAGTTACAGTTTATATAAGCAGAAATGTTAGAAAATCAGGATGAACACAACTTGGATTGACCTCAAACTACTTAGGATTCTGGTAAAGTATTTTTAACCTGGACAGTTGAGGGACAGCAGTATTACTATTTTGTATTGTAAGCTTTTTCAGCACCTCTTATTTATATTATTGTTACGACTAATTGGTTAGCACAATCATAACAGGACTCCCCACCTACTGCTTTCTGTTGCGTATTTTCATTCTCAGCAGGTTACCTTCTGATCTACCCCAGTTTAAGGAATTGTTTTCTCTCCACTAAACAAAATATAAAGGTCTCCTCCACAGGCATGTTCAGCTCAGAGTATTACGATCGCAAGTATGGCTATTGTTCTAGCTGTGTCAAGCAGCCTTAGTGCCTGCTGCTCTGTGTTTGCAAGGAGAAGAAACATTTATTAAATGTTATTTAAAAGTTTCCTAGGACAGAAAACTTTAACAGACTGACAGAGCTGAGAAGAGATCGTACACCTCTCAAGTGCATAGGCCTAAAATGACCAATGGCTATAGAAATTCCTATTTCTAGTTATAATAACGGAAACTGTTTTTTGAACTGCCAGATTCTGCAATCCATACCCAGGAAGAGCTTCCATTTGATTTGATGCTTCAGAAAGCTTTAGGCAAATCTGCAGGAGTGGAAACCAAAAGTATCCCAACGGCTGCCTTCTCCATTCCAAGCTGGTTCTGGTCATACCACTTATTCTGGACTCTCTTTGAGAAGTACCTCCTCTGTGAGAAAAATAAATTGGTCATTACGTTGAGTTACACTAGTTTGTTAATCATCAGAATATGTTAAGGAGGAAAATGTTCTCAATTTACATCTGGAAAAACTGAGTCATTGAGGTCTCTCAGAAGCTGTTGGGAACTTTGGTTTCTAGTGCCTAGTTTGACCCTGCTTTATTTTATTTTATTAAAGCAGATTTTACGTACCCATAGCTTCCTAATTAAATTCAAGGGAACATACTTAGTTGAAAAATAAGTCCAAAACACCTCAAAAGACACTGGTACCCAGCTATTATCCATAGAAAATGGCCAAAGAAACATCTTTACAGACTGTTACTAGTAATTAATATACTCTGCTGCAATCTTTCTTGAGTTTGTTTGAAAGAATGGAAATAAAAACCAACACGAACAGAAAAAGTGTAAAAACAATGGTAAAAAATGAATGTCATTTTCAAACATCCATCCAAAACATCCAAAAATTCCATCAAATTAGTGATTTTTAATCAGTGAAAATCTTGAATTACATACAACCTGCTTGGTAGCTCTTGCCTATTACAAGGTGAGAAACCTACATGAAATTTGAAGTATCCATAAGTAAAAGTATTTCTGTATTAAGAACAGCTCTTCCTATTATATTTTGACAATTCCTACCATAATGTTACTCCCTTTGGGTTACTCCCTTTTGGATCTCGTCTAATACATGCATATTGAAAAACCTGGCGTTTGCCCATTCTTAAGGAAGGTAAGAAAGTCAGACCAAATCAGTTGCAAGAGACTCTGACCAGTAAGAAACAACCAGCTGAGCGTAAGGATGAGTCTGCACGCTGATAGTGAGAACCTCACAGTGCGGGGAGTCACCTGGCTGGACACACCGCTCTTGAACACGACAAGCATACTCTCATGTACAGAAGGATCTAAGGAATCAAAGGGAAGAGCAGCCAGGGGATTCACTACAGGAGAAAATGTGTGCTTTAGGATAAACGGGTGTAAACAAGGGATAGGGTGCAAGAGGTTATCAACACGCTTCTTTTTTCACAGGGCTTGTAGAATTAGTAGCCTTTGATTTTTTCATGGGTCTGTTGTCTTTGTATTTGCCTCAGGGCACCTCTGTTACTATATGCTTATCAAATCCAGTACCTGTAAGATTTTAAAGGCTTTAGTATTATTCTGTGGTCATTCTTCAACAGTGTTTTCTCATTCTTCGACTGTGTTTTCACACCTCAACTGAAATTCATCCAAACAGCTGAGCACAAAATGTACCCAAGAACAGGGAAAAGCAAAGTGCACAGTAATTTCCTTCAAATGTCTCCTCAGCTTTACAGGAACTTTAAAATTACAGAAAACTAGAAACTAGCAATTTGTTATTTGAAATTATAATATATATAGGAAGTGGCCTTAAGCAATTTCTATTGCACTGTCTTTTCCACATGCATAGCTTCATTTTAATTTATGTTGGTAATGTCTATTGAATCATGCTTGGCGTTTTTACAGTAAGATCATCCTCCATAGTATTATTTCCCAAATGAAAGAACTGCATATTCATTCATTGGTTCAGAGGCCTCAAGTCCTCCCAGGAGCGTCACAAAAGGAACACAATGTTCCAAGAGCTGGGTTTTGCTTTCGGATCACTGGTTGAGCTGATGGATATGAAAACTCATGTAGCTCGATAGTAAGCTATTGGCTACAGTTCTAAGGAGTGAATAAATTATTTTAAGCTTAGTAGTAATTTATGTTCACAAAATGAGTAAGGGTATCATCTGTTCAGGTACAGACAATACAAAATTCTTTTAATTTGGTGTTAAATGGCTCACTTTTGACATAGCTGCATCACTGGTGAATACTCCTTATGCTGGAATCATACAGAAGCAGAAATCTACCTGTAAGCAACGCAGATGTCATTACCTTGGAAAAGTAATATATAATTTTAGATTAATATGTGGGGGGAAATTTGAAGTCTTGGGCATGGGGGAGGAGGGGGAATGAGAAAGAAGGAAAAATTTTAGTAAAACCACTTGGGACTTTTAGATAGGTTCAGATCATCTCACCTGTTCTCTGGAAACGTTAAAACTTAGAATAAGTGAGGTATCTCACACCAGCAAACACAGGCACTCTCTGTACTCAACTTATTTCATTTCCATGTTTCTAATAAAAGCCTTGACTGATTTCTGAGGACTGAAGTTCTCATTCATGTCCCTAGAGATCATACAGTCATTCCTCCAAAGTAATTTTAAATAGGTTAAGGCAATAGACATGACATGCATACAGAAGCTAAAAATTTGCAGTAGAATACAATTATTTTTAATTTTTTTTTTATTTTATAGCTTATCTATGCTATTATCTAAGAAGTAATTTGTGCCTTCTTCTAGAGAAAGGGGGATCATTTCCTATGCTCTAGAAACATTTTTACTAATTCTTACTGAAGAACGATACAAGTTAGGTTTAAATTAAATGTTATCGTATTGGACAAAAGAAATTATAAGTATAATAAAAACTGAGAAGAATGGCCTGAAGTACATTTGTTAAAGAGCTATATCATACTTCTTTCTCTTCTCCCTCCGGAGAAGGATGGGAAACCTACACATTCCTGCTCCCTGTGCTGACAGTTTGCTGAGTCAGAGGAAATTAATTGAGTCTACTATGGTTTACTATTCGTATTACAAGTACTAGACATAATAGCTGCAGTGGACAGTCAAACACAGAACAGTATTAGCACTTAGCTGCCTCTCTGCCTCTTCTTTGTTTGCGGTGGGTACATAGTACAGCAAAATAAAACTGTCATAATTAATTTTCAGGATATAGATAAATCTTTTCAAGGGTTTCATAACACCTTATTCTAGATGCAGGAGCCAGCATGGGAATAGCTTACTAAAAAATTTAACAAAAGGGTGATGAGGTCCCGTATTTCTAGTTGGCTGCTGAATAGTAAATAAAAGAGGAGAGGAAGAACTTTAAAGGTTTTCACTTGAAGCAGCAGATTTTTTTATTATTATTATTATTATTATTATTATTATTATTATTATTGTAATGGAAAAAGATGCAGTGCTGACAATAAGTGATGTGGTCACACCAGAGGTCTGAGAAAATGATCTGAGTGGATATAAGAAAAGAGAAATTGCATTCACTGAGGTCAGATAAAACATTACAGAAATCAGATATGACTTAATTAGAACTTGTAAAAGAAGTTTACTTACATGGGTATGATATAGCAAGAACATTCTACATTTGAGAAGGTACATGAAAAGGGATATGCTATTTGCAGGCCTGAATGATAAGTAAGAAAGTTTGTCTACAGTGACTGAGGAAGGAAGTAGCAGGAGCACAGGGTATAGAGACTTCTGTTTTAGGGGTGTGTTGCTGGGATATTTCTGTTTTAGGAATATTGGGAGAACATCTAAAATCTTCAACAGAAGACAATGCCTGGAATAGAGGTGCAAGCATAAATTGTCGGCCTAACGAGGTCAACTGAATTTGTTTTTGAGATTACTGAGACAAAGGGTATGGAGAGAAGTAAGACAGAACAAAGGACAGAGCCATACAGACTTCTACAGGAAAAGAAAGAGGCTCCTTGAGAAGGTATTAAAAAAATATTTAGGGCCGCAGAAATGGACACAGTCATGAAAGACTGACAGGAGAGGGCACAATTTCAAGAAGAAAATAATGCTGGCAGTGTCAAAGACCGTTGAGAACAGAGCAATGGCTCTGATCTTTGACCACCAGAATGAAAAGCCTCAAAACAGAATGCAGCTCTACAGCAGTGTCACATGAAGACTGCAGTCTGGTCTAACAGCTCAAAGACAGGGATAGAGCCTGGGGGGGCGAGGGAGGGAGATTTCTATATCCTAAAATTTTTATATTTATCTTCTTCAGTATTTACAATGTGCTGCTGCAAATACTGTGCTATCATCTAATTTCTTCCACGAAGTTTGTAACAGTATTTTCCCTATGCACAAAAGTATCAAAAAGAATTTAAAAAATCCACTTGATTAAATAAACAGGCATGCATTAATTTTAAGAAGTTAGTGAGATCTGTACTTAACATATTGCATTTGTTGGTACAGCATCCATTTCTCAGGTCACCTTGATGTCTTACAAAGTTGTATTTGGATTTGAAATAAGAAGCAAAATGACCTGTAAAAAGGGTTTTCACTCACTCGGTTAATGACAATGGAACTTCCATGTTACTGATGCTTTATTTTAGGGGCAAAACCCACAAATCGATTCAAACTTTTAATAGTAAAACCATGCATGAGCTCACATACATCTCTCTCTTTCTACTGTATCAAAACCTCGTGTATTCATTCTAATATACGCATATTTAAATCTTAATATTAGGTAAAAGCTTATGATAAAATATGGCAATTAGTATGGTAAAAGCATATATATGTGTATGATGCATACAGGATTATGTTATATACTACCAAGTATCCTCATCCCATCAATCAGAATATAATTATGATACAGAAAATAAACTGATGTGATAAAGTGTTTTGGCAGATGAAATTAGGTACTTTTATTTGAAATGCTACTTTTAGTCTAAGTTTTCCATACATAGTCCCCTTTTGGTTAGTAGTTGACTACTTTATATTAAGAATTATGTCTTAATTTGGAATTTTTCTTTCTTTTGTCTTTTTTAGGATTTAGACCAGACTCTAAAAAGATTATCTCTGCAGAAGGATAGTGGCAACACTGCAGTTCAGGGCAACACAGACGTTTCTGCAGAAGCTGGATAGGATCATGAAGAAACTTCAGCTAGAGTAAGTGACACCATTAATATTCCAAGTGCTTTGTGAATAATCATGCAACTGCTACCATGCATTGTTTAATAAGATCATTGTACAGGGCTACTCCAGTACGACATAACTGGGTTCTCAGAAGCCCAGTTTGGCAAGCCTTTCGTGTGCTGTTGAGGTGCCAGAGGGACAGCCAGACCCCGAGGCACAGGGACACCCATGTGCTTTCAGAGCTTACTGCTGTGCTCCGCTGAGCACGGCTGGGCTTCCAGCCCTGAGTGAGGCTGATCAAAGACAAGTGGCCTGATAAATCTGTTTTAGTGTGTAGATGTTGCCTTGCCTGACTAGAAGAAGTGAGTGAGCAATGACAGGATCCAGTTGTAGCCAGCATTTCAGTATTTACAGATGTGTTTGTATGTGTCTGAGGTGACTTGCCCCAAGAATACGTGGCTGAGATGGAAATTCTCACTAAGGACCAGAAAACTTTTCCAACTTTTGTAGCTCTGTTGAACCCTTCAGCTTGGCAGGGAATAAAAGCTTTTTCCTTTTTTTTCCCCTTACTAGTCTTTAAATGGATAGATCAAAAAATTAGTGAAACTGAACTACAAAGGTGTTATATAGGACATCTACATGTAGATCAAAATATTGTTACTTCTCTCTCTCATCACACGCTACAGGCAACTTGAGAAGTTAATTCTGAACTTTCTATAATGAAAATAGCTGAAATTATTCCAACAGGAAGCAACAAAAGGAAAGTTCTCTGTATTTCAGTGTGTCTGTTTTTTCTATCTGCAAATTTTGTAGTCCTAGTCTCTCCCTTATGGTCTTCTACAAGTGCTGTTGCAGTCATGCAAACAAGAGTTTCTAAACACGAGAAATGAGAAATTTAAATCTTCTAAAAATTTTAGAGGAAGTGGTTTGTTTTTAGACTTGAAACAATTTCTAGTGCTGCTTCTAAAACTGAAATTCATTTAAAGTTAATATTCTATTTAATTATTTTGTTTTAAGATATGCAATTTTTATAATACACTCAGTAAATTATCTGTTCAGTTATTAAAAGTCTGTGAAAGAAAGTTACAGCTAATATGGCACGTTTCCTAGAAGCTGTACCCAAGATATTAATACTTCCTACTGAAGTAATTTAAATAGGCCTCTGAGGTCAATCACATCTAATTGATCTTGCTGTAATAACTTGATTCCGTAACATTCTAAACACATTCTCTCTGCTTATTAAGATGCATTTCTTGTGCAATAGGATTATACAATCTGCCATTTATACTTCACCGTACATTATTATATTACTACATTATTTTATTATAATGTCCTTGAGATCTACAGTTAGAGATCAGTTAATTTTCCCAAGTCCTTTACACAGTAGGGCTTAAAAGTACTGCAAAACTTGGCTGCGGTAAGATTCAACCCTTGGGATCAATGCCAAAGGTGGCAGCGAGCTGATGTACCACTGCACCATACTGCAGCAATTTTCTGAGCCTAACCCACAGAACCATGTATGCGCTTGGAATGAGTAAGTAGCATTCCAACACAAGCATCTACAGAAATGCTGCCAGGTTTCCTAGCAAGTCTGACCTGATGAACAACCCCACAGATTTCAGTCAAATAAAGCTTTAGAAAGTATGTATTTTGAAGGTCAACTTCCTTTTTGGAATAAGAAGGGCTTGTGCTATACTCTGCTGTGTTGGCAGAAAAGAACTACTCATCCTCATTGTAAGGCATGAGGTAAAGGAACCACCAAAACAGAGGACTAACGCTCCTACAACCAGGAGGCTAACAGAGTGCAAACAGAGGCTGCTATGCCAAGATGTTGCACAAAGGACATATTCTCCAAAAAGACTCAGAAGAACTGTGCATAGTGGATAGTAAGGATAATGTGTATGTGGGATTTTTTCTTAAGGGAACATAAAATACATCTTTTTTCAGAGCTTTCTACAGCAGTCTTGTGTAACCTAGAACTCACAGAACAAATAGATAACTCAAGCTGATTATGAGTAATAAATTATGGGTTTATTATTGTGAGTAATTTGGGGAGCAGAGGGCTTCAGGGAAAGATAACTTGTTGCTTAGTTATTCTATAGAAAGCGCAGACATTTCATTTCTAATCAGTTACTCCATTGGAGTTGAGAGACGGATCAGAAAAAAAAAAAGTATACTTTTAAGACTATGAATTACAGGAGTCCTGAGTTAGTCCCTGGAATATTCTCATACCCCTCCGAAATCTGTTTTCCTATTTTGATTAATCTTAAAGTATTTAAATATTTTCATGAGATCTTGCCTGTTTTAGGGCAGTATGTGGAGTTCAAGAGAACCAAATAAAACTTCTCCTGAAGGAATTATGCTTTGTACTACATAAATCATGTTGATCGTGTAAGGAGCTAAATGACTTAAGTACTATCATATTATCTTCAAGGGAAGTATTTAATAACATCTCCAATAAAGAGATCTGTACTCTTCCTTAAAAAATAAACAGGCTTTGCTCTACTTGTATTTGGGCGGGAGGAAATGCACATAAAGCAATGTGAAGACAGCCCTTATCCCTCTGCCCATTTACAGAATTGTAAATGATACTTCCTCTACAGTCCAAAGCTAGATTATAAATTGCACATAAATTATTCTTCCTTACAATGCTTTGTATTTTTGGCAGTGGCTAAAGCCTCCTTTAATATAATTCTGTATGAATGACAAAAATCACATGCTAGTAAATTACTTGTCCATGTACATATAAAATAAAATCTGAATGAATTCTTTGATAGGTTTATGTAAAAATATACATTTGACGGTGTCAATTTATTAATTTTTACTTGACACATGAGATATGTTTTATGTCAGCTTAAATGAAGATTTTTTTCTTGTAATTATCACCTTAAAACTTTGTATAGTTCCTGTATGTAAAACCAGACAGACTTCATTCAGTTACTCATATTTGGGACATGAAGAGACTTCTTCCTGCTTGTGCCAGCAATTTAACATCAACTTGTTTCTTTGATTTCTGAAGAAACTGTTTGGAGAAACTCAGAATACCAGACTGGCTTAATTTATATGCTAATATAAGATGATTTCATTGAAGTACTGCACTCCCAGTCCCAGATGTTAAATAAAATAGAACATAAAAATTTGGTTGCGCAAAATTGAAGTATTCTCTTTCCCCACCACCACCCCACCCCCCAAAAAAGAAAAGAATAAAATGTTTTAGATAAGTGAAAATGAAGATAATAGTTACCCATTTTGCAACAGTGCTGGTGTGATAAATTAACCAATATCTGTACAGTGCTGTGAAGATGAAGAACCCCCAGTCTTATCATCACCATGTGCTTTCATACATTTCGTTACCTGCTGCACGGAGAACAAAACAGACGGTACAGTATCGAAGTGCTTAGGACTTCAGCAAATAAAACATTTAAAATCTGAAATGCAAAGTAAGACCCCTACAAAAAAAGCTACAGATATATGACACAATTCCTGTAAATAGTTTATCCTTACTCCACTGCTGGCGTATTTACTCCTGGGTGATGAGGACTAACTTTCTCCACGGTATTAGTGAAATTACTGGACTTAATTTGAATTTACAGTGAATGAGTATATGGCTCATTGACTAAGTTCCTAGTTGTAGTTTCTTTTTCATTTCACTGCAGGTTTTTTGAGATGCATTTCAGCAGGGACTCAGTCACAAAAATATGTATTGCCAAACAAGGCGCACATACGAACAAAGAAAACAAAAATGAACTTAGAATATTCTGAAACTGACTGTGTCTATTAGATTACATGCTGGTAATGATAACCTGTATTTTACCTATTGTTAGGAAAAGCAATTTATGATTTGACTTACATCCATTCTAGGTACTAAATTAATGTAAATTTTAACTGTACACAAATCCTGATCAATCTCTTAATTTCTCCGATTACTGCACTTGGATATTTGCTACACTGCTGGAGAACACATCTAGTAGAAAACGGCACTTCCTCATTAAACTGTTATTTCCCAATATACGAATAATTTAGACGATATCTGGAGTCTGTCTAGAATGTCCTGCTTTTATAATAGCATAACTATTACATTCTCTTAACTAGGAAGATTCTTAAAATTACCAACAGCATTTGAGGGAGTATGTATTCTGCCATAATGTCTTTTCTTGAACATTTCTAATTTTATAATCACAAAACTTTAATTTCAAAGTGACATAGTTGGAATATTAAGTACACTTCAAACTCTTTAGGGGTCACATTTAGATAGCTAGAGACACTTACTATAGTTTACAACCTGCTTTATTCTCACTTTCTAAATGCCTTAGTATTTTTCTTACAAAATCATGGACTCCACTTCCCAGTAGTTAGCACAGCAGTCTGGCACAGAAAGCCTTGTCTGTACCTGAGACCTCATGCTTCATTTTTCCTAGGGCAATTTGTACAATCTATCCCATTATCATCAGTTTTATAACAGTTAGAGTTGCTGAAAATCATACACACACAAAATAATACATAAAAGAATATTTAAAGACAACATATAATTGAACTTAAATTACATTTTAAGATAAATTAATTAGTCTGCTTATTATTTTCCAGAAATCAATTATTTCATAAATGATGCTGGGAGTACTGATTTGAAGTTTAGTTCAAGGGACAAGGATGGATGTGAAGTAACACAGAGGGACCTTAGAAATAAACTGAAATAAGAAATAAACCATAATAAGAAATAAACCCTCCTATACATCATGCAAGTGTCAGTAAGCAAATGATGCCTATGTACATTATGTGGAAGAACAGATACTAAACTCAAATAAATGTAAAATCTCAAATAAATGTAACGCTCTTCTATCAGTTCTAAGTAGCTCTGAATACATCATCAGTTGTTTTGTAGCCTATTAGGATTATGATGAGATGTCTCTCAAAATCCCGTCCAAAATGTTGCTATTTGCCTCTAATCCATATTACTGTAGGCACTGCAGATTTTAAACAGCTAGGGAAAGATAATTCAGTTTCATCAGTTCAACTTCAAACCATATTTACAAGAGCTTATTTATTTTTTTTATTTTCATTTTCCTATTCTGCTCCAACTGCAGCCCAAAAACATCACCATAAAGTGTGAAGCAGCAGCCTGGGGAACAAACATTTAAAATGTCTGCACAAAAGAACTAGAGCACCTTATTAAAAATAAATGGTAGTGCTTCGGTAATGAAAAAGTCCAATCCTGCAAAACCTTAATTGTATGAATAGCATCACCTTTACTATACAAGCAGTAAAACTGAATGCTCTAAAACTGCTCAAGGGGCTGAGGATTAGCTACCTAACTAGGGCCTAAACTATCAAACCCAGTGTTTTCTGTTCTTGAATTGTTAGTTGCCATCCTGCGAAAGATTTTCTTTGCATCCAAAACCACAATTATGACAAGTAGTTGGAAGAAAATAAAACAGCTGCTGCTCTGCATAGAAAATCACTGCATGCCACTAGTTACAGAGAATAAAAGAAACACTGGCAAAAATCCACTCCAAACTACTCCTGTTCACACTCTATGCAGCATAAAAATAAGTGTTGATGTCTTATCACTGTTGTGCAGGTCTGCAAATCTGCATCAGATTTGATTACACTGCGTGACAAATGAGAATGCTCTTTCCGATTCTCAGCCATCTTTATAGACTACAACTACGCTCTTGCGAGACTGCAGCCCCTAGGCAACATATCTTGTTTGTTCAGGACAAGCCTGATCTAACTGAGATTTTTTTTTTTCTGTACTTTTTCATCTTTCACTTAAGTGAATTTAACCCTTTCCCTCAAAATTCTTTACCACTGAAGTCCTGACACAACACAGAGGAATTAGCTGAATAACCCAGTAAAGACACTTTTTAGCATGACTGCTATTTTTTACATCTGTATGGAGCACTGAGGTCTGGGTGTTGGTAAGGAAGCAGGCTTAGAGCAACTGATTGAAGAGAGACATAAATGGAGCATATGTACAAAGCAGCATATCAGGAACAAGCAAAACAGATAGCTATGTATCTTTAAATCATGTTTGCAACAGATCAGTTAAGGAATGAATGTTTTTCGTGGAATTAGGAAGCAAGGATGACTAACCAAAAAACTACAGGACACAAGAAGATAAATACACTATCAAAAACCAGCAGTACCAAGTACCAATGTGTAAACCAAGTGAAAAAAGATATATTCCAAAACAGAAGCAGACCCTGCAGGCACCTAACTCCTATCTTGCTATAAGATCAAAGTGTACATTGGGGAAATCCATAATTAGCAGTATCTTCTAAATGAAAATACAGCAAACGAAAGCTAGTCAGAAGAGTGGGAAGCAAAAGATGGTAGCTCTTGTCCACTTTCAAACACTAAGGATAATCAAAATGTTCCCATTCCAAGGATATACGAGCTATTTATTTAAGGTAAAGGGAGATGCAAAATCATGTGGGAGATTCCACAGCCCTCCTCTTGTCTCTCTGAAAAGAATTAAAGGACTCTTTCCATTTAAATGTAAAGGTGTTTCTTTAATTAAATGCTGTAGCATTAGCTGGTCTGAATCCACTGATCAACCCAGTAACTGGTGGAACAATGACAAAAGAGAAGTCCAATTTGCACAGTGCTTTGTAAATCAACACTCACTATGGCATTTTATCCCTTCTCAGATTACTTGGGCAGGCCGAGAGCCTCTTCCTTTCTCAAGCACTGCTCTCCTGGATAGGGTTTCTGTTTAGTACTCCTAAATCACCGAATTCCTAAATCATTTCATATATTGCTTTTTATCACTATTCTTGATAGCATTTCTCCACGGGTAGAAGACTCTAAAAATAGTCTTGACTAAAGGTGGTGGCAGTGAAACTGTATTACCGGACTCAGTGAAAAGCTGTCAGTTTTTTCTGCCCTGATCTCTATTCAGATCCACCACATCTGACAGACGGAGGTTTTTAGAATTAACTACTGGCCCTGCCCATGCCTCATCCCAAAGCTAACAGCCAACCCTAACCAGCATTGTCCTTAACACAACTGTATGTCTTTGCCACAGACATCAATTAAGGATGACATATTTCACATCAGGCTATATATGGCCCTGTGACATTGCACATGAATTCATTAGCAAGACTGAAAAGCCTAGTATTTTTTGTTTTTAAATTATGAGTGTTTTAAAATAAAACCTGAAAAGAGTTTTAATGCACAGCAGCCATGTTTTCACAAACATAACTGGAGATATACCTGGGGCAGAGATGTTTGAAGCCTGGGTGAAGAGGCTCAAGAGCATCTCTTTTCCTTGCACACACACAAACAGAAGAGATTTGTTTGTGCATTTTTTGCCTATGTATGCTTAAGAGGCCATACTCGTGTGTTTAATCTAGATTTCATTTGATAACTAAATATCAGGTGATCATTGTAATTCACAAATATTTCCTTATGGTATTTTTCTGAAGCTTCTTCCCAGGTGGCAAGACCTAATTATTCTTAGGATGATCATTGGACACAATTGCTCCAGTCAGTCACTGACAGCAATCATGGTATTATTTCAGACGTACTTGCTGGCTGCAGATACTGGGCTCTATTTCCTCTCCTTTCTAGTGGAGAATAAATTATAAGTTTGTTTTGTTTTAAATCAGAGAGTTGGAAACAGCGTAATAAGATATGACAGGTTATAGCAAAAGTCAACTCTTGAGAATTGTTTTATTTCCCCACGCCAAACTTGAAGATGCCATAAACTCAAATCCTCTATGCCAGTCATAAAATTTTAATTAGCTAAACTAAAAATGCTGGTACTATTTACCAGTGTTCTTATTTGCTTCTTAAACTGCTAGATTTAACACTACTAAAATAGACTGCAGATTGCAAAAGGCCGTCACAAGTATATTAATACTCTGCTTCAGCATACACGTGAGCATTCTGTTCAGCTTGATTATAATTAATCAGTAATCTAGTCTCTTGTTTCTCACTGCCAAATGATAAATTAACTACTAGCTACATTCATGGATGGAATATTAATTTATACAATGCCCATGGGGTACTTCTGTATGTAGTACAAGACGCCTTATGAACGGATCTCATTCAAATCTTTAGTAGACCTATGAAACATAACATAGTCAGGATCAGCTGGAACTATATTAAAACTGGAGATACCTGTATCAGCAAGTTTATTAAGCATTGAGATAGGCAAGAATTTAAATTCAGATATCCCATGGAAGAATGAATTCCTCTTTTAAATGCACAAAATCAAGTACCTTCCCATGCAAAGAGTTAGTATTTTCTGGAGGTTTGTGACAAACACTTCGACTTTTTCAAGGTCAAATTATGTTCTCTGAGTATAGCACTGTATGTGTGTTGCGTAACGGGGAAATTTGCCAGTTCTAGAAGGGAAGTTATTTTTTTCCCCCTAGTTGCTCTGCAGTACCTACTGAAGCTTCCCACTACATGTGTGACGAGAGTAGATGGATCCAGATGTTCTGCCTCCAGCCTTTCCTGTTTCATAATTCCTTATATACTGCAGGCTTCATCTTGCAGCATCTTTCAGCTTTCTAGTGCATGAAAATGACCTTTGCACAGGTGCAGAAATGATACGCAACTATTTGCCTCTTCATAGTCTTCTTTCTGGTTTCTCAGCGTTTTTCTAGCCTTTGAATGTCACGTAAGACAGAGAAAGTATTATTTTTTAATACTAGGGGAAGGACGTTCCATGAAATATTAATAACCTTGTGGTACTTCGCAGTACCAAAACATGCTTAAGATGTATTATATTGCAAAATTACAGTATAACAGAATACACATTTCTTATTTAGTAGCACTGAAAACATAATAAAACTTGAAAGGGGAAATTCTGTCCTCTATCAGTTTTTCATAGTCCAAAGAAAAATGAATACAGCATGAGTTCTTCCTAAGACCATAGCGGAGGACTGCAGCCTCTCTATAAAATGCAGGACTGCTCGCAGCATCCCCGCCCAGAATGATCAAATCAAGGCATCTGCTCATTTGACTGCAAACTGCTTGAGTTTTGAGCTTATCAGCAATCCAGAATGGCTCCCATAGCACAAGAAAAACAGTATAGGAAAATGCTTGCCAAGAATAGGGTGAAAACCACTGAGAAAGAAACAGGGTTATTTTCAAATTTCTAACAATATTATTAATTATTATGAAGTTTTCTCTCATGGGAATTTTTAAAATTCCTTCTCATTCCGAAATCAATCACTGCAGCATACCTAAAATAATTTCAAGCTTTAATTATAAAAGAACAGGCAATGTACTTTGAAAGCAGCATAAAGATTTAGCTAACATACATTTCAAGCAAGACTCACATTTTGATTTCACCTTCTGTTCTTGCATTTTAATGTTTTAAGCATCCTGCTTTATGAGAAGGTTATCACTTACTGTGTGGCAAGTCTCAGAGAGCTCCTGTTCTCTCTGGACCTGACAGTTCTGTCTCTGGTACAATCTGATAGGAAATAGCTGAGCCGACGTGAAGCCTAGCAACGAATGGGGGCAGGAGAAAGCAGCTACCAGCACTAACTGCTAGACCTGTGCAACTGAAGAATATGGCTTAGAAAGGAAGTGGCAGAGTCTCATCCGTTGACAGCTTACATCTAGACCACTACAGGGAATGACGTACTTATATATCGAAGCGTATTGTATGGAGCTGCCCCTACAGGAACATGAATAGCTTGTTTGCACAGAGTGTAAGACCTCATAGGCTACTGCAACCCATTTATAGTCACTTATCTTAAGTATCACAAGGCTTTGATGTAAGACTCTGTCACATCTTTGTTTACAACTTTTGCCAAGGCTTGGGGCACAAGTTTGACTACTTCATTCCAGATGCAAGAGTTTTAGAAGGAAGAAGAATTGGATATGTGCTTGTGAGCTTCAGCTATTGCCCTTTTGGAAGGTTAATCACCAAATTTATCAGTAGAGGGCACAAGAAAACAGCATTCCCCGTCAAACATGCATAAAACTAAGGGAGAGCTCCCAAGGCGACTCCTGAAAAAGCCACCGCGTTAACATTATCTATTCTATTTAAATTATTAAAAAAAATAATAAATCAACCTTGTACCTATCATATATAAAGCATATATAATGTTGGTTGAATAAAAACTATTAGTTTGTTTGAGATAAAATTCACAATATTAATAACTGCATGATGTTTCAAATATTCAGCTATCTGAAAACCTGAATGTCTGAAGATGAGGATTTATAAATTGCAAATGAAAGAACTAGACCCTAGTGATATCAGGCAAATAAACAGCATGTTGGTAGATATTAAATCCTAAAGCATAAATAATCTCCTTAAACCTACATCTGTGAAACCTAACAGTGAACTTACAAAAATATCTGTCCCTTATGTGCAATAGAAAATAATTCAAGCAAACAAAGGATGAAAAACTGGGTGGCCAAAATGCTCTTCTCTATTGGGTTGTTGGATACAGAGGACCTTGGTGGAATTGACTTGATTTAGTTATAAAGAAAAATGGCCCACCGTCCTACGACCTGCGATGCACATTCAGCACATTATTTAATGGAGTTGAATGATCCACAGTAACCAGTATGTTGTAAGTGAGGATATCATCTTTTATCCTAAATTAGGGTAGGTGGAGTTTTACATTTAGGATGTTGTAGTTCCTTTGAACTCTGGTTCTCTGCAGCTTAGTTTTTATGTTGTACAGACAGATCTTTCAGTTTCAAAAAAAGCACCCAGCACTTAAACAAATGTTTATCTCTTCCATGACAGCTGTAGATACTCTGTACATTGAAGGACCAGGATCTTATAACTTAGAATCAGGAACAGTTAATTAGTAAGGTAAATATTTAGAGAAAGCCTCGGACCTATTTCCAAATGTTACTGTAGTATCACATTAGGGAAGATGTAAACTCGATCCATACTGAGTTTTCTGAGATGCTAAACTGTCTCTGCTATTGTATTATCAATGCAAAGAATGACATTTGGAAAAAGTCTTCTCATCACTAGGTCAGTCAAAAACACTTGACACAAAATTTGGTACCTAATTCGCCCATTTCATTCGTAATTGCGTGTAACAACTTGCATTTATTTTTATGTGATTTATCCATATTTGTGCACTTACATCTTTCTCCCAAATCAATCTCCATCTTTCTGTTTTAAAGGAAGCAGTTTCCTGTTATTTGCTTCATATTTATACCAGAATCCACAGATGTATTATGTTAGGGGTCTTTTTTTCCAGTTATCTAGTTGAAGAGCAAGAATACATTTATGTATGTATTTATGTTCACATAGATCCAGGTATGTAGCTACATATATATGCAAAGCAGTTAACCCTCTTCTTGGTTACTCAGATATTTCACCAATAACTGCCTACAATTTACAGACAAAAGATGGCAAAGTGCCAATTATGTAAAAGCTTTGAGTAGCTAAACAAATGCAGATTTCTACCCATGAAATTACAACACCAAAGACAGCGATCTTTTATTTTAGAGGATGGAGCTATGTTTTACTTTTTTTTTTTCCTTTCTCACTCAATATCTTTATTGCCTAAACAGAAGATTTCAAAGCTTTGTTTCTTTTCTGATGTTACATAAAGAACAAACAACATTCATCTTTCAGTGAATACGTACTTTGAAGTCCCTGCTAACTTCCAAAACATGCCACTGTTTCTCTTTGGGGAGCAATGAAGTGGAGTGGAAGGGCAGAGGGATAACTGGTGGTGCTTTATGGATTCTGACAGTAACCTTTGGTAAGGAGACAGAGTCAGCTCCAAGTACCAGTTTTAGGAAAGTCTTGAGGTTTCAGGAAGACAACTCATCACTCAAGTGCTCCACAAACAGTAGTGATTGCTATAAAAGACCACTCTGCTGTTTGGAAAATAATGAAATAGCTTCATGAATGGTTCAAAACAGAGGGTGTAAAATTACATCAAGGGTGAAGCACAATTTTTAAAAGGATTTTTCGTCCTTTGGGATGTAAAGGAACATTGTCTTCAAACTCAACACACACAACAAATGTGGATGAAAAAAAATATTCGATTAGCCTGCAGTTAAAGGATTCTTTGAAAAAATGTGACTTTGGCTATCTCAATTGCCTACTCTAGTTTGAAAAAGTTTTTCAGTAAAAGTGGAGAGATTCTTTTCAAGAAATCCGCAGGCAAAGTTCAAGTGAAATCCTTGACTGAACAGACTTTTCTGTGCTGAAACTGTAGGTATTAAAACCCTGTTGCTCAAAAAGCTCCACTTAAGCCAAGAAGTCAGACATCATTAGCTGCCTAGGCTCTGATGCACAAGTCCTATCCCATCAGATCCTAATGGCTTGTAAAGGAGAAGGGAGGCATGTGGATCTTGTCTAGTTGGAGAAGTTGTTGAAAATTGAAGAACTAAGCTTGCTCAGACAAAGTAGGGCAACAAAGTGCTAGTCTAGTACTGATCTTGGGTGGTTCTGGTAAGAGGAAGGGATTGAGTATTTACTAAAGTCTCTGACCATTTTTGGAAAAAGGCATCTTGATTTTATGTGATTTCTGCAGCAAGACAATGCAACCTTTATAATTCAAGGAAAAATCAAACAAGTCTGTTGCTGGGAGATGAAACCCCAATATATTAATCACTTCTGAGCATAGTTCCTCTGCTGAAAGTCTGAGGAAGCATTTATTTTCCTTTAGACCTCCATCATGAGAACTGAATTTTTACCTCCCTTTTGCCAAGTCATTATAGGGACAGCAACTGGAGACTCTAGATCCTGCCCTCTACAGGTACATGATAAAACTGAAATATTGTCATTATGAAAATAAAAATGAACACAAATATTAGAGCAGAAATTGTAGATCTGATTGGTGTGATCCTTTGGCAGTTCACACTATGCTGTTTGTATCTTTTTGGACTATACCTCTTGAATAGTCTTTGACTGTATGCATGCCATTCCTCCAGGCTCAATAACTACTTCAGGAAAGTACAGGACGCAACAGCTGTCTATCTCATCTTTGTCTTCTCTGCCATCCTGTGCTCTGCTAGAGATGGGAACATTGATTGTCCTAGGGCTCTATCAAAATCCTAACTCTTTGGAGACTTTAAGCCTGGGGTTTGGGTTGATTTTTTTTCTTTTTCTTCACACACATGTAGATAGACTTTACCTATTAGTAACTGACAGGATAAGTAGGCGACAACACAGCTCAGAACAGTAAGAAGGCTGAAAACTCACTGTTACCCGGTATTCCGAAAAGTGTTAATACAGCTTCAGCTATTCTCATTAGTAAGTGTACCCTGTGGTTGAATAAGATGCAGTGTGAGCAGGGTTAATTAGAGCTACAGTTGGCCTGAACAGGAGATTTGTTTTGGACTACAGCTGGCCTAACTGCAACATGTAAAATAATAGTATCACATGTTAAAAATAATTTGTAATAGAGCTACTGGATAAAAGGCATTAATCCTGCAGTGCAAGCTTGCTGTACCCCAGTCCAAGGGAAGGTTATAGCTGACAGCACCATGGAAGACACCTACACACAGGAAGCCTCATGCCCCATATCTGCCTATTACCTTATTTGTGTCATATTGGCCATCAAAGGACTAGGGGAATATTAATGAAGCTTTAGAGACAGATAGATATAAAAGCTAGTATGAGAACAAGAATTTCCCCTGCATTTTATTTCATTTGTTGTAAGATAATTCTGTTTTGCTTAACACATTTAAACAAACAATACATTTCCTAGGCTCTCAGTTAATGTAGCTATACACTTGGATAACACTTTCGAGAATTAATGTTTTTCCTTTGAAAATGAAATAGTTGACAGACCACTGAAACATCTTACCTGAGGCATCACATTGGTGTGTTGTGGGTCAGTCTATTTTGTATTTATCTATGAATTTTCTATTTCAGTACTCTGCATCTCTCATCACTAAACATGCAGTAAGTAGCTGCTAAGGCAAGAATGTAAATGGCAATATGAGTCTTACTAATATTTATTCTTCAGTGTTTTGATTATTTATTCATAAATAGATTGGTTCGTCTCCAACTGATGCTCAGAACAGTATGTGTATAAATTTTGGTATCAGGTTTAGAATAAGTAATGTCTTGTCTACAGTTACATATATATATATGGCACAAAGTCTTATGGCTGGCAGAATATGATCCTTAAAGAATACTACATATTATATAATTGTTGTGCTAACTGGAAAATCAAATGTAGACTAATTCCTTAACAATTGGAAAAATTCCTATTTTTCTATCATTCATCTTTGTAAGCTTAATTATCACAGTCTGAATAACTACACCATGGCAGCCTCCTAGTGTTAACTAGAACTTCCCACGTTACAAAGAGACGTACAGCTCTCTAGTCCGGCTGGGACTGGCGGGGCATTCTGGGGGACCAGAGTACTGCGGGGAAGTTTGTAGCAAAAATGAAATCTTGAAATACTGTTGAGTTGCGCCCACTTCAAATCAAAGGTTAGCTTCCAGACACTTAAATTGCAAAGATAGTCCCTTAATAACAGAATTTGCCCACAACTGTAAAACAACAACGACCTAACCCTGTGCAGACCTTTCCTGGGCTTTCTCAATGGATTTTGGCAGGCATTTAGAAGGCTTCCCTGCAGGATACAACTTTGTACATCAGATGTAGCCTAGCATTGCAAGGCTATAATCAACTTCTGTGCCCTTTGATATCTCTCTATCAGATTCAAGCCCTGAACAATCACATAATATTTTCCTTTCCATTTAATTCTTCATCTTCTATTTGCTATAGTAACAACTGTCAGCTGGGGGCAAATAAATCCTAAATTATGTGTGCTGTGGAAAGTCTATTAACCAAGATTTCATTCTGTTAAGTATTCTGCAGACATTCCTGCCACAAAGAGCTTAAAAATCTATAAGTAAGTCTACAGGTGACAGATGAATGAAATGGACTTTGACAAATTTGTTCAAAAAGCAAAACCAAACACACCCACACAAACACAGTATTGGTCAAGAAAACCAACAATGGAAATAGTGTAATAACTGCAAAGCCATCCTTTTGTAGTCTCCATGGCAAAGAACTTTTTCCCCACATGCTATTCGTATTTACATAGGCAAATTATTTAATTAATCCATTTATAGAGGTTATTATTTTTATCTTCATAGTTTAATCCAGCAAGAAGGTTAAGAGCAAAATTCAACTAAATAGCAAAACAAATTAAGATTTTCCAGTTAAGTACATTTCAGCTATTTTAGCTGACAATTATAGACATACCTATTATTCCAAGTTTTCAGTAAACGTTCAGTCTGTGCGTTATTGATTAAATCCAGTGTTTCACACCCTGTCACTACCATAATATGAGATTATACTGGTTCTGTACCACATTTTTATACTCTTGCAATATTATTTTCCTCTATCAGATAAATGTAAATAGAGGATACCAAACCATCAAGTCTATTTAGATAGGTCAGTCTTTTGAGCAATGACAGTCTACTGCTGTTTTCGTAAAAGGCTACCACAAAGGGGCCCTATACACTTAGTTGGCTCATAACCTTCACTACAATAAAGATTTTCAATTTTTTTTTGAGGACCTCCATTTCATTCAGGATGCTACTATGTTGCTTAGTTTAGTTCCACATGTATGGTAAACTTCAAGCTTTACTGTTTAAAAATTCCTGTTTGAATTTCCCCCATTGCTTGTCTTTATGATATGTGAGGGTCTCTTCAGTTTTCAGCATCTATTCTGTGATAGGGAGCCTGGCATGCAGCTCAGCAAGAGCTGCTGAGCCTTACAGGATGGTCTGAAGAAGAGAGGAGGAGGAAGGACTTCTACCAGTCCAATCTCAGGAGATGACAGTCATTGTGTTGGTGGGACCAACGTGTTACAAGTTGTCAACCAGTCAGCTAGAGTCATAGAATCATAGAATTGTTGAGGTTGGAAGGGACCTTTAAGATCATCGAGTCCAACCTTTGGCCTACCCTGACAAGAGCCACTTCTAAACCACGTCCCTAAGTGCCCCATCTACCCTTTTTTTAAACACCTCCAGGGATGGTGAATCCACCACCTCCCTGGGCAGCCTATTCCAATGTTTAATAACCCTTTCAGTGAAGAAATGTTTCCTAATATCTAATCTAAACCTCCCCTGACGTAACTTGAACCCGTTTCCCCTCGTCCTATCACTTGTCACCAGGGAGAAGAGGTCAGCCCCCATCTCTCTACACCCTCCTTTCAGGTAGTTGTAGAGGGTGATAAGGTCTCCCCTCAGCCTCCTCTTCTCCAGGCTAAACAACCCCAGCTCCCTCAGTCGTTCTTCATAAGGTTTGTCCTCCAGACCCCTCACCAGCTTTGTAGCCCTTCTCTGGACACGCTCCAACACCTCAATGTCCCTCTTGTAGCGAGGGGCCCAAAACTGAACGCAGTACTCGAGGTGGGGCCTCACCAGTGCCGAGTACAGGGGGATGATCACTTCCCTAGTCCGGCTCACCACACTATTCCTGATACAGGCTAGGATGCTGTTGGCCTTCTTGGCCACCTGGGCACACTGCTGGCTCATATTCAGCCAGCTGTCGATCAACACCCCCAGGTCCTTTTCTGTCGGGCTGCTTTCGAGCCACTCTGCCGCAATCCTGTAGCGCTGCATGGGGTTGTTGTGACCCAAGTGCAGGACCCGGCACTTGGCCTTGTTGAACCTCATACCATTGGTCTCAGCCCATCGGTCCAGCCTGTCCAGATCCCTCTGCAGAGCCAACCTACCCTCAAGCAGATCAACACGCCCGCCCAGTTTAGTGTCATCTGCGAACTTACTGAGGGTGCATTCAATCCCTTCATCCAGATCATTGATAAAGATATTAAAGAGAACCAGCCCCAGCACCGAGCCCTGGGGGACACCACTTGTGACTGGACACCAACTGGATTTAACTCCATTTACCACCACTCTCTGGGCACGGCCATCCAGCCAGTTTTTTACCCAGCGAAGAGTACACCTGTCCAGGCCATGAGCAGCCAGTTTCTCCAGGAGAATGCTGTGGGAAACAGTGTCAAAAGCTTTGCAAAAATCCAAGTAGATAACATCCACAGCTTTTCCCTCATCTACTACGTGGGTCACCTTATCATAGAAGGATATTAGGTTTGAAAGGCATGACCTGCCCTTCACAAACCCATGCTGACTGGGCCTGATCACCCTGTTCTCCTGCATGTGCCGTGTAATGGCACTGAGGAGGATCTGTTCCGTGACCTTCCCAGGCACCGAGGTCAGACTGACTGGCCTGAGTCAACCTCAGCTAGAGTCACAAGCTCATCCGATGATAAGAGAAATACCGCCTTAAAGGCAATATGGATTTCATCCTGTCAAAAGATGAGATTCATTATGCCTGAGCATGGGGAGAGTGGGAAACTTAGAGCAGCAGGATAAAGATTTCATGTTTCCCAGCCTTGCGATGGTATTTACCTGGACTACAGTAGGTTACTACATAATTATCATTACATAGATGAAAATATGTAACATCATGGACCATTTACCAATAAAACAGCTGGTTCAGAAACTCTGGATACCATTTGCCTTGTTTAGATTTATTATGTATGGTTATAAAAACATTAAGTACAATCAGAAAGAGAACCAATAACCCAAGCTTATATCATTCAAACAGATGCTGGTTAATATTAAGGAACTTGTTTCCACTACGCCTGCAATTGCAATAGCACTGCCAATCACAAGAATTCAAAAATTATTTAAAGGTATCATATTATCTGCAGATGTTTAAAGTACACATTCATAGCTTCTTCATTCCTGGAGCCTGTGTGAGTAGAAACTCAAAGCTGCGATTCTCACACACCAACAGCTGGAGCCTTAACTAAACCATGAAATATCGTAAGTGTCCAGATACTAAATAGCATTCATAAATCTAAGTTAAATCAATGTTGGCAAAAGAATAAGCCAGAGAGTTTACTAAATTTTGATTTAAAACATCCAAAGCAAAGATAGAGATATGCACAGGAAAAAAACCCAAACCTGTCACAAAGGGCACTGTAATAAATACCCCCCTCAGTTTTTCTTCATTTCGGTCTTTAGGAAGCAAAGCATGGATTACTAAGATTCTTTACTATGTTTTGTACAAAGTACCTTCTCATGAAGTAAATCATTCTTGTAACAAAATGTACGAAAGATGTTTGTATGACAGAAAGCAGATCAGCTAACAGTTTGCTATTCTCCTAAATGCTACTGTACAAAGCAAGAACCAGGTTAAGATTGGACCGTGGATAAACCTTTGGGCAACTATTCTGGAGATCTTGACCTTACTCCTGGTTCAGTCATCCAGCAGGGTGAATGATTCTGGGCAATTCATTACAGTGACTCCCTCTCTGTAAAACAGGGCCATCAAATTTATTTCCTTTGCTTTGACACTTTGTGATAAGAAGTTCAAAAGCTAAATCTTACCTAGCATGACAGTACAAAAGAATTACAGTTCCATCTTACACTGCAATAAAACTGACACGAGGTTATTCATCCCTGAAGTAATATCGTCTTAACCACTCCATTTTTTGCCCAAATTGTTATTTCTAATTAGATCATCTGCTAGTTGGTGGGTCCAGTTATGATACGTATGAGTTGAATAATAAATGCAGGACAAATATCACATGAAACACATGCTGTAGAGATAATTTATTATCACTGCAGATAGGTGTGGAATAGATGTGCTAAAAACCCTAAGGTAGTCTCTTTCC
Source organism: Larus michahellis (assembly GCF_964199755.1). Taxonomy (NCBI): domain Eukaryota; kingdom Metazoa; phylum Chordata; class Aves; order Charadriiformes; family Laridae; genus Larus; species Larus michahellis. The sequence goes on from NC_133904.1 coordinate 17,663,741, forward strand.
AAGTACTGAAAACAGCAAGTAACACAACAGACACCTTCTGTACCTTTTACTTAGGGAAGAACAGAGAAAGATTTCCACCTACCATTGAAAACACAAAGAAAAACCCTTTATTATTAAAAAAAACACAACACCAACAAACCAACACAATTGACTTAAAGGCACACTCCTGATACCACACAGATATTTTCACGGCAAGTCTTCTATCAAGAAAGCAGGCAGTCATTTACCAGGAATAAAGAATTCTGCCACCAACAACTGTCATAATATTAGAATCAGAAATGCAATGCAAATCAGCATTTACTAGGAAGTATTCCCTTCCACTGCTTATTTTATGCCTCTGATGCAGCACTGAGCATGGAATTTCTAGTCACCAACAGAATTCCTTCCCTTTCTATCATCCAGTATGCGACAGCTCTTATCTCCTGGGCCGTAATATGTCAAATACTTCTACATAATTAAAGCCACACTGATTGACTGGCTAAGAATATCACAGGGATAAGTTTCTTTTTAAAGCTGCCTTATCTCTAATCAAGACTTGTCTTCTAGTAACACAAGATTTTGTGCCTAAAGGACATCATATATATACACACACATATATATATATAAAAATAACACTCCTTTCTCTACCATAACCCAGCAATAACAAGAAAATATCATTATACTCTGATTTCCCTTTGTAGTGATAAATCAGAGACTATGACGGATGGCAAGAGGCACTTACTGAGGTAGGCAAAATGTACATTTTCGTTAAGTATTGAAACTATAATTTATATTCCTCCCTTGATATAAACCTTTATTGCACTACCAAACAGAACCTTTCCATATTTCATTGGTTCATTCATCTCTGAGATTTGTTATTATGGTGGGGTTTATTTAGGAATGAAAATAAAAATATGTAGAGGTCAAAAATACATGAACAAATTGGTGACAAAGCTTATGTCTTGTCAGGTTATTTTATATTTTAATGTACTGTTAACAGTTCATTCTTTTTAAATGCAAATCTGTTAAGGGTAAATTTAAATATCAAGGCAAGCAATTCTGGTAGCATGGCAACAACATGCTATGCTGCATAGTAAGAATTTGGAACCGAGGCAAGTCTTTGCTTCTTTCCGATACTGGATCAGTTTATAGGAGTAGAAATATTTGTGTTCTTTGTGTAACTACCTTTATGACTATTCCTACATTAGTAGTTGTAGTGGTCTTTGAAACTCAAGGCAGCACAGCAACCCTGTGAAACCTGGTAGCAGTCAGGATGGCCACTCTTAACAGACAGAAAAGCTACAGATTAGAAGAAAATGTTAAAAGGTGGGGAAAAAAAAGGATATGCTTAGTAACAGTGTTTAATACAAGATTTAATTCCCAGGAGAGAGATTTGGTGTGGATTTGAAGAGTATAGCAGCTCTGAAGCAATCTTGCTTCTGAACAAGAAAAAAGCAATCCCATCTCCATGCACTCTCCCTGATGTGTTGAAAAGGCATCTCTCTTGGCTTTTGAAGTATGAATTTTGAGGCCTATTTTAAGATTTGACTAAACCAAAAGGGTGCACTTGCCCTTGTACTGAAATCAGATTTTTGTGGTAGCTGATATCAGTGATTCTAGAGAGTAACAAAAATTGCTTGATGTCATTTCACTCTTGGTGATAGGGAAAAAAAAATAAATTAAAATCCTGTGTCATTCCAGAACAAAATCTGGTCTATGCAACACTCATTCTCTTCAGTTGCTCCAATTGCTTCAGTAACCAGGCACTCAGGAATGTATTAGCATTTTGCTGGGGCAGGAAAAGGCAATGTTAACTACCACTTCTGAGACTCGCCAGAAAGACAGGCTAACCAGTAAAGTACAGTAGACGATCTTCTGATATTGAAAGGCAGAGCGGATGACAGAAAGTCCACCCAAGTACATTTGTTTCTGTCTAGTGAGTGAAGGCAGTAAATATGTGGAGGGCTGTGTGAGAATCTTACTTACTTTATTATTCCTTCTCTCACATAAAGATCAGCTATTTCACTGAACCTGAACACTGAATGCCAAATGCTCCTTCTGGCAGGTTCTTAGAATAGGTGCTTAGAATAGATAGATGCTGTCCTTGTGGAACTTGGGCTTCTCACTCTGTGTTATAACTTGTAGAGAGAGGGAAAAAAATGCTGCTTAGAAATACTTGTCTAAATGTTTTTGCAATAATTGAGGTGAAACAAAAGACATAGAGCCTCAATTTTTTGTTCCTTGGTAGTTATTTATCCTGGTTTAATGCAGACAACACACTGATGACTTCATAGTCTTGTGTTTCATACAATTTGAGGCAGGTATCAGCTTGATTTTGTAATTGCAGCTAATGTTTCACCCAGGTTTCCTACTTCTACCTAAACATTCACTCTCCTGCAGCCTACGCTTCAAAAATTCCTGTCAATTCCTCTTCCTCCTCAGGGGATTTTCATATACAGATACCACTATCACCACCAACAATACAGATGTTGTCTTGTTTCCCCTCCTCCTTCTCTCCTTCCTTCCTCCCATGTTCTCTTGCTTTCTAATATGCTAATTTTATTTCTCTAATCAGTTTATAACTCCGAAAGTAAGTAATCACTTACAGGTCTACAAGTCTCTCCCTTATGTAGAAGATGAACTTTCTCCAAGTTTTATTACCATAACCACTTTAAAAGTGCCTGCCCTGTCACAAATGCTTTGTGACAGCAAGAGTTGGTTCCACCTGGGTTTTGATGCACTTTGTGTTCTCCTTAGTGTGAAATGCTGTAAGGACTTAATCTCCCCTGTGTTTAAGGATTTCTGGGTGCTACAGTGTCACTTTGCATGAGGCCAGTGGTCTTTTGCATGGCAGGATGCCCAAGGAGTCCCTTCCAGAGGCCCTGAAGAGATCTGTCCATGTGATTCTCCCAAAGATAGGCAAAGCATGTTTGTGGAGAACTGAGGTGATGTTGTCACTGTTCTCTGTTGCTAGTCTGTAGTGCAACTAAGGTTTAATGTTAGAACCCCAAGGCATGCAAAGTCTCCTACATTTATTCCTCCACTTCCTTCTTCAGCAGCTTATCCAGAGGAGCAGACCACACAGTGATCCCAGGGGATCATTCTAATGCCATTCCTAAAACCTCAACTGAATGAAGCCCTTCCTATGGACTCAGGCACTTAACACAGTGAAATGGTATGATGAAAGCGAGAATATGTGGAGAATATGAATTCTCCATCTGTGTTTATCTGCTAAAATATGAATTTTCTGTTCAATTTTTACTGGAATTACTATCTCACTAAATCCCCCGGAGAACCCTGCAGTGTCATCCTAAAATAATCACTTGGCTATCACTCACAACAAATCCAAAGCAGAACAACTGAAAAGCAGAACAACTGGAAAGCAGAGATGACTCTTCTATAGTCACTGCAAGAAAAATACCTTGCTGGAGAAAATGAAAATGAACCCAAAAAGCTCTATGTTGCCGTGTTAGAGAACATCACTTGGCATTCTGGACTACAGTGGTTAAGCATCTAGATCTGCACACCCACCAGAACAGTGTCACCACTCGTGGGTAGTGTTACAAAACTATTATCTCAGGTTGTTAGCTGTTTGTTTGTTTAAGAAGATGTTGCTATACTCGTGACAGTAAGAAGTAACTTGCCTGCTATGACCACATTACGAAATCTTAGCTAAATCTAACCACTGTATTCAGGTGAAAGTATTTCACTAAAATGTTCCAGGATTAGATCCTCTGAACCCTTAAGACACAAAGGTAGATGATGTATAAAAGAAAAACTTGCAAGGTCAGGCTTCTGAATTTTTTAGGAATAAAACCAGCAGATTTCACTCTTTGAAAATTATCGGGATTATGGTACACTTGACTTGAGGAATTTCTGCAAAGGTTGTAGCTGACAAGTGTATCTGTGAGGGGGATCTCTCAGAAAGTAAAAGGTAAGACAGAAGTCTGGAAATAATGCTAGCTGATGACATGCTCACAAATATTCCTAACATCAATGTACAAAACAAAGTTCAAAAACTACTTCGTTCAATTAATAGAATGGAAATATTCAACCTGCCTTTTAAGTAATAAAACAATAATAAGTTTTTCTTATGTGGCTGAATCTTCCCTACTAAGTCTGTAACTAGAAGGGCTATTTTCTGAAGGAAAATTCATCTTAATAGTTCAAAACAGACAACTATCCCAAGATACTCCTCCCTGCAGCTCTCACTGGTAGGCCAGGTCGGTATCAGCAGATCTCTGCACTGCAGAAGTACTGCTATTTGAAAATCCTTATCTAGACTCCAAACCTCACTCTGGTTATAACTGACATATTCTCCATTCCAAGACTTTTTGTATACCTTTTTGCCAACTTTCCTTTCCTCTTCATTTACTTCTATTCCAAAAGAAAATAATCCCTTCATCCACGAGTATACTTCAGAGTATGCATCTCCAGCAGTATTTCATGCAACCATATCATCTGAGAACAATGACACTTCCTCCTTGTCATCCCCACCTACAGGGCTTCTAGTTCTCCCTTTTTTCTCAGGTGGAAGTACCTATTAATCCCAGAGTTTTCCGTACCAGTCTCTGCTCAGCTCTAACTTACTCCTCTTGAAGTGCAAGTCACCTTCCTCTGCTGCAGCAGGTGATTGAAGACAGTAGGTACTGCAACAAAAAAAGGAAAGCAATGTCACGTACCCAAACGACGGTGCATTTACCTACCAGCATCAGAAACACACAGTTCATTCTACATGTGTTTTTACCAGTTGTACAAGACCTTTCTTCTGGAAAATAGCATCATTAGCCAAGATGAGACTTAAGTTCAGACAAAACTGAGAATTGGAATGAAAGCCCCCTTCTCATGGATGCCATGGTAAAGCCTAAGTGCTGCATGTTCATGTCCTGTAGGCAGCACCATCCTAAAGCACTGAACACTTCAAGAAACACGTGGTGCTTTCTTGAGCTGTTTTTCACACAGCTCTCAAGACAAAATGGGTCCTCAGGAAAAAAAAAAAAATCTTACATTTTAACACTCTCTCCAGTAGACTAAAAGCATTTGGAAGTATCCGAAGTACTTATAATGGGCATTTGACTCAGCGATTGCCTGTTTTGTGGAGTGTCTAAAAACTAGTGAATTCTGATTCTGCTTTCAGCTCCTCCTCTTAACTTGCGAAGCTCATGTGACTGCATCAGTGCTTTATTTTCTCCAGCTATAAGAACTACCGCTATGTCTCTTGCAGTAATGTTGCAAGGCTTTAATTGCCTCACAGGAGTGCCAAAAGATACTACATAGAAAGGTTCTTGCTTGCAAGAAGTATGTTTTGTTTCTAGCTACATTAAAATAAAAATATTTCAAGAAAATATTTCTTCCCTTATAGTAAGGTATTACTCTGTACTAATAGTAACTTACTATTATACAGGTAATAGAGGCCAATGTATCATACTGATATTATACTCTATCATTGCTGAGATGCATGGATTAACCCTAGAATGGAAGCTCTAGTTCTTTCTAAAAAAATTCTGACTTCTAGAAACATGTCTGCTTCTTGTATCATGTACGGATAGGCACAAACATACAACTGTTCATAAGATCATAGAACAATTCAGGTTGGAAAGAATGTCAGAGGTCTCTTGTCCAACATCCTGCTCAAACCAAGGTCATCACTGAAGCCTGCTCAGGTTGCTCAGGGCATTATCCAGTCAGGTCTTAAAAATCTCCAAGGATGTAGATCACACAACCTCTCTGGACTACCTGTTCCCACGTATGATTGTCCTTGTGGGGCAAAAGATTTTGTTTATATCCAGTCTGGACCTCTTGCTTCAACGTCTACCTATTGTTTCTCATTTTCTGCCACATACCACTGTGATAAGCTTGGCTTCATTTCCCTGAGGACCTCCTTGTAAGTACTGGAAGGCTGCCGTTAGGTCCCCCCAAAGCCTCCCCTTTTGTAGGCTGAGCAAGCCCCAATCCCTCCTCACAGAGCCTGGCTTCCAACTCCAAACACTTTGGTGGCCTCTGCAGAGCTCCAGTTCATTAATACCTTCCTTGTACCAGAGGGGACCAAAACTGGACACAGTATTATAGATGCGGTCTACTAAATGACGAGTAGGGGGGAATAATTTATTCCCTTGATCCACTGGCTGCATTCTTGTTCATACAGACCTGGATGCTCTTGGCTATCTTTGTTGACAGGGTACACGGCTGGTGCCTGTGCAGCTTGCTGTCCACCAGGACCTCGGGGCCTTCTTGGCAGGGCTGCTACACAGTCTCTATCCTTGCCATGGCTTAAAGCATGAAAGCATTGCCTTGCTTATTTAAACACAGATTACAAGGGAAATGGATACAGAAAGTCTGTAGAAGCACCTAAAACTTGATGGGTTCAAAGGCTACAACCAAGATCTTGTTCTGGACAAAACCAGGATCTTCCATATTTCTCTCTGTGAGCCGATAGCCTGGAACACATCACTTCCTGCTAGATTTCTCTACCTTCAGCACCAGAAGAGGTTTAAACCATGGTATTTTCACAAATTATTTCCTAGCAAATGTTCTTAACAGAACAGCTGGAGAGATGGTAAAATTATGCCTCTTGAAGTGGTTCCTCGTGTTTACAGCCTTAAGCAAAGGTCACTTTTTAAAGACCTAGCTCTTGTTTAAATTCATGTCCAGCCTCCAACCTAAACTGGCATTAACCAAGCAACTGTACAAAAAATGCTTTTCAAGATTCTTCCTTAGAATTATAAGACTTTGACCAAAAGAGCTGACCAGCTATGGCCTTTTCAAGAACACTTTTCCTTTACGATCAGAGGATCAAGGGACGCAATAATGCAGCTGCTGATTAGAGGCAACACTGCATTTTTAAAAATAGCTTTAGATATTTCCAAGTGCAGATAAGGGCTAAACTATCACAGAATTTAGGTTTAGGAAGCCTGACAACGAAGGTTTACAAGGACAAGTCTGCAGCCTGAAATCCGATGAGCCCAAAGTGGAGTAAGGACAGCGGCTCCCCCTTTAGTAGTTTAGTACCTATAGAACAACATATGGAAAGAAAAGCTCTTTCATCCTTGTCTGTCCCATATGGAGGAGAATCTGGACTATACAGTGACAAATTGCAGTCTTATGCTTTAACTTCCGTCTTACGCTTTTCAACATACAGGTAACGAGCACATACTGTATTTTTACTTAACTGGCAATAAAGAATCACACTAAAATTCCTCCCTTTTACTATTACTTTACATGGATTACACACAACCACATAAAACTACAATAGCAATTGTTTCTGTTTTTCAGTTCTGGTTAAGTAATGAGGGATTCTTGGTAACAGGCATAATACATGAAATACCTTTACTGCAAATGGATTTCTCAGCCCCTTCTGGGAGATCATAGGGTGGCCTTGACCAGGTAACACAACTGAAAGACTACTTGCATTTTTTTACCCAAACTGGTCACAGTAATTTAAGACTTCTCTTAAACATCACTGCAATGCACGTTATCGCTGTACTATGAATGTTGTATGATCTTTTGTCTTTATTTAAATTTCTTTTCTTGTACGCCCTCACTAGCGTGCTACAACCACCAAAACGACATTGAGGATGCAAAGTACGTAAATCTGAAAGCGCAGACTGCTAGTTGAGGCAAAATAAGCCAGCCTTTGCCTTTCCAAGACGCAGCTCCAAACGCAGCATTCCCTTCCTCTCCCCCACCCCCATGCCTTTTGTTATGGCAATACAAACCCCACCACCTATTCAAAAAAATGCTCAAAAAGGGGAAAACAGGCCGCGCTATAATGTCTCATGCTGTTTATCCCAACAAAAATCAAGTATTCTTCATTGAGCGGCTTTTTCCTTCCAGACCTCACGATGAAGGGAAGGGGAAAAGAGTGGATGAAGAGCTCTGATCCATTAGCTACACCGGAGGCATGAAATCAGAAACAAATACAAACTCCTAGCGGTGCTGCATTACATGCGGGCTCCTCTCGCATTTCTTTTGACTCTGTGAAGACAAACAAGGCTCTCGAGCCTCCCGCCCTCCCACAGAACACAGGCATTATGCCTCCGCTGCGCTGCCCAAAGCGGAGGCTGAGGCACAGCCGGGGTGCGGCGGTCGGGACGGCGGGCTGAGCCCCAGGGCTCGCAGCCCTCCCCGGAGGTGGAAGCGAGCCGGCAGCGCTGTCCCCAACAGCAGCCGGCTCTGGGTGGACGCTGCCGGCTCCTCCGCGGCTGACAGGAGGCGGTGGCTGCGCGGATCCTCCGCCGCCGCCTCCTCGTCACCGCGGTTCGGTGCCAGCGGGGGACATGTGGGGCTCCCTGTGCCGGAGCCCCCCGCCGCCGCCACACCGGCGGCGACGCCATGCCGCAGGGGCTCCCCGTCACCCCAGCCGCTTGCGGGCAGCTGCGCTGCCAGGGGATGGGGATGGGGATGAGGCGGGGGCAGCTACTCGCGGGGCGGGCAGCCCTCAGCCCCCATTTCGAGGGGAGCAACGTCCGCGCTCGGGCGGGGCGGGGGTGGCCGCGGCGTCCCCCCAGCGCCTGCTCCCCTGAGGGGATCCGCGGGGATGCTGCCGACCCACCCCCGGCGGAGCCGCCGCTCCCCGCGACGACACCGGCCGCCGGTCCCCCGTCCCGCGACCCCCGCTCCTTACCCCTGCTGGCAGCGGCGGGGCCGATCCCCACCCGTGAGGCGCCGCGGCGGGGACGCGGGGGCAGCTGCAGCCGCTCTTTTGTGTGCCTGCCTCAGCGCCACACACCGAGGCGGCGGGTGGGCCCGGGAAGCTGCGTGCGAGAATAGCGCCGGCCGCCCGGGAACCTGCATGGCGCACAGCCCGGCCGCCGCGGCGCCTCAGGGGGGGCCGGGCCGGCGGGGCGGCCCGCAGTCTCCCGCCTCCCCTCAGCATCGCCTCAGCCCTCCCGCCCTCCCCGGCCCGCCGCCCGCCCCGCTCGGTTGCCCGCGGCCCTGCCTGCCAGCCTCCGTGCCCCGCAGCGCGGGCGTCGCTCTCCGCTGACAGGGTCGTGCTCGGCCGGCTCCCAGCCAGGTTGGAAGAGGTAATGGCAGAACTCCTCGCGCTGCCTCACGCAGGGCCGGTGCGGTGGTGCCGTGTGTGTACGTGTGGCCGTGGGCTCCCCCCCTTCCCCCCCCCCCCGCCTCCTGCTCAAGCCGTAACCATCAGTGGGAGTTGTGATGAGTTGCACTTGGACTTTGGGGTGACAGTACGCCCCCGAGTTTCTCACAAAATGTCACAAAAAGTGGGTGGCTTGGTGATAGGGACTCACCTGTCAAATGTGCTCTTCCACAGACACTGAAAGGCGGGAGGCCCAGCTCTGCGCCAGCGTGCCCATGGAGGAGTTTGCCCAGATCTGGACACTGAGGAGAGCCGACGTCAGGGTACGTCACTGTAGTGACTCCAGACTGCAGGATCGCAGAATTATAGAATGGTTTAGGTTGGAAGGGACCTTAAAGATCATCTAGTTCCAACCCCCCTGTGCTGGGCAGGACACCTCCCACCAGACCAGGTCACTCAAAGCCCCATCCAGCCTGGCCTTGAACACCTCCAGGGATGGGGCAACCACAGTTCCTCTGGGCAACCTGTGCCAGTGTCTCACCACCCTCACAGTAAAGAATTTCTTCCTCATATCTAATCCAAATCCACCTTCTTTCAGTTTAAACCTATTACCCCTCGTCCTATTGCTACACTCCCTGATAAAGAGCCCCTCCCAGGCTGGAGCAGCCCTTCAGTCGGGCTATCCTTCAGGAGCCCTCCAGCAGCAGCAGTAGGCAGGTATGTTTGTTGGAGGCCTCCAGTCCCGCTGTGACGTGTGGCAAGGCCATCCTGCACTGGCGGTCTGTACACCTGGGGACCCTGCTTCGGTGGTGGGCCATAGCATATGTTGTTTTCTGTGAGTCTTCCATACCATTTTTCTGTCAAGCTCATTCCTGAATGTTAGCTATGTAATCTTGCTGGTTGATGACCTCAGGTTTCTTTCTTGCTTGAGGTGCTCCAGTGCAACAAAAATCAAATCAAACACCAAAAGTTTGAACATTACAGCAGGAGGCAGCACTGGACTTAGTCACATTCCATCATACAGACAGATTTATGAGATCAAATCATTATTTTTATGCCCTTCTGCAGATAAAACATGAAACCCCCCATAATGATTAAAAATGGAGGATGTGATGTGTAATATTTAAAAGCTCACTGAAGTGGGTTTCTCTAAAAACACTTCTAACAGTGAATAATAAAACATAGTTGGTTCTTCAGGCCTTTTATTACAAACTACTAGATCTTTCTACTGCAGCTAGGTGATGGTGATCACTTTGTATCCTTTGTAAACGAACATACATGAGATCAAGCACTCAGGCCAATTTTAACAGGACTTGCTCTTAAGTATGCAAATTTGAGATTCGTAGCTATTTGTGAGTGTAAAAAGTAATCTTTCTCATGATAGCAAAAGTGAAAAGCTGTCCTAATATAATTATATTGCATTCCAGTCAGCTAGATATCAGTGCGCACTATAATTGCTGTGTGTACAACTTGGTGTGCTTTTGTTTGCTGTGGGGTAGCTATACCAGCTGCTTAGCACCAAGTCAAATTTCATGTACATGCAAAGTACATGCAAAGTACAACATTTTATTCTTGTTTATTGTTTAGTTGTTAAGATTCACTAACTACAGAATAGCCATTTGCTACTAAGAGGCTATTTTCTATCATGGTTTTCTATGGTGGCTTTTCTCATCTGTCCCTCACTATATCCTAATTACTTGACTGGTTTTGGTTCTCTTTTGAAGATAATGAGAACTCAAACATGACATAAACCGTAATGCATGTATGTTTTACATGGAACTACAAGAAGTTATATAATCTGTAGATGGGTTGTTTAAACATTTGGCATTCTCAAAATTGCTAACTTGATGAAATAGCCTCATGTATATGAGGAAGTTTTCACTTTTCTCAATCAATATACCAAAAGCAGTATTCCAGGCTAGATAGGGCAGGTATGTGTTTTCTTTTTGAAGTTACTGCAACTGCAAGTATTGTACTACAACTGACTTCTCAAAGACTGCAGGGGTCCCAAAGGGAGTGGGATATAGATTTAACTTCTTACATTTAAGTTCCTAACAAACATTCACCCTCCACCTCATTTTGGAGAGACAGATGGTTATAGAAAATTACATACCAGAATGGAAGGTAAAAATAAGGTGCATAAAATCAGTCCAATAACACATTTCTCTGCTACTCTTCAATTTCTGGAAATAATCTTTTCCATATAAGCCAGCCAAAGACGCAGAAGTAGGATGTTGCCCCCATTTAATGCTAACAGTGCATCATCACATATGCATTCAGAGTACCCGCAGTTACTAGTTACTACAGAATTTTTTTTTTAAATCATGGTTTAAACCTATCTTTATAACTGAAAAATGCAATATTAAAAATCAGTAGAAATCTTTATTGAAGATCTATTTTATAGAAGATTTTAGTACCTATTCACTGTTTTTATGTTAAGAAAGTCTAACAGTTAAAAGATCACTTTAGATTACACCTAGAAAAGTCATGAAGTGCTTCAAAATGTATCATTACTTTAAAATGCTTGAGAGAACTCTTTCACTTGTGAATCTGTGCTATAAACTTTGCAGTTAACAATGTTGTTTAACAATATGCAAGACAGAGCAAATGAACATGAAAACTAGATAGATGACATAATTTATAGATACTTAAGGATTATACCATCCCAGGAGGCAAACTTCCCTCCTTCACAATAAGATAAATTTACATTTCATAACATGTTCTGGCTGCTTTGAAAATGCTTATCAAAGGTGAAAGATTTTGCATTTCTGAGGAGGTGAGGTCTTACATTTTAAAATGTCAGCATTGTGCCAATTAATTTATACATTGTTGTTAGTTTCCATTTCCATATTAATCTTATATGATTCAATGTCCCAAGTTTAAACTGTCGGTTACCTTTCTGTATCTAGTGCCACCCAGCACCCTTATAGGAAGCACCAGGGCTACCATTTTAGGGATTTCTTCATTTTCCCAGTTTAATAATTTGGCCAAGATGACACTGCCTTGGTAAAAGAATCAAGCGTTTATTGAAAAATTTAACTTTTTCTCTTAATTAAGGGTTCTTGAGTCCAACAAACCCAAGTCAGATCACTACAGGAAGAATTTCTTGCAAGGAGAGAATCAAATGAAGCACCAAAGAAATAATTCAGAGCACCTACTGTAAGTACCTCAAGTAGATATTTTGAATATCTCCATGTTTCTTGGTCTTTCTACAAGATTTCCTTGGTCACAGCATCTTCCATTCATCTATCTTAGCAATAAAGACCTAATCGAAGGACTGTCTTTAAGAATAAACAGCAATGCTTCTGATGTGCATTAAGAAAGTAAGCTCTAGTATCAGCATTAAACACAGAAGTATTATCCACCCAGGAAGTGGTCTGCAGAAGCAAGTGCCATCTTCAGTTCCTCTTGTAATTCATTCACAGCTTTCTAAATTTTCAGGCTGTGTTAACTGTATTAAAGCACTGTAGCTGTGACATCATGATAGAATACATTCTTCCAAAACTTGTGATAAATTGGATAAATATGGTAATAATGAAAGCAATTGAATTCAGAATGAAATACCCAGTGTTGTTTGTTGGTTTGTTTTTTTTTTTAATTCAGGTGAATTAATTGCAGTGTAAGCATGATGGGAACAGACTTTTTGCAGATTTGTAAAACTGTAAGGTTAGCTTTTAAAAGGCATGTAGTTAGTTCTTTTCTCAGCTTTTGAGTTTGATTCTAGGTTCGTCTCATCATACAGAATGGGATTCATTCTGCAGCCTGTTCTCCTCGTCCCACTTAGGAGAGACTTGAGGGTTGCATAGAGGAAGTCAAAAAAGATATTTTGCATAATTTAATTATGAGCCCTTTAGCTGCCTGAATAATGTTGATGGAGTCCATAAAAATGTGTCTTGTCTGCCTTAGGCAGCATAAAATGGGAACATGCTCGAGCTCAGAGGAGAAAAAAGGCACATGGAGAGACTGGAACAGGGAACTTGCATGTGACAAATGACCCAAGCATGACAAAATTTACTGACAAAATAATAACACTTCATCTTCTGAAAAGCTTGATCTTATCAGAAAAGAAGGATTCACCATACTTTTTGGAAAAACTACCCCAAATACCCATAGTCAAAGCCTAGTTGCCTTCCGAGCTGATCAGGCACCAGTTAATTTGAATCAGTGTTGTTTTTTCCAGAAGTTGTATACTGGTGTAGTAGGGGTATATCATTAAGTGTCCCTCCACCGGAAGAAACAAATCAGAGTTCTCTGTTGCTCCAGTTTCCATCCCTGAATTTCCACTGTTTTTCTTGATGTTATACCCATTTTATAACCATGGCAGTGACAAAGGGTAAGCTCACATGTCTAACACCCCCCCACCCAAACGCTTAGAAAGTCAGAACAAAGGATGACTTTTGAAGGCTCTCGTTTAAGGTGAAGGATTAGAATATTTGTTACAAGTATGGGGATTGATCCTATTCCCACTGAAGTCTATGGGAGTTAGGCTTATGAACAGGAAACTTCTCTCAATGCATCTTAGCTGTCTTCACATTCTTTAGCTGTCCAGCTCTCTTGGCTATCCCTTTCAAGTCCAGAGCTCCAGAGGTGGAAACTCTCATATCTTGTAGTGCATACCCAGACAAGTAAGGGAGTCTGATCCCACCAAATGGTAAGAGTTTGTAATAAGCATACCCCAGTTTTGGGTATTAGCTAATTTTACAGATCTAAGCTCCTTTTTTGTTGTTGTTGGTGGTGGTTTTTTTGCTAATATCTTGACTTCCACCTTAGAAGGAGTCAGATGAAATGTATAAACTGTGAATGAGATAACAGCATGACCTAGCTATGATGAACAAAATACATCAGCTGACTTAGTGCTAGGCAGCTCCACTGCAGTCAGTCAGGAAAATTGCTGGTTACTAGCTAAAAGCATTACAAGCTTCTTTCTGCTAATAAGATGGGAAGTACAATGAGGCAAGTGGAGTAAGTATTGTTTACTCAAAATCTCCATTACCTAGTACTATATCAAGCTACTGCTCTGAGTGTATTGCTAGATGTCATACACAAAATACCATCTCCTTCAGACAAGGACAAAGAAATGGGAGTATGAACCTAAGGAGGCCTGCTCTGTTTTCTGTTGCACCAAACTAAGGGTATTAGGTTCAAAGATGTCTGTTCAATTATCTTGACATGTAACCAGCAAGGCTTCTAGTCTTGGCATTCCTGGGCTAGTTCTGCAGAAAAGATGCCTCCCCGTCTTTGAAAGACTAGAAAGACAAAAGCAGCTTTGCTAATAGAATGTCTCCTAGAATAGCAGAATCATATTTCAGGAATATATCAAATCATCCTGCTTCTCCATCAGGAGCCTTAGGATTTCTAAATTCAAACAATTTAGATCACAAACTACCATCTAAACAGTGATTTGATGAAATGCAAGAACCCTGCAGAAGACTTATTTTTCTTAAAATATGACAGAAGGAGTACTTATTTTGAGTACAAAACTATCTCGTTTTAAAAAATTGCACGGTGTTGCAGAGGTTTTTTTAGAAGTAAAATTCATGAGGAAGCAACAATGTCTTTAAAGACCAAAGTCTTTAAATCTCAGGTCAACATTATACTTGCATTTTGTTGTGGCAAACATGACACAGAATACAAATAATTCCATTTCCATTAAGTAAAAATTCTCCTAGACTAAAATGAACTTACTTTATATCAAGCTGAACCTATTAACTGAATATGCAGAGATGTAGGAAAATATAACTTCAGACTGTGGTTTAGCTAGGAAAAAAAATTACTTTTATGGATTAAGAAGACTAGAGAGAGAAACAGCAAGTCTTCAATTTCTATAGCCGATGTGTCAAAACAAACCTATAAAAGAAAGTAGCAGGACAAACACTGCTTGCTTAACATACACCATTAAAGCCAAGTCTGTCCATGAATAAGTCAACAAACTGTGACTGCAGTCTATCAGAAACATCAGTATGCGGGCATGCTCTCTGATGTTAAAGACAGTGTACATAACCAAGACTTATGCAGCTTGTGTTTCCACTGATTTTTTAAGTGCTTTTGCATAGGAAAACAATATTTATAAAGTGAACGAAAAGATGAATCGCTATTTGTTCAGGTCTCTCCGAGATACCTCCCTATGGATAAAGCTTGGAAAAAAAAAATTCAATACCTGAAAAAACAAAAATGTGACAAGTATGTTACAGTCTGAAATACATTTCAGCTATTCTTCTCTTGTTGCCTGCATATCCATAGAGTTCCTAAAACAACTAAATGATGATTTATGCATGGTAACTTCCTTGGCAGTAATTGTTATGCCAAGGAAAACTTATTTACTGGTTGCAGACACTCATACAATAACATAAGGATTTTTTTATTGCATGAACCAATCAATCAGCATGAAGCACAGATGGTGCATGGTGAAAACAGAAAAATACAATGTTCCTTTTTCCTTTATTTCTAAAGGGAATATCTAAGCTATATTGTTGTCACTGAGAAGTGGGTCTCTGCTCTGAAATGTAGAACAAAATAATGTGGGATGACCTAGAAACTGTACAGTTTCTGTGGTTACAGAGGTAAAACCATGCTGCAAACATAAGGCAACAGAACATAAATTACTGTTTGTAACTTGGCTGATGTATTTGTCTTTAGAATCACAAAGAATTCAAGAAATGTCAACATACTAATTCTGAAAATCAGATCAACAACAACAATAAAAACAAAATTACCCTAAAACTGTAGCATTATTTCAGTACTCAAAAGCTGTACTTAATACACAGGAACTACAGTGAACTTGTAAAGGCTGAATACCACATCAATATTCCCAGCACCAGCTCAGTAACTTCACAACTAATCTATTGTTTTATTTATGAATATTACAGCTCAAGCTTGCTCAAGTTCCACAAGGACTCCGTGGCAATCTTTAGGGTGAAGAAAAATCACAGGTTTGCCATGTGCACCTATTTTTGGCTCTTCACTCAATATTCTTATCTTTTTTTTCTTCAGTTCTGTCATAGCAGCTTTTATGTCATCAACCTTATAAAAGAAAAATACAGTTCACACATATTAACATATTACACGGTATTATGCAGATTCTACATTTAGGAGCAATAATATAATTCCTTACTAAAATGTTATTTCTAAATTCTAATAGAATTCTGGAAATAAATTATAAAACAGTTTTAAAACATGTAGTCTTAGAAATAAAAATCTTACAGAAGTTTGCATTTGTTATTTGAAGATTTTATAAAACGTTGTTTTAATAGATAGTGCTGTATTTAAGAAATTGCTAAACAAAAATCACTCCCACACAAAGCCCATTGATTTTTTTATGTTGTTACTTTATAAGTACTCCATAAATAATCTAAACTCTGCATTACTATTACTAAGAAGATCACATTGCTTTCAAACTATCAATAACTAAAGAAGAATGCCTCCCTGTCTAATTGATGACAGAACACTGAGTCATTAGATGCTGATGAAGAGGGAGGGCAATGGGCAAAAGGTAAAAGGAAAGTCCCTTTTAGATTTACATATCCTCCTCCTGAGTAGGTTAAGCTTCACAAAGTTTCCTAAGAAAAACCTTGAATTATCAGAAATATACCCAGAATATGACCTGGTTTTCCCATTGAACTTAATTACAATAATATCCTTTAACGTAATATTTCAGTATAGTTTCCTGCAAAAATACATGATTAACAAAAACATATCTACACTGTATAATGTGATCTTAATTCTGATGTCATGTCATCAGATGAAATTTGAATTTTCCCAAACCTTAAATGCATTAATTCTTTGAAATTATAAGATTAGCACTCAGTTTATCAAATCTAATAGTCAATAATCAATAAAGACCTAGAATTAAAATAATAGCATTGCTGTTTTTCAAGACTGAGGTGTCTGGACATAATTTGGTAAATAAACTTGCATGATGCCATTGTAGGGAAGAAGGAAATACCTAGCTTTAATTCAGAGGAACAGACATCAGTTAATTCCTACTCATTCGCAGCAGTTTTGTTCATGAAAATTCTGAACTCACTGCAGTTCTTCCTACACGACTACCAGTCTGCTAAAAAAAAAAAAAAGAAATGTCTGTCAAGTTTTATCTTAAATAAAACAGCACACGTAATGTGTGCCATAGCCCCCTCCAGGTTGTTTCCCCAAGCAGAAAAGCTACTGCAGCTGCTGCTCCTGTCCTGCAGAGATGGCCAGAAGAGGAACCGTGTCTGGGCTCAGCTGGAATGAATTACTGCGTCCCCAAGGAAGCAATGAGAGTGAACAGTGGAAAGCCTGTGGGTGCATCCGTGGTAGGCGAGTATCAGGCTCAGATTTCTCTCTTATTTGACCAAGTGTCCAGCATGCTTTTCATTGCATGTATTAAATTCAATTATAGCTGGTCAGGAATAATTTAATTTGTTCTTAAAATGCTTATTTTGTCTGAAACAAATTCCCTATCAAAACATCTGTCTAAAATTTTCCTTTGAATAATAAGAGATAAGGAAGAAATTAAAAGCATTTTGAGAAACTTGTTGGGCTTTTCAGTACAGAAAGAATTTTTGCAATTATGCTTTTTGCAATAAAATTGTTCACAGAAAGATACTTCTACAAAATATTTTTAAAATTTCAAGTGAACAATCATTTGACAGTGAAGTTCTTTTACAGTTTTTCTCAAAACTATTTTTGCGCAACTTCAGAAGATGACCTATCTTTGAAATTGTAAGATTTTCCATTCTGAGGAGATTGGAAAATTGGAGGAGGGACATTAGTATCTTTTTTATTGACTATGGTAGTGACCAAATCTGTCTTCAGTCCCACTTAAACAGCAGGTCAACAATGGATCGCTTTTGTTCTCCATGTAAATTAGTCTATAATCTTCCATTTGTGGAGACAAACATGAAAGACTTAGGACAATCTTTTTTTTTTTTTTGCTTGGAGAACCTATTAGTGAGTTACAAGACTTCATTGAGGAAAATCTGGCTGCGAGTAGCACTAGCTCACCTGATTAATGGAAATTAACTGCTAAATGATGATTCCTGGCTTGCTTGACCTACTGTACACAGTTAAAAATTTTCTTTTTTAACACAACACTTCTATGTTGTCCAACGTGGTATAATTAGCATGTCCCATTCTTCTCAATTTTCATAATTAACAGTATGACTTCCCTTGGCAAACATTTTTGGTTTATCTGCAACAAGATCATCTCTCGTACAAAATGGAGATCTACATGGAACAATTTCAGCTGGTAACAAATGTTTCTTGAAATGTTTTAAAAGGGAGGACATATACTTGAAACCCTTGGGAGCTCTGAGCTCTTTATGCTGAGAAATGCCTACAACTTCTTTCTCTTGTACCTATAAATAAGAACCACTGTTTTTACAGAGGGTTGGAGGGTTTTTTCAGTCCTACTGCAAATCAGTTCTTTCTTCTGTGCCCCCTGTTTCTTAAATTGAGCTGAGGTCTTTCACATTTCTATAGCAGAACTGCCTAGGAATACAATTTAGGGCCAATTTAAAAGAATCAATTTTCTTATTCGTGAACATCTGCAAATAGGCAAACTTAATGTAAGAAAAATTGCAATGTCTGTGTGTATGCAAAAGTTCGCAATTCTTAAAGAAACCATGCAACTGCAAGCACAGGTCTTTATGTTGTATTCTGAAAACAATTTTTACTCACATCAGTAATCCCATTATTTTTTATTATTACACTTTGCATGAAATAATAGAGTTTGCGAGACTCAGATCTGTAAAAATATTAAAAACATAGACCACAGGCTGCAACATGAAATATTGCATCAAACATCTACACTAAAACATGAGTATACTAAATAAGGGAAGTACTTTACCCCGCACGTTTACATCTTGTGTACTTCCAGACCAACCTCTCTTTGATGGACAAGGAAGAACAGGACAGAATAAACTCTGAAGACATTACTGCTGTTTGGTGAGTACAACTGACAATCTTTTTTGACTTTTTTATACAATTATCAACTAAATATCAAACAGGAAGAAACTTCTGAAAATCTAAACTATGCCTTAGCTTAAACTTACAACTTCATCTTTTTCCAGTGTATGTCCTTTCTATGTCAGGAGGTTGACACCTGTCAAACACACTTCACAAGCCCCTGGGCTTGTCCACCTTCCACACTGGATACTTAACCCTCCACTGCCCAATTTAATCTTTATAGCATAAAAGAGATAAAAATCATTGCATAGCTCATGAAGTTGAACTGTGATTTCCAAAATCAAATGGAAATGCAATTTTAAATCAAAATCAAAGAAAAAAGGCAATTTTAAGACTTCTCATGCAATATATATTCTCACAAATACGTCAGCCTTATTTGTTCTCGACACAGGTCAAACCTCTGAAAACATTATGCACACTTTAATATCTCAATTTTATATGATATATTGCGTTAAAGTACCTCAATGCAGATATGATGCATTCCTCCAGTCTTGTTTTTTTGCAGAAAGCTTGCAATGGGACTTTTCTCTCCTAAAGGATGTAGCAGTTCCAGCTTGGTATTTCCCAGCTCCACAAAAACAGTGTAGACACCATGTTCAGGAAGAGCAACAGTCTCGCTCACCTGTGCTCCTAATACATCTTTATATAAGGACTGAGCTTTCTCCAAATCAGGTACTGCAATTGCTACATGATTAAGTCGGCCCAGTTTCCACAAACAGCTTGGAATGTTTTGAGAGAAGGAATTTGATGATGATAGAGTTCGTATAGTGGGAGCTGAAGTCTGCAATCTGGTAAGAAGCCCTGAAAAAAGTGAATAGCACTGATATAATGCTTCTGAGAAAGGATCAATATCTGCTCTTTCCCCTTTTAATGAGGCCTTTATAACTCATATGTCATAAGCACACCAGCGTGCAAAGCTGAAGGTAGACTGAGACCAAGGAAAGAATTAATTCTGTAGTTGTAAGAGCTCAATGAAAATTTTTTTCAGAGACTATGTAATTATTCAGAGGTATATATAAAAAAAAAAATCCAAACACTAATTTTGTGTGCTTACATATGCCTGTTAGAAAGAGGAACACCTAGCCAACTGTAACAGTCAACTGTATAATATACTTAAAAGTGACTTCAGAATTTTTCAGAGCTCCTTACAAAATAGAGAAAGAAATGAGGGTATGTCCATACCTCTAGAAATTATGACAATAAACAAGAAAACCAAAACAAAACCTTGGACAGAACTGATACTGTCCAAAAGATAAAAGCTCTCAGCTGTCAGAACTAACTCCATCAAGGAAAGAAATGTCACGTTGCATCTGAGGCTTAAGGAATCCTAAAATCTTCTGAGTTTGATTTCTTATTTTGTCTTTCTCCAATGATGAAGTCATTTGCCCTTCTTACTTTTCACATGCCATACAGGTCTTATACTTAGTTTCACTGATCTGTTTCAAGATGCTTGCAAATATTTCAGTTATAAGTACTGTGAACAACATCATCTCCAACTGACCAATAACAATTTAGAAGGTTATCTTTAAAAGGTCAAAATCATAGCAGATTTTTTTAATGCAACTAGTGCCACTGACTTCAGTGACTTACAAAAGAAAAGGAATATAATTTGTCTCCTCATAAATAAAAAGGTAACTATAAAAAAATATTGGATGACCATATGACACAATGATAAGGGCTAACGTAGACAAAAGATGGAGAAGTCATGGAGAAACTGTCAGGAAAAACGGCTTAGATATCTACAGAGCTCTTCACTGACTGTTCTCACAAGGCAGTACTGAACTTTGCACTATCTGTGTCAAATTGCTATGTTGCTCACAAATAGTTCCAGGGTTGCTTGGGTTTTGTGGTGTTTTTTTTTTTTTAAAGTACTGAAAAAAGATATAAAATGAGGATACTTCCAAATGAATTACATTAAAAATGAATCTGTCAGAGTACTAGAATCTGTAGAGGTTGGGGGCGGGGGAAAAATTGTGATCATACCAGTTGTTTCTAGCATCAGAATTAGAATTAGATGAAAGGATATATTCATAAAAGCCACATTTTAATTTCATGCAAGTTTGCTTTAGGCCATGTCAGAGTTCCCAATGCCTCAAGGCCAAGCTAGAGGCATCTTAGCATTTTGGAAGTCTTTGAGGCATTCTTAGTTTTAAATTCACAAATGTGCTATTTTGCTAAGAGATTGTGGCAAGGATGCACTGAGATTCTGTATGCTTTGCAATACGCTGAGGATAGCCTGGCTTGCGTTTTTTCAGACTCTTTGTACTCCACAGCGTTAGTAGTAGCTGTAATTAATCAGCTGGCTTCACTGTATGAAACTGAGAACTACCATTTCCCAGGAATTCAAGACTCTACATCTATCCGTTAATTTTTCTTCACAAAGACAACTGATGCAGTCCTTAAAACTAAGCCTTTCTGAGCATTATGCTGGGATGGAAGAAGAAGAGTTTGTGTGTATTTGAGACTTAGAATTACAATGTGCAATGTATATATACTTCCAAAGACTTAGCGTCACAAAAGTAAGTCTATTCAGAATCATTTGATAATACTAAATCTACATCCTACACTCATGATTTCCAGAAACTTGTCTAGCTCTGCAAGTAACTGCCCTGCACTATTTCTTGCCAGCCTTTCACACAGTACATCCTGTCATCTCCTTCATCCCAGCCAGAAGTTCTGGACAATTCTTTTTCACCAGTTACCTTTAGGCTATCATATTGGCATAGTAGAGCAACTCAATATTTCCAAGTACTTTTCAACTTTCTACACATTAAAAAAAAATCCCCTAGCAACTTCTCACAGAAGAAAAAGTCTTGTTTTTCAAATGTCAATGCTGAAACTATTTTGTAGATAGACTTGCCATCTAAATGCAGCTGTGTCAGGGGTGAACAAAGCAATTGCCTGAGGAAGCAATACTATGCAATGGTTTATAATGTACAAAAATAAGAAATATGTACTATCTAGTTGGCATTAGAGGTATGGATAATTAACTAGAGTTTGACCAGATCACCAGAGTAAATAATGCATTAAAAAATTAAAAAAAAACCAAACCAAACCAAACAGCCACCATACAGTCTTTTCTGTCTGCCTTCTGTCCTTCCACGACTTCTACCTAAATAGCTCTGTTTCCTACAGAGGTCCTTTCGTAAGACCTGGTTCAATTCTTGCTGAAGCAAGAGATACTTTTCCACTTAGAGGGGGTCAGTATTCACCCAAATTATTTTGAAAGATAAGGACCACTTACTATATCATTTGTTATGTTTCCTAGAGCCTTTTATTGTTTCATTCCTTCTTCTAAGCATTACAAAACCACAGTTCAGTAGAAATGCTACTAATGTAGATTTTTCAAGCAGTCCTTACTGATGGAAAAGGCTAGGATTTTTCCCATTCGTTTTGACATCTCCCACCTATAATTCTCATTGTACTTGACATGGGGCATATGACTACATGGTTATTATAATTTAATTTCTACTTTGTCTGTTTTCAAGTAAATTGACAGCAAGTAGAGACACAGACTGTTACTCAGCTATTACTGAAGCAATAGCAAAAAGAATAGAAAATACTATTGCTGTTGGGTTCTGCACAAGAAATATTTGGTTTTTGTGGTGTTTCCTGGAAAGATAATAGATTGAAAAAGTGAAGTAAATTCCTAGAATTCTTGTAAAGTCAAAGATACTTAAATGCCCACTCATACGACAATATTATTCATGCATCTTTTCATTTCCTCCTCTCACTTAATGGATTGGGTGGTAGAAGTCTATATATAATTTTTCCTATGAGTATGTAGGGACAGAGGACTCTTCAGCAAGTTTGGGTTTGTTTTTTTTTACTTTATTCTATGAAGTCTTGTGAATTTATCCTACTCTATTCATATGCATATGGCACTTTAATTTTAAACCCATAATTACCGGTATGAATTGACTGAGATTAAACAAAAAGCATTTGTGTTTTTCTTGCATTATATAGATTAGTAACTATATAGATTACTTAAAATTCTAATCTTCTAATCCAATAATCAAAAGATGACCCTGCAGTGAAAAAGAAAGCTTTTCAGCACACTTCAGACTGAAACCCCATCACTTTCACGTTTCAGGAAAGAAACAGTTATATTTATGCATACATCACAAAACTAGTCCTATTAACTGCTGTGCCTAAATTCTTCAATCCCAAAAGCATTTCTCTACTGATTTACACAATTATTCACGTAATTCTTAACTTTCTCCAATGTTAAAAAAATGTACTTTCTCTGCTTCTTTTGAAGCCAGTGGACACTGTGACTAAAGCATCTATCCGAGTATCTGTCCTGCTTGAAAAACTTGCATATGCTGACCACATTCACACATGCAGATGCCTCTCCTGGTATAGGACATTTGCCCCTACTGTTTTTTTTAAGACCTGATTTTTCAAACGCTGACAACAAAATCTGAATTTTTCTAGATATTTTGTCCTTTGGAGAAGATTCACCTGACCCTGGTCTCATGTATGATTGCTCGCTTCCTAGCCCCAGTGATACTGTGGAATGTATGTCACCACCTTCAGCTTCATTTGAAGAATATTTTTAAATTGATCTATTTGGGTTTTATTCTGTTAATGGTTGACAGATCTACTAGTGTTATGCACATGAGAGTTTAAAGATGTACAGTTGTACCAACTGAAGCTTACATTCTATAAAAGAGAAGATTATGAACTTAAAGTAACAAGTCTGAAGTACCCCATAAAAGGAGGTCCTCATCTTTCAAATGTTTATTCATGGACTTGGTGCTCCTTCTGTGGGGCAGTGTTCATTGACTTGCATGGCTAAGGAATCAAACCAAGCCAAATCCAGCTGAATTTAGCCCTGTTTTCTATGGGGAGGTTGTACAAGTGTGGGCCACAGTGAGAAGTGTGGGCACTGCTCTACTGTCACCCATCTCAGGTTGAGGGCAGCTCTCAAGCATGAAGTGGCTGCTGTCGCCGTTGTGAGTGTGACACACAGGGGCTGTGCATTAGCTCTCTGGACCAGATGGAGTGTCGAGGTGGCACTGACATCTCGGAAACTCTGACAGCTGACAGGGTTTAGGTCACCCCTGGTGCTGCTCTGCTCTGTGCCGGGGGGTGGCTTGTGGGAATCACGTGGCCTCCAGAGTTCCTAGAAACCAAGTCACACTTTGCTGCAGTTCTGGTTTCTTCCATCAAAGTGCAATTACACAGAGGTGTTTTCATCCCCCCATCCCACTGATCGATCCCTGACAGCACCCAGTCTCTCATTCACTGTTCTGCAGGCCATGGCCACCAAATGAGACAGCGTGGTTTAGGTATGGGGAGTTTAACCTGCCTTACTTACTATTAAGAGAGTGAACAGTCCAAATAATTATAATGAAAGGAAAATGATTTTGCATTTGACCTCCAAGTTGTACCTTAAAAAGACAAGCTCCTCCTTGCGCCATAAGTATTAAGTTTGCTGCGAAAGTTTATTCTCAGCCGGTTAGCGTCAGTTGTTAATATACTGCCGCCTGGGTCAGAACCCCTTGTTTTCATTCGTAACCGCGGTTCTGTGTTGCCGTGGTCCGTAAGGCTCACGGAGAGCCCGGGCCCGCTCCCGCACCCCGCGGCCGGAGGGGCGGCGCGCTCCCGCCCCGCGCCCGCCGCCCCTTCAGGCCGCGGGGCCGCCCTCCGCCGGGGGCACCCGGGCCCGCCGCCACCCCGGGCCGAGTCCCACGCCGCCCGCCCGCTCCGCCCCGCCTGGCCCCCCGTTACCGGCCGCCGCGCGCCCCAGGGAGGCCGCCATCTCGCCGCCCCGCCGCTCGCTCCCAGCCTGGCCGCAGGCAGGCGGGGCCTGGCGGCGGGGGAGCGGCCGCCCTCCGCCGTCACCGCCGCAGCGGCCGCCGCCCCCGGCCGCCCGAGCCGGGAGCCTTTCGTCGCGGTGATAGCCCGCGGCTGCGTTAGCAGGGCCGGCGCCAGCGGGGGCGTCCCGGTGGGAGGCACCGGCAGCGGCTGTGTCGCGCTGAGGGGCCGGTGAGCCTTCGCTGGGGCGGGCGGGCGCTGCGGCCCGGTGCCCGTCCCGGGAGGAGGTGGCTCCCCCGGGCAGGGGCGGGCGCTGCGGCCGCCGCCAGCCGGGAGCTGGGAGCTGCGGGAGGCGGCGGTGCAGCTGGCTGCTGCCGGGCGCTGCCGTGTGTGAGAAAGGGAGCGTGCAGGAGGCCGGCTGTAGCCAGGTTGGGCTGTGGGGAGAGCCCTCCAGTAAAGCGTCGGGCAGAAGAGGGTGGGGACAGCGAGCGGGCTGTCTGCTGGGGCTGTGCCCCTGCTGTGTCAGGGGCATTGGATGTGGCACCTCGCTGTGATACATTCCAAATACATAAACAGCCCGTGCCATTTCAAATCTGATAATACCTGAAATAAAGTGCAGATCAAAGTTGGTGGGCAAAAGGGTATTTAAAAGTCCCAAGAGGGACTGGACAGGCTGGATCGATGGGCCGAGGCCAATGGCACGAGGTTCAACAAGGCCAAGTGCCAGGTCCTGCACTTGGGTCACAACAACCCCATGAACGCTACAGGTTTGGGGAAGAGTGGCTGGAGAGCTGCCCAGCCAAATACGAGCCAGCGTGTGCCCAGGTGGCCAAGAAGGCCAACAGCATCCTGGCCTGTATCAGGAACAGTGTGGCCAGCAGGACTAGGGCAGTGATTGTACGCCTGTACTTGGCACTGGTGAGGCCCCACCTTGAGTACTATGTCCAGTTTTGCGCCCCTCACCACAAAAAAAAGACATTGAGGTGCTGCAGCGGGTCCAGAGAAGGGCAACGGAGCTGCTGAGGGGTCTGGAGCACAAGTCTCATGAGCAGCGGCTGAGGGAGCTGGGGGTGTTGATCCTGGAGAAGACGAGGCTGAGGGGAGACTTTATCACTCTCTACAACTCCCTGAAAGGAGGGCGTAGTGGTGGGGGTCAGTCTCATCTCGCAAGCAACAAGTGGTAGGACAAGAGGAAACAGCCTCAAGTTGCACCAGGGGAGGTTTAGGATGGATATTAGGAAAAATTTCTTCACTGAAAGGGTTGTCAAGCATTGGAAGAGGCTGCCCAGGGCAGTGGTGGAGTCGCCATCCCTGGAAGGATTGAAAAGCCGGGCAGACGTGGTGCTGAGGGACATGGGGTAGTGGTGGTTTTTGTCAGAGTTAGGTTGATGGTTGGACTTGATGATCTTAAAGGTCCCTTCCAACCTAGACAATTCTATGATTCTATGATTCTAATATATGCCACTTTCTGCTTCCCACCTGGGTTGTAAGGTGCCAGCTGTGTCGATGATGTTGGAGAAGCGAGGTACAGGCCATACCCGTGCCTCTGCTGCAGGCCCTGCTCCATGCAATGGGGCTTGGTGGTCCAGAGCGCCAAGGAGGACACGCAGAAGCTGCATGGCGGGGCTTTCTTGTCTGTGTGCTGAAACCACTTATTTTTTTAGTAGGAAAGAAACACGAAAGCAGTAAAGGAACAGCAGAGGCCATGGCAGTTGTGAGGCTGGTCACGGTTTGGACGCAGGCCAGGAAGGGCAGTGGGCAGGGCGGGTGCAGCCGGGGCGGTTTTAGGGACAGATCGCCTCTGGGGGTGGTCTGTGGGTGTAGTGTTTAATTTGACTGTGTAATAAAATTTAAGGAAACGATGTGATGTAAGGTAACAGAGCAGCTGACCGCTGGGCCGCGGTGGCCGTCGGGGTTGACGTGCAGGTGCCTGCCCCGTTAGCTGGGGGCCTGGAGGCGCTGGGTACCGTCGTGCATTTTGCTGGCAGAATCGGCTGGAACTGCGCGGTTCCAAAATAGCTCTTGTATCTAGGTCAGAGAGACAAAACTGCGGAGTAAGATGTCTGCAGCTTTTACTATATTTAGAGCATTTTTTTTCCGTGCTGATGAACACCCCGCTCTAGAGCAGTACCACGCTCATCCCGGGGGAGGAAGCGGCAGCCAGCCCCGCCAATGGTGGCTGCCATCCCCTGCCCGGCGGCAGAGCCCCGGGCTGGGCGGCAGGCGGCGCGGGGTGGAACCCTCATGCGCGGAACCTGGGTGGTGGCGGCGGCGGGAGGCGCCCGGACCGCTGAGCCCGAGCACCGGGGGGCGGTGCCGCGTGGCTCCACGCGCGGCGGGCGGCGGGAAGATGGCGGCGGTGAAGGGGCTGGAGACGGGCCTGAGAGTGGCCGGTGCCGCCGCGGCGCGGCCGGAGCGATTCCTGAGGTACGGCGGGCGGCGGGGAACGCGGGGTTCTGTTTGTACCGGCTGTGTGGGAGCATTGGTAGCTCTAGAGGAAAAACTGGAGGAGACTACCCAAATGTAAAAGCTGAGGAGTAGGGCAGCGGAGGAAGGCAGTTACCTTTTTGAAACCCAGGGCTTGTATCTTGGATGTTTGAGGTATTTAGTGCTGTGCTATTTACTTCCCCAAAACGTCTGGAGTACTTAAATATGCTCAATATATAAATTTGCAACTATTTATGTTTAAATATGTAACTATAGAAGGGTGGAATATTCTGCTCAGCTACTACTTCACGCACAAAGTGTAATGAAGCGGAAAGGCTTAATAATTACAATGTCTTTATTTCTAGGAACGCTTAATGTGTAGAAAGTTAAGCAACAGCAGTAACTGTTGAAAAGTGCTATTCTGTAGAACCAAAATACCTAAGCAGGTATATGATTATACCGTGTGATTAACTTAATGGCAGGCGTAAAATGAATGAAAGCTAAAAAATGCAAAGTAAAGTAAATTCTGCAAAATAGAAAAGAAATAATTAACTGTTGTGCTTTTTAAAGCTCCTAATTTTTTTTTTCTGCTCTTAGTGTGCAAGATGGACTTGCTGCTGACTTCAGAGCGTTAACAAAGACTCTCTATGATTTAAATAAAGCTCTGGGGAGTAATATAGTTCATGGGGGTCCTCTAAAAGAGCTGGTGATAGAAAACTTTGATGAAGAACAGATTTGGCAACAACTAGAGCTCCAGAACAATGCAGTTCTCAATTTCTTCAAGAAATCCATTGCAAGAGATGTTGAGGATGAAGATCTTTGCCTTCTCTCAGACCACGAAGAGGATGACTCTGATGCAGAGACCAACAGCGAGAAGGAATTGGAAGACAACATAATGGAAGCAGAAACTGAACAGAAGAATGTTTATACAAAAGATAAAACTAAAGTTAAAGAAAAGCAAAGTAAAGCCAGAGAAAGCATAAAGCAGAAATACAGTGATGAGGATTCTGATATTGACTTTGATATTGAAGCACTGGAGCAACAAACTAAAACAGCCAAGGAAACCACATTGAAAAAAATGGGAAGAAAATCCATAGTGGATGACAAGTTTTTCAAGCTGGCTGAGATGGAAGCTTTTTTAGACCATGCAGAGAAAGAAAACAGGGAGGAGGAGGAAGAAGATATTAATTATTTTGAAGACATCATCTCAGATGATGAGGAAGAAGAGTCTGAAGAAGCTAAAGTCAAAGTAAGAATATCAGTAAATCAGTTTTCTGGTCTCTCTTTCCCTTTAAGTCAAGATCTGATACCTGTTAGAGTGACTATAAATTGTTGAACTCTGAGTAGAAACTACCAAGTTAAATTTGATTAGGTGATGAATGATTACTTCTGAAGCTTTAATAATTAACATGAATATCTGATAACAAAATGTCCTACTGTAGGAGAACATACTCTTCTGCTATTCCAGTCTCTCTTTAGATGGGTCTTCAGTTTTTGCATGAATAAAGCAAGAGATGGTATGTCATAAGAAATAAGCGACCTTGCAGAATAGGTGACCCAGCAAATGAAAAAGATGTATCACTCAGTATTGACATCTAGCAATTACAGATCACTGAGGTGACTGATGCAGAGCAAAGGGCTTTTGGCAACTTCTTTTTCCAGGGACATGGTTTGTAACTCTGATTTAACTTAAGTCGCTGAGTACTTGTTTCAGAAATAAACCTTTTGTTATTTAATAGTACCAGAGATTCACACTATCAAGGAAGAACTGTGCCCAGGGTATGAACAAACCTGGAATGTACGTATTCCAATGAGAAATCAGCAAAATCTACTGCTCTTTGACTTCTGTATATTTAGAGGTCAGAAATTGATTCAAGTGGTAGAATATTTTAAATACTTGTAAAAGAGATTAGTTTTACTAGGGTGCCGTAACACAGGTTAGTGCTTCAGTAAACTGAATTACTGTTATACAAGTAGTGCTATTCCCCAGGTGCTAAAGACTTTTAAGAGGCAGGATACCCTTAGACTTCTGTCAGTCTGTTTTGATTTGCTTTTTTGGTTTGTTTTTTATTTGTGGTGGTTTTTTCCCCTTTCCCCTTCTTAGCCAATTAAAAGTTCTAGAGACTTGACATACAAAGATTTCTTTGATCCAGTTGATGACGACGATTTAGTAGCTAATGATGTTGAAGATGATCAGAAAGAGGAAGCAGACAGTGCTATTGAAGAGGAGAATGAGGAAAGCATGTCTGAGTAAGTATATGCATTATTTGCAGTTAAAATGTCCTTGTAATTTTACACTGGAGTAGCAAATAAAGTGTGAATTCCAGGCTCACTTTGGTCATAGTTTTCCATTCTCTGTTATCTGTATGTTCATGGTTTGCATAGTCACCTTATTTAAAAAGTAGTTTATTTACTTCAGCGTTTGGAAGTTTTTTTTTTAATATATAGAAGTTTCCCTAGTGTCCCCTGCCTTTAGGTTTCAATGAAAGCCTATTGTATTTCTTAACTGTGGGTTAGTTGTAACATGCAAACATTTAATGGCTGAAATACCTTAATGTAAAAAATTATAGAGGATTTTCAACTTTTATTTTCTATTACATTTTAATGTTACAGGGTTGAGGATATGAATGAATTGATGATGGAGGATACGAGAAGTAAAGAAGCCTCTAAAAAAGTTACTTTCAGTTTGCCAGATGACAGTGAAACAGAAGATATTACTGATATGCAATTAGAGAAGGGCATTGATCCCAGTGAAATAAAGTCTTCTTTTGAGAAGAGACAGGAAAAGGTAATTGTTTTTTTGTTTGTTTTGCTAATACTTCAAAACAGTGGCCTTTTTGTTGTTTGTTTTTTTTTTTTAAATGCTTGTGGTCAGAGTTTGGCAAATGTGAGGAGGCTATTTACATATTAAGAAAAAAAAGTGGCTTATCTACATCAGATATATATGCAGTCATATATTCGCTCATCTTTAAGTGAGGAGGAGTTAGAATTACTTGAAATAACTATTCATTTCTTGTGCTGACTTTAATTGTGAGTTCTATGTTTTGAACTTCTTAGGAAATTGTGTTTTTCAGATGAGCAAAAAAATTAAAAGTTTAGAAGAACAGTTGTTAGAGGAGAAACCTTGGCAGCTTAAAGGAGAAGTGACTGGACAAAAACGACCTGAAAACAGCCTTTTGGAGGAAACAGTACTTTTTGACCATGCTGTTCGAATGGGTAAGCAGTGAGAGAGGGTTTTCCTGAAAGCGTGTTGCATACCATAGTGGGTTTTCTTCCCTTTCACCTTGCTAAAACCACCTGTGACTCAAGAGCAGGGTAACAAAACACTAAGTTAAACTTATTGTTGCGTTTTTGAGGTTGTGCATTTTCATGTTGGAAACTATAATATTTTTTGTTCATTTTTAACTTAATTGAAAGTTCATTAATTCGGTGGCAGATTTAGTCATTTACAAGCCTTATGTAATACTACTCTTTTCAAGATAGAGGAAAACATTATTTACTCACCTTGTCTTTAATTACAACATTTTTGTTAAGGCCTTCTTTTTCTGTTTTTTATTCTTCATAGAACAAAAAGTATTTATTGCTGGAGAAACATTTATCTTAAAATTCTTCTCTTTCTCCTCTCAGCACCTGTGATCACAGAAGAAACGACTTTCCAGCTTGAAGATATCATTAAACAGAGAATATTGGATGAGGTTAATACTATCTTAACTTATTCCTCCTTATTTTGTTCATAGACTTCATTCACAGGGCACATTCCAAGGATGAGTTTGAAGCTTTTAAAATGTTAGGTGTAGAGTTATCCTAATTAATTTCTGCAACTGGTTGTTTTATTCTTTTGCCTTGATGAATGTGTCTTTAGATTTCTAAGGAACTCTGTTTTTACATGCCTGTTATGTGCCAGGTTTTGGTGTCCTTCAAAAAAAAAAAAGAGTGTTTGCAGGTTGAACTATAAGGAGTTTATTTGGAGTATAATGCCAGTCTGTAAATTTTGTCTGTGACCATAACTGTAGCGCTCTGAGCATTCTGGATACTAACCAAAACTCAATTGTTTACTTACTTTTCTTAAAAACTGCTGATAAAAAATTTGTATCCTGCAACTCGTTGAGGCTTATTGTTGAATAAAAAAAAAATGCTACATATGAGGGATAATATTTAAATTCTTAAGAAAATTACACATTTGTTATTTGTTGTACATTTTTTCCCCAATCCACTAAAAATAAGCACACAAGCTAGAGTTGTAAGTCTTTTATTACTTTTTTTTCAAATGAAAGTGTGAAACTTAATGAATTCCTGGGAAGCCACATGCATAAACTAGTTAACGTGTCAGATAAGTAATATGGAAAATATTCTAAATATGCTAAATAGCACCTGATATTTGACTGTAGTTGCATTTGGTCATTAATTTATGACTTTCTCAGGCATGGGATGATGTTGTACCAAAAGAAAAACCAAAAGAAGAGGCTTTTGAATACAAGAAGCGTATCACTTTGGATCATGAAAAGAGTAAACTGAGCCTCGCTGAGATCTATGAGCAAGAATACATGAAACTTCACCAGGTAACCTAAGCGATGTCTTTCCTTTTGGTTTGAAGTTCACATCACATAATCTTACAAGTTCATTTGCACACTGCTAATTCTGCTTTCAGTGTTGTGTCAAGTACTTCCATCTGAAGTATTGAAGTACTTGGCTCTGAATTGCATATTGTGCTGTTATTAGTCTTACTAAAGTAAAATAGCTTTATGAATGGTGGTGCAGTAACATTGTCTTACTACTGTAGCAAAAGACTGAAGAGGAAGAAAATCCCGAACACAAAGAAATTCAGGAAATGATGGATTCACTCTTCCTGAAGTTGGATGCGCTTTGTAACTTCCACTTCACACCCAAACCAGTGAGTACTTGTTTCATAAAGTTGTGGGTTGGTTTTTTCCCCCCACTCTTTGAAACTGGATACTTTAAAATACATTTGGGAAATGGAAAGTAAAGTAAACATTGAGTTTTATTGAGCTTGTTCTTAATTCATATTAAATGCACTATAACTGCCTCTGAACAAAACCAAATATTTGGCGTGTTCAGTTAGCTGTAAGCTGCTGTGAGATGGTGTGCTCAGTCATGAATATGTTTCCTTATTTTTAGCCTGTGCCAGAAGTGAAAATAGTTTCGAACCTTCCAGCTATAAGTATGGAAGAAGTAGCACCAGTGGCCGTTAGTGATGCTGCTCTCTTAGCACCAGAGGAGATCAAGGTAAATATAAATAAAAACCATGTAAGGATCCATATTGTTGATAGAAGGGTGTACTGGCGGCCAGATCAATGGGCGAATTCTGACCCCTCCTACACTGGGTTCCTCACCTTGCGGACCTTCTTCCCTACCATTTTAGTATTGCTGGTTGTTGGGTTGGTTTTTTTTAGGGGGGTGGATGGTTGGGTTGGGTTTGTTTGTGGGTTTTTTTGATAACTGGAAGGAGGGGAAAGTTTAATTTTATTTGGCTACACTAGGACATAATACTATGCTTTGATTTTGTTCTTGACTATTATGTGATGGTAATTATTTTCACAACATATGTATGGGAGGGGAAAGCTAAATGACAGTAGGGAAGAGCAAGTAGCATGTCTTTGATCAATTGTACAAATCTTGCTTCCGAGCTTTTGCCAGTTTTTGGCATTTGCCTTACTGCGGCATAGCCCTGAGCTGGGTCAACACTTTAAAGGATGGAAACTCTAAGACAGATTTGAGTACTGTGAAGTGAGCCTTTTCTTTTGCACACTTATGGATCTAGAAATCTTGTCCTCTTCAGGAAAAGAACAAAGCTGGTGATATTAAAACAGATGCAGAAAAGACTCCCACAGACAAAAAGCGAGAACGAAGAAAGAAAAAGCTTCGTAAACGTATGAAGTTAAGAGAAAAGGAGAAACGTCAAAAGCTTCTTGAAAAGATGAAACCAGAACAAGCCACAAAACTTAGCAAAAAAGCTGCTGCAGCAAAATTAAAAAAGCTTACAAAAGAAGGCAAAGCATCTCTGCTCAAGGTAAGGCACTCTTAAGTAGCAGTGTATAACTTGGAGCTTCCCAGCCAAAGAATATTGAAATCTGAAGGGTAGATAGTATTTAGCTAGAGAGAGGAAAGGGAACTTTATCACAAGCAATTACAAAGTGTAGGGTTTGTTTCCCTCCCGTCCCTCTTGGTACATCTACTAATCTTTCTCCATCCCCTCAAAAATTCTTGCACACAAGTGGTGTATCTTATTTATGTCTGAGCAAATATAAAAGGTACATGCAGCTGCTGGAAAAAAGAGGTAGGAAGACCTGGAAAGGACAGATGCATGCACCTTTTTTTTTTCTTTTTTTTTTTTTTATTTTTCTCCCCCTTTCTCCCTCTTACTTTCCCCTATGTTCTTTTGAACTCCAATTTTGAAAGGACTCTTCTAATCCATGCTTGTAACTGTGTTACACAAAGTAGCGTTGAATGTCTTTCTAGTCCTGATTTTGCTGATTATGGTGATGGCATGATGTCAGTATAGAGGCCTGAAAAAATAGAGCTCTGGTTGCACTTTGCAGTGATCTCCTTGTTCAAAATGCATGTTTGTGTAGATGTTACTGCTTCCAGTATGAATAAATCATACTAAATGGTTGTTGGAACCTTTAGAAGCTTACTCAGAGTATGAAATATATTTGAGTTTTTAAGCAACTTAACCTTTACATATGGAAAAATATGAAAAACTGTATGATACAATTACTTTATATCAAAGTGTATCCACAAAGCAGAAACGATTGTTTGCATTAGGTACTACTATTTTATTTATTTCAGAGTTCACAAGGTGGTGTTCCTGCAAATACTAAGCCTTATGCTCTTATCTCCTGCATTTGAACCGTCCTGCTTGATTAAATGGGACTACTTGCATGCATAATGGGAGGATGAGGGTTTTATTTAGTTCTTTCTAAGCTTTCGTAACTTAAGGTATTTCAAAACAGAATACTCCTGTTTAACTACTACTTATCGTGGAGCCCTCTTTCTAATCTCATCAGGTTGATTTTGTTTTGTGTGCTATAAAACAGTAAACTTGTGTACCACCTGTGATGCCTTATAGATTACATTTTAACAGTCTCTGAAATGTTGAGGTATTAGAAAAAATAGGAAGAGTAACTTGATTCCTTCTAAAACGTTTGTACTTATCTGTTAAAAGGAGAGCAGAACACAAAATACAGCGATGTAGTTGCAGCTCATGATATGCAAGGAGCTATTCTTGATGCCTATTCTTACTGGCCATGCTAATTGCTAATTAGAAAGGGAACATGCTCTTTATTTCTTCAGATAGCAGCAGTGACATAAGAATGCAGTGAAAAATATCCTTTGAAAATCAGTTATCAGTTTTGTTCTTTTAAGTCAAATACCGTTATATGTGAGTTAACTAGTAAGTAGTATAATGGTACTGTTCGTACGTTTCATTGGTTGTAACGAATATTTTGTCCATGGACAGGATGAAGGGAAAGACAAGGCCTTGAAGTCGTCCCAGGCCTTCTTTTCTCAACTACAAGACCAAGTAAAAATGGAAATCAAAGATGCCAACAAATTAAAGAAGAAACAGAAGAAGCAGAAAACACTCTCTGTTCATAAACTGAAATTGTAATTTACCTTTTTATAGATGTTGCATCTTGTATATATTAAAATGTTTCTACATGAATGCTGAATTTTAGTAGCTTTTATTCTGTGTTGGTCTTCAAAGTATTCTGTGAACTTCTAAGGAGCTGTTAAATTCGGAGAGGGCAAGATATTTAAAATAAAAGGGTCCCCGTGGGTGGGTTGGTGTTAGGCTCGGCGCTTTGCTCCCTAGGCCTGCGCGCCGCCATCGGCGGTGCATTGCTCTGGCCTGGCGGCGGGGCGGGGCTCGGCCCCACGCGCAGCTTCAGGGAGCGATGCGCGGCGTCGGCGCCGGTGCGTGTGGCCGGGCGGGCGGCGGGATGGAGGGATCGGGCGGGCGGGCAGGCTGCTCCGGTCCGCCGGGCAGGGGCGGGTTCGGCGGCCTCAGGCGCCGCCATCCGCGTCGGGAACGCGCAGAGCCGCCCGCAGCTCCTGCGGCGTGCTGAGCTGGGCGGCCCGCCCGCCACAGGCCCGAGAGAGCGCGGCCGCCACTCGGGGTTCCAGGGCGCCACAGCAGCAGTGCACCAGTGCTTGGCACACGCCTGCACGCTCGATGTGCTCTGTAAAGTGGCACTAAATACATATATATATGCCTATAAATAGCAAAAAAGACTATGACAAAGATTAGAAGACTTGACTGTACTCTTACTTTGAATTTTATCTCCAGTTTTCATTTACATCAGCAAGTGAACATAACATGTAAATAGTCAAAGTGTATAGTAATAATGCCATTTTTTTAAGCCATTCCCATGCAACCGGCCGTGGTGCTCAGCAGCAGTCATCGTGTGGGTGCTTGCCTGCCTCAGGAGAGGGTAGAGGGACAATTGCATTGTAGCAGTTAAGGATTGCTTGACTTTTACGCTTTTAGGGCTTTATTTTTTCTTCTCCCCTGTTCATCTTGGTTGCGTTTGGTACCTTAGAAGATCTTGCATTCAATATCTTTCTTTTTTTTTTCTTGAAGGCATGGCAGAGGATTACAGATGGAAAATGCAAAGCCAAGAAAAGTCTTTTCTTTTTTCTTCTCAAGTATTACAGAATAAGGAAATAATGGCCTGAATGAAGTTGCCTGTGCCATGTAAATGCTTTGAAGTTTTGTAATGGCAGAAGCTAGGTCTTCAGATATTAAAAGATCACGAATAAGTTTGTCACTCAGTAGAAATAAGAAAAAAAAAGGAACAACAAAAAAAGCAGAAGGTAAAGAAACACCATCTATACCTACAGCATCCTCCTCTATTATTTCTTTTTTTAACAATGTTCCCCCTGCCAAAATTACATGTCCCATGTGTGGGCAAATGGTGCCAAGAAACAGAATAAACGAGCACATGGATGAAACATGTTGCAGAAACCATGGTGAGATTGGCGTCATTGATTCAACACTCAACTCTTTTAGGAATGTGAGTCCCCCAGCTGCAAACGTGAGCAATAATTCCAGCTCATATTTTTCAAAAAAACTCTTAAATCTAGAAACAAGTCCTTCCAAAACCAATTTATTGAAAACAGAAGGGAGTGCAGCACTACAGATTAGTCCTTATTTTAGCAATAATAGTTCAGTCTGTAGTGTTAAAAATGAACCACAGACTCAAACAGTTAAAGTAGTCTCTTTGGGAAGCTTGTCATCTAAACTGTCCAGAAGACGTAGTAGCCAGGGAGGAAAACAGATTGTGTATAAAGAGATAGACGCTTCACCTCCAGCTGTTCACAATACGTGCAAAAGTGCTGCAGCACAGGATAACGATGATGAGATTTATGCTGGGCATAGTTCTCAGAAAGAAAATCAGCTCACTCAGAGAGAGAGCAAGGAACAAAATTTTTCAAAGGAGGAACCTGAATTTCAAGAAGAAACAAACAAATGTAATAGAGAAGACCTTGTGGATATTCAGGTATCATTACCAGCTGATAACATTAACGTCAAAAGGTTACCAGTTGCTACAAGGAGCACCAAACCAGAAAGTAGGTCTGAGGGTGTGATACGTAATCCTGATAAATTTGAAACACATCTAACCATTTGTACTTCAGCAGAGCTGGCCAGGAATTTGGAAGTTGGGGCTCAGCCTCACACTCAGGTTATTCCTTCTTCCAAGACAGAAGTGAACTGTGTTACACAAAATTGCCTTGGCGAAGATGATGTACAGGTACTTCCCGTGGAAGTTCATGAAGACTTTGAGGATGAGATTAATCATACTTTGTCAGAAACTGTGGAAAAGGTGGAATTTCAAAATTCCACTGGGGACATTTTAGACAAAATAAATGAGGTTATCTCTGTGCCCGGCTCTCCTGGTCACCCCTATTACCTCCAGAATTTTTTAGTGGTGCTGAGAGCAGTCCTGGAGAACAAAGATGATGTCAGACTCTTTGATGAGCAAGATATGAATATTATAACCAAGTTCTGCAAATTATCAGGTATCTTTTTTTTTTTTTAATATATTTTCACATTGCCTCTTGTAGAGAGAACTGTTACATAGTTTTATGTGAAGGGTGCTATACCAATGGGTAATTTAACTTGATAAATTCCTTAAGGGAGGAAGCTCCATTCTCTCAGGAGATGCATCCCTCAGTGGCTTCCTGCAGGTAAACCTTCCTAATGATGCTTTAATGGAAAATAATGATAAATAGTGGAGACTCATAAGAAATAAGGAAAGAATGATTATGTGTTTTTTTTTTTTAATACTTTTTTTACTGTTTTAATGCTATTTTTTAGAATCTTAATTCAACTTGCTGCTGCAATTAAACACGTTTCCAAGGAAGGAAGCTTGTAGCGCAGAAAAAGAGTATCAGTTAACACCAAGCTTTAGATGATTAATATGTATGGGGATTCTACAAATTGGGGTTATGAGAAGGCCTGTGCAGGATATGTAGACCTTGAAAAGAAATACTTCTGAAGTGGCGTTTGTGAGCTTTGATTCAGTATATATACAGATGACTTTTGTGCTTGGTCTGAATCCATGATTATCCCTATGATTATTATCCAGTGTTTAGAATGCTAGTTACTAATTAACAGTCATTTTCTTGTAGGTTGCTTAGTAAGTACTTTTAACTCTCATTAATTTCAGTAGGAGCCAGAATGTTGGAGATTTAAGCCCCTCCATATTTAGACAAGATTCAAAGCAGACATGTTGCCTGAATCCTATACTCATATAAGTTTTACAGTAAAAGCATGGCAGAAGTAAGTTAAAACTAACCCTCCAAATTTTTATGTATGTTTATAACTTGTTTTAAACTGTAATTAAGAGTAGTTTTACCAGCACTTGAATGGCAAACTTGGAGCATCAGAATGGAAATAAGCTTATAACAACTTCCACAAGAAAATTTGTATCTCAGAGTATTGCGGGCATAACCATTTATATTGTTTGAAGCTACTATGGTAATATGCAGCTGCCTGACAAAGTATTTTTAGCTATATGCTCATATGAGCTCAGTTCACGCATCTGAGATGAACACATGAAAGTGACAGTTGCCTACATACCTGCTGGTAAAAATAAAAATAAATAAAAAATCAGAAGCATGCTGCATTTATTAATGTATCGTGTTCGTTGAGTTTGGCTTAACTAGCAGGCTGTGAAGTTTATCACACTAAAGAATAGTATTTCCCGGTGTGAAATTGTTATGTATTTTCGTCTTTTTCCTCTCTGTAAATTATATTCATTTTTTCTGCATTAGTGTACAATAGTCTTTAGACTGTTTCGACATTGCAAAGTGAAGAAAACTGTTCTAGCCATTTAGAGCACTTAGTCCTTTAATGTTTGTTTCTATAAAGTTCCAAAAGATATTGTGGATTGACACCACAGGACATTACACAAGAGAATATCAAGGCCATGACTTGTGATTAGCAATTACGTGAAAATTTTCCAAGGCCAAAAGTAGGTTTTTCAGTAAGTGTTTTTCTAATAATTTGTATAGATGTGGAGAATACTAGAATGAGGCTAGGTTAGTATATATGACATCACAAGGTTTTTAATACAGGATATCAAAGAAAAAAACGGAGATGTGTTGGTGAGCCTTTTAGGAAGAAATATAGCCCTGCTAAGTAGTTCACAGTCTCAGTTCCTTAAGAAAATTGAGTCAGTACATATCTGTTTCTCTAGGAAGTACTTAAACTGTGGGGGAACAATCTCAGAAACATCTTTTTTGACTTAAGATCTTCCAAAGTTTAGCAGCTGGAAAGGACCCTATGAACATTCTTCATTTGCCCTAGTGGAAAAGTCAGCTGAATTGACTCAAATCGCCTTAAGAGATGGTTGCTAAAAGGGTGAAGAAACTCCAGGGGAAGAAGTAGGGCTCTAAACTTACACAGGTATTTCGGTAGTGGTTTAGCTGGTCACAGTTAAGCTCTTACAGATTATTTTGTGATAGTTACAACTATGCAGTAACAACATTTAAAAATTAAGGAATAATACTAACATAAGTTATGAAAATATTGTAAGTAAGATGAGATCATAACAGCACTGTATTTGTCAGGGAGCAGCAAGAGCAGACTACTCTGCATGGGAAGATGAGCCAGGAGCCAAAGGGGACAGCAGGGCAGGCAGGGGCCACAACCTCTCCTCACCTGCAAGGGGCACAAGCCCCCATTGCCCAAAGAAGAAGAGCAGAGCGGATCCAGTGCCACTACTGCAGTCAGCTGTGCTCCAGTGGTGGCAGGTCTTCAGGCAAGCCCATGGTGATGAGGCAGGTGCAAGGTGAAGCCAAGTCAGCAAGGTGCCTGGCTGGGCACTGGCACATCACAGCAGAGCTCAGGCAAGAGTGCAGGCTATCAGCCCGAGCTTAAGTACAGCTCCTGAGCGAACGGGGGGAGCCTCACACAGCTCTCCGCAGCAGCCTGAGCCCAGCTTACACAGCTGCATGCTATCAGAGCTGACCTTGAACACAAGCAGCCAAACCTGCGGGGGCTGGGATGGGGTTGCAGAGCCTATTGGCGCACTCAGGGCCATAAGAATATTACAGTAGTTAACTTTCTCCACCTAAATGTATATACAGTGACATTTTGGAGCTTGATAATGCCTTGTTTATGTTGTGATAGTTAAAACAGGGATATAAAGAAAGAATGGACTGTAAGCAACAAAACTCTTTGTTATTGGCTCTCTGAGGCAAGCAGTAGATGGCTATCATTTACATCCAAAGAAGATCTAGGAATAAATTTAGTTAGGTCATTAGTGTATGCAGGCTTTGGCTACTTTGACAAATACTAAAAGAGACGTCCAGGATACAGCGTCCTTATTTCCACACTCCCTTCTCTAGATGAGTACACCACCAATCAGTAATAGTACCTTGTTCTGTTAAATAAAGGAGGTGGCTGTTTTTCTTTCAGTAGTGTGATTTCAGTATTCCCC
The DNA here is from genome assembly GCF_964199755.1 of Larus michahellis. Classification (NCBI taxonomy): domain Eukaryota; kingdom Metazoa; phylum Chordata; class Aves; order Charadriiformes; family Laridae; genus Larus; species Larus michahellis. The sequence continues at coordinate 17,703,860 of NC_133904.1, forward strand.
TCTCACAGGAGTTCAGGACACAGAAAGAATTATTGCAAAGTGGTGCTGATAAATCCATGCACTGACCGCTAGAGTCACAAATAAAACAATCTCTCTTTGCAGGGTAGGAAAAATGCAATGATTCAACTATGAGAAGTGATCAGATAGCATGAAGTCAATAGATAATGAATTCTGGACAAGTGACAGATGGATGTGTTTACCTTCAAGAAATCTTAGACAGAATACTTTAAAACTTCAGGTAGATGGGTTATCTCTTCCACACTTGAAGTTTCTATTCAAGCAAGTGTTGTCTTTCAGTTATCATAACAACCCCCCCCCCCCCGCCTTCTTAATACTATGAAGTTGCTTGAACATAGGTATTCTCCAATATTTCATTATTTTCTGCTAAAATGTCTACCATTCTTCAGTGAGTCATCTCTAATGCTTATTGCGAAAGGAATTATATATTTAAAAGGATTAAATTTGAAGCAAACCTTCACTCCTTCCTTCCTGCCCAGTTTTCTCGAAAGTGGATGGCCTTTATGTTGGGTGTAGGACACTGCCAATTTTTTAAGTACTGGAAACAGTAAATAAAAGTGGGGAAAAGCAGAGATGTATCCGTAACAAGTAATCTGCAGTGCAATGTCAGGCTTTGTGCTCAAGATGAGATCTGTCTGAACTTAGGTGTAATATTTAAAAAATATTTTCTGTATTCTCCATGTTTAATTTCACTGCATGTTGCAGTTAGAAAATTTAAATGTAAGCACATAGTTCTAGTGACGCTGCTTAATATACTTTGTGAAATCCTTCCTTTTTATACAACAGAAAATTCTTATCTGAGGAACACTGATTTATAGTCACCAGTGGAACTGAGGTACAGAAAACGGAACAAGAAAAAATAATGTAATTTTTTTCTGTTTGTTTTAAAGAATCATAGAGGGTGAACTTTTCTAAGATCTTCTGCATATTTTTGCTGATATTTAAACTTAGAGCAAATTTTTTATTTCAGTGATACGCCTGAAACTTTCTTAAGAACTACAAAAGAAAAAAATCCCTCAAACCTTCAAAGGTAATGTACTGCAGAACAGGATGCTTGAGAAGCCATAAATTACTTACGCAATACCTTTTTATTCTTCTATCATTCAAATCCTTCAGAGAGAAAGCAGTCCTCACGTGCCTTTAGTGGATTGCAGCCCTGATTTGGTCAGTTTCCATGGTCTGGAGAAAGGATGTTCATGTGTTACTCAAACTTTTTCCAGAGTTGTAAAAACTGGAGACAAACTTCAGTGAAGTTACAACCCCACAGAGAAAATTACAAGCTTGTGCATCTGAATGTGGTTCTCTCAGTGAATTGATCCTGGAAACCAGTTATTTAAATAGGCTGAAAAAGTCTTTTTAAGGACAGGAGAATAGTTACATGGTTTAACGTGTAAAAGTTAACTGTCATTTCTTAAATACATCTAGGTCTGGTAGTGTTTCAGTGTCTGTTTTTATTAATGATCAGTTTCAGTTAAGCAGCAGGCAGGTATAAAAAAATTGTAAGTTAATGAGGTATGGATTAAGTATTCAGAAGGGTGCTGAATGTAGTAACAATGGCTACACTATTTTCAGCTAAGATTTAATAAGCTATTTTGTTGAATTTCAGCATTGTATTTTAAAAGTATTTTACAAAAGATACTTTAGGAGAGCACTTCCCAGATAAAAATCAAATTGATGGGAGTTTTTTTTCCCCTGTTTTCAGAAGATAAATTAGTAAAATTAAGCTTATCTTTGGAGAAATAAGAAGCTGAAGACTACTAGAAAGGTATTCTGTGATTATGAAATCATTCTGTCAGACTACAGCTTCTTTTGTTCCCCAACATCAAAGAGCTGGTTATTGAAAGAATGTTAAAGAAAGCAAAAAGATCAGTATGCAGAGTTTGAAAAATGAATTTGTCTTTTCCTAGGAAAAAAACCTATTTCTTAAAGGGTAAGCATGTCCGAAATGTATTTTAGCGATGTTCACTACCTACAAAATACATTGTAATAATTTTTTACCTAGAAAACTTAAAGATTCTAATGAGCAATAATTACTTGGAAAGGTAAGTTCTGGTATTTTACCAAGTCTTCTCGTAGAACATGGGCAGATTTAAAATGTGTTTTAGAGGATATCTGCATCAAAGTAATTTTCCTAGGTAAGGTAGTGATTATGCATAATACTATAGTTTAGAATTTAATTTTCTTTTTATCCTTCCCTGCTTTAAATAAAATTTGCAGTTGGTGGTCAGAAGTTATATGTGAGACTTTTTCAACGCAAGCTGAACTGGTTAAAGGTGAACAAAATAGAATATGGAGAAATAAGTATGGATTTGTCACCAATAATCGAAGAACTGGCTGAAGCCAGATTTCTGCAAACAGGTATGGCCAGCATTAATAAATGTTAAAAATAGTATAAATAAAATCTGTAGTTGTGTCATGTTAGAGTTTAATGCACTACATGTTTGTCTGTGTCTTGAGAAGAGAATTAGAGGAGCAGAGTAAAGGTTTTGGGTAAATGAGGTGTGTTATGTTACGTTAATAATAAAAGCATTTAGTGCAAATTAGGTAATAAGGAGAGCTAAATGAATGTCAGGGCTATAGGTGCCACAGTAGGTCTTACTTGTCCTCACCAGCCTCGTCTCAGACCCTGACCTGTGCAGCCTCTGCGCAATGGTCCAGGAGCTCTTAATATCCTTAAGAGCTGCCCTGAGCTGTCTTGCAGGCACCCTCTCCCTGGCCTTGTCCACCCCTGGATGGCTGAACCTCCAACCAGTGCTGCACATCTTTGTTTCCAGTCTTGTCTGTGGCTGTGTGCTGTGGATGGATCTCAGACGTAAATTGTAGTCTTGTCTCTAGTCTTATGTCCGGCTCGTCTCTTCGATTGACCCTGGACCTGATTCGTTGTCATGCCTTTTCTGGGGCTGCTGGTGGAACCTGTTACCAGGACTTTTGCTCTTCCCATTCTGTTCATTTACGGTGGGACTGCACCAGGGTTGGGGAGGACACTGACAGTGCTGTGGTCACTCTTGACTCCGGGCTCATTCCCCCTTGTCGAGCAGGTCTGCTCTTGCTGCTCCCCAGCAGCACTTCTTTTCTTGCATTGGGCAAAGTTTTATCCATCAGGAAGACAAGTTTTTCTGAACAGCATTTTTTTTTTGTAACTCGCCAGAATTTCTTTATATTTGCTTTTGTTTTGAAGTCGCAAAGGGATTTATTTCTGATTCTTCCATTCCTTCACACTGGATCTGCGAAGAGAATGAATTTCAAGCTGAACCAGCTAGCGTCACTACATGTTTGAAGAATCTAAATCATGAGATTAGTACTAGGTTATATGAATGTACTATACTTTGAGCTGTTGCTTGAGTGTATATGTATAGCACATAATGAATATATGTGTGTGGATCATTTTAATTTTAGAGTCTGAACTGGAAGACCTGTGTGAAGGGTTGGATTTGCTTTCAGCCCCTGAGCTAAAAACATTGGCAAAGATCTTTCACTTGCCAAACCCAAATGGTCAGAAACAGCAACTTGTGGATGATTTTCTGAGGTTGGCAAAACAACGTTCAGTCTTCAGCAAGAGCCAGGCTGGTATTGGGACAGTGATTTTGAAAAGGTAACTTTGTTTATAGTTAAATTTTGCAGGTGAATGTAAATTATGCTTCAAAGGAGTCAATCTAGATGCTTTCTGAAGAGAGGAATGCATTTAGTAAATTTATGCATAAAAAAGGGCAGCATTAAATTTTAATTCACAGTGCGTCAAACAGAAGGGTAAATACTAGACTTTTTTTTAAACTGTGTTATGCTTTTCAGCTGAGGGCATGATTATGTGTTTCCAAAGTTACTCAGTTATATAGAGACATATTTCTGAATTATTTAAAACAAAATCACTGCAGAAGACCATCTAGGAAGACATAGGGAAAGTCATTGCCTATTAAACTATCTGATGTCGGTTTGCTGGGTGAGCTCTTTCAGTAGAATTAGAAGGGAGCAATAATCTCTTTTTTGTGATTGACTTTGTACTTTAACATAGAGCTTCCTTTTCGGCAATATTTTTAAACGGAAAAGATTGTTTGCCTGACAAAGTGTTCTTTCTTTCCTGTGAATTTTTTCACTGTGGCTATCACAGCTGTGTATATCAGATGCCCTTGACTTCTAGGTCTTCTGGGGGCCAGATTCAGGTTTAAGGTGTCATTCTGAGTGCTTACAGCATTACCATTCTTGGTGTTTAAGGCTGGATGTGTATCTGGAACATCCACAAAAAGTCTAGGAATAGGAACTACAGTAACAGCCAGGGTACTGGTGCTAGGGTACAAGTCAGTTCTGGAGTTTGTAAGCTTTCTTACGCAGTTACCTCTCTGTGTAACCAATACCAAAAGGTAACTGTTAGAATAATAACACACATAAAGAAAGATTGCTTGTCTAGCAATTAGCTTGTCTCTTAGGCTGGAGAACTAGGGTCTGAACTCAGTAATTGTGGAATCCTTTCTGTACAAAATACAGGCTGGGTAGAAAGCTGACAGATACCAGTATGTGCTGTATTTGCTTCAATGACATATTTTGTCTTTCCTGTGGTATTCTTTTTCAAATGAGAGAGATAAAAAGCTTTGTCAAGTTTTGCATAGCTATGTTTATTGGACATATATCCCCCCCCCCTATCTGTCATGTGATTCTCCACAAAATTCCTTATATTAAAATGGGCCTAGTATTTGAAGAACTTTAAAATCATCCCTCCGTGAAGAATATTATTGCGTGAATCAGTAGGGTCTTCTTTCCTTACACCAAAAGAGAAGCTTAATGCTAGCTTAGTGCTGGGCTTGCAGAGCTTCACAACTGGGAGGTTTGCATAGTTCAGTTACCTTCTTTTAAATAGTTTTATTTTTAAATAAATACCACAGGAGCTCCAGTGGTTCCCATTCTGTTAAAAATAGTATTTCACACCGGTATCATTGTCTCCAGTAGTATTGCACTTCATTTGGTCCACAGGAGAACAGGTGAAGTGATCATAGCCACAGCCATGATTATCTTCTGTTAGAGGATGTTGGGACTTTGTGATAAGTGAGGATGTTTTCATTTAAGGGTTGCAGTTGTTTCCTTGTTCTAATCCAGGTATAGAAAACTTCAATATGAAAATACTTTGCATCACTTGAGATTTCCTTTATTCTTTTTGATACTAGATATTTGAACTACATGACAATGCACGATGCATAATTTGTATAAATATTTCTAACAGAAACAAAGTGGATTTCAGAATGTGGGCTTAAACTATACAGAGGAAGGCTAGGAAAAATGTGTTCAGGAAATGGAAAGGAACCTGGGAAAATTAGTTACATTCCAAAAAGTCCTCAACACTGGCTTACTCCCTACTCCAGGAGAAGAGGCTGGTAGTTACTTTTTCAGCCACATCAACTCTGGGAACGCGATGCCCTTTACTGTAGTTGAGAGCTGCAATACTGGTTACCCCCTGCGATCAGAGAAAACCCTGTTCTAAATCTGTGCTGTCTTGTGGACAAGTAACAGAAATCTTGCCTTGTATGAAAAGGTTGGATGAAGGTGTGCTAATGGAGATACCCTAAAACAAGAGATCTCAAATTGTGGTCTGTAAACATTGCCCTGACAGCAAACCACACCTTGTTGCGTCTTGGTACTGCCTGGCATAGCAACAGGAGTGGCTGCACCCAGAGGGCAGTTAGTTCCAATTCTATTCTGCATGAAGTTTGGCCCTTAAACTTTTTATTAGTTAATGTGTTTCTTTGGTTTTTCACTACACAGTACATGCGCTATATAGTTTCTCAAACTGCTTCTTTCAATGAAAATCAAGTTTACACATTAATTGGCATGAAAACAAAATTATTCTCATACTTCATTCAGTATATTTGAATTTTTATAAGTGATGGTAAAAAACATTTCTTATAATCATTTTATTTGTCTTTCCAGGGTGAAGGCCCTGGCTGGAAAATCTGTCAGGGTCTGTAGAGGCCCTCGGGCTGTCTTTTCTCGAATTCTGCTGCTATTTTCTCTGTCTGAGTCAATGGAGGATGAAGAAGCTGGTAGTGCTGGTCAAGGCCTGCTCTCCAAAGTCCTTATGGTAAACATGGGGCGTATGGTATTCCCCAGTTACACTGTAAATAGGAAAACACAGGTCTTCCAGGACAGAGAAGATCTTATCAGGTAGGAGGAGCTTTGGCAGTTTGGAAATCTGTTTGTTTCTAGAAAAGCTTTACTGCAGTATTTGTGTAGGCAAGTGAGAATTCATCACGTAGAACTCCAGATATAAATAGGTAGAAGTGCACTTTTGCAATGATTTTTAAATATGTTTTTATATCCAGGTAGGACTTGTAATTCTCAGTGTCTTGCATTTGGAACCAAAATAGCATAAATTTTTGCTTCGTGATCATCTGGTGATGAAAGCTGTTTCTTCATTTGCTGTGATGTTTATTAGAATGGACTCTGAACAAAACAAAAAATACATTCTGTATGTTTTAAGTAATTTTAAATATAATGTACCCTGCTAGTGTAAACTCTGCTGATCCTACAAGATTAAGAATAAAGTTGGCTGCATGGTTCAATGTCTTTGGAGACTGGAAGGGAGTTTTTAAAATGTGTTGTACGGAGGAACTGATTTTACTATAAATGCTTTTTGAGCCTCGTACAGTTATTATGTTTTATTCCCTGAGGTATGCAACTGCTGCTCATCTGTCAAATGACATAGCCACTGCAATGGTAAATGGGAACTGGGAAGAAGCTAATCAGCTATATATGTGTGCTAAAGAAACCTGGAATGAACTGAAAAATCACCCGTCTTTGAGGTAGAAAACTGGAAACTAGCCTAGTGTTCATATGAAACTATTAATTGTATTGTCTTACTTTTGGTACTTTTCCTTTTGAGAGAGGCTTATAGACTGGTGATATTGTTTAAGCCTGATAAATTTAGAACTTATAGCGTTCCTGAAAGCTTTGAACTTCCTGGTTGGTTGTTTAGCTTTTAAGTGATTATATGAAAAGGCCTTTTTTATAAAACCCTGGGAATGAATTGGTAGGCGTGGATAAAGCACTAAAATATTTCTCTTCTATGTGTCAGTGCAGGAGAACAAGAGCCTTATTTTTCCCTTGTCATAGTTTGGTTTTATGACTTTTAGACAAATAGCAATAAGCAGAAATTAAAATTCACTGTGAACAAAAGAATGTTGCCAATGTTATGGGAAAACATAATGGGTTGTTAATCTCTTCAAACTTGCAAGTGGGTGTCATTCAGGAAACGTTACTAAAGATGTGGGAACTGAAATAGCGTGTATTGTTTTTGAAGCTTCCTTCATCAGTTTTTCTTTCAATTATTTTGTTTTCTGGCTTAATGATACACCGAAAATTAAGGCCTTATGTTTGGCATTCTATTCATTTTCATGGCAACTGATTTAAAATAATATTCATAGAGGGTCATTTGGAGGTCTAGTCCATTTCACACTGAAGACAGTGGCAAAACCTATTTTGATTTTAATAAGACATTCAAAAGACTTTGTCTTGAAACATAGAGGTGCCTACCCAAAAGATGTTAGTCTTTTGTGGCAGGAAATGCCTGTTCTAGCCTTTTTCTTTTGTTCAACTGTGTTTCTAAAGTTAACCTTCTGACTTACAAGAACAAGTTGGCAGTAACAAAACATGATGTAATAAATTACTGGTTTGCATCTGATGTAAAACTTATTAACTAATAATCCCACTACTGTTGAAACCAAAATATGCTTTGCAAGTGCAGCTTGTACCTGCTACCTCAGCTAAACTCTTTTCTTACCTTTGGGTTCTTGGCTGGAATACTCATTTCAGTTCAGTTTTCATGTATAAGGCATTTAATTTATGTAAATGCTTTAAGTATAAGTATTTTTAGAGAATTTAAGGAATTTAAATTGCCATCATTGAATTGATCTGAGCTGCTCTTATCTTTCAGCTATCACAGAGCTTTACCTGAGTATCTGCGACATTTCACAGTTGGCTGGGTGTATACAAGAATCCTTTCTCAAGGTGTTGAAATTTTGCAGAGACTTCACATGTATAAGGTAAAGTGAGGAATAGGAGCGTGTCTTTAATGTGGCGTTGTACATCAATTTACATTTCTGATGTGGCTGGAAAATGGTGATAGCGTTTGCTAGGACTTGCTACAGTTCTCTTAACAGGTTACTTTTAAGGAAAAAGAGCCTTTTTTTCTTTGTGCTTTAGAAAGTTTTAGATTGTTTTGATTTCTGCTATGCTTTGGAGATTTACCATATGCAATATACCATAGACTATTCCTGAGACATTGTTGTTTTGTTATTTAAAGATATCTGTGTTTCACTAGATTTGGTTATTGCTTTTAAATAAGAAAATCGTGGAAGAAAAGTCTTCTATGAAATCCCTGCCTCTTCACCTTAGGAGCTAAGAACTCCAAAGGCCTCAGCCTACATGTTAAAGCAAACCAGATTATTCTGAAACAGACTTTGCCCCTGCAAAAAGGCAACAAGTAATATTCATGTCTTTTTCATATGCAATAAAGAATACATAAAGGACAAAAATATTATATTTTTGGCAGCTAATCTTTAAGTTTACATAAAAATATCTCTATTCTAGAATTTCTAAAATACACCCATGCACCTGAATACATTGGGTGCTGGAGTAAAAATGGGGCTTGAATTGTGCCGAGACAAGTTTTATAGTGCCCAGTAATTAGAAGGGGAAGTGACAAGCTAATTATAGAATGAAACTTCAACTTGGTTTTCTAACTCAATTAATAAAGATATGATGCTGTTTCTACAGGAAGCGGTGAAGGAGCTGCAGACTCTTCTGTCTCAGGATGTGTATTGTACTGACAGCAGAGGGCGATGGTGGGATCGACTAGCTCTGAATTTACATCAGCACCTGAAAAACACTAAGAAGGTATCTTCACAACTGCATGCTGGAAACGCTGCAGTCCGTGTCTGAAAACATTTTAAAAAAATATTTCATACGAGAAGAACAGTGTGTTAGCCTCTCCTAAAAATGCGGATATTGGTAGGAATCCCAAGGTCAGGCAGCCACTTTCTCCTAAAAAACAGAGTATTGAGTGTACCCTCGTCCTTGGTCAGCCTGCTTTTTTCTGTTGCATAGAAGAACACCGTTTGTCATGAAGGATTGTATGGAGTTATTAGGCAGCAGCTTCCGTGCTGTTCTGCCTTATAAATTTGCCTAATGTGTGAGAAGCAGAGAAATTTCTTTCAGTAAACACATCTGCTTCTGAACCTGAGTCATGATGAGGCCATATCTGGAATGAAAAACCAAACATGATCAGAAGGAGTTTTTTAATGTTTTCAAACAAAAATTAAGGGAATTTAGTCCTTGTCTAACTGTTGCCAGTGGGGAGAAGGTTGTCTTCTGTATCTGGGTCAGTTTGGTGTGGGGTTTCTACTGTAAGGGAACAAGCAGTAGACAACCCCATTTCTAATCTGTTACTTGTACACAGCTCTGGCAGGGTTATCAGTCTTTAAAAGCAAATTTAAACTATTGCCTTGGTCCTACAGGAGAAACTGTAACTGACCACCCTGAGACTGGTAAAGAATGACATTAATGGTTTTAGATAGCATGTATTACAGGCTATGTTCATCTTGGTCTGTCAAATTCTCTTAGAAAGGCAAAGGAGGGGACCAGAGGTTTTGAGGTAATCTTAGCTTTTGCTGAAACTTTCCCCTCATCCCATCCAGTAGGACGCACAAACCAGTAGGGTGTTTTTACAAGCAAAACACATTATTTGTGCTGTGGGTAAACTTGCCAGTCTCGAGTCTGAATTATGCAGTTCAGGCTTTTAGAGTCACTGTGTATGTGGTGAGCGGTCTTTGAGTTTCCTAAGCGATTAGCTGGCATGTAGCCGAATGAGAGAAAAATAACCATATGGGAATGGCAAGGATTGTGTGCAAGGATTATTGTAAATCGCTGTAGAACTTTCTGGCACCTCTGGATAGATTTCTGCAGCAGAATATAAAGGAACCAGAGAAAATCTGCAAGCTGCAGTACAGGTTGTGCATTTGAATTCCTTGTGAGGCAGCACCAGCTTTTCACAGACTTTCTTTTCAAGAACCACAAGGCGTAGAAGCCACTCTCACTCATTTTAGGGCTCAGTTGCAGTTCCATGAATTTTCTGTGCAAGAAACAGCAGGTGGTAGTTGTATCAGCTGCTGGTCTGAGTCCAGTTTTCCTGTCACGTACAAAGGACAAATGTTGTCGATGATTGAAAATTAAATTCTGTAGGACTGTTTAGGTCACAGTGAAGTATGGGCAGACCTAAAATCAACTTTTAACTAAAAGACAAAGAAGACTATTCTAATGAAACACACCTGAGATACCTGACTAATTTCTCAATGAAAACAGAGGTAAAACAAAATTTTAAGTTCAGGAACAGTAGCAGTTGTGGAGTTATTTAAAATAAGCAGAGAATTTTTTTTTTTTTTCCCTTGGTGTTGCTTCCTTTCCTCACTAAGGCTATTGAGAATTGGGATTAAAATCCTCTTATTTTGTGTTGCATTTTAATTCTTTAATTAAAGTCTGTTAAAAGGAAATAATATCATAGGCTGTCAAGCGTCTGCAGTTGTGTCTTCTGCATCTTATACCCCCATATCAAGCTTTTTCCAGATTTGGAATTGGAAGTTGTACAAAGGAAGAGTTAATCTTAGTTCCTTATTTATAAATTAGGACGAAGTGCCTTCCTCAAGTCACAGAAAGAGAGTATGTCAGAACCATGATTTGAATTAGTTTTTGTAGTCCATATTTAACCCTGGGTGATCTTCAGTGCGGTAGTGCCTTGGTCTAAAATTTGTTCTGCATGTACATTCTTGCACCACTGATCTGGTCCTTCTGTTTCCGTGCTGTTAAGAAACTGGCTTAAAAATATTAAACTGATATACCTTAGAACCAACTCTTTTTTCTGGTCACTTGTGTAGAGTTTACACTTCCTTAATCTTATATTGATCAGTGCAAACAGAGAGTAACTTCTTTTTACTTTACTAATGCAAATTTGAATCCAGAAGCCTTCTAGTGCAAAATATTCCTTACTAATTAGGACTTCGGTAAGAAAGATGGCCCTGTCTTATATGCTGTTTTTACATTCACATTTTTGTGCTCCTTAAATCCAGTGATCTTTTGGGCTTAGTGAGAACTGACAGATGTGCATCGATCTTTCTAAATTATTGCTTGTTCCCTTGCTTGTTGCTAGGCCATTGACTGCATCAGAAAGGGGCTGGCAGACCCCTTCGTACGTACTGGGCATCGTCTCTCTCTCTACCAGCGGGCCCTGCGAATCAGAGACTCGCCAAGCTGCAGGCAGTTCAGGTGCCTGTTTCATGATCTGCCAGTCATAACTGTGGAGGATGTGACACATGTAAGTAAAGTTGCTGGTGGTTTCTGAGAAATAACAACTCATGAGGTCTTTTTTCTTCTGACAAGAAAAAAATGATCCAGGAGACTCTTGCGTGCTATGCACCAGCCTCTGACTTATTTGTGCTGCAGGAAAAAGAATACAAATGTGTTTCTAAAACAAAAGCCTCTTGTAAACAAATATTTCTAGTTAATAAATGGTCAGCTGCTTAGCTGAAGTTAGTCAGCTGTACAGTGATTTAATTTGCATTACTTTACTGAATGTGTGTTACCAATCTGACCAGCTATAAACTCCACTAATTTATCAGCGACACTCTCAGAACCTTTCTGTCTGAAGAGTCTGATGAAATCAGTGCATTGCCTCTGGTGTCTTCAGGCCAAGCATTCTGTGTGTAAGAAGAAGTAATTGTAACCTTGCCAAGTTGTCAGCATTACATTAATGGCTCAAAAAATGCAAGGTTTTTTAGTAACCTTTGGGAGTTCTACTCTCTAAATATGTGCTATGGAAATACGCAGTATGGTGCACTTGCATCGTACTGGAATGGATTTTTTTTAACTCACTCTTTTCCCTACTGTCGCAAAGATAATCGTATCTGGGCAAAGTCAGAGCAGAGCCTTGCTTTCTCTCTCGGCCTCGTCACCGTGTATCTCCCTACGGCCCCTCTTTTTCTGTGTCCAGAATCAGTCTCCTCAGTCATCCGTGTTCTTTCTTCCTGGTCCTGCACATAGAAAGACTACATTCCCAAATGCCCAGCATTTTTGATAGACCTTTTTTGCCTGAAAAATTTGCCAGTTTATCAAAGCTAAACAGAATGATTTCAAGCGAATAGCAGGTTAAATTTTATTCAGTTGATTTTTGGAAACAAGTCTAGTTCTGACTTTTAAGAAAACTGAACAGGAAGAATGTGTGTTTTAGGAGGGATTCAAATGCCTAGGCTAAAGCTTGTTAAATGTGATGCTGGAAAGTAACTAGTTCTTTTAATATGTTCAGGTTACGATCAAAGGAAAGATGTGTCCTCAGATGGGAATGGGAAAATCTGTATTTCTAATGGAGGATATTGATGATGAAGAAAGAGGCGAAGACTTCAGTGTATCCACAGTCATGTGCTCAGTTGAGGAGCTGGCATTAACTCATTACAGGCAGAATGGTTTTGATCAGGGTAACTAACTTATTTTTTTGTACAGTAAAATAACTGTGGGAGTAAAGACCCAATTTACTAAGCAGTTCGGTTAACAGACCAGTTTTAGCTGATTTCATTAGACCAGTTTTTAGTCCTTCCCAAATGGCTCTAATACGTAATTTCCTCACAAAATGCTCTAGTATGTATTTTCCACCTGACCTGCTTCCTGGCCTTTAATTATTTGCTGCCTTCATATACCTGAGGTGGTTTTGACATGTGTTAGGAAAAAACCCAACATTTCTTCTTTATCTCCATAGAAAAATCACTGACTTTGCCTTTCTTATCAGTGAACAGCTAGGGTAAAATGCTGGGAGCATCATTTGAGGGAGTGTCATTAAGGAAAGGTAAATTCCACTGATGTTTGGTACTAGATGAACATGAAAACAGTATATGCCACAGCAAGATACTTAGCAACTTCTTTTGAAAAGGCTTGATTTTCAGCTCTATTATAGTTGTTCATATATTTTTACAGCTTAAGAGCTGTGAAAAGCCATGGACAAATCACAGAATCACAGAATAAGAATATGTAGGTCTGTTTTACAGGAAAAAATGCAAAATACCAAAAGGTAGGCAGGTTATTTTTTAAGATAAAATTTGTATTTTTATATAAGTTGTTTATTTTAATATAATTTTATATTATCTGTATGTTCCCAAATACCATTGCAGGAAAAGTGGCCATATCAGAAAGGGGTAAATAGGATGGGATTTGGGAGAATTGTGCTGAAGTCACCGCTCGATTCCTCACTCCCATCCACTCACCATCAGCCGCCTTGGTTCCCTGGCTCCATGCAAATTTTGAGCATACAGTGGCCGTGTGTGATTTTGTGCTTTGCCCAAGGAAACACAGTGCCCAGGCCAGCACTACGCACACACACTGACGCACCCACGCGCTCCCGCTCTCTCTGGAATATGTATGATATACCATACATGTATAATGCATATACACTATACTACATGTTATATATAATAAAATAACGTATGTATATGTGTTCATACACATGAACATAGACATGGATAAATGAACATAAGGAAACACTTTTTTATTATGAGGCTAAAGGAGCACTGGGGCAGGTTGCCCAGAGAGGCTGTGGACTGTATGTGTGTATATATATCTATGTATATATATGTGTGTCTTCATAGCAACATACATTCCATATGTATGTACACATATATAAGACATAATATATACCATATGTACGTATGTCCATACATATGTTAAGTATGATTTAGATAATATATATATTCCACTAAAATATGTATTTATATATAATATATATTTATAAACATAATATATACAATAAATGTAACACAAATATGTATAATAACATACATAATACAACATGCAAGAACTAACGATTTAATAATGTACTATAATATATATATTGCGTTTTTACTGTATTATATATTATTATCACCAATATTATACTAATACAATAATATAGAACATATGTAATCTAGTATATAACACATAATACATGATATATGACATATAGTGTGTATTAATTTGTATATGTAGCACATATTATATATTAGAATAATATTATAGTATTAGAATAATAATATAGAACATACATAAGTTTATATCATAGAATCATAGAATCTTCATGGTTGGAAAGGACCTTTGAGATCATAGAGTCCAACCAGGCACACACAAAAAAACCCAAAGTCCTACAGTCTCTGCCACGTGGAGCATGCCCTGAAGTGCCACATCTAGACGTTTCTTAAATACCTCTAGGGATGGTGACTCAACCACCTCCCTGGGCAGGCTGTTCCAGTGCCTGACCACTCTTTCAGTAAAGTGATTCCTCCTAATATCTAACCTAAACCTCTCCTGCCACAACTTCAGACCATTTCCTCTGGTCCTGTCATTATTCACCTGGGAGAAGAGGCCAACACCCACCTCTCTACAACCTCCTTTCAGGTAGCTGTAGAGGGCCATGAGGTCTCCCCTCAGCCTCCTCTTCTCCAAGCTAAACATGCCCAGCTCCCTCAGCCTCTCCTCATATGACCTGGTCTCCAGACCCCTCACCAGCCTGGTAGCTCTCCTCTGGACACGCTCCAGCGCTTCAATGTCCCTCTTGTACAGAGGGGCCCAGAACTGAACACAGGACTCGAGGTGAGGCCTCACCAGTGCCGAGTACAGAGGCACCATCACTTCCCTGCTCCTGCTGGCCACGCTATTCCTGATACAAGCCAGAATGCTGTTGTATTCAGTGGGCACGCTGCTGGCTCATGTTAAGCTGGCCATCCACCAGCACCCCCAGGTCCTTTTCTGCTGGGCAGCTTTCCAGCCACTCTTCCCCAAGCCTGAAGCGTTGCTTGGGGTTGTTGTGACCGAAATGCAGGACCTGGCACTTGGCCTTATTAAACCTCATACAGCTGGCCTTGGCCCATCGATCCACCCTGTCCGGGTCCCTCTGTAGAGCCTTCCTACCCTCAAGCAGATCAACACTCCCACCTAGTTTGGTGTCATCTGCAAACTTACTGAGGGTGCACTCACTCCCCTCATCCAGATCATCGATAAAGATATTAAACAAAACTGGCCCCAAAACTGAGCCATGGGGGACCCACTGGTGACAGGCCGCCAACAGGATTTCACCCCATTAATCGCGACTCTGGGCACGGCCATCCGGCCAGTTTTTAACCCAGTGAAGAGTACACTTGTCTATGCCATGATTCGCCAGCTTCTCCAGGAGAATGCTGTGGGGGACGGTGTCAAAGGCCTTACCAAAGTCCAGATGGACAATGTCCACAGCCTTCCCCGCACCCAGAAGGCGAGTGACATGGTCATAGAAGGAGATCAGGTTGGTTAAGCAGGACCTCCCTTTCCTAAACCCATGCTGGCTGGCCCTGATCCCTTGGTGCCCTGCACTTGCCGTGGGAGCTCGCTCAAGATGATCCTCTCCATGATCTTTCCCGGTACCGAGGTCAGGCTGACAGGCCTGTAGTTCCCCAGATCCTCCTTCCGACCCTTCTTGTAGACGGACGTCACATTAGCGACCCTCCGGTCATCTGGTACCTGCCCTGTTGACCAGGATTGTTGATAAATGATGGAGGGAGGCTTGGTGAGCTCTCCCGCCAGCTCCCTGAGTACTCCTGGGTGAATCCTGTCCGGCCCCATAGACTTATGTGCATCTAGGTGCAGAAGCAGATCATTGACTGCTTCCTCCTGGATTATGGGTGGGTCGTTCTGCTCACCATCCAATATGCTATCATCGTATTATCAATTATATACTATAAATATATAAAATTTTATATTTATAATTACATATGAAATATTTAACTAGTTACATTTTTATGGTATAATGTGTATTATATACTATATGTTACATGCTACCTATTCTTATTACTATATAATATGTGACATATAATGTATTTTAATATGTATATATAGTATGTATAGCATATATGATATATACTGTACTGGGTTTGGCTGGATGGAGTTAATTTTCATATGCTGTGGTTTAGACTGGTGACCAGAAGGGTGTTGATGTTTCAGCTATTCCTGACCGGCGCGTCCACAGCGTCAAGGTTTTCTCCGTTCCTCCCTGCAGGGAGCAGGTGGGGTGGGCAGGAGGCTGGGGGGGACACAGCCAGGGCAGCTGACCCGGCTGATGTTCCATGGCAGGCATCTTCCCTGCTATAAGATGTCACGCTCGGCAATAAAACTGGGGGGCAGTTTTTCCAAAGTAGCGGCTGCTGCTCAGAGACTGGCTGAGTGATTGCTTTTGCATCACTTTTCTTTTTTCTTTTTTTTTTTTCCCCCTTCCTTCTTGCCCCCACCATCACTTATTAAATTGTCTTTATCTCAACCCTTGAGGATTCGGGTTTTGTTTGTTTCTTTTTCTTCCTCACTTTTGCCCTTCCAGTCGTCTCCCCCAGCCCGCTGGGGCAGGAGCGGTCAGCAAGGGACTGGGTGGGGGGGCGTATCTGCCATCCAGCATCAAGCCACCACAGGTTTGTTTTTTTTTAATATATAAAATATGCCCGTGTGTGTGTGTATACAGATATATGGACATACACATACATACACTTTTATGTATATAAGCACATATGTATACATATTATATGTCTATATAAAAAAGCCACCAATGTCTTTTGATATAAAGACAATTTAATAAGTGACGGGGATGAAAAAAAAAGAAAGCTGATGCAAAAGCACTCACCATGAGCAGATGAATGCTCAGCCAGTATTACTCAAAAATGTAATATATTGTTAACAAAATGGTTTTTTATATAGAAAAAAATGGTTTGTATTACACATATACATACATGTGTATGTATATATGTACATGTATACATACACGTATGTATATGTAAATGTAATAGAAAACCTTTTTGTATATACAAACATTTTGTTATTAATGTATTACATTTTTAGTATACCGTCTGGGCATTGGTCTGCTGGTGGTGAGTGATTGCCTTTTACAGCACATATATGTATCGATATAGCTCCATATACATATATGTATGTATACATGTATGTGTATATGTATTATATAAAACATTTTTATACTTTAAAACATTTTGTTATTAATGCATTACTTTTTTAGTGTAAAAATTTTTTAAAAAGTGTGTATTAAAAATTGTTAAAGTTAAAACAGTAAACCTTATTCATGACGGGGCATAGTGATTTAATCCCCTGCTGCCAGTGAAGGCCACCAGCCTGGAAATAGATAGTAGCAAATTGTGGAAGTAATAAACTGCATTTACAACTCGATGCTGTAAAGTTCGTATGTACTGACTGTGTATAAACCTGACCATAGCATGCTGCCGGTTTGGATCATGGTGATTTAGTGCCTCTTCATACGAGAGTGTTACAGATATTAATGTTTCCATTTTTATTAAATTTTGTCCTTTAGGTATTCATGGGGAAGGCTCAACATTTATGACGCTGTATGGTATTCTAATGTGGGATATCATTTTCATGGATGACATACCCGACGTCTTCAGAAATTCCTATCAGGTAGTTTTGAAAGGCTTTCATTAGTTAATTTCTTTGCCCATTGCTGTAGACTCTGTGACCGTGTTAAAATCTTATTCGGGATTACATTCACGTTTTATTCTGAGGGACTTTCGGACAGATCTTGGTGTTTGCTTGGTTTTATTATTTGTTATATCAGGCTTGTTACTAAAGGGCTCCTGGGCAATGAATTGCCATCCAAGGCTGGACTGACTGTCAGGTAGAGTGGGATTTGTCTGGCTGAAAGCACATGATGTCCTAGATCTGAGCTCACTGGTCAAAATTTCCTTCCTAGTCAGTGGAAGAACACTGCGGTACACCAGAGTGTTGTTATCTCATTTGAAGATGATGCAGTCCATTTTTAAAAAAAAAAAAAAAAAAAAAAAGAAGAGTCTATTTCTTTTCAATAGCCTTTAAAGGGAAGTGACATTTTTAAACTCAGGTTTGTTGACACCCCCCCACCTGCTCCACCCTGACATGGTTATGCTTTTGGGATCAGCCTTCCTTTTTGCTAAAGCAACAAGCAACACTACACACCCCCAACCCCAAACAACAACTCCCTGAACGCACCCTAAGATGAATGATTCCTGGTGAATTTGTGGCATTTAGCTAAATGCTTTACATCCTGCAAATGACATCTAGAAACAGTTTTAATAATTGCAATTAGAAAACTTGATCACTTAGTGACATTTGCTAAGAAAAACCTAAAAAGCCATCTCAAATGTTGTAGAACTAAATAAGGCCAGACAATTGTTGTCTTTCTTCCAGCTTAACCCATTGCTTCTAATTGGATCCCTGGCCAAGAGATAAACCAGCCAGTACCATCCTCAACTGTATTTATTTGTACTATAAGAAATTACAGCAGTATGAGATATCTTAGGTAGAAATTTCTTCTTATTTAGAGGGGAAACATGCAGGTTTTTCTTGTATTTTCTGCCCCCCTTTGCCCCCCTTTTCTTTATTTTTCTTCACCAGTATGAAGTAGAACTCCTTGTGGCTGAGTCAAAAGCCACCTGGTGGTTTTGGAGGTGGCAGTCTCCCTAATTAGCAGGCTCATAGCTGGGACAGGCAAGGGAGTGCTGTAGCTCCAAAGGCCGTAGAAACACCGGTAAATTAGAAGCCATACAAGTGACTCTTCTTGTGGAGTATCTGCTATTCTTGTAAGATGCCTTAATTGTACAAACGTCATGTGTTAAAAGCGGCTATTCTTTGTCAGTGCAAACTATCATTTACTGTTGATCTTTCCTTTCTAAATATATTTCCTTTTATATAATCTTATATGCAGATGACACCTACTTGAAAAAAAGAAAAAAAAAACAATAAAAAAAGCACTTGTATGTTTATATGTTTGTAAGAAGCCAAGTATTTACTGCTCATTTCCAGATTTTACTTACTAATGCAGAGCAAAGCTATCGTGAGCCTCAGGCATGAACAACAATGAGCTGGAAGCTCGTATCTAATTCTCTCAATCAGTCCTCGGCTGTGTATTTGTGGGATTAGCTGTGGCAGCGATTTGTGTAAGGCTGAAGTTTGACATTTTCTAAGTGCTCTGCATTTGATTTTGAAAAGCTAATTTGGCACTCAGCTATTACGTGATAGCCTTTTTCAGCAGTGTTCAAAAATTGAGTAATTGCTGCGGTGACTTCATATGCTAACGTGTTCAGCCCTGTGCGTAAGGCTCTCTGCTTTTAGGCGCCTTGCGTGATGCCCCCCAGCTTCATCACCGCTTTGTTGTGCCCACCTCACGCTGCTCACTGCCGCTGAGCCGTCTTGGTGCTGATTCCGGAGCCTGACTGGAATATTACTGCTGGGAGAGACAGGGGAGCAGGGAGCTCGCTGTTGTCTGTGAAAGGAACCCTCTGTCTAGAGGTTAAAAACCAACAGCACACAGCTAAGCTGTGGCCAGCATTTGGTGCGCTGGCATTGGGTGTTAAGATAAATGCAAATCTTTTCCCATTTAATAGAGGTTTATGTGGCGAACACGTTCAAGTTAAATCGACTGAGTGTTTGAGTGAATTTGCTGTTGAGATAAGAACAATATAAAGAAGGACATTGTCATTCTTGGAACCGCTGCTTTGCTGGCAGCTGCTCAGAGCTGTATTTACCTTTTTATACAGACCTTCCCCCTGGATTTATACACTGACAGCTTCTATGAGAACAGGAAGGATGTCATTGAGGCCAGACTCCAGCAGCTTCATACAGCTTCCTCAGAGACACTGGTGAAGTTGATCGCTGACATCTGGACCGCTCAGGAGGGAAAAGCAGCAGCACTAGTTAGCTGGGGGCGGTTTAATTCCCTCCAGCAGGTTCAGGTAAGTAACTGTTGTCCAGAATGCACACGCTGTTTGATTTAGGCTTGCTGTTACGTCACACACTGCAGTTAGGTGCTCACAGTTTGTACTGAGGCGCTGAGCCAAGACTGATGGTGAGTGGTGGGAAGCAGGAATCGAGTGGGGATTTCAGCACAATTCTCCCTAATCCCAAATGCTGTTACTCTTTGCTAATGTGGTCACTTTTCCTGCAGCGGTAGTTGGACACACAGCAGAGAAGTTGCTGTAGATAACAGCTATGTAAGTTTATTGTTACATGTGACTAAAGAAAGAGCTGAGCTGGGCCATAGAATATTCTTGTGAGGGTTGGGAAATGGCTCTACAGGAAATTTTTTTTTTTTTTTTTTTTTAAAAAAAGCCAACTGTCAAAACTTCTCTTACAGAGCCTTGTCTCTTGCCTTGGAGGAATGTTTCTGAGCGGTGTTTTTAGGCGACTTTCCAAAGATCTACGCCATTGCAGAGGGGGACTTCCTGACCTGGTTGTGTGGCGTACTCACACTAATGACTTTAAGGTATTTTGGGAGATCATGGAAATACTCAGTGCTCAGCTGATCTTACCCTTAGGTATAAAAGCCTTCCCATTGTCAGGCCATACAAACTATTTTCCTGTTGTGGTGGTTCCACCTGCTGTTCATCTGCCCAGCAGCTATGGCAAGCAGTGGGTTGTTTATCTGCTATTTCATCACACTTTTCTGCAGCTTTAATGGGCATCATAAGAAGGAGCAAGAGGTGGCTAGGTATTGTTGTAGAATAGGGCTTTGATTAAAATTACTGTAAAGCAACTGTTACCAGTCAGTCGTACACATTCTGACTGTTAGCAAGGGGTGCCGATGTCACTGCTTACACAAAAACTTGAATAGATGAGACTACAACTCTGCTACAAAATCAGAGCGAACAGTCGTGTCTTGCGTGGTAGTGGAATAGGTACTAGAACTCCATTGGACATCTCAGCTGCTGGAGCACCTTGTTACGTGTTTATAAAACACAGCTGAAGAGCAGAAATTAGTTCTCTAGAACACCTGAGTAAGTTGCTGAGTATGCGGTAGCTTCATTCACCAGTGCCCCTGTGTTTTGGTGGGTATTTATTACATAAAATTTCATTCTTTTACAGTTAAATGTTGGAACATGGGCTAATAATTTAGCACCCACTGGGCCTTCCGTTGTGCTGAATCTGTATTATTTTTGCTGCAAATAACAGCCATAAAAGAATACTTCTAGTAGTCTGTGGGAGCTAATGATCTTTCAGTTCCTCCACAGGCACTCTACTCATCATCCGCATTTCTTTGCAGCTGGTGGAAGTGAAAGGTCCCAACGATCGCCTGTCCCCCAAGCAGATGATCTGGCTGGGTGAGCTGAAGAAGCTGGGTGCTGCAGTAGAAGTTTGTCACGTGCAAGCTGTTGGAGGCAAGAGTAAACGCCTCAGCTGACGCTAGCAGTCTCGATTATGCGGGTAATGTGGGTGTTTTTTAAAGGGGGTAGGTATGACACACACACTACTGGCTGCTGCTTATTAAAAGTCATTTCTTCTAAAATTCCTGTCTCTTGAAACATTACTGTAGTTATTTTTAGCACAAAACATTCTAAAAATAGTTTGAGAAGACTGTCAGTATGACTGTCAGTACTGTGTGTCACTTTGTGTTCAGAACAAAGCCTTCCTCTTCTATACACAATTCGTAACTTATTCTAGGAAAGGTAATCTAGGGGCTTGCCCAGTAAAGAGAAACAGCTGCAGTCGCACTGCTACCAACAGAGAACATCCTCTGCAATAAAAAATGTGGTGCATCAAGTCCTGATCATTTCCATGTTGCCTGTGTAGCCCGAGTTCACTACGTTGGGTTCCTTGCAAGATGCAAGTTTAGCACCTTTCCAGGATTCTCAGGAACAGTGTAGTTCTCTAACTGCCCCCACCTTGTATTATGTATTTCAGTTTTTCACTTTAATATAAAAAAATACAGCTGGGCAATGATGGCATACAGAAAGGCATAGTGCTTTTAATGTGCTGCTGTCTGTGAAAGGATAATTAATTTAACAGCTCCTTCTGTTGTGAACATCTGTATTATCTGTATAAAGGGGAAATACTTGTGGTAGTAGACAGGCGTTGTTCAGTTCAGTTGGCACTTGTTCAGCGCCAAGATCACTGCACGCACTTGCAGTATGATGTCATTATTATAGTCAGTTTTGCCCCACAGAAACTGATGTGTTTTCTCATTCAGAACTCAGTCAGTCAATTGAAATGGAGCCAAAACGATGGGTTCTCTTTTAAGACACCAAAATCCTGTGGGTTGTCTCAATTTTAACACATAGCCAACATCTTTTCCTCTGGAGTCTTCATTCTCATCCCGAGTAAGTTTTCCTGATACCAGAAATTCTGCTTACCATACAAACAGCAGACACTGTAATAGAATGTAGTGAGAAATTCAGATAATTTGCACATCCTTTTTATTAATCTTTCTACAGCGCAGTGTCCCCCCTGCTTTTCTTGTACAAAACCAAACACCCTCCCCTGTTTTTTGGTTAGAGGAAGCAAAAGAAAACCACCTGAAGTTCGCTGTGGAAAGGTATGAACTTTTATTTAGTCTAATTTACTTCACATTCACAACTCAGCATCAGGATTTTATAATCTTCCTGGCACTGCTACTTACTCAATAAATCATTATCAGGCACAAAGGTTTTAGTTTCAGTTGAAATAGTGAACGCTAAACCATCACAGCAACAGCATTAGAAACCTACTGCCTAGAGCAATTTGAGGTACAGATTCCTGTCTCTTACGTTGGAGGCAAATTTAAGATGTTGTCCTTTGCTTAAATATATGTTAGAATTTTTTTGGTTTTCATGTCTTTCCGTCTGAGAATAAGCCAAAACCTTTGCCCCACTTGCTACATTTTCTTCAAAAATACAAGGCAGTTAATATCAAAGTGGTATTGCAGGCAGGTGCACATTACACACATGTGCAGGCCTGGGTACACATACACACAAACACACACTTTCAATGCATTTCTGGAATGAAATTTCTTTGATACATGGCAGTAAATAGCGAATAAAGTTGTACTACCATGATCGCCAGGTCTACAATACGCCCCACCTCACAGTAATTAAAGACGATGGAGGTACCCTTTAACCCTATCAACCAGCGTTCGTTCTTTCCCCCCCGTGGTTTACAGTGTAGTACAAAAGTCATGATATGACAGCCAATAACAGCCAAAATAGTGCATGTTTTCTAGAAACAGACAAAAAAAAAAAGATAAGATTCTTGGGAGGTTTTCTACGACACCAAAATGGCCTTAACAGTATCTTGTTTTAAATGGTGAACAGAAATTAAAATCTGAAAATGTGTACATATATATACACACACACACGTATATATACACACTTGTATGTCAGTATTCTGTACACAGAAGTTAAAGATACGTACTTGCACCCCAAAATTGCTTTTGAAAGTTATTAAAGATGTTCAGAGCAGTCCCTACTGACTATTAATAAGGCAACTGTGCAGAGTGGAGAATATTTCAAAATTAACATTTAGTACCTGTCTTTAAAAGGTAAATTAAAAACCCCGAAGCTGTTTAAGAGGAAGAAACACCACCCCCAGGCAGGCAGGCACACGCACAGACACAGCGGTTGTGCCAGCTCCCGGGCAGACGCGGCCCCCGCGCGCAGGGAGCGGAACCTTCTCGGCTTTTCCAGGGCGAGGGGGCCGGGGCCCTTCCCGCACTCAGCACCAGCTCCCCTTCTTCATCTGTGTAGGAAGTGATTTTAAAGTCTGTTTGGCAAACAGATATTTAGACAGGTTTTGTTTCTTATAAAGGCATATTATTTTTAACCCCCTCCCATGCTATATATATAAAATACAAAGACCATCTGCAGCATCTGTACACATCTTAGAGCTGAAATGTAAAAATGTCTGAAATCTCCTTATAAAAGACAAGCCTGTTTAAATATAGTACCCATTCTTTCCCCCAAAGGGTACTAGCCTAACATTAATTTTATTTTTTTTTATTCCACCAGCTGCCTGTGTGGAGTAATTTATTTACACATTTTTTGGTACCTTTAAACCAAAAAAGTTACACTTCTAAGGAAGAAAAAAAAAAAAGACACCATAGTTTTAACTGTAATTTTAAAAAGAAAAAAAATTGGTACCAAAAGACACAAAGCACACAGGTTGAGGTCTTTTATGTCAAGTATCAGGCCAGGGAAAGCAGTAAGCTAATTAAAAAAAAAAAAAAAAAAAATCACAAAAGCAAACTAATACAAACATTTGAATAATGAACTGAACCAGGTAGATGACTGCTCCAGCAAGCTTGTAAATAAACACAACTAGTTTGTGGACCATTTAACATGTTCAGACCGTCTTGCAGCATAATTAGGCAATTAAGGTGAATACACGTTTTTTCCTCACAAACAGTTGACCAGACCCAGTCTGGCACTGGGTCACGACGCGCGTGTGTGTCCGTGTGCAGGCGCAGCACGCACACGCTCAGCTGCTTTGCATAAACCCAGGATTTTGGGAGTTTGGTTAGTTAAAAAGGAAGTCACCCACCTCCCATGAGCTCACCTTCCCGATGCAACCGCCCGCTTCTCCCCACCAGCCCCCCAGCACAGCCCCTGCTCAGCTCCGGGCTTTTTTAGCCTGGGAAAACGGGGTCCTGAATGCGATGGGGTTCTCTGGCACAGAGCCTGCACCGACATTCTCTAAAATACTTGAACAACCTCAGACATCCAAACCCCAGATTTAGGCTGGGCCGAAGCCCAGTTTCTTTTACAAACAAATGAAGAGCTCCAAATCCTATCCCTCCCCGCCTTTTTATACCTCCAATATACTGTGTATTATCATCATACAGTTTTGGTTTTTTTCTCTCCCGATAACTAAGAATAGCTTCTAGTCCATCACATAAGGCTTTGGTGCCTTAACTTGTGAGCCGGCACCTGAGCAGAGGCTCCGTGTTGGTTCACACGTTTGTGTTTTATAGACAATAGCCAATACGGCCTCGCTGCTAAGAGAATGCAGTCGACAGAAGCCTTAACCTGGGCGCATGACACTTACGATTCCCCCCCTCTCCCAGTACACTTCACTCTCTTGCTTTTCTCCCTGTGAAACCTGAGGCTTTTTCTGGCACAGCATCCAGGGGAGAGGCATCTTTAAAAGGTTTCAGAGCAAAGAGGAGGCTGCTGCATTAAGCAGAGGGAGGCTCTTGGATTTAATTCCCTCAGGCAGTGCTTGTCCATATGGACACGCATGTGTGTAAAAAGGCGGCACCACTAAGTGCTCTCCTTCCAGCAGCCGCGTACAGACGATGGCAGCGCTCACACCCCTCGTGGATTTGGCCAGTGGGAGCACAGTCCTTTCTGGAGCCCAGCTGGGCTAAGGATGAATTCTGCTGAAAGCTGCTGCATCCTGCAACGGGACGAGGAGAGGGTCGGCAGGGATCAGGACCCGTGCAGGGATATAACGCTGAGTATCTGAGGTGCTCATCACGAGACTTACAAACAAGCTTAACCCTAAAGAGGAAAAACCTGCTGTCTCTTGAGCTGGCTGCCTGTTGTTTCCAGAAGCAGAGAGGGGGAGGTGGGGGCGGAAGAAGAACTTACTGTAACAATCGACTGTAAAAAGCTGGGGGGAGTCAGCTGCGTTAGAGTAATTCTGCTACTGTTTCCTCCCAAGTAAAGGCACTTCTAAAGCTACTACAACACCGTATCTACAGTAAATGTTTTAAGGTTAACAGTGCATTGTCCTGAAGTTGGTTCCTATAGTCTAAAGTCAAGCTCATGACAAAGAGCACAAATCTGACTAATTGTTAATGAATACATTTTTGGGAGAGAAAGAAAAGGAAACGTCCCCCCTCCTCCTGGATACACACTGCATTAACACATATGTAGGGTGATCAAGTCACAGAGCGTTAGTATGTATGTATGTAAGTACGTATGCATATATGTATTCTTCCTGAAGAGGCGATCTGGTAAAATAGTTTGTTCCCAGATTCAGCTGTCGGTCTGCGTCCACTGCACCGAACTACTTCCATTTGCCAAGCTGTTCTGACACAAGAGTCACTTCAGTCACCATCTGGGAAAAGATATTTCAAGCAGAACCCTCATTAATGACCACACCAAGCCCTTCAATTAGCTAATGAAATGCTCCATCACAGATAATGAGCCAAACCACAAAAATACAGAAGGAATCGGGGACCAGAAACCCTAGCAGATGAGAACTACTGAAGACAAACTTGTGCGATTTGAAGCATGACTCGCTTTGCTTTTAAATATTTGTGCAAAACTTACGTAATGTTTGTATATAAAAATTATTACAGCTTTCAATGCCGCATTTAGCAGTGTTAACTTAGAAAAGACAAAACGATATGCTGTGTTCTCCCCAAACCTTTAAACCGCCGCATCGTCTTAGTCTTCATTTGCAAGCGTCTCAGTGGACAGCCAGATTTTGGCACCACTTAAGAATTTGCTTAAAGGTGTTCCCAGAATGCTCCGCCTGCACAGGTTCCCTACGGGAGAAAACGGGAAGGAGGAGGAGAGAAAGTCTGGGGCCGCAGAGGTGTCATTTAAACTATTTGCTCTGAAGTACATCCTGCTTTGATCCAGTTCTGAGCAGTTGCCTTGCAGAGAAGAGTTGCTTTTGTACTGCCGAAGATTCCGGTTTAACATGTCGACTTCATCTGCCAGCAAAG
Source organism: Larus michahellis (assembly GCF_964199755.1). Taxonomy (NCBI): domain Eukaryota; kingdom Metazoa; phylum Chordata; class Aves; order Charadriiformes; family Laridae; genus Larus; species Larus michahellis. The sequence continues at coordinate 17,730,369 of NC_133904.1, forward strand.
AAACTTTATGGAAAGCCGTGATGGAGCCACCGTGGTTAATCTGGGCCTCAGGAACCCAGCGGAAGTAGCACAGTTTCCACAGTTTTATTTGTGTTCCAGAGATACGGGGTAGAATTACGCCGTGCAAATCAACTGGCTTTGCGAACCAGTCTCTGAAGTACTGTTCCATACTGTTACTCTGACTCTCCGTTTGCTGTAAAAAGTCCGGTTTCAGTTTTAGTATCAGAGAGTTTCTTCTTGGAAGGAACTCTTGCTCACTGATGATTCCGTTTTTTAATGCTGGGGGGACACCTCGCAGTGTGGAGCTGTAGTTTTTCTGCAGAAAAGAAATACTGGTAATTTTCCTGTTCTATGCCCATTTGAATAGCAGATTTCCCTGAACTGCTCGGAGCCATCATCCAGAGAAATGAGGTGACCTTTAAACAGTTCCGCGCTCGTGAGTCACTACTGCAGGGCTCACAGGGCAAAGAGTGTGGCCACCTGCGGCCTCTCAAAAGAAATACATATGTTTTCTAGACTTTCTAAAACAATGAATGATTGAATTAATCAGCATTCACTGAAAAAAACAACAACCCTGTGGGAGAAAAGTGGCACGTCATCACTTTTCCATAGGTGAACTAATGCCAATGTTGGCAGTGAGCTCAGCCATGTCAGGAGATGTCCTGCAACACAAGGCTCAACAATTTACAGCTTCTACAGAAAATTATTTCTTTAGGCTGGGAAGCTGAGAGAGTTAACACACTCCTGTTGCGAAACTGAGAGTGTAAAACACTGTATAACTGTAAATTTTTAAGCATTAACACCTAATGATTAAGGATGTAAACAGTCCACTCACAGACAGACATCACTATAGTTACCTTTGAGCGTTTAAAGGTTTTCACGGCTCCATTTTGTACACATGGTGCGCTCTTTCCAACATAGAAAGGGTTGTGAAAGAGCAGGCGATCCCTGCTTGTAAACTGAAGAGACCAGTCCCAAACACAAGGAAATCTGAGGCCTTTCTCATCGCCCAGCTGAATATTTTTGCTTATGGCAAATTCCTGCAAGAAGTTAACGATCAGGCATATTAAAAATCAAAATAAGCTCATTCACAAATCTTAATTGTAAACCAGTGCATAACTCTTGGGCAAAGGAGAGCAGGGATATAATTTAGAGGTGGCTGCAGATCAAAGCAACAGAGCAGCAGGAGAGCCTGCTCCTGGAGAAAACAGCTGTACCCTGGTTTTCAGTTCATAGAATCACAGAACGGTTTGGGTTGGAAGGGACCCATCAAGATCACACACCCCCTGCCCTGGGCAGGGACACCTCCCACCAGACCAGGCTGCTCCAAGCCCCATCCAGCCTGGCCTTGAACACCGCCAGGGATGGGGCACCCGCAGCTTCTCTGGGCAACCTGGGCCAGGGGCTCACCACCCTCACAGTCAAGAATTTTTTCCTCATATCTAATCTAAATCTCCCCTCTTCCAGTTTAAAACTGTTACTCCTCATCCTGTCACGCCACTCCCTGATAGACTCCCTCCCCGCCTTTCCTGGAGCCCCTCTAGGGCCTGGAAGGGGCTCTAAGGTCTCCCCGGAGCCTTCTCTTCTCCAGGCTGCACAACCCCAACTCTCTCAGCCTGTCCTCACAGCAGAGGGGCTTCAGCCCTCTCAGGGGACTCAGCATTAATCCTTACTTCACAAAAATTACTTTTCAATGATTCTAAATTGTTTTTTTCTTTACTTGTAACCCCCCCCCCAAACTGTTATTTTGAGAATACGTTAATGGTCCCTCAATGCTCTGCTTCTCTGTAAGGTAGCTACCGACAACTTTAAAAGGAAAATATTTAACAAAATAAGTAAGTTTTATCTTTATTAACTGTCAGATGTTTTGTACACACAGTTCTGTTAAACTCCAGTTTTCCAAATCAAATTTAAGCGTTGTTTTCTAAATACCTTCATTGTGCATTACTATTTGAAGTTCATGCAGGCTTTTCCACCTTTTCAACTATTTAAACAATTATGTCAAGAGATTTCAAAGTTTGCCTGAAGTGTGAAATTCTCTTTATTGCCTGCCATTCTGCTTTATCAGTTCCAGATACAAATCTGTTTCCTAGAGGAGTACAAATAATATTGTACAATAAGTATGCTTTTCTAGGAAAAGAAAAAAGAAAAAGAAATTCAAGACTTTCTTCTTGAATAGTTAGTTACTCTCTATGCACAGATCACCTGAAAGGACATTCTGATCATATTCGTCTGGGGAGCTGAGTATTTTGCCCTGAACAGAGCGTGACATTTTAAAAAATATAAAGGAATACCATTTAGCTGGGAGGGTGTTATTTCCAGAGGGGCACGCTGAAGTCTCTTGGTTGAAAAGCAGGTGTAACACTTCATACTCACAGTGCTTTCCTTTACTCGCTGGTGAGGACAATTGAAAAGGAAGGTGCCGAACAGTGAGATGCGTGCGCTGTCGTACAATATGGTCAAGTACATTTCAGAAAACTCGAAGGCTGCTGGGTATTGTTCCAGCAGCTGCCAAACACAGTCAAGAAACATCAAGAACAAAGGAGACTGGGAAAAGAAACAGAGAATTGTTAGATTTAACAGAAGCTTTTCCCAAGTCATACCGATTTGTTTGCAGTTAATGCTCCATTAGAGTATGTAGCTATACCTCCGCTGTGTTTCTCAACAGGGTAAACTTGGAGGAAACTGTATTTTTGTATTGTATTTTGTATTGTATTTTTTATGATTTTATGCAACTGTGATACTCTGTATTCCTGTTTAGCCACTTTGACAAGCCACTGTGGCAACTGGCTTTGTCCGCATTCCCTTTCCAACAGCCTTCCCTTCTCTGTCAGAAGCCAGACAATTCTTTCTGGGCCTCTCTCCATTCTCAGGTAGCTGCAAAAATGCTTTCTGCCCTCTTGTATGTCCCTCGTAATTTCCAAATTAGTGCTTGTACAAGCCTTCCTTACTACTTAGCCTTATTTTCACAATGTATATACTTCCTTCTTGTTTGAAATGACTGGAGAGCTTATGATTCAGCCACCTTAACTTTGCTCTACACTTTCTAGCTCGTTCCACAGTGGCCCATGAATGGCAAAAGTATAAACTATCACTTACATAAAGCTTTAGAAATATTTTCCTCTTCGTAGTTTCACTCCTCTGAACATCCTTTCCTAGATCAAAATACCTGCTTTCTCATTATTTCCCCCTTGAAGTTTCAGTTTCTTTATCCCTTCGTGCGTTTTCTCTGCTTAGTGCTCGATTTAGCCGTGGGCTCCGCTCTCTGAGGGTATTGCTTTTCTATGACTGGAGCATTGTCCCTGAAAAAGGCCGCTAACCTGGGGGTCCTCTATTTTTCCAACTGCAATTACAAGTCCCTCCTTTGCAATGAAGAGCCTAAATAAGATTAGCTGGAAATACTGAAAACCATGCACTGTGGTACCCTCTTTTAATCTGTTTGGCAGCTGCGTATCAGTTCATAAAGCTGCAGTGCTTCTCCATCAGCTCAACACTTCGAAAAATACTGCCTATTGATGTGACTTTGCATTCCAAAAAACAGAGATGAAAACACATACCCGTGGTAAAACAAACAAAACAACCAACCCCTCTAAACCCCCTCCTGACCCCCTTTTATTTCGATTTAAAATATGGGCTGCACTAGCATTTGTAACAGTGGGACCTTTTCCTGTGTAACACTGAGGCCACATTAAAACCCAGCAACATCTGACTGCACCTGGTGTTTCACCGACTCTCACATGGCTACAGAGGATAAAGAAAATATCTCTCCATCCTGGACAAGGACTCATTTCTCTGACATTGGTTTCATGACATTTGAAAGTATAAAAAAATACTTTTACTTCTAGATTTCTGTGTGAATAAATGTTCAGGTTGCTATTAACCAGATACTGTTATCACATACAAATACAATTCACATTTACCTCTTTGTCAGATCTCTTTAAGTGGTTACACCTATCTAAAAACTGATATCCTGCCATGACCCATTCCTTCTGTATTAAGCTTTGGAATCCAACGATTGTTCGGAAATAGGGATCCAGCATGACTTGAATGAGAGAAGCAGCAAGACAGCTCAGGTCCCGTCCCTCTTCCTCTGTGAATAACACACAGAACGTATGAAATAGATAAGGTATATACGCACATACACAGAATTAGATCGCAAAAAGTGGCAACTAGGTCTATTGTTTGTCTTTGAAATTCTTTTGAAACATGCTGTAGAACTGCTGTAATTGTTCTCATAGTTTCAAACAAACTAGAAGAAAAAACCACCTCTTCTTTTAACTGAGACTCATCCTACAGAAATGTTGCTGTGGTAGCCAGCACAACAGGGCATTCATCAAGAACAAAATACCCACCCAAACGCCTGGTATTTAAACCAAGCTGTGATGAGAAGGAGGGTGTTCATGTCACTGGAAATTTTCAACGTATTTTCCACCCTGAAGCAGTTTTAGGAAGGCCATTATATGAGCGGGATATACCAGCTGAACGGTCTTGTAAAAATTACAGAAATTACAACATTTCTGATCTTGATATGAGCAAATTTTTTTTTTCCTGGAATATCTGTTTGCACTTACACAACAGCAGCCACTGAGAGTGAAATATTTTGTATATAGGACCTCTGAATAGAACTGATATTGCTTATGCAAGGACTATTTGCCCAATTAACCGCGTACAAAACTTCTCCATAAAGTTTTGATTCTATCGTACCATTAGCAGAATAAAAACCACCACAAAGACTCGAAGTGAAGTATTGGTCTGATGCTATGGACTGTACTACAGTTCAGATACATAACAAAATTATTTTCCTTTCTAGTTCCTCAAATGCCTAAATGTTTAGAGGCAATGGGGTTTATGTAGAAAGATTACAGTTGATTTTATCTAAATGTGTTTATCTACATTATCACACTGACGCTCAGACTGACAGCATGCTAATGGCTGTATTACCTTGCAGAACTACAGAAACGTGCTTACACTCCATCATGTACACAAGCTCAGCAGAATGCTTAAGAAATGATCTAGACAGGAAAAGAAAGTGATACAACAGTTAGTATAACAGGTTCACACTCTAGCAGAAACAAAAATTTGGGATATCTGTATTTACCTAACTCATATATTAAAATAGAGAATCCTTCAACTGATCCCCTGCTTATCTACAGTGGTGAAAGTTTTTCATATCTCATTAACCATCGTTTTATCAGTGGTACAAACCTGATATACTCTAACCAGCGAGTATTCTCCAGTGAGGACAGCCACTTCTCTTCAGTTTCTTCAAAAGGCTCTGCAACAAATAAAGTAATTACATTGTGGAACAGCTTCAAATAACTCTTCCTGGTAGCCAGATCTATTAGAATTTGTGCTATTTCAATAAAATAACCACCATGAAAGGAGAGTCCAGCATACCGTTAACACACAGCTGTTTGAGTTTGATATGTGCAGCCTGGATTTCCTGGATGTTGGGGAGACACTTGTCCAGATCAGATTTGTAAACGTCACTTCTCAGGGGATGGCTGCGAGTTATCGCATTACAAATCCTAAGTAGGAAAAAGAGTCAGCCATTTTATTATTGCAGAGGGGAGAAACAGTCTTTCAAGAAACATGCCACAGTCTGTAGCTGCAAACAACTAAAACCACATAAAACATGCACCTTATTTAAAAAAAAAAGTTGTCTAGTTTATATTCAGGAGATATATTGCTCCTGCCACAAAGGTATCGACTCAAATATTATAGGTATCTGCTAGTTACAAAATAAAAAAAACGGAAACACTGGATCATTAAAACAACACATTTAGGAAATTAAAATCTGAGGCTGACTTACAGTTAAATATCTCTAATTTTCCACAAATTTTAGTAAGACTTGTCTATGCTACATAAACAGATCATATATGAAGTTTATAAATCCAGGAAATCTGACTGGGTTTCAAATACAACTCAGAGCTCCAGCCTCAAACACACAATGCAAGTGTTTGTACTACTACAAAAAATCACCCTACCAATTAAATCAAAGAACGAAAAATACCAAGCTAGTAACTACTTATCCAAGGCTCTAAATGCCTTCGTCTTTCATCAAGGACAGTGAATGACAAATACTTCACAGAAATACTATATGCATTGTGGCACTGAATCTACAGAGCTGCATTTCCCAATGCCACAAACAAATTAAGAAGGTAAAATCTCCACCAAGTTGTATTACAGAAACATCAGCAGAGAAGAGCTGTTCTTCAGATAAAAGTCTGCTCCTTTATCAATAAATTCTGTCATCTGAATGACTGGCTGCCTAAAAAGTAAACATCCCTTAAAAACTGAGCAATTATTCAGTATTCGAAACTGAAGTGTGCCTTGAACAGAAATTGTGCCCCAATGTATTTGTAGAGCAGCAGCTCAAAAGCCACTGCACTCCAACGTTATGAAGCCAGTATCCGCTCAATTACCAACTGCTGCTCTCTGTACACACTCACCACTTGTGTTATCTTACGCGTCTGATTAAAGAATAACGTAACTAATCATTCACCTTTGATCAATTCTCCTTTGTTGCAATACGTCTTTGATGTTGGCCATTCTTACAAGGGCACTTCCATTAGGGTGATTCCAGGACCATAACTAATATGGGAAAAAAACCACAAAAGAAACAACAAAATAATGCAGGTTAGTGTTATTCCACAGAAATTTTTTTCTGAATGCTACACACAAAACTATGTTAACCAGCACACATATCTTTAAGATTAATATTGTCCAATGATCAAGAACAGTAATAGAATAAAGACCACACTTACTGGCATTCGTCTCCCAATAAAAGAGTAGGAGTATAGCTTAAGGTCTTGATCTGCTAAGGAAGACGGGACCACAAAATATTCTGGAAGGCTTGGGGAAAAAATGATACAAACGGTTACTTTTTCCTACATCTTTTATCAGCTTTTCTCTTGTTGCAAAGCTGTCTTCCCAACTCTGATAAACTCTAATGCAGCAGCCCCTAATACCACAGGCTGTGCTGTATGTCTGCGCGATCTCACATATCGTCGGCACAGCTCAGACCTAGTTGTTTAGAAACTGCATGTTTCAGAGGGACGTACAAAAGCATGAAAGCAACAGATGCCAAAATATGACATTTCCTTTAATGACACCACCTGCAGGATCTTTCAGCCAAGGGCCTCTCTAGAGAGCGGCACACGTAAGAGGTGAAGCACACAGTGAGGCAGGACGGAGGCTTTGGTAGAGGAGACAGGAGAAGACAGTATAATTGCCTTGTTTTCTTCTACTTGCGTTATAAGAGAAACTTACCAAGTAGATATCATATAACCTTCATTGACTGAACAAACTCTCCACTCTGATGCACCTGTCCTTTTGATTTCTCTATCCCAATCAGAGTAAGTTTCAAACAAAGGTGTCTGCTGGCCACTGGCACTGCCGATGCCACCGCCACCTCCTCCTGGGTCTATTCCATTCACCTTCTTCGCTAGGAAAAAAAAATTCATCAATGCGCATTTAAAAAAAAAAAATAGAAAAAAATCAAACTCTTCACCTTCCTAATTACGAGAACGAGTCACTAGCGTCAGGACTAACGTTACCTATTTTTGTATTACAACAGATCAGGGATTTAATGACAGCTTGGCAATACGTGAAGAAGTAAATCTATTTTTTCCTGCAATTTCAACAAAGAAGCAACATACAATTGGTATGTTGTGCTGCTTGGTAGAAAGCAAGACATACTAACACTCAGGAACAAATGTTATCTTCAGTCACAGGATTTCTCTCTTGAACATGCCAAAGCTAGCAACGTTTTAAAAACATGAACCCTTTATAGGCTACCCTTTAATTAGGTACCTTAATTAGGCAAAATAAAAATTATGTAATTTCAACAGCTTTTCCTTAAAAATGACTGCTGTATTAGCAGCAAATAAAATAAATTGAAGGCCAGGTTAAAATATACATACATACATATATACTTTTTAAAATATATATATATATAAAAATATATATATATATATTTATATCCACACAAAAAGATGGCCTACCCTTTTGTGGCTAGGGACCAAGAAGATCATACATTCTGTCAGTAATAGAGAAGGATGTGGTCATTCTTTAGGTGCCAGGGAGGCAGTCAGCTGTGTCAAAGGAGACCACAATTCGCTTCCTGACACTTAGAAGTAGATTTTTACATGAAAGTGAAGTAAATTGAGACTCAGCCCTACTACCTTCCCCACGAAAGCTCCTCGCTTTAGCAAGAGCCTGTGAAGGTGTAAGTGCCTGCCCAAACAAAGCAGAATACAGCGATATGGCTCTGCTGGCACCTCCGTGACTGCCTGGTTTCTGCTTTCTGTATCTATCAACTTCATTCTTGCACTAGTATTCGGACTACTTATGTTTTTCAGAAGAAAACTGGACTAAAATCAGAATGAAGTAGCTGTTCAGATAGCATACAGAGAAATAGAATTACCAAAAAAAAGTTATAATTTTACTGTTCAATGGCAGGATACGTAATTATCAAATATAGCCTGGGAAAAAATGATGCACATGTACACTAGAGCAATGCAGGCTCTTTCTGTTCCTCGGGAAGCAAAAAGACAGTGTTTCAACTCTTCCTTTGCTGGGACAAGCAGGGGTAGAGAGTCATAAAACACGGTGCTGGAATTGTAAGAGCAGAGGCAGAGATCTACGCTACAGACAGCAGGGTTCACAACCACAACAAACCCAGCCCAACCCAGCAGATTTCAAACTCTTTTCTCCAGCAACTGCAGCGCAGCAGAACAACTGTCTTCTGCCATTCTGCTCTGCTGTTCCAGAGGAACAACATTTTTTACCCACCTTATGTCATTCTTCACTAGGCATTTTTCCATACAGCAAATAAGTATTTTAAGGACAGAGCAAAGGACATTCTGTGACAGACTAACATTTTGTTCACACTCCGCTTTAACATTTTATCTGCAAATTGGCTTCCTCCCTAATACTTTATAATGCTACAGTACATGGACCTTAATAATCACCCAGGTTTTATCTGGTAAGAAATTATGTATGTAATTATGTGTGCAACAGAATCACACGCACGCTTATTTTTGTGCATGCACAGGGCAGTCATGTAGGCACCTGCATGAAAAACATGCATTTTTGTGCAAATTTGAAGGCCTGAGCTCATAATTCCACAACATTCAAATTTTGTAACCGGCAGATGAGTGGTTTTTAATGCCAGCTGCTGAGTATTTCAGTACCACAGAACTACATCAATGGCACTTTCTCTATTTGGAGGCTTGTTACACTAGAACTGATGGCTTTCAGCTGTGTATTGGCTGGGGAACACTAAGCAGTGACCGCACAGCATTACACTAGAAATCAAGTTCCAAAGGCATCTTTTTCAGGCTTACCTAACTGACAAGGTTCAGTTGGAGATTGGCCTTGAGCAGAGAGGGTGTGCTCCAACTCAGCAGGGGTGGTGGAGGTTTTGAGTGGTAAGAACTGCCTAGTAAGCCTCTAGGAAAGAAGGTTTGGAGTCCCAAGTTGCACAAATCCTCCTGCAATACCACCAGAAGAGAAACTTATTCCCAAAAGAAGGGCAGGTGAACAAGCCTGCCTGATGGGAGATTAGCGAGGTACCTAGAGTACCGATATAGACATACAATAGGAGGATCGAAGCGTGAATTGAGAAATATGAGTATTCATGCTGACATAAGTGCTGACATAGGTAGTTTTGGTTTGTTTCAGACAGGAAAGACATTTCTTTTGATTTTGGTCGTTAATGTCTATCACAATGAATGACTTATAACTGAAAGTAAGAGGTTGGGTGCAGGACAAGCCAATTTTATTGCCCCTGGAGAAAGCCTCAAATGCTTTTTGCCATCGCTTCTAGACAAGAGTCATACTAAAATTACATATTATGGAATAGAAAAAAAAAATCTAACTACTGTCATACTTACCTGGATTATGATACATTTCCCCGACATACTCAAATGCAAAGAGAAGCTGAAGATCCGTTGGCTGAGAATAATGAGCTATTGCAAGGCACACCTAGGAAAAAAACATATATTACTGTTAACTTATAGACATAAAATTTATGACAGCCTGAAGTACGCAGAGAAAAAGTTAAAAATCAGTCTTCTGATGTTTTATTTCCATATTTTATTTGAGAGGAGTGAATTATACAGTTAAACGCATTTGCTGAGAGACCGTTACTGTAATCATAGCAGGGGAGTTCCTGACCATCTCAAGAGTGATTAACTGATTAAGGGCAGACTAAGGTTTTGCAAGAAATGTCAGACTGCAACAGACACCCCTAAACATGATTCTCCGTATCAACAGAGACAAGCACGGGCTTGGTGCTACTGAGTTGTGCCCGCCCACCTGCACATAGAAAGAAGTAAGGAGGAGAACAGAAAAAGGAGAGTATAACACACAGGTGGCGACCACAGTACAGCCAAATTTCATTTGTAATTGGTCTTTCGATATTATTTTTTTTAACTAAAGAGTACTTATCAACGCAGCATAAGAACATAAGAATGGCCATACTGAGTCGGTTCAAAAGGTCCAACCCAGCATGCTGCTCCTGACAGCGGCCAGCCATCGATGCTTGGGGAAGAGGGGAAAAACAGAGCAAGCACGTAATGAAAGTTTATCATTACATTTTTGAACAGTTCACAGTTCAGGCGCTTCCTGAACTAAAATCTGGTACCACTGTTCAACAGCATTTGACAGAAATTTCTTCTACAAAGTTGTCAGTTGGGCCAAGAGGATTTTGAAGTATGACTTCCCTTTACAAAAGCCCCGTTGGTTCTTCCCTAAAGTAGTATATTTAATGAAGGCTTTGTATCCAATTACATTTTTATTATCTTTTCCACTAATTCACCCCATATAGGCATCAGGCTTACCAGGCTGTGCTACTCAAAACTCAACCTTCAAAAATTTCTGCTCTTGGAAGGGAAAACAAGAGGTTGCTCTTTGAAGACTTCCAGGACCTACGTCAATCCTGCATCTCATTAAGCTGTATTCCAAAATTAGGAAGGGCATTGATGAATATAAATAGAAAGCAAATTGTTTGGTAATAAAGAACAGCTTTTCCCCCCAAGTTACTTGTTACAAGTAATTCATGGTGGGAGATGTTTTATTCATGTTAGTTGCTTGTAGTTTGTCAGCTGAACGGCAGGCCAAAAATTCTCCACCAATCTCCAATTTCAATAGAAAGTGAGTTTTTAGGGTAGGACCTTTTGCCAAGCGTGGAGGATCTACAGTTAATTAAACATGCCAGCAACCATCCCCCTCCCAGTCCCAGCTCATCTCGAGAACTGAAACATCGGCCAAACTTTCTGAGGGGAGCAAGATGTCAGCTTCGTTCAGTTCTGGCCTAACCCTTGTAGGTTCTGTCCCAGGTGACTGGATTTCATTCACAAAGAAACCCACCCCTAACTTCTCGATGCCTGCAGGTTTATGGCAAGTTCCAACACTGCCTCTGACAATCTGAGGCGTTAATCAGGTTTAACAAGGCTGAGTCACAAGCCCTGCCCTGGAAAGGGAAATTCAGTAGAGATTTATTTAAACTGAGAGAGAGACATCTCTTTAAATGTGGATATTCACTAGATGTGGACAATCATAAACGATCTGACAAAATCGTTAATCCCTAGAAGAATCAAATTCAGGAAGAAAAAAACCTTTCAAGTAGAGATTGGCACTATTCTCCAAATGTCAGGACTTTATTTGGAGTCTTGAGCTTTCCCTTCTTCCCTCAGTATTTGCTTCTCCATTTTCCTAAAATGTACCTGCCTTATCTCTAAAGAAAATATTTAATGAAGAGGAGGCTATAGAATACAAAATTCTATTCTACATGCTCAGATACAGAAATTCCATGTGTCGAAGTTTTTAATTAGGGACACAGTATAAGTTCACATTATTACCACCTAAAATTTTTCCTCTCCCTTTTCTTCCTTCCCTCCAGCTCTCCATGACTTTTTGTATTCGGTAACATGTTGACACAATTTATTCACTGTTTAGCAGTTTTGGATGTTATTTTTGAAAAAAATTCTGCTCATCCATGAAATTGTTTTCTGTTAGTGAAGGAGTTTTCTTATTGTCATAGATGTAAAAGAAAGATTTGCACAACACAGAACTGAAGGAATAAAAGCGTCACTGGGAAACAGTCTAGCATGACTTCTCAAATGAACATTTATAAGCTGATTTCCAGGATTTGGTAAAACTTTTAAGTCACTACCATGAAGTAACTGGAAGCCACGCACATTTTATTAAATCTTGTGATTTAAGTGTACAAATCAAAGCTGAAGAAGCCAGCTACTCCATAATACTTGGCTTCTTCTAACAGACTACTTTTGCCTATGAAAGAAAATGAAAACAAATGAAACAAAATGGAAATCTGTGTGCATACACATTTGGACTTCCATTTCTCTACGCAACTTTTCACTACAGTAACTGATACTAACAGAGCTACTCCTCGTCTTCATTTACAGAGTGGGGGATGAAAAGCCTATGCTGATCTGCTCTTGAGGCTTAAGGATGATCTGCAAGACATTAAAAAATTCCATTGTGCCGCCAAGTAACACAATAGAAATACAGTAAAACCTATTTTTAAAAGCGGCAGCTGAAATCTCTGTCATTTACTTGCCACATTTAAGAAAGAAAGTATGTGTGTGCTGTGTTAAAGAGGGGTAAGACTGTGTGGGAGAGATGATGAGCATTGAGATCTGGTTCCCAAAAATATGAGACCACAGTTGTGCTTCTAAACCCAGCAGCAGAAAAATGCTCCCAGGTGTTCCGCGGTATAGACATAACTCCCAATACCAGGTACTGCATGGGTGAAACAGCCACCTGTGGGTTACAATACAGGTACAGGACCTCTATTTCAGTTATTAAAAAAAAATAAAAATATATATATCTTGCTACTGCCTTCATTTTCCCATGCTAGACAAATTCTACTCATATACACACTAAAAAAGTATTAAAGACATACTAATTTTCAGTTTATTCCTCACAAAATCCATATAGTAGGTTTATTGTCTGAAAGTTCCAAAAGACAAGCACATTCCACAGATCTCAGCAGATTACCATCATAAGTAGAAAGCTCTTAAATTGGAAGACAAACATGTTTTACAGGAAATGTTCTCATATCAAACTGAAAAATGTTTGGTATTTTTGCCAATTTACAATTGTGTAAAGCTGAAGATATTCCGGCTCAGTCAAATAACAAGAGAATAGGCTGCTTGTTGGAAAGTTCATTTATTAAAAGCAGTAAACACAATGGCTGTAATGATTTCAGAGTACAAAGGCCACTTCCCTATGTCGGTGTCCTCTGTTCAACCCCTGCCTGAGAAAAATAAATGCTACTTTCAGCGCAAGCCCTCCTCTTCTTCAACAGGAATTTTACCAAGGACGAGAGCTTCCAAATATTGCTAATGCTCTTGGAAAAGATCGTTTTGAACAGCCATATTTAAGAGGTGCTAAGGTAGCATAGCCCTGCACTTCACCCGTGTCCCTAAGCCAGGCTACCTGCCTTAGGAACTCACTGGAAGGGCACCATTCCCTTGCTACTGCCATTCCCGTTCGGAGCAGACACCTGTAGCAGAAAGTCAGGCAACCAGGACCAGATCGGGTCCCACGGACAGAATCTGTTCATCTCCCTAGGCAGGAATTCTTCTTGGGAAAATAATCTTTCAGGTAACAAGACTGTCAGCCCTAACCACCGTGCATGTCCTCCTCGCTGCTGAGCTGTGAATTGTCTGATTGAGGACTGCTTTTTTTTCCTTCTATAAAGATTCCAACACCAGCTATACATAATAGTTAATTTGGTTTGAGTACAAGCAACCTGCACGAGAGGAAAACAGTACAAGGATTTCAGAAGCTGAAATAACTTTTTACATATCTTGTTTGTACAAGAATGCGTCTGAATTCTAAGTACAGGTTTCCTTAGCCTTAAGAGAACTACTACAATACATTGCTACTTTTTAGAACACCTTTAGATAAGCTTACTTCTGAAAAGTTTTCTTCGCGCCCTCCAATCCCGTTCCAAAGACCATAAAGATAATACTGTCTTCTCACGCATTCTCACTGTCTTGAGATACTACCAATTTTGTTATCTGTATAAACAATTAAAACAAGGCAATACAGAAGTTTGAAAAAGAAGAAAAAAAAAAATCATTACAAAGGGTCAGGACCATTTGTCCAAAACTCTGAGCTTCATATTATTCTTCATAACAATTAGGAAAAAATTGTTCCGCTCCATCCCAAGGGCTATGACGTGTGAGAAGGCTCGTTTTGATTGCACAGGAAACAAGATTTGAGATAAATAATTTCCCTTCTGTTTTGATTAAGCATGTGTTTCTGAAACTGCTCTCACACTCATTTAAAAAAGCTTCCTGAAGGAAAAGAACTGAGGGAGATCCAGAAGAGAAAGGGACTGAGAAAAAGGAGATATATTTAGGAAACAGGAGATTATAGGGTGTGTGCCACTCTGGTGCACTGCCAAGATCCATGTGTGGTGAGGTGACACGCTATCCACCAGCTAAAATCCTAAGATCTAAAGCCTTACCTTCTCATACATTTTAATTTCTTAGTCTAATGTCAAGTACTGTAGTGGCTAGAAGTTTTTCAGTTTGACTGTTGTGATTTTAGGAACAAAATTATTCCTTTTCCTTTAAGGAATGTGAAATGCTGCTTCTTTCACGCTGCCTAACTTCAGCCTTCCCCAGATTGCTTACCCTCGCTTCCCCTTTCTCCGCTTCCTCATCCTCTGCTTCCTCCCACACCCATCTGGCTTTCCTTCCTTTGGAGACTCTATAGCTTTATTTTAGAGACAAAACAGAATTAAACTGCTAAATAGTGATGAGTACGAGTTTCCATTCCCTCCATTATCCTTAACTCTTGTCTTCCAAATATCCATTAATAAAAACGAGGAAGGAAATGTTTACTTGACTGATTAATGTTGAGACAGTATGTTAGCACGTATTAGCTGCAACTAATGGTGATGGTATTTTTCTAATAGAACGGATTTTTAAGCTTCTTCATAATAATTTATCCCAAAATAAACGAATTCAGCTCAAAATTCAATGTGTTCTTCCAGTTTGTTTCTGCTTAAAGGCAGAGAAAGACACCACTGAAAGCTCTACCATCACCCGTGCATCATACCTCTATGTAATCACATCGGACAGACTGTCCACGTCTGAAGCCCGACAGCTCTCAAACATGGAGACTTCTTTTCTCACTTTTTAAAAGAGACTCAGAATACACAGAATCACAGAATGGCAGGGGTTGGAAGGGACCTCTGGAGATCATCTAGTCCAACCCCCCTGCCAGAGCAGGGTCACCCAGAGCAGGTGGCACAGGAACGCGTCCAGGCGGGTTTGGAATGTCTCCAGAGTTGGAGACTCCACCACCTCTCTGGGCAGCCTGTGCCAGGGCTCTGCCACCCACAAAGGAAAGAAGTTCCTCCTCATGTTCAGATGGAATGTACTGTGTTCAAGTTTGTGCCCATTACCTCTTGTCCTGTCACTGAAAAGAGCCCGGCCCCGTCCTCCTGACACCCACCCTTTAAGTATTTGTAAGCGTTGAAAAGATCCCCCCTCAGTTGTCTTTTTTCCAGACTGAAAAGATCCAAATCCCTCTTCATAAGAGAGATGTTCCAGTCGCCTAATCAATGCCCTCTGTTCTAGTGAGATGGCGTCATTAGCGGGGGTTATTCCCCCTTCTGCCCTGGGCAGCAAATACAGACACCTCCTTAGGGACAGATTACACTCTCCTTGCCAACACCGATTTATGTAACCGAACGCTGTTGAGTACTTCCATTGCATTCAAGGCACTATGCATGAAACTGCATAAAGTTAGCGTCTGTTCTCTTGTAACTATTCCATATGTTTAAAGCTCATTTTTAAATAGTAATTATCAAGTGTATTGTTTTTATTTCTGTAACTATTGCTTTAAACAGAGCATTTGCTAGCACCTGGCAGCAAGTTGGAGACATTTACACTCCCATGGTTCGACGTATATATTTTAGTAGGTAGGTACTTCATTTTGACCTACCAGCGCTTTATTCATAGGATGATACTCCTCTGTATTACCGGGATGACATTTAGTTAGAAATCTCCCTGGTCTGATTTCTATAGCTGACTGTACTTCTGAAAAGTTTGTCAAAGGAAGCTATTTATGATTTATAAAGCACGCAGGTCTCTTGCTTTACAGAACTGAGATTGCAATGCTAACCGTGACATCACCTTCCCCTCTGCTTATTTTAAAAACAAGTGAAAAAAACCTTATCCAAAAAAACTTCAGTCATAAATACTTCACACATGATTTTTATTATAGCCTGTACAATTCACTGATTCCATTCAGGAATTCTGAGTTCTGCAGTTTTTCAGCACTAAGCACCCGAGAAAACCTTCATAAATCACATAAGCACAATTTATCCAGTTCATTTTTCACGCAGGAGGTCTTCATATCTAGCTTCAAAATGAGCATAAGCAAATTTGTGAAGAAAAAAATTAAAGCTGACAATTATTTTGATTTTTCTCAAAGTGGTGACTGGAGGTTAGGTCCCCAGGTACAAAGGAAAGCAGAGAAGCCGGAGGTAGTCCAGCGATGGGCTACCCAAGATGACTACGGTCCTGAAATAAATCTTCTGAAGAAACTGGGCTCATTTACTGTGCAGTAATGAGACTGCAGGAAGCCACTACTAGGAAGGTAGTTACAGACTCAGTCTTGCCTGGTGACACAATGGGCAGCAGACAGAAACTCTTCTGGGGACATTCAAGCTGCGTGTCAGGAAGAACATGCAGCACTGGAACAGGTTACCCACAGAGGGAGAAGGCTCCTCCATCCTCGGTGGTTTTCAAGACACAACTGAACAAATCCCCAGCTAACCTGACCTAATCCTGGCAGCTCTATAGAGAAAGGAGGACTAGGTGATCGACAGGCCCCCCCGGTCAGTTCTCTGCTACAACATGCTGTCGGTCAGCAGGCGACGGAGCACACCTAGCCCGAGAGAAGAGCAGGAATTCCCTCTCATCAGAGCTCAGTCATACTTTAAGTCTCGGCCCTCCCTGCAAAAGTTATGCACACACAATTAATTCCAGACAGACACAAAAGAGCTGGAAGTAAATATGTATTGAAGTGGCTCTTCAGAACTATAAGGAGGCCAGACCACCTTTCTTTGTTTTTAAACATCAGGACAACCTTGCTAATATGTACTACTTGAAGGGCAGGAACAGAAACCAGATAAAAACTTTTCAAGAGTGTGGTGCTAGCATGCCATTTAAATGCCAGAAAGAACAAAATAACCCCATCCCATATGCTGTGTAAGACCATTCTAGTTGCGTTCACCAGCATCCCAAAATAATTTAAGCAAAATCCTGCCAGAAGAAACCTGATCTAAGGACCGCATGGTTTTAGACATTTATATTTTAATGCTAACAGAATAACGTTATTATGGAAACACTAGATTAGGTTACAGAACCTTATCTCCCTTCAGGAAAAGTGTGGTCCTGTGAAATACCCCCACAAAGCTGCAGTAACCTGCTTGATGCATCAAAACTGCAATAGTAGCCACACAAGTTTTCTTCCACTCCTCTGATGAAGCATATGGTATTTGGAAATGGCGACTGTTACACTTTTGGTGACCACCAGTACTATCTTTATAACCACACAGATTCAGATCCTTCTGGATCTCTAGAACTAGCTGTTCTTTCTATCAAAAGAAATCACGTTAGACCATGTAATTACAAATGTATAAAGCAAGCGCCCTCATAAAAAGGTTTCACTTTTTGCTCTTGCATGAATAAATGCAGCACAAAAAACGTTAATGAGTTGCTGAGTTTATGCTTTCTTCCTCCCTCCTCCAGGCTGATCGCTCTCCTTAGCTGTGACAGCCAATTAGAAACAGTTGCTATAAAGATACTGCAGTAGTCAGGCTGCTCCAGGGAGAATTCGGAGAAGCTGAGAAAGGGAATTGACTGCTGAAAGATTGCCAAACGTGAAAGGTTACAAACAGCAAAGGCAGCAGGCAGGGAGGAGCCTAGAGAAGTAGCAAGGAAAGAACAGCCTGCTTCGATGCTGGGCTTCTGCCCAGGGATCAATTTGAGAGGGTAAAAGGCGAAGAAGAGATGAACTGGTTCATCAGGTACTCAGTTGATAGCTGCACACAGACGTATGTCTGGGCAGATGGTTCTTAGGACTTACAGGGTTAAGCCCAAACGTTATCCTACTGAGAAGGGGAATTCTTAAGCCCTGTGACCAAACTGGGTCATTCTCACGAAAGGGTTGCTGTGCCAGGCCTGGCCAGGCAGGGGTGCGGGGAGGTCAGGGGAGCTCTAACTCAAACAACCCATCCCAGCTAACCAGGAGGAAGCTGGTGAGCTAACCTTGTCATGGCAACTAACCGTCTCTGATTAGCAGAAACTCACCTGGACCTTACCACGTTAAATGACACTGTATGATTTTGCTGAGGTTTAAGACAAGTGTTAAAGCTGGGGAAGGAATGAAATTTCTAGGAATGTACAGACAGAAGTAATTCCTCTTGTTCATGAGGCAAGCAAGTCTTTTCTAAGAAAACGTTGAGAAAGAGCAGATAGATTTATATAGATTAGAGAAACTGGTCATCCCAAGACCTCACTGGGTGACTTGCTGTGTGAAGCAAACACAAAGTGCATATATAAGACAGTTCACTCTACCAATGGGTAAGTTAAGCTTATGACTTTCAGAAAATGTAACCAAGTTTCCAACATTTTCCATAAAAATGTAAACATCTGCTGCACAGCTGCAATGCAGTATTCCAATTCCAGTCTTTAAAAGAATTTGTTTACTGAATCAGTAATTTTTAAAAGAACAACAGATACGGGGAGAAATGCAGGTTTATCTTATATGAAAAGGAACACTTAATAGATCATGTTAAATCTTTTACCTAACAATTTAGACTCTAAAAATCTAGATATTCTCCTGTAACAGAATGTGATTAATTTGCAATTCTTCCCCCCTACCTGCCTATCAAAACATAAACCAAAGTGTTCTTATTAGCACCACTGTTGCTACGTATAATGACTTCAAGGCAAGATTTCATAAGATTTGGTACCTTTTTTGCACTTTCGGGACCCGCTTCATCAAAACGAAATCTGACAATACGGAAGTCTTTGCAATAAATTATTAATTCAGTTGGATTAAATTTAAGTTTTTGGTTGGGACCAAGGACCTTCTGCTTCCTCTTGGTGTCATTCACTGTAAAGAAAAGATGAAGTTATTGGACTGTGTTTTGTAACTATACAACACAAGACTGGCTCAAACAGATACAGTAATGCTGCTACCAGCACTCTTTGCATTTAATAGTGTGTTTCAACTGTTCAATTGATGTAGAAAATGTATAGATGCTCCTGCTGATTGATGACCTTTCAAACAAGTGGCTGAATTTCTGCTTCCTGTATGTCCAGATTACTTTTGTCCATCAACTTCACAAACAAGGAATTAACACGCAGTATTCCCAAGAGCAATTTTTGCTCCCCGTTAATTGTGTATGCTGCAATGCCCTTCTGATGCATACTAACGGCACATATGCTGATGTTTTTGGTTTTTTGGTTTTTTTTTTTGTTTTTTTGTTTTTTGTTTTTTTTTTTTTGTTACTTGGACGTATAAAAAAAAGTGCTGGAGTTAAGACTAAGATTAACTCCTTATTTCTTATATAAAACTCAAGAACGTAAGTATTGTAAATTGCCAGCTGGTCCAGACCTGCATAGACAGGCTGTGTCTCTTCACCTTTTGAAACAGAGAACGTTAAATTTTAAAAAGTTAGAATGAGATGCCACAGAGATTTAATTTGTGGTAACTGGGAAAATAGGGGCACATAGCTTTTGAGTGATTAATTGACATAGCTGCCTGGTTGCAGGGATCTTCTGGGTTAAACTTAAGTACTTCCAGTGAACTCAAGTGTTTTAGGACACCTGCATGTGTCCTGCCACGCACCTCAAGCTTTATTCAACTTTTAGGGCTTTTATCCTAATTTTAAATAAATCACATTTTCAAATCAGCGAAGATGAATGACATAAAACTTTAAGCGTCAACAACTCTGCACAACCTAACAGGCAGTTAACAGCTTTGAACTGAGTAAGTTTAAAGCCTTCATCATGCTTAACTATTTTTGACATACCTGTGACAATCTGCTCAATGCATGTTAGTGGGACATCATGTTCACCAAGGAGGAGGTTTTTATAATGGAATTTCTGAAACACATGAACTCACAGCCATTAATTGCAGTTCTGCAGTTCACAACCAGATATGCAGCACAACTTTGAAGAAACTATGATAAAAATCAGGCATGCCTAGACTTTTCTGACATGTAACACCCTTGCCTATTTGCAGGCAATTAGAGGCTGTGGAAACAGCTCTCTTGTGAATGCACACCAAACAGTTTGTTTGGTATGCAGGGGAGTATGCAAAATAACCCCACTACTTGCACTGAATTTACTAGCTTCAAAAATTGCTGGCAGAAATTCAATACATTCAGAAGTGTAAAAAAAAAAATAAATATATATCCACACAATATAAAAAAATCTCCAACGATTACTGTAATGACAAAAAGAAAAAAAAAAATTAATTCCGTTTCAGAAATAAGTTTTGACAACTACTTCATGTCAAAAACTAATTTTTTTTGAAGTTGTCCTCCATCAGTTATGCCAATAAAACTTGGATGCATTAAACACTTTGCTGATCTGACGCTTGTCTAGTCAAAGGAACATTTGCAATTACCTTCTTCAAGGAGGAACTTGTTTTTATATAATTCCTGCTTTGCCTTTTGTAAAACCACTTCTCAAGGAAGCCTCCATAAACAGAGGCAGAGCTGGCTGTACTTCCACACCAAACTTGCTCTGTTCTGATACTCTCAATGAAGGGATGGAATGGCAACACATTCAGAACAGGACAGCGGAACCTCATCATTCAGCCTGCTTTGTTTTAGAAGGTAGCATATTGATACCAGATCTGAGACAGATTCACTGTATTCTAATCAAGTCCGTTTTACCTATGGCATTTGTTGTCATGATGTAGTGATGTGAGTGGCAACAAACCTGTAGTGGCATCGGGTCATCCGTAATAAAGGAAATCTTGAAGTTAGTGCAAACCAATTTGCCCCACAGGTCATATTGACTTGTGTCTGTTGCGATGCATTTTCTTACAAAATTTACTTCATTTACCACAATTTCACCTAAAACAGAAAAAGGGAGGGGGGAAAGAGAAGCCTTTATAAATCTTGTAGGTACAACAATTTTAAGTCTGTAGTACCAAGAAATCCCTAGCTCTTTACCTGTTTCAAGTTATACACCTCTTCTGGGTAAACCTGGAGTTTAATGAACACCACTCCAGGGAAAAAAAAGAAAACTATTGTTCCAAAACAGACAATATTGTGCAGCAGTTAAAAGCCAAAAACAAACCCAAAAAACAACAACAAAAACCCAACAAAACCCACACCACTTTCCTTATACCCAGAGATCAAAAGCTGCAATTCTTCACTATTAAAAATTCATTGGTTTGGACAACACTGACCTTTAAACAGAGGCATACATTAATCTACTTCACCTAGCATTTATTTTAAAAACTGAAATTAGCTGGCAATTGTTAAATACTTTAGCGAGTTTTACAAACTTAATTAATTTAGAGACTGAGGACCATTTGAAAAGAAAAAGTAAATTACTACACATAATGTTCCTTTTTAGTTCCACAACAGAGGCTTGTGAAAACTAAATAGTAATTTCATTTTTACTTCAGGAAATGAACTTGGTAATTTATTTTACTCCTGTATAGGGCTTTTGCTTCTGACATCAGATCAACCACTTCCTTATGCCGCTGCCTACCACAAATAGTGCAGGAGTCGAAGTGCGTTCAAGAAAAGTGTAGTTTTATAATAGCTGCAGGTTTTTGTTGAAAAAAAGACTGAGGACTAAAGATTGCTAAAGCCTAATTTACTCATAATAGGTTGGGCATATTTAGTCCCAGTTGCCCAAAATGTTATCTCAAATGTCCTATGCTTCACAAGAAACCAGTCAGTTTGTTGGGTGTCTCTAATGGCAGTAATGAGTTATCCGTATGCCCAGCGAGTATGGATATAGCTTTGATTAAACCTCACACCTGTCTCCTGATCTAGGGAAGGTGTTTTCCTCAGGTAGTTATCACTGCACCCAAGCAACCATACACTCAAAGAACTGCCTTGAGCATTCCAAACGCTTGAGTGGAAATGCACCTTTTGCTGGCCCTGAGACCCAGCCTCTGCACGTGCTCCTCCTCCCCCGCGGTCCCGCTCAGCTGCCCCGCGGCTCTCCTGCCCTGGTGCGACGAGGCATCGGCCCGCCAGTCACCAAGAGCACCATCAGAGTCACGGCTTTGAGTTCAATTGTGATTAACAGCTACAAAAATTCCTTGGACTGGCAGAATTATGTTGAGTATTCTGGGACCATCTGAAGATGTAAGGGGACAAATTTAATTGACCTGCGGTTATCACATACATGCATAATCTATGCCACAAGTGGCAAGAGTTGTGAAAATGCTCTACAGACAGATGTGCTGGAGCTTTAAAGTCTTTTCTCAAGCATTTTGAAAAAAAATAATAATCTGATTCTGACAGCTTCAGTACAAATAGTTAAAGTTCAACCAAGTTCACAGCAACTGAAAACAATGTCTTGTACTGGGGTACATGAGAATGGCAAGCCCTACTTCCGTTGAACGCTGTAATGAAAACGTTTCACTTACTTTTAGCGGAGTCTAGCCTGAAACTGCTTAATGCCCAGCATTTTTTCCAATAAGCTATTTACTTATCTGCAAAAGCCCAAACTGTATATTAAAGCAACTCCTTCTCACAGTTGGTGTT
The DNA here is from genome assembly GCF_964199755.1 of Larus michahellis. Classification (NCBI taxonomy): domain Eukaryota; kingdom Metazoa; phylum Chordata; class Aves; order Charadriiformes; family Laridae; genus Larus; species Larus michahellis. The sequence continues at coordinate 17,753,179 of NC_133904.1, forward strand.
AATCTTCAACTATTCAATGTCAAGTTCTCAGTCACATTCTGCCTGCGAAGCCTCCCCTCTCCACAAAGTCAGTTCTTCTAAACCTAAATAGTTTTTATTCTTCCCTCTCTCAGTGCCTCCAGTGGATCACTGCATTCCTAATAAAAAGATACGGAGAGCCAAACTTCGTAGGTACTTTTTTCCCCCCATATAACATGCTCTTATCAGTTATCAAATGTAATATTTTTAAGTATCACACTGGAGACACTCTTGCTAAAAGCACAAATTATCATTACCAAACTCTTTCAGAACTTCATGTCCTTGATGCTACAAAACAGTAGAGAAATAGGAGATCCATTACTGCTCTCATGCAAACTTTAATTTGAATCTGCTACAGTTTAAGACATCCCTGCTGCATCATTCTCCTTACCAAAGCCAGTCCTTTTTACTTCCCTCCTCCATTCCTTGTAATTGTGTGGCAATACTACAAGATGTTAATACTAATCCTATTTTAGTGCAATTTCATTTATTCTCATTTCATCCAACACAAATACATTCTGGATTTTTTGGCCTACCTTCTCTTTTGCACTCATGTTTACAACCCTAACACAGAACTGTCAGTTTTGAACCTGAGCATTATAATACGCAAGAGTGCACACACACTGACTTCAACCGAACGGTTTAAACATTTACAGTGATGTGTGAGAAAGTTTGCAGGGAATAGATGCAGTTTTCAAAAGCACCTAGAAACTGAACTTTTTTTTAAAATGCAGGTTTGGAATTTTACACTGATCCAGCTTTTATCCTTCATTTGGACATCTATAATAAGCAATAAAAAAAAAATGGTGCAAACCTTCCAAATGTAACTCAATTTTAGGAAAGTAGATAAACAGCGTCCGTAGTACGTGTTGGTCTCACACAATGAACCCTTCTTGTATTTGTAGTTGAGTAGGTGATTTTTCTATACAAGTGTCAACAACAGAGCTATTCAGAGACATTACACTGCACATTTTCACAATGTAGCTGCTGCTTTTTCCAGTAAACAGTCACAAGCTGTTCCAGACACGGAACAGCAGTCAACGCTTCCATGTGACTCCAACAGTCGAAGTATGATCTCAGGAGACAAGAGCAGTTTGTTTAAACTCTGACAGGAAACCAGAAGAAAAATTACAGGTTGCCACCCTTCTATATAAAGCCTAATCATGTTTAATAAAAATATTTCTACATTGAATACGTGAATCACAAAAAGAACACAAGAGACTGAAGGATGTCTCTAGCTAATACACCTTCCGCTTAACACACGGCCTCAGAAACTGCTAAACCTCAGAAAAAAAAAACCCTGCTAAACCTCCCAGAAGCACATGAAATTTGAGTGTTTCATGTTTTGGCTGTTAACAGAATTCACAGTACATACCTACGCCACCATAACGCGTAACCCACTACAACCCACATAACACTGAGAAAGCAGAGCACGCACGCGTGGGAGCTGGAGACAACAGAGGCGTGACTAAAAATGCTGAATTCCGCCACCTGCAGACGGAGCGATCAACAGGTATCCGAGCTGTGGGGCAGCGGCTCCCATCTTCTCCCCCAGCCTGAGTCACACAAAGCGAGCCTGGGCCTGGCTTCAGGGCAATGCCAAGGCCTTTCTGCAAACTCTGAAAGCACGATCCCGAATCAGTAGCATCCTAAAATAAAGGGTGTTGTGCACCACACAGGGGTTTTGGGGTTTTTTGATTGTTTATCTTACAAAGGTAGTAATGTGTAACACTATCAGGAACTCTGGATCCAATAACCCGCATACATGCAGACCACACAAAATACCTAAAACATTTTCTTTGGGGATTTTTTGTGTATTTTGTGTCAGTTTTATCAGTCTTTGTTATCAATAACAGGGTAATCAGACAATAAGGAAATGTGATAGGTTTGAAAAAACTAAGAAAGAGCTGCGAGAATCAACACTGCATTAAAACTTGTAATTGGAAATTTCTGTATTTTCTCTAGAGACAAGAGTCTTGTTTTTTTATAGCAGTAGGAGATGCATAAATAATCCTCTTTCACTTATATACCCAGTTGTCATGTTTGCTATTTTAAGATTCTGTATTATCTTAGCTTACAATTAAGAAACATGCCAACAAAGAAAGAGACCTCCAGTAATTTCCAGGTTTTCTGTTGCTCACTGAAGCAGTTGCCAAACCCTTCCATCCAAAAGAGTTTCTGGCAGTTTTGTTGCCTAAGAATACAGAAGGAATACAGCTGGAGAGCATATCTTAAAACCCGAGTTTTCAGGGAAGAAGACTGATGGAATAGCATCTAGGACCACAACCTTACTAACGTGCCAGGTGAAGCAGACTGAACAGCATTCAACACATCAAACCATACTGACCGAATGCAGAAATGTTGCACAACGAAATAAAGCAACTGAGCAGTTTACAAGGTGATATATTGTGATACAAGGTGATATGATGCTGTATTGTATATATACACACCACACACCCCCAATACGTACACAGAGCGACAGAGCACGTGCGCACACGCATCTACACATGTTCAAACGCTAACACACAGTATTTCCAGCACATTGAGAACCTGATACTTGCTAGAGGCAATGAACTGCTGAAATCAGGCTCCATAAACAAATAACGCAAATCCTACAGGCTCAGGAAGCTTGCAGGTACACTGCATAATGCTAAGGGAACTTTTTCAAAGCTGTACGAGAAGTACAAGAATAGATGTATTAGTATAAGCTTTCTTTAATGAGCACTGAAGTTCTAAATCAAAATCTGAATATGTTTAGTGTATGTTCAAGGTCTAATAGACATAAGGACAATATAGGGTATTAAGTACTTTATGCAGCCATGTAATTCCTACCTAAATTCAGGAAAACCTAGCACTTAAATACACTTAGGAAACTAAACCCCTGTTCCTCATTTATAATGCTTATAGACAATTAAGACTACAGAAAATCATCTTGTTTATGCAAAACATAGTCTAAAAAGTTCACAGCAGAAAAGCTAAACTTATTTCAAGTAGCCATTTAAAGATTAAAAATGCACATTAATGAGTTCACTTGTATTATGGAAGACGTAAGTTTAAAACTGCTCCAAAATGATTGGCAAATAATTAACTCCTGAAAATTTCCAAGTAAGAATTTCCAATAAAAACTTCATTAATAAGTAACTGAAATCTAGAACATCTTCACCCATTTAGCTGCCTTTTCTTAGCTGTTCTTTCGTAGAGAGAATACCAAAATTGTATGGGTTTATTAGTATGCGGCAAGCATTTAGATGTAAATGTCTCTAATCCACTCCTAAATGAATCTTCTGTTCAGTGTGCTCAGCCACTTCCAAACTAAGAAAAAAGTATTTGTAAACTCATGAAGTATTTTTCTTTTATCTCTTTTCTGATTTTCATGAGCTCTCACAATGTATTTAAGATATGTGAAGACAAAGAAAGCTACAGACTATTGTAGATATCACCCATCTTTTTCTTTCCCCCAACCATTTTCCAATACTTTCACAATTAATTAAAAAAAAAACGATTACATTTCATTTTCTGTACATCTGCAGAGAGCCAAAAAAAAAAAAAAACCACCAAAAAACCCCACCAAAGTAAAAATGTTGTTCCAAAAGAACAGCTCAATACTGTGATTATTTGGAATGAAAAACAATTTGGATATATGATATTTGCATTAATTTTTAACAGGAGAACTTGCGATTTCTTTCAAAACACAACTCTAACCATTGCTTGAAGAGCAGTGTGTTTTAAATGCACAGTACCGAAAGAGCTTGCTTTGCCAATCTGATTAGAAAAATTATCATCATATGAATATTGTACTGTTTCTCTAGTGTGCTAACAAACAGAAAAAGAGGAAGAGCGTGACAAGAGCTCAGCTAAATTTTAGAAAGGCTCAATAAGGAAAAAAGTAGCAAAATCAAAGTAAAGACTCCTTGGTAAAAGTCTTCAAAGAACAACTATTCTTTTCCTATGCACAATAACAAGATTAAAACCAGTATTTGTCCAATAATGGTTAATCTCTGTGACCCTTGGAAAGGACCACAGGAAGGACCTGAACTAGGATGGGATGCTGCACAAAAACTTCCCCTACACCCCAGAAACGCAGTGAAGGACACAAGAACATAGAGCAGGCAACCCACAGGAGTTCCCATGGCAAGTCGGGAACATCCACCAGGAGCAAGGCTCTCCTTAGCAACTAGATCCAAAACAAAGTACCACAGTAGATTAAAAAGCTGATCATGCTTACAGAGTCGCTTTAATCCAACAACTTGTATTACCCCTAAAATGAGAACAGTTCCATATTCAACATTCATTCCCACCTCAACCCTTGTGCTGGCACTGCCACTGCCACTGAAAGACTTCGTTAGTCCTGTCAGAGAACTGATCCAGTTGAAAGTAATTTTTCGGTTTTTCTTCTGTTTTTTTGATCAGTCCTGATTTCATCATAATTAGCTCTCTGATCTGCCTTGTTCTCTGGTTGCACAAAAAAGTGTCAGCACCAAGTAGCTAATAGAATACACACCTGTGATGAGAAAAATGGAATAGACAGCTCCTCTTGGCATCAGTATGTACTTTTAGGCCAAATTAAAATAAACATATCACCACCACCCCCCCAAAAAAAAAAAAGTTTTAACAACGATTTGGTCAGAGTTCTGTAACGTGAACAATAGACAAGCCAGTGAGGAGGGAGAGTGTTTTGGGTTTTGCATATTTTTAGTCTGGCTACATAAACTACAGATTCCCAAAGCCTGGCTTTGCCTAAACAATATAATCAGTAACAATTTGCGAGGATGGTGGTTTTCAGCCTGTTATTTTATAACTACGTCACCAATACAAGTTATAGATGCTGTTCTGAACTTGTAATATATTACCAGGTCTAGCATAAATTACTTGGGTTTGGCTTAATAAATAAATCAATACAGAAACACATGTTCCTTAGAAATTAGTTCGCTGAAGACTTATTTCACTGGAAGCAAATGTAACTGCCAGGAGACAAAAAAAAACCCCAAACAGTAGCTTGGTCAGCTGACAATTCAGAATCTACACTAACATTTTATCCCCTTTCTGGACTTTAAGGACTTGTGGCATTAAATATATGTGGGACAGAGTGGGCACAAACCAATTACTTTGGATCTGTTTTGCAGAATGCACATGTAGAAATGTTAAAATATTTAATTTTAAAGCATGTTCCTCCTTTAGAGAATGATTTCCGTGTTACCCTACAGCTAATCGTCTGCAAATAGGAAAATACTTTTGTAGATATTTACAAATACTTAATATATTAATAGTCAGAAACTTTAAGAAATGCACTCTATGTATTCACAACAAAGGTGGCAGAACAAAACTGACTCTAGCCAGTAAAATCCACTTGTAAGGCTGTGTCTGGAACTTAGATTCTACACGCAGACTGCCTTGATAGTACTTATATCATGCCAATCTTCAAAAAAAGCAAAACCAAAAGCAAAACAAGCAGTTAACTGAACCCAAAGCGTGCCTGAAAATTTACTTTGAGTCGAACAAACAAAAAAAGCTATAATAGAAAAGAGTATTTACTATATACTTACCGTAAGTGATGCTTCATTTATTCTAAATATAAGTCAAATGCTTGGTTCATTTTTAAACTTCTTGCAGCATGAAAGATTAGTTTGCAGAAAGCTGCTGTCTCAGATTTCAAATCTAGAATTTGAAACTCTCATAATTTATTTAAATAAAACTTTGGGTAATCTTCTTGATGTAGACCAAGAAAAAAAGAGAAAAGTCTACTTTAGCAAAGCTTTAGGGGATTGCATTACTTTACAAATTGCCATTCTGATTTTCTAATCTGGCCATTCTGAACTGTTGAAAATGATTTCATGCTCTTGTATGACACTCATTCCTGAAAATGAGCTGAAATTACAAAGCTATTTCACTTACTTGTCTAATATCACAGACTAACTTGAAAAACACACTTTTACAGTAACATTTCAATTTCAAATATGAAACTTAATGCAGGGAAAAACCCCTAACTTTGCAATATGTCATCTTAATCAGCTGCACAATGAGTAAGCGAGCCTTGGCTAGCACACCACAACACTGGAAATGAGAATCAACAACCGAACATGCTTTGGAAACAAACAGAAACTGACTTCATACAAGTTCTATTCGGTTATTATCAGCATTGATAGGCTGTCACGACTCACCATCAACACATGAACACCCTTAACAGATCAATCCATATCTACTTGAGTATCAACAGCTCATTCCAGAAATAGACACGGAAAAAGGCGCTGACAGTAACAGCATTACTACTTGTACCACGCAATTAAACAATCCCAGTTTCCCCTTTGAGGTGTTAAACCAAAATGATTCCTAATACACAAGAAAAGCAGACCTGACAAATCTCTGGGGTTACGCATTAACCTCACTAAATGCTGCCTATTTCTTACCCCTCCCCAGTCACAGCACTGGCATCCCGCACTCACCCTGCAGCACGCACTCTGCCCTCCAGCTCGGGGGCACCACAAACCCGTGGAAAAGCCAACCAGGAGGTGGAGGGGTTGAAAGCAGCCAGGAGTGAACATACCTGGGGTACTAGCGCGCAAGGGTGCCTCACCAAAAAGTTTCTTTCCTTCTGCTATCACGAGATGTGTTGCAGCTGCTCTGGAACACATGACTTAACGTACTAAGGATTTGCAGAAAGCAGGAAAACAGAAAAAGAGCTGGGAGAATCAGACACTTTGAGAAGATTAAAATTTTCCATGATACAGTCTTAAAAATCTCCCACAACTGAATTTCTACAGTCAGTTGCCTATCCAAGGGCACATGTATGCAAAAATGCAAACTAAAAAGCAGGTGGTAAAGCCAATTAGGTTGGCATTATTGGATAAAAGCTGAATACATCCAGTGGCAAAAATCTTGAACACAATATGTAATTCCACCTCAACAAGAGCACAGCACAACTGGAAAATGTTCAGAGGTAATCAGAAGGATGATAAAAAGTAAGGAAAGCTTCCTTCTTAGGGCCAACCAGGACAACTAAGCCAAAGGGAAGCAAAACAGAGCGGACATACGACACAAGTCTGAAAATCACCAAACACATGGAATGGGGGAATACAGCTTGATGTTTGCTGTGTCATACAAGAACTGGGATTTATCCAAACAAACTAGATGGTGGTTAAGTTCAGAACAAACAAATAAAGGTAGTTTGTAACAGCATATAATTAAACTGCTGAACTACTCACCAGATGAGGCTGGGGGCGATACAAATTTACATGGTTATAGAAAGCAATTGGATAAATTCATGTAAGAAAAGTCCAGCAAGAGGAGTTAAATGGGATAGCACTGTCCCTATGACTCCTCGCTTAGATCTCCCCATGACGTAACTCTAAGGGGAAAGTCCCTGTGCCGCACGCTGAAGGAGCAGGGAGGGCAGGACAAGAGCTGGGAGTGCTGCCTGTCCGGTTCTTTCCTCTTCCTACGTGCCTGCAGGTGGCCACCATCAGCAAGAGGTGACATCGGGCCCAGTCTCACCGTACTGAGGACCTGTTTATAGACCCACCATGGGTGTGATAGCACACCAATGATGACACTGAAGTTGACTTCTACGATCTGACCGTGAAACATGCTGCAGACACAAGAGCCTATGAATAACTGCTTTGCAACGGCAGCTCACCACCAATATTCCCTTAACTTGCCTTAATGTGAACAAACCTTAAAGATAAAAAAAATACTATTCTAATTCAGCTTACTTTATAATTTTACTGTATAAAGATTTAAAACCAAAACCAACTAAACCATTTCTGGCTGTTTTGTAAAAACCTACAGGTAACAACTACTAACTTAATCTACTACCAAATTAGTACGCTGGGCAACACTTTAAAAAAACAATTACTACAAGTGGGTATTAAGACTCAGGAGGAACAACCCTTTTCTCACATTAATCAGATGTTCCATTAGTTAGATAATCTCCTGCAGAACATCCTGCCTAAGCAACAGTGAGGACTTTTTTGCCTGATCTTGCCTAACGCACAGCACAGCACCGCTTAGAGCGCAGACACGGGACCGGTTCATTACCCACCCACGCAGCGCGGCCCTCTGCTCGCGGCTTTGCCATTCAAATCAGGAAAACATACACGGCGTCGTATTCCAGCTACCTCGTACAGGTTTTTTGAATGGTTAGGTTGATGTCTCAAAAATGCTACAGACGTTGCTGTGGAAATAGGCTACAATTGATTACCAGAACAAAACATACCTTCAAGTTTAACAACTTCAACTTCATTCTCCCCTAAAGTACAGAAGCTAATTTCCTACTAGCCAGGCAAGGCACTTCAACAGACTGACTGGCAGACTACCCGCCATTTCTCTGTTTTTCCTCTTTGACATACTTATAAAACAAACTATGCAAACACACAAAGTGAAACTGTTACGCAGGCCAACTCTTCAACTAACTCTGCGAAAACTCCTGATGAGAGAGCTACACTAGGAGAACAGAACTGCAGAAAGAAAAAGAAAACATTTCTGTAACTCCATATTAAACCTATATCATGTTTTGGAATGAAATTATACCAGATTCTATGAAATTATTTGTTTTTCCCCTACTGCGGTACCAGTGTTGCCAATTACAACCAAGGTTCTTACTTGCTTTAAACTACGTTTGTTGCTTTTCCTAATCCACCACCCTCCTCAGGGCACAGAGTTCCACGAGAATCCAGGCTTTTGTTCCAAACGCTGAAGAGATGAGTCTCTTCTCCTCTGGGCACCAGAGGGAACTTTAAAAACAAACTCTACAGGTTAAAAGGTGATTCCAATGTAAATTCCAATTTATTTTTCTTAAATAAAACCCTCCTCATTTTGTAACCTGACTCATATTATTCCCGTGTATGGAACTCCCTCTCCAAACCTCCACTGCACAGAAACACAAGTTAGACAGTAGGGTATTTAGCTACTTTACTTTATTTAGCTGCAATTTTTAGTAAGCTACTCCCTGAAAGTGACTATGTTTTGGGAATCAAAAGCTCAATACAATTATTTGTATTTTTTGAAGATTACTAAAGCCAGTAACTGCTTGTGCTAATATAATTTAATTCCAAAAGCACTCCTTAAAAACTCCACCAATTAAAGCAGCATAACAAACATTCAGCCGCTCAGGTTTAACTCTGTTCCTGAGAGCAAAAGCAATTTCACACAACTATTAAGGACAAGATATTAGGAATACCATACTCAATCTGTACTTGCAAGGGAGTGCAAGTCAGCCTTAATATAATTACATGAGTTGGAATTTGGCCAGAAACTTGGGTTATGACAAATCCAAAAGCCGGTCTATCCAACAGTACAATGCGTACTTGTTTATACACTTTTCTGCTGCACCATTTGATGACAAAAACAAAAGAAATGTGTTTGGACCGGTGCTTAACTTTAAACAGGAAGAGTTTCATTTAAGTAATTTAAAATAAGTCACTTTTAAAGCCCCCCCCACCCTCACACAGACTGATGCACACAAAAATGAAGAGATGTTGTCAGAGCTATTCTGTGGCTGTACAGAGCAGTGAATTTTATTATGAAATAGCTCAGAATAACACCTTAGAACGATACGGAGTGGAAATTTTAATTCTGTGGTGAGCCACACTCTTTCAGTCAGTTTCTATATAACCCGGGGCAACTTACTACAAACATCCCAAAAAGCCATCAAATGCTTATTTCAAAGACAGTGCAGAGAAGGGAAGTGATGCAAACATGGGATAAATATAAGCCGGTTGAGAAAAACAAACCCAGTCAGCACCATTTTAAGCGTACTTCGGAGTTTCACAAATAAAGAATGAACCACACTACAGAAAAGTTCCTGCACAGAAGTTGTTTTCTATAACTGCTGGTGCACATGCCCCACAGTAAAGGCAAGATGTGTCACATTTTGAGAAAAGCAATCTCACACTGCCTTGCATTTTCTGTGGAATGTCTCAGAGAAGAACACGCAGTCACTTCCTTGTGAGTCAAAGACCTTGGATGAGTATCAACTGCAACACAACCAGTAAGATGCCAAGTGGTAAGCAGAAGTTTTGCAAGCATAAAAATATAACTGTATTTCAAATACCAAGCAATCTTAACAGTGTATTTTAGGGTATTTATGCCTCAAGCAAAATCTGTATTATTTTGTTTCGTGAAGAGTTTCAGTCAGTTGCTATTTAGTCTTTCAGTTGAACCTCTTCCACAAGATTTCAGCTTCTTAAGCTTAAGGTACCTCACTGGACCATACCACATGTCAATTAGTACTGCTTAATCAACAGTCCCATATGAAACAGTGAGAGAAATAAGTTTTTAAGAGTAACTTGTTTATTCTATTGATCACTTTGAAAGACAATGTTTTAGCAACTTACACAACATGCTAGCAATAGCTGCCTATATTAGTATGTGTGTGTAAATTCAAATTTGTTAACATATAAGCTGAACGCTAAGCAAAAAAATATGCAGTATACTGTTTTGTTTTAAACTCAAAATTACCCTTAAAAACAGCAAGCCAGATTTATTACTGTGATGTACAGTTTGCAATGAAAAGTAACCTGGAGAATAGTAGATTGTTCCTTTGCTATCCGAAAAAGGCTTTCAGCAAACCATTTACCAAAGATTATTTCTTATGTAAAATATGGAAGTCAGGAATATCCTACATTTTTATCGATATGTAATTATGAACAATAATAAAAACATTGCTTTTCTCATCCATACACTAAAAAGGTTATTCTGCTTAGGTTTAAAGCCACTTACAAATTCCAAAATTATGTAACAGCTGCATATTCAATAAGAGTAAATGAATAAAGACGGCACTAGAAGTTTTCCAATACAGAAGTCAATCCTACCTACCTACTAGAAATGCTATGAATATTTTTCTTTAAAATAAAGGAAGACTACAAAACATGCTATGGTACTGGGTTCTGCGCACAGGTGAAGGTCTGACTATCTGACAAAAATATAATTGTTAGTAGTCTTCCAAAAGGCATCATGTTACAAAATTTACAACGGTTTCATTTCAAATACTCACAATAAAACCAAGACAATAAAACCAAGACGTTACCCTACACATACTAAAGCGTTACACAGGCAAAATTGCCTACGGATTTATTTAGTGTCTCAGGCAGGTTAGAACAATTTTCTACAGAAGCAAATACCATTTGATTTTCCTACTAAAAAGTTATATTTCCCCAAGGAGCACACCAAGATTAAAATATACCAAAATCAATAATCACAGAAAAAAAGGGAGAACCATTTGCATTTTACCAATTCTACGATAATAACCAAAAGGCTTAAGTACAGCCTTGCTGAGGTATCTGTCCAATTCCTGATTTACGCCTACCTGGCAAAAGTACTGGTTCCAGTTTTTTAATCCTTGGTTCTGAAGCTATATGGTCTTCAGCCTGGAGGGGGAAAAAAAAAAAAAGAAAAAGAGAATTTACTTAAGAGTCATAACTTTACAGTCAGACAGAAGTCTAATCTATTTGAGCAAAGTTCTTTCAACTTAAAAAGCTGAACTTAAAGAGCTACGAGCCAATCATAGCAACAGTTTTCTGTAAAGATATTAACATTTTTGTGTACATTGCGCTTTGTACCAGAAGAATAGAATAATATTTAAAGTGCTAATGTTTAAGTAATCGTGCAACCTAAACTATAACAAGTCACGGGATGAACAAAAACCAGTTTGGTTTAACATTCCATAAAGGCTCAAGTCCTACAAGAGGCTTCACACAGGTAGGGACACTCAAGTTTGCACAAAACTCTTGATCAATTTTTAACGTGCATGACTTTCCAGTATAAGAAAAATTTCCAAGAAAACAAAGCCTAGAACACACATCTGCATTTTAAATCCAAATCTTGCAAATAAAAATACTTCCTTAAAAAGACTAGAACCTTCAGTGAAATAACCTTCATTCCTACACTGACAGTGATATTGCCATGCCTCAGGACTAGAAATATCCAAAAAGGCGTTGCATCGACATTTCTCTTTTACCAAGAAATTGTGAAAAAGCAAAAATGAGTCAACAGGTCAAATGTGTTGCTAGAAGAGGCCCTGCCTTGTCTGAAATAGATAAATAAAAATCACATTCTGTCGAGTGCACACCCAGACCACACAGAGAATCACAGTGGATCTGCTATACACACTTGATAGTATATGCACTATATACAGTACTCTACTACATACGCTTGATGTATAGACTTGATTTTCTTATGTGTGCCGGATGAGCCAAGTTTTCCGTGAGGAAGGACGGCTGGGGTGAGGGTCCTGCTCCCTGCCCAGCAGACGGGCGCCGGCTGCTTTCTCCCCGAATTGCGGGCGCGGGTAAGGCCGACCCCCCCGCGCAAGGGGCCCCAACACCTGAACTTTCCAAAACCACCTCACACCTCACACCGGCCGGCTGTGTCTGTCGTGACACGGGCTGTGCCCCCGGGCCCGTCCCCGCACACGCCCGCTCCGAGGCACCGCGCACCGGCCGCGCCGCTTTTGTTCCCCGCCGCAGCGGAGCGTTTCCAGGGGGGAGCCCCCCGGAGACCCCCCCCCCCCGATGCGGGCTGTCCCCCGTCGGGCGCGGGGGAAGCTGCGGGCAGCGCCCCGGGCGGCCGGCCCCGGCGGCGGCGCCTCGGCCAAGGCCAGGGCCGGGCCCGCGTCCGGGCGGCGGCGGAAGGCCGTTGTTACCTGAGGCAGCGGCAGAAGGTAGGACTTGAAGGTGGGCTTGGGCTGCTTGAGAGAGAACATGGTGGCTGCCGGCGGGGAGCCCGGCGGGCCGGGCCCAGCAGGCCCCGTCGCGGGGGCCGGGTGTCGCCGCCCGCCGGCTCAGGCCTGGCGCCCCGCAGCCGCTCGGGGCTGCGCGCTCCCCCTCACACGGCGGCGGCCGCGGCGGGCGGCGGCGGAGGCGGCCCCAGCGCACCCTCCTTCCCCCAGGGAGGAGCCAGCCGCCTGGGCAGGCCCGGCCGGGGGTTGCCCCAGCCCCTCATGGAGCCCCCCGCGGCTCCCTCCGCCTCCCCGCCAGGGCGGCCGCCTGCCGGCCCCGTGCCTCTCTACCGCCGGCGGCGGGCTGGGGCGGGCCCTGCCGGGGCGGCCATGCCGGGGGCGGGCGGAGCGGCCGCCCTACGGCGGCGCGCAGGGCCCAAGCGGCCGCGGCCCGGCCACCGGCGCCTCGTCTGCTCGGGGCAGGTCTGTACGGGCGCCGCCGCCGCCGCACTGCCGTTCCCAGCCTGGCTACCGAAGCTCGGCCGGCGGCGGCGCCGCTTCCCCCGGCGGCGGCACGGCTCGGCGCGGCCCCGGGCGAGCAGCCGCCCGGGCGGGCCTGCAGGGGCAACAGTGGCCGCAGAGAGGGCCCGGCGGCCGCACCGAGGTGGGGGCTGGCGCCCGGGGTCTCCAGCGCGGCCTCAGCCGCTGCGAAGCCCCCGCACGGGCCCGCGGGGCAGGTTGCTGTTGCGGCCCCAGCAGCACAAACCCAGCCCCAGCGGGAATCGGGCACCGCTGCCCGGCCCTCGCCGGCCCCTTTGCGCAGGGCCTCGGTGACAGCCGTGACTCGTATGGGACCGATGGCTGCAGCCTCCGGGCTGCTGCTCACACTCACCCTCCTGCTGCAGGGACAACCTCCCCGGCGTTCCCTTTCCTTAAGCTTTCCAGGCGCTCGCAGATTGCTCACTCGAGCTTCTCTAGGACATGGACGTGACACCATTACCCACCTAAACTGCCAAAATCCAGCACTGCTCTCTCTTTTGGTAAGCGGGAAACTGAGCAGCTACTCACACTTGTTTAGTGGCCCCTGGTGTTGTGGGTGTTTATGTGAGCACCAACTGCAAAGCACTTGTCCTCTGCAGTGGAAAGACCTCCTACAAGAAGCAAGTTTGGAGGGAAACGTGGTTTAATCGAGAGTCCCAGCGTGGGACCATGAGGGCCATCAGCTGTGAGACTGAAGGCTGGGGGAGAGCATGGGTTCTCCTGCTGGTGGTCCAAGCACAAAGGAATTGGGGAAAAGCAGCCCGGCCTCTCCAGAGTTGGTGCCAAGTCTGATGCACTGGGCAGGATAGAAAGGGCTGCTGGTTCCTGGCTGGAGCACCACGGCGAGGGTTCCAGCCAAGCGTAATTCACTGCAAGGACGTGACCTGCCAAACTAACTGCTGGTATTTGGGCACTGTAGCCTCACCTTTATAAAAGCACGGTTTTGGTCAGCGTACTGTCATTTTTCTGCACCAGCTCACATGCAAGATAACATCAGTAAAGGCCTGCTACAGCGTAGTAGATAGTAAAGAACTAGGAGACTCCAGAAAAACCTTTTTAGACACAAAATGACACGTGCAGCACCCAGCATCAGGCCAAGGTCTTCCCTTGCTATCATTAACAGGAAGCACATTACATTGGATTATAGGCCCTGGGATGTTTTGGTGAAGCCAGAGGGTGGATGTTCAATGAAAGAACAGACTTTAGGGCACAGCCTGGACTCCCCAACTTGGATGAGAAGCCCCGTTGGTGCCAGCAGGGAGGTTTGTTTGAACAGCGAGGAGGGAAACAATTCGCTGCCTAAGTTGAGGAAAGAAGTATGCGTGCATACCTTCAAAGCTCTTCAGCAGCCCAGGGAGAACACCAGCAAGCACCTCTATAACCATACACTACTCTTAGACTTGCAGGTGGAGAAAATAAAAGCAATCCCACCGTGTAGTTTTTTTTTTTAAAACAAGTGCACCTCCTTGCACAAGGGTCCCATCTTATTTGGTGTTGGCAGACAATCCCCTTCACTTTATCCTGTATTTTCACATACATGAGTTTTATTTTATGCTGCAAACTTCATTGTCTAAGTGGCGTTATTCAGCCTGGCATGGTCTCATGCTCATCCCCCGTCCATTTTAGAGTGTACTGCAGAAGTGTTGCAGAAGCTGTGTAATGCTGAGTGCCCGACAGTGCTGTCAGAGCAAGCCACAGCTCCTCTCCTGCTGCTGACCTACCCCTTTCACAAGCTAAATCCCTTGGATGTTTTGATAAGGGAGAAATACTGTGGGACATGCCCTCATCTCTATTCTTCTTGAAAGCTTTTTGTTCACGTTCAGAACATTGTTGAAAGGAAATTAAAATCAGAAAAGGGGAAAAGAAAACAAGGGAGTGAGGAAGGTAGAAACTGCCCAAACCAGATAGGCTTGAAATTGCATGTAACGAATTTGCCAGAGCTATTAAAAATGCCAATTATTTACATCAGAATTACAAGAGGGTTTCTGTATTAGCACAGAGTCTTCCGAGAAGTGGCTGCAAATGCAATTTTACTCTTGAGGGAACGAGCATAGGATAGCACAAATCAAATTTCCATTAAGGACTGCACTGACACATTTAAATTGCAGTGCTGTTCTGAAAAGGAACAAACAAAATCAAAACTAAGCTCTCCATAAACATAAGATCACAAGATTTGTGAGGACTGTTGTTGGAACTGGTCCCAAGTTGCCACTGGAAGAGTTTTATGCCAGTGGGAGGAGAAAGCTGATTTCACAGAAGGGAGTATTTTGGAGGAGCAAGTTAATTCTGTCACAACTTGCTGCGGGATACAAGCAGGTGGTGCAGACAGGCAGAGCAGGATAGGCAGGGCAGGCTGGACAGGCAGAGAAATCCTCTGGATCCCGACTCCGGTTTGTCAATGCACTCAAGTGCCTGCCTGTCTCCAGCCATCCCGGCTTCCCTCGCTTGCTCACTTTTTTCAAACAGTTCTGCTAAACCAGAGATTTCAGAGAACGCCTTTGTTCTAGGAAAACAGTTTTGAGAGAATGGTGGGAAGCTAGCTATGCAACCAAGCCAGCTGAACTGAAAAGACTGCAGATGTCTGGGTTTATTCTCATTAATTTAAAAGATATAATTTTTATTCAGTGCAGTTATTTTCATTGCCTCAACATTAAGTTATTCAGTGATATCTCCTGTGCGCTAGACTGACCCATCTTACACTTCTCCCCTGTCATGGCCCTCCCAGAACCAGCGTGGCCTCTCTCTTGGTGGTATCACACCCCACATGCTGTGTGGCAGTTTCCTGGGGACTCTTTTTACATACGGTGCAAATAGTTTCTGACCGTGAAGATAATTATCTGCTTAGCTATGGCTATGGTGCATAACCTGCTGCATTTCCTGCACGTCAGATTCAGTATCTTCCTAAAAGTTCTGGTACAACCTCACAAGAGAGCTCTGTGGTTGGGGAAGTACAATTGTGCAATGCGTGAGGGCTGGGGTTAAATCAGAACAGATTCTTATAATGTTCCCTTTTGATCTCTCAGCAGATTAGAGAATGGCTTTCATTAGATATGTTCAAGAACAGGTTAGACCACCACCTGCCACTGATGCTATCAACATTGCTGAACTTGCCTCAGGGTAGATGATCTCTTCCAGCCCTGTATTTTTATGGCAACTTAGGTGTCTTCATAGCTTTCTGAAGAATGGTTCAATTCTTGGTTTGAACTCCAAGACGCAACGACATCTAATTTGTCCAATTCTAGAGCTGAGCTATGTGCCCAGAAGTAAAGAACGTATGTGGCAAGTCTGCAAAGCCAGGGATTCCCTGATCAAAGTCTGTTCTATTTTTCACTGGAAGTGTTACAGTCTATTACGTCTCCTGGACATCACCTGGGCACCTCCCTACTTGTGCACTCAATAGTTTGCACACCCAAGTTGCCACAGCCTGCACTCAGAGCATGGGACTTTTGCTGGGGACTTGCGAGGAAGCCAGCCCTACGGGTCTGTTATTACCTCTATAGAAGAAAAACATTATGCCTTACATTTATTAAGCAGTTGGAAAAAAATCTCTTTCCTGAGTGTCCTTGATGAAGATCCAGCAGAAGAATATTTAAAATGTGATTACTTACATAAAGCAGCAACTTCAATAGTCTTGGTCAAAGATACAAAAACTATGCAAAGGCTTTAGTTTCTTGAGGTATCTATCTCAGGAAAAAAGCCTCCTTTTCAAGGCACATCTGCTAAGTGGCAGTAGTGTTCTCAGTGTGGACATTTAATAACGTTGAACTTTGCTATGTTACATAAAGATACTTTTCTTGTTAATCATTATGCAGGTATTACTTGCCTAGAGGTATTTGGAGCTAGTCACTGGTACAACGTTCCACCTTGGCTTGGGCTATTTTACATCGGTATTATGATAGCGACTATCAGATTACCAGTGTCCTAAGCTAAAATCCAATCTTTTTCCATGGCCATTTTTGAAGGCTGTTGGTCTGCTGAGATAATAGCTTGCTGATCATAGCAGTCCAATTAGCGCAAGAAAAAGGAGATGCTTGCATCTAGAATCATGCAGGATGAAGCACTGTGGTTTCACAGGGGTTTTAGTGTTGTAGAGACAGAAGAGGAGCAGGCAGATGAAATTACACAACTCCTTTTTCATTAACACCAAAAGCGGAAGGTGGATACAGGCACTTAAATATTTTGGCTGAACAACTGCAAAGAATAATTGAAAGCCTATTATCAAGACATACCTGACATCCATTGTAAAGATACTGGGCACCAACCATAAAGCATCACTTTGCCATTTCAAATTTTGTTTCTGCAGATAAGGCTGAAAGTTTAAAAAAGCAAAAGAAGATTGCTGTTTTCAGGAAACCTGAAATTCTTGTCTCACATTTCTCAAGGCTGGTGGTTTGTCAGCCTGCAATCCAAATTACTGCTGTGTACTGTTTTTTGACTACCCCAGCCCCCCTGGACCCTGGCACCTGTTGAAATGGGCATTAAATGGCCGTATCAACCAGGTCCTTACATCTATTTTGCCCTTCTGTCTAATGCTGGATCTCAATGGGGGATCAAAATCCAGAATTAGGCTGAAACATTCAGCTCAGGTGACCACTGTATGAAGTAGAGCATTTATCTGCAGTGGCTGCAGTGAGAGGAAAACACCTCTAGGGCTAATGTAGCCTGGTAGCCCAGAATATTGTCATGGCTAGCAACAGGCCACGGGCTTTATGCTGAGTTTGTAAGGCCTCGGGACTGAGGCTTGTCAGGATTGCTTTGTCTGAACTTGCCTTAACATACCTCGAGCTGTGCCTTTGTTTCTTTAGCTGTGAAAGCAATTTTCCTAATGACTAGGAAATTCGGGTGTAATTGTAGGATTTGAAGGCCAATGCAGAAAAACAAGATGTGAAGTTGGTAGCACGTGAAACTGCCCATAAGCAAGCCAAAAATAAGGAAAAAGAAACCAATGATATCAACGTCATGCTTATCGTTGTGAGGGACCTGGGATGCTGACAGATTTCAGTATTTCCTCACTACCCCCATTGCAGCCACTGACCATTAGACCCAGAGGCTCAGTGCAAATGTAAGCATAACATCAAAAAAGGGGTAGACAGTAGGAAGAGTGCATATATCAATTTTACCTTATTGCTTTTTTCCCTGTAGTTGTATAGTAGTATTGTTTTCTCTTCTTGTCCCTCCTCTCTTGTAATTAGATCTAGACTAATAATAATAATTCATATATTAGACTGTTAAAATCTGTAACACGAACAACAAAATCCGGACTTTAAATATAAGGTGTGTCTCCTTTTTGCTTATAACAAGCTTTTGAGGGTAACACTGGTTCAACTAGACGTGACCAGTCAGACAGGACAGTGGTGTGGTGCGGTATGCTGGCAATGGCAGTATGTGGTGGGACCCAGCAACGCGTCCAAGTGCTGCTGTCACTGTGAAAACTCACCTCCTCCACAGCAAGTGCTTGGCAGCAAACTGGCTTTGTGTCAGTGGATTAACTACCCAGAACACCTGTACAGGGCACAATCCCATGGATCTCTCAGATCTAATGAAATAATCCTCTTGACATCCTTGGTCATGCACCTTCCTCATGTTCCTGTTTTCTGACAGAATACTTGTATTCTTTTAATTTTTATTTAGAAGGACAGATACACTTTTTGTCAAAGGTGATAGTCAGGCCCAGAACCTAGGAAAGCATCCAAAGCAGCAGTATGGAGAAACCATAGTTGGAAAGTTTCAATGGCTATTTTAATTCATTGCTGAATAATACGGTAAATGGACTTTCTTGGTTCTTGGGTATCAAAATCCAGCGTCTAAAATAGAAAGATGTATATTTAGGAGAGGCTTGTAAAAGCGAAGTCAAGCTAGTCCCAGAACGATGCAATGTAAAAAGGGGTAATTTGTGGAGTCAGCTGTTACAGTTAAGAACCTGCCTATGTGGATATTGCAATTAGTCACCGTGTTTAAAATATTTGCCTTGAGGGAGAGGGAAATGTCTGTATTGCAAGATACTGTAAGATGAACAAACTTAAATTACCTCAGTGTAATGTCTCTGCATAGACATGGCCTTAGAATACATACCCTTTTAAGACCAACCTGGTTCAGTATAGGTCAAGCACATAATAAAAAATGGTAAGTGGAATTCAGAGTGTCACTGCTGTGGAGTCCCCACATGCTTAGCAGGAGAAGGGACACATCTTCCTGAAAAGCAGCATTAAACATGCCTCTTCAGGAACATGAATTCTGTGCTTGCATCCTTTCAGCCAGTATTCAAGAAAGCATGCAGGCAGGCATGCGAATGTGTTCATCTGTATTCTGTTTTGTGTGCTCCAAATCTACTACTGGTCTTCTGTGCACATACAGAGCCATATTAAATCTTATTATAATGGCTCTACGTCTAAAATAACTCTGCCAACGTCAGTGTAGTTCCTTCACGTTTAATGGCAGAGGGGTTATCATTTCAGTTCATGCTATGCAAGAGCACAGAAAACATCCAAGCCTTATAAAGTCATCACTGTACAGAGAACTTTATGGAAAATTACTAGCAAACACCAAAAAAGAAACTTTGTTTAGAAAATGTTCAGCCCATGCACTGCATAAGATGAAACAGATAAGTGAAGTGTTTTGGTATCGTTATAGTGGAAAAAAAAAGTTATACTGAATTCATTTCACATCTTTTTCATATGTTTCTTTATAAATATTTTTACACAAAGGAAGTAAATAAATACAACGGTTAAATGTTTTTGTTTGAAATCTACATGCTATCAGATAAATTTGTGATGTGAATGCTACAAAAATAACTGGTCAAACACAGCATGATTTAACACACATTTTATAAAGACGATGTAACGAGAGGTATGCAACCCACTGTATTCCTCTCCACAACACATACTGCTTGTTTAGCAAAGTGCTGAAAAGCCGCATCCCTTTGTGTTTGTTAATGAAGCAGTTGCTGGTGAGTGCGCAGGCAAACAATAAAAAGGCATTGGCGAATGGGAAGCTATTGTAACCACACATACAAAATGGCTATGTAGTTGCACAGAATGGTAACACAGTAGTAAACATGGAAGTGAAACAATTTCAAATGTCATTCAGTTTTTACAAAATGTCAAGTTCCCTAAAGTTGAATAAAAGAGAAGCCCATGTGAAAAGCAAAATGTCAACACCACTCTGACAACAGTGAAACCAGTAAACCTGCTAGTAAGACCAAGCTAGCAAAACCCCACAGTAAATGACGACCGACCTTCCGCAAATGTCCTCGCAGTCACTATGACCACTCAGTGTGGTAACGGTACTTCAAGAGATAAGCATGGACGGAGTGTGAAAGTATAATACAAACAATAAGAAGCTGATGCCATCAATGCATTTGTAGAGGCTTCCACCACTCTCTGCATTTCAAAATGCTGTACGCAGCATTATCAAGGGGATACTGAGACCTACATACTGTGGAGCTGATGGCAGGGGAGAAATTATCTTTTCAAAATAGTACATGAGTGAGTCCTGATGGTTAATGAATTAAGTATAAACTTTTGACTAGTACTCTGTGAACAAGTAACATGCTTTTAACTCATACTCTTTCTTGTCTGTTCAATGGGGAGCAGAATGTTGGGGAGCAGAATGAATCCCCTATAAACCAAGGGGAAATGGTGAGCGACGTGTTACACCACTAAGACACGCACAAGTCTCTGGGGCCAGATGGGATCCACCCCAGGGTACTGAGGGAGCTGGTGGAACTGCTCATCAACCCAGGGCTCAGTATTGGGGACAGTTCTGTTTAATTATCAACAACCTGGACGAGGGGACTGAGTGCACCCTCAGTAAGTATGCAGAGGACACCGAGTTGGGTGGGAGTGTTGAGCTGCTTGAGGGCAGGATGGCTCTACAGAGGGATTTGAACAGGCTGAATTGATGGGCCGAGGCCAATGGTACGAGGTTCCACAAGGCCAAGGAGGTGAAGGTCGGTCTCTTCTCCCAAGCAACAAGTGATAGGACAAGAGGAAACAGCCTCAAGTTGAGCCAGGGAAGGTTTAGATTGGGTATTAGGAAAAATTTCTTCACCAAAAGGGTTATTAAGCATTGGAACGGGGTGCCCAAGGAAGTGGTGGAATCACCATCCCTGGAGGTATTTCAAAGATGGGTAGGCGTGGTGCTGAGGACATGGTGTAGTGGTACCTTGGCAGTGCTGGGTTAGCGGTTGAACTTGATCTTAAAGGTCTTTTCCAACCTAAACAATTCTATGATTCTACGGTACGCCTCCCCTGCAAGGAGAGGTGCTGAATATTTGGGAAAACAAAATTCTTAAAAGGTAACAGAGAAGAATGAGGCAAATAACATCATACATTTATGAAGAAAACTATCAAAACCTAGTACTTAGAATGCCACTGTTGAGACAAGTGTGCTGGGAAACTGGAGCTATAAATGTGGATTTCCAGTCTTAGTTGTTGAGGGATAGAAACCACTTTTGCTGTAGAGACTTTTTTTCCCTTTGACATTTGTTTTTGAAATGTACTGAAGAAAATGTATGGAATTTATGTTCTCATCTAGAAAGTCTATTTTTTGTTTAGACTGACTCCTGGAAACTGTTCCTTGTTCCTCATGTGTTGTCATAATGAAATTACAAAATGAAAGATGAATTTGTCACAGTAGATTTGCTTCAAACAGATTGTCTACTTTTTGATCTCACCCGATCAGAACAACTTTCCTGTTTTGTTTTGTTTTCCCTTGCAGGCATTTAAAAAAATCCAGATTCTTACTCTATGTGGATGTCTTCTGTAATCCCTATTTATACAAAACACTAATGCAGATCTTGGATTCATATTATTAAAATCTCCGTATATTTCACATACTTACAATCTCCCTAAACACTTTGAAACAATGATCACTTTTTCAACAGTTTAAGGCTGTCAGCATGCTTCGGGATGGGGACAGTAGGACCCTGAAAGCAAGATTATGTCACTGAAGCTCAAGGACAGGTCAAGAATATGTCTACACATGGCCTTCTGCGTCAGGTTTCTCCAAACACAACTGTATTTTGCTACTCAGACCTATTTTAGTGGATGAAGACTGCTATATTGTGCCTTTCTGAAAGCTAGGAAGCATGCATGAAATCAGTAGTGAAAGAGGGGACTGCATAATTTTCCTTCCCTCCAACAATTTTGTTTTGATCTGAAAAACACAATGGCCACAAAGAAACCAGCTGCATAAGTAAGGATAAAAACTAAGGCTGGTTAAAAATTTGTTCAGTTTAAGAAGTCTTCTGATAAAAAAAAAGAAAAAACATTTTCTAAATTATTACATGATAATACTATCCGTCTTTCAAGAGCTTTTATAAGGAGCTTGTCAGTAAATAAGCTTAAAAGGGAGACTGAAATGGAGCAAAGAAAAATCTATACTGTTGGCATCTGTGGACTGTGCCTACTTTTTATCTGCCCCTGAGAGAGCATCTGCCTTTCACCTGACCCAGCAAGCATTTAAGAACAGAACGTATATCTATTAAATTTAAAATGAAAAGAAACAAATATATCCAAAATTCTTCTTTAGAAATTAATTTAAAAACACATAATTTCACAGAATCACGGAATTTTCAGAGTTGAAAGGGACCTCTAGAGATCATCTAGTCCAACTCCTCTGCTAAAGCAGGATTGCCCAGAGCACATTACTCAGGACTGCATGAGGCGGGTCTTGAAAATCTCCAGAGATGGGGACTCCACAACCTCCCTGGGCAGCCTGTTCCAGTGCTCTGTCACCCTCACCGTAAAGAAGTTTTTTCTCATATTTGATCAGAACTTCCTATGTTCCAGCCTGTGCCCGTTACCCCTCGTCCTGTTACTGGGAACCACTGAAAAGAGTCTGGCTCCATCCTCCTTAAACCCACCCTTTAGATACTTGTAAACATTAATAAGGTCTCCCCTCAGCCTTCTCTTCTCCAGGCTAAAAGCGTCCCAGCATCTCTCATAAGGGAGATGCTCCAATCCCTCCATCATCTTTGTTGCCCTACGCTGGACTCTCTCCAGCAGTTCCCTGTCTCTCTTGAACTGGGGAGCCCAGAGCTGGACACAGTATTCCAGTTGTGGCCTCACCAGTGCAGAGTAGAGGGGGAGAATGATCTCCCTTGACCTGCTGGCCACACTCTTCCCTATGCAGCCCAGAATTCCGTTGGCCTTCTTGGTGACAAGGGCACGTTGTTTGCTCATGGATAGTTTACTGTCTACCAAGACCCCTGGATCCTTTTCTTCAGAGCTGCTTTCCAGCAGGTCCACCCCTAACCTATACTGGTGCCTGACATTCTTCCTCCCCAGGTGCACTACCCTACACTTGTCCTTGTTGAACCTCATTAGGTTCTTCTCTGCCCAGCTCTCCAGCCTGTCTAGGTCATGCTGGATGGCAGCATGGCCCTCTGGGGTGTCAGCCACCCCTCCCAGTTTGGTATCATCAGTGAACTTGCTGAGGATACACTCTGTCCCCTCGTCCAGGACATTGATGAATACGTTAAACAGTATTGGTCCAAGTATTGACCCCTGGGGGACACCACTGTTTACAGGCCTCCAACTCGACCCTGCTCCATTAATCACAACCCTCTGTGTCCTGTCACACAGACAGCTCTCAATCCACCTCACTGTCCCCTCGTCTAGTCCGCACTTCCTCAGTTTCCTAAGGAGGATGTTATGAGAGACAGTGTCAAAAGCCTTGCTGAAGTCATGGTAGATGACATCTGCTGCTCTACCCTCATCCAGCCAATCAGTTATAACATCATAGAAGGCTATGAGGTTGGTCGAGCATGATTTACCCTTGATAAATCCATGTTGACCACTTCCAATAACTTCCTGCTTCTAACGTCCTTGGATATCGCATCCAGAACAAGTCGCTCCATTACCTTCCCAGGGACAGAGGTGAGACTAACCGTTCTGTAGTTCCCTGGGTCCTCCTTCCTGCCCTTTTTGAAGACTGGAGTGATATTGGCCTTCCTCCAGTCCTCAGGCACCTCTCCTGTTCTCCATGACCTTTCAAAGATGATGGAGAGTGGCCAAGCAATAACATCTGCCAGCTCCCTCAGCACTCATGGGTGCATCTCGTCAGGGCTCATGGACTTATGGATGTCCAGTTTGGCACAGTGGTCTCTAACCTGATTTTCTTCTACCGGGGAAAACTTCCTCTCTCCAGATCTTCCCCCTTGCCTCCAGGGCCTGGGATTCATGAGGGACAGCTTTAGCAGTGAAGACTGAAGCAAAGAAGGCATTCAGTAGCTCTGCCTTCTGTGTCTTCCACCACTAAGGTGCCCATCTCATTCGTTAGTGGGCCTACATTTTCCCTAGTCTTCCTTTTTCTATTGATATACTGAAAGAACCTCTGCTTGTTATCTTTAACCGTGGTGGCCAAGACGAGTTCTGCTTGAGCTTTGGCCCTTCTAATTTTCGCCCTGCATAGCTTCACTACATCTTGGTATTTTTCATAAGTAGCCAACCCCTTTTTCCAAAGATCATAAACTTTTCTTTTTTTCCTGAGATCAAGCCAAAGCTCTCTATTTAGCCAGGCTGGTCTACTTCCCTGTCTGCTCATTTTTTTGGGACTTGCGGATGGCCTTCTCCTGAGCTTTTAAGAACTAAGCTACTTCTGAAGTAAGACCAGCCTTCCCAGGCACCTTTGCCCTTCAGGACTGTTCCCCTAAGGGACACTCTCAACCATGCTCCTAAGCAGGCCAAAGTTTGACCTTTGGAAATCTAAGGTGGCGGTTCTGCTGGCTCCCCGCCTTGCTTCACCAAGAATCAAAGATTTTGTCATTTCCTGATCACTCTGCCCAAGACGACCTCCACTCTTTACATCCCCTACAAGACCTCTGTTAACAAGCAGCAGGTCCAGTAGGGCACCTTCCCTAGTTGGCTCCCTCACCGGCTGCATTAGGAAGTTGTCTTCCACACACTCCAGCTACCTCCAGGACAGTTCCCGCTCTGCTGTGTTATATTTCCAGCAGACATATGGGAAGTTGAATTCCCCCACAAGAACAAGGGCGAGCGATCGTGAGACCTCTGCCAGCTGCTTATAGAATATTTCATCGGCCTCTACATCTTGGGTGGGGGGGTCTATAACAAACTCCCACCACGATGTCTGGCTTATTGGCCTTCCCCTTGATTCTTATCCATAAACATTCAACAACGTTGTCATGCACATTGTTATGTTCTTGGCATTCAAAACTGCCCCTGACATAGAGGGCCACCCCACCACCTCTCCTTCCTTGCCTATCCCTTCTGAAGAGTTGGTAGCTGTCAATCACCGCACTCCAGTTGTGCGTGTCTTCCCACCACGTTTCTGTGATGGCAACTATGTCATAGTTTCCCTGCTGTACAATGGCCTCCAACTCTTCCTGTTTGTTGCCATGCTGTGTGCGTCCATGTAGATGCACTTCAGCTGGGCTAATTGCCTTGTCACTTTATTTGGGGGACAAGCCCTTATTCCCGCCTGTCTGCGCTCAGACATTTCTGCAGTTGCCATCCTATCACTACTCCTCATGTCTTTGCTAGCACATGGGTCATCATCTCCCACCTCCACTGCGACAACAGGCTGCAAGACCTTGCTAGCGCTTTTACCCACCAGCACTGGCACGCTGCTCCCAGGCACCACTTTAGTCACTCTGGTTACATCCCTGTCCCCACTTCAAACCTAGTTTAAAGCCCTATCAATGAGTCCTGCTAACTCCTGTCCCAGAATCCTTCTTCCCCTTTGGGTTAGGCTTTCCCCACTTGTTGCCAGCATGCCTGGTGTCCTGTATATCAATCCATGATCAAAGTAACCTAAGTTCTGCCGGCTGCACCAGTCTCTGAGCCAGAGACTGCTGACTCTTCCTGTTTATCCCCTCATCAATCCCTGCAACTGGTGGGACAGAGGAGAACACTACTTGTGCTCCTGATCCCTTAACCAGCCATCCTGGGGCTCCAAAGTCTCTCTTCATTGCCCTTAGACTTCTGGTATCTATCTCATCATTACCTACAATTGTTCAATTAGTCATGCTGCCTTCTTGACTGTTGATAAAACAGGGGTCATAAGCCACTTTAACATTCAGTTTCTGCAGATGCATTTTCTTGCCTAGCTTTCTGTTCTTCTGTTGCACTGCCAAATGCTACCACCAAATTAGTTACGCTGCTGGCATGTCCTGGTCTATTTAACTTGTCCTTTACAGACTTGGCTTTCCGAGAATGGCTGTGCAAACTCTTCGACCGTACTGACGGGAACCCAGAAGTCCTTTCTGGCTTTACAGATAGTAAATTCTCTTTCTTAGCCTTGACAGTGGCAGGCGTAGAGGTGTAAGAGGCACTCATACCTGCTTCACCAACATCACTGTCATCTGTGTCCATCTGTAACTGTTTCTGCTCTGCTTGCCTTTCTGCCTCAGAGACAAAACCAGGGTATTCTGGAGGACGTTCTTGAGAAAGTTGCTGCTCAACTTCATATTTCCACTCTGTGGCCCATTGTTCGATTGTAGAAGGGCACACCTGATCCATAATGGTACTATACTCTGTGGTCCAGTTGTTAACTCCTCCAACCAGCTTCCCACCCTGAGCAAATATAAAGCTCCTTGACTTTGTCATAGTGGTTTGACAAGCACTGAATGTTTCAGGAGGAAAATAGCGCATTGCTTTAGATTTGTCCAAGGGATAAGAGATGGTTGCTTCTAACTTGGTACGTTCTACTTTTAACTGAGTGTTCTGAAAATCTGATCTTGGTACTGACTGTTTGTTCATAACAGCATCCATCTGGTTTATACTTCGAGGAACCATTCCATCACTCTTGAAAATCCCCTGCTTTTCATCCCCCAAACCACCTGAACCAGAATAGGCCCTGGAAACATTCTGTGCAATTTCTAATGTAGATTTACTGTAATCTGATGTGGTGACAGCATTAGCACTAGAGGTACAGTGGAGACTGGTGTGGTGTTCAGGAACCAGCATTCTTGGGTCTGCTCCATCTTCTTTGGTACCAATAGAACGGGCTTTTTTACGCAATCCCATGGCTGGTGACATAGGAGTCGTACTGTCATCAAATGTTAACTCATCACCACCGACGTGGTATCTGTACATGCTGTAGCCATCAGAGCTGTTAACACTGCTTTGCCTTAGGAGATATGCAGCATCACACTCAGACGAAGCCCGTGAACGTGTGTATGTCAGCTCAGATTTGTCAATACCTGCCAGCTTCTCAAGAGCATTCACCATCCGACCAGATAGTTCTTCCAACTGAGAGAGTCGAAGGTCAACTGTTTGAAGAGAAGCTTTCATAAAATGTTCTCTTTCATTCACCTCTTCTAGCCTCATAGACATATTTTCAACTCTGTTGGGTATAAAAGAGGAAGCATAGAACAGAAGCTGTGGAATTGTGCAGTAACCCATTATAGGCACCCAGCTACTGATTTCTTCGTAAGGCAGAATTTTGTGCTACGTATCATTCTGTTTCTCTTATGAGTAGCATCAAAAGCACACGCATTTTCTTGTTCTCTATGCCTTCCATACACCATATGAGAGGGCTGTTTGAACTTGGCTCTTATTTACATGCCAGGAGAGTACAAGATTTGCAGCCCTTTGGGACAGCCTACTATTAACATTTCTGACTGTGCCACCCACTTCACATTCAGTTGTCCTCGTTCACTGTGAAGCATCAATTAATTATACAAAAAATACTAATGACATGCGCACAGGATGAATTAAAACAGCATCAAGGCATGTTGTAAAACAGGTTTTGTAGCTGTATGAAAGAGAACATATGCTGGTGCGTATGGGATTACTTTAGCTCCTGAGATACCTTTCAATTACGTATCAGCTGAAGGGAGTGGAATTATGATCTAGTTCAATTAAAATAATACTTTTTCCCATTTTCTTTTATCATTTAGATCATAATGGAAGTGATGGTACCAGAAGAATGCATATAGAAGTAATGCATTAGAATGTGACTTAGAGATCATACACTAGTAAATGAACTGTGGAAATTAAATTAACATTCTTTTGCTCACACACACAAAAGATGACAAAGCACTGGAGCAAGAAGCCATGAGAAATAAGCAAATCTGCTTTGTGGCCATAGACCATAGTGAATCAGTGAGGCTTACCCACCCTGCTTTATTCTCTGCCACAATACCTAGGATTTTGACAAATTGCCATGGATAAATAATGCGACAGAAACAACTCGAATACATGTAGCAGATTTCATTTACTTCTGTATTCTCAAACTTCAGATATAGTAACACAAGATGTTCAGGGCTTCCCTTCAAGAGAAAGATGTTTATCTGTTAAAGAATTGTATGGCTCACAGAGCTACTTCATAAAGAATGTTAAAAAGAATATACACACACACACACATATATATATATGTATGTATGTATGTATGGAGTAGTTCATCATCAAAATACCGTGAGGTAAATTAAGGTGAAAGGATGTTTAAACGGCGTATTGTTTTCATTACAGGGAGACTTTTTCATCATTTCAAGGAAGCGACAAAAGACTCCATACTTTGACTTTACTTAGAACTAACAAAATAGGCAGAGCCTTTGGGAACAGTCCTAGTTCTGGTAAAAAAGTACTGCTGCCATTATCACTGTGCTTAGACAGCGATATGCAAACATTACCTTGTCCTCAGAATAGCTTAATGATTTACAGGTGAATATTCCCTGTCTTTTAAATAGGGAAGTTCATATTGAAAAGCTGAACGCCTTGTTCAAAATTTCCAAGAGAGATTAAAATTCAGCAGTTGTGAGTGCTGGACCTTAGTGCAAACCACAGGTCCAAGGGAAGAACCCTCAGTGCTTTTGTCATCAAGCTCCAACATATTTCTCACGGTTGGATGAGCTGTTGGAAGCTCAACAAGTAGTAATTTGCTCAAAGGGATAAAAACCGTATCAATGATCTTCATATGGGCGAGAGGGAAAACATTCACCATGAACTAAAAAGTTCTTGCACCAAAGCTACCCAGACTAGCAGCCTTAGTGACATACCAGTAGGAACACCAAAAAGCCTGCTCGTGAGAGATGCATCTGCACAGGTATTTACTCAGGATTCAGATCAGCTTCTGAACTGGTCATGGCTTTCTGCAAGGTCTAAATCTTTTGTACATTCAACTCAACTTTGGTTATAATGAAGACACAATAAAGCAAATATTGTTCCAGGTAAGTGACATGGTTTTTTTCTTATAATAGGTACCTTTCAGAGGTAACTCTGATGCGTTCATCATTAGATGATTGCTGCTCATCCTCTTTTTCCTGGAAGTATTCTTCTACACACTGCTCTTCAAACTCATAAAGTTTTTTTAGCTCTTCATCATTCAGAAATAACTCTGTGCAAAACAGAAGAACAAAATAAGAGTTTCCTTTTTCTGAAATTCTGGCAGTCAATTTAAACCCAGTTTAGCAGATTACTTTGGACATACGAATACTGCAGATTCTACTCCAGCACTAAATGAACGGATGATTGTGTAAATAGGGAATGAGCACTTAGCCAAAGATGGCCACAGCCCAGAAGGCAATGTAATGCATTATGACCACCGTCTGCTTTTATGACCATCGCTGGGGACTATATTTTCTCAATGACCTTTGTACTTTTTAACAGCAGTGCTATGCATTGAACAAACTGAGTAGATTTTACAGGATAAAGATTAGGGCAGTCTCTGTCAGCTTGACTGCTCCTTCATTCAAATGCTGTTCTTAAAAGGATGCCAGTTATAGGCAACAGATAATTTACTGTAACAGATTGTTTCCCAGACATTCTTTGGATAAGAGCTTCAAAAATTTATAACCATCTAAGGAAAATACAAGGGAAATATAAGGTCTTGGGAACATTTCATCCTTTATTTGAATTTGTCTCTTTGTATTTGGAGGGAGTGTTACATTTACTTTTTCCCTGCTTTTCCTTTTTTCACTCAGAAACATATTGTGCAGAAATAGAATTACTTACAAAACATGTTTCCTGTGAAATGTAGAAATACAGGGATAATTGTGAGCATCTGATTATTTCAACAAGGAATATAACGAAAATAATAATCAACAATTACAGAGTATGTTAGAAGAACCCTCACAGTTACGCTGTGAAATAAGATAAATCTCTAACATGGAGAAATGAAAGTGAGGATACTCTTGCACACAGATTGCTCACAATCACAAGCTGACGCTAGAGATGACATTTGAAACTGTGATCCCTTCTTCTCAATTTCTTATTTGCTCTTCCCAACATATGGACTTCACTAGAACTTGGTAAAACTGGATTAAGTAGATGCCATCCCGCTGCTTTAAGAAAGCAAGTTAAATTAAGTCTTCATTAGCAGCACAGCATTGCATATTCTCAGGAGCCCAAGGAGCTCAGGAGCTGTTAACTTGATATAAATTTTGTCCCATACTGTCTTCTGCAAATACACTTGATCATCAACATGAACAAAATGGTTCAGCATCATAAAAGCTGCTGCTTTCTGCTAACATGGTGCAAAGAGCTCAATTTAGAGAAGATTTCTTGCATACTCAGTCCCCTGTCACGCTCATCCTGATCTCCTTCACCCTTCTTGCAGCGACAGCAGATTCGCTTGATGATTATGTAGATGTGGCTGAAGATTATCATTGGTGGTGGGAGGACAGGTCTGTCATGGAATGTCATGATCAGCTGGTACCGCTGGAACTTCCAGACTTGGTTGGATATTGATTTTACCTCAAAGAAGGTATTGCTGAAAGGGAACATAGGTACAGTTTCTATTAGGCCCCTAAGTTTACTTATTGAGCAAGTACTATGCTGATGAAAGTAGCAGCAAAATAACATGTGGCCACATGACTTGCCTGGTTCAGCTTTGTAGATGCTGCTGAACTTGCTGAACTGATCATTACCCTGAACTCATGATTTCACTACTCCTTTTGAGGGCGGCAAAGCAGAAGGCGCTCTGCATCCCTTATACACCACTCAGAACAGGCTTCCTCTTAGACTATTTGCTCCTACTATATAAAGTCCTTTAGGTGTTAGTGAAAAGAAACTTGCACAATTCATGAATCATGTAATTGGTATTTTGGGGCTTGGTTACAAAGTATTTCTTTTAACACATGCCAGTATTTGATATTACACAAAGTATTAAATCCAAGAAAGGTATTTTGTATGCTAAATGCAGAAGCTTCACATAGTTTGCCTTTAGTATGCTAATCAGCTTGACCTACATAGAGCACTTTTCAAGTTTTCACAAAACGTCCTAAATCCAAACTTGATTCACTCAAACTTCACTTGAAAACATGGTGCGTATTCCTGTAAAGTAATTTGTTCTTGGAAGCCACGGCCTCATCATTTCTACACCAAAGTAAGGTGTGTTATAAAGATGTTTTATTTTGTAATTCAGTGGATATAAGGGAGTATAAGTGATGGTATTCAATCCAGAGGTAAGAATGGTCAAGGTTATGAAATACCAACTAAGAGAAAGCAGACTTGATGTGCCATCTTAGATAAAGTTTTTCAAGCTATTTTAAAGTATGCTCAAACAGCTCACTCCACTTCTATGATGATGATGATATTGGCACTTCCTTTTTTATACTTTCTGTCCACTTCTTTTCTAACTTTCTGTACTTTAGAATATCCACATTCACAAAACCAGTTAAAAAATCTCTTTGAAAACACAGAATTCTTGAGTACATATAACTTTTTGTTTCTTTTGGCTAAGCATACATGAGATTATTTACCAATGATAAGTTACGATCTGCCTTTATTCTGTGTCTCCTGCACAGCAGGAATTCCCCAGCTACATCTCACCCCTTGCAACCACGCTGGGATGGCAGGGGTTAACAGCATGACCTACTTCCCAGACTGCTGATTCCTTGGTCCTTCAGCCAATAATAGCTACCATTGTAAGATTCTTCCCCTTCCCCCTAGTGATGTGACTGGCATTGGAGCACTTGAAAATTCATGACCTTTTAAGCTACATACATCAAATGAAAGACAGGCTTTGTGAGCTGTAGATTTCTGGGCACAGCAGGAACTATTTCTGTGGTTGTGACACCAGCTCCCTATGCCAACAAGCCCTCCAACACTACTTGCTCATGGGCTCAAAAATGGATCACCTGCTTTCCTCAGGTGGTAAGTTCAGAAAGTCTTACTAGCAAGCAGATATTTCAATTCCTTATTTATTTATTTAATTTATTTATTAATCACTAGGTCGCACCAGGAAAAGCATGCAACTTAACTGTAGGTAGAAAGAACAAGAAGCAGATATTTATCTTAGTGTAAACATGATCGATTTGTTACATTAAGAATGTGCTCAGTGCACACTGCTTGGACTGGCCACAGATCTTGGCAACGCAGCCATCCTTTCTTTTGGTTCATGTCAATATAGACTCCTTTTCTGAGTCATGTAAGAACACTGCAAGGCCCTAATTTATTTTTTTTTTCCTAAATGAAAAGCAAAACAAGAAGAAAAAAAAGCCATATGATGTAGTGACAGTGGAAATGCCTCCCATTTTTGATGTTCAGGTTGCTAGTGGTTACACGGACTTCCATCATGTATGTAGCAGGTTTCAGGGACTCTGTTTTTCATCTTTCCAGAGCAATCTTGAGGCCTGTCACTATCCACCAAATGGTAATTGGGAGTAGCCAGATTCCCTCATATGCATTACTGCAATTGCTGGCAAATTCAAAGCAACCTTTCCTCTAGTCTTTCCCAGCGTATACACTAGTCCAAGGATTTGCCAGTCATGTTCATAGATTCCAACTGTGTATGCAAACCCTTGCAAAATCAGTTGACAGGCTCTCACAGAAACTTTATCTTGGCAATAAGAAAGTAAAGATAGTGCATGATCGTTTACGTACTTGAACACAGCAATCAGCAGGTTTACCAACAGGATATTTGCTACCAAGAGGTAACAGGCCATAATAGCAGGAGTGAGCCAGGCCCCTGGTATACATGGAGGGAGGCGTTTACCATCGTCATCATAAAGATTGTCCCCACAAGGAGCTGAAGAAAAAAAAGGAAAGGTATTCATCACGAATTGCCTGATACTTAAAAACACTATTCACATTATTTAATGATGACGCATGCATAAAATTTGCCAAGCTAAACAAATTTCAGTTTATTTCCAGTGGCAAGTATGTATAATTTCTACTTCAAATTCTCCTTCTAACTACAGCATACAAAAATAATTTCCCATAATAGTGAACAGAGAGGCAGCTCCAAGTTTATTGTACAGTGTGGCTTTCTCTTCGAATTCATACAGATTTTGTTTTCAGGAGAAGATCTTAATGTCCCTACGTACACATTAATAATGGAATTAAAAAAAAAATTCTCCAACCAAACTCGTGGGCATACCTTGCCAAAGATACAAAAAGATTTACTTAGGGGTCCCAGACTGCTGAGCATAAATTAAACCTTTACTGGGGCTCTGAGTGCACTAAAGAGGCCTTAATGATCCTGAACAGCTTCACCTGGGGTCTACCCCCACCCTGCCACATACCTGTCCCTGCCTGAGCTACGGCCAGCGTGCCAGTCTCAGCCCTCCCTCCCGGAATGATATGGGACCTCTGTTTGTCTCCTGGAAGGACCCTTCTTCTGTCTTCTCCTTTTGCCCTGACTGGACTCCCTAGATGGACCCTGGACTACTATTTGTCCTGTCTGGGGCTGTTAATGTTACCATCAGGAGGCCCTGCCACCAATTTTGGGCCAATTTCTGTTTCTCTTGGTTTTTGCAATAATTCTAAATTTTAGATAAAATTTTAAACCAAAGAGATAAAATTATAAAATGAAAATGGTTTAGTAGCAGCAAAATAGAGTGGTGAGAACGAGACAAAAATTGAGAGTATTGATGAAACTGATATAAAATAATTGCCTGAAGTAATCCTAAGAATACGCAGGTTGTCTTGGGGCAAGAGCTCTCTTGGCAGTGGGTAAATGCAGCAAGTTAGTTCTGTCTTTAAGTGCAGTGCCAGCTATCTGATTTCAAATATGAGGCTAATTTTTGAACAATTTAGTAGCAGGTAAGGTGTTCATAAACCACAGGCTCTTATCTGAAATCTTAGTAAATGCTAAGTCTGACAATGAGTTCATTAAAGACTTAGTTTATGTGAACAGACAAACCAGTTTTGTAAGCATTTTGCAAAAAATCCAATGCTTCAACCTCACCTGAAAAATACTTCAAATTATATGAAAACAGACTAATCTTATTTACTGTGGACTGAAAGAGATATTTCGACTATGATTAATAAAACATATTTTACTTGCTTTTCAAACATCAGACCTGTATTTTTCCTGTTTATCGTAAGTGTAACAGGAAAGTCAGGCGAATCATAGTATCATTCACATGGACCAAGGGAAGTATCGCCAAAGAAATACTAACATTGTATCTAGGTAATCAAAGGGAATTAGTTATACCATGACAGTCATGCGTCGTAATTTAAAAAAAGGATTATTTTACTGTCAATGTACTGGAAACAAGTCATAGCAACTACGTAAGCTCAATTAAAAGTTCTGATGTGTAGTCTGTATTCAAATAAAATAATTTTCCTCTGCTTCTTTTCAAATGAAACTATTACAGTAGAAAAACAAGATTCACACCTGAATATTGGATGAGCCCTATAATTAAAATGCCAGTATCTGGTGAAGAAAAAGATTAATGAACATAGTCAAATAAATGAGATAATCAGCCCTCCACAGAGACTTACGATTAATTTCCATGGCATAGACTGAACAGCATTCCGAAGAAATGAAATAGAAAAGGAGGCAGGGGGAGAAAGAAAAAAACCAATAGAATAATATAGGAAGAGAAACAAAAAAAGATGATTGAAAATACAGTTTTACCACCAAGAAGCGATAAGCAACTCAAATGTCAGAACAGTAGAGATATATGCTTAGAAACAATATACTTGTGAAAAATGCATTGCATTCTGCAATTTCCTTTTCATATTATTTTCCCCAAATGTTACATATGGCGGTGAATTAATTAATGATATTAATAATAAATCAGCAAATGCTTCTGGCAGATGATCACTTAAATATACACAATATTTCAGGCAAGTAAACAAAACTGGTGGTCACCACGAACACAAAACAACTCAAAGTTATCACACAAAATCATTCTTTTAGCTATTATGGAAACATTTCCTTTTATTTTATCTTTTTGTTTTGTTAAGAACCATCCTGGCTTTAAGTCTGCCAGCTGTTTCTATTGAATAGCTATATTTCCATTAATAGTCAGAATACTGCTGTTACTGCAGCGTACAGTATCATTAGAGCCCATTTTGACTACCAGTATGGACACTTGCTTGCCAACCCCTAAATGGTGACTGTAAGAAAAATCAAAGAAATTCAGCCAGGCTTCTCTGGTGTTAAAGAATTTTTTGCTGCTGAGTACTAAATGCCACAAACTTCTTGCTCATGGACATCTTCTAAATGGAGTGAACCAGACAAGAGTATCCTGGATTGTGTTAGGAAAAGTTAAGGGAGGTAATTATTCACCTCTACTCAGCTCTGGCGAAACCACATCTGGACTTGTGTGTCTAGATCTGGGCTCCCCCACAGAAATCAGACACGGACATACTGGAAAGACTCCAGTATAGAGTCACAAAGATTATTAAGGTGATTGGAGCACCTGACAATGAGGGCAAGGCTGAGAAAGCTGGGATAATTTAGCCTGTAGGGAGGGTCAAGGGAGATCTTACCAAGGTTATAAACACCCGATGGTGTCAGGAGTAAAGACAGAGCCAGACTCTCCTCAGTGGTATCCAATGAAAGGACAAGAGGCAGTGGAGAAACACAGAAATATGACAAATTCCATTTAAACCAGGTTGTCCAGAGAGGTTGCACAGTCTTCATCCTTCAAGATATTAAAAACCTGACTGGACAGTCCCTGTGCAACCTGCTCTAATTTACCCTGTTCCGAGCAGGGGAGTTTAACTAGTTGATCTCCAAAGGTGCCTTCCAACCTCAGCAATTCTGTGACTCGTGATCTTCATCTTTAGGTGACACCCTATCCTCAATGAAGCTATTTATAAAAGTCTAACTACCTTTTTTTAGATGGAAAATTTGATGTAATACTTTTTCCATAAACTGTTTACACTTATAGGCCTTGGCAAAACTACCCATAAGCACTTGACACAGAGTCAGGTTAGATTGCCCATAGCAACCACTCCCCAACAATGACTTCTGAGGTTGCTTTTGTGCTGTGTTTACAGAGAACCACGGAAAGATCAGAGTGAAAATTTCTTACTGAAAGCAAGAAAATCTTCAGAAGTCAGTCCATAGACTTCTAGACATAAGACATTTACAGAAGAATTGCAATGCAGTCTAGTTATACCAGAACTTCTTGTGTAGCCACTTCTATTTCAATATTAAAAAAAACAACAAACCCACACATTTCCAAGTTAGCTTATGTTTAAGCTAGTGGCACAGCAAAGCTTCTGCCCTAGGAACGTTAGTGGAGCAAGTAACTGGACTTGAACTTGTGTAACTGGAAAACCCAAACTTTTTTTCCCCAAAATCTTTCGTGCTGCTGAAGAAATTTTTCCAATTCAAAGGATGCTGAGTATATAACTGAGAAACGACTGGAAGCATGAGAGAAGCCTGGCACACCATTACACTAGAGAGATCAGTATTCTTGGTAAGGTGTGAGTTTTGATTTATAAAGAAATCAAACTGTCTACACTGGCCAACGTCTTTGTTCAAAGTGAAGTGGGATTTCAATGCACATTATGAGCCACAAAGGTAAGGCATACCCTGTTATAGTCCCATGGGAGAATTAACCCACTTGAGAGATCCTGAGCTTATCCTGGCTCACATGTGCACTGAATCTGCAATATCAGACGATAGATGTCTTGACCTTCTATTTGTCAAGAGTAATTCGCTGTACCAGAAGTTACATTAATAAGACAAGCACATAAGGAAAATGAAGATTATATTGTCTTTGCAACAGTGTACACTGTTCAGAAACAGAGTAATGACATTTTATTCCTTTCTAAGCAATTAAAGTACACTTTAATGATATTTGGTATGAAGTTTTCTCGTGATGATTGATCTTTATGGTTTTTGACTGAACTTAGACCTCACTGTTTCTTCAGCCTTCCACTTTACTACTTCTCAATGCAGATGGCTGGAATCACACATGCACAATGCTGAAACAGCAGCTTGTATTATTTTAGATAAAGTGCAAACTATGCGATACACACTAGAGGAGGCCATCTGCATGTTTGACCTTCTGTACAAATTTCAAATATTAACACAAAACTAGCAGTAACATCTCCTCTAAAATAATGACGGTTATTTTTTTTAAACTGTGCAGCTTTTATATAAGAAAGGCTATTTCCACACCTAAAGCTAATCAAGCAGAGTTTTCTTTTTTAGCTTTGTTTTTCCACAGGTGTAGAAAAGAACATGAGTGATTCATGAAATTGAAACATTTCTGGAAAGTAGACAGATGTATAAATGGGAGTAAAAACGTATGAGCTCACTGCCAGTGCTGTGAGTCAGAAATGAAAGGATATAGGTATTGTCACCTCCTATGCAAGGTATTTTTTTTTTCCTGCTTCTGTTGTAACTATTAGTAAAACATCAGTTAAAAAGAACGTTTCATAATGATCTCTGTTGATCCCTACAAGTAAACAGAACACTTAATACTGTTATACTCTTGGATAGGAGAGTATTGCAGACTACATCACTCACAGTGTTAACTGAATTTGAATATAAACCGAGAGACAGGACATGCAGGTGGGGAACAGAAAATTGTTCAGTCTCTGGAGTTTGTCACAAGAAAACATATAATCATAAAGACAAAACACTACTTCCAAATTAAAAACAACCATTAATTTGGAACTGATCATCTGCCTCAGAAACAGGAAACAGACTCTTACTATGAATTCTACTCTTACGGTCTATCTGGTCTGCGAACACCTCTCCGTAGATCATCCAGTAGGGCATATAGAAGATGTTGCGAGCTAGTCTCCAAGAAGGCTCCTCATCTGGGTGCAGAATAGCTTGGCGGGCTACTCCAAAGCTCATCAGAACCACAAGCATGATGACCACAAAGTAGAGCATGTCAATCATCTGCACAGAGAGACCATACAGACGCTCTTATCATCACCAGTAGTACAGTAGCACCAGCATGTCTGTTGGCCAGGACGCATTAAAGTCAACAAAGTACCAAGAGAACAAACACATTCCCCTGGATAATTTTCTTGATATTATTCTTTGACTTGAACTAGTGCTCAGGAATTAAGCAGATATAAAAATGCAGTAAAACCAGCCATTTAAATGAATACTAGATTTATATTTAAAAAGACTTAAAAAAGCTAAAATCTTTGTTATCCCTATTCTCTTTTGCATCAAGTGTACTATGCTGTGCTTTCAGCATAGGCCTCTTCTGTGATTGCAAAGAGATGATATGATCATTACTGTATCATCTCCCGTCCACAACTGATGGTTTTGTGGATGACCGCAGTATAGTGACAATTTGTTATTGCTATGCCTTTGGGAGGTAGAAGGCTGGCAAAGTGAATCAGTTTCCACAGGCTGGTTAAAAAAAAAACAAACAAAAAAAAACCCCACAATGACGACAAGAATGAAGATTCCCTCTAGAATCAAGCAGTAATTAGCAAGAGTATTGTATTTCGTGTGTGTGTGTGGAATTCACAATGCAACTTTTTCACAGCCTTTATTCAGAGTCCTAGTCAGATGGAATACCTCTTTAAAATCTGAACTAAACTTAGTTTCCCATGAAGTTCTGAAATACATCATTTACAGAAATTTAGGCACTAACCATCTTTCCAATCATCATGACGTAAGGTCCCAGATATTTGTTCACACCAAAGATATCTAGTACTCTAATGTACCAGAAAATGATATCTACGCAGTAAATCACTCTTCCATAACCCATGTAAGGCTGGTTCTGTAGGCGAAGAATTGCTCCTATTATAAATACTGAAATAGCCACCAGGTCAGTAATATTCCAGTATTCCTGGAGCCAAACTTTCACTTTTTGGCTCAGCTTGCCAGGCTCTGACATCAGAATCTGAAAAAAAACAACCAAACAAACAAAACACCAAACCAAAGAAATAATTAGGAAAAACTCCAAGTTATGTTTTTGAAGTAAGTCATGAAAAAAGACCAATCTTGTCCCGTTCAATAGGTGTCTGAGACCCACTCCACTGGCAGCAAAATTTGTCCCAAGCAGCAATATTTTTAGTTACTAGCAGGCAAAATATCCTTTTCATAGAGTCATAGAATGTTTTGTGTTGGAAGGGACCAATAAAGATCATCTAGTCCAACCCCCCTGCCATGGGCAGGGACACCTCCCACTAGACCAGGTTGCTCAAAGCCCCGTCCAGCCTGGCCTTGAACACCTCCAGGGATGGGGCACCCACAGCTTCCCTGGGCAACCTGGGCCAGGGTCTCACCACCCTCACCATAAAAATTTTCATCCTTATGTCCAATCCAAACCTACCTTCTTTCAGTTTAAAGTGCTTGCCCCTTGTTCTGTCACTACAGGCCTTGGTAAAAAGTCTCTCTGTGTCTTTCTTATAAACCCCCTTCGCATATCGAAAGGCCGCTATAAGGTCTCCCTGGAGCCTTCTCTTCTCCAGGCTGAAAACCCCCAACTCTCTCAGCCTGTCCTCAAAGCAGAGATGCTCCAGCTCTCTGATCATCTTTGTGGCCCCCCTCTGGACCCCCTTTTCATCTTTGTTTCTATTTTGGCTTTCTTAAGCCTTTTTTTGTTGTAGATTATAATCAATAGCATTTAAACCAAGAGATCTGGCTTGATGACTTGTCTTCCATATTTATCTTCAATTACAGTTAGTACGAGATGTGGGAATTGTGAATCAGAGAAGGATAGGCCAAGTGCAAACCACACTACAGCATGTGAATACAGTAGAAGCTTTTACGCTATCTTCCTCACACAAAAGTAACAAGATCAGTTAGATAGTACTCCTGGCTAATTCCCCAAAACACCTCTCTGCCTGCAGCTCTCATCAAGGACTGCATCAGTAATAAAAAGACAGTACCTACTGAGATTTCCTTCATGGGTTATGGCCATGCCTTTCCTTGGAAATACACACAAGAGAATGACAGCATTCATTTTGACTACTGACCTCAGGGCATTTTTGCCCAATAAGAGGTTTTAATGTACGGAGTGGGTTATAAATGAAATTCACTCCAGTGATGGGCATTTTGGGACTCCGTGGATATGTATGAGAATCTTTTCTCTAATGTATGGCTTCTCAACCCTCTGCACAAGTCGATGCCATTATTACCTCTAAGAGCAAGCACCATTTTAAGGACTGAGATGTTGGTATGATCAGACCTTACCTCTCTTACTTTCTCTAAAGCCAATGTCACAATGTAGGAGATGACAATCCATTCCTGGACTGATGGCCACCGTTCCATCCGCACCAAGATGATATAATTAAATAGCATCAGGTAACCGAGGTATGATAGCTACAAAAAAAAACCCAAACAAACCTTTACGGACTTTGAGGGATAGATCCCAAGATCCTTCCACAGTTAGGCAGTATTTGATTACTTGAGATGACTTACACAAAAAAACCCCAAGTTTCCACTAATTTCCATTAGGAAGTTATGGACAATTAGAGTAAGCCAATACGGCTATCACTCAGTTTTCTGTAAGTACTAGCATAAATGTCAAATTGGTGATGCTGGTGTCTCCGTGCCACACAGCATCTTTGGTGATCGGCTGAACTAAAAACTTCAGAGATCTTGTAAGACTAGAGTTAAGAAAACAAAATGGATTCAATGGCTTTGCAGGGAAAAAAAAAAAAAAAAGAAAAAAAAAACAAAAGAAGGGAAACAAAGCACTAACAAATCAGAAGATTTTCCATGGAGAAAATGGAGTTTTCTAAAGAATGAGATATTCAATGTGAAATGTTTACCCACCATCTCAAAACAGATCTAAAGCAGAACAGGGAGGCAGGGTTGTGAGCAGCACCTGCCTGGAGAGGTAGGGGAAATAAAGAGTCACACAGGCCGCTTGCGTTTCTCCACCCTGTAATAACAAGGTTGAGATCATCTGGGCAGAATTTACTCTTTATGTGAAGCCAGAGTCACGCAGACTTCCTATATCAGTCCATACAAAACCTCTTCCTATACTTGTTATTTAAACCCATCTGCACAAACAGTAGGTTTGCATATTTTCTGGTTACTTTAAGTGGCCCCTAGCCTCAGGAGCAAGTTTCTTGCTGAAGCCTAATTCAGTAAGAGCCCAGGAGGCTGCATCACCACATCAGGGAAGAAACACCAAAGAGAAGGCAGTAAAATCCTCTTAGCTGAGGGGTTGCACAATGCATGAAAGTGAAGCCTGCCCATATTGTAACATTCATACATAAAGGTATGAACACATCCACTGAGGCTATGCGTCAAAGATTCAGGTGTTGAAGACCCTTCCTTGCACAGGAAAAAAGATTTTGTTCTCTGAAGGAAGCAGGCCTGCTGCAATGCCCTTCCTTCAGCTGCCATGCACTAGCACAGACCATGAGCTGAATTATCACAGATATCCACAGATGCTGTGGACCATGTCCAGGCAGCTGAATCATCTCATTTGTTGAAAGAAGCAAAACAACAATTCCAGGGCACTCTACATCAAGTCCTTTGTGCCTGAGGCTTTTTTAATCTACTACATGTAATTTCTTTACACTGTCAAACCATGTTGAATGCCTTTCTTTGAAATTAAACAGGAATTTTGCTTTTAAATTATCAATACAGACAGCAGAAAGGGAACAGCATAATGTTTTGTGCTTGTGATCTGCTAAAACTAAAAACCTACATAATATTATGACATGCTAGGTATTGGAAATCCTAACATAAAAGAGAGAGTAGTGTCCTTTTTACAGGTCACACACAAAATTTATGAGCAGTAGCATGAACACTTTTTCTGTTTTATTAAAACCAGATAATTCTTGATGCACTAAAATCAGATGCTTGTCAAAAATAAATCTTAGTTTAGATTAGTTTTAATTACTTAAATAAGAGAAAAGTATCTATTCAGTTTTAGCAGACTGGGATCTGTGCTTCCACCTAGGTTGCACACATCTGAGCCTAACTGTCAACAAAGCAAACAGC
Organism: Larus michahellis; assembly: GCF_964199755.1. Classification (NCBI taxonomy): domain Eukaryota; kingdom Metazoa; phylum Chordata; class Aves; order Charadriiformes; family Laridae; genus Larus; species Larus michahellis. The sequence goes on from NC_133904.1 coordinate 17,795,420, forward strand.
AAGCATTGATACCGTGGCGTTACTTCTTGGGCCCTAAAATGTTTTCAAAGCAGAACAGGAGCCAGAGCTTTTAGAAAGCAAGAGAATCCAGCCCAGCTTGGACTGAGTGACCGGACCGTGGAGCTTGCACTGACTTTCGCATATGACTGACGAGACAGGGCCTCCTTCAAAGTGCATAGGCGCTTTAGAGGCTGACAGCATAAGCTTCCGTTATTCATTCTGTTTCAGTGTCTATGCATTTTTCTCAGAATAAGGTAAGTGCTTTACTCACCAGATTCCATGAAAGTCAGTACTACTTACTTATTTATTACTTGGTCATTATTTTTACATTGGAATCCTTTAAGTTTCACAGGTGTGAGAAAAACAATCACTATCAGTTTAATCATCATGACTTACTGTGTAGAACCAAAATTTGACAATAGGTGCATTATAGAATTCATAGATCTTTGTTCCAATTGGAAGGCTCTTTTGTTTTTTATTTCCATTCTCTTCATCTCCTTTTCGAGAGCCCGTATCCACATTTGCATCCTAGAAGACCAAATTTGTCAGTTTTCATCAATATACAATAGTAAAAATAGTAGCTTTTCCTCAACTACAGCCCCAGCCATCTGTTAACTACATGAGGAAGCTCTGAGCAACAGACCTCTTTTTAAAAATACAAAACCAGAAATTCCATAAATCTGCACAACTACGCAAATAATTTACAGGCCCCGAGAATCCAGCCTATGCACTCGCAGAACTCTTCACTGATTTTATCCCACAGAGGCAGTTGAGATTTTCACCCAAGTGACCTATAGCATAATCAGAATCTGCTCAGAAAAACTGAGCACTCTTGAGATATTAGAACTTCCTAATAATCTCCATTACTGACCGCATTTTCCTCCTCCTTTTCTTTGCTTTCTTCATTTTCTTTTGATGTCTGGTAAGAATAATCATCATAACTCCGAAACTCTAGGAAAAGGATGGTGGGAGGGAAGAGAATGCCCATTATCACCTGCACAACAAGAAAGAATTCAACTTAGATGGCAATAGTTATTTACATTAATAGATTTTATAACAAGGCAAATTCCATAAACAGTATTTCCTTTGTATAGTATTCAAGATACTCTGCTATCCTCAAACCTACAAAAATGAATAAATAATACTTATGAAGCATTGGCAAAGTCTTGTATGGAAAGATGGCACCCTGTAAGGCTTCCCATCTCCACGAATACACTGCAACTAAGAAATTGTGCTCCAGAATTAAGAGTTGTACAGAGAAATTCCATGGAAAGGACACAGTAGCAGTTGCAAGAGGGCTTCAGATTTGTTACTGGAGTTTATAGTTACTTTAGTCACCTACTATAATTAGTTTCAATAGTTTAAAAACTTGTGAAAGGTAAAAGAAACTTTGCAGATAGGACTGGGGGAGTTCTTTTACTATATGAGATATAGAAACACAAGCAAGAGTTGCCAAGGTACAGAAAGGAGCACAGAAGAGAAGAATGCAGGCCATGAAACTAGAACATTAGCAGGTTGATTAATGCTTTGGAGAAAAGAAAGGAAATCAATAAACAGATTTAGAAAGCACCTTGATGCAATCTGAAAGGCAGGATGCTTGCCTGAAGATTTTAAACAGGTTTAAGAGGGAGACATGGGAAAGCAGAAATAGACAATGACAGTGCAATGTGCGTGTCAGCAAGCTTGGGAGTACGACCTAGGAAGACAGGCATGGCACTTTGTCAGTCATTGCGGGATTTAAGGAAATAAGGAGGTGAGACTGGTGGCACCATCACGATGGGCCTCCACACGGGTGACAGCAACTGCGCTATTACAAAGGAAGGATTATATTCACATGAAAACACACACAAGCAAACACTGCTCTGCTTCCTTAACGCTGCCTCACTTATGTTTCTCTTTTGTGGCAGAGTTCTCACATTACTCATTTTTTTGTAAATCCAAAAATCAGGAAATATAAAAGTCAGTAACAGAGACTAAATCATCATATCACAGAAAAGGGAAATAAAAATCACATAGTTTCACACAATGCAATTACACAAATTCCACTCTTTTCAACACTTGACTCTGTGTTTTCCGGTATAACATTAAACAATGTAAGAAGCATGTGTCTGTGTATGGTTCATTTTCTCTCTGCTCCTATTGTGTGGGCCCCTAATGGAAATCTTTTTGCTTGTATCCAACTCATTTTTAATCAAAGGTGTACATTTTCAATGAACAGATCTCATCACTCATTTAGACCCACAACTGCACTCTCAGATTCCAATCATGCTAAGCCTTTTATAGATTTATATTTTCCTTTGTCATGGGATAATGTTCCTTAGATATCCTGAATTTGGAAACCAAGAAAATTAGCTTTAAAACAGGTTATGTTCTTAAAACACCTATAATTAGTAAGCCAGTTTGTTCAATGCATACACTATGTATAATAGTGTTACATGCAACAAACTATATCTGAAAACAACTGCAGGAAATACCTTAAGGCCTGGGTTTTTCCGCATGCGTAGTCGCCCCATCCACATATCTGTTAAGAGCATCTGGCTGCATGTGTGAGCAATGAAATCCCTGTGTTTAGCTGCCACAGCCAATTTGAGGCAGGTAGAATTACTCCAGTTTTTCAGTTCGTAGGTCAGTAGTTTCATGGCAACCTGCTCATCATGTTTATAGGACTGATCCAAGAGTTCAACAGCCAGCTGTCCAAAGTCTCTGGAAAATGCAAGATAAGTCCAGTGAAATTTGATTTAGAAAACAGTGTTTGCTTGCATTTGGGGTTTTAATTCCATTTGCAGCGGGTCATCTTTTTCCACGCACACGTACAATGACAAGAACAACTGAGTCTCAAGCTTGATTTGGGACAGTCTACCAAAGTTCCAAACTCATTTTTACTGACAGAGAGGACTAGCTTAGACTGATAACATCTTAAGGCCAGTTTAGATATACCGTTAGATACCCCTTAATTTATGTGAGTAAATCCTGAAAATAACTTTGTGAAATAAAACCAGTTAGTTTTACAGAGAAGCTGAAGAAATAATGTGTTCTGTCAGAAAAAATACAAGTCTTCTCCTTGCTAGTGTTGCCTTCAGATTCTAAGACCACATTTTTGCTTGTTTACTGTTGATAAATAGGCTCCAAATGGCATTCTGTGAACCTACATTCTAGAAATCAATTGTACTTTACTAAAAGTAAAACTTCTCAGCAAGTCAGACAACCCCTTATATCAAGCAGACATATACTGTGCTCCACGTCTACTAACTTTGAGTTGTTATCCAGATCCTGAGAGATGTCATCAACCAGCTCACTCTCAGAAGACTCGTGGGCCATAGACTTGTACAGTTTACAGGCCACAAGTGCCTTGGCCATGGTTTCCTCCCCTCGCTGCCACAGGAAGAGTGCCATCTTCTGCCGTTTCATCAGCACGGCCCATACCATCAGTTCATGAAAGGGATACTGAAAACGGCTGACTTCTGGGTCATCCACATCAATATCAATCTCTTCCTCCTTTTTCTTCTTCTTCTTCTTCCCTTTGGTGGGAGGCTCATCATCCTGGGAAGAAAAGAAGAAAAAATGTTCCCATTAATCTTTAACGACTTACCTGACAATGGCACCATGCACAGAACAAGTACTGAGAGGACGTGTTAATACCTAAAGTTCTAATTTGTTTTTGCTGTTTGCTACAATGAATGCTAATAGCGATAAAACTATGAAGAACGCGTGACAGAGCATGCACCGGGCTAGCACACACAGCTTAGTAATTTTTCAGAAAACCATTTCTCACATACTTAATTACAAGTTACCCTTCTTGGATAAGTACAGCAGAACCCTATTGTACCGAAGGCATCACTTTACACTCCATTGTAAATAGAGCTCTACTGCATGTGTAATTGCATGAGTTGATCTGCAATGAATTAATATTTAATGAATTCCACTGCAGTGGCAATGGAGCTTTAACAAACATGAATTCACTACGAATAGGTTCCACTGTAATTTCTGATTTGATATGTCTGCATCTATTCCTGAAGAACAGTGCTGCATATCTTCCAGGTATCAAAGCGGTTTTCAGACTGACATGCAGGTGGAGAGAGTGGCAACATGCAAATGGAAAAGACAGGCAGACAGCATCCTTAAGAACAGCAAGATACTGAAGGGAGTCTTCACCTTTGAATAAGCAATCTTCTCTTATGTATGCACTGCAAACGGAAGGTATAAGTATCCCATTTCTTAAAGGGATAGGGAGGATAGGCCATTACTACAGGAACCAACATGGAAGTAACTGAAGGGAAGTACTGACAATGAAGCAGGATCCTGAAGGGAGAAAAGCCATGATTGGGAAAATTAGGGTTTAAATAATGTAGGAAGAACATTGCATATATAGGTGAGGTGTAGACAGAGCTTATCATCATTGAAGACCTCGATTCCAATCTCAGAAGTGTATTGCAAGTAAAAGCAATTACCATTCTACAAAATTAGTTCCTGTTCAAGCAAGCTCAGCACAATGCACTATTTTTTGACAAAATATGAACTTAAATCCAAATTCAGGGTTCAGCGTCACACCCCAGGTTTCCAAAGATGACTCTTCAGCTCAACAATGAAGTATGAATTTCTCTTCCAGAAGTTTTAACAACTGCAAGTGGTGACCTCTGTCTCTTACAGAAAATTCAAGGGTCATTAATTGCAAGCACATGAGGAAAGTGTTGAGCATCTCTGAAGCACAGGACATAAAATCCCAAAGGGAGGACCAAAAGTTAGGTCCTCTCCACACTAGGGAAATCACACCGAAACAAAACCCTGTGTAAGAAAGACAAAGTGCTAAGGAGTCTAAACTTCCTGTTTTAGAGCTCCTAAGACTGGAAATGAAAAAAAACCAAACACCTGGAGTTGCACCAATTTACTGACCATTTCAGCAAAATACATGTTAATTTTTCTTTTCAACTTTTCTTTCTCTTGGAAGAAGGGAGTGGGCTACACCCACTGTCAAGTGGAGAGAACAGTTTGTGCCACACAAAACATTTCTCACTGAAAGAAATAGGAAAATCAAAATGTGCTTTTGTAGAAGCACTAAGCAACCTACATGTGATCAACGCTGATTAAAAAGGGCCACACCTCTGAGGGACTGATCTTTTGGCCTTGAGCCATTAGAAAATAAGAAGCTGATCAGAGAGATTAAACGTAACATAGAGTCTCTGTGGAGAAAAAAGCTGCTTATCTGCTTGGGGAAACAGAGCCTTTTGTGAGCAGCTGTAGTTCACATCAAATGTAACACAAGCAACATGTATATATACTGTGTTCAAATACTACCATGGTTTAATAAAAGCATACCTCATAGGGAAATGTACCTGGCCTCTTTGTGTAAATGCTTTCCTGGTCTATATTAATACTTTTTTTCAGAAACAAAACCAACTACCTGCAAAACAGTTTGGGTTTTTAGGCATCATCCCAGAATTGATTCCGGTCAATTCAAGATTTCTGCAGGCACACAAGTAATAGAGGCAGGGCTTGGACCCAAAATTCTGAATCAGCATAATTTACAAAGCATGGTGCCATCATGGTAGCAAGAAGTTTTGTAGCGGAGGACAGCATCCAGCATGTTTTTTCACTCCAGTTAAATGTTTTCCCTGCGATAAAACCTCATTTGCACATAAATTGTTACTTCATGGTTAAAGGGGATTTGACCGTAAATAGCACTGCTGGATCACATTCTCTTTTCAATATCATCGATGTTCACATCTGAATGATTAAATCTACAGTATGTTCCAACATGGAATGTGTTATTACATAATAGGGCTAAAAACTGCCTGAAGTCTATTGAGCAAAGCTTTAAGCAGCTCTCAAGACCCTACCCATAAAAAAGCGTCAGAAGTATTTCATAGGCTATTTGCAAAATGGAAAATGCTGTCCAGTTAAAATTTACCTTAAGCCACAGTAATAGTGAAAAAGCTAAGAGCAAGAGCAGAACTGTACCAAGAAATGCTCTGATAAAAAAAAAAAAAGTATTTTACAATAAATCCAACTTACCTCCATCCCTAGTAGTTTAAGAGCTTTTGGCTGAATATTAAAAATAGAAAATAAAATCAGTTAGATGGGAAGGAAAATTCAAAGACCAAACAATACCAAGAAAAAACGCATTTTCATTTACAAATGTACAGTATTCATTATTAAACATACTATTCTAAATAATAGTACCAATAATGGTACAATTAATTCATCTCCCTCTTAACTGTATTTGCAGGAGGGCAATGGGTTAGAAAATATTTTCCATCCTGCACTCAAGTAAAATATTTTGATTTAGATGGACAAGTTAAAGGAATCATTCAATAATATACTGCTTTGAGAATTAAAATCACCACATGGTCACAAAAGCTTGAAAAAAAGTAGTGGTTCTAAGCACACGTAGGATTAAGATACCCATAGGAAACACTAGAAAACTGTAATAGATCTTCAAACTTCTCACCATTTCCCATTAAAAAAATCCCTCTGTTGTATAATGAAACCTCTGTTTTACAATTTATGTAAAAGGTTTATTTGTTTGTTCCACCAGATAGTACTACACTATATACGTACTATGTATCGGCTACAGAATGCTTAGGCTTTGAGTGGCCTTATGACCATTTGGGGGGCTAGTTTCCTAGTGTGGGGCTTTCTGTAATCAGACTAGGAAGTGTCACTTGACCTTCAAAGCTGAACCAACCAAATAAATAACTTAATGGAGAAAATTATTCTATGTGCTTAGAATAGGCTTTTTAGCAAAATCAGGGTCGTGCTTGATATTCTAGGATTGGTACACGGCTATGAAATGTTCTACTGAGATTGCAGTGGCTTCCACAGGATAAGATGCTCAGAGCAGTTCTTAACAGGACTTTGTAACAGGTTCATAGCTCTTCCATATTCAGACGAAACTCTCTGCCTTACCCAAGTCAAGGCTACTGTTGGTTATAATTACTTGACCAATAGGCCTGGCTTGACCAATGCAGTTTACAGTTATAAGAGAGCTAAAAGGTCAAGCTACAGCTCAAGTAGGACTCAGTAAATATGCAAACACCACAGTCAGAAATACTTGGATTTTAAACTACTGAAATAGGATGAAATTCACCTCTAGATCAATGTATTTACCACCTTTTGGGTTCCCCCATCCTTTAACATAGATATTTTACAGGTTCCTTATAGAACTTCACTACCAGAGTTTCAACTTCGGTCTTGCAGCATTTCTTTAGAGTTTAACATGAAGTGTTTCAGAAAGACAAGGGAACAGAGTATTACTTATTTTTTTACCGTCAGCACAATGGCCACATCCAGAGTGAACTCATTCTTACCCTCTTTGGTCCAAATAAATTATTATAAAGAGTCCGAAAACGTTTTCGAGTGTAGTTGCAGCGATAAGCTCCACCCATGAGATATTCAAGTACAAGACCAATATCTATTAGGCTGATATGATAATCTGGTGGAAGATTTCCCTACCAAAAAAATCCAGAAAAACAAAATAAGGACTTAGGATAAGAAAACACAACATACATTAAAAATTGCCTGGCTAGACATATGTCACATTTACATTGGCACATGGATATTATTTACAGCCACTGGTTTCAGTCTTGGAATATTTGTACAAAATTAATGATAATTGATTCACATAATGAAAATTTTGTGGGGCCAGATTTTTTTTTTGGTTTTGTTGTTGGCACTATTTACAGTTGAAAAATTTTCATTTGATTTACTCATACATTATGTCAGTGTCCATACAAGCCTGAGTTGTTTGCAAGGGTTATATTGATGAAATTAAATACATTTGTACAGATTATCATTAATCCAGTATAAAAGCATCACTCAATTTCATGGCAAGTATACTTTAAATTTTATGGAAATTTACATTTCATCATAATATTATCTACAGAGTTAAGACTACAATGCAGAACTAGATTAACATGCAGCCCAGAATCAAAGAAAAAGGCACACTGTAATTGCCACTGTTACACGTGACAGTGGTATTGACTCTGCTAGAACCGTAAGCTGAAAACTGTGCATTGTTCAAGCTACATCCTACAACAATAACTGATTCTACAGCACCACCGAGCAGTTGCTATGATGAAACAACTATATCCTAAGCAAACACATCACCTCCATGTTAACCCAACTGAATCCCCGAGACTGCCGCTGAACGAGTGAGCCATGAAAATGCAATGAAAAGGAGGAGAGACACACAAAGCAGAATGCAGAAGAGCATTAGTAACACTCAAAAAGACAAACACTGAATGAAAAAAGTGTTAAAACTATGAAGTAGATTAATATGAATTATACATTAATCCAGTACTGCGTCATTCCCACATCTAAATCTCCCGGGAATAAATGGGAGTTTTCCTTGCAAAAAAGAATACAGGCTATTTCAGGTAGCTAAATTTTACTGAATAAAAGCTCCAAAACCTCAAAGAAAGCAAATAAAACAACAAATCTCACAATGACCCTATTCACATATAACGAACAAATTTACATGAAATGGAAACAAATGAATAGCAAATTTATGACTTGTAGCACTGAGAAACGGAACAGATTTTTCTCCCAAGAAAAAGTGTGATTGCTTGGGTGAAAAGTAACTAAAAAACACACAAGGAAACAAACAAAAGGGAACAAATTCTGTGCTCATGAGTGAAGTTTCCAGTTAACCTAGCAGGCTTTTCCTTCCACTTCACCATTGTAATGCTCCATTGGGAGCTTCTTGTAGAGAAGAAACAGTATCAACCTAAATCTCAAATGATATATTACACTACAAGGAGTTTAACTTTCCTCTCCTTAGTTTAAATTACTAGCAATACAGTATAGCCATATGTGATTTAGACTGACGTCACTGTTTGTCACAGGAAGTAATTTAACTTTTCATTTCTTAACAGGTACCATCTGATTTCAGATGTCTGCTTTCCCCCATGCTACGCTTGCTTTTGCTGTTGACTCACATGGTTAATGTCATCGTGCAAATGTAATGCTGCTGTTAGTTAAGCTTACCTTTTTCACATCTCTGACTAGCAAATGCAGTGTGTTTGGTGGACCCAATCTCTGAAACAAAAATCATTCACAGTCCATTAGAGCTCCAATTCTTCAGATTTTTTTCAAACACAAATGTAATTAATGACCTGGCACTGTAAGCAGAACTTGAGGCAACCATGTGCCGTCACACTCTGCAGGGGTGAAAAGAAGGAACTGGGCTACAATGACAAACACATTTCTGTCAAGAGCTGTGTAATCCCTTTCTTACAATCCTTTATGTGGTGATTCAAGTCACAGCAGTTTGTGGCATTGTCTGAAGTTGTACTTGCTGCAGAAGCCATAAAGGGACTGGAGGCCTAGACTGAAGTTATACGTTCTATGAATGCTGTCCTAGACTACCTGCCATGTAAATGATGGGAAGAAAGTCTAGAAATAGTTATGTTCCTGATGAATTTGCTGTGGGTTGGGTCGGGGAGAATTTGGATAAAAAACCCATGATGTTTTATGGTTTTGGGAAAAATATTTTGCTTTGCTGGGCCACAAGGAAAAATGATACTGACTTCTGCAATATGGTAAGAATTCAAGTTGCTGTGTAAGTACTTTGCCAAATTTACAGGATTATTTCAAAAATATTGAAGTATACATTCATGAAAAATAATTGAGATTAAAAGTAAATGACCATTACTGGCTGGTATTAAATTTTTACTATTTACATTAGTTCTTTAAGTGTTCTGAACGTGCATTTAAAATACATCACTATATTTACATAACAAACTGCAACAGCTTCTGACAGCTGCTATAGGCTTATTAATTAGAAATGTGTATATCTAGGGAAACAACAGAACACTATATGTAGTAGCAATGGCTTCCTTTAATGCTATCCAACTTCTGTGTATTGTCAGGGCTCAGAGGTTTTTGGAAAAACAAGCATATCTCAGAAGGAGAAGAAGAAAAAGAACACCCCTGTTAAATACAGTAGCAAAGATATCACGGCATTTTATTATTTCTGCTCGCTCACAGTATTGTAAAGTTCTTCCAGTCGAGGAATAGTGAGGAAGTGCTGCATGTTCACTCCATTCTCAATAAGTAGTTTCACGAAGTCCACTCGATCCAGAACCAGTGCATCCAGCATAGCCTGCTCCAGGGAATTCACCTGAATTGCAGAGTGGAGAATGTGAGACTACACGACCAAAGAAGAGTCGGTTGGCCAACAGCCACAAACGTTTTCATTACTTAGGATAGTCCCAAGTTCCCAAATATGGTGATCAATCTGTAAGTGAAAAGGATTTTAGAAAATGACATTTTACCCATGTACAGGTTAGTGTAGATGGTAGAGTTTTCCGATGAGGTCTTGGGCAAGAGGATAGCAGTGAAAGAAAGTTTTAGCAATATAACTGTAGCTTTCAATCATTTTGCTTAGTGTTTTTAACTAAACCAGGCATACCATGCTTGACACGTTATGTGAAAAAGAGATTTACTTGCTGAACATGCTAGGAACAAGTTAAGATTTAAGAAAAATGCACTGTATACTTTTAAGGAGAGGTTGACATAATTTACCCTGATAACTCACATATGTGTCATACACTCAAACTGCTGCCTCACAGAGAAAAGGCAACATATAATGACAAAAGACTCAAATCATTTGGAAAAAAGCACTTCCTCTTCCTTCACCAACTTAGCTTTGCCTTTGGAAAATGTTTGACACGAAGCCTAATGCATCTTCTAATACGGTCTAAAGGGTTAAAATTCAGGAGAGGGGAAAACCCCTTGAGCAACAATCCCCTTGACACATGAACTTTAATCTAGACAACAGAACAATCTAACCTACTGCAACTGGAAAATGAAGCACTTAGAAGTGGAGATGTTTAAACTCCCTTCACTGGATAAATAACATGTACAAGAAAGGATGAAGATGTTCACTGGTGTTCTTATTTTCTTCTGACAAGTGCAGGGGAGATGCAGCAGATAAGCACTGACTTGTACTGTTGTGATATGGCTGTGTGTGGTGCACGTCCGACGAGAGAGGGACTCCTGGCTCAAAGACTGAACAGCATCCCTGCAGCATCTACTGCTGATCTTGTGAGAATGCGCCAATGAACATTCTATAGAATGAAAAAATGTGTATTTTCCTTCTCTCTTTGTCCCCTAGGATGAAAAAGAAAGAAAAGAATTCTTCAACAGTTTTAATACAAATACTTTCATCTCACCCAGTTCAGGAGTTCAAGCTTTCTTGGATCTGTTTCTTCTTCCGGCTCTTCTTTTCCTTTTCCTCCCTTTTTCTTCCCTTTTCCTTTCCCTCTGGCTGCTTTAGTCTGAGCTGCTGGAGATTTCTTTTCCTTCTCAGGAGCTGTACCATCAGGAGCTGTAAGGCTTCCTAAAGGCTGTATTTAATATTAGTATTAGAATTAATATTATATTAGTATTAGAAATCTAATTGATTTCTAATCAGTGACTATTTCATTGAATACACTGCTATTGAACTCGCTCCCCAGTCACCATTTCTCACATGCAGTCAATAAAAAATGATCATTTCCTTAAGCATAAGGACCTTTTCACATTGCCACAGCTTTACACTTTTTTAAAAGCTGTTATGTCTACTGTAGTCAGTAACACTGAAAGTAAAGTAGTGAAGTAGGTAGACTGCGGAGGACTTCACTTGCAAAATAAAATCAGTGCAAGAGGACTGGGAAGAGACACTGCTCAATTTTGTGACACCAGTTTCTTTGCTCTCAATGAAAGCAACAGCTGTCAAAATAAATAGCAACAAGCATGATAAGGAGCTGGACAGAAAGAACTTAACCAGAATGTTGCATGATGACAAATAGCATCCATGCTGCGGAGGCAGAAAGGAGATGAAAGAGAGCCACTCACTGGTTCATTTATGTTCTGCAGACAATATTTCTGTTTATACATCTTCAGACACATTTGCTCTTCCCCTTTCCAACCCATCTACTCAAGACAGGCAGGCACACATGCAAATAACTGGACGCTACTTGTTTGTGATTTGGAGGCTTGACTTGTTCCACCTAATGCTTTGGTTCTATGACCTCCACCAACACGTAAACCGGATTGCAATTACCCTGTGCTCTGCACCGAGAACCGCAGAACCAAGCCTTTAACAAGACTTGTTTTCTGTGGTTTTGTTTGTCTTGAAAATCTTCTTTGCCTACCTACCATGAATCCATTCGTAGGCCTGGACAAAACTGCAACTGCCAAACTGCAGCACATGCTAGTCTGAAAGCAATCTTTATGAATTTGAAATGACAGTGAATCACAATGGCTGATACTGCCTCCATAAATTGTCACATGCTATGAAATAGGCCGAAGCAGCAACTGGCTTCAGTTGCTAGGTGGTACCTCTGAATCTAACCACAATAATATGGAGATTGGAACATTCCATCCAAATAAATGTTTTATAGTAATAATACTTCGTAATCTCTCTGTATAAACATTTTAATGAACCTTGAATATTGGAAACAGTATCATTCTGCGATTCAGTGAAACTTCTCATTGCTATAAGTGAAGGAATAAAACAGTATATACAGCAACATTTGTTTAATTATACAGGCTTCCAAATGAAATAAATCTCACCATTAAGTATAGCACAAGAATAGTGTTCCTTTAAGTGTCATTTTATTGCATATTTCAGGAAAGACATCTAATTTAAAAAAAAGGAAATAATTCTTGCACTTCATTCTTACTGCCTCTTTTAGGCTGGTTTCCTCATGACACTTTACAGTAATTCAACACCAGATGGTTCACACAGCAAAGCAAAAAGCATCAATACAGTGAGACGTGAAAGTGGCTTAAGAGGATTTTAGTTACACAGATAACAAAGGCACTGCAATGTTTCACCACTGACTTCAACTAGTGCAGCATCAAACTACACTAATTTGAGAAAATCCAATTTCAGGACCTAAAGCTTTACAGAAGGTCTGCTTCTTAGTTCATTTGGCACAGCTCTACCTGCCAGAGGCCTGTTTTCTGCAATGGTTTCTTTTGGTTGTCAGGATTTTGTCCCATTCATCGGAATAGATTTTCACAGCTGTTAATGAACTGAGCAACACAATTCCTTCTAAGCAGCTCCATGAATTTCCTTGCGGCATGCTTTAATAGGTAGCTGGGGACCTTGCCAACTGCCAGCACATGTCAATGACACAGACAGTCAGAAGTCTCAGCAACACTAATGCATCACACAAGTTCACTGGAGGGGACCAGGACTGCTATTGTACGGCTGTATGTAAGGCCAAAGACTGTTTCTACTAAATGTTTTTTTGGGCTTTCTTGGCTTTCAAATCCCCTGAGGAATCTTAAATAAAGCTATTTTTATGCTTGTCATGAAATCGCTTTTCTTTCTTTCACAGAGTTTAAATTATTGCTAAATATTTGGATATGGCAGTATAAGGAAGTTTCAAAACAAACAGGTCATTCTTAATGAGATATCCTAAATCAGATCAACACAAAACAGAATTCAATACTGTTTCTCCTGCCAACAAAATCCAAGGTGTGAATGTTCCACCACTTATTTTAAATTGTTAACAAACAGTATGACTCAGAGAACTTTGTCTTACTGGCCAGTGGTGTCCGAAGACAAAGACTTGGCTGCGTGCAATGTCTACACGATTCCAGGCCAAAGCCAAGCTGAGCTGGTCTGGAGCAGATGCATTGGTACCTAAAGAGAAGCATACAGATGTTTAGTATTTCGTGCATGATGAAACAAGCTTGGACAACCTTCCCCAAGATGCATTCACTTCTCCAAGAACTAGAAAACAGCAAGCCCGACTCCATAACATACTACCATTGGAGTAATTCTACCACAAAGCAGTGGATTCATCAAATCAGTTTATAGCATTTAAGCCCATAATCCTAATTTCAAAGTGGTTAACAGGATTCTCTCCCTTTTTTTCCTACAGTGTCCACATTGGCTACTTTATGTTCTGATGCTAAAGACAGACATTTAACTGTTCTAAAAGACTCCTCCTCTCAGCTCCTCTGTCTAATGCTGTAGATATTAGTATAATAATTCCTCTCTTTAAGTCTTAGCTTTGGCACTTCAGCGATCCTATACTGAGCCCGTATCAACTACCTGCAGACAGAAAACAGTTATTTCAGCAAACATAACAAACTCCAAATAAATATGGAACTGATCCTAAATTTTGCCCTAAGGCTTAAAAAGCACAAACTCAGATCTGGAAAAATCCAGATAGTCTGTTAATCTTTCCATCTTTTCTTTCTAACTTTATTAATATATACTAGGCTGCAATAAAATGTGTTCAAATATCAGGAGTATAGTTGTTGCAGCATTTCCATCCCAGGCTTTCAGGTGAGGAAAGCCACACAAAATTTTCAGTCCAGGTTTTATGCTTCAAGCTGATCTGAACGTCATGCCAAGCACGTTTGGGTTACTTGTTAGAATACAAGCGAATAAATCAACGACTTAAACATCAAGAGTGAACCTCAGACAGTGTATAGGACTGTCTTCTTGGGATCAATTTCTGCATCCTTCATAATTGCTTGCAAAACCCACCTTTGAGGAGAGCAGTTAAGATAGACATCTCAATGTCCTGTTGCCCTTCAGACCCCATGCGGAACACAGTAATCTAAAGGATAGCATAAAACCAAGCACAAAATTATAACACGTGAAAGAGAGACACTAAACATGTAGATACAAAAAAGAGCAGAATGTTGAAGCTTTATTATTTTCTAAGACTCAATATTTTTCAAAAAACACAGTTCCATTCAATTTTTCTTTTAAATTCAATTTTCACAAAAGCATTTAATTAAATTATTTTGAAAAAGTTGTCCTAAAATATCCCTGCGTCCTGACACAGTCAGTGTCTGAATTTTGCTGAGTAAACCAGGCCTGCTCTGACATGCATTTTGAATTTGAAGCAGTTTGACTAAGGCAGCTGCGGGCTCTCTCTTCTCAATCAATTCTTCTAGGAAGGCTGGGTCTCTTACAGTCAGCTTATCACAGTCGTGCTTATTACTAGCCTGACTTCTGACGAAGGCATATGTATGGAACTAACCTTGGCACCACACAAATGTAAATATATCAACAGTACATGTACTTTACTCAGACAATCTAAAGACTTCACATTTGGAGCCCTTAAAAAAGATTTTATATAATCAATGTGTCATGTTAGTAATAATTCTGAATGCACATGAAAAAAGCCTGGATGGATGTCTATTTGACTGCAGTACAGAGCTGCATTACTAGAAAATACAGCATTTATCATATTCTGTTCCAACTGGCATTTGCAGGTGGATTAATCCTTAGAAAATTTATTTCTGGCTGAGATATTTAAATATATGTTGCTAAAAATCATTCAAAATTGCATAATCTGGCTTTTATGAACCCAAGAACTATGTAGTATCAGAATCTGATCAAAAACCAAGGAACAGAGATAAAACTAAAATGGACCCTTTCTTTCTTGCAGAAATCCTTACCACAAAAGGGAATTCGGCATTAGATGTAATAAACCTTGGAGAGAAAAGCATTGGAGAGAACGGAGCAAGAAGGGAAACACAATTAGGAGAAGAGACTTCTACGATACTATATAGGATGCAGGGAACTACTTGTTCACATTTAAGTATTTAGTTATTATCTTGAAACGTATAGATATGTAAGCAAGCACTTCCTTGGCAGCTGAGATCAACATTACAAAGAAAAGTCAGAGGCATGAGCCAATGCCCAGCGTAATCTCTAGAAAAAAGCCAGAATTTTGGACAGTGTGGAGAATATGCTACTGGTAGAAAGTTTGCAAACAACCCGGCGA
Organism: Larus michahellis; assembly: GCF_964199755.1. Classification (NCBI taxonomy): domain Eukaryota; kingdom Metazoa; phylum Chordata; class Aves; order Charadriiformes; family Laridae; genus Larus; species Larus michahellis. The sequence goes on from NC_133904.1 coordinate 17,811,163, forward strand.
TTGCTTGACACATATTCCCAACCCAATCCTATGTCATTTCAATTGCCGTAGGACAGCTTCCTGAAAGTCATTGAGAATGGCTTTGTAGATTAATCCCGAGTGCCACTGATCATGTTTTTTCATGTCTTGACTCAGCCAGAATGTTCTAGCTTCACTGCATATTTTGTACAAGCTTTTACTTGCGAGTGACTAGGCTCCTATGGGCATGTCTATGGCAGAGAATATACAACAGCACAGTTGGCATTATACTTGAAGAAATTAATTTTACTTGACATTTGAAAAGTTTCAAAACCAATTTTAGTGTTCATCTTTCCAAAGCAGGAGAAAGAAAAAACAGCAACCATCATCAAAATTCTTCATAATGTAAACTTCCTTTAAGTTCCAAGTTCTTTGCTAGTCACCTTTCTGTGACCGTGAAATAGTGTTGAAACACTAGTGTTGAAACAGGACATCTCAGAGAATCAGAGTTCATTCAGTGGATATGATGAATTGGATTTCTGGAGGTTCTTTGCGCTTCTCGCTGTTCCTTGACTGGAACATCAAGGATAATCTAATCTGATAAAAGTAATCTCCTCATTTCCAGTGTTTAATTACTCAAGAGTAATGTAAATAGTAATGTCAATAGGACACGGGGTAACAGCTTCAAACTGAAAGAGGGTAGATTTAGATTGGATATCAGGAAGAAATTCTTTACTGTAAGGGTGGTGAGGCACTGGAACAGGTTGCCCAGAGAAGCTGTGGCTGCCCCAACCCTGGAGGTGTTCAAGGCCAGGCTGGATGGGGCTTTGAGCAGCTTAGTCTAGTGGGAGGTGTCCCTGCCCAGGGCAGGCGGGTAGGGACTAGAGGATCTTTAAGGTCCCTTCCAATTCGAACCATTCTATGATTCTATAAAAATAATGTTTTGATTGGCACTTTCATCACTGGGAGAAGCTTGTATAAAAAGAGGACTAGCACCAAAGCTTGATATACAGATCTGAGGAAGTTTCTTTGTGTTACGATTAGCAGCATTGTGCTGAATTCAGCTCTGTATCCTATTACTCTCTGTTGGGATCAAGTGGTATCTTTCTTGCCTTAGCCCTTCACTCGCTAATAATATCAGGTCAATATGAAACCACACAACAGAAAAAGATGGAACCAGAAGCATCCCAGTGCATGGTAGTGACAGCTCTAGCAAAAAATGGTGGGACTGTTCATGTTCTGTGACCTCTGTGTGTAAATCAGGTCAAATTTTAGACAATTTGATTCATATCTTCCTTGCACAAAAGCTATTACTTAAGAATCAATGGCACTTACACAAGCAACATATAAAGACTGCTCCCCCTTTTCAGAACAACGCACCTGACCTCATGCTCAAACCAAATCACTGCACTGATTCTGAAGTAACTATGTCAGGATTTAGGCTTAGATTACTAAAAATTACTAAAAATTGTATTCATTTTCTTTACTCCAAATCTAAGACTGGAAATGCAAACACTGGCTACTACATGCAGTATTGCCATGCCAAATAATGAGCAAATACTGCAGGGAAAAGACTTTTTTTTTCCCCCTTCCATCATACTTCTCTGGGTACTGGAGCAGGATTTATTATTTCTCTTCGAACAACTAAACAAGTACTTCTAGAAATCAAAAGAACGCTCCCCATTGAAAAGAGTAAGAACTGTAAGGAATACTACATTCAGTTTATTCCTTATTTAAAATTTTAAGAAAAAAGTTTCACATCAGCTATTGGAGACAGTACTAAACTTGAGAAGACCAGTGTTTAGAGCTTGCCTCCAAGCTGACCACTTAGTTTTAAGGGAGCATGAAACACCATTTTACCAAGAACTTAGAAAAAATTCTCTCTTTTCTCGGCCTCATGAGAAAAGTTTAATCTGTCATTCAAAGTTTCTTTATAGCTGTTCCTGTTATAGGTGTCACTTTGTTAGTGATACAATTAGGCATCTTGAAGAACAAAATTGCCCCACATTTCATGCTTAAATTCAACAGCAGTTTGGTTATCTGATTCCCTATGCACAGTCTGAGGAGAAGGCTGTGGTAGTTCTCTCTGTTTCTATCTAATGGAAATAGGCAACTTTAGCAAGAAAGATAAAAATATCAGCCACACCAGTTCCAGCTGCAATTTAAAAAAACCACAAAAAAACCATCAGACTGTTCATCTGCTACTAAAACAGCTGCTTAGGATCTGTATGAAAGAACGAAATGGAATTTTACCAGGACTCCAGGGAGAGGTCATATGTATAAAAATTTAGTAAGACAATTAGTCAAAGGAAAACACTCAAAGATTCATTTTGCCTGCAAAGGCACAGGCACAGTGAACACAATTTCAAGACGCTGTTCGCAGATGACAGATGTGAATGTGGAAGATTTTCTTTTCCTGAGCACACTTTTCTCTGCAGCTGGGATATGGCAGACAGGCAGGAACCCGACTGAGCTGTTCAGCACAGAGAACAGGCCTGCAACAAGCCAGGATCAAGCAAGGCTGGGATCTTCAAGAACACTTAATGTTTCAATTTCTTTTGAAAGACCTGAATAGCACATTTTACTAGAACAAAAGGCTGTTAAAAATAACTACATCTGAAGACCAAAACTGTGCTGATGCCCTCTGAGCGCTTATTGCTTCTAGGAACCCCTCCTTCAATTATCTTTCCTCTGCTTCTGCAGTTGATCCTGGTTTTAGTGTATTTATCTCAGTGTCTGGGTCTGCCTTGCGGAGGTCCATGAAAAAAGACTCCTGTCAGCTTACACAGGAGAAGAATCTGAAATTGGTTTCAGAAGCTTTCTAGAAGACCAAATCCCTTTTCTTGCCCTATGCTTATGCATGAATGATTGTGTACATTTAGGGGGCTATATGGGAAAAAAAAAAGGTTCAACTGTAATCCTGGGAAAATGGCCCTTGAAAGTACTCTATAAAGTCTGATCACAGATGTTATCTTTGTGAACTACTTTTAGGACACTTACAAGTTCTTTTTTTTTCATGCACTCCATAAGAATGATGAACAGCTGGTGAGCTTGATTCCTGTTGTAGTTGAAGGTTTTCTGGATGGTAACTAGAAGCTGGTCCCTTAGGGATTCACTTATTACCCTAAATGAAGAATGAGGCATAAAAGATGACATTACCAGAATTAATATATATATTCAGAAGGCCTGCTGTTTGAGAAACAATTTTTCATCCACCAGTGCAATGACTTCATTTTGCAAATAAATGAAAAGACACAGCATCTTTGCATTCTGTACAGGTAAGGAGTGCATGCAGACTTAAAAATAATCAGGAAATTCATACCCAGACCGGCTCTTACGCAGCTCAGTAGCTCAGCATTGATTTAAAAACTGGCAGGGAAGTCAAACTATCCTTTCACTCTGGAATATAATGCAGGTAGCTCTTACTCCTGTTATATATTATAGATACACTGTTGTTAAGAAGTTCAGTCTTCAGGATTTCAGCAGTACACCTTAAAGGATCCCTACCTTTGCCTCCATATGTTGCAAGGCCTTTTGCATATAGCTAAAAACCAAAAAATATTTCACACTACTGATACGTCACCTTGGTTATCCTCTTAAACTGAGGATTTAAATTGCTAGTGTATCTGAAACTTCATAATACCCAACTAAGAAACAAACGAATCAAAAGATGATTAAAGATACTAGATCAAAAACATTCTAGGAAGTTCAGAAATGTTTGCTCTCTCAAAGCAATATGAAACAGAGCCCTTCAATCTTCATCCTTCTTCTAATAAAATACATGTATTTTCAGATGATGGCAAACATTACCAGCAGGCATTCAAAGCAGTGAGACAGCTGAGCCTGCATAACACTGTAAAATTCAAAGTTCATTGTGAGAAAATTATTGTTTTAGACAGCAGGGCCGACAAAAAATTCTCATTACAGACCTGCCTTACCAGATGAACACATTTATCTCATCATAATTATTGGAGAGGAAAATTGGATACTGCATCATGTGCACAGGGAGAGAAAGTCATGCAGTGATCATATCTCAGACTGCTCCTGATAAGTTCTTTCAATTACCTATGAACTGACAGGAAGGATGAATGACAAAGAAGAAAAAAAAGAAAGTAAGTTTGACCTAAGGAGGCTAGGTCAACAGAAAGGAAAAGGAAGTTGCTGAATCATAAATACTGTTGGTAGGATTAAATATGTACTATGTGTAAACATCAAAAAAATCCAGCATTCAGCTGCTCTCCCAATTCAGCGAATAACATCTGCACTGCTTGACAATACTAGTCAACAAAATGTCTCTGGTTGTACCATTTTGTCCCTGGGGTGTTTTTTTATGACGCTTTTATTAAAGCAAGGCATATAGTCCTATATTGTCCACCTGGGCAAAACACAGCTTTGGTGACAATCTCAAAATCTTACCCTCCTTCTTCTGAATACTTGTGTGCAAACGACAGAATATCCGATGCTCGTCCGCTACCATCACATATCACGACAGGAAGAGGGGGTTCTTCTCGCAGACACTCTAAGACAATGGAGATCACATTGGGACCCCCTTCCACTATGAGCCCAACTACAGGAACACCTTGTCCCAGCCCTGTGAAAAACAGAGGAACAGAAACAAAAAAAAGAAATGTCATTGAAACCTAGTTTAAAAGGTTGAGATATTATGAGTGGATGTGACTTCTGTGTTAAAGCATCACTTCAAACCAGAGTAGTTAGGAAAAATAATAGTCATTTCATGACCAACACCAGGAAACATGTCCATATGCCGTTTCACAGCCCGAAAAGGAAAAGGGTAACATGTTTCTCTGCCATTGCTTTTGCATCAGCTCCACACTGATCGTTTATTCACTCACTGTTGGTGAACTGTTTGTAATCTTTTTTGACAGACACCATGTACAGGTAACACAGCTAACGTGATTCTCCTATTACTTCATTAGCTTATTGTTACTTGGATGGCTCCCAGCTACTGTGTCTTTGATGCTTTAACTCTTCATTGGTTACCTACAGGAAGTCTTCAGTGAGGTGACATATACCTATGCTTTCTCCTACAATAAAAAGTATGAAATTAGTGTCTTTATCGTGAGGCTGACATGGCTGGCCGATGGAAGAGACGACAGCTGAGCATCCCTTTGCTGTCCCTGCCTCACTGTGATCTCCAGGCATAGGATGACAAAGGGAAGCCCACAGGTCACATGGTCTCAGAAGCCTTGGTCACAACATACTTGGGGAAATGAAGGACAAAACATTACCTGAAGGCTGACTAATCCCACTACTATAATCACTTGAATTCAATTCTTAATCTGTAAAATGACCAGGACCTTATAAAGAAGATGCACATTTTTGTATGACTCGGAACACGTGAAAGAGTTTGTAATTTCAACCTTCATTACTCTGAAGAACAGGAACATCACGCACAATAACAGCAGAAGCTTCCTGACATCCTCCTGTAAGTATACCCCAGCTCTGATAAGGAGTCACAGAGCATGGGCTGGCCTGCGTGTCCATGAAATCCTTAGTGATTCCTGCTGAGGTTTCCAGAAGAGGTGCCTGTGCTTGAAGTCATTAAAAAGAAACAAAACAACTCCCTTCACAGAACTCTTAATTCCTATGTGTATTCCCAACTACACACTTCTCATGATAAATATCACCAAACTACTTAAATCAGAATCAATATCCCCAGCCCCAGTGGTATTAAAAGAAATGATACAAAACATTTTGCCTCTGGGCCCTGACTTCCTAATCTTCCAAGCCAGGACTCTGTTTTACAGCATTCCAACTCTCCCAGCACTTCTGCAGAACTCAAAGATGAAGAAAGCACATCTAACATTGGCTATTTCTACTGTCTATGGGCCACAGCACATGACACTGTCACCGTACTGAAAGGCAAGGGGCATCATTTTGGTGAGTTCAGTTTCTTAAGCTTACTGTAGGCAAAAGGCAGTACTTAAACACTTTCCAGAACGTTTAGATATCCCTAACTGCAGCTTTCAGCTACCTGGCACACTACTTCATTTTTCTGCTCTGCTCATAAGAGCACTTAAATCCTACTAGAAACTTTTGTAGAGTTCGATGCAATTGTCATTCTGAATGTTTGTTTTTTTCTGATTGATACAGGCCTACACAAGTTACAGCAGTAGTAAGAAGTCAGAAAGGCACGTGGTAGAACTGATGTCTATTCTCCAGTAGCTCTTAACTGAAGTGTGGATTCAAAGACTATTAACTTTTTTTTGGACCATTTTTAATTAGGTGGTTGTTGGGTTTTTTCTTTTAGAATTTCTGGAAAACCACAGCTACTAAATTTTTTTAATTAATTTAATCTTTAAAAAAGATTTTTTTTCCACAAAACATTAATGAATAAGTGTCTTTTAAAATATTTTTTTTCTAAGTAATGACAAAAAGAATTCTAGAAAGTTGTTTTAGTGAGACTGCAACAACTGGCAGAATTTTTAAAACTGCACAAAACTCTGAACATGAAAGCACTGAGGTGAAATTATCTTGATAATGGCTTCATTAAAAATCAAAATCCCAGTTGAGTTTATCTGGAAGATCAAAGAATTTTGAGTGTGATACTTCAAATGAAACAAATTCATATAAAGGAGAAACCAAAATGCTAGTATGAACATTTGGAATCAGAATCCACTGAGCTGCACAGGGTTCCTGTAAACAGGAACTGTACAAAATCACCCCATTCTGCGTATTTACTGATGCTCATGAATTCTAGCTAGAAGTGCACAAATTTCTCTTTCCTTAAATTCTTAATGCTTTGAAGTTTCTCCTTGCTGTTATTTGTCAGCTTTTCTTCCTCCCTTTATGCAATCCCTACTTTTCTGGGTTTTCTGTGCTGTTAGATGTGGGCTCTTTCACCACTTATCAGACAGCATACTTTCTAGTTTAGTCACACAGTCCTGATTAAATTCCTGCTACAAGGAACTGGAAGAAACATTTAATTTCAATACTCTGAAGTTATTTCAAGCCCTTCTTCCCTCCCTTCCTTTAAGATATTATGTTTACAGTTTGCCCCACTGTACTTACGTGTGTTAATTTTCTGCAGGGAAATGTGTTTTTCCAACTGACGTCGTAACTTTACTTCAGCTCCGTATTTACCTAGCGTACCATTATCTGCCAGAATGAAGTGGGTATGGGAACTGTTGAGCACCGAGAGCTTACTTAGAGGGTTTGACATGGTTTGGTAAACCCGTGTTACCTGTGTGTCAAAAGGATAGATGCACCTAGATTAGAACTAAGAACTAAAGGTGAAAATCTCACCCACACCACCCAACAGAAGCACAGGCTTTATGAGGAAACACATCAACCAGACCGTTATAACCAAAAAGAGGCGAATTAGAGATGGAGCTTGCTTTTACATTCAAAACTTGAACTCTTCACAGCAGTGTTTTCTTTGGAGGATGACAGTCACATCTATGCACTCTCCTGCATGTTACCCTAAGCTCATTAATGTAACTCATTCATGTACTCTCCTTGATCACACACAGTGTTACCTAAACCCCTTACTGCCTTAGAAATACAGTCTCATTTGGAGCTTCTAGTAATTAATATGCCACTGCAGAGTACCCATGTACAATAAATGCCAGTCTTGTAGACATTAAGGCCCTTACGTGATTTACAGAAGTCTAGGCATGCCATACTGAATTTGGGACCTAAAACTGTCACCACAGAGAGCACTCTGTTACTGAAAGCAATGGAAACCTTATTAGCTCTATATTTACTTTGAGGTCATATATGACAGCATGACAAATATATTTAAACAACAGATTTTCTTCAAGACATTGTTCAATTTCAGCTCTTAAGCATGCTTTAGAAACAGTGAAAATATTAATTATCCAAAAAGATGAACAGTATTTTTTGTTTTACATAGCTGACTGCTAATTATGCAGGAGTTTCCTTAAAGACTTACATCTTTTCCTATCAGATCTTCCTTGTTTTCTACAATGCCCCACGGTGCAATTCCTATGGCACATATTCGTCCTCTGGATTTGGAAGAATGATCTTTCAAGGCATCTCCCACATGACGAATGACACCTATAAGTACAATAAATTCAATTCATTCTTGGCACTTTTGAGAGATCATTAAACAACAGAATTTTCTTTTTGGCTCTCATGGAGCTACTTGCTTTTCTGGATTGCTTTCACTACTAACCTGGTACCCTACTTTATAATAGAACATGCAATGCAGACAAACCATGCTTTTATTTTGTAATAGTTGCACATAAAACCCATGGCCTTTTCACATCCTTGTTTTGAATTCAATGGTCTTTGAAAGACTTACCCAGTTACTTAACTTGCCACAGTGTAATCTGTACCATTGCCTGGAATTATATTATTCATTGTACACAATGCTAAATACATATGGAATGCTATCACTGGCCTCTGAGCAAGCAAAAAAACCCTAACCCTATAGTTATCTAAGAAATATTTTTTCACTTAAAAATTATTCTGAATAACAATCATCACCTTCCCTTGAAGACCTCTGCTGTAAAACAGAAGTCAAAGGAATTCATTCTTAACTTACATAATTTTCTGAGAAATAACTTGATATAAAGATTTATTTCAGCTAAATAAAGATATTGTTATAGAAATATTACAATCAAAGTGTGGTCTCATTCTTTGAAGATCACTCAGAATTGATATTAACATAAATGAAATGGATTAAAACCCAGTGGTCTCAAAATGTCACAATATATAGGGAATCATCAGAACAGCTATTCTTCAACATGTTTTTAAAATTCTGGACGTCATATCAGACACTGGTTTTTTTGACAGAATCCAAGAACACTGCCAAAAACCTCCTGGTGGAGCTATGTGGAGCTGCTGTACAACTGATGTTTTAGATATGGTCAAAAAGGAAACCCAGAAACAAAACTGTTTCAGGTGACCACAATGTCTTCAAGTAGAGACATCTACAACTGACTTCAGGTTTTTGTTTCAAGATTGCTAATTTACAGTCACTCATTTAAGAATAAATACCTTATACAATTACAAGAGAGAGTGTGTATGCGTGGTGGTGGGTGATCCCATGGAGATAGTAACTCAGGAACACGGCATTTAACATGGATTATCAACCGATCAGTAACTCTCAGGGAGATCACACAGCCTAAAGGCTAACTTGGTCCTTGGCTGCATGAACAGGGAAGAATCAAATGGAAGCAGAAAGGATGTTTTACTTCAGCGATTAAAAGCTTCACCAAGCACAGTCTCAAAAATTGCAGCATCCAAAATTCAAGAAGGCTCTTAAGAAATTAGAGAGTTCAAAGCAGAGGTGTGATAATGACTGAAGGACTGGAAAACATGCTTAATGTAAGAGTTTTATGGAACGCAGCCTGTGCAGTCTGATAAAAGTGCTGTGTATGAAAACATTCTCAGGAAATATACTTTTGGTAACAGAAAGATCTTTGTACAAAAAAACCAGTAAGAAGCAAAAGCTAGGCAAACTTGGTGTAGGAGGTTTCTTAACTACAAGGATAACCAACCACTGAAAAAAAAAAGAGCATTATAACTAGTGGTAGATTCCTTGCTACTGAAACCAAGGATGAGATTTTTTTTTCAGGGGAAACATCAATTAATGCAAATCATTATTGAATAAGGAAAATCTTATGGGCTGGGCTGGGCAGGACATTAATACAACGATCACAATACTTTTTTGGTTAGTGGTTAATGACTCATTCGTGTAGACTTACATCTTCTGCCTGTGGGAAAGATTAGTGAGTGAACATCGCTGAATTCTTAAGTAAACTAAAAGTACTGGTAATTGCTTACCTGTACTAACACCTCCAGTGAAAATCCAAGCTCCTGTGGTCATGGCAGCTTTTATCAGACCTTTTCCAAACACTTGCTTTAATTTAGGTTGCATTTCAAAGTTCTGGAGGCCTCCGTGGACAGAGATTAAGAGTTTGGGCAGTTCCAGTTGCCAGTCTTTCACCATGAGATGTAGCAGAGAATCTGGTTTAGTGTCATATGACACACGGATATACTGCAAAGAGCAATGTGTAATATTATAACTCCAGCTGCTCTGTACGTTGACTATTGACTAAGCAAAGAATGCTTACATTAAGCCTTCCGTCTTGAAGAAAGAGTTTTACAATTTTTAAGTAACACATTATTAAATTTCCCTGCTGCTTACGATTAGAAAATATAGGTTGAAACCTTTCACTTTGATATTGGGAATTTACTATTTACTTCATGAATTTTAAAAGTAACACTTTCCTCTCTTCCCCTACAAAACTGTCTGCAATCAAGTGATCCATCCTAAGCTCTTATTACAAACCTGCATTGTTGGAAGCCACCTACTTAAAATGACTGGAAAGTGTTTTGTATTGTTCCTAAAACCTCTGGTTTAGGACTTTCATAATAAATAGGAGGCTTAGGTTACCTTTTATCCCATTCACTGTTGATGTACATATTTCTGCCCTCGATGCAATACTTTACATTCTTCTCAGTTTAGATCCACCATTGTGATTCCTTTTCAAACTACTACTCTATCAAAGAAAACTATAAACTAGTGTTTATTTCTGCTGTAAAACCAAACAAACCACCACTAACAAACCCCACCTGCAAGTTTTTGCAGTGTGGTTGTCTTGAGTGGCAATCTCAGCAGACAGGTAAGAAAGCAAATGGGCAAAGAACCAAATCTAGGTTTGTATTTGTTCAGAAGAGAGGCAAATCAGAAAGAGATTTTTTGCAAAAGCTTGACTTGCTGTTACTTCCACTGCTAAGAAAACTCAAAAAGCCATTTTCCAGCTCTGTCAGGCCTCCGTCTTTCATTTTTATTAGCCTTCAAACCTCAGAAAAAAATCTGTATCCACCAGGGGTTATTTGGCCCACAAATCTAATATGAACAGATGGAATCTTGGGTATTAATACCTGCAGCTGCCTCCTTAGCTGGTATTTACTGACAGTAACTTCAATGAAACTGTTTCATCAAGACCTTATAAGGTGCTTCCTAAGTAGGTATTACTTTTCTCTTGCCTTTTCTCTCTCATTCTCTTTTTGAGCATCTTGTCCACAGGTTTCTGAGACAGCAAAGAGACCCCATTTGATTTCAATAGATTATGCACTGAGTAGGGGGAATCCTGACACATATCTATTAAGCTAACATACCAGATTAACACTTTAGAGTAGCCTATGCTCCTTACCATGGCCTTGTTTGAATGTCCTCCTCCCTGGAATTCAAGGTTTCCATAGGCATCAGTTGGGTATGTTTGGGTGTGTTTACTGATGGACCATTTCTCTGGCTGAGCTTCCACTTGCTTTGTTTCTTCTCCATTTTTATTAGCTGTTATACTTGGAGGAGGTGGAATATGTTGGTTAATGAGCTGGCCACAGCAGCACCTGTAAGTTAAAATTTGAAGTGACTTTGATTAAAGTATCTTCAGTATTGGATGGTGATTTAAAAAAAAAAAAAAAAAAATTCAATAAAAATAAAAAATCAGACTTTCAACTGACTGTGCCTTGTTCTACATGAATCACAAAAGCACCTCTTCTAGGTCACATTCATTGTGTTTGCTGCACGCATATGCCAGAATTACCAGCTTGCAGGTGTTTCTTAAGAAGCAAAGATTAAAAACTTCACTTCACTTCTGTAATACACTGGAAAGCTGTTCTAGGCTAAAGGACAGGGAAGGAGGAAGAATGCAGAACAGGAGCAGTGACCATCTGTTTCTTACTTGGAGGTGACAGCTAGCATGTGACATAAGCTGTTATGTTATTCAACAAGCTGGACCACAATTTAGCTAGCCCATACAGCAGTAGTATTAATATTTGGACTAAGAATTCCGGTCCCCCTGCATAGGATCGTTATTGGTAGTGTCATACCGACTGTGAAGAACAGTACCACTTGCTTCGCAGTGCACATTATTGCATCCTTGCTTTCAGAATTCTGTTTGAACTTATGCTGTGGTTTGCAAAGCTAGGAACTAACAACTCACTGCCTCTTCTGCTGCCCAACCTTATCTCTGTATGACACATCCCGTGGCTCTGTACAGGTATGAGTGCAAGCATGTCTTGCACTTTTGTTCCCCTGTCATCTGCCTTTAAGGGCAGTGAGCAAACTGGGTCTCAGTTTCACATGTCTAAATACAAATCAAGTCCAGTTTCTTCAGTATTAGCCTCTTCTGTTGGCCAGAACAAGAGTTTCAGATGTTACCTGCTAGTGTCTTTGTTGTTGGCAATTACATAGATGCATTCTCTTTTTGAAAAGGTCTTCTCTATCCAAGCCTTTTGACCCTTAAAAGGGAGAAAAAATAAGAAGAAATATTCTGAAATATTTGTGTGGCAGATATAGTAACATTTGCCTTTTTTTTTCAGCTACTGTTTTTAAAAACAAGCACTGAATTCATTAAGTTACTTTTAAACACCAGATACATCTACTCATGAAACAGGTAGGTGATGTGAATTTTCCATGACTTGGATAAAATTCAAACCTCAAACGTATATGAAAACCTTTATGTGCAAAGATGCTGCTCTTGAAGTTACAATGTTTATCTGAAGCTCTACCAAAAAATGCAGCTGCTTCTTCCTATTTTACTAAACAGTAAATGGACTCAAATCAGTACAGAAAAACAGCATAAATTGTGACATAAGGACATTAATAGTGTTTACTCCAAATACTTTAGTATTGCTCTTTGTATGTAGAAATTGTTTCCCAAACACGTTCCCTGTTTGATTAACAATCTTCTCAATATCTTTTTTTCCTGTTGTACATCAAGTTCTAGTTATTCCTAAGGCAACTAACTAAGGAGATGCATCTCAGGAGGAGGTATTCCTTAAACTGAAAGAACATTTGACAGAGAAAGTACAAACTCTACAGACATGGTGTATCTGTGAAACAGGAGGAAAACAACCTTGAAGACAAAATACAATTGTGTTGGCCTATTATACTGTATTTGCAAACCAGAAATTAGACCAAGCTCACAGCCCTTTCAAAAACAATAATGTGTAGGCAAGCTAGAACAAAATGATAGATCTGCGCAATGCGGTTAGAGAGTCTGTTGCAGAAGTGTGGACCAGCTGAGTCTGGGAACACCGAAGGGACTGAGCTCAGAAAGAGCTGCAGGCCAGAGTCTCCCATTTCCTCACTTGCAGACCCCAGGCCTTCTCTGTCCCTGCAACCACCAGCAAGGCAAAGCACTGTCATGATTGCAATAATAAACCAATATTTAGCGGTGAATTTAAGAAGTGAATTCAAAAGCAGCCTTTTAATTTTAGAGGAATGAAAAAAGTTAAAAAACACTCACGATTCGACGACACCGATAACTTTGCCTTGCTGATGAAAGCCGCTTCTTCTGAGTTTGAATTAGGGAGTCGTGTCCTGATTCATTTTTCAAGTAGCAAGTAAATTTCGTATGTTTTGCTTTAATTTCCTCTAAACAAAAGGTTTCCTCTAGACAAGAGCTAAAAATTACATGAGAACTTTCACAGGGTGCCTTCAACAAAAAAAATAAATGGGCCTTTGCTAGAGACAGAGCTAAAAACCTTGCTGGTTTCCTGACTTCAGAAAGTCAACTGCCGATTTCTGTCGGGTGAACGCTCTGTCAGCCTGCCCGGTACTAGCTTCGAGACTGGACTAGCCCCCTGCGTGCTGCGCAGTCCGCAGCACAATGAAGATGAATAGAGGGTGTGGTAGTTCATCTTTTTTTCCTGTGTGAGGCAGGAGCTGTCTCTGAAGTTCCTTTGTTTGTTGACTTGTTAGTTCCTGTCTGGCTTCTTTGTTTCATCCATTATGTCTGAAATATATGAGATTACTTGAAGATCCCTCATTGCAAATAAGCTGCAAACCCAAGCTTCTACTTCATGAAAAAACTGACCATAATCTGTCCAGGTTGCCTCTTTCAGGTTCCTCTGAGCCAAAATGCCTTGCGGTCAGCGGTCTGGGAGATCCTGCACTTCTGCTCTCCACGCCGACTGACTTACTGATTTACTAAGGCAGAACCACCTCCTTTCATTTTACAAGGAGTTCTTTAGGAGCTCATAGCACCGCAGAGCACGGAAGAGTGAAGAACTCAGACAAAACTTCATGTAGCTTACAATGTTACTTGCTTCCTGAATAACAAGGCATATATCTTAGGCATAACAAGCTTGATTACGTAGCAGATTCTGTAGCAAGAGAGTATTAAATTCAGTATCTAAAGGCTGTGCGACTTGGTCAGCTTTCCTGTCTCAACTCCATACATTCCTTCTTCAAATGAATCTAAAAACCTTTGTTCCCCAAAAATATTTAAAAGGTTCTTTTTATATGCCTTCTGGCAAGGCTTTTACAAGATGACAAGTTTTTAGCAATAGTACTATTAGAAACAGAGCTCAGAAACCGCATTCAGTTTCACAGCGTCAGAGTCCAGTAATTGAGGTGCAGTTCTAGAAAAGCACAGAAGAAAAACCCAAGACAGGGAGGATCTGTGAGGATCCGTGGTCTGCGCAGGCAGTTGTTTACATCAAACAAATGCCGTTTACCTGTTCAGAACCAGATTTTGCTAATTCACAGGTGTTCAGGCTGTTCAAAATAGTCAGAGAACCAAAAAAAAGTCAATTTGATTGCAATTACACTAGTTTTTCAAAATTAATCCCAAACCACACAGTGTCCAAATTCACTGCTATTTGACAACTACATCCAATGTTTTTACTCATGCTTATACACACCATATTAGTTTATGACATTTAATGTTATTAAATGAGCTTAACAGGAACCCATTACAGAGGTTACGTCATTTATCTACTTTTAAAATTATATATTTTCATTTTTAATTTATTTTTAATTAATTTAGGTTTTATTAATATTTTATACTTTTTAAACGTACTCACTTTTTTCCCCAAATAAAATTTCAGACTTCAATTGACCAAGTGACACAAATGCCCAAATCAATTCCACAGTACAGGAAAACACTCTTCAAAATATAAATGGTAACAAATGCTGCATATTTAATTGTTCTGTAGAGAATACTGGAAAATGCAAGCTAGAAACATCAAAATAGCTTGGATTTTTACACCATGTCATTGAGTACTGCTTTACCTTATTCCTCATAGCTTACCAGAGTTTCCTTCGCTATTTTGTGTGCTTCATGTAAAATCAGTTAATTAATCACTGGATTAAGTCACAGACTTAATATCTGTGTTTGGAAGGAAGCTTTTGCATCTTGGTATGTAAAATGAGCTCTGCAATACAGTTGAGCTCTCAGCTGCGCAGTCATTCTTAAAACCCCTCTCATAGGAGGTCTATTATCTACTGCTACATTGAAAAAAACCTTACATACTCACAGCTAAAAACCCCGTTAGAAATCAGGCACTATAGGCACTACAGTTGGACAACACATTCTGCTCCACTGGCTTATTTTTCTGGGCTAATGAGAGGAAGGCAAAAGCAGGCATTACAGATCGGGGAAATAATACCTCAGCACATTTGGTCAGCCTTTGAAGTTTCACTGCCTTTGTCTATTTAATCTGCTTAACCAAAGCTTCATTATAATCCAGTGCAAATACTTGAGCAGAAACATAATCACTGTCAGAAAACGAGCACTTTCCCCACTTACTCGGTAGAGATTCTGTAAGCTTCTCTCTCTGGATTGAAATTTATTTGGTTTCTTGAGGAAAAATGTAAGTACGCATACTGTCTCTTGTGAGCTTAAAAAAAATAAGCACTTTTTAACAGCCTTGGCATGAATGAATTGTTAAAGGACTATGTCAGATCAGCTACAGTTTTCAGACCAACAACCTGGAGTATTAGGCTGACAGACAAATAGTTGTTGCCAGCAAGATTACGGCACTAAAAACCACTGCACATATTCCATTCACCTCCAAGAAACACAAAAAAGCAAGATCCCAACTTGTTGATAGTAGCGAAGTTCAAACCTACTTATTATTGCAAATCCTGAGTGTACTAATCAGAATCTAACTTTGAAAAAACACATTTCAGATGTTCAGTGGCATATTTGTTCTTCTTTATGAACACTCACAACGGGTCTTCTGAACTATGATAAAAACAAAACAAAACCACTGCTAATTCTTGGTCTTCAGCCAAGAAATTAATACATTGACGAGAAATAATATTAATTAATACCGGGTTTATATTATTCCACTTTATGGATCTGTTAATTCTCTTTAGCATTAAAAGAAGGTATCCTCCTGCAGAAGGTCCTCCTGCAGCAAGGAATGGAAGTCAGTGCTGTTGGTTTGTAAATCATGAGTTAACAAAATCAAGACCCTCAATAAATAGTCATGTTTCTAACACAGCCATTAAGAAACACAAGAAGCAGTTCTACAAAGACCAGCTGCCCTTTGACTATCACAAATGAACTACACTATTTGCAGAGAATATCTAGGGCTGCAGACATGCAGTAACTGAAAAAAAATTTTCTCTAACCACCACACCCAGACAATTCCAGTTTGCCGCCAAATTAACATGAAATTTTATGTATTTCACTTCATATATAACCAACCATTTGAGGAGCAAATACTGGGCCTGAATTTCAGGCCGTACCAAAAGAGGCCGCAGCTGGGCTCTGGACCAACGCAACTCTGGTGAAAATCCAGGGTGGGAATCAACGCAGGAGAGCAAAGCCGCTGGAAATGTCATGCTACGAACTCTTACACACCGTTGTGCCACCAGAAGCTGTGAATTTCAATTGTCATATACCCCTGCAGGATGGCAGCAGTATTTAATGTCTGTGAATAGCCAAAATGATAAAACTACCACCAAAGGAAGTGAAAGAACTGGGGGGATGGAAAGGGGGCAGGGATGAGAGTTGTAGTGTTGATGGAGAACATCCAAAGCCCAAACTCAACCAGACTCTAAAGCCAATGCAGTCAGCGCTCTCCAACTGCCACGATCCCCAAAAAGAGATGTTCCATGCAACAGGGACACATGTCTTCACTGGGTGGCTTGCACATTTGACTTGTTGGTCACAGGATGGGATGGGGCTTTAGCCTTATCTTGCAACTCCAGAGCATCCGTTGCAAGACACCTCCCTGGCAAATGGAGCCTGCTGAAGAGCACGGGCTCCCCAGCTGCGGCACCCCAGCAAGGCTGTGCCTGCTCCGGGCACAGCCGCCAAGCGGGCATGCCAGCAGCAGCCTGCACGGGGCCACCGACTGGGATGAGATACTGCAGACAGTGCCTGGCACACAGATGTGATGGGGGAGCAGGCAGGCGACCAAATGAACGTATGTCATGCGTAATGCAGTGTTTGACAAAGCAGTTCAGGCCAAATCAAGCACAGATTAATACAAAAATGGACCTGGCTGGGCAGCAGAGCTCACATCTGTGGAATCATACAAATTACTTTCACCAACACCTTGTTAAGATGTGGACTGATTCTTGTCATTTATGGAAATATTCAGCTGCAACCCTGTTCATACCGTCTTACCAACGTTTCTCAGAAATTCTCCTTTAGCTTGCGGTATGCTGCAAAGGGTGGGATCATCAGGGAAGTCAAATCTCAACTGTGTTGACAATTATTTAATTAGAATGCTCTACCAAATTAAACTGGGGTATTTATGCCAGATTTGAGTAGAGATGTTTGTTTTGATGAAATAGTGAGAGAAAGAAGTAATGTGGAGGTGAAACGAAATTCATACTGTGAGCATGTGCACGGTGTGTGCACAAGTCCGTTCACCATGTAACAAGCCCAGGGATTTTGTAAATGCCATGAAGGTAATCACATTCAGTTGCTGTTATTTGAGAGAAAACAAGTAAGAACTCTGCTCAATGAACAACTGGGAGAAAAAAGGAATCATTGTATCAGCAGAATCCCTGTTATCTGGAACTTAAAAACTGAAACTAGAAAGATTTTTATTTTGTGCTGCCTTCAAATGCAACATCCCAATTACTCTATCCATCATTCTTCTTCGCTTTGAAGGAACGGGTTTTCCAAGTGCCCGACTAATCAACCTTTCAGGTGATTAGTTCTACCCAGAACAACTGTCCTCCCAATAACAGTGTTCTTGCTTGGAGAAAAATACTCCAAACTATGTGACTCAGCCATTCATGAACTGGTAAGATTTTACTGAAAAGTTGTTCATTCCTAAGGAATACAGGGCATAAAACCACAATGCTATTTTAAATTTGTGTTACGTCACTAGTGAGCCAGAGCCATGAACAACATCCCCAACACAGCGACAGCCTGTGAATCTAAACTAAATTTCCAAAACCCTAGTTCGCATGACTTATACCAAAAATAGTCATTTGTACAACTGATAATAGTTTTAGCAATTACTAGAATATGAAATACCAAACCATATCCAATAGAGGATCTCTTATATTGTTTGCTAATAGGTACAGCATCAAGAAGGGATTTATAACAGTTGTAAAATTTCTTCAAATAAGAGTCTATTTCTGCAAGAGAATTCTTACTGTCCTCCCACTGTATTTTTCATATGGTTCAATTTGAACCCGTGCTCTTGTAGCAACCTTGTCAGGGAATCATTTGCTCTGTGGTTGAGACTAACACACAACAGGCAGGATGGCAGCGTCAGTAAGCAATGCTGTTATTTCAAATTGAGGCCAGAAATCGCTCCCGCTGATGATGTGGAAACCAGTCGGTAGTGCTACGCTGCACAGAGCGCTGTAACGAGCTTTCCTGCCTTCATTATGCTTTGTGTTCCTGGCCCGCTGGCACGGCACGCAGCAAATAATCCGCTGAAACAAGAGGAACAATCTTCTCTCCCCATTCATTAACTGAGGGACCCAGTCTACAAAACGCTCTTTTCAAAGACAATTCTGCTGCATCTCTTAGAGATACACAACTCTTCCCCAGAGGCTTTGAGATGAGAAAACCAGCTACAGCCTGAACACGGCTGCAGCCCTGGTTTGCTCTGACACGGTGGGATATACCCCGCTCCAGCACAAAGTCCATGGAGGGACACCAGCAAAGTGTGCCGGGGGAGCTCGGGCACCCTGCTGCGAGGCAGGCACAGCTCAGCTTTAACATAACTATACAGCTCATGCAGCTACAATAAAGCCACAATAGAGCATACAGCAGGACAGCTTGGGTCAGTGCTTGCCTGCAGAGCATGTAACGTGTAGTTTTGCAATGGTGTTTTGTTTTTTTTTTGGTGTGGAATGCATGAAGAAACTCACTGACCAGGTTACACGCCACACCTACCACATTTTAAGGCAGCAAAAGTCACTCCTGCAACAGCTCAGCCCCATCCCTTAATGTATCAAATGTCAGGGAAGAGATTTTCTAAGATATGTTAACAATAATGTATAATCTCCATTTGTTACCTATTCCAGTTTTGTTATTAACTTGCCAAATCCTCCTCTTGCCTTTAGCCCTTGTGTTCTAGATGCTAGGGAGATGAGGAACACAAATATATATCTGTTCTCAGCCTCCTTTCTGAGACCTGTTTTGGATTTTTTTCCCCCAGAAATCTTCAGCCTGCAGACACTCCATAGAGACAGTTTTACTCCAAGATGTTAATGAGTGGCAGAGTTATAACAAACATAAGACAAGATGCTAGAATGGGGAGTGGTGAGCAACTTTAACTATGTGTAGTGGAGTCACCCCTGCCTACAAGTAACCATCCTCGAGAGAGGCCCAGCAGAGCAGAGGGGATGAGCAGGGAGAGATGGCAAGCAGCTTCTAACATGATGCTAGCCAAAGCAGCCTGGTAATTACTAGTTTCTTCTGTAAGATAATTTGTTAATAATTCTTATTTGAAGATTTAAGATGACCCCCGTATCTAGCTCTGACAAGGCTCGGGAATGATTTTTGTACTGTGTAATTGCTTGCCCTGTCTAACATCAAGACTCTTTGCTAGATGTGGAAGTCAGGACGCTCCCACATTATAAGCACATGGGACATCTCTCTCAAACTACTCTTAACGACAAACCTTTAACACAGGCTATTCTGACCTGAAATAGAAAAATGCTGTTATCATGAAATCCCATGTGATTCAACACGCTCAACAGCAGATCTTCCTTTGTGAAATTCATCAATACTTATGAAATGACAACCAACATAACAAGGTACTTCCCTCATTACAGAACTAAGTCTATGAATAGTTCCAACTAAAACTACCCACGTGCTTAATTCTCCTGATTGTGGTTTAGAAAATTGTGTCAATAGACGTTAATTATACATGCAAAGAAAGACTAACCTGCACTTAGCGATGCAGATACAAAACCCATTGAATTGGACTAGAATATCACCTCCCTCTGAGAGACCTGGGTCATTCGAGTTCACATTATTAAGAATAATGACTATTAGAGTAGAAATGATCAAAAGTGTGCTGTTTGGAAAAGCGGTTCAAATCTAAGCACTTCTTTGATCTAAGAGGTTACAAGTTACTAGTTCAGAGCTAACTTTATAAAACTTATGATAAGCCAGTTAAACATGCTGATTTTTCAGACATGATGTAATAGTATGGTTTGAGACCTTATAATCAATTTTCTTTAAGAAACAGGGCCAACCATGAATGGAAAACATTTTAAGAGAATGACTACATGATGTGTGAGATATTACTTATCTATGAGAGTTTGTTCTAAATGTACAATTCAAACTGGTACTACTTGAAGTGCAGAGCACACTGAACAGGTAGGCTTGGAGAATTCATTACACTGAGATTTTCAAAATGTGGTAAGAAAGCCACTATTTAAGGCGTACTGCTAAGCATATGAATAAAACACACTTCAAAATTGCTACAAAGTAAAATTTCTATATTTACAATATACTAAAATCTATGCATATCTCAGAAGCCTCTAAAATCTGGAGATGCTGAATAAGTATATTATTTTGAAAAAAGGTTACCTAAATATTTACTTCTCTCTTCTGCTTTCTGTAAACATGCACTCTTTTTGCAAATATATATGCAATATACTAGTTAGCCAATCTGTCCCTTAAGAAATTAACATTAGTGTGCAGTACATACAGTTTTCCTGAAAGCAAGATTCTCCAGGTAGAATTCTGTTAAATAGTTTGAGCTGTTGAAAATTCACTACTTGCTGTGGCTAATTTTACACTCAGTAAAGCAATTCTTTTCCAGGCATTAGCTAACACGTAAGCTTTAACAGAACATACCACAATCAGCTGCATTTTATACCCTGCTGCTTTCTGTCATTTTCAAAAAAGAAAGAATTTCCAGCTAATTTAACTCTTGAGCTGCAGGATTTGCACAAAATTATTCCTTATGATCTTTTAGAATACATTGTGAAAGCACTGGAACTCAAGGGTTAAATTATTTCCTGTAGATGCTTAATATGTATGTTTAAATTATTGTATTATATATACCCGAGAGTTGCCAACATTCATTGGGAACTTTCTGAAAACTTGAGGATGACTGAAACAATTACAAAGGGCGAGGGCAATGGGAGATTTCAAATGAGTTGATAGATAAAAACAGTGTTCAGAAAATTTGGTCGATCTTCTTTTCAGTCCTTACCCATCTAAACCCCTCAAAGCTGTGAATGAAAAGAATTAATAGGCGCCACAGAACCAGAAAACAGTATCTCCAGAGATATTCCTGGACTTTTTTTTCATGGTGTGCAACACATTGTTCTTCTCTAAAGAGAGAGAAAGACATTTCTAGCTTCAACAGATCATAATACAATCCAGGAAAAACTCTGCCTGTACTGATATACAATATAATTTACAGTTGTCAAATATTATGTATAACTCATTAACATATTTGGCTTTAAAATGTTAGCTGCAGGCTACCAATTGAATTAAAATGATAGTGGGGAAAAATTATGATAAAGGTTTCAGTTTACTGGATTTAATCCATTATCAAAAATGGGGAAGAAAAATTTTAAAACCTGAATTAGGGGAGTTAAAGGAGACTCAAACTGGCCAGAAACTGTCCATGGCTGTCTGGCTCACTGGGGAATACAAGAATATGCCCTCTTGGAGCTACTGTTACTCTGCAATGTCCCTCCTCAAGACCCCCATGGCACTACAGCAGAAGGGGCAGGTAGGAATGACAGAGGAGTGGATCATTCTTTGCAGTTGTGATCTGAAGAACTAGGGGGTTACAGGGCCAGACCTGAGCTTCCTTGGCTCCTCAATCATTGGAAAGATCACTATGTGAATACTCAGGGATGACATGTAGGTTGCATCTTTGTGAGGGAGTTCATAGAGACTTCTCATCTCAGCATCCAATTTGCTTTATAGCAGAAACACATTACTTCAAATGACAACAGCAGCACTGTTGACACAAATGGGATGGGGCTGCTGATAAATGTTTGGTACAAGTCTTTCACTGGGAAACCCCCTTTATTGGCAACTCTCACCAGAGTAAGGAGAACCACCATAAATTATGCCCTTTCTGTTCTAAGGCTTCCATAATACCTGACCTACCATTGGACCTTGATAAACTCAATTGGAAACAAACACACACAGAAAGACACTTGCTTATCAGAAGGCTTGCTGTCAAAAGTGAACTCCAGAATGTATGGCTAATTTTGAAAACTGAAAACAACCCCAAAACAAAGCAAAGTCCCAACCTACAAAATAAAAAAACCCCAGAACTCCATCCCCATTTGCTGCAGAGGTAGCTCTAAACTAGCATTCAAAAATATGTTTTCACCTAATCTCTCTTTGCCAGTATTTCTACATCTTATTACAGTCATACCCGAGCAATTTTCTAATTTTGAAATGTTTTGAGACACCTTTTTTGGACTTGAAAACTCATTTTGTCTTCTTGCAATTAGTACTTCAGGTTTCACGTCTCTCAAAGTAAATGAGAAATCTGGGAAGTAGTCTAATCAGAATACTGTCATTTCAACTGAATTATCTTTCTCTAATCAGTCATAGGTCACTATACAGCACTTCAGTGCAAATTTCAATTATGCATATTGATGCTAAGAAAGGTAGCAAAGCAGAAGATCATCAGGAATGAGATGAAAAAATTTAAAATCATGTCCTACCTGCTTGTCACTGGAACTGTTTCAGAGTTTGGATAGATGAATTACATCTAGAATAAATAAATTGCATTTAACTGTGAGCTTCTGTCCCATCTTTCTGTTTATTGTTCAGATTTCTCATTCATCTTACTGTTAGGACTTCCAGTCTCTCTGAAGTTCATGAGAATTCCCAAGGAGATGGGTTTCCACCACTTTAAGAAGAGAATCTCATATGATAAGCATGTGAGCAGCTTCTTTGTTCAAACCAATCTCATGACTCCCTTTGAAGGTAATCCTTTAGAAGTCTCATGACCCATCTCCCTGCCCAGAGGGTATTTTCATCTCATGGTGGAACAAGGCACAACAAATCTACTTTGATAGTGCCCAAATCTCCAATTTGTTAAACCTCCTTTCCTCTCTTCAAACAGTGGATGTACTTGCTGTAAAAATGCCGGCACTGCAGAAAGGCTAAAGCAGGGGCTGAAACTTTTAATTTGAAGTATCCCCTCCCTTCTGCTAAAATATCAACGTTATTTGCATAATTGAGACAATTGGACATAATAGTCCTTTCAGGGGCCCTCATTAGATGTACAGCTCTACATTCTTTGAAAAGAAGAAAAAAGGAGGTCATACAGCATTAATTATATCTAATCCTTTTTAGAACAATTTGAAGTTGGGCAAAACGCTGTACTAAACCAGCTGAAGTCGTAAATAAGCCATTCATTTTGTAACTTTACGTATCACATGCATTTTCATACCCTGTTGCTTTTGTCAATTTAATTAATTCCTTTGCTGTGAAGGGCTTCTTCTGCGTCTTCTCATACTTTACCAATAGCAAAGGACACAGTGTGTTGCAGGTAGGTCTTTTTTCTGCTTTAACATTCAAATATCTACCTTGTCTTGCTGTGCCAGTTGCCAACATAATGCAATAGGTAAGGACAACATGTAGAATCACATCAAAGGATCATACTTTCTACAGCTAAAGGCAGTCCAACTCCTTGCTTATGTTGCACTCCATGCAAACAAATAGCCTGCTGACTCTAATCTTGTTTCACTGTTCCTGTACCTGATCTCCAGTGTACTGAAAACATATCCACTTGTGATTAGCAAAGAAATATTTTACAGACATCATTTCAACTTCTGTCCTGCCCTAAATGCCAAAGCATGCAGCTGGAACAGCTTTGCTTTAGAACCAGACCCTGCTCCCCCTAATGAGACAAAGCTTCTGCTGACTTCATGAGAAACGGCAATGGGTATGGAAGAACTAGACATGCCTCTGGTAAACTACAATGCCAAAAAAATTCTGGACTTCATTTCTGTTTGAGGAAATGGTAAATTCTGAAGAAAGCAAGACACTAGTAAGAAAGCACGAAGTCAAATAAAGTAACCAACTACATCCATTGTGGGGCAGAAATACAGAGCATTCCTTCATTTAGGGTATTTTTCACTTGAAGCCTTCATCCAAAGTTCACTAAATTTAGTGAGAGACCTCCTACCCAGGTATTCAACAGACACTGAAACAGGGCATACGTTGTGATTTAGGACTTTATATCACAGGTGTACTCCAGAGTTGCATAAATCTCTTTTTCCATGCTTTCAAAATCATGTTGCTAGTTCTGACCTCTGAAATCACATCAAGCTTAAGTCCCAGTTGTTGCAGAAGATGTCTGATAACTGGTTCAAAGCCTCTACCCACCATTCTTGAAAGCTGAGCATAGAAATGGAGGACGTACGATAAAGTCAACAGACGTTACTTTCTACACGGAAAACCAGATTTCAGACACAGTACCTTTATGGATGCCTCTTCTATCCGGAATGTTGTGTACTCTGTAAGCTAGAAAAGGTAAAGTACTGGACAAGCCGCAACAAATATTATCAAAGATATATAAGCCATACAAAAAAAGTGATTTGGGCACTTAACTCCCTTCTGAAAATGGAACTCAGACATGCAGCACGGTATGTTTCCTTGGCAAGCTTCTCTACAGCAACAGAGGTTAAAAAGGAATAAATTTCTTTTTGCTCGTGAATGAGTTCTCCTTGGCCTGCCATTATGCGAGAACACAGGTTGTATCTACAGTACTTGCATTTGGAAGACAGGACGCATTTTAAGAATCAATATTGGAAAGATCACGCCTGTGTGTTTTGTTATTCCATTTGTTTGCTCAAACTGCAATGACAGAAATGTACACCTGAGAAAGTACAGTATTTTTTAAAATCAAATGCAAGTTTCGCTGACCCTTCCCTTAACAGAAATTTGATACGCATGCAAGCCTGCCAGCATATCCCTTCTACAACACTGTAACTGCTCTGGCTCCTCAGTTTAAGTAATGAGACTGATGAAAGATAACCAAGCTATGTGCATCTACCCAAAAGGAAAAAAATTGTAGCTGTTGAAAGTGTTTACGGTGACTGAGATCAAAGCCCCCCCCTCTACAAGCAATAAGAACATTTTTCTCACTTGCTATTGCAAATAAAGAACAAGTTTTGAAATTTTTGAAAAACACAAATTTCAGACTGGGTGTTTTAAGCAATGCCAAATCTTGTCAGGATGCCTACACTCTAATAAGAATGTTCTGAATAGTAGTTCAGATAACACAAGATATCACTGTCTCTATATAAAAATATAATGATAATATAAAAATAATGATATAATACTATAGGAATTAATTAACATGTTCTGGGGGTGGGGTGGGGAACAGCCATATAAAAGCAAAGGGAGTTACACACAGTGGGTTTAACATAAACCTTAACCAAGCTGGCTAAAAATCTAATAAACATGCCCTTCTGTTGTCAAGGGTAAACAGCCTACAGTCTGCTGTGCTTACTGTGTGAAATGCCTATGACAAAATTATGCATGGTAAGAGGAAGAAATCACTGGCATTTAATTCCAAATATATAATTCTGTCAAGTTCAGCCAAAGTGCTCATTCAGAGTTCAAAGGAATAATGCACAAGTGAAAAAATTACATTCTCAGAGAAAATGCCACTACACAAAAGATAGTTTTCACGGATGCCTGCACTCATACTATGGGAAGGCTCACAGCACTTGGAGTTTGTTTTGTGACATGGCTTGATATAAATGCACTGTGAAGGAAAGGGATAAAGATATGCATCTCTCTGCTGCCCTCACTGTGACTGTCTCAGAAAAAAAATTCTCTTGGTACTCAGTACCCACATGGTTGCAGGGAGTAAGCAGGAATGAAAAAACTGCTGAATTTGGTTTTATCCATTTAAACAATATCTTAACATACGATATAGAGGCATTGTCCATGCCAAAAAAAGCTTTATTTACATCCTTCACTGTCGACACATGCCCTTATTACTCCCACCACCAAAGTAAAATATGCTTGCTTCACTGATAGCAAACAACTTACTTATCTTCAAAAAGTAACAAGTTGTTATGGTTTTATTACAACTGCTGCAAATCTAATACCTGGGTAATCAGTTATATTTACCTATGAGTAATTGAAAACTCTGTAAACATAACTGCTTTTCCAAGTGATAAGGTTTGGTTGACACGTTTGACAGCTCACTTACTGAATGCAGCTAATAGCATTTTCTTAACAAAAAGACAAAACGCATTACCCTCTTCCCTAATCTGATGCATTTGCTGGTCTCTTCCAAATGCACCCATAGCAATGAAATCAATACAAAGACAGACAACATATAATTTCTTTTCTGATACTTGTCTTGAAATTACTCCCCTAAAAAAAGCAAATTGATTCATCTAGTAAGAAAATATTTTTCCTAGTAGGGAAATATTTTTCCCCTCATTTTCTTCTTCGCTATTTATGCAGCATTCTGTAAGATCTAACAAGCCATGTCATGTAGAGACTAGTGTGTTCATATATCAAAAGTAAAATTTATGGGTAGCAGATGTGAGAACTGAACTTTGAAATGCCAAAATGCAGTGTAAAAAGATACAATGTTTTAGATTTTTTCTGAAAAAGTATCTATAAAATTGTACATGAGCAGGAACTGAGCTAGACTACATGCAAAATGCCTAGGGAATATATTGTAATCTTCCTCACAGTCATTATCAAACCAAATCCAAATTTGAAATGTCCCAGTAAACTGTAAGTGCAAAAGTCACAAAGGAGTGAACAATAATTACATTGTGACATAACTAAGAACATGTTGACAAAGGGGTGGGGGGGAAGCACAAAAACCAGTACTAAAATCCCCTTGGACATGAGTTTCAACATTTGAGACGAACCGAATGCTACTTACAAGCCAAGCTTGTTATCATAACAGAGACAAACTGCAGCTCAAAGAATCCCGTATTTTTTATAGCTGAATTAAATCTTGACTCAATGAACTAGGATTTCACAGACTGCAACACTACTGAAAATTGTGATGAGCATTAATAAAAACGTCACAGCTATAGATGTCAGAATAGATGAGAAATGACGCAACAGCAATCTGCCTGTGAGGAAAAATACACTCGCTAAGACTCAGGAATGGACAAAGATGAAAGGCTCGTGGACAAGCTTGTTCCCGTGAAATCAGAATAGGGTTCTTTATTCATACTCATCCTAATAATACTGGTTTGTAGCAGCAAAATTCACAACCATTCACTGCAGTGCTTTGACTGGACACAAATAACTCATCTTATGAAGCAGGAGCACGTATGAGAAAACAAAAGCAACCCTTGAAATACAGGTCTCTTAATTATACCAAAGTTTAGTTATTTTTAAAAATGCATGTCCCAACAGACTCTGGTACAGCACATATCACCTGATGCCACCATCAAATCTGCAACGAAATGGACTATTTGAAAAACCCAAAGACAAAATATTGGAACAGTATCTCCGTGTCTTGTGTTATGACCACTGTGAAGACTCAATGGGTGACCTAGTTCTAAGTGTTTCTGGCTCTGGTTCTTCTCCTATTTGCTTAGGGGCAGCAGTCAGCATTTGGTCCAGATGTACACTACCTGAGCACAGATGAGAGGCTTAAATGAAATGATCTGGTAAGCTCAAAGCACTGAAGTCAGTGACAAAACACCCAAGACAGAACAAAACTCTCGCCAAAAGCAACTATGAATTATGCTCAAGAGTAACACTTGAGTCTTCTCCCCTTCTGAGCCAAGGGCTGACTGCAACAGGGAACACACTGGGGAGGGGGCTGTGGTACAGAGAAGGTAGGCTGTCACCTACCTTACTGCATTGTGGGCTAAAACAAGGCACCGACTGTAGCCTCTAGAGCGCTAATAAAACCTCAGTTCATAAAAGCCAGAAAGCAACCCCAAAGAAGAAACAGTTTGATAACAAAGTGATCATAAATCCACCTAATACCAGTGAAGAACTACCCGGGCATTCTGGGTGTTGAAGAGCTAATACGAACAACAAACCCATGACCAGAAGTGGTGTGAAATGGCTTAGTTCCCAATCTGACTCCTGTAAAGCAAGATACATTTATTCGAATTTGATAAGCTTTGCATAAAATGGGTTTGGATGTGCAATGGAATTATCTGCCTAGTTTGAAGTACAGGCTATTATCCCCAGGAAATTTATTACGACCTTAAGTAGGATCTGATGAAACCACACAGTGCAGCAGCAGGAAAAAAATAGTTCCCCTCCTTTGTATAAGTCCCAATCTGCAATCCACTGAAAACACCAAGCTCCTGTAAAAAAATATACTGTCTCTTATGCAGGGAATGAGTGCTTTTAGGTGAACAGAATTGTGAAATAACTTTGACGGTTTCTTTTGACTTTGGTATATTATCACCACAATTCTTCTGTGGATGACATATATGTATAACTAAGTAAACTAATTGCTTTCTTTACTGCCCAGGTTCATCTCTGAACTCATCTGCAGCATCCCCCTAGAGTTCTGTCAAGTGAGTATTTGAAAGAGTATTTTTAAAGCAGAACAGAGGAAAATCGAGAGTGCTCTTTTTTATCTGGTTCTAATGCAAGAAAGGCTCTTCCATGTTGTGAGAAGTGCGAGGGAAACAAGTTATTTTTGGCAAGATTTCACCCTATGATGTGTTTCTGTAATTCAGTCAAGTACTGTAAGTACTACTCCTCCCTCATGGAAACGCTTTTAAACTTCACACAGCAACAGCAGCAATTGTATATGTTTCACAATTCTCCCTCCCTCCCCCCTTTTCTTTGTGTCTGAAGGGGCTTTGTACAGAAAAAACAGCAACAAACTGTGTGTTCTGCTTAAGCACAACTGACATCAAAGATGAGCTGGAACAAAGAAGAAAAAAGTGCTGATCACCCAGGGCAGCACACACCAATCCCACCCCCTCCACAGGGGACTGTGCGCTTCAATTCCTCTCCTACCTGGACTGCTCACATCCAGGTTTTAACACAAAGGCATTTGCTAACTCTGGATTCTGTAAATGCTTACCCACATGCTTATTTTTATAGCTGTGAATAGCCCCCCTGATTTTGACGGAACTATGCCATACACGGAAAACTGTTCAAACAAAGTCGATGGGACAATCCAGGAGCTTAAATCTAAGGCTATGTCCAAGTATGCACAGGATCAAGAGTTTTAAAATGGCACAAACCAGCATCTTCTACAATGAAAAGAATACTCTGTGCTTCACTAGCAGTGTTCATTTGAATAGTTTAATGCACAAACAAGGATTGTCCCATTTAGTCTTCCACAGTAAACACCTATTTTGCTGTTTACTCATACACATAAAATTTTGTGAAGTTGGTATTACACCCAAGCCAAACCGCTTGTAGGTATTCTGAAATCATGGAACATTTGAATAGAAATCTACTGTCATAAATGCAGGTCCTGCTGATCAATACATGGGTTAAGATAAATTAAAACCACAGTAAGTTGCTGAAACAGTATGAGGCACTGCAGCTTTCAGCTTTGTCAAGCGCATTATGTTCCCTCCGGTAATTAAAACAGAAATACCAGCAAGCAGCAAATACTCTTGTTAGAGAGATTCTGAAGTTAAGACTTGTTCTAAGAATTACTGGGGGTGGGGGGAAATCTCTAATCTTATTTAGTTTCAGTAATCTTCAGCTGCACAACTGCTAAAAAAGAATTTAGGAATTTTCTCCCGAGTGTATTTAGTTTTACATTTTTATGCAAATATTTTCTCTGCTAACAAGTGTGGCAGAAGCTGAACAAATGCAAGCGTTACTGAATAAATGCTCAATTTCCTTATATGCAACGAGACATATGTGCATAGTTCGCCCTCTAAACTTGCTTTTCCAGCCTTCTCCTCAGACTAGCACTTAGATAATAAAAGAAACACATGGGTTACAATACCATTATTTCACCTTGAAAAGTCATAGATTTTGCAAGTCAGTATGAAAATTTATATGGACGATCTTCTCTCTTTGTATTCCAGATATTCTTATCGAGTTCTCTTTGACAGAGGAAAGCACATGTTTCAAGTATGGCAGCCCCAAGCCTTATTATTTTCTTCTAGAAAGACTGTGTGACTTTAATGTACTTGGTGATTCTGTACAGCACCAACAGGTACCTAACCACAGAGTAACAACTGAAGCTTAGCCCTTACTGCCATTCTGAGCACCTATTAATACGCTGAGCTTACACTTTACTACCAGTCCCACACAGAGCTGTGCAGGAGAAACGTACAGTTCCGCACACCACCCCAAAGGCAGCCAGGGAGGAACTAGCTGGTGGCAAACAAGAGCAGCAGCGTAAGCTCCGAGCTGCTTTGGCACACAGGTTTAACTGCAAAGTATTCACAAAGGAGAGAGTCCAATCAGCTGCGGATTGTTGGAAGATAACCTGTGCTGCTCTAAGATACGAACTGTGGATTACTTTTTCATTTCTGATTTGACAGTTATCTAACATTACAGCACCTCCTAATAGATTTACCTGCTGTATAGGCACAGTACGATACTTATTTTCTTGACAGGTGCAAATCTAAAACTTGGAAGTGATATGGAAACTCAACTGCTCTCCAGCAAAGGAACAGATCTCATCTTGTCAAGCATCTCTCTCTCTCTCTCTAACGTCAGAGATGCTTTTCATACCAGAAACAGTAAGTGTACTCCCCTGCTCCAGTCCTCCCAGCTCCATTTCATTACAAATATAGTAATTTTCAGATTTCTGACATCTTCACTGGCTGCTGCTTACCAGGCATGTTTCTGAGGTTAGAAGAAACAGTGGCAGGAACCTTCATGGTGTCTTTAAATAGGAAATAGAATATTTCAGCCTTCAGAAATGGTGCTTACTATGATAAAGGACACCTCTACTGAAAGAAAAATTGCCATGGATTGGTAGAGGGAGAAGGGGGGCAACATCTGTTTCCTCACAGGAAAAAAACCAAACCACTGCTTGCTAATATGTCCAGCCTCAGTAAAAACATGTAGCACCTGTGTGTTAGTTTTGTGATGATCTAGAGCAAACACATGGAAAAAGGAAGCTGATGAAGTTGCATCCTTTGGATATGGCTTCTCAGTACCTCTTCACTCCCTCATCACAATCACCAACAGTGAGTGCCTCTTCCTGCACAGTGCCTTCTGCAGAACCAGGACTCTCATAAGCCTCACGCCTCTCTGACTATACGGCTGCAGTCCAGCTCCATTCTTAGTCTCCTTCTTTTGACGCACCATTGAAAGGCAACTGTGAGTACAGTAAGTACTTACTTTTTCATATCACTCATTAAAAAGTCATATTGAGACTGGTAGTCATATACCTCCATCATTATCTTTCTGAGTATCTCTGCAGTTCTTAATACACCTGAGAAGCAGAAATGCCTGTGGTGGTCCAGTGAGCTAAAGCACAAACAACTGGAAATGAAGGTCAAAATGAAAACCAGTCTTTACTCGTAATTACTGAGAATGTTTAATTAAGCCATTGGAAAAGTTGAAAGAATATGAAAAGTTAAAAAAAAAAAAAAGGCCTATCCCTCACTCAAATTGAGCATCCCACCTGGAAAAAACATACAACTAGATGAAAAACAGTTATCTAGAGCCAAGCTTAGCCAAGACTAGCACTATAGAGGCTGCTCTATGGGGAATTTACCTTCCCAATAACGCCTTCAAACAGGCAAGAGATGCTTTTACTTACACCAGCTTTTGTACTCCTCAGTACTCTCAGGCTATCTGAACCTATTTCAGAGGAATGTTCTCAGATGAACTCTAGTCCCTATGCACTGAATACCCAGCAGCAACCGGTGTGCACGAGATGTGATACAGGTTGAACCTTCTGGTTCTATTTCACCTGCAAGGAATCCAGTTCATGCCTGTTGGACCATGCTGTGAACTGAAGTGAGGGAAGCAGGAATGAGTGGGAGATTTGGTCCACAAACATCCTCCTACTCTAAACTGAGTGTGAGGCACTCAGCTACCCAAGTTGCTCCCATGGTTACAAAAAAAGAAAAAACAAAAAAGGAAAAAAAGAAAAAAGACAATTTTTTTCTTTTAGAATGAAAGGTGCAATTGACTTATTTTACTTAGCTTTCTTACACATACATAAAATGCCTAAATACATGTTATTGCAATTCTCCTAGTCAGTGCTACCGACACACCCATCACAAGACCGCTTCTCTGTACTCGTCTAGCATGTGAGGAAGCATTAAACATAGATCAGAGTTTTAGAGGAAAGCAGAAGTTCTGAAATTTAAAATAAATTTAAAAGAAGTAAACAGAGTTTCTAAAGAAACTCCGTAACAGGCATTATATAGGAAGACTCAACCATATCTCTGTGCCTATTTCCAAGCTGACTCTTAAAATTTCATCTGAGGAGATTATAAGGGATCCAGATTCCCTACAAAAAGTCTGGTACCCTCCTGGATCTAATGTGAGGATGTGAACACTGAAGATGTGGAAGCACAAACTACAAGCTCAAAACCACTGACCTGAGCTTCCAAACATGCACTGCTGTTGAGACTGAGAGCTTGCCAAGGCAGAGAGATATTTTTTTCTGTTTGTAAAGGACAAAGCATAAATATAGACCTCATATCTATGAATTAAAGTACACGTGCAATGTATTATACACACCTCTTAAAAACATTGAGAAAACCTCTGGTAATCTAGTCGTAGCAATCACATCTATGCTGCTTTCATGTGGTAGACTGAAATCTGGGGCATCATCTCCTTTCCAAGACCTGTTCTGTAACAATCCTGCTGGAAGGTACAGTGTGTATCAACCTTCTTAGCCTGCCTTTTCAGAGTCACTGTTTCTCATATTTCATCAAAGCCATACCACAACAAGTTACACTTACAGAACTGCAGTGCTCTGGTTAATCAAGTTCTTTGGAGCATTTTTCTTTCAGGTAACTATATTCTTTGGCTGGAACCCACGAAAACTTCTCTTACATGGCTTCCTGCTTGCTTTCCCTTTCATTTGGAAGCTTGTGGGTGGACTCTGGACCCTATACTTACCAGTTTTCATTAATGTAGTTACATTCAGTGAAGGTTTTTTGCCCTCCTGTTAGTTATTTTTTCCTCTCTTTTGTGAGGGAAAAAGGTGGCGGGGGGGGAGAGAGAGAGAGAGAGAAAGCCTAATATTGATCTAAACTTTCTACTACCTCAGCCTGTTCAGGGCATCCTTCTCTAGTATGACACTGGTTCTTTACTGAAACTCACGTAGAAGTTTTGCACACTGACTTCTTGCTATACGTGAAACATGCAGGTTGGCTTGAACGGCAGCTTGCTTAGCTTACAGCTGTGGAAAACAAGAAGATTTTCAAAGTGTACTTCTATACCTCACACTGCATTTACCTTATTGTCCTCTGAAGTGCTTGCCTCTCTTTTCCTAGCTTGTCTGGTAATGAGGTTTGAGAGATACAGGATGGCCTCTCGTCTTGAACCCTCTTCTATCCCCAAACTATCATAGTTCTGAAAAAATCATGAAATGGTGCACTCCTTTTCTTCTTGAACAGTCCAGGACAGGTCCAGGAGCGTACTAGATCCTCGTGAAAGGGCATCCAGCCCACTGACAAGTTTAAGAAAGGTCAGTATAATGAAGGCACAGAGATATTGTCAAGTCTTAGCACACATAGTAGAGCCATCATGAGCAAATCTAAAGTTAGGCAGAATCTAGGCTTTCGTTATCAGCATTATTTGCAACAACCGAAATTTTTATTTATGTCGGTATTTGACTTGACACAGAAGACTCCCAGGGACAAACATTAAAAAACAGAAAACAAACCAGGATCTTATAGATACTGCAAGCATTGCATTATAATCATTAAACACCACAAACGCTTCCCTCATCACATCTTATCTGCTCTGCACAGTGGCTTGCCTATTGCTTTAATTCATAAAGGTACTGACTGTGTATGATTCACTGCACAGATTAATTCAGATTCTTCCTTATGT
The DNA here is from genome assembly GCF_964199755.1 of Larus michahellis. Lineage (NCBI taxonomy): Eukaryota > Metazoa > Chordata > Aves > Charadriiformes > Laridae > Larus > Larus michahellis. The sequence continues at coordinate 17,845,239 of NC_133904.1, forward strand.
TGTGTATACTTCTCTTTACTACATTTATTAATTTTTTTTCACTTGTGATAGAGGCATTTATATGAATTATATAGGTATACTTTAATTATGCCAAAAGATAAAAAAAAAGCCTTTTTTAAGGCATTTTTTAGGAGCAGTAGAAAGCATCAGTGTGCTTATTTTGTTGGTTTTGCAGGCTGGAAGTTCCCATGAAAGATTAGCTAAGATGATTTGTGCCTTTTAGTTGCAAAGCTCAAGCTAAGCTGGACGCTCTCAGGATGTGTTCTCAGCACTGCCTGACTTTGCTGAATGTGCAGTTCCATGAAACTGACTACTACAGAATTACAGCTCGCTGGCATAAAGCATTAGCATGAGATTTTACATTTTTTCCGCCGGCAGTCACTCAAGAAGGGTACAGGGGAAAGAAAACAGCATTCTAAACCAAGTGTCGTATAGGAAATAAACATGTTATTTAAAATACTGACAGCAATCTTCATTTTATTTTATCATAATGCTATTTCAGGCCTATCAGTGAACAAACCTGTGCGCAACAGTGTGGGTTTGTTTTGTCAGGGAAAAGACCAATGAAACATTCATGACTTTGCTTTTTTTTTTTTTTTTTAACAAGAAAGCAACATGCTTGATTTACAGTTACAGGCTGCAGGTTAAAGGAGTCCTTCAAAAAGGAAAGGATTATGATCAATGCTTTCAAGAACCAAAACACAAGACTGAATAAAACAGAAGCCAAATGCAAAGCTACAAGCAGGAGTTGATGAAAGCAGGTTGTAATTCAACATGGTGTGCTGCACAGCTAAATTACAGAGACCAAACACTTCCTTCCCTTTTCCAACACAGAAAGGTGGGATTTGTAACATTCCTCTTCAGTCTTTTCTTGTGAATAGCTTTAAATGTCTAAGCTATCATGTGCTTCTCTAGCAAAGAGCTGATGTGTACCAGAAACAGCAATAGCGTAAAAATGCCACTTGAGAAGTTGTTGAAAGTAAACGCATATTTTTTTTCTCTGTAAATGAATCCAAACAGGAGCCAAGATTCAAACAAGTCACTTAAGCTTTGTACTGAAATTTTCATGGAGCATACACATATACACAAAGAACCAGGTTTAGATGACCTTGTAATATACTTACTAGATATTTTAGCAGTTACTTGCTAGCAGTTACTAGCATTTTTCATCATCCGTCCAATCTAATCATTCCTTTTAAGTGCAAAAATGCTCTTTCTTACAAATGACATTCTTTGTCCTTCAGAGAGCAGAGAACGCTGATGACAATAAGTGCAGCAGTAATTGCTGATGTGCTTGTTCCTGCAGCTGTGGGCTGCTTTTACATACATGGAGCAATCTTCTCAGTAACTGACAGAGAGCCCATTTTCAACTCACAGACTCCCTCTGGAAACTGACATTAGGTTTCCTTTAGTGTCACTAACTGAGATCACAGCTGGTGGAGGAGCCTAGCCATGGATTTAGGATCCTAAATCAGCACTGACTGAACAGAATGAATCTATGATTAAGGAATTCTGAAATGGATCTGTCCCCTCAGGTTGTTTCCAGAAGTTTCCTCTATTACCTGACTGAATAGCACCATGACTGAAAAATCTGCAAATAAAGATGATGAGTTTGCATGCTTTGATGGCTGAAGTGCAATTCCTTGCCAATGTGTTGGGGTTGCCTTCAGTCATGTTTTTTACATAGGGAACAAAATAATTAACATTTGATGCTTTAAGCATCGACTAGTGCTGTGATGAAACTAGGCAAAACTAACAGACATAGAAGGCTGAAATAGAAGACACTGTATTTAAAGAAACGTGCTGTGAAACCCTTCCCTAAATTCATTATTACAAATTTTTGATTCATAGAAAAATGAACCTTGAAATGACAGAAAATCAAACCATTTCTAAGGAGATATGGGACACGCTTTTTGATAGAAAAAATTGAAACTTGCTTCAGTTTCCAGACCTGCAGAGCTTTTAAAACTACTACTCGCTTCCCACTACTCAGTGGGAGATATAAAGGACTCGCAGCTTACAAAACCCAAGATTTTTACACGATTTTAAATTCCTAGACGCAAGCACCCATTTTAAAAAATGTTGGTGATAGAAGTTATAAACCATTAAAAGCACAACCTAGTTGCATAGTTATATTCAACAAGGGTAGAAGAAATAATGTAACAGATAATATTGGCAAGCCCTGCTTTATGTATCAGAATGAATTTGTACCTACCATGGATATAAAAGTGAGTGAATTGAATAGGATTTCTGCAGTTGCAAGGAAAAATAAAACCATGAATATATACCTCTATTTTACTCTTCTATCTTGAACAATTTGTACTGCTAGGTGAAGAGAAATGGGATTTGGCGTATGCCAAACACAGCAGGGCTTGCTGGGTTAAGCTTTAATGACCAGGCAGAGGGCAGGTTTTAGAGTTTACTCTGGTTGGTACCAACCTTGACAGAGGAGAAGGTGGATCAGCTTGTAAATACAGGAAGTAGTAAAAAAACCCAAACACCAAACCATCAAACCAAAAAACCCACAACAAAACCTTAAATACTTCAAAGCTATCTTACAAGATGCTCAGAAACTCTGATAGCTCTCTACGTGGTGGCAGAAATACCAAACTTTCTAATCTGCAACCTTAAATGAAAGGTGGAGATGGAACACAGGTCCTGAACTGGAGTAAAGGTATTACCGCTCTGGCTGCTACTGGAGTGGCACTGTAACTGAAGGCAGCTTTAGTAGCCAGAAGGCTCATGAATTCCACATTTCAAGAACCCACTAGTGTATATCATCTTCATGCAAAGATCATTGGCATTTTAGACCAGCAGCTTAAAAACCTAGCTTCACTCACTACCGAGTGAGACTCCTCCAACAAGAACTGATTTTTACTTGTTAAACTAAATTAAGAACACTTCTTTACATTCCCTTTTTGGTAAAAAGTCATTTGAGCAATGCCCGTTTGCTCAATCTCATTAACATAGTTTGGTGAAAGATGAAGTTTTCTACTGAACAAGAACAAATCCTCAGAAAAGGGGGAGAAAAAGAGGCAGGATTTATTTTGAGAAGGACATTAAAAATGAAAAAAAATATGCCAAAACCACTTGGCATGAGAAACACACCAGCTGTACTCCACTAATCCATGGCTGATCCTTGGAAAGAATCACAAATCCACTCAACCAGCAGGCCGAGTGCCATTTTATTGGCAAGAATTGAGAACAAAATGGAATCAAATACATACTTATAATACTAGCTATTCAAAATTTTGCTTGGGTCTGATAAAGTATGTACTAAGGACTCTGCTTAATTCAGCCCCAGAAAATGAAAAAGTGAAAATAGAAAGACCGAATGTAGGAGTTTGCTAGAAACTCATTTCATCATTATGGCCTCACTGCTGCAAGACACACACCCACTGAACTGACCCCAAGTCCTGCGCTTTGGAACTGTTTCAACGAGAGCCAAGAACTGAACATGTACTAAGAAATAGCCAGATGTATTTCTTTTTGTTCACTGCTGAGGCATGCTGCCAGAATAAACATGGAATAATCTGTACAGTGGGTGTCTGTGCTATGCCTGTACCAGCTGAAAGCTACAGGATATCACTGATACCTGTTCTGAGGGGTGTGGTGTGCTGGGTTTTTCTTGGAGGGAGGTTGGTTTTGTCCTTTTCTTACAGTAGTACTTACTGCCAGCAGAAGCTGTCAAATTCACACATTTCCAACTCCCCTACAACTTTCACACATCTTTCAGTCTAAAGTATATCGTATTCCATAGCTTCATGCATTTAGTATAGCTTTTGTACCAGCTCAGTATAACTTTGTCAAACAAAATCCTAAACACTGGCAAAAGACTAAGCCCACCATTAGCTGTTTTGCTAATGAGCTTTTATAATAAACGCAGCTAAAAAGTCAGTTTAATACAATAAAATACATAAGTTGGAAAAAAACTACAGAAATCATTAAATAGAGCAATCTTGATCTGGTTCAGAGTTATACTAGATAATATTATAGGTAGTTCCTTTTTCTGATGTTTATGACCCTTTGATCAATATGTGAGCATTTCTCAGCACGAAGGGGTATGAGGGGGAGGGAGGGAGAGGGGGAACACAGGGAATGAAAAGGTAATGCAACCTTTGCTTTCAAGGTTCCTGTCCGCAATCATGATAAAATAGCTCTATGATGACTGCTTGATTAAAAATTAATTGCTGTGGTAATTTAAAGATATGCCTTATTTAATAATTAATGTATGGGAATTAAAATGGACTATTCAGTGAAGTCTTATTATAAGGTATACTCAGAAAAAGATCCATGATCTTCATTGTATTATTAAGGGGGGAGAGTGATTTTATTGTATCTTAGAGAAAGAACTCTTCTTGTCATGTCTTGTGCAACAATGGGTCCTTATTTTGCCTCACTACTAGGGAAAATACGAATTTTAGTGTAAGACTTCATAGTGAGGTCTTTTCTATATAGCATAGCACTATCTAGTGGTTGATTAATCCAAGTGCATCTGACTGTTTAAAGAAGACTAAATCATGAATATGATGAAGGCCAGGAAGGTCTTAGGAAGGCGACACTTTCTTATTCTCGTCTACTGTCATCCACCTTGCCTGAGTCTGGAAATAGACCAGGAAAGGTTGTACTACTAGCTAAATCCTGTCTTTACATACATTGATGAATGTGATTCCATGAAGACTTGCAATGAACACTTTTTCCAATACAATTGGCAGGAACAAACCAGGGGCTCCAACACTTACACATTTTTTCCCAATCTCATCATTGACACTAATCTGTGTCAGCATCTAATCGAACATGGCAGGGGGAGAGCTGCTAAGTTCTGTCCTGTGTAACTGAGTAATGGATTTCACCAGCACAGGGGAAAGGTCACTAGTTTTTGCTGGCAATTACAAAAGCTCCACAAAAGTATGCCTACAGTTTTTCCAAGCTCAACAGGCCATTTATCCAACAGAGGCTTAACGAAATAATGGGCATTCAGATAGCAGTTTCTTGATGCATGCTCTAATGATAATTTTTGTTAATAACTGTATAAATGTAGTTTAATTTAAACTATAACAATCTTGCTACACATCCCAGCGTAGCACAATTAAAACAGCAATGTAAAAGCACTGCAGTTGGTGAAAAAAAGTCATGTCTGCTGCATATAGCCAACACCAAAAGATAATGTGCAATTTTAAACACTGCTTAAGGTTAAGCCCACAAAGTAGTTCTATGAAATTAGCTTTGAATGTTGTATAACTTTTTTCTAGAAAGCCTGGAATCACCTGTCCTTTAGAACGATTAGGACACATGAACTGGGGGCCTGTCAATACTCCTGGCACTGGGATTAGGTAGTTCTGATCACTGAAAGCTTCAACTGTAAACAGTCTCTCTCATTCAAGCTGCATCTGTTTTTCTGCATCTGTTTCTCTACATATTGTTCCAGAAAGCAACTTGAACATAGCTTCATCGTTTTGTGCACAGGAATTAAATACTTTTACAGCACAGTTTTCAAGTCCTTTTCAACTCATATTTTATCTAGCATTTCTGCAACGACAACGCAGGTGACAGAAAACTTTTACTAGCTATATTTTCATTGTAAATTACTCAAATCTGCTCTAAATTAACTTGTATCGTAGCAAGACAGTAAAATGCATTTGATGTTTTGTGTGCCTGTGCATAGAGAACAAAAGCACTTATCCGTTTCAACACTTTGAAGAGCAGTAATGAGAATTTTCACACTGATATGTATAAACTAATGAAAATGTAATACTAGTAGAATATTTTACCTTATCAACATGAAAATTATTTGAAAATCAAAGCGAAGTGACTTGACCAAGCTAAATACATCCTCCAGTCTTCATTCCATGAAAATTTCATAGCTTCTGTTCTCCTTTCAGAGAAAAAATTCAAGATGACAGCCAGATTTACTCACTTGCCCTTGTTCTTGATTCAAGCATAGTTTACTAATGAACTAGATGCATAAGATTAACAGAGGCTAGCGTGGACAATTTCACACTATTTTCTACCAAATAAAGTATGAAGCTTTTCAGTTTTCTAAACGCTCAGTCAGGTGCCCGAACACAAGTATCTGGCACCAATTCAGATGCATGGTGTATCAAAGACATCCTCCCAGGACTAGCATCCCACAGGTTCTCATGAAGACCTTCTCAGCAGCTAGAGGCCAGAGAGGATGGAAAACAGCACTAAATGCTTAAGTTCAGGTACCTCAATTGTACACTTGTGCGTTCCTCCTAATAATGCTCAGTTACATAAACTAAAGAGAACATGTCTCTCCCTTACTGCTAGGAAAAATAACTTCAGAACATTATAACTTAAATTAAAAAATATTTACAAATCCTACTGAGTGACACAGGTAGGTGAATGTCAGAATGCTCAGAAGTTGCATTAGTGGTTTTATTTATTATAAATACTAAAGCTTTATCAATAGCAAAACGTTAATACCATAGGATTTATTACGGGCAAGGCAAGTAATGATTAAAATTAACTAGGCCATAGACTGCAGTTGGACACTAATGATAAATGCATTGGACCAGCCAGTTTTAACAAGCCAGCTATTTCCCTTCCAATTATTTCCTGAATATGATACACAACTGCAACACTAATCCAGAGCTCCCAGAAGGCAGCCACCCTCCTGGCTCTGCTCCTCAGGCTGACTCTCAGCGTGGGTTCATATTTCCAAAGGCCCAGAGAGATCAGGACCCATATATACTTAAGACTAAATCTCCATTCAGAACCCACCTCAGCTGCTCACATCCCTCAGTAGTCAAGCAGGTAACGAGAGGCAAGACAAAGTGCTTGTGTGCATGTGGGGGGAAACCAAAATAAAAAAAATACTTTCAGATGAGATTAGTGTGGTACAGAGCCTGGGCAACCCTGGGCTCCCCAGACATATGGTTTATCAGAAGGAGATCTATATGCACCAACTACTTAACAGCAGAGCTACCATTAAAGAAGAATAAGAAGTACTGTCACTTGATGTCAAGGTCCTCCTGAGAAGGTGGAGAAATTTCTCTAGAAAATTTAACTATTCTGAAGACAGAAGGCTGATACAAGAATTGGGGATTCTCTAGAATGAAAGACAACGCTAAACAGCTAGACTTACTAATGTTTGGTGAAGGCATGTCATGTCACATCATGTCAGTGTTTCAACAGAGCTAGTAACTTAGGAAAATAAACTGGCTCTTCACCTTTTAAGCCTTCTGTTCAAACCTAGGCCTGACATGAACACGTCTGATGTACTTCAGGGAATAAGAAGAATAAGGATTTTTTAAGGAAGGCTCAACAAAATTGTAAAGTGAACTAGAACTAAATATCAAAACAGGTACAAAATTCAACAGCAAAATTAAAAGATGTTCAACTCGGGATACTAAGTATCAGGTTAAAGAAATCTTACCCAAACATAAAAGACTGTTTTCCAAAACTAATGAGCTCAAGCTGGCTTCCATGCTTTCATACAACTTGCAGCTAAGCTGTAGAACTCCTTTGTTAAGGATGCCGTGGAAACCAAAAGGCAGTAACATAATTTCACTCTTGTCCATACAATCCCTACCTTAAGTATCACTGCACAGGAGCAAACTCTGAAGGAGAATAACTACATCTTCCCGCCAATTCCTACAGCACTCTCTCAACTGTGCTGTTACAGCACTGGGCAGCACAGATTTACGGTCTGACACAGCGCAGCTGCTCTTATATTCTCATGCCTTACCTCTAAATTTAATAGGACATTAATTGGAAAAAGCTTGTCAGCTCATGAGCAGTACATCTAATTCCCACCTGGATTTTCAATCTTCAGTTTTATGAGCAAATTCATCATTGAAAAATATTTAGGGGACTCAAACCTCAGTAAAACCTAGGTAAATGATTAGGTGATTAAGATGTAATTTCAAAACAGCACACCCTGGGCTATGAGCACTGATCTAGGTAATCACATGCTAATTAAATCTTCTTGAAAAGCTTTGGAATTTACCGTTTGGTCCTCAGTTCCAAAATGACAATGATTTTGCTTTTGTAAAAATATAATATAAGAATCACTACCAACAATGTAGAACTGGACAAAGATATTTACTACTTAATGTGAACATCAAGACAAAAACCTAATGCATTCCTCTTCACCTGCCTGTCTCTGTAAAACACATTAATAAATAAACCAATATAGAAGTTAATGATTTACTGCTGAATTATATTAAGAATAGTGTTGAGTACTGTGTATCAGAAACAAGAGAGGATGAACCCTTGAACAACTTTTTTCTCCCCTTTTTTGTGAAAAAAGATTTGTAATACATGACCTGTGACAGAAAAATTGGGAAGGAGGGAAAATAAAGTCAACTAGGAACTCTGGAAATAAAAAAGGAAAAACATTTCAATGTCTATTCTGTTAAAAAAATGACAAACAGTACATTTAGCAGAGCTTAGTAACCACTGCTTGCTTTCCCCTGGTAGAGGCTTAAGCCATTCTGCTATTAATCACATGAAAGTAGATATTAAGGAATATTAATCCATACCAGCTGCTACATCTTTTACTGTGCTATTATTAGAGATTAATCTTTATAGAACAAGGCTGCCTTTTCATGTCATTTCCAAGAGGACATCATACAAAGCTGATACTGTTTTACAACACATCTTCATAACGGTGTTGAACAAAGCAGCAGATAATGACTACATGGAGAAATTACATTCAACTTCATCCTTCAAATCTAAGGCACTTATGTTTAGAAGAAACACTGTCACTGTTGACTAGTTAATTTTTATTGTGACTGTAAAAAAAACACTTTTATAGCTTGCTGTTTACATGAAAAGAAAAAGGATATTCTGTTATGGAAAGTTCAATGCTATGTAATTTCCTGTTTTTAGTAGCAGGTAATGAATGCAGTTAAAAACATCTAATACGATCTAGTTGATGGAGCCTTAATGAGGAATACTTAGGATTGTGACGGAAGTTTAACAAAACAGGATCAACACTGTGAACACAGTATTTTCTAATGAAGTATAAAAACCCTGTTAGGCGAGACATGTTTTTAGAGGACCAGTTGCTTTTACTGTTGGATACACTTCACAGACGACTGTATCTTCAGACTCTAGAGAAACCGAACTCTTACAGAAACTCACATGTTGGTGGAACACTAGTTTGGAAAAAAAAAGAAAAAAATCACAAAAAGTATCACACTGTTCCAAAAAAGTAAAATTACTGGCAGAAAAGGCCAGCATTATCCATTAAAGATTATGAGATTACCGTTTAAAATAAGCTTCTAATCAGCTTCTTGAGTTTTGGATGAGACTGTACCAGCTGCACTGGGGAAATCAGTTGTCATAGTTACAGAAAATCTACATTCTCTATACATGCAGTCTCCTCGTTTCGTTAAATGCAGAATTCTTCTCTAATTATGTTGCAATAATTCTTCAGGGTACCTTTGTTTTTTACTCATTTGAACTTCAGATTAATTTTACGGATTTAGTTGAGGGTTGTGTGATTCACTGTGTTCTCCCACCCTTCCTTGCAATTAGCATAGCATCTCCTCAGCAGCCGCTGCCCTTTCACTCTTCCCAAATCTGCAAAACTCCTTCAGTGGCTCCCTTTCCTCAGTCTGCCCATGTTCTGCCTGGGCAACTTGATCCACCTCAGCTACTCCCTCCACAGCACTGCCTGAACCTGCCTCTGCCTTTGACAATCCAGCATGTACCACTGCCTCTCACAGCCTCTGCTACCTGTCTTTAACCCTCCTCACCCTCATCTTCATCTGCTGATGAACCAGCTCTTATTTATATAACATTGGGTTTGATGCCTTTTCCTCTCCTCTCATCTCCTCCCAAATAAGTACCTTAAACTTCTGCTATTTCACTCTCGTCTTCATGCCACTTCCCAGGACAAAGTGGCTTTCCCATTCCACCCTGCTAATGCCTGTCTACAGGCATTAGCCTGTCCGAATGGGAGAGGTGCCCACTTCCAATGCCTAATGTCAATAATTTGTCTGCTAACAACTGCCAAGAGTATAGGGCAGAGAGAAGTACTCACACCACAAAAGATAATGTACATATTAGGAGGTAAAACTGGGGTCCAAATATATGCCTTTAAGCAGTTTATTTAAATTGACAGGGTTTGTTTTTTTTTTTCTTGTTTCTTCCCTTCTAGCTCTGAAAACATAAGGGGTAAAATATGAGATCAACCACTTTTACCATTAATTAGGAGTCAGTTAGCCAGTTTTGTAACAGATACGAATCTATGTAAAATCATTCCATTCAACCTTTATACACCTCTGCCACCCAGCTGTGAAAAGCTGTTGCAGCAAATCCTTGAAGCTATATACATCATGAATGTACTTTTAACAATCCTCTATTACGTTTCTCTTTCTTTTATGTATGACTTTGAAAAACATCAGTTCATCTCTTCTTGGGTAATTCAAATCTATTTAGAATTTTGGATGGTATTTACTCAATTTTCCTGAAAACTTGGAAAAGCTATAAAAATAGAAGTAAAATGTGCCCTCACACCTTCTCAAGACATGGAAGTTTGCTGTATTCTAGGAATGAATGGCTTTCTTCTCCATGATCTTTGCTAATGTTTGTCGAGTTTCCCTTTCACCGCTTGTCTGGATTTTGACTCTCCATTTCCAGTCCTTTGGATAGCCATGGTTTGGCTTATTTTCCGTTTTTCAAAGTGAGTATCTTTATTGCAGGCATCTACACCAAGAGAAAACTGATGTCTGGCAACCCTGAGGAGGGTTTGCATGAGCAATTCCTACATCACAGATTAGTTAATTGGAGGCCTGAAGGGGAGAAATAGGATCAGGGTTTTTCCCTACTCAGACCTGCGTCAGGCTTGTTTGCAGACCTTCAGTGGAGAGAGGCTGGTAAGTGAGAACTGGTAAGAGATGCAGCATGAAACAAGCATCTGTGGCAGGTTTTTCTGAATGAGACCAGGAGTAATTGGTATTGGGAAACAGGCAGTGAAGCACAGTTACGAAAGACATAGATGCAGGCCAATCCTGTGGTTGCCAGAGTGAATATGAGCAGCTGGACAGAATAGCATCACATTGCTGAGAAGTAAAAAAATATTATTCCATAATTCACAAGGTGATTCTGACACTCAGTACATGACATGAGTTCTGAGGAAGGATTTTGTTCTCTCCATGTCTGCTCCAGTGCTGCTCACGGTTTCAACATTATCACAGGCCCAAGTCAAGCATTAGGGAATATTTCAAATATACCATCCCTTAAAACTGAAGGCTCTGCTCACACACAACATGAAAAAGGACAGTTCTCCTGCTGTTCCCTTTGTCAGCTTCATCTTTTTCTAACTACAGAATCTTGGTACTAAATCCATGCTTTCACTGATATGGCTAGCACAAGAGCCCAGAAATGCTTCCTATTTACGCCTGCAATTACAAGCTGCAAACCTGCACTGGTGCAGGAATTTTATCTAGACAAAACCCCCTCTCTCCTTCTGGCCCTAGAATCCTGTAATAGGTTATTAAGCTGCTGCATTTCAGTGGCACCTCTGTATACATAATTTGTATGCTGTTCAAATTTATAAAGGGGACGAAGGGTGTCAGATATGTACATGACTGTTATGTGTTGGGCACCAGGCCAAGCCTACCATGACACTTGCAACTCATAATACATGTACTTATCCTGCTGGACAGTCGGCACTTGGTGTAAATGGTGGGCTTTATGCAGTATTTGCCCAGACATACAGATGTTCTATGAGATATACGCATATTCCTTGTAAGTAACAGCTATCATCAGTTTTAAAAATTTGCCAAACATTTGGACTCAAACGCACCAAGAATGTCACAAAGCTCCCACAAAACTCATGATATTCTTATTGCTGGAAGCCATCATGATATAGCACTTGTACCTAGGCAGCATTTTGGTTAGAGGGACATGAGGCTTTAAGAGCTACACAGTGCAAGAATTCTTGTCTCTGATTACACCCTACCTTGAACAGTAAGCTTCCATGCCTTTGTGGTAACTCTCCCTTCATGCTACAGATCACATGTTATTTGCCGTATGCACACACCATCTGCTCCTGTTGGATGTCTGCAGTGTACTGACTTGTAGGGAAGGGGCTTACTGCAATGCCGCATGTCTAGCTATGCCGGGTGACTCATACCTGCAGAATATAGACTCAATAGAGAATATAGACTTATGAACAATTCCTGACAACAAAGAGATTCCGGAAAGCCATACCTTACAATGTCTGTCTTGAGAAGAAACTTACAGAATCTCAAGAAAAGAGCCATTTAGTTCTACATTTCAAATTTGATAAATCCTCTACTATACTGATGTTCTTTCTTTGGATGATGTGACACAGCAAAACAAAAGCCCTATAATTCACTTGGCCAATTGTACATCCTGCTTAGGGGGTGAAAGGATTTCTTTCCAATTCCTATTCAGATCAGCTGGTACTCTAACACATACTCTATTACAGACTGTTCTTCACAATGCTCTTATCCAGTTTGTTGAAGGACATTATGATACCGAATCAACACTAAACTGATTCAGTGTTGATTCAGCATTAATTCAGCAAGGCAGTTCAGTAAAAGAGTCAGTAGAACGCTCTTTGTAAAACAGTATACATAAGTGGAAAAGATTTGTCAAAACTGGACAAGTTTATGTATTCAAATATATACTCAACTCATTTTTTGTTAGCTTTTAAGAAAGCAGTTACAGTCCTGATTCATCTGTGATAGTCACAGATTATTCTAATTTGACATTCCCTTCTTTCATTAAACAAGAATACAGGCCTGCTGCAAACTCTTAAGTTCGGGAGTCTGCACCTGAGATCACAAGCTGCTAAATACAGTTCTTGTTTGTTTGAAAAGGGGCAACAGATAACCTGTTGGCCTCTTCTCCAGGCACAAGTCTGTCTCTATTTTTCTTTAGGGCCATGACAGTTTGATTATTACCCCAATATTTTTTCAGCATTAAGGAAGATACAGAAGCTACTCTGCTGTACTTAGAGAGAAATAAATTATTATACCTAAGTTACTTTCTCACTTCCATCACTCAACTGACTCCTGAAACTGGAAAAAACACAGCAGTGTTATCTCGTGAGCTGGCACTGAGACAATGGCCAAAATGCTTGCACAAAGGGAATTTCTTAATCAGAGCAAAAAAATTTTTTTTTGGGAAAAAAAAAAATAATTTGAAACTCTCAAAAGGAATTTCTATGAAAATTATTTCATTGTTATCAAGTGATCTATCTAATCGTAACTGTAATATTAACCAGTTGCAGGTAATTGTTCCAAATAAACCCATGAGCTAACCTTTTATAAACCATCAAAAGGTATGGTAATTTGAAGGAAATCACAACTTCTTGACAAATAGTTTAGGAGCAGAAACTAAATTCAACCCGTTAATCTTTTCTTCCCTGCTCCAAGTATAATATTAACATAAGCAAGCACACAAAGCATACAATTTAAGACAACTTCAAGGGATTTTATGCGAATTTTCAAGCTTCATTAACAAATGGTAAGACAGATCAGAACAGTGACTTAAAGAGGAGACAAAATCATTTTTCTGTCTAAAAGATAACCTTTCTGTGATCTATGAGAATGTATTCATTCTTTCCCCTCTTTTTGCTGGTTTGGTTGGTCATTTACAAAACACAGAGCAAGTTAATTGCCTTAGTCTAAAGGTCTAATGATCTTTTCACCGTTGTAATCCATGAAAGCTTTTCTAATGAAGCACTGGGTAATACTGTACTACCTTAAAAAAATTTAAAAAGATCCATTATACTTTCTATAGTAGTGCTGTTGAGATTTTCAAAGCTGTCCAATGTATTTAGATAAAATATTCTTTAAAATATTTTTTAATATTCTAAAAAATTAATTTTTTTAGACATTACTGTTATTTCTTGCACCACATTTGATAGCCAGGAAGAAGACAGTGATGTGAGCAATACAGCAATTAGAAACATATTAGTGTCTCTATAAAAGCTTAAGTCTGAGCATCTGGAAGGCTTATACTGAGTATATCCTTATACAGATAACCACAGAGAATTTACAAGCATAGAATCATAAGCAAACAGAAGAATCATGTAGAGAAAAGCTGTTAAAATAAAATGGTCTTCTCTTCAGAGGAACAGAAAATGAGTGATAGTAGGTACATCTTAAAGACATTTAGATCAAGTCAACAGAGATAATAAGCAGAGATGAAAGCACTGTTTAGTACTACAAAAGTAATTTGAAGTAATTCCCATTAGTGGGAATGACAGAGCAGTGATGTACATCCAGATAAGATGCTTCTTTTTTTAATAAACTGAGATGTTTACAAGAAACAAAACCAAAACACAGATGTAAGTGTGCAGACACACAAGCATACGCCTTTTCTTAAACACTATGCATTTCACATTTCATTTACAGCATTCTCTGTTTAGGTAGAGAATAAAGCCTTTAATTTCAAAGCAGGTAGCAACAGGTGTTTTTGTAAAACTGCTCAAGAAGTAAAATGTCATCTTCCTCTAGAGCACTGCTGTCAAAATCAGGGGAATACATGGGAGAGCTAAGTAGAGAAGAGAGCTGAGGAGAAATACTTGGCCATTTTAATTACTCTTGCTGTTCAGCACCACTGCAGTAAAAATTGTGAGTCAAAATCACGGACCAGGACCACACACTGTTACAGAATCCTCAGAAAAAGGTCTGTGAGAGTGGTAAGAGGGAAAAAATTATTTAAAGAGTGGTAGGTGAAATTTTCATTATAAATCTCTATGCTTAGCTCCATCACGTGGCTTTAACCATTTCCCGTCTAGGTTTTCCAGATGTATCCCAAAGCACCACACCCCTACAGAATACTCACAGTCAAGACTACTTTCAACCCCTGTTTTCAGCTGTATCATTAGCAAAAGTTTATATTCAGTACAAAACAGTCTTAAGCATAACAGTGCCTAGTTTTCCTGCTTCAAGGATGTCCTGACTTCCAGAGACGATCCCTTCCACTTGCCTGGGTGCTGACAGTGTGCTATTAACCCCAGAGAGCCAACCAACATGATTTCACAGAATCACAGAATCTTAGTGGTTGGAAGGGACCTCTGAGATCATCGAGTCCAACCACATAAAAAAAAAAAAAAACAAAACCACACACACACAAAAAAAACCCAACACACCATACAAAAAAACCCAACAAAACAAAACAAAAAAAAAAAGCACCCACCTACTAAACTCCACGCCCACAACCCTACACACAACACCCCACCACAAACCAATAATCTTGGGCACTAGAGCATGCCCTGAAGAGCCATGTCTACACGTTTCTTAAATACCTCCAGGGATGGTGACTCCACCACCTCCCTGGGCAGGCTGTTCCAGCGCCTGACCACTCTTGCAGTAAAGTAATTCTTCCTAATATCTAATCTAAATCTCCCCTGCCACAACTTCATACCATTTCCTCTGGTCCTGTCGTTATTCCCTTGGGAGAAGAGGCCAACCCCTGCCTCTCTACAGTTTCCTTTCAGGTAGTTGTAGAGGGCAATGAGGTCTCCCCTCAGCCTCCTCTTCTCCAAACTAAACATGCCCAGCTCTCTCAGCCTCTCCTCATAGGACTTGTTCTCCAGACCCCTCACCAGCTTGGTGGCTCTCCTCTGGACACGCTCCAGCACTTCAATGTCTTTCCTGTCGTGAGGGGCCCAAAACTGAACACAGTACTCGAGGTGAGGCCTCACCAGTGCCGAGTACAGAGGCACGATGACTTCCCTACTCCTGCTGGCCACGCTATTCCTGATACAAGCCAGGACGCCATTGGCCCTCTTGGCCACCTGGGCACACTGCTGGCTCATGTTAAGCCGGCTGTCCACTAACATTCCCAGGTCCTTTTCTGCCGGGCAGCTTTCCAGCCACTCAGCCCCAAGCCTGTAGCGTTGCCCGGGGCTGTTGTGACCAAAATGCAGGACCCGGCACTTGGCCTTATTAAACTTCATCCCATTGGCCTTGGCCCATTGATCCAAGCTGTCTAGATCCCTCTGTAAAGCCTTCCGACCCTCAAGCAGATCGACACTCCCACCTAGTTTGGTGTCATCTGCAAACTTACTGAGGGTGCATTCAATCCCCTTGTCTAGATCATCAATAAAGATATTGAACAAGATTGGCCCCAAAACTGAGCCCTGAGGGACACTACTGATGACCGGCCGCCAACCAGATTTTGCTCCATTAATCACAACTCGCTGGGCACGGCCATCCAGCCAGTTTTTTATCCAGCGGAGGGTACACTTGTCTATGCCATGATTCTCCAGTTTCTCCAGGAGAATGCCGTGGGGGACGGTGTCGAAGGTCTTACCAAAGTCCAGATGGACAACATCCACAGCCTTCCCCTCATCGAGAAAGCGGGTCACATGGTCATAGAAAGAGATCAAGTTGGTCAGGCAGGACCTCCCTTTCATAAACCCATGCTGGCTGGCCCTGATCCCTTGGCTGCCCTGCACTTGCTGTGAGAGCTCGCTCAGGATGATCCTCTCCGTGATCTTTCCCGGTACCGAGGTCAGGCTGACAGGCCTGTAGTTTCCGGGATCCTCCTTCCGGCCCTTCTTGTAGATGGGCGTCACATTGGCCACCCTCCAGTCATCCGGCACCTCTCCTGTTGACCAGGATTGTTGATAGATAATGGAAAGAGGCTTGATGAGCTCTCCTGCCAGCTCCCTGAGAACCTTTGGGTGAATCCCGTCTGGCCCCATAGACTTATGCATGTCCAGGTGCATAAGCAAATCATTAACTACTTCCTCCTGGATTACAGGGGAGTTGTTCTGTTCTCCATTCTTATCTTCCAGCCCAAGAAGCTGAACACCCTGGGGGTAGCTGGTCTGACTATTAAAGACAGAGGCAAAGAAGGCATTAAGTATCTCAGCCTTCTCCTCGTCCTTGGTTGCAAGGTTTCCCCCCGCATCCAGTAAGGGATGGACATTCTCTGTCACTCTCTTTTTGTTGATGTATTTATAGAAACTTTTTTTGTTGTCCCTTATATTAATTGCCAGGTTGAGTTCCAGCTGGGCTTTTACCTTCCTGATTTTTTCTCTGTATGACCTAACACGATCTCTGTACTCCTCCTGAGTTGCCTGTCCCCTCTTCCAAAGGTGGTAAACCTTCCTTTTTTCCTTAAGTCCCATCAAGAGCTCTTTGTTCATCCAGGCCAGCCATTTTCCCCGCCCTTTAATTTTGCGCCTCATGGGGACAGCCTGCTCCTGGGCCTTTAGGATTTCCCTCTTGAAGAGCGTCCAGCCTTCCTGGGCTCCTTTGGCTCTCAGGACTACCTCCCACGGGACTCTCCCAACACTCTCAGTAACACTTCCAGCCTACACATAAGCCTAAAAATCTATTTGTTTAATCAACACTGGAAATAATGTTTTTCTCATGAGAGGTAAAATTCTTGTTCCCAAAATAAACATTAAAGCAAATAAACACCAAAGAATTACGAAGACTAAAATAGACAAACCATGAAGGGAATTTACAGCTTTTAGAAAACAACGTTTTTTTTATAATCAAATGTTGCTAAGAAAAACAAAATCCGTACTATGTTCCTTCTACCTTCACTTGACCAGTCTTTCCTGTGGGATAAGAATAAACAATTTTTATCTGGGTATTTTACTCTGACTGTATTCCATTCAGGAAGTAAAATTCTATATGCTTTGCAGCATCAAGTTAGGCCTGGGGACATTTTAAAAAAAAAAAAAGCACTGACTGCGCCTGGGGCATTATGGCTGTATTATGGATTTACTATTCTGATTTGTCATGCTTAAGTGAGCCTAGATATATAAAACAACATTTTAGAGGGGAAATCCTTCTCTTTAATTTCCTTTATCATTGTTTCTCTGTATTATTCAATAAATAAGTTAATACTACCAGCCTATGAAACTACTGCTTATCTTTGAAAAGCCATTTGGTTGACAAAGCAAGCAATACACAGCTGTTCATTAAATGGAAGCATCTTCGAGGACAGCCTGGTTTTTCACACTGTTTGGATGCAGACGTGAGGCACCTAAGAAGCAACTGTGCAAGGTAATGGGAAAAGTTACACAAAGTGACACTGCTGCTAAGTATTAGCTGACATTTCGGTATGCCACTTTGCTTCATACCTTTGGGGCCTTCTGTTTTTCTTTTAAGTGTTTAGACTTGGCTCTGTTTCTAATTCCAGTTGAGCTGGCATCTAAGTAATCCTAAACTGAAGTTAGTCTATATTTGTTCCAAATTAATTTATCAATCTATGGACAAAAGATGTATTTAAAGTCACTTCACAGCTGAAAACTGCGTTAAGAAACATGTTCTTAATAATTTACAATAGGAAAGCTTATAACAACAACAGTGTGAGCTTATAGATTATAAAGCAATCACCTCATGTTTTCTTTCTCTCCCCTTGTCTTTCTCATTCATATACTGAGCAGTACACGATCTAACCACAAACTGTATTTCTCATAGAATCTGTCTGTCATAGATGTTCAGTGAATCACATCATAATCTTTTATACATCCTATCAGTCTTCTCATTGATTGCACCTAAATCTGGCATGAACACTAAGCATGAACAGTTATTGAAATATGATTTTGACTACGGATAGGAACAATTACTGGCTAGCCCTGTTTGGTGACAGTTAACCCAAAGATCCTTAAGAGAGTGTGCTTGTGAAAGAACTTGCATAATAGGAGTAAGATGCATTGCCAGAACCAGTGCAATGAACACGACTGATACATCTGAGACTTAAAAGAGCACAGAGGGAAAGAGGATTGTTCTCATTTATAACGGTACCAGCTATTTAAAAAAAAAGGAAAGAAAAGTGGCAAACAGTGTCTCCAGCTGTTTCCCTCAGACTGTACTATTTGGGTAATTGCAGACTTACCTTTTGTGAGCCAGATGCTGAGCCCTTAAACGAGGTGCGTTTGAAGGAGCCACTCATCCTCCGTAAGGAACCTGTGAACTTTCCTCCTCTTCCTTTCTTAACACCCTGGCCCTTACCCTCCATAAGGGACCTTGTACCCCAGCACCAAAGAAAACTCTGATTTTACTCACGAAGTCTAAGCAGGATTTTTCCTGAAGCCAACAACCGTTAACTTACAGCTTAAATAAAAAGAGACACAGATGCATAAACCAAAATCCAAGCCAAATAATGAGACCCCTGTGCTGATACGCACGCTGTCACAAGCGTTACCAGCCAGCCAGACAAGTAGAAAAACAAGGCAATATACTGATACAAACTGCTGTCCCCCTCCCTCTTCTCTGTTGACTCTATAATCAGGCTTAATGCACACAGATTCTGCAAGCTATGGTTTTTAATGGACAGAGATTTAATAAATGGTGATTGAAGGTAAATCTACTTTAGAAGCAGCAGCCCAAAAGGTTTTTATTCGTGCAAAGCACAGGGCAGTCAGATGGAAATGATTTTGGTATCAGTAGAAAGGCATATGAAAAGAGCAGATGGTCCTCAGCAGAGTATAGGTTAGAGACCTGGTGGAATTCTACAGGATAACTGCTGATGGCGAGTGTGCTTACAGCAGGTCTTGGGAGGAGGGACAAGGTTTTAAAAGCACACAACCCATAAGATCAAAAGGTAGATTCCAAGTAATTGGAATAGGGGTTGTGGCAAATAAGGTTATGAGTTATTATTAATATCTCAATCTATTTTGTACTATTCTGCCTAAATATACACAGTGAAAGTGAAAGGAGGCAGTTAGGAGAGAATAAACAATAAGGAAGACGCAAGGTGCTTTAAAAAAACAACAAAATTGTTATCGACTAGGAAATACCTAGTTGGCTCAAGAACACTTGCCTTCTCAGACATAAGCCAGGAATCTGTTAAACAGCCTGGCTTAGAAAAGAAAATGGATGAGAGCACAGAGAAACTAGAGATACATTTCAGAAACATACACAGGGACTGCTGATTTGCAACTGTGAGGTTAAGTCAGAAACACCACTAACTTACAGGATTTAGTTATCCAGTCATACTTTTTACTTATTATTTACTTTTTTTTAGGTTCATCCCTTTGTCCCTCAATAAAGATGGAGTGGGTGCCTGCTTGCAGCTCGTTAGAGGAGGCACATAAAATCATGTTGAAAACTTAAACCAAAACAGAAGAGAAGTGGAAGAGGCTGATAGACGGAGATGCACCTATTTTGTCATTCTGGTCAGCACAGCCATAATGAAAAAAAATGAAATTTCCCCGGCTGGCAAGGATAAGTAGCTGACAACTTACGACATAGTTAAAGTTGTGTTGGAAAATGGGAGAGTGAAACTTCCACGCTCTGCAGGAGAATCACTTCTATTATATTAGTGCAAACAGTCTGTGGGATCAGGTTAATGGAATGTAGAGAGGAGGGCATGGACACTAAAGGGTGACAAAAAGAGGTCTTCATTTCTAATCACTCATCAGACCTAAGCAAAACCAAGGAAGTAAAATTAGCACTTTTGACAAGACTTTCGACAGCAGCTGTTGTATGATATTAAGACATGGCTCGGCTTAAGTGAACAAGGGTGAGGTAGAAGCTGGCAAATGGAATATAAAAATCTGGCAAGAACAGTAAACGTGAGCATGGACAGATTAATCTTAAAGGGAGTTGTGATCAGACAAGATACTTTACAAGTTCCATGTACACCTGCTCTCCAGAAGAGTCTCTTCATTATATCTCATCAGTTAGCAGCAGAACATTGCAATTACTGCATGGTCTTCTGTACTGTATCACTGAATTAGTTGCAAGAAGATAAAATATCTGTGTCAAAAACTACCCTGTTGTGAGTTTAAAATGTTGCAATTTTTGAAACAAAACAAATCACTTATACCAGAGCTTGATTTGCTCAATCCTGCCTTTTTTATCTATAAGAGTCATCACTACATTCTGGGACATCCTCTCAAATGGTGGTAGCTATTACAGCAGTCACTTCTATCGACACTGACAGATTTAATGAGCTGAGAATACATCCTCCTGATCTAGCATCTTATTTGATAATTATGAGAAAAGCTGAAAGACATTCAGATAATAGCATATGTGAAACATTTTTGTTTTATATTGCAGTTTAAACGAATCCAACATGAATGCTGTGAAGGAAGAAAAAAAAAAATACTCAATGCTCCATTACACAGTTCCTCGGCCACAACATGTGCCTGAATGTGATGAACGGAACAGGGGCGCATCCTACCCGCTATTTGCGATGCCACCTCACAAAGAGAGCACAACTCCCTGAAGTGTTGTTGGGCTGCACTACTCAGAAGGGATGACTAATAGTACTTTGGTAAAGGAAAAAAATGGGGACATGCTTTTCAGAAAGCAGAAGTTCAGAATACGAACCTGTTCTCCAAGACACAATGTAGAATGTGAGTAAGGAATTCATTAACTCGGTCCTTTTGGATCTATGATTCTAAGACTTTTGTCTGAGCTCCCTGAAACTGTTTTTGGTATATTTTAAGGACCGCATAAGGATAGCTGCAGGTGTTTCAGCCTACAGAAAAATCTAAAATGGACTAAATTGCTCTTACTGTTTGTGGTCAGAGCTATTTATGACATCACATCAGAGATGTCTGATGTCAATTTAAAAAAAAAAAAAAAAAAGTAAAGCTTTGATCTATAGTCCACCATGTTAGCTGAAATGTTTCCACTCACTTCAGTGGTCAAACTAAATACGGAAAGCAGTAGGGCATAATCCAATGAACCTTATTTACACAGACCGACTGGGGTAAGATAGGCTTATACCTCTCTAAAGAATTAAAATGCACGTACAGTTAGGCTTTCCTTCACTTTGCATTTAATTTGAGTATAAACTAAACATGGGCTTCTTTCACAGTCAATGGATTATAAAACAAAAACTAAAAGCACTTTTTCTTCTTTTTAATGGGACATCTTAAAGAATATTTTCTCTAAAAAAAGTACGTTGGTGTCCTTTGACATTTCTGATACAATAAGAAAATTTAAACAGTCATGTGTTTAACTAAAAAAAGCCCCTACATTCTATTAAGAGTATTAATTAATTAGGCTAAGAACAGGAGCTGCCTGGTATTGTGCTCGGTGCTGCATAAATGCTTTTCCAAAAAGGCTTACTGCAAGATAGTCAGAATTAGTTATGTTGTGCTTACTACCAAAACATCTAGACAGGCGTCCCCACAACCAAATCCACCTTCCACTTCAACAGGAATTTTCCTGCATAGGGACACAAGCATCCGCCAGGATTGTCTGAGATCGCTATGGTGCTGCAAACTATTATAATTTTGAAGTCTTTCAACTCTTCAGAAACCCACCTGCTATTCTGTTACTTCCGGGATAAACCTGCTACTCTCCCAAACTGAAAACAAATGGAAATGTCCAAATTACTCCTAAAGATGACTTAATCCTATTAATCCATTTATGTACTCTCTACAAGTTTGCTAGCTTCAGAGAGACAGTTCAGTTATTTAATGTATTTTTAGCTTTTAAAAACCTAGCCTCTTCCAAACTGCTTTTCTCTCACTGTAGTGCATATAAAAAGCTGCAGGAAATCAAACTAAGATCTCATAGTTGTGCACAATAGCCTTCAAGCAGATGGCAGAAGGCCTATCTGAAATGAGCTGGAGCAGAATGAAACTGGATAACGTCTTATAGTCAAGGTAAAGGAAAGAAGCAAGAAGTTTCCTGACTACTGATGAAGTGCTTTGCTTTCCAAATCAGACAATTTTGCAGCAGTAGATTCACTTTTGAAAGAACAACATGAAACCAAAACTGTAAGTACAAATGCTCCTCATTCTAGAGTGTTGCATACTTCAAACTGTAAAACAAAAATGTTTAACATTTTAAGAACTACTACTCTTTGGTTATACTGGCTTCTCAGTGGTCTAACGGTATTGCACTTGCCTTTTCTCATTTCCTCCCACTGAACGTTTTCCAGCTTTCTCCACCCCAACACTTACACATTCAGATGCACTGGTCATGAATCATTGCACATCACAGCAGCAGTACATTTCTTTTGTCATGAACAGAAATCTATGAAACAACTGCTAGGTCTTATTATTAGCCAAGAGAAACAAAATGCTCCACTACAACACCATAGTCCATTATAAACTCTACTGCTTTTAGAAAAAAAGCCACCACCTTCTTCCCCTAAGATTTTTATAGTTTTCTTCCCTGTCTTTATGAAGAACTAAAGAATTAGGTTCCAAATTTTTCCCTGTTATTTTAAGTTCTTCCCCATCTGTGATACAAGTACTTTCAAATTTGTAACACTTAAAAACAAGGATAAGAAAGAATAGAGGGAGGAAGGGAGGGAGAATCCAATGACAATAAATACAGCATTTATCAACATAAATGTGGTAATACTCCACAGTGGGGTACAATAACTTAGTACCAAACTAGAAAGAAAGGTGTGGAGGACCAGAAGACAAGACAGACACTGGGAGATCAAAAATAGTACAAACATGGAGTAACTTGTTTTATCACAAGCTCTACTACAACTAGTGCCATTCAGCTTCCAAATCACTTTCTCTTTTTTTTTTCCTTTTTAAGCAAAAACTATGTTTGGACAGTTAATGACATTAAGTGCAGATTAAAGAGCTGGTTTTACACATTATATTCAGGGATATAACTTCTGGACTTACTATTAACGTGAATGAGACCTAAACGATGTGTAAGTTTACAGAGTTATGAGGAGGAACAGAAATCAAACCAGCCAAACAAAAACCTCCAAAGCTCTATGTCCATACAGATAAGGGAAAAAAATTCAGAAGTTTTACATTTTCAAGGTCTGAAGAAGCTCGAACACTTCATGAAATCATAACTTTTTTCCCTGGCGGTATGATAATTGCATTTCTTATTTGCAAAAAAAAAAAAAAAAAAAAGCTTTATAATTTTGCAGTGCAGAGCTTGACATCTATCTTAGGTGGGAACAGCTGCAACTCAAATAATGACGAGCATTTGGAGAATTTTACACCATTTTTACAGAACTCTATTTAAAACTTCCTGTGCACAAAAAACCTGGCAGTGGGAGCACCATGTCTTCAGTTCGCTCTGACAGTTCACACTTCAGTTACACACTGCAGTACACTATTGTTTTATCTCAGTTAAAGGTCTTAGCCATTACGTACTTCGACAGTTCTTGATTGTTTAGTTTCTACCCCTGCAATGAAGCGTAGACAGAATATTGTTCAGTGCTGGTTACCTACCATGACAATGACCACACTGTAGGTCACTGGGGACTGCTGTCTGTTGGGCAAAGAAAGTTGACTTCTTTTTCTGTAGACTACATATCCTCAAAGCAATGCTGTAGTAACCTAGGCAAAAGCATATTTGGATTAAAAACTTAACAGTTTACACAACAAAATGCAGAGAGCATGTAACTGGCAGGTGACATCTATAGAAAAGAAGTTCCATTTAGTCAATTCCACACTTAAAAGACTCAGAGGAAGATTGTAGGCCACTTTGTGGTACTTTTTCTTCAGCATTGTCTGTTTATCCATTCCAAGAGTCTCTGTTATTTAGCAGCTGTCTGTCCTGTTTCTCCTTCATTTGCAAGAAAAAAAAAAAGCAGTTTTTAAGTGAAATTAAGCAGATTATGAGACATGGACAGAACAAAAAAAGTAAAGAAATAACCTTTGCTTGTTCCAGTAGGCCTGTAAATTGGTGCCTGTGTTACCACCCTCACATATTAGAAATAGTCTGTACTGATCATATGAACAACAAAACACATGCCAGTCATCTTATTTCCATAACCTGCCTAGGGAGTAGAACCTGCAAAAACCCACCAGGTCTCTTTGCCACCTCACCCTTGGGGAAAGACTCAGATTCCCTATATTTGTAGAGTCATAAAAAAAAATAAGTTGGAATGCCATTTGAAGATCACCTAGTCTGACCTCCTGTTCATAGGAGAGCCAACCTATAAGTTGGATCAAGTGGTTCAGGGCTTTGTCCGGCTGAATGCTGAAAACCTCCAAGGACAGTGTTTCCAGTCCTCTGGGCGACCTGCTCCAGTACTCAACCATTCCCCACTGTGAGGAATTTTTTCCTTATGTCCCTTTGGAATTTCCCTTGCTGCAACTTACAGCCCTTGTTTCTTCCTTTTGCACCCCTGAGAAGAATCTGGCTCTATCTTCTCTGTAGCACTCTGCAGCACGCTGTGGAAGACTGCAACTAAATTCCTCCTTAGCCTTCTCCTCTCCAGGCTGAACATACCCAGCTCTTCTAGTCCATCTTTACAACAGGTGCTTCCAATCATCCTGATCACCTCCCACCAAGACATTTTTCAATCTCTCTCCTGTACTGAGGGGCTCCGAAAACGAAGACAGTACTCCAGATACAATCTCATGAGTGCCAAACAGAGGGAATAAACATTTCCCTCTTCCTAAAACAGCACAATACATAGCCTTCATCACTAGAACGGCACACCCCTGGCTCATCTTCAATTTGCTGTTCACCAGGATTCCAGGTGCTACTAATGGGTGGGCTTTGCATTTGCCTTAGTAAAATTTTATTAAGTTTGTGTTGGTCAATTCTTCTAGCTTGCTCCGGCTCTTGGTATGGCTGTGAATTTCCTATGGGTGCACTCTATCCCATTTTCCAGGATATTGAAGGTGTTGCACTCTATCATCCCCTTCTTACCTACAAAGACATACTCAAAGAAAAAGAAATGAAAAAACCATGTGTTCGTCTCAGTAGTTTAGAATTACTGTGCTGAACTGAAGTGCAGCAGGATAACTTGGAGCCTGAATTTGTAATGTCGGGCATCTTACATCCTGCTATCTTAAAACATCATCCTTAGAGACATCAAAAGAACCGTTTTACAACAGACAGAAGTCCATTTAACTGCAGGCTGAGCCAGCTGAAGACTTCTTGCACAGACAGGGCTAGTTGTCAGCTGTTTAACAGTTGTCCATGTGGCTACATCATCACTAGTACCGACAGTGGAGCAGCCTGTGGCTGGATGGGCTTACTTGAACATAACAGAATACCACGAGTTTTTCTCTTGCAGCTCTGTGGCTCCTTTCCCCTCAGTAGCCTCCAAAGTACATTAAAGGCTGCTCATACAAGCAGAGAGCTAGTTTTCAGAGGGCTTGGAAGGACACTGGGACACACAGCAATTTAAAGCATAAACAGCTTCCACCCAAGTGATTAGGTGTGTTACGTTAGAAGTGGAAATGAAGAACACCTTATGTCACAGAAAATGGTGTTGGGAAAGCATTTTTACAGGCAAATTTGTCCAGCACTGCATCTTTGACATCCATGTGCTTTCAAATAATACCACAAGAAGATCTAGTTACTATTAGCAGTGACTTCATATCTGATTAATAAACCTAAATGAGTTACTTGGTTTTTTTCTCTGGTTTGAAACTACCTGGGATGGAAGAAATATGATGGCTTGAGGACAGCACAAAATACTACGTGAATTCACCCGTTCCTGCCCGATATACACTGTATTAAACTTAGACTGTATTGCCTAGAACTTAGTAGCTATTTCTATAGCACTTTCCGTCTTAAGATTCAAATGACTTGAACATTAAAAACCTAAACTTCAATACTCTTGGGAAGCAAGGAAGGATTCCCATCTCTAACAAATAGGGGAGCAGCTGAGGTACAGGAAAGCTGAATTACTTGTTTATATCTGTGTGATGTAAAAAATAAGAAGGACCTCCAGGTGTGACACATCACCTTTTTTTGGGGCTGGGTTTTTGTTCCCCCACCACCACCCACCCATGTATCACTGATGGCAGTGTTGATTACCAGGAGAACACCAGTCACAGCTCCCAGCTTGACTAGATTGCACATTACCTTATCCATTAATTACACATGTACTGGTAGTTGTGGATATGCACCACAAGTCAGGAAGGCATTAGATAATGCCTTCCATGAAAAGCATAACAGACCCATACTTTGTATATCAATATTATTTTCTGCTTGAGCACTCTTTTTTTTTCTATAAATATTGCACAGATAACCAATAACAAAAATCCAACCCATTATTTTACAGATAAGGAACAGTATAATTGGCTAAAGGTTCAAATATTGATAAGAAACTCACTAATTTTGATTGTTCAAGCTCAGACAGCTCCTGACATAATTCTGAAAAATGCTGAACAAGCAACTTCTCCAATAATAGCAAATGGGAGCACCCATTCCTTCAATTAAGATTCTTGTTGCCTCAAATGACTTTCTGGAAAGTGAAGCAGATAAAGGCCCTTATCCAGCATATAAGACTATCGAAATTAATCTCAGTGGACATTTGTGAGGATCCAGACTATGGTTAATGGGTATTTTTGAAAATTCAGGCTTCGATGGCATATTGCATGCCACATCCCCATGTACAGTAATTTACTTCACATGCAAATTGCCTACTAATATAATTAGAGAGCTAGTGTCATCTTACTGCTGTTGTCAAAGAGGTGGAGCCAAAAACAGGACAGTGGATCCCATCATATGTCCAATTTCCAACCGAGCTGAAAGAGCTAAGGGCACATTTAGAATCAGCCTGGGAGCACTAGGACCAGTCTCTTCCTCGTCTCTTCCTAGGATTCTGCAAAGAGCTAGGTCTGCCAAGCTAAGGAAAGGGAAAAAAACCCTGATTTGTTGACTTCTGTTTCTTTAAAACATAGGGAAGGAAAACCTGAATTCTAAAAATGGGACTGTGAAGACAATAACTGCTTTAGGGACACTAAGCAAATAGGGACAATAAGCAAAGCTCTTTTAAAAGAAAAGCAGTGGTTCAGCTTGAACACTGAATTTGAATGCTAAGTTACTACAGATATTTCAGGTCTTTACTTAGCATAAATCTGTTTTACCTGCACAAAGCCTAAAACACTGGCTGTAGTGTTTCACTCTTGGTTTTGTTGTTTAGAATGGCAATGTTTCATTACTCTGGACTTTTATGAAAGCAAAATAATTATTGTTTCAGCTCCACTAGTGAGCCAAAGATCGAATGTACTGTGGAGTTTTCAAATTGTTTTGTGGGGAAAAGATAATTTAAAATTATTTCTCCAGCTCTATTTATTGCTTCAACTTTCATATGAATAGCTACAGAATAGTACCAAGACAGTGGAAAGAACCTTACTCTCCACAACGCTTGGTTCTATGGGCTTGTGCACTTAGCTACTAAACTGGTACCAAGGTTCCAAATAATTTGCATAAGGAGTATGGGTATTTTGCCAGGAACTGCTGTCTTCAAAATGTACCATGTGATTTCAGAGAGTCAGTTCAGATCAGGAAACGGGGCTAATAAATCCCTATCTCAGAAAGGCAGCTGTGGTTTATAACAATTTTGTCTTTTTGTCCCTCTCTTTATGCAAACTTTCTAAAAACAGCAGTATTTATTTTGAAGTTTATTAAAACACAGCTATTGTGAAACATTTCAGTTTTGATAAACCAATACTTTTTGACTGAAACCTGTTTCACTCATCAGTTCTCTAATCTGCTACATAAATAAAGCATTTCCATATTGAAATAAGAAATGGAGATAGATCCTCCTCTGAATAAATTTGTTCAAGTTACTGGGCAGATATTGGAAATTTGAGGTTTCAGGGTTTAATGCAAGTATTAGCAGAACTAAACCCAGGCTCAGTTAGTTTCTCGTGAATCTGAAAATGTAGCACCACTAGTGGAACTGATTAACCATCTTCCATTAAAAAAACCAAACAGATTTATGATGCAATATTTTGTTATTGCTGTGCAGAAGAAATAAAAAAGCAAAATCTGAGTTTCCATAAAAGCAACATTTTCAGCAAAACTACTGTTTTAGTTTTGTGAGGAAAATAAGAATGTTTCCAAAAAAGGTTTCAAAAAATATGGAAGCTACTTCTATGGAGAAAAAAGGTTGTACTTACAAACAGTATTTCTCTAGGCAAGGGCATAACTAGTGAGTTAAAAACCCATCTAGGTGAACAACAAATGGACAGTTCATGGGCTCTTGTTCACTGTAAGAAGCAAAGCAATTTGCTATTTTATTTGTCTTCAAAGTCCAATTCAACACAATATTAAGCTGTCCATGACAGATACTGATGGAAACAGATGACAAACGCCACCAGATCTTGGATAGCAACCTAATGTGCAAAATTATATAGCATGAATTACAACTGGAAATAACTGAATTGCTATAACAGGAGTAAAAACCTCCTCCCTCTCCTATGTGTAGAATTCACCTCTGTAATTGATGAATTCAGGACCTGTATCTGCCTGGTTACTTTGAAAGAAGCACAGGTAATCTCTCATCCTTGGACTAGGTGAATTTCTAGTCCCCTTGCCTTTAGCGGTATGCAAAGAATTAAAGAGAATAAGCTTGGAAGAGGATTATGAAAACCTGAATTCAGTCCAGCAGTTCAGAGAATACAGCCCACGCAGAGCTGGAGATCCTCAGTAATTGGTATGGAACAACGTAAGTGTGCCAGCAGCTCAGTCATATTGTCCTATGTTACTCAGGATACAAAGCTGAGTCTTTAAAAACATTCTAGTATTTCACGTCTACTTTAAGGATAATGACAACAAATTAATTACAATGATGTTCATGCAGTCTCAGCACACTTACAAGTAACCTTCCTTTTAGATAGATAGAAAACCAGCACTATTTCCAGTCCTCACAGTCACAGTAATGCAATACATTAGATGACAGAAAGGATTACAATGCACTTTATGTTATTATTTTAACAGACCAGCTTTGCTGCAACCTTCTCCGTTTTCCGTGCATCATCAACCCTGAGCAAGGACTTCTCACTGGACTCAGATTTGTCTATGTGACAAAGCACCTACTTGTAGTGAATTAAAATACCTATTAGCCTAGACTGACAAATGATAAAAAGTACTAAGAGAGTATTCACCCCTGGATTACCATTACAATCAGTTTGCCTGAGTAATCAGGTCAAGCTTTTTCTTCATTTTCCCTGAAAGCACTCTGTTTGTACTCAAACAATGAGTATATGCCTTTAAACATTTCCTGTCAAATACAGTTTGAAATGTCTTTCTCCTATGCCTAAAATGTGGCTGAAACTGTCTGTACATTAATACAGTTCCTTTTGCTCTGTAATAAAAATGGAATGCTATTCCTGTTCTTGCAACAGCAAACTGCAGCTAGAGGGGAGCAGGAAAAGTCCATTGTGCTGAGCAGACTGGGAAGATGCTGGGGGCCTTGTGGGTGTGAGCAGGGTGACCCTAGATCCAAAATGGAAAAAGAGACTCTTTTCAGAAGTAGAACCACTGCCACTGATGGTGGCCCCCCATTGAAAATGAGATTCATGCCAGGTGACTTTAGTGTATACTGGATAAACAGAGAGAGCAATCAGCTTCAGCCTCACAACCTTGAAAGCGAAGGGGATTTGACATAGATTTCAATGAGAATAGGATCTCATGACAGTAACAAGAGTTTTCTTTTTAATTTCAGCTGAACAAAAAATTGTCATCGTTTCAGTATACCACTTTTTTCACTTTTTTACTGTGGTCTTAAACAAAGCTAGTTAAATAAATCCAGATCATTTCCATATCTACCAGCAACTAAAATAAAGGCTGAAAGAATGTCTCTTATTCAGCTAATAACAGAGGACTTGAAAGGATAGTGAAGAAAAAGAGAAGAGATGAGGAATTAAATCATAAACAAGTAATTTAAATACAAGCATTAAAGCCTTGAACCTGCACCACTACATACTAGCCCACAAAACACCACTGACCTGAGAACTGAAAGACTGAGCCTGTAACTCTGGAAGGAGGTAGCTTATTCCTGCTTCCCACCACAAGACATCATCTACAACTGGTGATAAAAGCCTCTTGGGTAAAGGAAGGTCTGAGCAGCAGGTGCGGTGGAGCTCTGCTCATATTCCACATACTTAATAATAATAATGAAACAAGCCTTCCTACTGTCCTCTATCATTCCCGATGAAGCAACTGCTTCTTGTTGCAAGATAACAATTGCTCAGTTCTAAAAAGGGGGAAGGACAGACTGCCATTAGATCCTTTGTTAATGTACCAGTTCTCTTATTCATAGCGTTGAGTCCTGTTGTGAAACTCCAAAAACATAGTTACTGGTGCCACACCCATTTGGTACCTTAAATGGCAATTACTTCTTACCTCCATCATTTGGCAACTTGGTTCTCAGTCACAATTAACACTTTTTTTAGCATCACCGGCTCCATCTGGTGGATATTCTGCAGTATATATTTCCTTAAGGGAAAGAACAGGATTTTCTAATATGGTTTTGTTTGTCCTCCCGTTAGAAATATAAGCATTAAAATCTCTAATATTTAATTTCTTTTACATTATATTAGCATGCGGGAAAGGTCACATATGCTGAAATATCCACCTTTATTTGCAATTAGTTGTCCAGGAGAGGTTTAAAAACCTCTTTGTAAAAAAAGGAATTTAATTGGCCAGTGACCTTTCCTAAACCATAAAGTACTGGTATTGTACATAATCATGTCAGCTCTAATAGTGAAAATTGCTTTTCAAATGAGGAAAATAAATAAAATGCATAAAATAAATTTGGACTGGTTAGTAATGATGGCAACTGTAACCTAGGGAAGATCTAGAAATGTGCATATGCAATACATTTTGATGCAAGAACAAGACAACAAGACAACACGAAGTATGAGTTAGCTGCAAAATAAAAGTAAACGTAAAGTGTAGAACAAGTTTAGAAGTAAAGTAAGAACTGAGAATCAGATAATCTCTCCCTGGCCCTGGTTTTCTATGGGATCACGTGCAAGTCACCCTATATCTTTCATGCCTTGATTTCTCAAAGACTCCTAATTCCCTGATATTTGTGAAATCATTTGGAGTCCTCAGACAGATGCAATTATGATTATTATCTGCGAAGTGCCTGAGCAAACAATCCCCGCATTTTCACAAGAACATTCTCAACTGCATTGACAAGCCCACAGTTCTTCGCAGTAATGAGTTCAAAAATTTTGCAAGATGTTCAAAGTACTTTGCCAACATTAATGAAACTTACCAAAAGGGAAGAAAGAGAAACCTCAGCTGACCTTTCAGGGGTCAGCCACACAAACCAAACATCTCATTTCAGAGTTCACGCATCACCAGAAGTAAAAAAAACAAAGGAGGAAAAATAAAAATATAATAGCATTGATCCTCCTTCTCTGCATTACAAACTCTAGCACTTAAAGGTCTCTCTTTTGGTTAAATTTACCTGTCACAGATGATGCAGTCAGGAAACACAGCTCTGTAATCTAGCACACATCAGCGAGCAATGAATCAGCATCTCCTACATGGTCTTGTCTGGCAGAGCTTAGCACCTCTCAGGGTATTGCTGGTCCCTATTTATTCTCATTGCTTAACTCACTGAGTCCTGTGACATTTCAACGCGTTTTAGCGTTCTGCTGGCTTTTTTTTTCTGATTGTAGTGTTTTACCTTGTGTTGACAGGTATTTGTTAAGAAAAGAAATGTGCATCGAAGCAGTGAAACCTAATTAAATTGAGGGAGATTTTAAGAAGCCAATTAGAGGAAAATTCATTGTTGTCATCTGCCTACCAAGCTCTAGATAAAAATGCAATTGTGCTTTTTGTTGACAATCTATGTAGAAGAATCAGGCAAACCAGTGATGTTTTTATTGACTTCCCGGGGATTGCCAACAGGAGTTGCTGCAATGCTCACGCTAGAGAAAGACAACACCGCGCGCTCTCACTCACAGACTGTCAGGAGCACCTCATCCCTTTTATCTGCTGATTATGACATTAGCTCCAGTTCACGCTCAATTGTGAGATACGCCAAGTTAAACATTAGAAACAAAAAGTTTCTGGGCAGCTACAGATCACTGCTCTACCAGCAACATCTAGACCTAACAGCCACCAGCCTGCCATGCCCTCTTATGGCGAGAGGCAAATGAAAGTTGATGCGACAGACCCATTACCCATATCTCTGTCCAGAAGCAACTATGCAGAGAATTCACACCTTTACCGGCCCCTTCAGTTACAGGTTCTCCATGTCTGCTAGGAATATTTGTCACAGTAATGCATTCCAGCTGACCAACTCGTGCCATACCGATCTCCAGCAATCTGACTGATGATGGTAGATTTTCTTTGCTACTTCCTAAATTTCAACAAGTGACATTGATAAGGGGATATACATAATGGAGCGAGGACTTCTCTTTTCTCCTCTTTCATGGCCAATCTCCTAACATTTTTGTAGTTGGGCTCACATGAGTTAGCCACCTCTCTCTCCTAGCTATAAAGTCTCAACAAAAACTGCTCCAAAACATGTTATGCTAGAATCAAATGAGCAAAGCAAGACAATCACAAACTACAGTTCCACCTGACCTTGCAGTAATAGGATCACATCAAGATTAATCTATGTCATAGATTAAGCCCACTGAAGTCAACTAATCTTTCTGCAGTCAGCTAAGACTATACGTTTACTCACTAAGCTGGGAAGAACTCAGAGTGTAAAATGCATATCTGCTGGAATAGACCACCTAGACTGCAGCTACATGAATGTTTAGCACACTTATTGCTGCACCACTGACCTTAAGGTGGCTTCAGAAAGGAAAAGCTCTTTAAACAGGTTTTTGAACTATATTGTGTGATTGATGAAAAATAAGTATATACAAGTCAGTAGAGCACTGTTATACTAAAAGGCTCTTACAGAGTCTACTAATTCACATTTGGGCAGTCAACTTTTTGTCTGAGCAAAGCAGCGCAGACAGCTTCCAGAAGAGAGAAATCCTGCACTTCAGCACAAAGATGCCTTGCAGGCAGCAGGACAGCCTTCCTTGGGCTGGCAGAGAACTATTCCATCCAGACTGCAAGCAACAGGATGCTCTGAGCTGTGGCAGCTCTGAGAAGGAACAACATAACCACTGTGCTTCTCTGCCCATGAATACAGCAGCTGGTGACTCTGCTTACCTGCAAATGTACTAACCCACTTCTGTCCTGCCATCGGTCCCTTTGCATGGTGATCACCAGAGTGCCACACTACAAAAACGGGCATTTGTTCCCTGCTGAGTACCATCAAAATACTACTAGTAATGGCATTTGTCCACCTGCATCTGGGGAAATTTTCTTCCTCATAGGAAGATCCTTTCTAGTGCATACATCACACTTCTCTAGAAAATGTATTTACCAGTCTGCACATCTTTCAAAGCTGTCCATTCTGCCATCTCAGCCCAGGCCGTTCACAATCCTTTTGTACGCTTCTTTCTCTCCTTCACCTCTATTATTTAAAATGTATTCCAGGATCTCTATTTTTAATTTTCATCAAAATATCAACATCTGACTGAAAAAGGGCGAGTGGGGGAATTAACAGAGAAATAAGACACGTTTTAGCAGTGTTTTGTCACGTGCCTTTGGTTTTCTACTCATGGGAACAATCACAGCCCAGTGTCTCCAGATAACATGGCTAACAGTTGTACCTGTGAAAACACAAGAACCAAGATACTGAGCTGACATCAAAGATACCATTTTACTGAAGGAACAATATAAGTGGCACCAAAACCAGGCTGTGTGAACCTCTGGACAGTCACCACTGCAGAAGCACCAGAACAGCAAGGTCCCTGTACAAGAGAATAACTGCCTGTCTCTGGGTCACCATCATACTACTGCTGCCTAACTTACCAACCTGGTCTATTTTGATACTTGCTTTTTAAAGAGCTCCTGGCTCAACAGAGATAAAAGTGTAAAATTTAAAACTAACATATCCCCTTACTGCTTGCAAACATACATATACATATATCCAGTCAATATATTCCTGCTTATTAGTCTACTCAAAGAAGCTTTCCCCACATGTCCTCAAGAAATTACATCTTCATGTGCTACAGGACAACCGAAGTGCAACGAAACGAAGACTTCAAGAAATATTTTATGAGCAGATAGTGTCTTGAGAGCAAATTAATAAATAATGAATGAAGTCCAAGACTACTTTGACAGAAGATGAAGAAAACTTCTTCACTACCAGAATAAATTTTAGTTTACCAAGTAGTACTGTTTTGTGCTGTGCAACAGAACATGTTGCTTTTTTTCTTTTTTCCTTAGCAATTACTACAGCTTTCTGGGCTCAATCCTACATACCTTACAGGTGTTGAACTCTCCACATAAAATTTACCATAGTTCAGAAACAAAAGAAGTGCATATTTGAGAACTTAGAGGAGAGTTAAGCATAGACTGGCTTTATGCCGGCCCTCAGCAGTAGGCTGAATTCCACCTTTAATGAAGTTGATATGAACTAGGCTTTTCCAGAATCTGCAGGATGGGGCCTACTGTTAACTTAGCAAACTGTTGTTATATTGTTTCACTGCAGCCAAGTAATTCTCAGCATACACACATTTTAATCGGAATTTTGACATTTGCTTTAGTAGGGAATAAGCATATACACTAAGAATCAATCAAAAGGACAATATAATGCAACGATCATGTGGTTGTATACCTGTGATGTAAATCCAGTCAAATGAATCCATTTAGATCTTTGCCTGTGCAGGCATTAATCAGCTCTTTGTTCTGTGTTTGTACAGTATCAAGCACAACAGGGTCCATGTCTTAGCTCTCTGGGATTGTATCAAAAATAATTAAATCAGTACCACCACGTGCTTAAGGGTTTAGTTTTTAATCAAGTCCACTGGGAAAATAAGTGTACAATACCTTCTCGCGATCCACTACTCCTACAAGATTCTGCTAAAAATATTAGTACGAAAAGGAGAAAACACATTCAAGGCAGTAATACTTTTGCATCCATTAACAGGTTTATCATTCCCTAGTAAAATTCAGGAAATCGAACACCAAAGGCCTACTTTAACAGGACACATCTACTTGTAACTGTCAATGAAAAAAAATCCCAAACTGAACAAGGAAGAAATATGGTGAGATAGCAACTTGAACGATTAGTATTTTTAAGATGAAAAGCTGGCCTCAGCTTGATGCAAAAGGTATTAAATTAGTTGTGATGGAAGTCTGACAACTGGCTTGAAATGGGAACAAGGCTGAAAGCAACCCTTTATAGCTTTGAACACATACGTATGCAATTACTCCTGACGACTATATCCCTGATTGACTCCATTTGCAGACACTTACCCTGTCCTCACGTGACTCTTGCTTCCTTAGCTTAACTCACATTTTTCTGAGATGTCCTTGCAGATGGATTCTTGGAAGAGCTATACTTGCCCACAACTTACTTTTGAACTTTTAATTTCCTAACATGTGTGGTCTTAGGAAAGGGTGACGGCACATGTTGATATCATTCAAATTGGTATTACTGGCAGAAAACTGTTTATCAAGCAAGATTTCTGCAGCAAAATTAACAAGAAGTTTCAAGCAGAAAGACGCCTTGAAGATTTTCCCATTGACACCCCTGAAACTGGTAGATAGGACTGCAAAGAGAATGTCTGAGCTGTGTGTTTATACTTGTGACACACATGGTTGCATAAATGCTCAACAGAAGACTGAGTCCTCACAAACTAAAATAGATATAACCATGATAGACTGAGGTCTTATCGCTGCCATCAAGCTCTCTTTGGTTTGGCTGATAAATAGGGAGATGCTATATCCATATTCACTTTGTACTTCCTGGCTGCTGTGCACCAATTCGGTCCTGCAAAACTCCCAAGCTCTCCTCTCAGTACCAATGAAGTGTAGGCAGTTTCTCATGAGACACTCAAGGCCCAGCTGGTGACTAAGCCCACCGCCACGCTCCATTTCAGCAGCCACATAATCAATACACATACAAGGAAAGCTACTGTATTGATTTGATTTGATTTTCTGCTACATGTTCATCTCAAAATAAGTGTGACCATACTAGATTGCAGTGTGGCTGGTAAAAAGATGAACTGCAAATGTTTAGAAATCTATCCCTTTCCTTCAGGTGAAGAAGGACTGAAGAGATAATCATGACAGTGCAAAAAAAATAACACCAACTAGATAAAATTAGTTAATTTCAAATCTTTACTTTGCGTCTTGCTTACAGCATCAGCCATTTTTCATTTATTATCTATTTCTTTTACTATTCTATGTATCAGCAATGTTTTCTTCTAAAAGTGTAATAAGTACTAAAGAAACCTCAACTTTGATAAAGCATTTAAAAAGTACAGATCAAAAGATACGTATGTACCTCTATACTTTTTCCTAAAGCATGTTTCAGATGGCTAAAAATTTATTTCCATTGTTCATTTTGAAGATTTGAAAAGTTATCCCTCTCTTCTTTTAAATACAGTGTAAGAGTGTTATTGTATTAAAAGAATAGCTCAGATTTAAACTACTTAGGATGAGTTAAAGTTCAAGTGTCAGAAGACAAACCATAAGAGGTAACCACCACTTGGGAGAAAAACCCAGGCAGCTCTCATCTCACTAAAAGTAGAATGAACCTTTTTTAGCATCCTGCTTTGCAAAAGACCTTTGACACAAGCAAACGGCCACTCAAACAATAGTAGAAAAGACGACCACATTTCTTTTCTCAGTTGCACCCAATCTGTTCATTTACCTGAGTGTTTTCCTTAAAATAGAAAAATGAGAAGCACCTACCTTGTCAGACTTGAAGAAAGCACCATATCCCTGGGATGTATGTTAGTCAGATGTAGTAAGATAACGTTTAGTTTAAAATTAAAGTATTCCCCATAGCCCTTAGCATGCAGAGGTTCTTCTAGCTCTGCTAGAGCATGTGCAAACATCTACTCAGGGTATTAGAAAAGACTAATTCCTAATTCCCTCGACTAAGCCTGCTTGCTGCTATGGACTACTACAGGCTGTATTCCTATTAGAGACTCACTGGTTGCCCAAGGTGACAGTGCTGTGACACAGGTAATCGTGGAAATGATATGGTGAAGGGTTCTAAAAATTTAGCTTTGAGTAAAAAGATCAAATTATTAAGTCTGTAGCCTTTTAAGCCTAAAAAACAAGCAGGTAGTTATGTTTTGCGTTTCCAGTATTAGCTGATATGCAATAAAATCACATACCCTTTCCATCCACAAGCCGAACTCACTCAAAGAATCAATGAGAGCAGATAGGAGCAGGCTGATACTACTCCCCAGATGGCAGCAATTATAAGAAGAGAAGAAGGTCAAGCCATGTCAGAAAAAGGAGTGTTTGTGTTCATTTTTCAATTTGGGGTGTAAGCCCATTAATCTTTTCTAATTGTGTAACTTAGAACAAGACTGATTACCAAACAATAGAACAAATCCTACCAGGGGTTAACACCTGTAACTGCCGTCTACAGCAGGAACAAGAACAATGGTACTGATTGGAGACACGTTGTTTGACGTTCCTCGCTACATTGAAAAGAAACACATACCTAGCAACCTAGCTGTAATCATAATGAAACTCTCATGGAACAGCTGAAAGTGTCATTATTCAGTAAAGCATTCTCCAAGGCATACGTGAGCACAGGCACAGTAATTTGTGTGTCACAACTTGTCTGTATTTCTGTAGGGGAAATTTGGTATTTTATGTAAATTTTGGCAAAAATCTAAATAAGGCATTTTTGGTCTAGGTTGACTTCTACCATCCTGGAGTATGTTGTTTCAACAAACTATATTGTGGCATTTAGTTTCAGGTAACGTTGAATAAACTTTGCTCACCGCAACTACTGCATTTCATTATAGGATGTACAGCTGGCTGACTATTCTCCTTGATGGCCAGTGCTAAGTATCTCACATAACACAGGATCTCATCTGTCTGAATGGATAGGATGTCTTCTGGAAGCCACAAGAACACAATGTGACATGAGCTACCCATGAAACTAGCCCTGGAGAGAAGCAGCATGTAAAGCTTTACATTTCATTAATAATGTCACTATTCTAACTTTGAGTTTCTACAAAATGATTTCTTGAACCATCCATCTACAGGGCTTTACATTCCTGCTTAAGTTCAAATCTTAATAGGCTGTTGGGGATCATAATGCTTCCAGATGGTCCAAGCCTTAACAGTTCTCTGGTCTTTTCCCCTCATCCTTTCATAATAGACCTATCAGTTTCTGTTTCCATTTTTTATTATACAGTCCAGACATATCTTCTTTCATATTTAATGAGACCTTGGTCCCTCTGCTTGATGCATTTGGCTAATATCTCATCACAAATCAGAAATAATTATTAAAATACTGCAACCAGACACAATTGCACGACAGACCACAAACAAAGAATTCCATTTGGAAAACACACACATAAACTAGTAATCCCATTTGATCAACATCAAATTTCTCCTTAACTTCAGTTAAGTCTGGTGAATCAACATCTTCCACAAAATTAAAAGATTATGAGAGCCCATACAGCGAAACCTGTAACTTGCAGTTAAGCACCTTCAGTTAGTCTGTAGCATTCAACTATCTACTTTACAAAGTTAAAACTATTAGATAGTGCAATTTTATGTACTGAAGTTAATCTTTAGACACTCCCCTGATATTCAAATTCCTTACAGTTCCATTACAGCATACAGCGTATGCCATGAATAAATTCTTTAGAAGTTTTCTTCCAGCTATTCCAAGCAGGAATTTGTGCAACCATGATAAAAAAAGAGAGAAAGAAAAGAAAATCTGTTCTCATCTTAGCCATTCTTTCCATGGCTTCTCAATTCCCCCTTTCTGGTTTTAGAACACCAAAGAGCTCTCAGATATGCAGACATCGGTGTCATAATAGCAGCTAAGGTTTTTTCAGTGAGAAGAATGACCATGCCCATGAGCTACAGTCCCCTTTTTTTTTTTTGCTTCTTTTCCCCCAAAGGACGTCTCATGAGAATTTAGCTAAGAACAAGAACCTTCTTTAACATATCAAGCACCTGCGCCAGAAAAATCACAGTCCTAACTGTAGGTATGTGATTACTTAAACAAAGCAATCATTGCAGAACAGACAGGAAGCCGCCTTGTGAGTAAACCTTTCCTTTTGCTTTTTTTTGTGAGAAAAAAAGATGAATTTAGGTGGCAGATGAGTTTCCACACAGGTAACAGCACAGTTGTAGGAAAAGTTCTCAAAGTCTATCAGATGTTACTCTGCCAGTAGCCATTGAGCTCTTGTCTGAAATGCACAGAATAGCATATTTCTTACAACTGACATTACTCTGTGGTCTGCTACTTCTGAAACAATCATAGAATCGTCTCAGTCGGAAGGGACCTTTAAGATCACTGAGTCCAACCATCAACCCAACACTGCCAAAACCACCACCAAACCATGTCGCTTGCACCACATCTACCTGACTAAAATATCTCCAGGGATGGTGATTCAACCACCTCCCTGGGCAGCCTGTTCCAATGCTTGACAACCCTTTCAGTGAATAAATTTTTCCCAATATCCATCCTAAACCTCCCCTGGCACAACTTGAGGCCATTTCCTCTTGTCCTATCACTTGTTACTTGGGAGAAGTTGACAACCCCCACCTCACTATACCCTCCTTTAAGGTAGTTGTAGAGAGCGATAAGGTCTCCCCACAGCCTCCTTTTCTCCAGCCTGAACAAACCCAGTTTCCTCAGCCACTGCTCATAAGACTTGTGCCCTGGACCCATCAACAGCTTCATTGCCCTTCTCTGGACACATGCTTTAGTTTCCATAACTGGGATATGATTTAATATTAATCTACTTAGTAATTATCAGCCTCGAATAAAGTCTCATTTTCTGCACAGCAGTACATGCTGAAGTAAAAGACAGCATCATACAGATTTGTATACTGTTCTAAATGTAATTGGTTTCAGTTGTTTTGTGTGTCCTAAAGCAACTAGAAAAGTCATAACGCAACCACAAACAAACCTTTAAATATTCTTTACATTTTATGCGTTCTGCAGATGGATGTTCCCAGCTGGTTTCTCAGCCTCCATGACACACACTGAGTCCTTCTGTTTTACGCACGTTTCTGTTTTTTACCGCTTTCCTGCGTGTCCAGCTAAGCTTCCCCACGTCATTCATATGATCAGGCTCCAGCAGATGGAGCTAGCAAGCCACTTGTTACACTTGATACAAGGGAAAGCTAAACAGGCATTTAGTCATTAGACTAGACCGCTATTAACAGCATTAGCTGATAAGAACTTCTCTTGTGCAAATCAAATATCCCTCCGCGATTTGTTCTTCTGAAAGCAAATGATGGACAGTTTCTTCTCTACTCTCCTACTTTAAATCATTGATCTTGTATCAGTACTTTGCTTATCCCTTCTTCACAGAAGCGTAGAAGATAAAGGCAGACATGGAGAAGGCAAGGTGGCTTGTACTTCAGTCATTTTTTAATTTTCATGGTCAAAGCCACAGTTTACCAGGGACATGAATTGCCTACTTCAGCAATTACCAGTCCCAGATGTTACTAAACTGCAAAACCATGGATATATCTTTACCTAAAAGGAAGGTGAAGTGACACATTTTGTTTAGATCAATCTGGCAGTAACTCAAAAAGTAAAAGAAAAAGGTCAGAACATATCTTGCTGGCACCCCAGAACAAGACTCAAGAAGGACATGAAGATTATGGGAGACAGAAGAGAATCAATAAACTGAATTTGCAAGGGATTCTGATCTTTCTATTGCAGAAAGAGACAAAACTTCCAACCCTAAAGGGGCAGTAATATGTTCTCTGAAAGTTCTTGTTCCTTGGCTGCATCTTCAGCTACAGCAATAATTTTCTCAGGATGCTGGCTAACAGTGCACTATGTCCCAAAGCAATGGTAATATCTAATCTGCTCCGGAGAGCCTTTATTAAAAATCATAAACTGAAAAAAATTCCTGCACGAACATTGGCCTTTTGTCCTGGTTTAACTTGAGTCTCTGAAAATGCGAGCTACCAGCACTTAAAAATATTTCCCTCTACCTAACTAAAGTTGAGACTGTGTAATAGCTTCAATAAGATAAAATGATCCAAAAAGATGTATTTCTATCTCCCTATAGAGAATTAACTATAGCCCTGCTCTTCACGCTGTTTAATCTTATTCCTAGACGGCAACTGCCAAAGTGCAATTATGCCAACAAAGGCTGGAAGGTCCAGAGGAGGAATACATGGCCACCAGACTACATATTACTTGCCTCAATAACTGTTATGGCTACATACAGAAAAAGGCACATTCTGATACGCGAGTTTATTTTTCACAGAAGCAGACAGGGAAAGAGACTCCTGGAGATATTTTTTCAAATTAATTTTCAGGTAGTTTAATGTTTTGAGAATTTTATTTTGAATACATCAAAATTCTATCAGCTGGTGAAGGAAATGCTCCACTAACTGAAATGAGAGTAATGGAATTGTGATCAATTGAGACAGCTTGTGAATACTGATCTATTTGAACTATATGCTGTTAATCTGTCAGCAATGCAAGAGTAACTGATGTAGCAAAATCTAGACAATAATAAATGAAGAAAGCAGATAACTTGTAACTTGTTCTTAATAATATTTTTTTTACCACAAAACTGCATTTTACAGGACCCAAATAAGAATTTTGGCTAAGAACTCACTGCCTCTCTAAGGGGCTCTGAAACAAAGAAAATTGCTGAAGCCAGAATAATACCATTAGCAGTATCTTGTTAGAAAATTAGACTTACAGCTGGTAATAAGAGACTCTTAAAACTATTAATATTATTACATTAACTTCCAGAAAATACATAAGGAGATTTATAGCTACCATAAAAGAAGATTGCTTCACTGCAATTGTAAGCAGTATCAAACCCAGACATTAAATAATGTTGAACTAGAACTAATATGAGAAATTCAAGATCTGGACTAAGGCTCTGCTTTTACCTAGCTCAATTTTGGGGAAAAAAAAAAAATAGAGAGAGAGAGAATGTTCATTTTTGGTTTTGGTTATTGTTCACAGATTCACAAATTCAGAGAATGCTCAGGATGCTGGACAAAAAGGTAATTAAATAGGTTAAGATCTCCAGGCCCTCAGACTTCTCCCAGAGCATTTGCCAGTTCCCAGTAAGGCATTCAGAATGTTCCAGTTCCCACCCTGGCCCATCCAGTCTCCCCCAACTATTCTGCCTCCTTACCGGAAGGAAAGCAGGTGCTTCACTGTATTTGCATGCAGACTGAGAAGAAATTGGGCGATTCCTAAGCCAAAGACATCTCTGTGAGCAAACCTTACTGACAAAACCACATGATCTTATTTCTGAAACCCAGGTCTACATTT
The DNA here is from genome assembly GCF_964199755.1 of Larus michahellis. Taxonomy (NCBI): domain Eukaryota; kingdom Metazoa; phylum Chordata; class Aves; order Charadriiformes; family Laridae; genus Larus; species Larus michahellis. The sequence continues at coordinate 17,888,151 of NC_133904.1, forward strand.
TGGGCAGCTAGCCCACGTACCAGCTCTACTGCTCAGTGCTTTTGTTCTTAAGCTTGGCCAGCGGAGAATTTTTAAGTCATTGTCTTCCTCTCATCTGCAGGGACAGTTTGGCTTCTATCTGCTGTAAAAAGACCCATCTGCAGCCTGCACAGGTTCTTGGTGGTCCAAGCAGAAGGCAGCAAGAGCACATGGTGTTTGTAACACCTCCACGGGGGCCCATGTTACAGCGCAGTCTGGCAGATACGCTGGCACAGAGCCATCATCTTTTCTAAAAGGGTCCAAGGATAATCAGGCAAAGGAAAATACATATTTTTCTTATGGAAAGGGTCTTCCTAAGGGACAGCTTCCACTTGCCTATGCTTTTACGCTGCCAATGTTGTACAGAGAGAGTATGTATCAAAGGAAAACTGATCTCATGGGCTTTTTCTACTATGTGACATCTTTGCTGGAAATGGGTTGGAGTGAGGATTCTGAGATGTCTTGAACGGTTTTGTGGAGCTTGGGCAATGACTGAGGTGTTTTTCATAAGCTTTGAGAGTCATTTCATAACACTGAATTTGAACAGTGCCAGCATGGCCCCTACTGCAGTGAGGCAGCTAGGCCATCTAAAATGTCTGACAGAAGAACAAAGACATAGTTAACATACTGTTTGCTCCTTTTCCTCCCTAGAAGATCCCTCCCAGTCACCCTGTGTGGCACTGTTGCAGGGCAGCTTTTCCTCCCATCCTGGGCACAGTTCAGTTCAGTGATACAGGTAAGATATACGGGATGTATGATGCGAAGCTTGTCCTCATTCCCTCTAACAGACAGCTCATAGACAGAGCTCAACACGAGTAGTATAAAGCAGAGAGAAAAAAAATAGCTCTGCCTCCTACACATTAATTAGCTTTCAAACCTCTGCAGAGCATCTGTTTTGACATCTCCAGAGGCCTTAATCTATGTTAGGAACTAATTAAAGTTACGAGGAAAGATTCTCACCCATACCTTAGCATGTTTACCCAAGGAAAAGAGGCCTGAGAATCCCAGTCAGTTACAGCACAATTTGCTGGCAGCTTCTGAGAACCCCAGTGACAGTTCAAGTATAAGAGGTCTGCCACGGGCAGGACCACAGGGCACAATGCTGCTGACCTATGTCAGACATGAGATACTGTCTACATACTGTAAGTCTTCCTAGCTGCTGAAGATATCTAGAACCATAAAGGGGGAAAAGTAATTTAAGCCATCCTCCCCCTTCTAGGTTGTGGGTCTTGTGCTCTGCTTCTTACAGCTTGACCACAGTATGGGCCAAAACTGACATTCTAAAAAACATGACTATCAAAGGCAAGCTGATTCTTAAGGAAAAAAAAAAAAAGAACGAAAGAAAAAGAAAGAAGATGCTTGCAGGTGGATTTCCAAGCTGATGCATTTGTTCAACAGTGCTAAACAGAAGGTATTGCAATAAAAAGTTTTACTGTGACCATTACTGGAATTACTAAGATTAGAACAAGAGGGGAAAAAAGGATCCTCATTTGAAGTGGTTAGTCTCACTGCTTTATGATTTCAGCTACACAACTAGCTAACTGATGATTTTAGCCATCAGCTGTGGCTTAAATGGGATATTATGAATGTCGGCAGGCCCACTTACATAGAGGAAACAGACTTCTGCACCTTTTTGTACACAGCTTGTAATCCAGAAATGAGCAGGTGACCATATGCAAAGTCTGATTCTCCTGATCTCACACTGATGTCAGCTCCAAAAACATTTCCCTCATTCAAATTCCTTAGGCACTGGCCTACTTTCCATATTTGCATTCAGAACTAAAAAAAATGGAATAAACACAGAAATACTGTACACCAGGTGTTGTGCAGATCAAGATCTTTGTTCCTACTGGGGTAGGTGGGGTTTTGTACTTTAATTGTGCTGTGACGAACTTTATGTGAGTCACTGCCTCTCCTCTTTCCTGCCTTTCTAACAGCCTTGTACTACACCAACAGGCATGTGCATGAGGTGACCATGCGTGTAGTATAAAGAAACTTGAAGAGTCCCTGCGGAGATACCAATGCAGCTGGTAATGTTTCTAATCTTGATTTAGAATGACAATACATAAGAAGTTGCATTACTAATAACAACAAAAAGAATGAAAATAGATAATACTAATGAATCCTAGAGAATCCAAATTAGGAACTAAACAAAAGTACCCCAGCTAATCTCTTCTGAGTGCTGGCACTCCAACAGTTATTTGATAGCCAAGGCAGAATAAATAATAAGCCAAAATTATTTATTTTTTTAAAAAAATAATCTCTTGGGAGGGAGAAGCAGGAAGGGAATGTAAGTTGTCTGTGTGGAATGTTGTCAGATGAGAATTAAAATTCCAGTCTTTACTGAGGCCTCTGCTGGAATGTGCAAAACACTGGGTACATTCCCGTCGTGCACATACACACTTCGTGTTTTATTTTTCCATGGCATGCTGCTTAAAGGCTTACAGCTGCATTCTTACTTGGTTTCTCAGTAATCTTGGTACATAAACACAGTGACACCCAAAGCTGCACTCCTCAGCTCTGGTGCCTTGGCTGAAATTGAAGCCGTTTCACTCAGGAGTGAGACACATCTGAAGGTCCATGCTGGGATTAGGAGGAAACTGCTGCATGGCATCATGGTGAGGTTTAGTCTGCTGCCTCCACCAAAAGCTTCTCAAACATGCTACCAAAGTTGGCTTAGCAAATCTTCAGTGGTCAGCACTGGGATAGTGTGAGGCCCAACAGAGGTCTAATTTCACTTTCAAATGTCTAGAATTTGGCTTATGCTCTAAAACACCACTGTTAATATTCATTATGTATCACACTGTTGATTGCGGTAGTTACCCAGAGCACTTACCTTTCACAAACAATAGAGTATTCTTTCCAGGGACAGGAGAGGAGGAGGACAGGGGAGATGCAACTTTTCTTCCCATGGTAGTTTCCCAGAAAATGTAGTCTGAACACCACAGACAAGGAAGGCCTGTAGAGGGGATAAACACATCCCTTCATAAAAGGACTGTTCCACAATTCATAACAGAATTATGTAAACGTTTTTCCTAATATCAAATAAATTATACAAGCCCATTATTGTAGGCAACTACTCAATAAATCACAAAATAACACTGTGCGATAATGAAGTCAGGTGCCAATTACTGATGCTTTTTACCACCCATTCCCTCTGAAGTCAAAGGCAAACTTCCAAGACAGGTGTAAATGGAGACTTGGAGCCGGATTTGTTCAAGTATTTTTTCAATAGATGCCTTACAATGCAGACAATATTTTAAAAAACATCACTGTATATCTTAATCCCGTTTGCTTTGCTGAAGATGAGTGAGATTTGCAACTCTGAAAATCCCACTAAATATTATCTGAATTTCCGCGAGCTTAAATAGCTTTGAAGAAATGCATTCGTGCATGAAATTTACCCTGTATTGGGGCCAGAAGAGGATTTTACCAGCTCTATTGGGAGCTAAGGTATACTGAGGCCTTGTAACGTAATGAGCAGGGAATCTCATCTTGATCACAATCTTTAAGGTTGCACATGCCTTGTTATAAATTAGTGTTAAAACTCAGATGCTAGAATGTAACTCCCATATGCGGGAGAAATATAATAGATCACAATATAGAGCCAGGCTGTACATAACAAACAGCAACTCGTCACAGACTCTGTCAAAACTTGTGTTCTTGGAAGCCCCACAGCGCCAAAGGAGATTCCCCTCATAGGGGAACTTTCCAGAGACTCCAAATACTGTCCAGGTTGCAAGTGCTGGCGACATGGAGTCCTGCTCATGTGTCTTATCACTAATTGGAACGAGTCGTTAGTCACTAACTGCAGTTTCTGTTGGACTCACTGAGGGCAATTAGGCCAACAGTCGAGTTAAAATTTAAACTCGTAGATACAAAACATTGCTTTTCTAAGAGTAGTTCAAGTACACTTCAAATTCCACAAGAAAAATCTCTATTTTCCATGGCAGAAGAGCTTCCTAGTTCTTGCAGCACTGAGCGTATTCAAGAAAGCACTGTGCTCCAGATGACTGCCACCAAATAACATCTAAATCCATCAAAAAATTCCATGAGCACGGACGCTAACAAAGTCAGTTTTCTACGGATTTGTATCTTATGGCCGCACTGAGCATGCAGCAGCTCATGATACAGACTCCTTCTCGTACAATTATTTGGTCTCTTCCATCCTATTAGCCTATTTAGCCTAGTTTCAGACACTGCTTTGCCGTTAAAGCTAGCCAAAATTAGCCAGGGGAATCCGCTGTAGACAGACAAACAGTGAGGTTGCATTAGGTCTCCCTGATTTAGGAATCTAGGCTAAAAATAATCTATACTCTGCACAGCTATTGTTAAACTGCTGTACTGTTTGGAAAGATCAGAAAGAGAAAATTCTTAAAATTCTGAGCATGTCTGCTCTTACTGTCTGAATACAGATTTCAGAGTAAATTCTTTTCTGCAGGCCAAATTCCAGTCAGCTGAGGAAAATATAAAATTCCCCAGCTCTAATACTGCCTACTGCCAACAGAACATTGCCTGAGTCACTTCCAGAGAACAGTCCCCAAGCCTACATTCCCAAACAAAACCAGGCCTACTCAGTGATATAGAAAGTTAATATTTAACAGTTCTGACCTCAGTTACTGGGGCAGCCTGTGCTTCCTCAACACAGCACAGAGAAAAGCAACTTGCTTCATTGAAAGACACAGTGGAGGGACAAGCCTTTTGCATTCACAAAATTCACCCAGGTTCTGTTCGGCTGTGTTTCCATCCAGACCTTAAAAAAAAGTGAGGAAAAGGATAAGCTTTAAGTGTCAAAAAGAACATATAGTCAGTTGTCCAAGACATGCCCACTTACAAAGCCAGTACTGCTACTAAATTATTTTAGACCTGAGTAAAATAATTTTACCTCTCCATCATAATTTCCTTGTTAAATGAGGCAATAGTATATACCATCATTTCCTGCAATGTATTTTTCAAAGATTATTTATTATCCATAGAATTTTGAACATGCAAGCGGCCAGAGTGAACTACACATTATTACATCTTTAAAAGCAGAAAACTAAGCATATTTGACAGGTAATCAGAAGTGCATGTGGGCAGATATTTTCTAGACCATATATTCACTTGCATCACGTCACTTACTTTTCTTAAGGGTCTCAACAAAACTGCTTACATTTTTCTTGAACAAATCTGATATTTAAGAAAACATTTATTTAAAGACTTCATGGAAACCTTAAACTATTAAAGCTCATACTTGGAAAATCTTTTTTGTCACAACTTGCAAGCTTGATTCTTCACTTTCTCATTACATGACTACTTGCGTATTACCCACTGAAAACAGTAGAAGTCTTGTCAGTTATTTTAGATCAGACCCTTGCGACAATATAAGACCTCAGTTAAAAAAAACAAAAACAAAAACAAAACAAAAAACCAAAATTAGTCCTGATTTACATTAACAAATTTGAAGGAAGAGTTACAGATGGCAATCAGACCTAAATTAAGGAGGGAAATTTTGCCAAACACAAAAAGGAGCTTTAAGTACACTCACAGCTATACCTCATACATTATCATCATGTCTTGCAGCTGCATTATTCAATACATTGATGAATGCCAGGCACTTCTGTTTTGGTTTTTGTTAAAGCCAGCATAACTGATAACCTCACACATTCTATTACTTTCTCACTAATATTTAAATGAATGCAACATCCACTTTACTTAATTATAGCAGCACAGAGAAGCCACAAATGAAATAGCACACTTCTAGTCAAGGTAAGATTATATGGGTGCAAAACGACTTGTTCACAAAAACATCCAAATCTAATTACTGCCTCAGATATAGCAAAAAAAAAACCAAACCAAAACCCAAAACCCACAACCCACAGCATGAAGCCAACCTTTCCAAACTTCTGCAACTAGCTTAAAAAAAAAAAAAAAAAGGCAAAAACCCCACCAACCTTATGAGAAAAATTTATTCTTTACCATATCTCTCTTGTCTATGTAAAACAGGTTAACTTCTGACAGATACTGTTAAAATGTATCCTTTCCTTCCGTGGTACTAAACATGCCTGAAAAGGAGTCTAAAACAGATCTTTAGTCATCTCCAGAGGAGGATTAAAACTGAAAGGACACATGGCCCATTTTACCATCAGCTGTGAAATTCTGACCTTTTATTGTTTTCTCACAACTATAATCTCCTTTTTATGTTGTTTTTTCATTAGATATTTTCAGACGCGGCTCTCAAGAACTTCTGCGGTCCCTAAAGCTTCTAGACTGTAAACTTAAAATGCAACACATGACAAAGAGTAAATATTTGCTGTGAAATGTGAACTTAAATTTTGATGAACACAAATGAACTTCTATGTGTACACCCATCAAATTCAGTGGGACTACTTGATTAAGGAAGGACCACTATGACACAGAAACGTTTGAGCGATGATGTCTTTAGATTGTCCGTTATATGAGGTGTGGAACTTAGATAAGAGACATGTAAAGTATTTTTCATAGCATGCAAAGTAACGATCAATCAAACAGTCCAAAAGCAAAGAATACAAAATGAGTCCGAGAGCAAAAAGTGAGAGTGTAACCTTCTGAAAGTACCAAAAAATTGCTGTCCTTCGAAGACTTGCGGTCTGGTTTACTGGGTTTCCTCTGTTAGTTCACCGAGCACTTCTATTCAGTGTTTTGGCGTGATGTCAGGATGACATCAAGTCTGTATCTGAGCGATGAAGCAGGCAGAGCTGCTCACACAACAGGCCAGTCTCCACAAGAAGTTCTGACAGCACAAAGAGTCAGCAGTCATGTTTAGCAAAGGACAAATTGCCTTTCTATCAACCCAAATGTTCTGACCAAGCAAAAAGCACTACCGAACTCCTTTACGGTGTGGCACCAACAGCTAGGGTAAACCCAAAAGAATATGCTGCAAACAGTAAGCAAAAGCCAAGCAAAACCAGGAGATTTGTCATCTTTAGTAGCCTGCAATGATTTTTAGGGAGGTTACCTGAAAGACAAAGTCAGTTATTCTGCTGAATGCGGGTATGCAGAGCTGAAGTCCGACAGATCATTCAGGCCTGCAGCGCAGGTATTCTTATTATCAGATGAAGCTGAACTAAGAAGTTAAGCTCTTTTTACACTCAGAAATATAGTTTTGTATTTCAGCCTTACAACCGACGGACCATAAACTCCAGACCAAAATTCCTCCTGTGTCAAACCAAACTTCAGCAGATAAATCCCCTCTGGCAACACACTGAGATGACCAGTCTTCATACAGTGGCCGATACTGCATAGCAAAATAAAGGTCTGTAGATATGTAGCCCTCAATTTATTTGGCTCAGCTGTGTTCAATTTGTCAACTATTCAAAGAAAACATGACACTCTAGAACATGCATATACAAAGCAAGCTGCCCTTGAATGACTTCTTCATTTTGTCTGTTCATTTGAGAACATATGGGGCACTCAAACCTCTCATCATTTTCAAACAACATTGATCTTTTTATCTCGGCTCAGAACTATGCAATTTTTTTTGTGTGTATGGTTCTAGAAACCTGTATTTATCAGAACAAATCCTGTCACAAGATACCATTTCTCTATGATTATTTAACATGTTGTGACAGAAGTCCGTGTGCTAATGCAGTGGGAATTTACCAGTGGACGCTTTTGAAGGAAAACATGGTGCCACAGTCTCAAGAGGTTCGTAAAGTATTTGTAGAGCAAATCACCCCTCCAAAGAGCAAAGGGCAAAAGCATTACTAATGCACACTTGAGACTCCTGTTCCAATGCCGTGATTTAATGTGCTGAGGGCGTTCCTGCACTTAAGAGATTACTTTTGCTCTCTTCACCCCAGACACCCCCAAGGTAAACTCTCTGCCACGGGCTGATCTGTTATGTACTAAAGGAGCTGGTAGCAAAGGGCATGGGGATGAGCACAGCATTTGGCCTGAAAAGCAAGCAAATCTCCTAATACCCAGGAAAGACATAAAATGAATGCCTCAAAGACACTCCCAACTCACTCCATCTCAGTGACTCATGCTCATTTGCTGTAGCACAGCTTTGCTGGCAAAGCTATTAAAGCAACTGGCCTTATTTTCAATGTATGTCACACTCTCACACTCGGGCAGTTGCTGATCAGAGAGATATCACTAGTGCCAAAAGTGGTGGGGCAGAACAGCGCATGCAACTGTGCTCCAGGGTACAGGAGGAGCGAAGCTGTTCTACACGGTGGAAACAACCTGCTGCTTTTCAGATGAAGACTGTAGGAGAAATGCAAAATTGAAAGCATCAGATGTGGACATCCGCTGTCTTCAGCTTCTCTACTAATGAGAGATAGTCATCGCTTACTTGAGTCATCCTTTGTTAAAAAAGACTGACAATATGTAAATAACTTGGGGGAGGGGGAATTGTTGCCACAACCCAATTAACTTGGACTGAAATAAGGAATGCCATTTTTTTATGACTAACAGGAGTATTTCTCACTGTATTGAAATAAAAGCATACAGAAATTAAAGCTGCAATGTGCCGGCAAACTAATGAAGTAATATTTGTAATATGCAGTAGCAAACTGCAGTGTTTTTGAAGGAAGTAAAGGGAAAGAGGAGATCCACATTCCCTTCCCCCGCAGTGTCTTTTTCTGGCTATGTTCACACAGGATACTGAAGCAGATGGCTCTAATCCAGTATGGCAATTCCTATTTCTCGTGCAGCACTGCCTTTTTCTCTTTGATTACAAGGGATATACAAATACGTTACACTGTTATACAGCCTTTACAGCGAGACAAAGGCTCTTCACTGCTTTTACAAAGTACGGTTTGTGTGTAGTAAATGATACCCCTCTGTGGAAGGAAAGCGTTCCATTCCTTTCTCCCCAGATCAGGGCGTGGGTGGACTGCCGAGGGAACACACGTCGGCGTTTTTCTTGCACGTTTCCAATTTACCAGAACGAAGGGGGAAATCTTGGCCTTTGCAGCTAGAGCAGGTGGAGATTCCAGTGCCTATCCCTAAGCCCGTGGGAGGAGAAACACGGGGGGAAGAGAGGAAGACGCTGTTCTCCCCTCAGGAGAGAAAGGACGGGACAGAAACCTCACTTGCCTGCCGGGCAGAACAGTACTGTTCCCTCTCCCCCTCCCTCGCTCCCGGGAGCCGCAGAAGCGCCCGGGGAAGGGCTCACGCCGCGGCCCGTCAGCCGGGCCCTTCCCTCTGCCCCGGCTCCTCAGCGAGCGGCGCTGCGGGGAGCCGCGCGCGGCGCTCACGGCGCTCACACCGCCCACGGCCGCGCGCGGCCCGTCGCGTGTCAGAGGGCGCCCCGCCCCCTTCCCGCTATTAATAGCGCGGCGGCGGGCGAGGCGCGCGCGGGGCAAACGAGGACAGCAGCGGCGACCGCTTAAAGCGGCAACGGCGCCCGCCCCGGCGCACACCGGCTGCCGCCCCCTCCGGCTGCGGCGGTGGGGCCCGCCGCGCTCTCCGCCGGGCCGCCCTGGCTGTCTCTGCCGGGCTCCTTCGGCGCTGACCTGCTTTAACAGGAACGGCATTCCAGGCAGTCTGCCGAGACCGAGCCTCGAGCGCGCAGACACGCTGGAAACGGCGACCCAAAGCACTCGCGTTTCCAGCAGCGAGACACGTAAAAAGGAACCTGACGACCAAGAAGCAAAAGTTTCTGTGGTTTGGTCTTTTCTGTATCAGTACGTCACCAGAAGGAGGAAACCGTATTCCGCGAACGGATCACAGTTACACTCAGCTACGCACCGACCTCACAGGGAACCGACGTTCGTTGCGCATTTCCACCCTGCTCTCCACACGCCACACGCACTTGGTACACGACGTTCCCTCTTCAGGGCGTAAGCAGAAATCACTGGCTTTGCCCTCAGCCTAACTGAATTAAGTCACAGAATCACAGAAACGTTAAGAGTTGGAAGGTACCTTAAAGACCATCTCGTTCCAACCCCAACTCAGGGGCAGGGGCACCTCCCACCGGACCAACCCAGGCCTTTGCCAGAGGACTGAATTTATAACGCATTCAGCAACATTTGTGTTTCCGTAAGTCCTCACTCGGTGGCCTGGACACGGCGTTTTGGCACGAGCTGCTGCCGCCTTCCTGCTTGCCCTGGCCCCACAGCAGGCAGCAGCCCGAAGGAGAACAGAACCAACTCGGCGCCGACGGGATGGAAATCTTGCTCTTGCATCAGCAGTGCTTCACTATGTTATATCTACCAGGACTAACATTAATTTTTGGAAAAATTAACTTAATCACAACAGCAATAAGACCTCCTGCCCTCTCACATCAAATACCCTAATTTGTCTGTATTCATTATGCTACCTTTCGCTCCATTTTCTTGCTGTTAGTATCACCATGCTTCTCAGATTGAAATCTGTTTCTGTATCAATAGCTCTTTTTCTGTATCTGCACCTCTTTGGCTACCCAGAGGTATATGTCCTCATTCTTTATGGGTTTGGAATTATTTCACACATTGAAATTATGCAGGAAGAAAAGAAACATTTATGTACATGTTTAAGTAATGCTAGCCTTTGTGTTTCTATGTTTTATTGTATGAGCTCACCACACACAGTAAGTGTATTCACACAAGTCTACAACTGTTACTGCCATCTCCACAGGCTTTCGAGTGTTTAGCTGAGTAGCTATACTGCATGGTGGTGGCACAATCACACGAGATTTACCAATACCATGACTTTTTGGTTTTATATATATTTTTTATTTATTTATTTTATTTTTTTACTATAGTGGCACTAAAGTCATTGTTCTAGCAGATTCCTCACTGGATATTGCCCTTCACAGCATTTAAATATAATGTAACCTGTTTCCACTACGTCCATGGATGCCGTCTTCCCTGTCCTAGTGGGCTTTACATACCAAATCCCCCTTTCTACAGATCAAACTCTTTACTCAACAAGAATTAAAGCACACTTTGAAGTTACAGAAGCAAACACGATGTTCCACCCACCTTGCCACTACACTTGCCAGAATACCCTGATGGCAGAGAATACATTTTGGTAAACCTATTCAATGCGTGTCATTTTCTGACAAGTTATGGAACACCTACAGAACCAATACCCTTAATTTTCCAGTTTTCTAAGCCATATAGCCATATATACCTGAGCTGGAATGCTCTACTTCCAGTTTTTGAATGAACGTGTACTTTTGCACCAACACAGAGTAAAACCCCAAGGGACCAGGACAGTGGAAATACAGGAACTAGTCTATATAGGCCTCTACAAACAAAAAGAGAGTTAGTGGGGTCTGTCTGGAGCCATACACATTTAATTTGAAAGTACCCAAAACTGTTGTTTTTCTTGTAAAAAAGCAGCTTGTTCTGGCCAAGGTTCTTTAAGAGGTCTTTGCCAAGTTATGAACAATGCTTCATCAAAAAACAGTATTGTGCAAAACATGTAAACATATGCCATAAAGGTTATGATGTTATTCTTTCCAGCCATGGATCACCCTTGTTTTCATAAAGATGTTTCAGGAGGAACATCTAATTCAATTAATAGGATTCTTTCATTTTTGAAATTATGTACATACTTTTCAGATACATCACCAAAGTTTAATCTCCAGCATACACGCCGAAGATAATGCACCAAAGTTCACAGGGTGAAAAGTCACATGCAGACGAATTACGTATTCACAGTGAACACAACAGTGAATAGACAGACTACTGACACATGAAGTCTAAAGCAAGTCAAAAACCAAAATAGGTTACTTAGCCCAAACAAATTCAGAGATAAACTAACCTCCCTGCTTTGAGGTAACATGGTATTTTGATTGGTAAACTTATTTAGTCATGTGTGTATAAATGGGTAATGCTATCAGGAAAAGAGGGGGAGAGTCCTTAAAAGGGAAGGAAAACAAAAGAGAAAAGGGCTAAATTCCATAGATCATGAGATCGAGTGGGACTAAGGGAGGACTGTGACAGTATCAAGACAGGTGATACCAGGGCATGTCCTTTAACATGCTCATCACCAGTTGCCACCACACCCAGATAGACTTCCCCGATGTCTGGGTCTGACGTGAGCTGTTGGGATTACAGTGCTACCTGGACCATGACCAGGCTGTGTACAAGGAAGCTGGGTCAGTCTTTGTGCTGAACAGTGGGAGGATTCATTCTTTACATGGAGGTTTATACATACTTCACTCATTGTTGTCCCATTCAGAAATAGGTGGCTGTGCCTGGCGTCACTGCATAGCCAAGCCTCAGGAAGGCAGAGGAACTGTCTGCATCTCTGGATACGCTCCAGACCAGACCTCAGCTGTGGTCTAGGATACTCTGGGAGGTAACATACATGCATTTTGCTTTAGGATCCAGACAATTCTGGCAAACACACCTACTTTTGGAAACAGCTGCTCCTCCTGTCAACAACAGCAGTTAGCCTACACAGAGCAAGGGTGCACCTGGGCCCATACCACCCTCCGGGTAACTAAGCCTTAAACACCCTCCTCTCTGACGTATACAGATGGCATTTGTGGCAAGACTGTTAAAGAAAGAAGCCTTGGGGTCTCATATGGGAAACTGCATACACAGACCATGCATTTGTTCACCTGATTACCTGTACAACCCTGCAATCCAACTGTTGCAGTGCCAGATTATTCCAAGCACATCTACTCACTGACCACAACTAAACAGTGAAAAATTACGGGACTGAAAAGACAAAAGCCAGAACATATGCTTAACAAAAATGAGCAGTCCTCCTTCTCTTCACCTTGACATCAATGCACATGTTGGAGAGACAGAAGGGGAGCTTCAGAGCACTGAACCTCCCTTACTATACTTTTGCAAGACAGAAAGCACTGCACTTTTAGGATCTTCCATCATCTTTCCTCTAGCTCAACTACAGTTGCTTTTACTGGTGACATTTTGATTCCCTATGATACATACATCCAAATCTCTATGAATTTCACGTATTTAAGGAAGGCACGAATGTACTCTGTGGATCTAGCCAAGTCTCACACCATTTTGTTCTTGTGAGCCTAGAGACGCGCAGAAGACATGCATTACTCTTCTTTATTACAAGAGTTATTTTCACTTCTTAAATTCATGGATTTGCATATGGAGAAAGTCAACATACCATGCTTTCCTTGTCCATGGTGGGTCCCTTCCAAGACCATCAACAGGTGTCCAAGGTAACTGTCTGCGATCTATTTAACTGTGTGACATTTTCCAAAACATGCCAAAAGCAAATCTCACACGTTGACAAATGAGATACAAAACCATAGCTTCAGTGCTAAAGAAGGAATCTTAGTTCAGCTGCACTTACTGAAAAATCAAAATTTGTCTTCTGTGTGGCTGTTCGGACAATTTCAGTAAAACACCCAGTAACATACTCAGCAATTAATGGTAAACAAGGGGTTAAATAAGAGCAGTCACACAAAAAAGAAAAAAGGCTCTTATCCAGCATGATTTATGGTGGGGCTTTGAGTGTTCCTCAATAGAGAACTTCCACAGATTTAGTGAGAGTATAAAAAGGAACACCCAAGTTATGCTAGTTATGTTATGAAGAAAAGTATATTCTCAAAGATGAAGCAGGCTGAACACAGCAAGTTCCATGCCTGTAAGACGGGGAAAACATGGGGAAAAATGTAGCTAAGAGAAAGACAGTATTCTTCAAGATGAACTCCACCAAATGACAGGATAGGAGAGTGGGTGTTATGATTGGCAAGAAGCATTTGGCATTTCTGCAAGAATCTTTTTGAACAAAGAGACAACGACAAAGGTAATAAGAACAGTGGAAGACAACTTTGAATGGGAGGTCAACAGAAAAAAAAAAAGAACTAGAGAAAAAAGACAAGATATGTGCATCTGTGCGGTTATATATATAAAAAAATAAATAACATGAGCCAGGTGAGCTGTTTGGAGCCTGTCAAATTGATAAGAAATGGCTGACATTGAACTACAGTCCAGCAAGAGAATGTAATTCCTTTGTTCTCCAGGTTTTTGATGCCTATAAATAGTAGTTTGTACTGCACTAACACCAAATTAAAATGTCTCTTTGCCTAACAAAGATCAGTACTTGATATGGCATGGCATTACGTGGCAGCATGCTTAGATACGGTGATGTCACCATCCAGTTGTAGGTGTGGCTGTGGAGGTAGGTATGAAAAACACAATATTTACCACAATGCTCTTTAGTTTTGGATTTTGCAGTTTGGGGAATACTAAACATTGGATATATGGAAAACTGGACCACCTCAGGTCCAGCTGGAAGCCATGAAAGTTTTGTACTTGATTTAGCAGCCTCCAACTGGGCACCCAAAATAAAAAGTCCAAAATGAATGGAAAGTTTTGAAATAGTCGAGATTAATGACCTATCGAAGGACGCACAGGAGATCTGGCATCTACTGGCTTTACTACCACCTTACTCAGAAAAGCACATGTGGCAAGTATAATTTTCAGTAAGACTTTGTTTCAATGGCGCATTTCCTAAATTCAAGTAACATAGTGGACAAGATATGTCTACAAGCAAACAGATGAACGTAAAAAGCATTTTAAAGTCACATCCTTTTAGAAATGTTTCTTAAGAAAGAAATAGTTGTAACCATTCTGAAAACATTATCCATGAGGCACCATAAGGACATGGGATAACCTTGGCTGCAGTGACCACGAAGCGATAGAATTTAAGATCCTCAGGGCAACTAGGGGGCCTACAAGAAAGCTGGTGAGGGACTTTTAGGATGTCGGGTAATGGTAGGACTAGAGGGAATGGATTAAAACTAGAGATGGGTCGATTCAGACTGGACGTTAGGAAGAAGTTCTTCACCATGAGGGTGGTGAGACACTGGAACAGGTTGCCCAGACAGGTGGTGGAAGCCCCATCCCCGGAAGTTTTTAAGGCCAGGCTGGATGGGGCTCTGAGCAACCTGATCTAGTGGGAGGTGTCCCTGCCCGTGGAAGGGTGGTTGGAACTAGATGATCTTTAAGGTCCCTTCCAACCCTGACAATTCTGTGATTCTATGCTGCAGAATTTTGGACCAAAGCAGTCTGTTAGTCTTTCAATGTTAAGGTCATTTAAAATGGAAATTGAACATCCAAAACCAAAATAGCAATTTCATTACTGTTCTGACAGTACTGTCACAGCTTTCACCTCAGGCAGGAGGGTTGGCAACTTCTTCCTGAACTACACCAAAGCAGCAAGCAAGCACTACTGCAGACAGGCTGCTGACAGGGTCTGCAGTGAGGATGTGCACAATCAGACTTCCAGCAACTACCACCTGGAATCAGAACAGTTATCCTCATGGAAATACCTGGGCAGAACAACTTACAAACAAACCTCTCTCTGTATTAACACACTGCCTGGCTAAATGGGTATGCGCTAGGAAGAAATCACTGTTTGCAACACAGGAATCCACACATAAACATAGTTCTTACTTGTGCCCCAAAACTTAATCCTAAAGAAAAGTAAAATGTCACTTGGAGCTATTGAAAACACTTGGAAGACATTTTTGCCATGAACACTAATTCCCAGCTCCCACAGATGAGATATGTCGTTAGGATTCTGCATAGCAGAGGTTACGCCACTAGAGAGTTATCTAGTTGCTAAATTTAAAATAGAACTGGATTGTTTTACTTGCAACTTTTTGTTTCCAGTCTCGTACCTCTTACCTCTTAAGTCTGATTAAATACCTCTCCAGCCTTACCTGAGATTTGGGACAAAGTGAATCAAGGTGAAACACAAGGTAACACGACGAGTTCAAGCAGTTTAGTTCATAGGAATCCCTGGGGGATCTGTAGCAGAATATGAGATCCAAGGCCTGAAAATTTTTTACTTTTGTACTGCACAGGGACATTGCACACACTGATACTACTGAGGGAAAAGAATTCCCAAAACAAGCCCAAACCAGTGCATGTCCTGTGAGGAAAACGCTTCAGAGTTGTGGGCAAACCCTGAATCATAAGCATTAATTCAAGTTATGTATTTTGCCTAGGCGTTAGTACAGGTAGAGAGATCAGACAGACACGATGTGACACCCTTGCTGAATATTTCTTCATCAGATCATATTATAGCTGCTGACAAACAAATGCATAATACTGAGATGTGATCCTAATTAGGGTTTCTGCATGTCCTGTGCTATGAAACCCTCGGAGGAGTACGTAGATTAACCAGTGTGTTCTTTTTGTAATATGCCACTTCTTTCCCACCATCTCCATATCCCACAGGGGTTAAACAGTACAGTAATAGAGTTAGAACAGGCGCAGGAAAGAGCATGAGACTTAAAAATAGATGAGGAATCCAGGAGGCAAAGATACAGGAAGAAGTCTCTGAGACAGGCTGCAGCAAGCCCGCTGAGGGCTTTGAAAAAAACAAAACTTGAAATCCTTTGCCTCATTTAAGTCAGTGTGGGTTTTGCCAATGCCCTTTTACTGAGGCAGTACTTCATCCAGGGAGATCAAACTTCAATTTGATCAAGTGAATGAAAAGCCAGCGTAGTGGGAGACAGTGACAGTCACAAACATTTCACTGTTTATGTGAAGTGCAGAGTGCGGTGGCCCTTGAAAGACACAGATTGGCTTCAAGTCTGCCTTTACACAAGCAAGTCTGATAGCTTTTAAATGGAAGTATTAAAACAAGAAATGCTTTTGTTCTGCAGGGATATGAACCTTCCCCCCCCCCCCGCTCCCTCCCTTTTATGTTTTTAAGGAAAAGCAAGGCTGGAAGAAGCCTCGCTGGGTTCGTAACTATGAAAGTTATTCATTTACAACTCTTAAGTGTTAATGCAACACTGCAGCAGACTTCTCAAAGGCCACGGTAGTACAATGCATGCTTAGACACAAAGACCAACAAGACTAACTACACAGCTGAGTTTGCATACATCTTGCAGTGAAATTCTTCAGCCTCTTTAACCTACAATATACAAATGACTGAACTTAAAAAAAAAAGCGTAACTATTAGGTACTGTAGCAGCAATTCCTCAAACACATATTTGCATGTGTTGACACTTCTGAAAGGAAGGCTGTTGAGCAGTTATGCTGGGAAATAAACATTGCCTAACCCTGAAGAGTAACCACAAGAACAGAAAAACAAGTGTTACTGCAGCTGGTGCCTTCCTCCCACAGCACTAGTCTCTGACTACTGAAATAAAAAGATTAAAAGTCACCCGCGGCTCTAGCTGGTACTTAAGTAACTTTCTTATAGTTATATAAAGCTTGCAGTTCAAAAGACCAGCAACCACTTCCGCCCCATTACCCTCCACCCCTCCAAAAAGTTTGGCTACTGGCAAAACAAAGTATGCTCTCTCTCAAAAGCTTTCTACTAGGTGTATTTACAAGTTTGGCTCTGTAAGTTTAGCCATGATCCTGGCTGATGGGGACATTAGGGACAGCACAACTAACTTGTCCCCAGGCAAAGGAGTAACTTTTTGGACATTTCGGGCAAGGAAGGAGAGGAGTAAATCTATTGAAAGAGGTGGTGGTCTCCCTCATGCCCCTGTTTGCATCAAGTACTACGCCATACACATGCAAGAGGCTGAATCACTAAGCTGCTGGTGCGTTAGCCCCCTTCATGAAGGAAGCTGGACCCAATCTTGCGGGCTAGTTTACTCTTTCAAGAAGCACGTTAGTTTTGCCTACTCTCCATTACAGTTGCTACCGCCACACTAACTAAAGAGCTTCTTGTGCAGACTATATTTACAGTCACATAGTGATCACTGCCCATTTTACACTCTCATATTTAGTCAGTTGGATTAGAAAGTTAGACTAACCCAATGAGTCTCAAGATACAGGTATGATCTCATCAGAGCCAAGCAGAAGTAACTGCTTACTCTAATATTTGGGTTCATGAGCCTGACAGACACAAGCATGGGGCCCAATATGTACAGCACCTGGAAGCAATTTGGAAAACTCTGATGAAGATCATGGAATTTTGAAGTGTTTTCTCAGAGAAAACCACCAACTCTTCTATTATTACCATTAGGATGTTATGCTAGAGGATACATGGTGTTCGCTCGAGGGGAGTGGAGAGGGCCCAAAAGAAACAGAATCTCTCTTCACCCTGATTCTTTTTCAAGGGTTGGGCTCAGGTTGCCTTTTCACTTTGAATTTGGTGAATAATCTTGAAAGAATCCCCTTCCTTGGAAAGATAACACATAGGTGTAAGGCATCCTGAAAGGATCCAATCTGCCATATACAGATAAATGATCCATAAGCTACATGTCATAATTTGTAGAAACATTGGATTTACAGCAAATGTGTGACAGTGTCTCAGAACATTTCTGTTTGAAACTCCCAACTGGAAATGAACAGCAAATGTAACAAAAGAGCCTCCCAGGAAGTCACTTTCACCTGACTCTTACACAAATGCTTCAGAGGTTAAGATTTTCTTTTCCTCAAGCCATAGAATGAGATGGTGAGATTCACCATCAGATCTAGCTTTTGGCAATAAAAAAGTGAGTGAAAACATGTCATGGGTTGGTTGAGCAGCTCTCCTTTTATTTGTGGCTCTATATCGCAGATTGGGGAGTAGAATCACTTCCCAAATACCACCCACAATTTAAATCCCAAGCACCTTCTGGCCAAGCAAAAGTCCATGAACATTCCCCCCCTGCCCGCCAGGTTTTAAGGGTTCAGATTCACTAAAACCACCACTGTATTGTAGTGGCTGGCACAGAATAACCAAGTTTCTATAGTAGTAAATAAAGTTTGTGAAGTACGACATTCCATATGCCCCTCTACTCATGCAAAGCCTCATACAACAGCAGCAGCTCCAAGCTGGCAATTTAGCCTTTATTAACAGGTAATGATTTTCATCATGTATAGCTCATACATACACGAGATGTAAGCATCGTCAGTGCAACCGATCAGCATTACTTCCAAAATTCAGCACAACAACAACAAAAAAAAAAAATCACCTGATGCCAATCCAATGAATATGATCCTACATAATGAGACTGGCCCATGGGAGAAAAAGAAATGTGAAAAAACCCTGTCCTGTATGTTCAAATTTCAGCCAAGAGTAAAACTGAAGCAAATGGCAGGAATTATATGCTTGCTATGAGGCATGAAGCCAGAGCTAAAAGAATTGCCTCTATTCAGTGTCTCAGCTTTAGAAACAGGGAGTGGATAAACAATTAGACAATGGGTTTGGTGTTCAATTCCATTGCACTGAGTCAGAAGCGGCGGGGATGTATAGACTAGTACTCTTGGAGAACCAATGCCTGCATGAGGATGAGCTGCAGCACCATCACTTCTGATCCAGGAGAAACAAAGAAACCTGGAAGAGATTGAAAAGCAACCCCTCCTCACGCCACACATACCACTTACTTCCAAAGCACTCAAACCCTCCAGAATGCCTGCTACAGTCCTCCAGTGCCAGCACTAGACCACACTGCACAGTGTAGTAAACACAGGGAAAACACATTACAAAGCCCTTTGATGGGCCTCGGGGGTGGGATGGAGATTTCCATACTTTAAGACCTTGGCAAGTGCGATCTTCAGCCAGGCCTGACTGCAATCATGACTGGCTACTTTATTCACCTATTTCTGTAGACACTGGCCTTCCTCCAGGTACTGCTGGTGCTTTTCAATCAGACTGTGCTTTCCTGCAATGCCCCTCGTGTGCCTCCAGCAGCCATCCTGGGCAACAGCACACTGCCTTGGCCATGAATGGGCTTGCTGCCCTGCCTGTCACAGCACTGCCAGCTGAGCACTCTTGTTTTATCAAAATATCAGGACTTTGGCCAAAATTTCTCCAGGTCTCACACCCCCGACAGCACATGCTATATAAGATTACACTCCTCAAAGCTGGGGTTTGCAGCACCTGGGGGTTATGTTTTCATTCTCCACTTTCTAGCTGCGCCCCAATGCATGTAAAGTGAAACAGCTTGTGTAGGTACCATCCACCTCCTAATGTCAGCAGTCCCTGGAAGAACAAGTTCTGGTTCAAAGCTCCTTTCTAACATCAGCCAGCTGGCAATAATGGATATCCACTGCATGATCTAATCCACCTTCCAGTTACTAAGGTCAGCCTACTATTTCTTTACACTGGCTAAGTGTCCTTAAAACTAGGTACAAATATTCATGTATAACCCAGAGCTTACTTGAGATGCTGTTGCTATAGTCTTGCTGAGCAGCGTTACACAAGAGAATTTCACACAAGATTTCACAATTTCCTAAATTAGACTGTGCTGGGAGCGGAAGAAGGAGATGGGGAGGAAAAGAATGCAAATACTTGATAGAATTAATTCAGCGTGACACGGAGTCAGAACATCTAACTCAATTACAAACTTCAAACCAAGGATGTGAAACCCATTTTGCTTATTTTACACCCCCATTAGATATTCACCACTAGAGATATCTGCCACCTACTGCTATCCACTTGGGGGATAGGAGAAAGAAAGGACAATATGTTCTGTGAATACTACAAAACTCAAGCAATAATCTCCAAAATCCTTCACTTTGAATGCCATTTCCTGCTCCTTATCTCTTGCCTTTGCTCTGCTACATGTACTCACAGTTCTTCATTCACCTTTTATTTTATTCCTTAACATTCTCCACCCAGAAGGCCCTCCACTGAACAGTAACCTGGCAACCTGCACTCAAACTGGCCTGTATACAATTATAGTGACTACAAGAGCCAAACTTACTCTTAGTGAAGCATGTCACAGATGACCACAGCACAGCTTTTCATGATCAGGTGGCCTGAAATGCACTGCACAAAGCTGCTGTACTAGTCTGACCACCAGCCCCTCTCAGAATGTCTCATCCTCCTTCCTCTTCTCACTGTGTATGCCACTTGTCAGATACTGATAAAGATGACTTGTTTTCACTTGTAGTAAGGGAAACCAAATGCATCACAACCTGTAGGTAGGAAGTTACTCAGACATAACTGTTCTTGGTTTTACTGTTTCTCTGAAGTCTATGAATCCTAGAAAGAACATTTTCCTTTGATTAGACAAATGGCTAGCTGCAAGCATCCCCTGCCTACAGACTGCCTAGGCACTACCCACACATCTGGTCAGAAACGGAGTCACCAGGTTTTAAGGAGGGGCCACAAGAGGGATGTCTCAGCACAAATCCTGTCGTAAGGTGACAGGCTCCCTTCCCCCCTCCAAAAAGGGGTTAACCTTTTTATATATTTGTACTGAAGTTACAGAGACCCATGCGTTCAGCCGCAGGTACAGTCAGAGTTGCTCCTCAGCTTCCTCCAGGGCCCTGAAATCTGTCAGAATAGACACGGTTTTTAGATTTTAATCCTGATATAAAATACAGAAGTCGACCAATACTGTAAAGGGATAGTAGTGAATTGGTTACTTCCATTAGGCACAAATATGTTAAACACAGCAGAAGAAAAATGACTAGATCTCTTGAAAGAGACTACACTACTGTATAACAGCATAACTTCAACGAGCTCACAAAGACCTAAATGCAGGGGAAGCGTTAACTCATGGTAGTTGCAAAGACCTAGAGACACCAAATCACATTGCACAGCAGAGGTAGGAGACACTCAGAATTGTTAAGTCGGTCCTTGATGGACATTATTGAAATGTTTTCTCTACATCTTTATCCGAGAATTAAATAGGCAGTCAGTTGATGGGCTATTTGTGGATATCCTATATAACAGATGCAACAGAATGATAAAACTCCACTGTGCTAAGTGTTCCTCTTCTGTCTCTGACCCACAGCCCTGGGTTTTGCACTAGCTTGCCAGAAAGGTGCACTTCTGCATGTATTTATCAGGCCTAAATTAAACAGAGTTATGGCAGAAGGGCAAGAGAAGTGTTAAAAAATTAATTGAAGAATTAAGGAAAGGTGACACAATAAGCCTATTCTAAATAGCAGTAAATGGTAGACAGGAGACTCTTGTAACAGTTTTCCCACTGAATGCAAAACTCTATGACTTCCCTATTCTCAATACGGCATAAACTATGCACAGGAAATATTCCCCCAAGGTAAACTGCAGTATTTGCTTAAGCAAAATTTACCATCAAGCTTTCACAGCCCTCCCTCTCTTAAGTGTCAAAGCATTTTTATTTACAATATGGAACATGCTAGTTAACAGTGTGATGTTTTATTGCTCAAATCCTTTCCGAGACATATTCCACAGGCTTTGTCTGTAGTTGTGCCATTTACCTACTACAGTGCATTACATCTCTTGAAATATACGTGAATAGTACACGTGCAGAATTCAGCAGGCACTTTGTACACTGGCGCTAATCCTTTGGGTTATGAGCAGTGAGCTCGAGGGTTGGGAAAAGGCCCCCTTAGAATCCTGTATCCTTGCCCCACAGTTCACAGACATTAAAAATGCTTTTTGTGGTTTTAATGGCGTCATTTGCTACTTGCAAAAAGTCCCTCTAGTTATCTTCATTAAAGATGGTGCAAAGTCCATAATATATATGATGCATCCCCTGAAGACAGCTTTGGGAAATTTGGAGATCTGGGATAGAAGAGGGTTTTCCAAACTCAAGACAGTGCTTGGATTGAGTATCTCAAAGTGACTCTTTGCTGATGCTGGGTTTTTTTTGGGGATTGGTTTGTTTGTTGTTGGGGTTTTTTTGTTTTTTACATATATTTAGCCTTTTCCTCCCTCTTTGTTTCCTTGTATTTTCGCCCTATTTGAACTTACTTGCTGTAGTTTTTCTTATTAAACGTTTTTGTTCTCTGGATGCTCTCTGTGCATATGTGATGCTCGCTATTTGAGCTACACCAGTGCAGTGTCATCTCACTGGCTCTACTCCCTGCTTGGGTAAGAAACTCCAAGGTCTATTTCAGAAAAACACTGTTGATTTTAGTGGAACTTAAGGACACAAATAGGGAGCCCTTACTGAATTCATCTGTCTTTTCAAACCAGCGACACTGCTAAGAGGACAGCTTCAAGGAACAAACCCTCACTGGTGGCAGGCAGAAGAGTTGGAAAGCCAGGCCCTATTTAAGACAAGCACCTAGTGAAAAAGGACAGACCAGAATGAAGAGGAGAAACCCAGGGTGGGTTGTTTTTTTCTGTTTTACTTCCTTGTCAAAAACAGATGCAGGTTGTCTCTGTCAGCTGGCAAAATTAGTTTCCCACTGAAAGAGAAATCAGGGATGCAGCTCAGCTTTTTCCTTCCTCTGAAGACATCCATGTTCTGTTGTTTGATCAGAAGCTGCCAAATGCTGAACCTCAACTCCTTCCTCCACTAGCCCACAGCTCACCAGTCCTTTCACTAAGGGTCAGCTGCTGTTAACTGCCTCTTCGTCATCACACTTGTTGCTTCCTGATCTGTAGGGTTTCTCACCTGGGAGATGCCCTAGCCCAAAGAAAATCTGTTGGTCAAAAATGAGCTAGGGAGTCAACCCTCTCTTTATGCAGCTCCTTTCAAATACAAAGGCATCTTCTCCACCTCTGTGGGTGGTGTGAGCTCCAGCCAGAGGGTGTGTGTTCTGCCTCATAATATACACATTAACACTTTTCACCCAAAAAATGGCATTAAGTGTCTTATTTACTATTTTCATCATATAATCACTAAAGCATTTCCATGTGTTATTAAGTATCAGCATGTTCTAATCGGAGCTCCTTGTATGGGATTATTTCTGAAAGGTATTGCAAGTTACAGCATTCAAACACACAGAATGAAAATAAACTCTAACTTAGTTATTAAATGCAGGTTTATAATATACAAACAAATGCTGTCATGGCAGTGTACTAATTAGTGCAACAAGTAATTAAGCCTGCATCTGTACTTTGCCTGTACCAGATTTCTGTTGCAAGCATCAGCCTTCGTAGCGCAACTGAAAAACTAGGCAGTTATGAGAGGAGGACAGAAACACATCGTAAGTGACCAAACAGGATTATACAATGATGTTATTTCTCTTACTCCAACACACAGCACGGCATTTCTGCACTATGGAATAACTACATTGTTATCAGAAAGGCAGCACCCTTGCTGCTGGAGGCTGCAGAGTACAGCCCACTTCGATACCCCAAACCATCCCATTCACTGAAGAGATTTATTATGATTTTCTTTCATCTAGGTTTCTTGGAAAATGCATTACATCACATCACTCATTCACTATGCATTGTTTAGCACTTGTGCTATGCAAAATCATCAAAAACTGTTAAAACAGCCAGCACTGCCCCACAGCGTTTTGCTGTCACCACAGGGGAACAAGCAGTCCCTTGTTCCGGGCTGTTGTTGACCGCAGTCATGGTTCAGATGAACCCCAATGTGCTCAGCTGGACAGAAGAACACTGGCAGCTGTGAGACGAACACATGCAATTATCCAGCACCTGTCGTGCAGAGCACTCGCAACCCTCACTCATAACAGTAAGCTATCCTCTGATAAATAAGAAGGCTACTAAAGACCGAATAACCACACTGGAGAGAACGTTATACATTATACAAACAACTGTTGCAGTGTCTAGGTATTATTAGTCAAGCACACTAAACCCCAGAAAATAAATGTACGTGTTGCTAAGGGAAAAATCTATCTGTGCTCACAGGTACAGACAGAACTAACTGCAGAGACACTGTAGGGTTCCACTGCAGGCGTTTGGCAGGGGAAGACAAGAGAGGGTTTGGAGAAGAGCTCCTCACTAATTGCACCCAAAAGCTGAAGTGGTTGCTATTATATCCACCATTAAACCGTTCACCCCTTCCGGCTCCAGCAGGGATCCTAAGTTTGTTGTCTACTTGGAGTTTACAGGTAAAGCTTTCTCCTAAATCCAAATGACTATCAGCACGTTATATACTCTGCTGAATGTCACTGAACTCGTCTTCCTACCGACTAAGGTTTTTTCTTTTTTCAATACACAAACCAGCAAAAAGGAAACAAGCTTCTCAGGCAGGCAATGAATATTCCCAGTGCAGAACATATTCAATCACTTAACTGCAGAGAACACAAGCCGATCGCCTAGCAGATCTAGCCAGACCACATTTCCCACTACATTTTTATTCTTGAAAACAGATGAATGCACAAAACAAAGGTCAGTTTCATTACCCGAGTAAGTAATCTGGGCTAAGAGTAAATCAACTAATGCATTTACAAAACTATCAGTATCTGTATTCTAAACTCATTCCAGTTAGTGCTATTTGAGCCCTTTTATGTTTGGTTTCCTTGAATCTGAGTGAATGCATTTGATCCTGATGAATGATAAATCCTCTGAAGAGCTGACTTTAAGTCCATGTTTATTTTTTTTAACATTTGCTCAAAGTAAATTCTGGATTACGCAACTGCAACAGTGCAAATTGTGTACTGGAAATCCATGTTGCCAGTGCTTTCCTGTGGTGGTTACATTTAAGAAATGGAACTACTGCATGAATTGGGAAACTAACCAATAAAACAAAGTGCAAATTTTCAGTCACCTGTCTGTAAACCATCTGCACACCAAGAATTCCCTAGTACATGTGAATAGTGTTAAACAGCAAACTATGTTTTGTGATATATCCACTGGCAGCTCAACAATAAGCAAATAGTTCCATAGGCAGCTGAATTAAAGAAAAATTATTTCCTAGGGACATCAGCATGGGGTCACCAATGCCCAAAAAGGGGAAAAATTCTGCTGCAGCTTCCCATCAGCGTGGATGGGGACCTGTCCTCTAGCCAATTACCCATTTTCAAAGGACATCTATGAAATTACTTGGTTTTATTGCTTGAACTCACAGAACATGCTGAAAAGGTATTAAGTAGGCAACAGACATGGAATTGAGTAAGCCCGGCTTCCATAACAAAAAAAAAAACCCAAACAACAACAACTAAAAGAAAGGAGGATCATAAAAAGGAGACTCCAGGAATTTGTCTCTGGATGTTTATACATTTTTCCTTGAGCAAAATTTGCACTGCACTGTTTCCTCTGTGTTCTAATGAAGTGCAGATTTTCTTTACTTTTATTCAAGAACATGTCCTCGAACACTTGACGCAACATCTCAAGTCTTACAGGCCATGTGCCTTTGACTTCAGCTGTAAAAGAAACAGAATGGTGCGTTAAGGACACTAAAGGTTTATGAGAACTATAGCAACAATCTCACTAATTATTTAAATAAAGATACAAAGAAGTTTTAGGGTTCACCTCTACTGTACATTTCTATTTGCACCAAGAAGCTATTTGGTAAATCTACTTTACAGAGAAATGCACATGTTCTTCCTCAAAGGTGGGATGATCAGCTTGAACAACAAATGCTGGAAATTTAGGATAACTCCTAGGGAAAACCATTTCTGTAAAAAGTCATTCCCTGATCCTGGCAAAGCCTATGTAAGCCTTAGCCAGTGAAATAATCAGTGGATAGGGTAAGCCCTTCCTGAAGGATATTATGTGATTTCAGATGTTCACAGCATATAAACCAGTAAGCATGCAAGAAAGTCATAGAATCATTTAGGTTGGAAAATACCTTTAAGATCATTGAGTACAACCGTTAACCCAGCGCTGCCAAGTCCACTAAATCATGTCCCTCAGCACCACATCTACCTGTCTTTTTAATACCTCCAGGCAACTTGAGGCTGTTTCCTCTTGACCTATCTCTTGTTACTTGGGAGAAGAGACCAACCCGACCCTCACTACAACCTCCTTTCAGGTAGTTGTAGAGAGCGATAAGGTCTCCCCTCAGCCTCCTTTTCTCCAGCCTGAACAACCCCAGCTGCTCCTCATAAGACTTGTGCTCCAGACCCCTCACCTGCTCTGTTGCCCTTCTCTGGACTCGCTCCAGCACCTCAATGTCTTTCTTGTAGTTAGGGGCCCAAAACTGAACACAGTATTTGAGGTGTAGCCTCACCAGTGCCGAGTACAGGGCACTGCACAAGTCTTCTCCCAGTACATTCATTCCAAGGAAAGGAACAGTTCCAGTGTTCCCAAAAGGGAATCACTCTCATATAGCTCAGTGTAGCACATATACCTGCTTCAGAACAAGTTAAACAAGTGTTAGTTTAAAACGAAGAAATCACAGCAAGGAATTTACAAAAAGGACATCCAAGGTCTCGAAAACTACATTGAAAGTACCCAAAATAAGGAACCCAGTTTTCAAACTGTGTGCCCAGTGCTCTCGGAAATGGATAGCATTGTTATGCCTACGCAGGGACATACGGGAGGATGGGGTAATTTTGGGGCCACTCCCCTTAGTGCCAGCTGGTATAACTCACGCTCCTGTGTCATATGAAATGCACATTTTTCCCTCACTGCTTAGGTTTCCTGGAAATATCTCTCAGATTCTGCCCAGTGCATAGTCAGGTTAAGTGATCATTTCTGTACTTCACACTGCAAATTGAGTCATTTGGTAGTTTGATGACACATTTCTGTAACTGGCCTTCTCTGTTTTAGAGATATGATCTATCTTCTGCAACAGGAACTGACTCCGGAGAGAAGAAAATATTGTCATGTTAAATTATGTCATTGTCACCTAGTGTCCCTGAAAAAAAACCAAGATAAGTCTCTGAAGTCTGTCTGCTTATGACACGCAACATCTAAATCACATCTCTAGCACTTAATCTGAAAATGCAAGGATCAGATTCTCAACCAATACGCAAAGGTGTCACAGTTTTCATCCTAGAACAGTAACATTGCTTGGCTGGGCTTCAGAGTACCTTTCTCTAGTTTATATTAGCTTCCCACATGGATTAAGTTTAGTTTGGGCATCCATGAATTGCTGTGGGTTAACTCATCCTGTCTCAATCAAAATAATTAGGGTTTTAGGCATCTGTAGGGCTGGTACTCAGGCTTCAGTATGTAGGTATCACAGTTATTGTAAACATGAAGAGAAGTCATAACACTGTCATGAAAGTGAGAGATGCCAGCACAGTGGCTGAGGAGCAGGAGACATGGACCAGATGCAGGTCTTATACTGATAGTCTGGATATAGCACAAACATGGGCAATAAAAAAGAAAAAAATGAAAGAAAAGCAGAACACAGCTTCATAAATGGTTTGTCTTCATCAGGAATCATGCAAACACTGCATTTAAGACCGTACCATACATGTGTTAAATACATAGGAGACAACGAATCACAGAGTTTACAGTAATATAAGGCAGTGAAGCAGCATACATTCACAAATGAGAAAGAAAGGTTGGCTTAGCTTCTCAAGCCCTGTTTCAGGGAGCAGGATTATCTGCTAGATAAATCTCCGTTGCAGAAGAGGCAATAAAAGTTCTTGGCTGCAGAAGAACTGGTAGTGGTGCCAAAAGGAAAAAAAAAAATAAAAAATCTCATAAAGTCAGGCAAATCTCCCATTGCTGCCAAGAAATCCATGACAGAGCCCTGGGCTGGACCAGCCAAAACAGAGCTGGTGAGGGAAGACAGGATGAGGAAAAGGGGCTGGTTTTGGTTAACACCCGTAGACCACTAAGTCCCATACACACGCTACTTCACCACCCCCCTACCCCAGTGGGATGGGGGAGAGAACTGGAAGGGCAAAAGTGAGAAAACTTGTGGGTTGAAATAAAGACAGTCTAAAAAGGAGGGGGGAAAACAAAACGAAACAAAGAAAAACAAGTGATACAAAAGCAATTGCCCGCTACCAGCTAAACCAATACTCAGCCAGTGCCCAAGCAACAGCAACCCCTGCAAAACTCACCCCAGTCTTATTGCTGAGCATGATGTTGTACAGTATGGAATATCCCTTCAAGTCAGCTGGGGTCAACTGTCCTGGCTGTGTTCCTTCCCAGCCTCTTGCCCACCCCCCAGCCCTACTCATTGTGGGGGCAGAGTGAGAAATGGAAAAAACCTTGACGCTGTGTAAGCACTGTTCCGCAACAGCTAAAACATCCCTGTGGTATCAGCACTGTTTTGTTCACAAATTCATAGCCAACTAACTTATTTTATACAAAACTCAGGGAGCTGACTTACACAGAAGCCTATGTGGCTGGTATAGTGACCTTAATATGAATGCAGCCTAAAGATAGGAATAAAAGGAAAACTCACTTCACAAAGGCCAGTAAAGCTAAAATCTGTGCTGATGGAATTTTTAACATAGAGCACCCACTTAACCACGCAGTGTTTCTGCCACAGCCCTGGGTAGTGCTCCCTCAGTTGGATACTTAGCAAACTCTGCTGGGTTTGGATTTTGCCACACTGGTGCCACATACTCCTGATGGGAACAGGCGGCCAAGGGCTCTCCTACCCTTGGGAACAAACTTTGCAGAGGTGGGATCTCACAGCTCCATTACTTTCAGACTCTTGAAATGGGTCAAAGTTTCCCAGATAAGTGGACACCTTGGGTTAAGTTTATTTCTTCAATGGCAGTCTTTAGGGAAAGCAAACAAATACATAGGCCACATGAGACTGCTGCAAACCAGTTAGTTCTACTTTAGATATCACAAGTTACAGGCGTGTTACGTGATAACAACCACCCACATGCATTTGATCACTTTTTCAGCAACCTCACAAGAGCTGTCTAACATCAGAGGTCTCTCAGTAATCTAGTTCAGCATCATTCAGGATCTCTCAATCTCTCTCTTTAGTCAACCTTTGAATCAAGCAGCAACAAAATGGATTTCTTGCTCTTCCCCCGTCCTACCTTTACCTTTTCTCTACTGGTAGTACACTTATACTCCCCTTAAGAGGAAAGAAAAAGGCTATTCAGAGATACTTTTATGTATTATAACTTGCAGTTACTTTGCTAAGCAATTCTTTCATCATCCTCATCATGTGATCACCTCTCTTAAATCTCCATTACACCCTCACCATTATGTCCAGGTTCAGAATATAAATAATGGTTTGCCATGGAAAGTAGCCACTTTCCTACCCATGCATGTTCCACAGGGATGCACAGCTACCAGCATTTTACCACCTCATTACGCTATCTGAAAGAATTTCTTTTGTTCCTTGCAGTGGCTCGATTCAGAAAGAAAACCGATAAAAACCCCTACTCCAAATTTAGTTTGCAGTCTAACATAAACATACATACCAACTGCTGAACAGTAAGCATTATATATCAACTGTACACAAACACCAACTCTTTTCATAATGACGTTATAAATATAAAATGCCAATTTTTGAGCACTGACTAGTCCAGTAGGCCCAACATATTATGGATCTGACATTATAATATCTGCTTCAGATAGTATATCACAAAAATATTCAGGTGCCTATTTTGCAGCGGTATTTGCACCTGCAGTTCATTGCTGGCTTGCAAGCATGAACGTGAATAAATGTTATACAACGTTTGTTGAATAAGCTGCTACATCAGTTCATTCATCTGAGAGCTTCCTGGTGATGTGTTGGTAGTTTCTGTGCTTTTTGAATCAAAAGAAGCTTAGCAAAAGCAGCAACACGCAATATTCACACGTTGTAAAAAGCATACATAAGTGAAGAATTAGAAATTATAAATGGGTAAATAATAAAAGACCAAAACCAACACTGAAATGAGTTAAACAGCTCAAAATAATGATTCTGTGACTCAAATCCACTGGATGTGATTATTCTCAATGCATATGGCTTCTAACTTCATCACTGTCTGCTTTATAGCTGGCAAATTCTGACGGAAGTCTCAGGCTCCTGTTACAGTTACAGTGACTGAAAATAAAGAAATTCACTATTTTATGTTTTACTTTCCCATGTTTGCTGTACCTTAACCTGAACACCCTCCTGTTCTCTGGTAAGCATTACTTAAATTGCTGTTGCATTTAAAAGAACTTCTTTTTTTGACCTGATTCCTCAAAAATATGCACCAGATGGAGAACTGGATTTCATCATTTTAAGTTCTATGATTTTTTTATGGCAGGAAAGTTACATTTCCCAATATTCTTAAGTTTTTACATCAACAGTTAAAAGACCCTTTGCTGGTGTGGCGGCTGGCTTGTTATGATTGGATGTCTCAGAACCACTGGCCGGCAGATACTACTCCTTCACTTGGAAGTTTTTTCATAGCGTGTTAGAGACCACTGACCTACAGCTTTGCTCTCACTGAACTGCTTTCCTGTAATGTATGATGAACAGCAACCTTAGGAAAATTAGACAGAAAGATAAAAGGAAGATGAAAAAGGAAACTAAAAGCAAAAAAGCCCAAATGTTTACTTGTGGGTCACCAGTTCAGAGGTCTGACCACAGCAGAAAGGCATGCCTGTACCTGGAAATGAACCAAGACACTCTCACGCCTCAACTGCAGAGGTCACACACGCTATGAAACAGGCCTGCTTGGTGTATTCAGCAATGTTGATCACTGTGAAGCCTTTTAGGACACTCTCCTGATCATTATTGCAACAGCACTACCCTCTGAAAGGCCTCTTTGCCTCCTTCATGGCTTAAAGAAACCAGAGAAATAGCCCTATACAGCCTCAGGTATGACATCGCTTTGGTCATAGCTTTCTCAGAGACTGCATTTAAAACAATGCCACAAGCACAGCAACTGCACATGTCTTCTGTGATCTGCCCAGTACCCGATACCTGACAGCTGAAGCAGAAACTGAATTTCATGATTCAGTTTGCTGCTCACAAAGAAGTGCTTTACTTCTGCCTCTGGGCTTTCCAGTATGGAAAGGGCAGTGCCCAGAAGCAACTGAACCTTACAAGCACGCAAGCCCTGTGCAACTGAGAGGCACCTGGATGCCGGCAGTAATGCCAGTCCCCATGTGCAGAGGTGAGGTGAGCTGTGCTATGGAGAGGAAGCTGGAGGAGTCCACGTGCACCACTTTATAGGTCTGTCCAAAAAAGTCAGAGGCAAGTCTACCTTTGCTATACAGCCAGTCCTGTATGGAGCATCAAGAAAGGCTAATAAAGGGAAAAAGGAAAAAAAAAAAAGTGGTATTAAAAAAAAAAAAAATCTCGTATTTCAAAACACACCTGTCTGCTAAACATTGTGGTTAGTGGTATCTGAGAAATAGCAATTGAAAAAATTATTGAGGAAAAGAAGAACCAGGGCTAGATTCCAAAAGAAAAGCACTGGAATAAAATATTTCCGTGAGCCTTCCTCCCCATCTTTCTCCTCTAAAGAGGGGGTAAAAATATATAAATAAATAAAGTAAAAAATAAAAGAAATCAAGCCCTTCTCCCCACACCACAGCCCCCCCCCAGTCTTGCTGCTTAGAAATGCACAGGCATTATTTGCAAACACAGTGTCTGTGATGATTATGTGGACAGCCTCACTAAGAGTCCTCCCAAGAAATTCATTAAAACAGATACTGTTTGTATACAGTATAATTGATGCTCATTTTTAACATGTAAACTATTATTTCATGCTCTGTTACAGAAAAGGACTAAGTATTGAATAACAGCTATGCTCCCTTTTGTTTCTCAGCTTTTACCGTTTTCCAGAAAGATACAACGTCTTATATAATAAATAACCTCCCATCTCTCAGACCAGTGGGAGGGAGTCCAGTTAAGACCCTCCATTTCCATATTCCTTGCATTGCCATACTGGTCACATCAGCCTCCTACTGCAGAAATAAGCATATGAAAATAAAATAAGCATTTAAACCAACGTTTAATGCAAGAACATTTTGACATCTATACTACACTCTCTTTGCCACAGCACACGATAGCACAAACTGATATAGTACAGTATAGAGAACAGTCTTTTTTGTGTCCCATCTTCCAAAAGTATCAAAACACTTCTTAAGTGTGACGGGTTTTTTCCTTCAGAGTTTATTTTCCTAATTATTCATTTATCTTTGCCATGCCAATAATGCCTTCTGCCAACTTCTGTGCAATAATCACAACAGCACTTCTCTAATTTTAGCATGGAGGAAGAACAATACTCAAGAATTCAGAAGTCTCTGTTCATCAACAGAAGCCATAAAATCCCACTGAAAATCAAATTAGGTAGCGTGCAAAAATTTCATGACATTTCCAACCTGACTGGATTCAGCTCAGCTACGAAGATGGCAAGACCATTGTTTTAGGCACTGTTCTGGCATTTTAGATTCCTGTCACAGCCAGTCCAGGAAGCTCAGTGACAGCACGTTGCTGTCACTATAGCTTACAGTGCTTTCTCAGCCCTCCAAAGCACCTTGCAGTGTTTCTGAAATGTCAAAGTTGCTGACTGCTGACTCCCAGACACCGCGTATAAATGGCCTCTTGTTTTAATACTCAAGCCTTACCTCCACCTTTTGCAAAAGCACTGTCAAATTGAAGCCACTAGAGTCTTTTTTTTTTTTTTTTAAAAAAAACCTAGTCCAAGTCTTTAACAACTAGAGACTTACTGGTGATGTTGATATGAATTCAAGCAATTACTTGCTACAACACAGTGATTTGCCCGAAGTAAAGTGAGCTAAAGAATCAGAAGATGAGGGTGAACATCTGATACTCACTCTTTTAAGTCACTGGGAGTATGGATAAAACAGCACTGTGCAAACATTCAATGCAGTGTGGCTCATCTCTGGCAGAAACCTGTTCATTTCTTCCCTCTCTTCCTATCTTCTACCAGTTCTGCATTATTATTAACCTGATATCAACAAAAGAGACATCATTAGGCATGTTTATCTTTGAGACAGCTACTCGCCATAGGCTTTACAATTCTGTCCCCTTTTATTCCCATGGTTAAGAAATCAAACAACCACTCTTACACAGCTCTTTCCAGAGCCCCTCTCAAACCATGGAACCACTAAGGAGCAACCACAGGAAAGCATCAATAAAGACTAATATTCCACCAAAATACAGGATTGTGAATACATGTACCGTAAGAATGCAGGCAGGGATGTCTGCTGTTTTCTCCGTTTCCTTTTTTAACTTGTTTCTTCAGTTTTATTGAACAGGGAACTATTTATGTAGCCAAAATAAAATGAAACTAGTTTTTTTCATCTTACAGCTACTGTGTAGGAACTGAAACAGGCAGAGGGACTACATGACCTTTTATTTTTCCTTTCGCATAAAGAGCATCTTGTGATGCAAAATAATGTAACTTCACTGAAGTCCATAGAACTCCTGTAGTTTACACTGTTTGTGTGTCGACCCATTGGACCTAAAGCAGAAGTGTATGAAAATGAAAGAAATTATTGAGCAAACTCATGCAAGAAAAGTGCTGATGATAGGTCTGCTACTATAAAACTGCCTGTTTAGATCTTATCGTGTTCTTGGGAATAGTAACCTAATTTTTCTCAGATAAAATTCCTCATATCTCCCACTCAAAAAAATCCCGCTTCAGACTGCCCGATTTTGCATGTTGCAGACTTTTGCTATCATTTGGTTTATAAGAATGCGACACTACAGCATCTTTTTAACTGGAATAGCATTTTTTACATCAGTTATGAAAAATGTTGTTATAGCTCAATTTTTTTTTATTTATTTTGGCCATGCAAAACAAAATATCAGCTGATTCTGAAGCACATCTGGCATTTGTATAAGGACTTTGTTCTATTCTGTTTAAAGTTTTGTTGTTAGAGTTCATAAAACTATTTTCATTTCACAAAGCATTTTAGAGGTTCTTATTCCTGTAATTTAAAACAATAAGCTATTTTGGGAGTGGCAGAACAGGGTGGATTCAATTTTAAATTATTCCGCTGCTATGCACTTGTAACTAAACAAGACTCTAAATTATGTATTAAGAAAACACTAAATATTAAAAACCCCTGCCAAAACCCAGGCTGCATTACTTGAGTGGATGCAAAAATAGTGCCATAACAGAGGGAAAAATTCTCACCTCAGTCTGTGGGACAAATGCCTGCAGGTGAGAACACATCAACAACATAATCAAATAAACTAAATTAAAGGGGGAGGTAGGATCTATTTTTATTAAATGTTTTTGGTAATCTCAGTTTCAAAATTCAGCTCCTTTGGTAAGAACAAGTCAACAGTTGCAGGACATTCAACGGAGGTGAATTTATGATTTACTGTGTACTTACAGAAATTCATTTTTCCACTTGCTCAGAGAAAATGAATATACAATAAAAAATAACAACAAACAAATAGGCAGATAAATATATTATCATCAGAAGAAAGAGTTGATAAATGGGCACAGTAGTTTGGCTAATGATTTTACATAGAATCTTTTTGTACTACTGATTTAATGTAATGACAGAAATTTCTATCAATGGAGACTCTTCACCCCTGCTGCTTGCAGGGAAGCTATCTGCTACTGTTAATTCACACAGAAGCATTTAATATTCGCAATCATGCACTAAAAGCCAAAGCTGGTTCCACCGGGCAGCTGGAATTTTCATGTCCAGATGACAAACACACTTACTACACCCTACTCTTGTGCAGGCAAAGAGTGACTCTTTCATACTGATAGCGTGTAAGACAGGACAATTTTTTACTTCTACTCATCTATTAGAAAGTGAGAGGCATGTTTTCATTCATAGTTGTGACTTAAAGGAGTAAATACATGAAGCCTAACTGGGCTACATACACATCTACTGAATATAACTAACTCTTCTTCCGCAGTAAAAGCCTGTTACAAGTAACCTTCACAACATTGCTCTTTCACAAATTAATGCCCAAAAGGTTCATCCAACCAAAGGAGTAAGTTCTCATCAAAACAAACTCCTCCTCTGAGCCCCCTGCCCCCAGCCTCAGCAGCCTGCCCTTACCCACACAGAGTACAGCCAGCATCACTTTTCCAGGCTGACATTGAAACAAGCTCTCAAACACAAAGCTGCAGAAGTACTAGAGTTCATGAAGTTCACTGGGGACTCGGTTATGGCCGTTTATTTTACACGAAAGGCACTCCTATATAACAGGAGCTGCTATCAGGTCAAGGCTTTAACCTAACAGATCTGTTGAAAAAGAAAGTTAGGACTTCTCCCTACCACCAGCTATAGCCAAACATTACCTCCTCACAGTGAAGACCTGAGGGCCTGCCTGCACACAAGACACAGTACCTCTCTTCTCTGGCCAAAGACTCTGGAAACATGGTGAGCTGCATCCTGCCTGTTCACGCAAGGAAGGCAAAACATAAACTGCATCATGTTATCACTCCGATAACGGCGCAAGGAGCAGCAGTAGGCAATGGGCACAGCAGTGCTAAGGTGGCTGTGTGGGGTGGGGGCATGGGGGTAATCAGGGTGCCTGTGGAACCCCCCTGTTGGTGCTGGGGCAAAGCCTGCTGGTGGTTGGCAACCAGGATAGTCCAGATCTCCCTTTTCCAGTCCATTTACTGGTAATGGGCCTTGACACTGGGGTAAGGACTGAGAACTTGTGCCTAACCCCTGCCCTTTTCCTCACTCCACTGAAAACGGCCCATGTGTCTCCTCAAACTGGGAGAGCTGCAGGGTTTCTGCTCAGAGTCTGCTACTAATTCTAAAGTACTGCCAGGTGGGTCTATTTAAGCAATCCTCCTCCCTCAAGGAGGAGGTTGAGCTCGCAATCAACTGAAATTGCTTCTAAAAAATGTTTTCCCCCACAATTCTTTTTTTATCTAGGAACAAATAGGTAAGTTACAAACTCATACTTTCTATTTGGAAATGGGTAAACGTTTCCTGTAGATACGCTCAGCAGAACAAATGGTACGATATGCCTGTATCAAAGTGACGTTTCTTGATTCAGCATTAAACCACATCCTCCCGCCTGGGTTTGTGTGCCCTGTTCCTGCCTTTGCTGCAGCCACTGAAGCCCCCGCCAGCACCACAGGCTGCGCCGTGAGGAGAGCAGACATGGAACATGGTGGCCCACACGGGTTACCCATGAGCCTGACCCAGAGGGGGGCTGTTGCACAAGAACCTAAGCCATGTTTTTTCATACAGTGCAGCGGTAGCATAATCAGACTTTGCTCCTGAATAAGACAGACATTCTCATATGTATGAAACCCACTTTTTACTCAACACCAAAAGTATTTGAGTTTCTGCAACAGATGTTCACTTCCTCACACACCCCCTCATACTCCTAAAACTTTCCATCCAGAAAGAAGGGCTTCCAAAGAAGCCCTCCTGCTTTCTGACCATTGCTGTCTCAGAGAAAAAGTCCTCATGTAGCAAAGAGGAATTTGTCTGGAGAAACACATGCCAGCAGGTGAGGAGCACCACTGACTGACTGCTTTCAGATCTGAATTCAAATGCATTTCATTCCTTTAGTCACACATGCAGCTCTTTTGCTCATTCAGGCGTTAATCTGTGTAAAAACTGGCTGACCTGTATCTTTTGGAAGATGAGAATAATAATGAAAAACAAGTTATTTTCATTTGTGCTTTTAAATAATTTAGAGGCAGCAGAGAACTATAGTCAGGGGCGTAGTTTTGACAGAAAGGAAGGCGATTTCAAGTTACTTAAACCTGTCACGAGCAATTAAAACCCACGCACGAGCTCTATCTGTAGCTATAGACCAAAGGGGCAGTCACAGAATCACAGCATGGTTCAGGTTGGAAGGGACCTTAAAGATCACCCAGTTCCAACTCCCTGGGCTGGGCAGGGACACCTCCCACCGGACCAGGCCGCTCACAGCCCCATCCAGCCTGGCCTTGAACCCCTCCAGGGATGGGGCAGCCACAGCTTCTCTGGGCAACCTGGGCCAGGGGCTCACCACCCTCACAGTCAAGAATTTCTTCCTAATATCCAATCTCCCCTATTTCAGTCTGAAGCCATTACCCCTCGTCCTATTGCACCGTGCCCTTGTAAAAACTCCCCCTCCAGCTCTTTCCTCCCACTTGCACCCGTTCCGACTCCACGACGTTTTTCTCATCTCTTCCTTTTAGCAACTCAACGCCTGTCGGGTTCTCCCCGGCGGGACGCGCTCTCTAACACGGCGCGCCCCGCGTCGTTACCCGCGGGCGGGTACGGGACCCGTGCGGGGGGCTCCGCTGCCCCTGCGCGCTGTGGCCCTGCTGTGCGCCGCGCCCCGCGGCGGCTGCGAGACGCGGAGGGTGCCGCTGGCGCGCGACCCCCCCCCCGCCCCGCTATCCAATGGGCCGCTCCCTTTCATTCGCGGCGCACGGGCACGGCGCCGCTCGCGCGCCGCCGACCTGAGGGGAGGCAGGATGTGGGCTGGCGGTGACGTCAGGCCCAGATGTTCCCCCAGGCCCCGCCCCCGGCGGGTCCGGCGGCCCCGGGGAGCGGTAACGGGGAGAGGCGACTCCGCTGTCACCCCGCCATGGACGGGCCGCGGACACCGCCTCTCCCTTCCGCCGCCGAAAGACAGCCGTAACTCGGGCCCGGAGCAACAAGCTGCCAGTGCCAGGATCTGCCTGCGCTGCCTTCTCTTCCAGCGGACTTCCAGCGCGTTTCTGGTGTAGGGACAAGCTGGGTGTGATCGTCGCGAACAGAGCGTGGTTTGGATGGCTGGTAAATCGACCTTTACTTCTACAGAGAGATCCTAAGAAATGAGAGGGAAAAGTCTGCTCGCGTAATCTTTTTAAAAAGGGAAAGAGCAGTGTTGTGTTTTGTTGGTTTTTTTTTTCCCACCCCTTTCTGTTTGGATTTCTTTTGAAACTTGCGAAAAATGGCAACAGCAGCATATGTGGATCATTTTGCAGCAGAGTGCCTTGTTTCTATGTCCAGTCGTGCTATTATCCATAGCCCCAAAGGGGAGCCTGATCCCCAACCCGATGCAGCTATACCTCTCGCATCAAACGGAGAAGATAAGCGGGAAGCCAGAGAAACCGGGAAAGACAATGGATCATCATTACTTGTGGTAGCTAGCATTTTAGCAGATCTGAACCAGCACGTCCCAAACTCACCTGCTCTAAGGATGGAAAAAACAGAGACCTTTGGTGTCACAGAACAGATACGCATTTCTATTGCTCCTGAGGAGTTTGGGGAAGAAAGTGTGCCTTCGGCTGGTAAGCGTGGAGGAGGAAGAGCAGCCACACCTACTAGCCTGGCTGCAGTAACTGAGCCAAGCCCCAGACAAAAGAACAAACGCACGAGAAGCTGGACTGACCCTGGATCACCCCAGAAAAAGCACAAATGCCACTATATGGGGTGCGAAAAAGTTTATGGCAAATCTTCCCATCTTAAAGCTCATCTAAGGACCCACACAGGTTAGTTACAATCCAGCCAGAGATTTATTTGTTACAGCTTGGTAATTAAAATGAATGTTGAAAAAACAAAACCAAACTTGTATTTGGCCACCATTATGGTTTCACCTCTCATAACTCAAGCTCGGGAAAA
The DNA here is from genome assembly GCF_964199755.1 of Larus michahellis. NCBI lineage: Eukaryota > Metazoa > Chordata > Aves > Charadriiformes > Laridae > Larus > Larus michahellis. The sequence goes on from NC_133904.1 coordinate 17,927,016, forward strand.
CCAAACAACAAGAAAAAACCCCAACCCTCTGGGAATAAACCCTTACTGGGCATAGATTCAAAGCTAATATTGCCCTTTTTCATTACTTAATGTCACGGGGAATGGCGTGCGGGTCATCTGTGTGGATTATACCAAGTTGTAATTTTTAGCTGCTAGCCTTGTTCGGTGTGTCTTCTACTTCCCTTTCCAATGCTTCTTACCCTCCCCCATCTACGTTTTCCTACCCCATGCTGCTGTCACTACCTTTATAATGGCTTACTGCTTCCCATGCAAGCATCAGTACTCTGGATGTTTTAAAATTAAATGTTCTAGAGGCACCTAAATGACTGTATGTCTGTTTCTTTCTTTAGCAGACACTTGTGTGAAAGCTAGAGTAGGCAGGAAGGCAGTTGAGAGGCTGAACATGAGTCACAAGGAGACATTTATCATAAGCATAGAGTGGGACACTGTTCGTCTTAAAAAAGCTTTTGGTAGCTGGGTAAAACCAATTTCAAAACAAAAAAACCCATTTGAATGCAAGCACTAACTTGTTCTGATCAGTGTTCAGTATTAATTCTTGGTGAAGACTTATCTGACCACTTTGTTGCTATTGTAATTTATGAGACACCCACATAGAAAAAGTGGAAGTCTTGCAAGCGCTGTGAAAGTTATGCACTGAAAGTACTAGGAGGGCCATCTTGAAACAGGCCCCATGACTTGCCAGACCTCGTGCCTCCGCCTGCTGCTGGGGAACAGGATGGCTTCGAGTCAGACAGAGAGCACAAAAAATTGAGGAGACTGATCTCTGCTGAAGGCAATGATCATAGCACATATGTCAGGGCACACATTGACTGGAGGAGGCTTGTGCAAGCTGTTCCACTGAGTAATTTCAGGCAACAAATCAGTTTACTAAGATCTCCAGTCAGTTCACTTATAAAGAGCGTTAAGAAAAAGATCCTCAGAACTAAACATGACTTAGTGACTATTGAACTTTTTTAGCTCAGAGGTGGCAGCCTCACCCACACAGGCCATACCTCTCCAGTGTGCCTTCAGCTTTTCCTGCTGCCTTCCTGAGATAAAGCAAGAGCCCTTCTAAATTGAGGGTATGGTTTGCTCTCCATAGGAGAGAAGAAAGCCCCATCAAGTTTGAGCACACGGATGGACAATTCCCTGTGCCGCCGCACAGCCGAGGGAACAGCGTGTTCCTGGCACCCCAGGCAGCCTGCCCTGCTTTGCACTGTGTAACTGCTTTTTGCCTCCTTGGGAGTTACGCAGAAAAGGTGCTTCCATTTGGCTTGCAGGGAATCGTCTCCATTAATTTTCAGTTCTTTTGCTTTCTTATTTCTGGCATTTGCCATTGTCCTAAAAGCAAAAGATAAATTTAGCAACACTTCTGGGCTCCCAAACCAACTAGAGACCAAGAAGGGGAACTCCTGTCCCTGCTGAAGAGAGGGCTGGGCCAGTGGGGAGTGTCGCTCCGTTCTGTGGGCTGAGCGGAGTCATTCAGGGACACTGGCTTGCCTCCAAGTTCTCTGCTTTTTTTCTTTTCCCTTTGCTTTTTTTTTTTTTAACTCTTCATTTCCTGTATTTTTTCCAGTTCTGTAGGGCTTAATTGGTTATTGCTGTAGCTAGTGGCACTGAGAGAAGAGAGCGTGTGCATGTCTGTGAGAGCTAGAGGAAAAGCGGGGAAGGGACTGGTTGTGCCCTGGGAGTGGCAGGACCCTCAGGGACTACAGCTTCTTTGTTTTCTTGCGTCTCCAGTGTCTGTGTGGGAAGCCTTAAACAAAGCTGCCAAGTTTCCCTCCTCACTGGCAACAGGTCTGTCTCTGTTTGGATTGAGTTTTAAACAAGCTTAAAATGCCTCTTACTCCTCTTGCAGAAGGTTTTCTAAGGTGCTTGGATTTTTTTTTTTTTCTTTCTTTTAAAGAAATTGTGACAGGCTTGAAAATAGTTTACATGATACTAGGAGTTAAGCTAATAGAACAAGCTGTGACTTCCAAGACTGGCAAATGTTTGTTTGTTTTTACAAAACACATAATGGGGTTTATTGATTTAGAACAAGGATTTTGGGTCTCCTCTGCTTTCCAGTGGTCCCGAACTAGCCAAGTTAACATGTACACATCAGTCTGCCCATCTGTCAAATGGATAAGGTGATAGCTATCCACCTCACCAGGCAGTGATGAACGTACTGCCAGTACACGTACGGGGGTACCTATTTAAAGCACTTTGCGACTCCCAAACCTGTTTACTAAGAAACAGTCAAAAAAAATCTGCTATAGAGTGGAACTTCTCCCATGTGCCGTATGACTAGATGAGCAGGTATTCAGGGGTGAACTGAAGGCTAAGAACAGTACTGCAGGCTAGAAGATACTGAAGATAGTTCTAGAGATATTTGAATAATGCAGTTTGTGACCTGCTTTAGAAACCTGCTTGCCCTTGTCTGCTACTGCACTCAGAAACTAAAGGCTTTGTTTTTCATGCTTGGAGGTAGGATAGAATAGATTGTTGAGCTTATGGCATGGCAAAAAGATACAGAGCCTCTGAAGTACTATTGCTTCAAATCCAGCGTGCATTGGTAAGGACTGAAAGCTGGTATTATTTTCGAGCTGTTTGGTGCCCCACATGAAATCCTTCTGATAGTTACAGGTAGATTTCGGGGCTCAAATGTCTAAAGCAAAAAACATAGTGCAGAGATGCTAATTATCCTATTTAAAGCAGAAGAAACAAGATGTAACAGCCAAGGAAGCAGCATCTGCCTTTTGTCCATAGGCCCTTTCTCTGAGTACAGCGTTTTAGAATGATGTTCTCTATCAGAATATAATGTGCTAGAGCACTCCATGTTTTCTTGTGTTAGTACACTAGCAGTTAAGCTATCTCAGCCTTATGAATGCTTCATCTTTATTAGTCAAACCCTTGAACCAGGCAGAAAACATTAGTCACCACAATCTTTGCCATTCCCTCCACAAGCTTTCAAACCCTTCCCCTCCCCCTACTTTTCTTTTCATGTTTATGTTTTCCACCCTACTCTCCACTGGATGTCCTGGAGTTCAACATGATCACCAGCCACAAAGCCCTTGAAGTTTTAATGTTTACCAGAAGGTTATATTTAGTCAGTGGGTAGATGTCAAGTCCAAATTCTTTTCCACTGAGGTTCCCGTGGACCTCAGAAGCTGCGTTGTGATCCACAGATGCAGCACCCTGTTTGTCCCAAGCTATATTGATCCCATTGATACAAAAATTTCACCGACACGCCAGTTTTAAAAATCCTCTTCACTCCTGAGAAAATTCATAAACACAAAGGATTTCCAGAAAATCTGTAACTGGTGTACATGAAGATGGAGAAATACATAATGTATTTGAAAGCAATCTGAGAAATAAAACAATCAGACCTTACTGTGACAAGTGTGACAACAGCATAACAATTAGGCTGGACAAACTGGAGTAGTACTCAGCCTGTGTTAAGGTTGGCAAAGAGGCCTTTATATAGAGTACAGATAATATGTTTTAAACAGGAAGTTGGTTTTCACTTTCAGTTCTAGTATATCTGATTTGCTACAACTACATTATTCAAAATGCAGCAATAAAGCACAACTTTGGAATTCATCTGAATCAAGATGCTACCTGTGTGCATGCAAAGAAACTGATTAACCAATGTAAGGAGAAGCAAGTTCACATACCAGCTAAATAAAGTTTATCTTCCATTTTAGCACCTGGCAATTACCAGAAGCTTAGCTGGTTAGCTAAAAAACGAGGACTAGACTTGACTCAGGTTTCCTTTAGCTTGCCTGTAGGCACGCAGTGACTCTAGGAGAAGTATACATGCATGTGTGTGGCAAGTGGGCAGTGTTTGTGAAGACCCAAGCCTTTGCAGGAGAAGGTTTCAAGGGGAGAAACTTAACCTAATGCCTCCTGTGCCACTTAAGAGAGCAGAGGAAAGCAAGGCTGCAGATTGCTCTTACGTAGAGCAGCATGAAATGGGTGGGCACCACTGGTGCAGTCCATCCTCTGAGCCGCCAGTTGGGCTGCTCTGGATGCCAGGACTGAATGGGAAGCGGCACTCCCTCTGAATGGGATGCCAGAGGAAATTGGAAAGGCCTTTCCCCAGTGCTGATTTCCCACAGGCGAGAGTACAAACTGAGTGAATTCAGCCCTCTGCGTGTTGCTCAGCAATTTCAGTTTTAGTGGTTGGGTCTCCTGTTTTTTACTTCTTGTGTTAAAAGTTAGAAACAGCTAGCTGGCTCTGCATGCCTAACACACTATCATTCAATAATCACCCAGATTATCAAAAAGCTCTAGGGTGCCTCTAGGCTGTTGATCCCATAGTGCTCTTCTACTGCCTTCCACCTCCTGTCTTCGCTGGGTGGATTAAAATCTTCTCTCTAAGGTTTTTTTTCTAAGACAGGCTCAAATGGTAGCTTTGGGACAACTTCAAATGCCAGCCTCATAAAACAGTTGTCTTTCCAGCCTGAGCCACAAGAATTCTTCCTCAGTGTTGAACAGTTCTGCAGCCTGCTCCAGCTTTTTTCTGAAAACCGATAGTCTTAAGTGTCTTTTAATAAGCCTGCACTTTTAAAAGCGACACAAAACTGCAAGGCATTGTTTTTGTTTGTTCTGAAAGAGCTCTGCAGCTCATTTCTTACTTCCTCTAAGAAAGTTTCAACACATTAAAAAGAAAAAAAAGTCCATTGTAAACATAAACCAACTTCATTTACAGCTCTGCCTAAGCCCTCACCCTAACATGCAATTCCAAAGAATAAAGTTATTAGTTAAAAGTATCAATCCTATGCCTGGATCAAACAGTTAGTGTTCATTTAAGATAACAAATAAGCTGTATATATGCTACAAGTCTCTTAATATTAAAATCTTTGAAATTAGCACAGGACATACATTTCTTAAAAGACTAAGACAAGTTTTAAAACTTAGATTTTTCAAAAGTGACTGAAGTCAGGAAGCAAGATGGAAGTGTTCCTACTCACTCCTTTTATGCGACCGGTTCAAGATTGAATAATATGATTCAGTTAGTTCAGCTGCAAAAGAGTTAGGGTTAAATTGGTTGCATGGAGAATCCAATTGGCTGAAAATGGTGTTTACCACACACTTGAGTAGTATTAGCTACTCAAGAGAACTAAATCTCCTGATTGTTATACAGGCTTTTCTGTGAAAATTCCCTTCCTTTTCCTCCCCAGACTTTACAGAGATATTAATCATGCAGAAGTCACAGAAATAAAGTCTTCTGAGAACAATTAACAAGTTCAGGTATTGTTGCTAAAGCACCTTTAAAGCAAATTTGTAATTACCATTGTCGTAACTGTGATGGAGAGAGGGTCTCTACAAAAAATACTCTGTCTTCTTTTTTCCTCGTTACCATTACCTTTGAAACAGGTTTATTCAGCATAGCTAAATATTCTCTCCATAATTTTTCCCCGCTTTTGCTGAGCAAGGAGGGAAGAGTAAAATGACAATCTGTTTAAAAGACAAATGAGTGTTGCTTTGAATCTGACGGGATGTGTGTTGTGTTGTGTTGCACTGAAACATGCTCAATAAACCAGGGGAAAGAAGTGTACAGAAAGGAAATGAATCAATTTGTGGCTTCCACAATTCTTTAGAAATCACATTTTGCTGAGGCCAAGACAGTTACTGACACCAGTCTAGCCCGGGCAGTGAGTTGCCAACCTGTGATCTTACCGTAGTTGCGCAGAGGGTAATTAAAAAAAATATCCCAACTGCAGTATGGCTGTTCCAGTCAACATCATTCACAGAATACAGTGCTGAGGGACTGCCTTTTCTACAGGGTGAAAATGTTGGGTATCTAGTGGAAAATCAGAAACTTCACAGAGTTCTCTTTCCACAAACTATCTTCCTTTTAGCATGGAGGTAGTACTTGGGTCCAGTGTCATGAGACCTATTAATATTGGAAGTGGTAAGGATATCTCGCCTTCCAGCTGTTTTCCTCATCCCAGGCACCAGTAGCAGCACTTTCCTTCTCAGTAGCAAGACCCAAGTCTTATGGATAGTCTGGAGTAAGCCATCAAGCAGTCTTTTTAATGAATGGGTGATTGCAATCGATAGCTGTGTTTGTATTAGAAATTAATCAGAGCCTTATGGAAAAAGTGTTCTGACTGATCTGTACATTTTTCTGCAGTAGCACATACTTCCCTGCCGGACACTGGAAAGTGGAGTTGTGCATAAGCAAACCTTTTTGCTAAACTGGCGTTCTTTATGAAATAAACTTGCAATTGGTTTTCATCTGAGAAGAAGGCACCTTTAACCATTTAAAATACAACTGTTGCATTGTGTTATTGTCTGGCTGAACATGGCACATCCAAGAGCAGAAACCTGGAACTTGTTTATATTGGACATGTGGTTTCTAGTTCTGTTTTATAAGTTAAGCATGTTCCAGCTTCCCCCCTGCCCCCTTCCAATCTTGATCAGCTGTTTGGAAGTCAGTGCTGATGGAAAAAATACTCTGCTGTTCAAATGCAGGACAACCTTTGAAGGGTCCTTTCTGTAGAATTTCTATAGGTACACTTTTTTTCCTTTGTTACCCACTTGGCTTTTATGAGGTAGATTCGCATGGGCAGTGAGATCACTATCTTGCTGTGTTCAGTTTAACAATAGCTGGACAATGTGGGTTATTTAAGTGCAGGCACTGAAGTCAGACACACATATCCTGTATTTTTGAGGTCTTGCAGATTCAGCAGATCTTACAGGGCTTCCACTTAAAAGTTTTTAGAAGTTCAGAGTGCCACTGTTGTAGTTACTGGTAGAAAAATTATCTCAGAAGCTTTTTTGCAGCCCTAACATAAAAAGCATTTACTAACCAGGAACTTGGCACAAGTCAAATGGTATTAAAGCAAGCATATCCTGAAATGACCTCCACTACAAGGAAAAGGTTTTCTGTAATCAGTTATAGCACTTCTGCATGGCTCTCAGGAATTACAGGCAAAATATTTGTGACTGGGTAGCTGTTGACATTGCAGTCAATGTCAACATCGCAGATCAATAAGCTATCTTAGATTTATTGCATGCTACATTTCTATCAGACTGCTCTCTATTACTCGGTTACAAGTTATATGAGTTTTTGGAATAAAAAGGCACCTGAAGAACTCACATGAGAGGGCACTGTGTTGCTGCTACGTGCTTTGCAGCTTTCCATCTGCTTTGCTCCTGCAGCTGGCTAGAGTACCCCCAGACAGCAAATGCACAGGCAGAATGGGTATGCTGGTTATGTAGCCTTTACTGCCTTCAACAGTAGCTTTTAAAACTGGTCAAGGAGAGAGGCAGAAATGCTAACCGCTTAGTTCCAGAGTAAGACCTGCTGAGGCAGACTAGCCAAAAAGGATGTATTGAGCTTTTAACTAAACAGCTGTCAGTATTTCCACTAGAGGAACTTACAGTGGAGCCAGCTGAGAAGAGTTAGAACATGACAGCCCAGTCCGTCTTCCGATGTTTCCTGCAAAATTTTGCTGTAATGTTGAGCTTCTTGTTAATAGATCAGAGAAATATTTGTTTTGCAATTTGGGAGTAAATAAAGAAATTACAGTGGTACAAATTTATATACCAGACCGAGGTTTTACAGATTCTTGCAAAACGTCACAGTGCATATGGGTTTTTCCAGCATTCTTAATGTGGTAGTTTAGGATCCTGCTATAACAAAGGGATGCTGCTAAAATCACACTGGCAACAGACTATTTCTTGTTATATATTGTAGGGACTTACTGAATTTACATTTGCAATTTCTTTTAAATGCCAGCAGAAGGACTGCAGAGTAGCATTAATACAGGATTGCCTTGGCAATTTTTGATTGTTCTGGTGATTGATACATTTTCCAAGACCAACATGAATTGTATGCAGCTTTCTTATGCATGTGAAACTCTAATAGAGCACTGAAAACCTCTCTTAAGTCAATGGAAGTTTCCATTTGGTGTATCTATGTCCATACAAGCCGTACCAATAGAATGTTGGCAGAAGTCTAGTCTTATTGTATAATAAATCCAGGGTGTATTTGCAAAGTATTTTTTTAAAATTCTCAGAACACAGCCAAAACAAAACTGAATTTCTTAGATACCCCAAAGGAATACATCTCTGCCAGGATTCTCATTGATACATTTTTTCGTCTTTGTGCAGAGATGTACAGTATTTGCACCTTCCATTTCCCCCAACTTTCATCATTCTTGGAAACAACTGAATTCTTCTCACTGATGTTTTAGAAATAGTCTTTCTCAGATTGTCAACGTGTTTAAATAGAAACATATGAGCAAAATTATGAGCAAACAGAAAAGCAAATGCTTTGGAATTTATAGATGCCCCTGCATAGTAGTATTAGAATAAATTCACCTATAAGAAATGGATTAAAAAGCTCATTTTTTTCAATGAACAGCTGAAAAGATGTAGAATTTGGTCATGGGACAAAGTACTTCTATACCATGGGTTTAATAGATGCTATAGTGTGGATTTAATAGAATCAGGTTTACTTCAAGCTATATGATACAAGAGGTAAGGTTACCTCTAGCTAATCATGTACCCCTTGTCTTAAAAAAAAATTTGCCATTGTCCCCAATAGGGAAACATTATTTTTTTTTTTTAAGCACAGAATTTTGTGTTTCATTTGGAAAGAAACCACTTCCTCTCCCCACCACCTGCACTCATAGTAAGCATTGCATTGATAATATACATAAAAATGTTTTTGCACACAGTTAAAGATCACTTATAGTGAACCCTAACTCTGTTTCTGTCCCTCCTTTTGTGCGCTGGTGAGGCTTTGAAGGGGGCATAGAGCTGCTGTGGCTAGGCAGGTTAAGTCGGCATTGCTCAAATAGTGGGACGTGCTGCCTGGAGGGAGGGTTCTCTCTCTCCCCACTATCTCTGGCTCTTACCTGCTCTGTAGAAGAGCTGATACTGTTGAAAAGATAAGTTTTCAAATGACAGCCAGGTATGATAGCTGCCAGAGTTTGTAGAGGGCCCGAAACTGTAACTTTAAGAGGAGAAATGTCTCAACTCAGAACAGTGAGTTTTAACAGATGCTACTGAAGGTATTTTAGAGGTTTGGCATCTATCTGTGGTATTCAGACCCATTACTTCCCAGTCAGCTTCATCTGTGGTATAGATCCCACATAATCTGCAAACTCCAGAGAACAACTGAAGGAAATCAAGGTATTTACACCATAAAAATCTGTTTAAAACCCTTAAAGGAAACTGTAAACATGTATCGCAGCTCCTCTGTAATCCTGATACAACTTATGAAAGACCTGTAGAAGCACAGATACACAAGTGAGAGCATAGCTGAATGTTGTGGGAACACAATGCTAGTCACAATTCATTCTACTATGGTTATATTCCACAGCTTTCTTAACATTTTATCTGTAAGTGAGTTTGGATATCACACAAGATCAGGGTAATTATCCAGGCTGAAAGACTCTCTCACCATTTTTCTATGTTTTCCTTCCATCTTGAGTGAGTTTTGTTGTGTCGAAATCTCTTTCCGCTCTGTGGGACAATATCATTAATGGCACCATCTCATTGACCGAATCAGCCAGCATTTGCTGGAGCTTGGAGTTTAAATGTAGAAGCCTAACTTCTGGGGAACTATTTCAATTAACAAGCCTCATTGGTAGCTTTCAGAGGATGAGATGGTTGGGCAGGTTACAACATCATCTTTGCTGTGCTCACTGAAGTAAGCAAATACCGTACAACTGGTAGAAATGCTTTACCATGGACACTATCCCAGACTTCTACAAGTGGGAAACGTAGAGATGAAATGTGTTTAGGAGTATGATTGTCACATACCTTATACTGTGTAAAGCTATAAATTATGAAGCTCTCATTATATAATGTAGAGACAAAGCTGTAATGAGAAACAGCTTTTAAACACTGCTTGTCAAAGTACAGATGTTCAGCCCCAGAATCTTCTAAGCAAAGTTTCAGGCAGTCCCCAAAGGGGTCTTTTTTTTTTTAAATAAAAAAGAACAGAACATTTTGTCATTCTAGATTCAGTATACAGAATTGACCAATGTTTCTAGTAAGCATTGTGGACTAAGCAAACATATCTTTTCTCTCCAAGTACAAACTCTCACCCAACTTATACCACAAGATCGTAGATGGTGAAGGGCTATTCATTTTTAGAGACTTTTTTTGCTAATGTTGCTTACTGGTGAAAAGCCATGTAGAACTTACCCGTTTTCTCTGCATTTCTGCATGTGATTTTTTTTTTTTGAGCAGTTTTGCCTCTGGGGAAAACAGTATCACTGACCTTATCAAATCAAATCTCTGTAATAGTACACTATATTAAGCCTACATCTTTGACTTGATACTTTGTTTTCTCTTCTCCATCATTGAAAATGAGAGTGTTTAATAGGTTGCTGTTAATTCCTTGAAGTTTAAGGGCTTTATAACATTAAAAAGTCATAGTTCAGCTCTTACATTACGCTTGATAGGATAATAATAATGATTTGAATACTTCTCCCCTCTCAGTCTAACGCCAAACTTCTCAGTGAAAGGATCCTTCTCTTCTTTGGCCTTATCTTGACTAATGTTCTTATAGACTGTTTACAGGAACGTAATTCAATTTTTGTATGCAACAGACGATTCCCTTTTGAATGTACACATTTTTTGTCACTAAGGCAAAAATTACTAAAATTTATTTTTTGTCATTAAGAATCTAATAGGTTACAAAAAACATCTGAGAGAATGCTATCAGGCTGGTGCTTTGCTTTTATAACGAATGCTTGGAAAAGTAGCTATACTTTCTGAGGATATATCATCAATACCTTGCATTGTGCTGCTAAGGTTAGCACTTGTGGGTGAGTTACAGACTAATTATTTTGGAAAAGCATACGACACATGTGCTGAACTTCTGTGCATATGTTTGCTTAAAGCTTCTTTCCATGAGCCAGCTCTTGCCTTGTGTATAGTGTACCCTTGGACACATCCAAGTTACACTTTACATTTCTGTATTATACATACACACTGTAAACTGGATGTGACCACTGTTGTTTGCAAGAGACTCAAACTCGTTTGGTATAAGCTACATTTTTCTGGTGTTAGTGTGCAAATTGCTTTCTTAGATGTTTAGATGAATTTCTTGCAGAAGGGCAAGGAACTGATGTGATTGATACACTTGATGATAGTTTTTCTTCTTTGAATGCTTTGGAGGATGTGAGCTCTACTCTCATTTGCAAAGAAATCCAAGTTACCACATAATTGTTTTCTCAACTAAGTAGTTGTAAAGAGGCTGTAACATTCTTATGGGTGCCGTGCAAGTTCTGTGGTATCCCCTTTATGAAGAAGAGATTGTGCTAGCACACTTTTCATTTGAGTACATTCGTTTCGGTTTCAAGGACAAACACAGTAAGAACAACAGTAATTTCCACTGCACAACTGTTTTTCACTTGGAAATCAGACCACCTTTGGATTTTTTAATATCTATTTTTTTAAAAAAATATATAAACAGTCCTAAGTTCCTGTCAAGCTTGTGTTTTACTCTTCTGATTATACAACACAGCTGCGGCTCCTTACCACCTGTACAGAACTCGACTGACAAAGGAGCAGGTAGTGAATAATCAACTCTAATCCTTCCAGCTTCTGTGTTACTTTCTGTGTGGACATTCCTTGTGTCCGGTTCCTCCTCCCATATATTAAGGCATGGGAACAGGCCCTAGCTGCCTCACCCAGAGTGGTGAATTTATTCTCTTAACAGCATTTACAGCCTTGAGTAATAGAACAAAGAGTTACACTGAAAAGGTGATTTACAAATATGCATCTAGGAGCATGCAGACAGCATTGTGTATACAACTTTACAGTGCTGAGGTTATGTATCTTCTGCAGAAAAAATGGTAAACACCTGTAATGATGTATCATTTTTCCTAAGACTAAGATTTTCTCTTATTTGGCCATTATTCATAGAGAGTAACAATCCTAAACTTGAGCTGTAAAAACTCTATTTTCAAAAGAAAGTAGAAACAAGTTTCAAAGAATTGGCTGAAATTCAAGGTCAAAGTACTTTGTGCATCATGTCTTTTGTAGGAATAATAATAATAATAATAATAAACTGTCCTGTTTGGCACTGACAAGCTGCAATTGCAATAGTCGGATCATCTCAGTCCCATGAAGCCAAGTCAGGATACGACACGACTCATGAAGTTGCAATTCCTGTTTTCTTTGGTTTTGTTTACAGCTAGTCTGTTGTAACAGAACCTCCTGATTACTCGAGTTTATGAACCTTGCTGCTCTGCATATTGCAATTCCTGAATCCCAGCCCGAGACCCCTCAAGGCTGCCAGAGTTGTGCTCAGCAGGAGCTAGGAGTATGGGCAGGAAGTCAGGTTCAAATAATTTTGTAGTTCCCAGATTTAGCACTAGATTGACCAAGAGTCCAAATGGAAATGAGGACAGCTGGGAACTTCTATTATCTTTTTCAAATTAAAAATTATGTCCTCTGCATAGGGTTCGGGAGCTAGCCTGCAGATTTACATGGCAGGGATATCTTCTAGAATTTCACGGTAATTTATAATAGTGTGCATTTCCTATTATGTTTCACAGAATGTTTCCATCACAGGAAGCTTCTCCTGAAAAATCTTTAGCCACAGTAAAATGCTGTATTTTGCAGAGTACTTCATTAGCCCCTCTGCTTTGGGCATGCAAAGTGTCGTCAAATAATTTCCTGCATAGCAAGGAACAGGTGCACAATCTCGAAAAGCCAAAAGGCTAGTTGGTTTCCTTTCCTCACCCAAAAGAGCATGCTCTTAAACGAAGAAGTGTAGCAGAGCATGAATAAATGTGCCTGAGGCACTAGTAATTTATGTTTTGGCAAGTAATAGGGATCTTTCTACCACAACTTGTCTACCTTTACAGCAACTGCATTTTTACATGATATGTATGACCCGTAGAATTCTGAGTCTCAGCTAAGGAATCACTCACACAGTAAAATGGTTTGCATGTCAAGAGGTTATTAAAGTACTTACAGAGAAAATGGTGGCTGCTGGGCAGCCCTTCTAGCATGATTCATATGTATAAACCACGTTCTGTAGTGAGGCATAACTGGTTTTAATGCTAGAATGTTCTGTAAAGGCAGGCAATGAAGACATGGGCCCAGCACGCAAGGGAAAACAGTTACGGTTGATAAGGAAACCACGCTTTTATATATGTATAATTTGGTAAATTTCAAAATAGTGAAGGTGTTCCTTGCAATACTGCTTCAAAAAAGGAAAGTATTGAAAGAGGTACTTCCTTTTGAAAAAAGGAATCCAGTTGATTCCTGTATGTGAGTACATGATGAGATAGTCACTTCAAAAGTAGAGAGAGGTTTTTCAAAGTTATATATGCCAAGATGCCCTTGACAAAGCTCTCCCTGAAATACGTCCATGTTCTACTTAAGGTCTTAGCTTTCCAGTTATGTTTCACATCCAGAGTCATACTCAAATAATTGGCTCCTGACTTGTACTCCTCCGCAACCACATACTTCATTCATTCATTTCCAGCACTCACCATGGCCTCTCTCCTACGCCGTGACCCCACAGGTCAGACACAGCTGGGGAGGCTGCTCTCCCTAGTGACCCTGCAACCAGCTGTCCTGCAAAATGATCGTAACACATGGAGAGATGGCAGGAGCTGAGCTGCATCTAGGGTGTGTGATACTGGGGGTGTTAATGCTCTAGCAGCGATGCTCTTCTGTCGCAGTCTAAGAAAACAGCCTCTCTTCTGTCGCATGATGTACCTCCCTCTGTGCGACTTGTTGATCCCTGAAGTCTTGCAAGCTTAGGGTGAAGTTGCTTGGCAAGTCTATCTAAGGGAATCTCATTGCAACAACTCATTGATAACCATTTATTTCTATTTCGTATAGAATATGGCCAAGGTGGTAACGCGTGCTTTCAGAAACAACTTGAGACTTTGGATAGGAGCCAGATTTTTCAGAGAACTGCTTGTACATCCCTTGTTTATGAACCTTATGAACGCATGCCCTACAATCACAGGCTCACTCCAGTGATTAAAACATTAAGACAGCCAAAATTTAAAGACAACCTAATCAGTGATTAGGTTTAAATCTAATTTTAAAATGTTCTCTTATTTATTTTCTGCTTATATGTGAGAATGAGGCCTAGATTTGTGTGTCCTTACACACATTTGTACTTTTAAAGAATTAATGCATAGAAAAGACTGAAAAACAAGCTGAAACTAGAATGGAGCAGGTAACTGATGCTCTTTTTTTTGTTTTCATACAGCTGTAGTTGAAGGGGACTGCTAGATGGGGAGATGCAAAATAAACAGGGAAGGTATTGTCAGAATAGAACATATAGATGAGACTTACAAAAGTTGAATATCGAACTGCAAATATTGTCTTTTCTAAAAAACTGATCTGCTTTAAAAGTGAGCACATTAGAATATGAGTACAACTGTTTTCATAGAATCTGAGTCCTGTATTAAAAACAAAAACCTGAATCCTGGTTTAAACAGGAAGTGTGGCTTTACAATCTGGGCAGAAGGTTTTTTGACGTACGTGCAATGGGTTTATGCATACCTTGAATGGTAGCTGCCCGGTGTCAAGCAACAGACTTACCGTTTGATTATAAGCCCATAAAATTACTTTCCAGAGCTGCCTGTTCCCTGAGCTGGATGCTCCATATGGTCATCCGCTGATGCTGCTCGTGAGCTACTTCAGCACCACCTTGCTCTCTGGCACAGCAATCCATCCAGAATGAGAATAAAAATAAAAGGAAATTCCCACTCTCTGTCTCCTTCATACAGTTTCAATAAACTCTCAGTATCAGATTTTTCACTCAGCTTTACAGCTTTAGCTGTACTTGTAAATGCTGAAGTCCCATGTTTCATGCATGCTGTGTTGCTGTGAGGTTGTTGATTAAACAGTTCAAAAGTTCACAAAGACACATTTCACAGTTACAGCCAAAGGCAACTTTACTAACTTCTGTTTGCTTGGCTTCTAGCAAAATGAAATCTCATCCCGTCCCCAAATCCTGGGAGATGCTGTGTGCATAAAATGTCATAACTTACCTGCCAAAGTATGTGGACTCCAGTTGGAGGCTGATGACATTCAACACCTTCCAGAATTCAGATAAATAAAGTACAGGTTTCCGTTTAGATGAATAATCCTTCAGTCTGTTATTTTGCATAGCAGGACAACCTTTCATTAATTTGATAAGCTTTGCTTTTACAAGCACTTTTCTGTTTTTAGTAGAATAGAATAATAAAAAAATCATTGATATGTCAACAGAGAAAAGACTGATTTATGGGGTCCTGTGATTCCTTCTTTGCAGTTGTTCACGCAAGTGCTGGTAAAGCTCATGGAGCCAAAGCTTCAAAATTTCAGCATGAATTCACCCACAGTTCACACCAGATGACTGTAGTTTGTCATTACCTATTTAATTGCTCTCCCACTTAAAACATTTCAATTCTCATACCAGAGATCAGGAACATTACCATGCAAATTTCTTATGAAAGCCACCAGAAAAATTATTTGTGAGGTAGATTTAAATGGAAAGCAGTCTAAACCACTACAGTGGTCGTTTCCGTGTTCATTGTACAGACAGGGATGGTTTGTGATATTACAGTTTGATTTCAGACATTCTTGCAATATAAAATGTTTAGGTTTGATCTAACTTTTAAGTTCCTACCTCCCACAGTGATCAGAACTCAGAGAAATTAAAATTAAGACCACATAAGTAAGCTAACTAGAATTTCCCAACAAGGACTAATAACAGCAGTTTCAGGTAGAGGGAGAAGACTCTTGGGTTGTTAGAAGAGCAAGGAATAACCCGTGTCCCACACTGAAGGCTGAGGAAAGATAGGTCATCACGTTGATCAAAAAGGCGCCTAGTTATCTGTGGCAGTATGTTCACAAGAGAATCTCCAGAGAACCAGTTACGACATTTAGAAGTCACTACATTGCATTTTTGGTTCCTGCCGTTTGACCGATGAGTATCTAGTTGTTAATTTGTCTGAGTATAATTTCTCTGTAAGACCACACCGTTGAGAATGAGTGGCTTTACAGTGAGCCTGTTGGCTACATCCCCACTCTATTGGGACGTAATCCTAGGTTTCAAGAAGAGGTAGCACAGATGGGAAGAAGAGGGGGAAGTGTCCTATAGTGAGCATGTAATCTTTTTTTCCACTGTAAGAGTGGGCTGGAGAAAGACAGGATGCCAAGGAGTGTAATGGTCTTTAGAGCTCCCATGGAGCTGCTAATAGTCAGATGTCTGATCTGGAGCTGGTTTGAGTTTGCAGAGTGGGCTGGGTAACAAGAGTGAGCAATTTTGAGGTAGCACAGGAAAGATCCAGACGGCACTTTGTAATGGAAACCTTGTGTTTCTTTTGGTACCTTAACTACACATTCCCTGTATATGCATTTGATTCAGTTGTGTCAGCTGTGGGTAAGACTTTTTTTCCCTCCTGGAGGAGGGAGAATCACGTCTAGGGAGTTTTCTTTTTTGGCTTCAGTTGCTGTCTGCATAACATTTTCATTAATCACCTTATTTGCTCTAACAGAGGGTGAGTGGTGCAATCGAAATCATTAGCTTGTAACAGACAACAAATCAACATGCTAGCATGCTGGAACAGAAGTAACAGGGGACTGAAAATGACTAAACAAGATCTCAATCCACCATACATACTCATCACGGTCTGTGTTATTACTTTCCTTTTCGAGTTTTAACTGGACTCATTTGATAAAAACTGTGTGTTTATTATTACGTACATTTGGAGAGCCCTCCTCTAGTCCCTTGTCACTTTTAAAAGGTTTGAATTGGCTCATCAGCATGACAGAAAAGGAACAAAATCTCACATACCTTCATGGATGTTAGTCTCTGTTATGTTTTAAGAGGCCATGCTTCTCTGACCTATGCTTGTCACAAGCTTTGTACATAAGGAATGAAGAAAGCCCCTTAAACAACAAGTTTTAGGCTCAGGGCAAGAATTCTAGGCTGCAGTTCCTTTGCTGGGGTGACGAAATAGGTCAGGTTTGCTGATTAGCACTTAAATTTTTTGGTTTTGCAACCCCAGTATTCTTTTGAAGAATATTTATTAAAAAGTATAATTGACCAATGGAAAATGAAAAAAAATCCCCCATCTTGTAGTTGTGTCATTCAGTAATACCCAGATGTGTTTAGAGGATCTATTTGCAGTGTTTTTTTTCATTTATTTTCTATTCACTGTAGAGGTTTTAATAATCATCCTACATTCTTATGTTCATAGATCTGAGTAGAACAAATTAGAGAAATATAGTAATTAATGGGCTACTATACTAAGCCCCAGAGTCTCCCCTCTTTGCAAGAGTCTGATACTTCCACGTGGTTTGGAATTGACACATAGCTAAGACACATCTTCCTCTCCCCAGAACTCATCACTTCATCATTTCAGCATAACACAATTTAATTATCTTGCATTTAAGTGCGAAGTCAAAGGGTCAGCTATTGATCTCCATTCTTGGAACAAGCCACAGGAGAGACAAAATCAAGTGGAAGTTGCTGCTCTTTTAAATTAGTGGCATTTTGTCTGTTTTACTGAGCACTGGTCTAGGATTTAATGCCTCAGAGATAAGGAGACCCAGTTAGGGTCTAGGCTTACTGAACAGAAATTACATACAGCAGGTGCTTAACTTTGACAGAAAGCCTGACATTTAGTTTGCATTATTTTAAAACATAAGCTCTTTGACGCTGAGGCTGTTGCCTTTCATTTTTCAAGAGTTAGGCCTGTCATTGGTACTCAGTAAAAGAGCATTGCTTACTCATAGATTCCAGCAGCAGAGGGGAAAAATGCTGCTTTTATAATAGGATGTGGCCAAAGTCCATGTAAACAAAGGCACTGCACTTAATGGACGCACAATCGATAGAAGTTATTCCTGTGGGGTCCGTTCTAGTCTGCACGCTCACCTGGACGTGGACATTGTCCCGGCTGGGTAAGGTAAGTTTCTGACCTCTCCTAATGGCTCAGAGATGGGATGGTCTCCATTTTAGCTGTGTGTTAGAACTTTGGGAGAGTGCAATGGTGAACATTAAGCTTTAGAGTTAAGACAGAGTCAACAAACGAGCAGCATTAGATAACAATGATAAATCCACATAGAACTGTAAGGAGATTTCTACCTTACCTTTGAAATTGCATGCATTGTAAATGCCATCTCATATAATCGTGTAACATTACCATTTTTCTGGCTGATGGATTCCTGCCTTTGTAAAAGGAAGCTTTTGATTGCTCACAGTTTTACAGACTAGGAAGTACTGCTCTACTGATAGTGTGTTTAAAGTGTACATGCTATCAGTGCAGTCACATAGCAAGACTACAGCAAATGCAACTGAAACGAGTCAAGATTTTGACAAGATTGTCACAGAAGGTATATAGCAGTAATGCATTTGCTACCACAAAGTCATGCGTTGTTTTTTCTAGTCATCAAAAGAAAACTTTACCTGCCCTCTGAGATGTGGGGAACAGCTTTCATGCTCATTATACTTCTGTAAGGAGAAAACATACATATGCATCTCTTTCTTACCTGACATGGCTAACCTAAATCCCCAAGGTATTAATGAGCAAATTTACATCCAAAAAGAATTGCACTTACTGCATTTGTATATGATCAGCAATTCCCCCAGAAACACTTTGCTAGGAACATCCCAAAAAGTGGAAAGGAAAATACCACACCCAGTGTCCAGTACCAATACCACCAGTGCCTTCAATAGCACCTCCAATACCACCCAGTGCCTTCAAGCATACACTGCACAGCATGGTGTAGGGTCAGGAAGAGGAAGAGATGGAAGCAGGCTTTGCTCGCTGACCTAGGCTAGAGAGGATTCCTCCTTCCTTTCGTCTCTCCAGTAAGAGCTGTGAAGCCAAGTGACATTTACAGCAGCTAATCAATGCATGCTAAAGATGCGGTATAAATGGTACAAGTGATAACTGAGTTCCTAGTTAAAACTTACAGTATTTGCTCCAGGAGGGTTTTCATTGAAACTGCTAACATCTATAGTTCTAGAAGCGGCCAGGGGCACACTTTGCAACCACATGGGTTGACTTCACGGGAAGGCCACAGAATTTCACCCTCAAGCCCTTTCCTGTTGTCTCTGTCACTCTTCTCTGTTACTCTCCCGTTCCTTTTAGCTATGCCACATTTCAGACTAGTTAGCAAAAAGACAACTGAAATAGGGACATCTGTCTGGCACCATACTTTACTGCCATCTACTTCCTCTCTAATTTGCAACGAACCTTATCTATAACCTCAAGCACAACACAGCTCTGACTAGAGAAAGCAATACATTAATAACAATTTTTTAAATGACAGCATTCCCTACAAGCTTAGGCTTGAAGATGAACGTGGATTATACAGTCACCTCACCATATGTGTAAGAAACAGTTTGGGGTTTTAGGGAAGACGACTGGCATGGAGCAGGGATAGCCTTGCTGTGAAACCCCATCGTGCTGTGGTGGATGTGCTGAATAGTGCATGTAGTATGTATTTTTCAAATAGGTAAACAATGCTGACATACAGCCTTGCTGTTTGACAGATGATCAGCATATTCAAAGGCATCACCTGTGTCTTACTGTTAGAAATAACTTACAAAGAAGAGAAAGGAGAGAATAGGGTACGATGCATTAAATATTTTGATGGAATCTCAGCAGTATACTTCTTTATATTATTGGGAGCTGTTTTGCTAAATTGCTAGATACCAACAAGAATATTGTTTCTTTACCTTCTTGTCACAGCTACTAGCAGTTTTATGATGGGAAGCTGGGGAGGACAGCAAAGATAAGGATGCCCTCACCTCCCTTCACTAAATGGACTCCCTTCATTTTGCTAGTAGTTACATATAGTCTGTGAGCCTTGGTTAGAAGAATGATGAGGAATCTCTAAGACCTAGGATTGCACATATCTCTGTTCCCTCACGTTCTCAGCCTTTAGTTTCAGAGTTGTCTTTCTGCTGGCTTTTCTATTCCACTGGATTCTACTGCTGCATCAAATTGAGTCATCAGATGCACACATTCTTACCTAAGTGGTGAGCATATGACTAGGGCAATTATTCAGAAAGTTATAAAAGTGCCTTTGGTTCGATGATTTATTCATCCTCTTTGCTAAAGTAGCTTTAAGTACTTCTGTTACTTCTAATAGAGAGGATGTATTTCAAAGATTTGTATCTATACATCTAGACCCCATGATAAAAGGAAGGAGTCTTGAAGGTTAAATTCACCTTAGCGATTTTGTATCTGATTGTGTTTCAAGAGAAAAACTCCTTAATGTATTTAAGACACACAAATGTAACTATGTTTACACAGTCCCAGTTTTGATGTAGTCTGTATAATTATCTTCAGAGCTTCACAAGACCCTGGCCTAGGGCATTTCATTTTAAAGCCAATTTGCTGTAAGTTTTGTTTTCCAGATGCTGGAACATAACTTTCAACTACTTACTGGTTGGTTGTGTGAAGTGGTCTAGAACTAGGCTTCACCTGGGACTGGAACACAGAGCTTAATGTACTGAACACACAGTGATGCACTTCAGCAGAGATAAAGTGAGAACTAAACAGGAGTTAACATGGTAGGCAGAAAACGACTTGGTAAAGATAACAGGTTCAAATTTCAGATTCTTAATTCACTGTGCAAAAATGCAGGATAAAAAACAAGGGTATTTTAAAAGTGCTCAGCTATAGAAACTCACACAGACAGATCAGTTCAGCTTGGGCATCTCATCCTGAAAAGGGATTCAGTAAAGCCATGAAATGCATATTTAAGACAACAGAAAGACTATGTGATGGAGTGTCCTGGAAAACTGGACAACAAAAAAGCCTAAAAAGGCCAGAATGATTCTGCCTTGACAAAAGAGAAGCAAATGTGGCTCATAAAAATCCAGTAAAGCCGCTAAAATTATTATAAAAGGAGATTTAAGATCTGGCTGACATTATTGAACAAGTTTGAAATGAAGGCCTAGAATATAACTGAGTGTAATCTGTTTAAAAAAAAAAAAATAAAGGAAAAAAGATTGTTTCCATTATGGTGAAAGCGGTAATATTTTTAAGAAGAACCAGATAGCTGCATGGAACATACCCAATCGGTTATTTTGGTTCTTGGGCCAACCTGACTTTGGTTAAGTCTAGGGGAGGAATTTTGCACTACTTACATTTCTCTGACATGGTAGCCATTATCCTTATAGTATCTGAACCTGTGTTCGTCATTTGCTGTTTGAGTAGTTCGAGTTAGCTGTGGTTATACAGATAAGTCCCACAGTGTAATCTGTGCTCCCAGATGGAGCAATACAAGCACTTCCAGAGCAAACAGTAACACGCATTCACTTAAAATGTAAACTCGCCACTTGGAAATTCCCCTTTCAAGAAATATTCATATATGTCTAAATAACTCAATGAAAATGTTAAGGTACAGAAAATAAGCCATGTATTTAAATAATGGATATTATGGTAGCTGTTGCAGCTCCTGCTCAGTAGTAGTTTCCCATGCATGCAGAAAACATAAGATTCAATAATTTATCAATTTAATGACTGGATTTATTAAGATTAAAATAAAGATGGCCAGACTTTAAAGTGGGGTTGTCCTTGATGCCTGGGCCTGTGCCTACTGGAAATCTGAGCACTCCAGTTCCTAAAAAAAGGCCACATTACAGATAAAGGAAACAGAAGGGACACGCATGCTTCTGTCAGCAGGTACTAATGCAGCCTAGCTCCTTGTTGCTGTGCGTCCTGGGGCCTTGGGGGAGTGTTATGTCCCAGTGTCTAATAACGTGTGAACTCTGACTGAAGCTTTTCTTGGATTTGGGCATTCATACCACACTCCTGTATTGGGTTTCTGGTGTCTAGTGACAGTCAAATTCACCCTATAACTTTTCACCGAGAACATTAGTAAAACTTACTCTTTTTCCTGGAACTAGTCAAGCTTAATATTGCTGAATTTGCTACTTCTGTTAGATGTGGTTGAAGGTAGCCGAGACATTCAAAAGCTGTTGGACAGACACACAAAAGCAGATGCAAAAAACATGATTGCATTTGGCTTGTTTGGTTATGAAATATCACCCCCAAAATCATTAATTTAAAACTAACTGGTTTCAACTTATAGACATTTGGAATCTTGAGGGTTTGGAATTTTTTTGATCCCTTTTAAAATACTTGATAAAGAAACTACCATTTGTCTAGCATCAAAGCTATGCATTATTCACTCTCTTGCACTCAGAAGGTTAAGGGCTTGTTTTTTGGCTATAGAAAAGGCCTTGTTTATAAACAAGAGAATAACAGAAATGAAAATATTCGTAAATACATTTCAGTGCTATTGCAGGATGACCTTTTCTCTCTCTCTCTTTTTTTTTTTTTTTTTTTTTTAAAATAACAGCCAGTCTCAAGAAACATCGTCTGCTTGGCTGAATATTTTTTTTCCCAGGATTGCATTTCCTCTCTTGGAGGAAGGCTGCTTCAGTCACATCTCTATTTAACTGTCTGCCCCTCATCCTCCCCACCCAGCCTGCTGATCTGTGTTTCCAAATATACCCTTAATTATGGATATGAAAATGTAGGAATGTAAGAATAGCACACAGTGGCATGTTCGGGTTTCTAGTCTGTTTTCATAACAACATATAATACTGTTCTGCAAAGCAGCAGAACAGATTAAAGATCACAGAAAATTGTTTCTGGCTTACTGTTTCTGGTTTTGCAGGCACTCGTGGAATTCCCAGGATACAAATTTCTTTGTTACTGCAAGGCCTTGGCGTATGCTTGAAAATGCTAACATAATGTGCACAGCTACTACATGAGTTAAATTGAAGAAATAGCCCCCAATATTGGTTTGATTTAATAATACTCTAATCTGTATGGCTGTGGCTATCACATTTCAAATTGTTCAGAGACGATTGCCTAATCTTTACATTGTAATTCTGAAAATGGTTGGTATCACAGGTGTCTTGACCTGTTTTGGTATTTCAGGCATTAGTAGGTTATTTTTTAAGCATACTCAGGCCTACACAGTAGTATCATTTTTAATTGCTGTTCAAATCCTTGACACCATACAGACGAATTGGTGAAACAGGAAGCACATTACTCCAGGGTCTGTAAAGGAGTGTCACCATGTAGGAAAGGAGTCCTTAAAACTGTATGAGGATTGCAGTAAAGTCAAGAGTGCATTAAATATGGTACAAATCAAGCTCAGTAGACATCAGATCGGGTTCCACCATCTCTCTAGTTTTTGTTTCCCATAACTATATAAAGTTGCTTCAATATATATAATGGTTGACAAATACAGAATAATACAAAGGACTATTATATAGTATCATAAGAACAGGCTGGCTCTACTTGCTCCTGAATCCCTTCCAGCAGGAGAGGGGAGAGATGCATATTTTTGATGCTGTTTCTGTAGCCCAGGCAATTCTCTGGTTCCTTTGGCGGACAGTATAAGCAGCATGAGTAGTTAGGTCTGTGCCAGTGGAATTAATTCAAAGTCAGCGCACCTGCAGATCTCACGTACTTTTACTCGGTGAGCACTACAAACATCTTAACGCAGCTTTCACACATTTTTTTCTTTGGACTGGGTGGAGTTCAGGAAGAAGCCAAAAATGTTCTTGCTTGTGTAATTTTCAGTTAAGATCAGTTGAGTTTAATTCTTGAACGTGATGTTTTTCCATCAGCTTGTGTAACTCTAAACACAAGTTATGTGCTGTCACGTGCTCTGGCAGAGGAGCTAGAAAGGTTACAGTTCAGTGGGATTTGGAACATGGAATTCCAAACCTATTTAAAATTGTAAAAAAAAAAAAAGTTTACAATATTCCTTATCTTTTAAAGGCATCTCTTGCCTGCCTCTCTGAAGAGTAAAGAAGCCTGAGCTTTTTGATTCTTATATTTTCAAGCATCTTTATCTTTTGGAGACTTACCAGTAATGCTCATAATGCACAAAAATACTGCCACTGCCAAGGCACAGCTTTAAGACTCAATATACAGATTCACACACTTGACGTGTTTCCTGCCATATTTAAGATATTTGATAACATGTCCACAATAATTTATAGGATCAAATTCTGCAGTCATTGTATAAAGGTAAAATTCTGACTTTGGCATTGCCTAAGATGGAGCTCAAAATCTTTATTGTGTTGTGTACGGCCACTTTAATGGTGAAAGCTCTTTGTTGAGTACAACATGTCCATGGGTTACTGCTTATGCAAGAAAGTTGTACTGTGGCTGCACGTTCCCTAATGAGATTAAGCAATCAATTCATATCATCTTTCATTCTGTCAATTGCTTTACTGCCGGTAAAACGACATTTATATAACTTACCTGCACAGAAAACCACATCCCTTCTGTTTGAGAGATGAGACTGATGACAGACTGTGAATTTCCATGTGTGGTTTTGGAGCAGCAGCTAAGTCTTGTCTTAATTAATGCCCTGCAGCAACTTTGTTCCAGACTGTGTACTAATTTTTTATGAACAATAATGACTCTGGTATCTTCACACAAGGTATCGAGCATTTCCTCACAATACAGCTTTTCTTTGAGGAGGTGTTGCTAAACCTCAACGAAGCTGAGAAGCACTCTAGAGAACTTACTACCACTACTAGAGTGATAGGAGCTGTCAGGGAGTGCATGGAGGGGAAAAACCACTTGGCCAAGAAACTTAAAGGCAACTACCAAGAAGATATCAAATCAAGACTAGAGAGGACTGAGGGGAAAAAATAGCTCCTAGGAAGGAGGAGAACAGGGGACAGTAGAGAAATAGTGGAAGAAAGGCCACATTTTCTTTGGCTCAGCACCTAAGTCACCACCACCATCATCAACATCATCAAATCAGGCAGGTGAGTAGGAATCTGAATGTTCTCATCCGGATCTGATGTGCAGTGAGGAGAGGGGGAGAGAAGTTGTGCAATACCTCCATCACCTGACTGTCAGTGCTGGATGACACTGATCTTACACAGCCCCGCTCCAGAACCTCTTCTCTCATGAGGAACTGGATTGTTGTGCCTACTGCAGGCTATCAAAATGCTAGACATGGAAAAGAGCAGCTGATGCCATGCTAACAGCTAACATCATGCTAATCAGCAGAAAAGGTGCCATTTTCTTTGTGCTTCATGGCGTTGTCAAGAGCAGAAGCAAAACATTGCATATTAGCGCTTGCCTTCTGTATCTGAAAGCAGTCATTTCATGGGGCAGTCCTTCTAGTGAAGAACATTTGCTGACACCATTTGTAATGAAAACAAACACAGAGAAACATTAACCCAGGCAACAGAAATATCCAAAGGCCAGTGCCTTACCAAAAAATGATACCACAGCTCAGGGATGAGGAACTTTGATTCTGCAGGCCAGATCAGCTGTCAGACCCTATCTCATTGCCCTTCTTCCCAAGGGTCCTCATAGAAATATATCTATTGTACGACCGAAAACACAGGGAGAAGACTAGTGAATCTTGTCACACAACAGGGATGACTGGCATGTCCCACCACAGGCCAGAGTGTATCTAACAGCAGGTGACTGGATACATGACAAACACAGCCCAAATATATTTGCTTTCCATTTGTTTCACGTTTCTATCAGTAGACTGAGAGATGAGTCCCTGGTAGTTTGCAGGAGAGGCTGAGGAGGACATTGAATGTATTAACATGGGTTTTTTTAAGTGACAAAACTATATCCATTAAACCAGTTGGTGGTGGTTTTATTCTTAAAAAAGTTTGTGGGGCCCCAAGTTTTTTTAGGCTTCAGTTCAGGGGAAGCTAACTGAAAGCAGTCCTGTTCATCTTAGCTACATTTTCAGATCACTCTGGCGGTGGTGTTCATGGTTCTCCATAAGAAAATCTCCCTTGCATACTGTACAGATAGAGCCATTGCATTATGCATGGCAGTTGTAGGTGTAACTGAGGAAATCCACAAAATGTGCTTGGGAACAACTGGTCTGATAAGCTTGATCTTTCTCCTAAATAATCAAGGAAACATCAGGGACAGTTGCTTTCTCCATGTTCTTCAACAGAATCCTATTTAAAAAAAGAATTGCCTGTCTGTTCATTGAGACGCTATTGGAGATTAGACTGAAGTGTCTTGGAAGCTTCAAAAACAGGGGAAAAAGAACCTACAAGTTTCTTTTTCTGAGCAGGAGCCTCCTAAGTAGATCCTCGAGAAAATGTTATGGCGAAATTTGTGAATTTAAAACAGATTATTGGCTTCTTAGATTGAAGGCTGGCTGGGGTCAGTTTTGCTATCAGACAATTTTAATTAAGGTGTATTGAATTTCTCCAGGAGGCTAATTTATTTATTTATTTTCTATTTGGTGTAGAGTGTGGAGAAATTTTGTTTCTTATTTTGGCACAGAATGTTTAGAGCTCCCTGGGCCTCTTGAACTGGCTATTCAGCATTAGAAAGATTAAGATTAGTGCAAGTAGGAAGTTATAAAAATTACAACTACAAAAAATGCTAACTCCGGGTATTCACAAAATAATAAGACGTTCTAGATTAATAACAAATAAAGAAATATGTGATGTTCAGACTCAGTGAGAACCGAACCACTGTACAGAAACAGTAGTCAGCACATTTCATGATCTGATGTTTTCATTTTTAACAAATGGAGAAACTAGGGATGGAGACAAATAGTCCAAGTTGCCCAAGGCTATGCAGCACATCAGCGATGAAGCTGGGAATCTACCCAACAGTGCTGTTTATCTCTGCGACCAGTGCTCAAGGTTCTCAGGCTGCACATCTGCCACAGCGCCCAAGCGCAGACCTCCAGCATAGCCACGCAATGGCATGGGCATCTGGCCCCGTCCCAGATGTCTCCCATGCCTGAGATCTGTGGAGAAGTGCATCGGGTCACCAGGCTGCTGTTTCTTTGAGCTCACTGGTCCTACCTTAAGCGTAAGAGGTCATGGTTTTAAGTTAGTTAATGACAGAAGGCTGCTACTTTCAACATGGCACATTTACATTTACCTAGTTGAAATGTGGTGCTCCCTGCCTCCCTTCTAAATGAGACCTAAGGCAGTGAACAAGAGAAACTGTTGTGCGTTGTAGCAAACGCAGAAGACACAGGCATGGCTTTGGAGAATACAAGGTGAGCGCCTCACATACAGCGCCTCAAAATTGCCAGTTTGCATTTTCACCATAATTGCTTTTAAATAGCTGAAGAGAGAGACTTTCATCACACGTTCTGAACTTCAACATTAAGTCAGACAGACATAGGGACAGCTTGGAGGAATAACTCAATATTCTATAGAGCTCAGTACCGATATTGTCAAAGTCCAGAAGTAAAGTCCAATGGACTACAAGAGAGATGAAAGGTGACATCCGTGAAAGAATCAGGAGCTCAGCAACCCTGAAGATCCAGTTATCAAATAAGGTATCACTAGTTTGATTGACAGTACTTTTTAATGGGTTGGAATACCACAGTGGCCTCCTCTCTGCTAGAGCGTAACACCTTCTCCATCCAGTTCATGCCAAGTGGCATCTACCTTACTCCCAACCTTTTCATTCTAGCCTTTGCATACAGAAGACCATGGAATACATTGCTATCCCTTCTAATCATGCCACGTTTGCTTCCTGCAGGTGAACGGCCTTTTGAATGCAACTGGCAAGGATGCAACAAGAAGTTTGCTCGCTCCGATGAGCTGGCCCGCCATTACCGCACTCACACTGGAGAAAAGAAGTTCAGCTGTCCTCTCTGTGAGAAACGCTTCATGCGCAGTGACCATCTGACAAAGCATGCCCGCCGCCATGCCAATTTCCACCCAAGCATGCTCAAGAGGCGGAGTGGAAGCAGCTCAAGAACAGGGTCTGTCAGTGACTACAGCCGCTCAGATGCCTCAAGTCCAACGATTAGCCCTGCCAGTTCTCCATAGACCTACCTGCACTGGATGTCAGCACTTTGCTTCGAATACCTAACGTGGAGTTTTGTTTGTGTTGCACACATTTAAAAAACTCTGTCGCTTCCCCTCCTCAGTTCCCCACCCCCTTTTTTAAAAAAAATAAAAATAAAACCAGTAAAAATAGCTGCCTCCCACTGCAACTTCCAGTCAAATTTTCTTTACCCAGCCATACAAGTGGCTATTCTAACCTCATGGACAGACTTACTTGTTCCACTTAGTGACTCCTGCTGTCTCAATATTTCATGCATTTTGCAACAATTTACGGACCCTTTTGATTATTCTTCATAAGAAAATGAGAAAATCTAAAAAAAAAAAAAAAGGAAAAAAACCCCACCCACCTAATTCACCTCAGGTGTCAAACTAGTTTTGTAAGACCGGATTGCACAACATGAGCATACGTACACTTACAAATCAACTGTGTTGGATTGTGTCCCCCTTCTCCTTTCTCAGGGATGGATATTTATGTTACACAATAATTACAATGAAGACACGCCCTAACCGCAGCCTTACTCTGTAAATATATTTGCACTCAGAAGCTTTTTGTTAGGTTCTTTCACACACTGGGGAAAAATAAAAAACAAACAAACAATACAAAAACCAAACCAGTACTGGAATGGAGTACCAGACTCTTCCATTGTTTGTTTTCCCAATTATACACCTACAGTGGGGAGTGTCCAAACAGGAGTCTTGTCTATCTTCAAGCTGCCCTCTGCTTTTGGTAGCAAACCATCTTTTCACTTCATGCTGAAGATGCTCCAAAACCAACTTCCTATTGCAAAAATCTCTGTGAGGTTGATAAACTTGTTTGTTTGTTTGTTTCATGCTAGATAAAATTCTGAGAAAAAAATTCTAAACAAGATGCCTTAAGTAAATAACCTAAATCACGAGGAAACATATTTACACTGGTTAACATTTTATGGCAAGGTGGCATGGAATCTCGGAGGCATTCTGTCATCACTCTCTCCAAGTTCTTAAGCTCTCTGCACTGCCTGTTCAGTATGGGACCAACAGAATATTCAAATCAGACCACACTGACTTGAACAATTTTACAATTTTCTTTAATACTTTTTTTCTTTTTTTTTTTTCTTTTTGATGAACTATGGAGATAGCGTAGCTGAACCAACGCCCACCAAAACTTTTATCAAGGTACTTACCTACTGTACAGCTGTGTCTTAGCAAGAACAATTGGCTAAGACGTAGTTTCTGTATCCTGTTGCATCACAATCGTGGTGGCTGATAAATGTAAGGAAAAATCATAAGGTATCTTCTGACTGGAAAAATAAAATATGCATTTTTAAGTTTTAAAATAAAATGACATTTTAGCTCAGAACTACTGCAAGCTTATCAAAGATACACAAACCAGCCTAAAGTAAGGTGCTTTCATTTCTGAATACGTGCTTAGCAACGAAAAGGGAATCTTGACTAGTTTTCAATAACTTTCAAATATTTGACACTAGATAGAGCATTAGGAGGTAGATTTTTATGTTTTATATGGTAGAAAATACAGCAAAAGACCAGGCACATTGTGATGTACTGGAGACCTCATTGGCAGCAAATACCATTTCCTTGGTTTGGCTGGTTCTGATGGTGCATATTATAAATTCAGGTCCTTTTGATTCTGGAATTTTGCGGTTTTTCTTGTTTTTACTGTAGGGTATAAACACAGTTAAGTGTAGCATGGTGAGAAGAAACTCTCTATGCCGAACCTGCCATTTGATACTGAGTGAATGCCTCCACATTCCAAATGAACCTGTATCTTACTTGCTGCTTTGCATTGATCCAATTTTGCAAGTTTTTATTGTACTGTATATTAACCGTGAGAGGCTAATATAGATTTCCAAGTAGTTTCATAGGTACTTCCATAATATATACATTATTCCTAATACTACGCATTCTATTAGTTGTATGGATAAATACTTAAAGGTAGTTCAAAGTGCAGATATTTCACTATTTTTTTCATGTTCATTTGCTTCAGATTTCATGTGCGTTAAATCACAGTTTTCCCCTTTTGAATTGTAAGTCATGCGAGGCACAATTCTACTGTTTCATTTCAGAGAAAATGAAAGAACATCATAAGGTTTTTTAGGAAGACAACAAATATTGTTGAATTTGTGTGATGAGTTGCCTAACCACTGTAAGTTAGGGGAACATGAGTTAGGGGAAAGCCAGATCTGTTTGCCTCCATAGATTTCCGCTTTCCTTTTTTTCTTTTTCTTTTAAAATCTCATTTGCTAAGATATACAATTTTAACAACTCGATACAATTCAGGTATTCACATTTAACAGGAATTCACATTTCAATCATTTCTGTGACTGCTGAAAGTGCTCTTGTGCTGTAGTTAGTAAAGAGGCATTTAAGATACCTAGCTAAAGGAATTCTACAAGTCAGCTGTGTCTTGTGCACATACTTCAAAACAAGTCATGAACACATTTCTCATTATACTTTAATAGAGGGATATGGGGGGGGGGGTGTCAAGAGAACTAAGTATCAGCAAAAATCATAGGCTTCACGTTCTAAGTTGAGTTTGTTGCAAAATCATCTTTTCCTACAAGAGTATCATTTAATCTTTAGCAAAGGAGGAACTGCTCCAGTCCATTTATTTAGGGCATAATAATTCAGCATGAATCAGCAGGTGCATTACACACAAGTTGTTTTAATAGCCTGGAGAAAGAACATTAGCACCAGGTTCTATTAGTACTGAGATTATGGGATATAAAGACTACGGGACACCTATTCTGAGTGAAACAAGTAGTATGTAATCTTTATCGCAAACAGTAAACTCAGAATTTTATGCATATTCCTCATAGATATCACTAATAATTCTCCAAGTTTAAGCAGAAAAAAAAAAATCGGTTCAAAGTCGAATTTCAAGTTCAGCCAGTTCATCTCATGAGAAGGCTATGAGACTATATACAGCCAACATAGCTACACTTTCAGGAAATTCTCTGAGATTTGTTGTTAAAACTTTTTTTTCTTTTTACATCTTAGCTGTAAATACCTCAGAGTGTGTTAGGCTGACAGTTAAATTACTGTGTTTTAAAAATCCTAGCTAGAGTTTCAAATATTTCCATTAAACGTTTAATACATGATAGCTTTATGATAGAATTCCAAACCACTATTAGTTTCCGAAATTGAATGTGAGCAAAACTTCTCTTAATATTTTCCTATGGGAAGAGAGTGAATGGGGTTTTCTAGCATCTGCTAGATGCTAGAAAAGAAGCAGAAGCACCAGCAAGGACATAAGACTCCATTCTCATGATGGTTCCTCCTGAGTTTTGCAGATCCGAGACGTCTGAACAGCTCTAATTATGTTCTGAAATATGGGTGCTTACCCAAACTGATCTCAGATTTTTACTTATTGTTGTTTCACCCAGCCGTGTAACCTAAAACAGGCTCCTGGCATAGCAACAAACATTGCACAGTCGGGAAATACTGCTCTGGCAAGGTGCAGATTTCTCCACAGTCCTCCGTTTGGAGACGCGTGCATCTCTCCTCCTGCCTCCTCCTTTCCCCATGCAATCTGTTGAGGTGAACCCCACAAACTACAAAATTGCCCTAATTTATTTTTTTTTCTTTTAATTTCAGAATACAACAACAGGTTTATTATTAAGAAAGCCCTGAAAGTTTGTTTGTTTTTCTCCAGCCATGATTCTAGCTTCCTCTCTAAGAGCTGAGCTTAACTGGCTTGCTATAGGAAACGGGTGCAAGTTAAAATCATCACTTCAACTACCACCACCCTACTGAGACTAAAGACGCTCTTGGAAACTCCTTCATCCCTTTCATTAACCTCATCCCGTGCAAAGGCCTAAGGTGCATTAATGGCCACGTGAATTCCATTTTCATCCTGCTGCTTAGAAAGCAGTGCCGGTAAACTCCTGGCAGCTAGGTTTTATTGTGAAAATTGTTTATATCTGCAAATTAGTTGTTCCTTGCTTTTATAATATTTGCATAGTATCTGTTTACATTACGTAACTGCAAAGGTATATATTTATAACAAGTCATTAGAAGCCTCTGTTTGATGGTAACACTGAATTCCTGTATTTATCTACCCTCTTTACTGCATTAACGCTTGCAATAACTTTTAGCTACAAGAGCCTCTGTGCACCTTTAAAACCTCATTACCTTCTATCCAGACATTCAGCGCTTTCCGTGTTTCATGCAGCCAGGCAGTAAAAGGCTGCGTGAGGAGCTTTCCTGTTTCTGGCTATTCAGTGTTCACAGCTGCTTTTCTCCGGTTCTTTGCCATGAGTTCTAGAATTCGTACTATGTGAAGTGCATTGCTATTTGGGGAAGCATGGTTCCTGAAGAAAGAATAAGGAAAATGAACTCTGCCTACTTAAAGCTTGCCTCTTCATTGCCATTTGGTGTACTAATTTCATCAGGTGACGCCTACAAACTGACTTTCAGGTGCTCTTTTACTCCATCACGCCATCTGTTTGTGCATTGGGTGCTAACATACAGTCTATGTCAATGAATGCTATGATGAACGTCTGTATTTGTAACTCTTTTGGGGATAAAGCTATAGCCTTAGGCAGAAGAAAATAACCGAATTATACTTGTTTACCCCATAAGACAGAATATGGAATGCAAAAGCCCATCCACTGGTA
This sequence comes from Larus michahellis, assembly GCF_964199755.1. Classification (NCBI taxonomy): domain Eukaryota; kingdom Metazoa; phylum Chordata; class Aves; order Charadriiformes; family Laridae; genus Larus; species Larus michahellis. The sequence goes on from NC_133904.1 coordinate 17,959,413, forward strand.
TAGGTTTTTTATATATATATATAAAAAAATATTTATATATATGGATTTATATAATCATATGCACATATATAAAAGTACGTATATATGTGTATATTGTATAGTACTGGTGTATATATATAAATACACCGCAGTGTGTGTACACCACACACTGAATAATGAAGGGATGTCTACAGAGCAAAAATAGGTATCCGTTTCATTATAACTAGTGATGGGTCTGAACCAAAATCCTAGATCCAAACGCCACTGCATTTGGAAAGTTTGCACCTGTTTGTTGAGATTTGTGGTTGAGTTTCATCTCTGGTTACAGCTGCAGTTACTCGTGTATAAATGCATTCTGGGGGACATGCGTGTGCGCGCGCATGTGCTTTTTCACAAGCGCATGCCTGTGTGGGTGACAAGAGAATGTGTGTGGCAGTAAGTGTGCGCCTGTTTACATATATACTCCCAGCTTTGGTGAACTATAGTGTTAGCGGTGTCATCTTCACTTGTACAGTTTTATCAGCAGCACACGAATGCTTCCGTGAGTCACTTTTCAACTCTTTAAATCACTACATTGAAGTACTACAGTTGTACAGTTATATGTTCATCTATTCTTGCTCTGCTGTAACTTTTTATGTATTTTGTACTGCATAGATTATATATTGTGATAATGATGTCCTATGCAACAACAATAAAAAAGGAAAAAAAAGGAAAAAGGAAGAAAAGTAACAACTGTAAAATATCATCTTAACTTGTATGCATGGTTAGTGACGTTTACATTTTCCAAAATAAAACTTATAACTATGAAATATTGATTTTCTCTTAATTTTATTCTCTACGTATCAGTTAATAAGCATCAGTTGTTAATATTTCTGATGTTCGTTTGAGGCTTGATATCTTGTTTGATATCTTTGTTTAAATTTCACCCAGTGCTGACGTTTAAAATGGGACTTTTTTTTAATCATTGAGAGACAGTTTCTGTGATGTTTGTTTTGTACTCTGCTCTGCTTTAACTGGTATTTTATAGTTGCGTAGTGAAATTCCTTTCTCAAAGCTGGTGTATGCTGTGTTTTTCTTTACAAGATGGTTATAGGATTAATATGCATGACTTAAAGGTCAGAGAGTCAGCCATCCTTTCAAAGGCCAGTTCTTCGCAAATTTCTGAGATCTTCTCTGCAAGTGTTGGTGTCTTATCAAAACAGTAGTAATTTAATCTCACAGCACCCTGAAATGTTCTTTCCTAATTTAAAAAAAATTGAAACACAAGAGATTTAAACGACTTTCTTGAAGACGTGAAGCAATGGCAGATTTATGCCTTTATCCTGCTTTGAAAGTAACACCACGCCCCCCAGGAAAACAATTTTGCACCCTATAATGAATATCTGTCTATAGAACATTATCACTGATTGCAAAAATAATTTAAACAGCGGACTACTGTTGAAAGATGAAAGCTAAAATATCTTTACTAAGCTAGGGGCAACTGTGGGAATTACTTTAAAATTAGTACACTTTCTTGTGCAGTGGTCCTGAAAACCGCTCAGAGCAAATAACTTGTGAGAGCCATTATCTTTAACAGCAGGTTTCCCCATGTATTCACGACAGCGTTGAACTGTCAGCGCTACTCATTATCTCTGACCACGCGCCTGTTAGCTTGTACATCTCTGTGTGTCTGCTATTTCGTAACTTACACAGAGGAACTAGTAAATCACAAAAATGCTGAACCATGTTAATGCAGTATTTAAGGGCTCGTTATCTGAGAATAACATACTCGTTTCACATGCAGTGGATAGCCCTGTCCCTTTATTAGTGAACCCTCACTGGAACAGAAGACAAAATGCTTCCGTCCAGCAGAAAACCACAGGTTTGTTTCATTCTCTCCTGCTAACGTTAGCATGATGTGGCCTCTCTGTGCTTATTCTCAACGTCTGTGTAATAACTGCGAAATCCCAGGCAGAGGACTCTGAAGTATTCAGGTTGTGAGAATCCTCAGGCAAAAATCCTGGTAAACCACCTAAAAATACCTGAATGAGTTGAAGATCCCTTGCGGACCTTCTGTATCTGTCTGTTGAACTTCTTCCATTTCCGATCCACTCAAGTAACTAACATCACCCATCTCCTGGCAGTTTTTCTCTGAATGCTTCCCCAGATGTCCTCTCATCCCATGCACAGTTCTTAGTTCAATTTTCACCCTTGAACAGACAGGCTAGGCAGCTGCTTTAGAAGTCCCGTTGCTTTGTGCTAGTTTGTTCCTATGGAAAGGGTGTGACGTCTAACCTCCGCCGCTACCCAGTTTTTCGGCCACTTGTTCTCTCTGAATTCACTGTTTGTACTGGAGGGAAGGTGTCGAGGGGTCTCTTTCCTTTGATGCTGGAGAAAGTTGATACAGACTCTTGCTCTTTTTCTGTGAAGGAATGAGTCTTAAGTTTCTTGAAGATACAGGTTACACAACACTTCTAGGCACATGTAGGCACATCCTACATGAAGGATCCGCCTCGTGTTTGACAGTAGAAGAGCAGTCAAAGATTGTTGTCTAAACTTTCTAGAAGAACGAAAAGAGAAACAAATCCTTCTAAAAGGATATGCCTTTTCAATTTAAGTATGGAGGTGTTGCCTTGATACTGTAATGTTGTGTGCCTCCCCACCCAGACACCCATACTCTGAAACGTGTATGTTAACACATTCTCATCTGCAAGAGAAACTTCTCTCAGCTTGCTAAATGCACAGGCTTCTGTCTTGCCTGTGACTCAGCGTTTGCCATGAAATGCTCATAGACTTGGCAGTAGTCCATCAGTTCAGAAGAGAGGCAATAACACTGCTAGAATTAGAATGGGATTTTCCTATTTACATTTACCTGTGTATCATTTCTGGCTTCAAAGTAGTCCACCTGAAGGTTCATTGCCCCAGCTTTTCAAAGAACCACAGCCATGGCATGCTTTGCTAGTTGACCGCAAGAGATTAAAGTGACATAAATATAAATACACAGTCAATAGAAACAGAGAGAAAAGTGAGATTGAAACAAAAGAGAGGTGAGGACAGTGAGACGAGACAAGTGTTTCTAGCAGCTGCCCAGAAAGTCTTGTATGGCACCAGAATCGGCGTGGGGCTTCCTAAAGAATTTTGGAGCAAGCAAGCTAGGCAGCATCTCCACAGATGACCAGAGACCACATCAACTTTTCTAAGAGCAGTAGAGGAGGGAGCTAAGTCAAACAGTGATTCAAGACAAGCGCATGTGTCTGTCTAGCTACAGTGGGTTGCTGGCACAGCTAAGACTATAAAGAGAGGGAGGGATTATTTTAATAGATTTCTCAATCCAGACAAGGGAGGGGAGTCTGGATGCCCAGACGTCTGAGCAGCAAGAGGGGAAGAGGGAAGTGTGAATGAATACTAGCTTTGGGAGCTAGATTTGTGCTTTGGGCAACTCAGAGAACAAGATTCCATTAAACAAGCTTGGAGGGGAAAAAAAAGGGAAGAAAAGCGATCTGAGAAAGCATGAGTGGGGTTTTAGCCAAGAACAGGCCCCAAAAGTCTGCTAACGAAAACTAAACGCTGAGCTTAGTAATAACTCTACCTCACCAAGAGAAAACAACTCTAATTGATGCCTCATCATAATTGTAAATAAAGGCTCAACCTGTCCTACCTGGCTGGCGCTGGCAGGAGTTAGACTCAATCCTTGTCTCCCACTGGCTGGCACAACTGTTGAACAGGAGAAGCGGGGCTGGCGTCAGGGGCTGGGCTAAGGAGGCTCCCAGAGACTCTTGCTGGCAGGTCACTGCTGAGCTGCCGTTCCTCTCTGCCTCTCCGGATAAAGGTGCCTCGTGGGCACAGCGCGCAGGTCGAAGACTGCAGTGCGTGCAGGGTACACCCCCGAGGGTCGCAAAGGCTGGCACTGCCCAGGCCGGCTTGGACAGAGCTGGCCCGAGTGTTCTTCCCAAGTACAGTATAGAAAAATGAGAAAGGAGTACAGAGTAGGGCAATTTTATGTCATTTTCTGGAGAGAAAAAGGCGTAAGGTGCAAAATCTAAAGGGGTTGTAGAGGAAGGAGTAAGATAGCCCATGTGGCAGCATTTCCAACAGACTAGAAGGTAAGGCATGTCAGTGCGTAATAAACGGGACTGTGTGTCTTTAAGAGACCAATGTTTGTGCTTTCCCATGCTCTCCTATTGTGGAAATAACTTTCTGAGTCATTTCTCTGATCCTGGAGACAAACTGAACAGACACAAAACATAACAAAACACAATAGCAACGGGAAGAGAGAAATTCCTCCACCCTGCCCCCCTCCCACCGCACACGCAATTTACGTCAGCCATCTGAATGCACTCAAAGCCACCGAGTGGAAGAGAAACAAGGCGCAGCCCGACAGTGTTGTTTGGAACACACTTTGTGAATCAAGTTCGCCTTCACCGCCACTGCATAAACAGTTAAAACATGAAAGGCACGCTTCCCCAGTCTGTTACTTTTAAATATCTTATCCAGTCTCTTTGGTTAAAAAGTCTTACCTTCCAGATTTTCCACAGACAGTGCGTTGCAACAGGAATTTGATAGCTTTTTTAAACTTCAAAGCTTTGCACTTCAAAGACCCTGCAACTCTTTCTCCCAAGCCTCATGCCCCACCCTCTGCAAAAAAGATGTCAGTTTGGGGCTCTCTCTCAAAATGCCCCGTTCGGAAGCTCACGTACATCTAAAAATCAACATCACAACGATGACCTTCCCAGAGGGCAGTGATGAGATGGGCACCCCCACAAATGGCTGGCCCCGAACCCAGCCTATATCAAGACTTCCTACATGAAAACGCAGAATCACCATGCGTCAGACGCAAGACGAGTCCATTTTCTCCCTTTAGCCTCTATTACTGTGCTGACAACAATCTCAAACCCTTTGATATTATGGATGACAAGGTCCCATGAAGTTGCAACCTTTTTGGAAGTCATAAAACAAATCCCAAGGTTTCCCACTCTGGGGCTGCCGTACGGACTGCCGTTCGCAGCCCGCTGGGAGGAAGAGGGTGAATGGAGAGGCAGAAGGAAGCAGCAAGTTGTGCTCGGGGGTGGCAGTGCCTCCCCTGCGGCGTGGGCTGGCTGCAGGAGGCAGATCCTGCAGGAGACATGACCTACATCCACCGTCCTCCCTGCGGGAGAGGAGACGCTCCCAGGGCTGCGGGTGTGGAAGCAGCCAGAGCCCTCCACAGCGCTTCCAGCTTTCCCCGAAGGTGGATCGGGGATGGTTTCCCCTCAACGTGCCCTCACGAGCAGCTGCACCAAATAACGCGGGTGAGCCAGCAAGAGGCGAGCCCGGGAAGCGGGAACTGTGGAGGGTGGGACTGCACAAACAGCAAGGCTGGGTGAATACATCAGGCCTGGCTCTTGGCTTCCCTCTAAGAAACCTTCCATTAAGGCTCCGCTGGGTATTTTTGGACTCCACCTGTCTATTTTTAGGAGGGATAATTAATGCCGAAGGAAATAAGGAAAAAAAAATAATCAAACTTTAAGTCCAAGAATGGAAAATTTGGTATTCTACACAAAATCACTATGATTAAGGAGGACTAAAAAGGAAGAGTAATGTTTCAGCAGTAAAAATATGTTACCAGTCACTGTAAAAATTGTATGTTACGTGGTGCTTGCGAAGAGAGGGGAAGCATTTCAAGAAGACAGCGCTTCACCACTTCACGGTTATTAAATAGGAGCGAAGGCACAGCTGAATGCCCAGCTCTAAAACGCAGCTGTCCTGCGGCTGCGTGTCCGTGCAGCGCTGAGCTGTGCGGAGGCTCCCAGCCCCTCCGCCTGCCTGCCGGGGTCTGCCGTTGGGAGGGGCTGGCTGGCACCCGGAGAAGGACGGGCACAGGCTCTGCTCGGCGCTGTGCATGAAGTTACGCGGCAAGAGGAAAATCACAGCCAAGTTGTGTAGCACCCTCGCCAGGTCCCTAAAAGAATCTGCCTGAAGTGCAGGGCTATTATAAGGCTAGAAAATCTGTTATATGAACTCAGATGGGAAGTCCTCAGGAAAAAAACCAACCCGCCCTCTTGGAGATGGGAGACAAAACGTGATGGAATAACGTGGGCAATGCTTTCAAAATTCAGCTGTTATTTTACTGATAGCAATGGTTTAGATTCACATCCCTCAGCCTTATGACAGAGCCTTCTATCAGTGTTAATGTTACCGTTGCCTGTGGAAGAAAAAAGCCTTTCCTTATTCACCTTCTGGTCATGCGTTCACATCCCATCCCACTTCGAGCAGCAGCTGCTTCAGAGCAGGGCCTCCTTGCTTGGCTGCTCAGCATCTTCAGCACGGCGCCCTGCAGCCAACACAAGCGTGAATGGCATCTTCGCCCTCCTCCAAGGAAAAACACTCTGGCTCCCTACTACCCAACCACAATCCACATTCACCTTTATAGTCCCACACATTTTTATACTGTAGGATCATCTCATCTTAGATCAAGCCCAGCTTGTAAATTCCCAACACCACAGGGAACATTTGTGTGAACGTGTCGGGGGGCAGCAGTCAGTATCCACAGCAGTACCTCCCTTTAGGCGCCTCTAAAAGATTTGCCCCTTTGCTTTGGGGAGTATGACACAAAAACTATCTTTTTAACTTGGAACTGCCATTTCCTGTAAGCATGACTGTGGCCTGGGAAGGGTTGTCCCTAGGAAAAATCCCTGTGAATTCTCCAGGGAGACCTTATAGCGGCTTCCCAGTACCTGAGGGGGGCCCACAGGAAAGCTGGGGAGGGGCTGTTTGCAAGGGCATGTAGCGACAGGACGAGGGGCAATGGTTTTAAACTAGAGCAGGGTGGGTTTAGATTAGACATTAGGAAGAAGTTCTTTACACTGAGGGTGGTGAGACACTGGCCCAGGTTGCCCAGAGAGGTGGTGGAGGCCCCATCCCTGGAGACATTCAAGGCCAGGCTGGATGAGGCTCTGAGCAACATGATCTAGTTGAAGGTGTCCCTGCTCACTGCAGGGGGGTTGGCCTAGATGGCCTTTACAGGTCTTTTACAACCCAACACATTCTGTGATTCTATGATTATTCAGTAGAATTTCCTAATCATACCTTTCCTGCCTGATAAACACTTGCTCCCATGTCTCTAATTACACAGAACCTGCCGGATGAGGATCTGTTTATTTCTAAGCTCAGGGAAGTAAATGTCATCTCCCATGAATGATAAAACAATTGGAAGAACAAGGACATGCTACAGAGTGTCTTTTCTAATGAATGTTATTTCTAATTTTAAAAAGGTTTGCAAATGTGACAGGGCAATGAGCTACTTGGTGCTAGCCACATTGTGATGATATGAAGCAGTATAGAGTAAAAGTGATGCTGAAGTATTTATATTTTGTATTTGCTTTCAATTACTTTTGATAATAAAATGTTACAGCAGTATTGTCCACAAATCTTAGAAGCCCAGATTCATGAGATATTTATGCTGCAGCTAATGAGCTCCTGGCTTCTCTGATCATTTCCTCAAATGAACATGCAGAAGCCAAAGGCCAAGCGGACTGGCTGTGGTACAGGTTTCATCGGTGATCAAGATACATAGCACCCTCTTGACTGTCCAGAACTAAGCCAGAGGTACAGCAAATACCTCAAAGGCCATCAGACAGCAAAAGATTTAATTACCACATGGGAAATGAGGTGAGTGAGTTCATCCAGCTCTCAGGTGAGAAGTACCCAACAGTAGTGCTGCCGTCGCCATCCGTGGGTGCCTCTGAGACACATGCGTGGAGGCGACGGACATGGGACGGGCACCTTCCTCCTTCCCTGGATTCCGCTCCCAGTAACAGACCTGGCGCTGGAGCAGAATTAGCGCTGCCTGCCTTCCTTCGTGGATGTGTCCCACTCCCTCAGCCCTACAAATCCTTTAGTTCTGATGGCAAATTTAGAACATGCTCAGTAGCTTATTAACCAGCCTTCTGCAAAGTGCTGCTTAGCATATTAAATCCCAGCTAGGACCTGGAAATTCTGGAAAATCATTAACATCAAGTTACGTGTCAGCTTTTCAAAAAGACAGGGCTACGGAGCTGTTTAAACTTTGTTGAAAAAGTCAGGGAGTAGTTGGTTGTTTTATGTAGTCACGCATCCATAATTTGAGTTAAAGTTCGTAAACAACTTCCTTTTTTCTTTCTAATTTCTGAAGTTAAAATACTTTCTTTAAAGAAGAAAAGCAACATTTTTTACACGAACCTTCTGTCAATCCCCTAGGTGGTACATTTGCCAGTTTTATGTTTTCCTGGAATACTGTGCAGAAGACAAGAAGTCAGTAACAGATTTTACGACCAACTCCGATACCAAATTAAACTCATGACTCTTCTCTGTTCACATAAATCATGTCATTTGGAGAACGTTACCCCTAAGCACTGCAAGAAGAGACAGAGGCATTTTCCCCTGCAGTCACAGTCCCATTGCTTACCAATTCCAACATTTCGTACTTACCTTCAAATCAAGTTCCGTTCTAGAGCAGAGAAGTTGAAACTCCTCCCGATTGCTTAGGCAGGAAACCAGACTTCAAACCTAACATGGCTCTTTTGTATTAAGTTTATCGGTATGCACAAACGGCTGTGCTGGGGACACCCTCAAGCAGCAGAAAGTGCATATGAAATGGCAGTTGTGAGATGGATGTTGCCGTGCTGTGGGCATTCGCCGTGGGCAGGGCCGCCTGGTGACCCTTGGGGACAGCTGACAGCCGAAGGGCCAGCAGGACACATCCGAGCTGAGGGCAGCGTCTGCCTCAGGAGGAACGAGGCTTGATCTATGGCAGTCTCCGATGGCACGGGCACGGACGTGTGGAAGCAAGGATCATCTGGGAGGTTTAACAACAGGTTTCCTGGGGACAGACTGGATGCTTTGCTCGCTCTGTGCCGAAGAGCGAGCTTGCTGCTCCTACCCATCTCACAAAGGCAGGGCCTTATGTGGGCAGCTTTCTCTCCTCTACCTATGGTAAATGTACTCAATACTTAGTAATTAAAATGTACTCATAACCGGGTCCCACACTACCCGCTGCCATTTGCTCCACTTCTTCGCTACTCGCTTCAATTCAATGATCAGGGGGTTTTATTATAACTGTCAGATGAAGTCTAATGTGTGGTATTTTACATTTCAAAAAAACTTGAATATACCAGGACTTACATGCTGCTGAATCTTGCATAATCTTGCATATGGATGCTTGGGTCTGCCTTGCTTTCATTCCAGTCACTCCAACCGTTTTCAACCTTTGTAGGCATCCTGAAGATGATTTACTGTGGAATGAAGAAAACAAATTCAGTATTATTATGCACAGCGCTGAGACACATGGCTTTTCTATTCAGATGGTTTCACTTCTTGAGTGAACAGAGTGACTTAACATTTTTCTGTGCAGAAAGACAGTATTTTCATCTTGCAAGTGTAAAACGGGGCAGAACAGAGGGTGGCCAAGAATCCTTTAGTAATCTCTCCAGCCCCAGGAGCTCAGGTAACTGCCTTGGCCTTTGCTTCCTCCATCAGATTTCTCTTGGTTCTTATGCTCCACATAGCTAGATATTTGAGCAAATGCTATGACCACAGTAATAATAACCATGTTTTTGTTCATTTTTTGTCTGAGATTCATGGCACTTTCTGAGTTTAGATGAGCTGTTTAGCAGTCTTGTAGACCATTATCATCAGCTCCCACTGTAGCCCTGGAAAGCTTGCTTTCTCCTTAAAGTCTTCATCGTCCCTCCTAGGAGACACTGTGGCATGTCAGCCCCAGTTTCTACTTCTGTTTTAGGATCCTTGTGGCCCTCTCCACTCTACCTGCCTCTGGCCTTTTTTTGTTGTTTTTAGATGGTTGACTGACCCCGAGGGGCAGCATCTGCAACGTGCTCTCCATTCACAGTATGTCCCTGATCTGCGACTCGTTCTTCCCATGCAGTAACTGATACAGATGCTTTTCAATGGTGCAATTCCATTGCCACCATTTCCAATGTACACTCAGACAAGGGAGAACGAGCCGCTACAACAGGGAGGAGAAACTAAGCTTTTCCCACATGACTGGTACTTGCTCTCGGTCTGAGTTTTATAGCTATGTTGGGTTGCTTGAACTGCTTTCATTTACTAACACTGGTTTTCCTCTTAAAATCTTTTCATAAGAGAGATTAGCAACAAGCAGCGCAAATTAAAATCCTATTTTCCAAATTTCTGGATTGCCTGAACACTTATCCATGCTAGTTCCGAGCAGACAGTGAAAAGGAAAAAAAATCTCCAAAACAAGCTGAGGGAATCCGAATGTTCAGGGTTTTTTGGCCAGGATGCCAATCAGGGAGGCCAACCAGTACTAGATTTCAACAAGTAAAGCCGTCTGTTGCTTTAATGTCCTTTCCCCAGCAAGTCTCAAAGTGTTTCTTGAGTGTAAATTCCAGTCCTGCAAGCAAGTCTGCCCTGTGTTTTCCTGAAGCACTCTTGGAGTTGGTAAAGCTCTAGAGGGATTCGGGAATCTGATCATGTTAAACAAATTACACGGCCTTTAAATCAGTACAAAAAGTGTACACAATAATTATTTCATGTAGCACTGCAATAAAGGTAAAATAATTCCAGTATCAATCAGCCAGGCAGACAAGTTTAATATTAAAGTGCCCTTAAATATAAAAACCATATTCCTAGTAACTAATCATGCCAGTTAAGAAAACTCTTCAGCAAATGCACAGACTTGAGCAAGCCCATAACCTCGACAGAGTTAGGCGTGCTGACCCTTGGCTTGTCTTCTGTCTTTAGGTAAAGGACGTTTGAAAAGGAAGAAAGGAAATCCTAACAGCAGGTTGGCATGTTAGTAGATGGAAACCTTTGAGAGCTGCTGAACAGACAGACGTGTTCAAAGATTTTTTTTGTCTCCACCCCCAAACTATTTTACTATCTGATTTATCCCTAATTCAAATTCAAGATAACGTCAAACTGCAACTATCGATGGTAAGCGCGCGCTGTGAACACAGGCACAATAATAAAATGGTTAACATGGAACTTGAAGCAAGAATGAAAGAAGGATAACAATAAAGTCAGTACTATATTATAAAAAACTATTATAAAAAATATTTTTAAAAGTTATATTATAAAAAATAGGCCCTTTCAAACCTTTTTAGATTACTTGAAAATATCAGAGGTTTAACCGATGTATAATTAATCACCAATACACTGTCTCAAGAAAGTGCCAGCCCCATGTTAATATTTTATCAGTCTCCCAGGGAAAGTGCTTAAAAGAATTATTAATAATATTAGGAGATTAAATGGTTGGATGCTAATACAGAGTAATCTGGATTGCTCAGTAAACTGGGCACAAACCAACCAAGTGGTTTTGATATAATCAAAATTAACTCAGGCATTTAGGAAAAAAACCCAAGAACTTTGTTAGACTCACCAGATGGAGGGCGGTATGTAGCTCAGGAAAGCAAGGACCCTGAAAAATACTAGGTCAAAGAGCAGCTGAATGCGAGCTCCTTGTATGGTCAGAAAGAGTAGAGACATCTTTGTGAATAAATTATACAATAATTTTAGTTGGGAAATCAATTTGTACTGAAACGCAGATGCTATCAATTCTCACATAGAATCAGAGACTAATTCAGAAGAGGCTGTCTAAGCCTGCGGCAGAGCCTGCCCGAATTCATTCTTGCTGGAGCATACGTCACAAAAAGCTTTCAGTCTCTCTCAGGTATCTGCAGATCAAGGGGGACGTTCAAAGGCTGGAGGATACCTGAAGCACAGGCATGAGAAACACAGCACTGCAGGAACGGGAAACACGTCTTTGCAACAGCCTCGGAGAGCAGGATCTGCTTAGCCTGACGCAGAGGGCTAAGGGATGCCCCCCTCGAGGGTACGAGCAATTCCAGGGCAAGAGACAACTCAGACAAGAGTGAAATGACATCCAAAGGCAGAAATGGGAGTGAGGCAAATTCAGCTTACAAACAAAAGTGTTTTTTTAAAAATGGCTAATTAACTGTTGGCACAACTTCCCACCTGTTATCGTGACTTCTTCGGCACTTGGGATTTCTCTAAAGAAACGCTGTAGTTCAAAACCAGTTGTTTGACAAATGTCCTGCCAGCCACCTGATCACGCAGGCACGGATCTCCCGAGGACGGCGGCAGTGACAGTGCCCACAGCAGCGCCCCGGCAGGGCAGCACTGCCCCTCCTCGCTTCCAGCCCAGGAACTAGGAACGCTCCGTAAAAACGAGCAACAAACAGGCCTGGCAGTGCCTCGTTTCTGGCTTTGGCCTCAGGCCGTCAGAGTTACCCAATTTATGCAAAGTAATTTTGCTATCAAACCGCGTGAACTTTATGGCGGCAGGTGAAAGCTTGTGATGAGCCAATTAACCCCCCCCGTCTCTGCGGCATGCCCCTTGCCTCTTCCCTAGGCTTTGGTGTTTCCCCGGCATAACGCTGAGGAGAGCGCCCAAAAAGCACAAACAAGAATTCAAGCAAACAGATACTTTAGAAATAAGTTAATTTTATTGAATAGGCATTATAGCTTCTCTCCGTTTCAAATAATGGAGAAGCCAATTCACACAGATTACAGAGCTATCAGTTACTTTGAATAATCTTTCATAAAAGAAAGAAATTAAATACAGTTCTGCTATAAAAAGTGCGACAGTTATAACTGGAAGTTTTTCAAAACAAAAGCAAGTTTTACTACCTATTGCAAAAATTGGTTTAGTGCTTTAATACTTTACAAAGTAACAATCCCACTGCTAAAAACAGCTCTTACACATCATCTTTGTCAAAGTATGGATCAGATTAAAAATGACATTTAAATTGAATTTGAATGGAAACTGCATGTAGAAAAGGTTCTCAAGAACTCACACTTTTCACAACAAAAAATACTCATTATCCTTTAACGGTAATTAATGCTCCTGTTTCTTTTGAATGATGGATTTAAACGTGATATGGCAGTAAGCTTAAATATGATCAACTGTTTTGTTTGCAGACAAAAGTGACTACAACCAATCGCGTCCTTAAATAATGAACAGGGAAGGGAATGGGAAAAGATAAATTCACTCCTTTCATACGGGATAAAAGTTTTCCATGAAAATGGTCAAATACAGAGAAACTTGAAAAGTCACTCCAGTTTTAAATAAATTTCTGATATATCTATTATATTGTTTAATTCCTAAATTAATTTTTGCTAAAATAGTATAAATTTATAGAACACAACAAGAAACTCAAACTCAGACTCTGAAAAATGAGGATGGTATGACTACCAAGAAGTTGAATTCTTAGCCAACAAAAATCAGCGAGACTTGCTTTATTCCTTATTAACATTTACTTGAGCCCCGGTGAGAGCCAACTACTGTATTTCTTTGAAATACGGACTTCAAGTACAAATACATTTATTGTACATTTCTACGGTTTTAAAAATGCTGAGTTTGCTAGGTTATTAGAAAGAGTCACATTACCTGTCCTGATTTTTTAAACTTTATATAATTAGCTTTGGTTATACTTGAACAGAGACCCTCGGTTAACGAGTAAATGAACTTCTATAAACTAAGGGTGTGACGTCTCTGTTATTTTAATTCTTGTTTGGGGAGACAAGCCGCTCTGTACGCAAACTGAACTGAGAAACCCAAATCTTCTTTACTGGAAAATCTATCACAGGCTTTAAGGACAAAGAGCTTTAGAATTTGTCTAAGGAAGTAGAACGTGAAAGGGAAAATGTTAGCAATAGCAAAAAAGATGTACAATTTGGGGAGGAGTACTATTGTACTCTTATACAATAGTAATAGTAAAGTTATGATGAATTAGCTAGATACACCTTTTGTGTATAATAATTCAGACTGTCCTTCAAGATTTGCCCTTATCTGAGAGGCATTGGGTTTTAACAACACAGGATGCTGTAACAAAAAAAGGTAAAATATACTGAATGGCAGAAATACATGTAAACAGCACTGATATTTTCAATGTTTCATTCAATTTTTGCCATACAAAAATGTTAGTCACAAGAATCAATGAGAAAGAACGAGGAATTCCAAGGAGAACAAAGTCTCTCTGCCACACAACAGCCAACTTCAAGGCATTACGAAAGTTTATAACAGAATTTTACATTTGAGAAACTGCTTCATAGCCGAATCATGGTAAGACTGGCACGTTACAAACGCAACCAGGAGCTAGCAGAGCAACGGGCTTGGAAAAGACACAGAAGTAGTTGCTCCTCCCCAGGAAAGAGCACGCACCTAATCCAGATCACTGGGAGAGAGTTTTACACAAAACCGTCAAAGTGGGCCTGGAATACTAGTGTTGGGAACTCCTAGCTGCTTAGGTCTATGTGGCTAATTCCGTTCATTATTTAACCGAGGCTTACATCCTGTTTGTTCTCCTTGGTTTACGGTGAATGAACAGAGATTGATATGTGCATGCAAAGCTCCTGGAGCGGCTCCAAGGGAAAAGCATTTGTACTGTACACGCACCTTGTGCATTATACAAAGACAGTATTTACAGTACTCAGAATCTTGAGCAAATAAAAAATAAAATCATTGCTTAATTTCCGTTAGTATTAAAACATAAGTGCACACAATTTGCAAAGTTTAGAGACAAGAGCGCTTCTGTCACGCCCACATGGCTGTGTTTCAATTCATACCTGATTGCAAGCCCATTCAAAGGAGACGCAGGGCATTCTCAGCCCGAGATGCCACGTTTTGCTGCTACATCTCCTGCACATTTTAACCAAAAGCATGGGGAAGAGTCTTTGTGTTACTTAAACCTGGAGGCAATGACAACAAGGCTGTGTTCCACTTCATCTTTACTGCAAAGATACTGTTTAGACCCCACGGCCCAGAGTGAACCGAATCTGTTTTAAAGGCTGTTTTGGCTAGGTTGGCCACGGCGCTCAGCCTCCCGACGTACTGTCAGGCTTCACCGGGCAAAGCTTCTGTGCCAAAGGGTTCTAATTTTATTCTGGGGCAAAGCAGTTACACGGGATTTACCTTAAAAGGTGGGTTTTACCTCTCAGTTTGCATGAGAGGGAAAGTGCAACTCCAGTGTAACTCCATTTTCATGTTTATATTGATTTTGCATGTGAGCAAAGGAAGAACTGGGTCACTGTCATACAAGCTTATGCTTTACACTTCCCCCCTTCCTTTTTTTTTAAAAAAAAAAAAAAAAAAAAAACCCAACAAACAGCATTGGGAAGGGGCAAAATGACAATGAAATGCACAACTGGCACACAGGAGTTAGGCACTGTAGTTCTAACACTGGATCGTACTTTTGCAATCTCAGATGATTCTGCCACTCGAGTAGAATTTCCTTTGTTTAAGAAGGGAAGAAAACTTTTTCTCTCCCTTCTTCCTCAATAGCAAACTCTACAGCAAAGTACGAGACTACATTAGATGCAGAGATGAACGGCAAACCAACATTTCCCCATTTCCCCAGAATACAGGAAGATCTACAAAACTTCCACTCTTGACAGGAAATAGTTTCTGATACATCTTAACTGTTTTACCTCTCTTTAGTATTTTGGTGCCGTGGTTACTCCAGCAGCTACCACCGTCTCTCTAGTTTTACCCTGCCTCCTCTTTTGACAAAAGTTTCCTGACACACTGACACTGATCAAACAATTACAATTTTTTAAAGAAAGATTTCTTTAAGATTCCAGGCTATTCAGATGACTACACGTGCAGTGGGGTAGCCTCACAGCAGGCTAGAGTGAGTCACAGTCATGGTTAAATGAGGAAGTGGGACAGAGGCTGCATCCAGTTAAGTGACTCTCAGTCCCCAGAGTCATAATTTTAAGGCTGTTTGGAACATGGTGGCTTTTACCCATATCGCATGTTCCCCAGTGCAAATGTGCATCAGCCGTTTCAATTCTCTTGGTACAGTACGTGCATTCAGGTAATGGGAGATAAAACAGCAATCGGAACAGCATATTCACTTGAGAGGAAAAACAAACAAAACCAAACAAAACAGAGTGATCATGATATCCAAGAAAAAAAAAAAAGTCTCTCATCCCCCCAAAATCAGTGGCATACACCAGCCCCCATTAAGAATGCAACAAACACAGAATGAATACGGTGTTTTGGTACAAGGCAAGTCTCTCCATATTCAAGCAATCACTTTATGAATAAGCCAAATTATTTGTTCACATGTGGAAGATCACTAAGGAGAAAATGTGAATTCCATGGACTGAAGAGAAGTGTAGACTACTAAAGAAAAGACCTGAATATGCGTTGGAGTAACGCTCGCTTGATTTTCTGAAACAAAGAAAGAGCTTTTGCTCCCACAGAACTTGATGCTCAGTACATCTTAGAACCAGTCTATTTATTAGGAGAAACCTAGATGCAGAATCTTAACATTAGGCATCCAGATTTGAAAATTTTGGTTGCAGTACAGACCTTAATAGTAATCCTGGAACAAACAAACACACCCCAACAAACTAAATCACAGAAGTTAACGAAATTTTAAAAACTACACAGACTCCTAACTTAACATATGCATTAGTTTGCAAGGTCTTTTTCTGCATGGTTCATCAGTAATTGATATGTACAGTACACAGAACTATGAAGAAATTAAATCTGAACACTTTAATCTGCAAGAAGCTAATGCATATTTGATATACATTAAGACACAATGTATCAGCCAATTAAAGGATGACATTTCTATGATCTAGAGTGATTTTCTTCCCACAGATGCTAAATGATTGCATTGGTTATTAATTCTTGATTTTCATTTTGAAGGAATAATAAATCTCTGGGTTTGTTTTTTTTTTTTTTTTTAAAGTACTCCGACGGATACAGGGTGTCTTATGAATGGTGCGAGTCAATCAATATCTGTGTGGAAATGTTTCATTTGGTAAGAAAACTCTCCAGATGAATTTTTATTCAGAAGCTGCTTATAAAAGTAGCTATTGGTAGGGACTGGAAGGAAGAGTAGAATTAAATAGGGAGGGATAGTGTTGTACCAAAATATATAAAGAAAAATTCAAAGCTTTTCAATTAAAAAAAATTTGTATATTCAACTGGCATTAGGTACAGATGTGCACAACAGACAGAGCAGTTAGAAACAACAAGTACATTTACAAAGCTTTCTTTTCATGGTTAATATCTACCAGCATTTCTGAAGGTAACCTACTAAAATTATGACCCTGTTTATAATAAAGGCGCAAAATATTGCTCTGTAGCATATTTCAAAATAATATAAAAATAATTTCTATATTACAATTTAAACTTGGCTTGTAAAATTCCAACATAATACAGCCTTAAATCTACAAACAGAACATACTTACAAACACCTTTGTGTTGTTTTCCTCTGGTTTTTAACAATATAGTATTTTAGTCATATACACTGGAAATTAATGTGCAAATTAAAATAGATACTAGTGTCTGTTACTGAAATAATTTAAATTCTACGCTATATACTGTTTGGTGATCCTCTGCGTAAGCTGCCATCCCCTAAAACAAATACTCTTCAAATACACCGACAGAGACTTAAAATACACTAAGCCGAAAAGCCATCTACAATCAGCATCAGTTATTTTGCTTCTCTGGACCTATGTTTATTTGAGATTATTGTGGTTTCTATTAAAATACGGGCTTTTACCTGTGCAAAACATTCCCAGTGTTATGAAGACCGTACTCCCTTACTAGCTCGTACCTTCCCGTCCAGCCTGCAAGCGTTTTGTGTGTCTGCAAAGCACCTGGTTTAAGGCCCCGTTACTAACGGGATTCCGTCCCCAGATTTCAGAGGACGGCAGATTCAGCCCAAAGAAGCCACAGGCTTCCCTCCCTCTACTCCTCAGGCAAAAATTCTCACCAGTTCTCTCATGGGAAGAGTGAGGTCAGGCAGCCTGAGGGGAACAAACACTGGCTAAAGGCTCAGGCCTCGATCCCACAAACATTTATGTTTTTTCTTGACAGCTGTGTTAAGTTTCTGAAAACAAGCGGTCTCCTTGAATTCAAAGGAGACTATTCATATTAGTGAAGTTGAGCACCAGTGTAGCTGTTTGCAGAGTGAGAGAGTTAGAGGGCAGTATTTGTCAGATCTGTGCTGTGCATTTTTCGATATCTACACATTCATCACACGAGGAGTAGGTTACCCGGAATACGCCCACGTGTACAGGGACCGGCACTGCCTCAGCAGACTGCTTTCATCTGCAGTCCAACGTGCGCAAATCCACATTAAGCGTCTCTCCTCAATGCTTTCTGTATCAAGTCATACTGCTCACATCACCAGTTTTGCAATTTAGAAAGGACGACTCTGAAGACTTCACTTGGCCTATTTGACTTCTTAAGAAATAAGCAACACAAAACTCTCCAAGTACAGCATCTTCCTTTCACCGATCCCTTTGACGTTACCTTTGACTTAGGAAGAAGGAACTAATGGCTAAAGAAAGCTGGGTCACACGCTGTATTTCCATTGCATTTATAAAACTTAATGAACCGTAATAACAAAAGGTTAATCAATTGGTTTAAAACCCAAAGTATCTGAAGTTACTTTTGATAATCTACACCACCTTCTTCTGAATGAGCTGCTTGTTAGCCATATGCTACAACTGATACCCACATCTGAAAACATACTTGTAAAGTCTAGCAATAGTTTATTAACTCTTTATAAAGCATTTAAAATGGAACTTTAATATAAAGTGTGACTGAAACCCATTATGTATTACAGGCCTCCTCTGTTACGAACAGACCTTTGTATCAGAGTTTATGAACAAAGTAAAAACAATTGCATAATAGGTTTAAGCCTTTTTTAAATTAGAAAAATTGCACATTCACACATTAAAAAAATTCCAGCTTCCTCCAACCTAAATATCTCCTGGTAATTTTGGATCTATTCGAGGAAGGTGTAGCCTACCCAGGATTTAGTCTGTACTTTTGAAATCTGGACAACAGTGGTAAGTGTTGAATCATTATCAAGGAGAGAGGGGAAAAAAGCACATACAAATGCCAAAATACAGATGTGTGTTGCAGCCACTTGAGCTAACAGAAGAAATGAGTCAGGTCCTCCAAACCCCAAACTGATTTCTGCACAGCTGGGACTGAGTGGTACTTCTAACGAGCTCTGGAAGGTACAGGGAGGGCAGCGCAGGCACAGAAAAGGACTTGCTTGCCTGTGGGCTACATAAGCTTTCAATTGAAGGAA
This sequence comes from Larus michahellis, assembly GCF_964199755.1. Taxonomy (NCBI): domain Eukaryota; kingdom Metazoa; phylum Chordata; class Aves; order Charadriiformes; family Laridae; genus Larus; species Larus michahellis. Next base: position 17,978,453 of record NC_133904.1, read on the forward strand.
AAATAAACCAAAAGAGCCGTCAAAGGTTAGCCATTTAGTGCAACAGAAACACACATTTGAAGACTATTCCCTCTCATGCCTAGCTAAGGAATGACACTTCTTTCAGCGCTGGTGAATGCAACTCATAAGCAGTTGGGAATTTTCTCTGAAAAAAACAAGTAGAAAATTTGCTCTTACAGCTAGACCCTGCTTTTAATGGAACAATCACTTCTTTAGGAGGAGGCACCATGTCTGTATGTCTGGACTGTTAAATACCAATTACGGTATCTCCTTTAGACAACTGCCACAAACTGCTCAGAAATAGAAAAAACCAACTCCACGCAGTATTACTTATAGAGATAAAAAGATAACTACTGGGACAAGATGGGTAGATTTCAACCAGCAAATTGCCTTGTAGGCATGCAACAGGCACAACTAAAAAGTGTTCTGTCAGTATTTCATGTAACAGATACTTTAAAATGAGCAATCCAGTAGGGGCAAATCTGAGCGACTTGAGGTTGACAGTGAACACTGAAGTTTGTTATCCCATATGGTCAAGCCTATTATTATTCAGAAGACCAATTAATTTTTTAAAATAATCTCACATACAGGCACAATCTATTCAACAATTTAGAACAGAGCCATTTGTCTAAATATGGACCAGCTGTAAAACTCTTTCTTTAGTGAGTAGTAGATCTTAAAAACATACTATAGAAACAACTCCTTTGCAAAATGGGAAACAGCAAATTCTCATGGTAATTGCTTACTTTTACTTATGTGCTGTTATTTTTTTCCCCTCATTCAGAAAGGATACAACTGACTTAAATACATGGTCTGGCATAGTTTGCTGCTAATGTAATATTTCTTAAGCACAATTTTACATCGGAGCAACTGTCAGAGTATCAAATGCTACTGCTACTCTAATGCTCTAAGAATTCTTAAATATTTCTTTCTTTCATGAAGTTTTATCCTGTCCATTTTCTCAGTCTCAGCAACAAATACAGTCAAGTATGATACTTCATTTGTTTTAAGCTGATCTGGCTTGGTTTAGCGTAATCTGCAATCACAGATTTCTTTGGCAATAAGAACTTAAATGTAATCACAACAGCTAACCAGAAAAGGACACTGCTGACCAGCGTACACCACCGGAGACGTGGGGTTTAGAATGCGCTTACCTTCGGGACAGAGGTCACACGGAGTTTTAACCTCTCATTAACATCTCAGCATTTCCCTTTAATGAAGGAATGCAAATTCAGTAACATTCAGTGGATGCTCAGTATAAGGCAAGAAATAAGAAGTACAGGTCTGGATTCATGGAACAGCTAACGTGGCAAAGGCCAGGACTTTTTAGGAGTGGCCAACAGGCTTATTTTGAAACTATTCTTTAAACCTACCATTCAGCAGAAAATCTAAACATACGGTCGATTTTGAGTATGGGCTCAGTTCCACAAATTTCAGTGGGGTATTGGCAAAAACTTAGGTGCTTTTCCTGAAAGCCAGTACACGTCAGCGTAAGTTTGTGTATCTTGTTTCACAGACTACTTTACGCTTGGTTTCAAGGCTAAGAAGGATGAACTGTACCCAAGTGGAATGGTGCCACCCATGTCAAGAGTAAAAATTGGGGTACAGCAAAAAAGAATTGGAAGCAAAGACTCTTTGGCAAAGAATCTTCCCTGTGCAAGCCATAAAAGTGCTATTCCATAATGAGTAAGGCAGAACTCATTTTCTGCACCTTTAGGTGGCAGGATAAGCAGTCTTGAAAGCTATTCTTCACCTATTTGTGGAAAAAGAGCTCTTTTTAAAAAAAAAAAAAAAAGACAGGTAGACAGTAAACGAGCCATAGCTGACAAGTGTAACAACACTAAAGATCTATTCTTACTACGTTATGCCAGCTGATGGCAGAGGGGTGCAAAAACAGCAAGCACTATATTAAAGAAAACTTCCTAATGTCATACATCTCCTTGAACAGTATTTGCTATGTCTGCTTTCAGAAATGTTTCTACGAGCCAAGTTTTATTTCCAAAACTATTGCAAATAGTTACATAAATATTTGGATATCAGGCTTGCGCCAATCTGTGCTAGGAGTTGCCGTTCATACTGGAGGTATTTTATAGCCACTTTGCAACCTCCTGGTGGGTACATCACTCACTCCAGAAGACTCAAAAGTAAGTGGAATCAGCAGCCTTCAAGAAAGGCTCAGAAGTAGTTATGTCTGCAACAACTGTCACTTGATAATGTTGAGAAAGGAATAAATAAATAATGATTAAATTCATGCAATGGCTGAGGGAATCAATTGATGCAATGCATTTGTTTTGACAAGCAGTTCATTCAGCTCTAAAATGATCCTGAATTTCCCAGCTGCTCATAAGATTTTCCAAATCTAATAAGATTTTTGTATTTTATTTTAACGTTTCTCTCAAATTTAACAGCAATGAAAATAATAGTGAAATTCAGGTGCTCAAAACTGTACTATGTGGTGGGTTTTTTTGTGATGTGAAGTCTTTCCAGTCATAATGTATTTTTTATAAAACCTGTTTAAAAATTCAGAACAAATAAAAGTGGCTCATCTACTATTTTATGGAAATGTAGAAATAACTGGTAAGAACTTAAAATTAGGAAGAGCTGCAGACCTCATGAATTCAGACCTTTCACTCTCATTTTCCCAGAATCATTCAACTTCAGACTAAAATGAGTATAAACATCAGTAATAATGCAATATGCTGCCATGTTAAAAATGTGCAGTATGCAAAATCACTACCCTCCTGAAAAAAAAAGCTATGAAAAATTTAGGTTTTAGTGAGGAAAAAATACTCTCATAATAGCTATAGAATTTCAAATGTCTACAAGGCAGATACTACCCTACTACAACACCACATCTCCGGTATTATGACTTTCCCCTATCATTCTACTACCTGAGTGATGTCAGTGTAAATTCAGGCACCATTAGTAAATTTTTGACCAAACATATACACAGCACTGACAAAGGAGTAAACAAGCCTTCAGCTTACCAGTATATGTAAAAAAGACACTGACAAAATGGAAAATAATATTATTTTTTTTTATGATAAATTAATTCTATTATTTCCTCATTGCCCCGGTAAAGCGAAAAGCTAGACACTATTTACTCATCAATCCTTTATTCTTTTTTTAAGAGTTTTTTTTACTGCAACCCAACACTGTTTACTTTGTAAGTAAGAAAATGGTAAAACTAAGTAGTCACGGAAGAATCCTCAATGCCTGTGTCCCTTGCTTTCTCTCTCCCTGCGCTTTAACTCTTCTTTGTAGCAGTATGAACAGTAATTTTCAGTCTCAGGACGACCATAAAAGGAACAGTTCTCCTTCTTACAGCGGTTCTGCTGGATGGAATATATTGGGCAAACTGTGCTTCTGCCTTGATTTTTATCATTGTTCAACCAGGTCTGAGGAGCATCCTCATCAGCATATTCTAAGCAGTCTCTGATATCGCCAGTATTGAATCCATTTGTGTATGTCTGAGACTTGTGTTCTGTAGGCATGGCATAGCTGAGCGATTCCACTGTGTTCACGGTACGGATGCCGGATATCCGGGCTGGGCTATAGCTTTGAGAAGACAGTGATCTGTTTTGTTGGGGATAGGTGGCACAGGTTTTTAAGGTGCCAACCACTGGCTTGTAGGTATCATCTTGGAAGCTCGATGGCTTGGAGTTGACATCATGCAAATGGATGACACTTTGCCTTTGAACGGGTGGCGTATGGCTATAGTGGGCAGATACCGGAATGGGTCCGCTTTTCTTAGCACCATTAGTAGGTGAAGAAAATGACCCAGGAGTGGGACTAGTGCGATCCTTAAATTTTAAAACCAGTTGAGTTGTATGGCTTTGAGGCAAGACGGGTGATGCCCTATCCTGAGGAGATGTTTCTAATTTTTCTTTTGAATATGCTTCTGGCTCCAGTTTCCTATTAGACGACCCATTCTGTGCAGCCTTTTTCTCGGCATCCTTTCTTTTCTGTTCCTGCTCTGCGTTGAAGCGCTCCTGCGCGCTGGTCAGGTAATAGCCTATCATCTCCTCATGGAACTGATGCCTGTGACTGGTCAAAAGAAGGCCAGCAAAAATAAACTTTCGTTCACCCTGCATGGCAGCTCTCAAAATATTTAGGCTGAGTTTCACGTCAGTGCTGTACTTCCATGGGTCAGACTGCTTGTCAGAGAAGGACTTAGTGTTCATCTTTTCAACGGGTGAGTTGCTAGCTCTGTCAGTCGGGGATGGAGTGGTCTTCTCAGATGGAGAAGTGCTCGCAGACTGTCCAGATTCCTCTTTGCTGCCTTTTCGAGACTTAGACTTCTTCTCTTTGACTTTCTCTACCGCATCACCATTTTTTCCATTCCCTGAATTGGCTCTGCTCATTTTGCCATGCACCAGGCCTCCGAGGCCACCCATATTCTTTTTCAGTTTAATCCCCAGGGTTTTACTGAGGCTTCCTATTTTATTGGCAACCGAATCCGTCCTGTTTTTGTCTTTATCTTTCCTCTGTTTGTCCTTTTCTTTTTCTTTACTGTTTTTGCCATTATTGCCGTTGGAATTACTGCAGATGGAATCTCGGTCCGAGTCCATTGAGTCAGCCAGAGACTGAACGTCTTCCCCAGCTGAAGCTGTAGGGGATTCTGGTTGAGCCAAAGGGGCCTGCTATGGAAAAGTAATTATAATTAGATACAGCAAAATCACTTTCATACAGGGACTTGGTGCAAAAAGACCCCAAATCCAATACAGGTTTTGACACTGATTTTAAAGATACTTCTTTATTTATGCCCTGACACTTTCAACTGGTTTCTTCACCAAATAAAGCTTATTTGGTTGTGCTGACTATGTATCTTGCTTGTTTCTATGGTAGCTTTTGGCTCATTTCAACCACATTTGCAGAACGGAGGTCATTCACTCAGAGTTTCTGTGAAAATCAGTGTCAGAATAATGGGGAGATGGAAGTTAGTGCTGCTGTTGAGGGCAGGGCTGCAGCACAACCTCCCTGCTGCGCAGCGGCTGGTCGGCGTACAGAGTCCGGCCCCTCAACGCAATTCTGCCTCTCAGCCAGGGGCAGACAGAGAAACTAATACTGTGATGGAAGGGAAATGAGGTTCTGTTGAAAGCTGTGAGGGGAATGCACCACACAAACCTGTAGGTAGCAATATTTCAAAAGTCATCATGTTTGAACCCCAACTTATTTACATTCGTTTCTTCATTGTTCAGGTCTCTGGTGCATAAAACCAAAGGTACGATGCACCAGAGCTAAACATCTTGCCTGAAATATTAAACATTAAACTTCAGCAAGCAGAATGAAGAATACAATGAGGTGTATTCATTCTTATTGGAAATAAAATACAGATAAAACTGCTGCCAGAAGTCCAAGTTCCAACTTATATTTTAGGTAAGGTGATAAAACATCTTTCTTGAAAATGCAATAATGAGGATCCTAGGATACTTTAAAATGTGGCTGTGTTCATTTACTCCTGCAAAACTTAGTCTTGCTTTCAGGCATCATGAAGCTAATATCTGCTGCTAGAGATAAATATGAAACATTTAACTAACCATAATGATTCAGAGAAAAAAAAAAAAAGCTCTGGAGATGTATATACTTCCAGTGTAGAAATGCATGCCTGCTTCTTGTCCCTGGGTCCTCCAGTGTCCTCTCTCTCTCTGGAATCTCTGATCCCCCATCAGCCCATTGGGAGCAGAGCTGTTACCCCACTTGGCAAAGGAGGAGATGAGCGCAGAAGTGACCTGACCACACTCGCCTGGCAAGTGCAAAGCAGGGAGAGGTAACTCAGGTCCCACAAGCTTCAGGCTCACAGTTTACAACTACAGGAGACCATTTTACCTCTTTTTTTTCCTGATACGGTAGCTACCACTGTAGAAACTGTAGAAAAATGCATTTTTCCCCTCTTGCAGCTTGTTAAATGCTTTCTCCTTTTGTGTTCTGTTCCTCCTTTCAAACCCCATCTGTGTAGGCTGTCTAAATCACCTCCAACCTCTCCTAGCAACCCTTTGCCTTCAAGACTAACCCCTCAATCTATTCCATGTAATTTGCAGAGAAATTTGCAGCTGACTAGGGGGCAGCTGAGCACAGTTCTAAAATAGCTTTCTGAAAGAGCCAGGCTCCCGTTCAGCGCCCGTCTGTGCCCTTTTGTCAGCCACTCTAAACTGGGAGCTGTGCAGGGGGGCGAATGTATTCCCAGAAAGCGAAAGGACTCAGGACTGGTGACCTCACAGTGGCATTAGGACAGCAAGCCAAAGTTCTCAGAAAACTATGGTGAGAAAAGGTCTATTTTAAGGTTTTTCTGAACTACACGGCCTACCAAAATAACTGACAGAAAGATTAAGCTAGAAAATACATTTCAGAACAGAGTTCGAGTTGCCAAAATATGCAAGCAACTCTGTTACTTAAAAAAACCAAAAAAAACCAAAAAATAACAAAAAAAACCAACTAGAAAAATGTATAAGCCTGATTGCAATGACAGTGAGCCATGAGTGCCTTGTCCGTGCTGCCAGGACCCTCTGGTGTTTCCAGGCAGCCGGCCAGTCCAGGTATGGCCCCACACGGCACCCTGCCGTGCCCGGCATCTTTCGTCTTGGTTAGACCAAAGGGGAAGTTACCTTACCCGTGTCTCGGATGGTATTCGTATCCATGTTACATTCATATAGCTGTGTAGAAGATTAAGTTTTGCCTCAAGAGACAGAATCAAACTAAGGATGAAAAAAAGAAGGGAACAAAGAGTCAAAAACAGCCTGAAAGAAAAAGCAGTATTTCTTAACAGGGAGAGATGCAACAGCAGCCCGAATTGTGACCGCCAGATGGATACCCACCCAGGTCTTCTCCCATGTCACCAGAGAGCATGAACAAAGCCCTCTCTGTCCACAGTTCTCCCAATGCTTCAATCAGGTATGGCTCAAGACATTTTACTGCTTAACACTAAGGTTACAAAAAGGTCTTACTTGGCCAGCCTGGTGTTATCATTGTCATCTTTTCCCCACTCCCAGTCTTTCCCGGGATCGACCGCAAAGTGCAAAGGCAGTAACTTGTGTTCAGAGTCAGTCAGGGGGATCACCGCTGAAGCAGAGAAGAAACAAGGATTGGGGTGGGGGAGAACAAAAACGACAAAAAAATCAATTAGCTGGGAAAAGCAGCGTAACTGGTTGAAGAAGGGCAGAATTTCAGTGTGCTGCAGAATTGTCTCATCCAGCGCACCACAAATGATTTGTACCAGGCTCCATTTCCCTATTTTGATGTTTGTGCAATAGGAGAGGACAGGTTAATACACTGATTGCTCCTTGAGTGAAAGATTGCCACCTGTGGAGGAGGGGAGACCTCTGGGAGAACAACACTGCCATTTTGTAATGCGCAATTAACATTTCCTGGAGACAGACCATTAGAATAGCAGAAAGCAGTAAAAAGTTGAAATACTCCTGCCTCTATCTCTCACACAGATGCACATAATTAATTATTTTGTCTTTTCAGTTTAGTACCTTTTTGTTTTCCACTGTCAAAGAAACAAAAATATCTTGAGAATAGCATTAAGAAACAAAGCAAAACGCAGTTACAGGGATTTGGGACTCAAACTGTGAACCAACATAATTGAGGAGCACAGATCAACATAGATACCAGTTGAGGCCTGGCTTGCCTGTAGTGGAAAGGCCGTTACTGCTGTTACATCCCAGCACTACTGTCTACCTGCTCCGGCCCTTCTGCCCCTTCCCCTTGCTGCTGGGGCTCTGCCTTCTGACACACGTCCTGGTGACTCTGCTCTATGCTCCGCATGCAGGGACTGCTCTCTGCTTTTACAGAGTGCCTATCATTCATTGCCAGCAAGAAACTAAGAGAAAAACACTGCCAGCTTTAATTAAAGTCAACAATTTGGTTCCATTTCATTAGGGGGGAGAAAAAAAAAAAAAAAAGTAAAAGCTGTTGAGGCACTGGGTGGGATCCTCAGCATGGTGTAGGTCAGGGCTGCTTCTCTGACAACCAATCAAGGAATTTAATTTTCTATACCAGAAACCTTAAGGGCTTTGTGTAGGTATTCATTCCAGCAAAGCCAGGGGGCAAAGAAACCTGGAGAAATCACCCAAACATCACGGCACTGAATTATTGAAAACTGATTGCGCTTATTGGTTATATGCTGTTTATAATCTTTTCTGCAGTTCAGAAAACATATGTTGTCACAACAGAGGTACAGCATTTTTTGGTTAAATATTGTTCCTCACCAAGCAGGACGCAGGAAATTTAATCAACATTTTAGAGTAACAGGGTGAAGTCATTATTTGGTTCCGACAATTTGACAGCAACTGCAGAATGTATATATATTTTTTCATCTTTGCAGACTGGAAATAAAAAGGTCAAACCTCTAAAAGTTTCATGGAAACGTTGCCCCCTGCTGCTTATAATAGGTAATTCTTGAAATATTTTCCCCATATTAACTGCAAATATAATATAGAACAGCTGGAGTCTCATCAACTTTAGTTGCAGATACCACTGTAAGATGCAAGCACAGAAATGAATATTGTAAGAGGGTTTAGCTCCTTAAAAAAAACCATCAAGGTGAATAAATAGCAGGGAGTCTAACTCCACAGTTCAAAATACACGGTAAAGTCAGAGCTGCCAAAGGACAAGAACATAAGAAACATACAGGAGAGGTGACAACTGAATAAACTTTTTAACACTCAGTGGTGTAATACTCTGCTCCATTCAATGGAATTATTGCAACAAAGGGGGTGGCATAACTGATAACACCATTAACTGATTGTTTTTCCCAAGGAGAAGACATGTTCTGCCAATTAACTGAAGTACTAGCAGGTACTGACTGGATTTGCAACTGACCTTACAATGCAGTATCTCAGCCTTTTAAAGGAAGACGGCAACTTAGAAGAGTGCAGTTCACAACACAGCACTTCCACTTCTGGTAGCACCTGACACACAGGTACAGCCTGGTAGAGAACGGGAATGTGATCCTGATATTGGGAAGCCTGGACTAACGAACTGTCAGAGGTGAATCGCTCTCTTTGGGAGGTAAACCTCAAAAAATAAATTTGAGTTTCTTTTCTATGGACAGCTTGGAACTAACTGGTTTTCACATAGTCCAATAAATAATCATTTTTAGAAACAAATTTTAAAGGAATCCTTTTTAAAGCTTGCCGTTTCTAGTGATACTGAAAATCCATCTATTAATATGTTTAGTGATACTCAATTTTAAAACTGATTAAAAAAGATTTTAAAATCTTAATATCTAAGTACAAAACAAAGCTTAGAGCTGATCGTCTATAGCATGTCACTCTTGTCTTAACCAATATACACACCGTAAAACATACCGTCTCCATCTTCAAACAGAAATTTGTTAATTATTATTTTTCAAACTCTGAGTCGAATGTACACACATTCTAAGGGGTAGTCTGAGGTTGGTATGAAGCAATACCAGCTTCATGCAAAATGTATCTGCTAAAGTAGTGGAGTTTCCTCTCTCTCAGGGAATTCTGTTTGGTATCTGGGCTTTCTTGTGGAATTTCCCCACATTCCTGACAGAAAAGTATTTTAACGTTAGGACTGCAAGCAGGATCCATCCCATTCATTTCTAAAGCAAACCCAATGCAGCATCTTCCTGGTGCCCAGCCACATCAGAGAACTGGCAACTTCGGTGCGGTACTTTGGGTGCACTGGGGTTTGGATGCTCACTAGCTGAAACCGCACTATTTGAAACACCCTACAGGTCCTAATGCCATACATGGGATACGTCAAAAGTGACAGCAGCTATTTCATCCGTGGCAGTTTTAAGACACACAGCGAGGACGTTCATGCCGTTCCTCAGTTGGGTGTATTGCCTTCTGTGTGGCAAAGTCACAGTGCTTCCCAGCGCTCAAGTGTCATTATTAATATTCTATGAACACCACCACTTTAACTATTTCTGAAAATACTAGTAAAAGAAAGTGCTGACACGGAGACTGACATACTGCTGTTAAAACCCACTGTCACACCTCTCACACTTGTTCAAACTGATGGTGGGCAGCTGTATCGCCGCTGGCTGCCTGACAAAGCACGGGAGCGTGGGAAGCTCGGAGTTCAATGAAGCGGTCTCAGGGGAGGTTGAGAACTGGTCTTTATTTTCCATAAACAAAGATACAAAACACCTGCATAAGTATAGCCTGCATGAATGCAAAAGCATTTATAGGTTTGCGATCAGATGTTGTGAATTTCAAAACAAAAGGGCCTTCAGTGTCCATCGGAATGCCAGCTGTGTACTGGTAAAGAGAAGACAGGTCAAAATGTATTTTAAATCCTCTCCAGACAAGAGGGTATTAGCATGTTTTCTCTCTTTGTATACATTTTATATTAATGCTCAAAATGATCTGATAAACAACTATATGCCAAAGCAGAACTTCAAGCGTTCTCATCAGCATTTATTTGACCACACATATTTCACAAATATAAGACGTACTGTCTCCTCCACAAAACAGCTTCTTGGCAGCTTAAACCTGTGTGTATGTACATGCAGAACTTCAGACAGCTTCAGGTGCTGCTCCCAACACCCAGTTACGTGGCTACAAATACTATGACTACAAGTTATGAATGGCCTGGCTATCAGAGATGCGTCTTTTAAGGAGCTGTAGCTCTGAGCTCCCAGCTGCATTCCGATAGTTCAAAATCTGGCCACGTACTGTGGCACCTGTGCCGTTGTCTTCCGACTCGTACAACTGTGGCTCTCCCTTCCTCTCTGCCAAAGCTGCCAGCATCTCTATGCTGACAAGGTACAAAAAATAAGCATTATTAGAGCATCCTTGTGCCAATCTACTTCCTGCCACAGCATTTGAAGGACAATAGCAGTGCTGTGTGAGCTGTTGGGCTGCTGCAGCCTCTAACGGCAGCCAGCTTGGCAGCTGGAGGCTGAAGCATTCACTTCATCCCAGACTTAATGCCAAGTGCTCTGTGCTGCTCCACGGAACTGAAGCCCGTGTATTCAAGGCCCTACAGTAAAACATGTAAAATCGGATCATACAAAACAAATACTATTTTAATTCAACAGCCCTGATAATTAGCCTGGATGAACTTATACATGAACAAAGCCAATACTAAATGTTACCGATGCTATGTTGGATACTTGGTAGTTTTTTCTCTCCCAACATCTTTCCTGTGTGACTCCAGGTGTAGGAAAATCTTCCAGAAAGACAGTTTCTGACCACAAGAAGTATATTTAACATTGTTGCTAGCACTTGTGGGAGAAATCAAATATGCGACCTTGTCATCAAACCCAAGATCTCGCAGTGTGTACTTAGCAGTAATATATGGCTTGTAATATTAGGAGTATTTCAGTAGGTGGCATCAAGGTGTATCACTGACTGCTTTAACACATACTGAGCGGCAGGGTCAGAGGAGCTGAAGCTGAGTGTCCCTCACTGCCTTTTGTCAGCCCTGTCACTTGGAGGATGCCACAACAGCAAAAGGTTTGGTGGGTGGCAGCTACTCTATCTGAGGAGTTATTGTAGATACAGTTAAGTTCTCTGTATTTAATATTTATACACATAGGCTCTTGTAAGACCCCTGATAATGAAGTACTCTATGAAGGCAGATAGATGTGCCTGAAATAAGTGAGGTTACTGTCAGTCTACTGATATTATTCTGATCCCAAAGGTTAGAAAGGAAGAAATCACTCTGCCTACTCCAGAAATTGTCTTGTTCCACCACCAACGGAACTCGGACCTAAAAAGGATCAAGACCAAAGACATGGAGGCCTGTTGTACAACAAGACAGCTCTACAATTTGTAACATAGACATATGCACAGGAGCTGCTAACTTAATAGCATGTTGACGTTACAGTCCTGGCTGCAGTGTTTCATCAGCAACTACCAGCAGTGAAACAGTATCCTTAAAAAGGCTTTCCAGAACTCTTACCTTCACATTCATATCACATTACTGCATTCAAATGGTATGAACTTGCTTTGCAGGCTTTCATTTCTCACAAGGTGTTTCACATCATACCTCGGTGTACTGCTTTGGAAACAGTTCCTGTGTGAAAAGCACTTTCCTAAGGGCCGCTCCTCTACAGACCGAGGGCTGGAAGGCAGCTGCAGTGTCCCAGGGTACAGTGCAAAGGCCAGACCTAGGGCCAAGCACCTACCTACAGGTACCTGAAATAGCCATGTGCCACCCCGGGATGAACAGTTGGACTGAATTAATTTTCCCATTGAATATCTGACATCTAGATCAACCTTTTTTCCTATTACTATCTTACGAGTCAGTCTCCTCTTCACCAACACAGTGTTTGCCAATAGCACAGGCAACCCTTTGTAGAGTCCTTCCCATCTCAAATAGCCTCATGTAAAAAACTCTCCGCTCCTTCCAAGAAGGATGACTTGATACCAAATTCTTGCATGAAGATGTCTACAACAAAATCTGTCATTCAAGAGGTTTTTTCCTCCTTTGCATCATTTTAACGAATGTCTGTCTTTCTACTTTGCACAGCTGCAGCATGCTGATGGTCTCATAAGCGTGGAAAATGCCTAATACATCCAAAATGAGATGAAATGCACATGGGGTTAGGGAATTAAATGGAGGATATTCAGTTGTCTCTAAACTAATCTTTAGGAAGGAGGACTGAATGAACTTCACTCAAGAGATCTCAACAACCAGCACGCAACCCATGTTTACTTTACAGGTAATGTGCATTCATAAAGGGTTTAAAACACCTCTGCAGTGCCAGCAGGAAAAAACAAGAAAAAAAAAAAAAAAGAAGGACTCATACCTAACAGCAAAACTCCACTGAATTTTTCTAAAGCCTCACCATGTTTTTGGCAAAACATTTTCCCTTCCCCACAAGAGAAGCAAAGACAGATAGGAGTTCATCTCTCAGCCTTCCATTATTAAGCAAATAGGTCTTCCAAATAAAGGTGGTTATAGCTAGCTCCTCGGTTACTGATGCAGGAACAAACCCAGCCCTGAAGCTCTTGTCTCCCCCAACCCCATATCCAGGGGCTCAAACTTGACACAGAAATAGCTGGTCAGACTTTGCTGTCACTGTTGTGAAGTACAACAGAAAACAGCACGATGATAACATAAAAACATTTCAACTAAATGTTTTTAAATGAGAAAAGTGCATTTAGCACACTAGTAGAGAGATTTTTTACATTACATCTGTTCTCAATAGTGTTTTCAATCTGACTTATACTTAATCTTCTGAACACTTTGCTAACCCAAGTTAACAATGGCCTTCAGGAACCCAGAAGCACAGTGGGTAATTATGATTATACCTATTTACATATATGGAACTGATAGAAAAGGTTGAAGTGCCCAAAACAGAGAGTGACAGCCCAAGGATTAGTTCTTGGCTCCTGGTCTTGTGATCAGACCATTCAGACTCCTAAGAACGCAGCAATAAAATTTAGCAGATATTGTTTCCTTTCCGATAGATAAACACTCCTACAGGTAGAAGAAAGTACTTTGTGCATTGTATTCACTAAATACCCGTGGGTTGCTGTGTTTATAGCATACCTTGTTCTCTCTGTTGATCTTTTTGTTCCATGGAAACAAGAGCAGAGAAATGGGCCTGATCATAGGCAAGCACAAGAGGTGAGCAATGGCATCTGTTAGGTAGAACTTCAAGTGGCAAATAAATTCCTCCAAAGGGTATAGGTGCAAACGCTGTAAGAAAAATGAGATTATTTTTTTTAACTATGTCAAAGAACAGACAATAATGTTGGTTCTATTGTATGTAACAATTGTGCTACAACATTTTCAGCACTCCAGGAGAGCAGCCTGGAGTAATCAATGCAGAAAACAGTCATAACAACAGGTAAAATTTCATTATAAAAACCTCAGGAAATATACTGTATACAATAAGGAAAACGTTCTGCTCTTACATATATTTCACTTGATCTAATTGTTTACTTGTAAAGATATTAAGGTCTTATAACAAAATCTTGATGACTCTTGCACGTGTATGCGGATTTGTGCCTTCCTGTAATACTTCTAGGTAGAAGGATATTTTCTAACAATCAGCAGTAAATACACTATCAGTTCTCTTGGTAACGTACTCCGCTCATGCTTTGCATTAACAGATTTCTATAAGAAACATTACAAACATGTTTATAGTCCACACACATGTCACCAAACACATCATATATGTCTGAATGTGTATATGTATGTAGATATAATAGTGATAAGGAAAGATTCTTTCTCTGGAAAAGGGGCTTAGCAACTTATGAGGATTATCAAGATATAACAAAGCTATGCAGGGGGAAGATTAGAAGGGCCAAAGCTCAATCAGAACTCAGCTTGGCCACTGCAGTTAAAGACAACAAGAAGAGATTTTTCCAGTATATCAACAGAAAAAGGAAAACTAGGGAAAATATAGGTCCACTGATGAATGAGACGGGTGCCCTAGTGGTGGAAGACACAGAGAAGGCAGAGTTACTGAATGCCTTCTTTTCTTCGGTCTTCACTGATAAAGCCGTCCCTCACGCATCCCATACCCTGGAGGCAAGGGGGAAGGTCTGGAGAGAGGAAGATTTTCCCTTAGTTGAGGAGGACCGGGTCAGAGACCACTTGGCCAAGCTGGACATTCATAAATCCATGGGCCCTGACGGGATGCACCCGCAAGTGCTGAGAGAGCTGGCAGATGTTATCGCTAGACCACTCTCCATTGTCTTTGCAAGGTCATGGGGAACAGGAGAGGTGCCTGAGGACTGGAGGAAGGCTGACATCACTCCAATCTTCAAAAAAGGCAAGAAGGAGGACCCAGGAAACTACAGGCCGGTTAGTCTCACCTCTGTCCCTGGGAAGGTAATGGAGCGACTCATTCTGGATGTCGTCTCCAAACACATAGAGGAACAGGAAGTTATTGGAAGTGGTCAGCATGGATTTACCAAGGGCAAATCATGCCTGACCAATCTGATAGCTTTCTATGATGTTATAACGGGTTGGCTGGATGAGAGGAGAGCCGTAGATGTCATCTACCTTGACCTTAGCAAGGCTTTTGACACTGTCGCCCATAACATCCTCATTAGGAAGCTGAGGAAGTATGGGCTAGACGAGGTGACAGTGAGGTGGATCGAGAGCTGGCTGAGTGACAGAACTCAGAGGGTTGTGATCAGCGGCATAGAGTCCAGTTGGAGGCCTGTGACGAGTGGTGTCCCTCAGGGGTCAATACTTGGACCAATTTTGTTCAATATATTCATTAATGACCTAGATGAGGGGACAGAGTGTATCCTCAGCAAGTTTGCTGATGATACCAAGCTGGGAGGGGTGGCCGACACTCCAGAGGGCCGTGCTGCCATCCAGTGTGACCTAGACAGGCTGGAGAGCTGGGCAGAGAAGAACCTAATGAGGTTCAACAAAAGCAAGTGTAGGGTCCTGCACCTGGGAAGGAAGAATGCCAAACACCAGTATATGTTAGGGGCGGACATGCTGGGAAGCAGCTCTGAGGAGAAGGACCTGGGGGTCCTGGTAGACAGCAAATTATCCATGAGCCAGCAGTGTGCCCTTGTCGCCAAGAAGGCCAATGGCATCCTGGGCTGCATAGGGAAGACTGTGGCCAGCAGGTCGAGGGAGGTCATTCTCCCCCTCTACTCTGCACTGGTGAGGCCACAACTGGAGTACTGCGTCCAGTTTTGGGCTCCCCAGTTCAAGAGGGGCAGGGAACTACTGGAGCGAGTCCAGCGTAGGGCAACCAAGATGATTATGGGACTGGAGCACCTCCCTTATGAGGAAAGGCTGAAAGAGCTGGGACTCTTTAGCCTGGAGAAGAGAAGGTTGAGGGGGGACCTGATTAATGTTTACAAGTACCTAAAGGGTGGGTTTAAGGAGGACGGCGCCAGGCTCTTTTCAATGGTTCCCAGCGACAGGACAAGGGGCAATGGGCACAAGCTAGAACATAGGAAGTTCCGTTCAAATACACAGAAAAAATTCTTTTTTGTGAGGGTGACAGAGCACTGGAACAGGCTGCCCAGGGAGGTTGTGGAGTCCCCTTCTCTGGAGATTTTCAAGACCCGCCTGGATGCAGCCCTGAGGGATGTGCTTTAGGCAATCCTGCTCTAGCAGGGGAGTTGGACTGGATGATCTCTAGAGGTCCCTTCCAACTCTGAAGATTCCGTGATTCCGTGAAAGATTTTACACTTGTTTATATACAATTATGGGAAGCAGCACGTTTGGGCAGGAAAATTCTCTCAATATGTTTGCTTCCAACCAATTATTTTTCCTTTTGCCGTGAAAATATGAATCCTTATTGCTAAAATATTTCCAAAATGAGCACAAGGAAAAAGTAGATCCAAAGAATGCACTGTTTTTACTAGAGGCTGTTTCTTTGAAGAGGAATGCTGCATCCAGACTTTGGGACGGAGAACAGGATTGGTTTTGAGGCATAAATCTGCATTTTGGTGAGTCTATCCAAATTTTATGAGTTATTAGTCTTTTTGAAAACCTCTAGTTTCTACATGCAACATTTAAACTGGGGTAAATTGATCATGCTGGTCCATAAGGCCAGCAGTGAGAAAAACACTGATATCGTCACAGAATCAGATCGGGTCAAGGAGAAGATAATGTGGGGGGAGAGCAATTTGGGATAGGAAAAGTTATGAGGAAATGAAGCAATAATGATGGAGTCTGTCAGAGCAGATAGCTCTCACACAACCGTTACTTGTAGCTCACAATTTGAATGGAAACATTTTCCTGCGGAAGTAAATTTCTGTAGATTGCATCATGTGTTTAACATCCCCCTTTAATCAACCAAGCATTCCCCTTTAGTTAAGCAACATACTACGATTAGTTAGTATTCTATCGGTTCACGGTAAAAAGGGAGAGAGATTAATTTAACCATTCAAGTCCTGCTCAGACAGCTGTCCAGCTGGCTACACATACGGGTCTAACATTTGTGCGCTCACACATACAAACTGAATAAAACATTCTGGAAACTTTTGAGTGAGAGGCTGCAAAGGAGCTCACGACAACAAAAAGCCAAGGTATGCACATTCAAAATTCAGTTTTTCCAAAGTCAGATTAGATTGATTTATGCAGAGTTTTAAGGGTCACTGAAATAACACAGCAAAATTAGAACCTTGTTAACCTAGAGCAGTGTTGTGGCTACCCTGGCCGGCAACTAGAACCGGGCAGCCGCTCACTCACCTCTCCCCTTTCCCGCCGGCAAGAAGGGTGGGGGTGGAAAGGGTGGGGGGGAGGGGAAGGAGGGTAAAGGGAGAAAAAAAACCACCCTCATGGCTTGATATAAAGACAGTTTAATAGAAACAATAACAGAAAAGGAAAAATAACAATAATAACCATGAGATGGGTCACTCTCACTGCCCCAGGAACTGGCACCATCCCGAGCAGTGATCACGGATTCCTGCCCCCCCAGCCAACTCCCATTTATACACTGAGCATGACATCTGTGGTATGGAATATGCCATTCTCTTGATCTGTCTATTCTTCTATGGGAAGCTGAAAAAAGGCCTTGAATAGTATAAATATAACTTAGCAACACCTAAAACCAATATGCATTAGTGACATCCCTTTCACAGCAATCACTAGAAAGAAAATGAACTTTCCCAGCTCAAACCAGGACAACCAGTAAGAAATGTAATGTGTTCTGTAATTTGGTGGCTATTAAGTTAATACTAAATATCTAGGATAAACAGATTTTCATCGAGACTTACATAATTATCCTGCATTTTTTACTTTTATCTAATAGAAATGGTTAAGTATCATTTTGCTCTTTTTTTTTTCCTCTCAGAAAAAGGCAGCATTTATCCCATAAAGACTCAGATATGTTACAGCTGGGACTTTTGTTTGTGATAGTTTACGATTGATTCAATTTACATAGGTGCATAAATTTCTAATGAAAAACTCTTACCTTCTCCCCCTGAGTCTCGTAACATGGTGTCTGCTACTACAACAATTGGTCTTCTCAAAATATGGGCTAAGACAAAAACATGGAACTCTTCTAAGCTTTCATACACTGGATCTTCTGAATTATCGACTCTGTAAGACACGGCATGGAAACTTTTTGAAACAACTT
Organism: Larus michahellis; assembly: GCF_964199755.1. NCBI lineage: Eukaryota > Metazoa > Chordata > Aves > Charadriiformes > Laridae > Larus > Larus michahellis. Next base: position 17,996,448 of record NC_133904.1, read on the forward strand.
GAACCAACCATTGAAATTTTAGTGAACCAACACATTGCAGCAGCTATTTCTGTTTCCTTGTCGCTCATATTCACACTCTTCTGAAACACATATTCCAATTATTGAAACAGGTAGTGTAAGAAATTGGAAAGGAAAATATATTTTTGGAAAAATAAAATAATAGCAACAGAGAAAATGTTTTCACTTGCAGACTCCACACTAGTTTAGTCAGCAAAATTCATTACTTTCTGATACTATTTCGTAGCCTAATGGGAATAAAAAAAGGTAACTCTTAGCCAAACTCCTGGTGTAAATCTGTGTTTGTCACAAAAATCATGATTTCATGTGACACCCATGCACATAGACTCTACAATGAAAGGTGATTTTCTAGTTCTTCTAAACAAAATGCAGGTGAGATGTAAGAAACGTTGGTATCAGCTTGAGCAGGAGGAATTTAACTTACAAAGTTGTCAGCTTTTTTTCTTTGGTTATTACCAAAACATACTTTTTTAAGATGGGGAGGGGTACCTGTGTAAGCAACCGGAGATGCATTTTCCTGTTACGTTTTCTAAAGAGATTAATTTCAACTACTTTCAGACATCTAAAATCAGAAGTCTAAGCATTTCACCTTGACCGCCTCTACAGATAACAAAAAAAAGATAAGCACATCTGGAAGTAGGATCATCCCTCGCCTCTTAAGCATTTGCCCAAAGGTGAGATGAAAATTCTCATTTCTCTTTACAGAATATGGAAGGAATCTAGAACAAGATGCAGGCAGGTGAGACAAGGCAAGTATCTTTGCCAGTGGAGTTCTGTGCTTCAGAAAACACACCTTAAAATACACCTCTGCTATTCTGTTCATCTGAAGATATTAATCTTATTTTCTCAACCTATAAAATTTTCAAAAAAATTTTCTTCACATATGAAAGGACAAATTCAATTGCTAAATTTGTTTTAAATGTTCTCTTTTTTTGAAAAGCTTACAAAATGCACAGTTACATGCTTCATGGCTCAAAACTTTTGACAGCAAGAAGAGAGAAACTTTATGTTACAGAACATGTGCTACTAACTTTTAGGGATATGCAGCTGATCACTAAATGCAATGGGGTACTTTTCCACAAAAAAAGGAAGACTGAAAACCTGACAAAATTGAGTGACAAAATTAATAAAAATGGTTTTCCAATTAGCATCCGTATGCTTTGGATCAGCCCCACAATCCTCCAGGAAACGGAAATGCCCAACACCTTTGGAAAGCTAACCTATAAAGTCAATCAATTATGAAACAGATCATGCTTTTATCTGGACTGCAAGAATAAATTTGTTAAATTCCCCACTTGTCCAGCTGAACACTTCCAAGCCTTTCTATGACTTCGTAAGCATGTTTTTTAGAATTTTTGGTTTTGGTTATCTTCCTTCCTTTTTTCCTAGTTTAATGTCATTAATGTCACTATCACATTTTAAAGCTTTGCCTCTGCCTAGAAGACAGAAAGAAACGCACTAGATGGAAGACAACTGAAAAATGGTAGGGTTGTGGGAAGCAGGCAAAAGTAAAGATATTTTACATCTGAGTGCTACTTAAAAATATAATACAGTCAGAGCACCGCTTCTGTGAGACGCGACAAATGAAGGTGGGCAACAGAACCTACACACACTCTTAAATGAAGGCAGCGATTGTCCTCTTATTGTTAGGTGTGCAGAGAACTTCCATAATTAACTGTCATTAATTTTCATTATATGGGGAAAATGGTAACTGAACACAACCGTATGGGCACTGCTGTAGAACACGTGGGACAAATACAAATGACCTTTGCACAGGTCTGACGGCATCCGGCCCATGACAGCACGATGGAAGTTATTAGCAGTAGGCTGATGCAGGCTACAATTCTCTGATCAAGCAGGGAGACACCTCTCCTTCCCTGTAGCCCTCCTCCCGTTACTCAAACTCATCAGGAAATTTTTCCTGATGTTCAAACTAAATTCCCCATCTTGCAATTTCCTCTCATATTCCTTACTAAATTCTTCCCTGTTGTTGGCTGCGACAACTTTTCAGCATTTGCAGTTCATTATGTCACCCTCAGAGTAATTTTTTAGCCAAAAGGAAGTTAGAAGAATCATGTTATTGGCAAGACAATACGCTACAAAGATTTCCAGCTATTTTCTCACATTAGCATTTCCAGACTATCAGTCCCAAAGTTTTTCTTCACATCCTCTAATTATTCCTCATCTCCTAGAAGTAAAAGGCATATTCCAGATGCAGCTGTACCCAAAGGACCTTTATCCCTTTGGTCAGCTGATGTCAAGCCTGACTGCACACCAAGTCAAAAACTCCACTGGGCTTTTTTACTCTTCAATATGACATCACCAAGTTGCTTAATTATTTATGATTAAATATTTATGATCATATTCACACATCTCAAATCCTTCTTCTATATTACACATCTGTTTTCCATTGCTCATTTTCACAGAATCACGGAGTGGTTGAGGGTGGCAGGGACCTCAGGAGGTCACCTTGCCCAATGCCCCGTTCAAGCAGGACCACCTCCAGCCAGTTCCCCAGGAGGCTGTCCAGACAGCTATTGAGTATCTCCAGGGAGGAAGACTTCAAAGCCTCTCTGGGAAACCTTTTCAGTGTTCAATTTTATTTCATCATTGCTAGTAATTCACGTGGGCCACCTTGTATGATTTCAGTGCCACTGCTGAGGATTCAGTACGAATTTTCCTAAAGATTAATGAGAACGAAAAATCATCATTAACCAGTATCCATAGCAACCTGGCATGTCCTTTGATCCACTTATCATTCCACTTTTTTTCATGGACCTTTTTTTATGCTAACTACATTACATGGCCATGAAAACTGTGGACAAAATAATTTTGTCAATATAACATGTAAGCAAAGGAAATTTAAGAAACTGCAATTAATTCCTGTTTATGTAAAGTTAATTTTTAAATAATGAAATCCACATATATAAGAGCATATAAATCTGCATTGCAGAATCCTGCTCAAGCAGGGCACTTTGACTAATCGATTTGTCTTGATTGTAAGAACAAATTAACAAAGAAAGAAAAAAAAATTAAAGAATCTCAGTCTGTCCTACAAGACCACTGATATCTCAAATCCAAACAGAGTGGACATCTACTCCAAAGAGATTTTCTTTCCTATGGAAAAACTAATTTGTACTGCAGCCAGTAATGAGAAAAACCTCAAAAAGCTGAATCAGGAAAGCGACCTACCCTGCTGTCCCACCTGGCCTCTGCAGTCTGCTCCTCTCTTCTGCCTGTAAGCTCTGAGCAAGATCTGTTTTCATGTCCTTGGATTTCCTTCTAGACAAGCAAGGTTACCACAGGGAGCTGTTTTTCTCATGCATACGCTCCAGATTCCCAGTTTGTCTAACAGACTCCTAACAGATATTCCGAGTTTAGATAACGTTTCAGGATTCCCACAGAGCAAGAGACCAACGCCTGCGGACAGCTGAGATGTGCTGGAACAACATGACAAGCATCAAGTTCTTCAACCTGGTGCTTAGGTACAAGCACGAGACCAGAATGAAATCTGAGTTCATATCTTGATCTGCCACAATCCCATTCCTGAAACCTCTTCTTTCCCTGCTTAAGAATCCCAAAATTTAAACGAACATACAATACAGCCACAGCTTACTAGCAAATACAAATTTCTCCGTTAGGCAGCTGAAGGAACCTATCCATTGATTTCCTCACACACTATTTCAGCAACGAGCTTCAACTCAAACATAAAAAATTGGACATTAGTGGGACATTTCCCTTCTTTTCTTCAGGGGAAAAAAAAATAAAATTATATACTGCTTTGACTAAAGGAGATACACAATGTAAATGTTTTAAATTCCAATTTTTATTTCTTAGTCTTTAAAAACATCAGTACTTTTTTTCTTAGGCAAAACCAATACATAGTAAGCTGTTTTCAAGGCACATAATAAAAGAGAAAACCTGCATCACCTTTCCCTAGGTTATTTTGGTTTGAATGTTATTTTGTATTTAATTGTGTGGGAACGCATGCTTTTGTGTAAAGCATCTTTGTGCCGGGTGAGATGCAACCATCTGTCAAATAGGACACCCTGAATTCAACAAAAGCTTGTTAAATAAGGGAAAACCCAATCACTACATCGGTGCTAGTACTTAATTTTAATATACCATAATTCTGATCCTTCCTTTGCCTTGAGTGTTATCTCTTTCCTAGAGCCTGTGGGATAGCCACTGTTTTCGCATCTGAAGGGCTGCCTGAACTAGCATATTTGAATCATCACGGCAATTTGATTATTCCAGCCTGTGTTTGGCTTAAGTACAATTTACATCAACTGAAAACAGGCCAGATGAAAAGATTTATTAGCCATCGGAAACTTCAGCTAATCAGCAAAAGATATACTACTATAATGAACCTTTTTCTATCTGCACCCTATAATTGCTGCATATACTGAACGGTTAAAAAGGAACTGATCAAATAAAAATAGTTTTAAAGCAATGTCTTTGTTAAATGATCTAAACTAAATTCTCTACAAGATGAGGGTGTATGATGGACGAAGTAGTTTTGTATGAAGAACTGTATGTTGAAATACTCTGAATACCTAACCGAGCCCGAAACCTCGCACGCATTTGAGAGGCGCTTCCTAGCTAAATGGTCTGGTTTTCTGCCTTAAATAAAACCCTAATGACACAGAGGAAGATTACAGCAATATTCCCTCCCTTCTTCCCCATTTAAAATCACTTGACTTTATTAATAAGGTGACAGTTAATACTAAATAAGAATAGCATCCCCTTTCAAAACCTGTATCAGCTCACATCACAAAGTCTAGCTTTCAGCTCTACTAGGTTTTCAAGCCACGAATAACAACAGTGATAGTCAATCTAGCGCTAGAACAGGATCGGAAATCTCTCACTGACAATAGTCTGCAAAATGAAGGAATGAGCTGGAATTTTCTGTTTAGCAGGATTGTGATAGTCCGGTTCTTAACAAAAACAGAGGGTACACGACATTTTCAAAGCAGTTGCTTCAATTCAGCACCCCTGGTTTGGCTTGTAAATGAAGATAAATGAAACAATTATGTTAATCTGAAATTCATTTTTTACATTTACAGAAAGATGTGCAAATCTGTTTCAAAACAAGAATCTGCTTCATAGTTAATTAGTTTGCCCTGCTTGAGTGCTTGAAGGATTTTATGTGCTGGAAACAAGAACTTAAGAAAAAGGTTTTTCTGTTCCATTTATCTTTCTCTTTTTTTCCAACTTCCAAGCGTCAGAATGAGAGTGCTCTCAAAGAAGAAATCTTTGAAGATTTAGCGACAATTGCTGATCTCCATTGCACGTAGCTCACTCTGAAAAATAACTAGAAGGAACTTGCAGGTGAATGAGGCAGCACAATTCCCGACTTAGGCTGGTCACTGAATTCTTTTGAAGCAGATACAACTTCTGATGCTTTAGCTAATTCTGACACCAAAGGAGAATGTCTCATCTACAATTCAAAGGCTAATTTGCAGGCTTTTTTAATACAGCACCTAACTAGAGAACGTAATATACCCCATCTCAAAAATACTATTTTGATATTCCTTTTACTTCTCGAGGGCTCTATTTTGAACATGGGTACATTAAACTGAGGAAATAATTCATTCTGTCACATTCTGCCTTTGGAATGATTATAAAGAGAAATACATATTCACATATTTAATAGGCTAAGTTTCTTGCCTGATTCCTCTTTCACTGTTTTAAAGGAAACATTAACAGTTGTCTATTTATCCTTACTTTATTTTGATTTGCAAAAAGATAAATGCAAACCACAATAAGAACACTAAACCCAATTGAAATTAATTATTTACATAATAGTAATACTCTGTGTTTAAGTGTCTGGGAACTAAAGGTAAAGACGGTTGATCGACTGGCAAACGCAACATTTGAGGTCATCTCTGACTGGTAGCTACTGAAACTACACAGTACATGAAACAGACAGAATAAGGCCAGAGAAAATTGGTGGTGAATGACCAAATTTAATAGAAACGTGAATTGAACTGCATTAGAAGACTAAAGCATGTCAACAGGAAAATATCTACAAACATAGGAAACAAACTAGAGAGTAAAATGAAAACAAATCTATTTTTTTTAGCCTCAAAATTGAAGGAAACGAGACACATTATGGCTGACAATTTTCTAAACAATATCCTCCTGTATTAGTAGAATTATCTATCCTTGACATCACGGGGTTAAAAGGAAAATATACTTTCAAAGCTCAGAGAATATTTTCTCAAGATTTTAATACTCTCATTGTGTTGTATGCCCTAATTTGTCAATTTACTTATCACCACATGCAGTTGTCTCCAGGGAAAACAGTAGCTGGAGAAAAACATGCACCGAACAAACAAACACGAAGTATTTTTAGTGATAAACACTAGACACAAACCCTAAAGCTTCTGCATTCTTACGGCTGGTCAATAATCCTATACTTCGAGAAGAACCGTGCTGAAAGCAAGGGATGGTTTATCATACCAGCTATTTATGTTCATCGGGGGTATTTAAATGTTGAAGATGCTATTTCATCCCAAACTTTCACCAATATCTTTCTATCCTTTTTTTCCAATAGCTTCTAAACATCTAAACTAAATGCATGCTGGCAGCAAGGTAGACAGTACTGGGTTTTTCCCTGCGACCATCAAATTTTCTGGTACTGCTTATAATAAGCTAATTGACTAAAATCCTACTAATTGAGTATTATACAAAAATCAAACACACATGCTAAGCCGGTCTTCAAGAAAAGACACTCTTTTCTTGTTTGCCTGTTAGCACTGGGTAGGAACTGGCAAACACTGCAACTTTGCAGAGTGTAATCAAAGTAGCTGCAATCAGCCATACTCTTATGGAATCAATCTAAATAAGCAGATATGAAATTAGGTAAGAAAAAAATTTGATGTGGTTCTTAGAAATATAGACATACCCTATGCAGAACCTTCCAGCAACATCAAACTTTACTAGGATGACAGTGACTCAGTTTAATTTGAAATAAAGACCTCTACAATCTTTAAATAATTCTTGCATTTGAGAGCATTATTTTTGTTACATGGGCTTAATAAAAGCTTGAATAGTCAAAGAAAGGGCAACTGTTCTTATTAGTGCATTATTAATTACCATATTTTTTAGTTTAAGTTTTTTATAACTGTTCAAAGATTGAAGTAGCGTATTAATTTTTCAGAAGGATTTAATGAGAGTACAAAGTATGACTTGATATTCCACTTTCTGTTTAAAAAGGCACTGTATCCAAATACTTAATACCAATAATATTACTTTTTTTTTTCTCCTATATGTTTAGGGTTAACAGAATTTTAAAAGAAGAAAATGTGAAGAGTTACTTGGTGACTTGCCCTCAGAAAAGATCTCTGAAGATTTTGTGTTTGAACCACAAAGCAAAAAAGGACTGAAATAAATATATGAATGTGAGAAGATGGCATTAAAGCTCTGCTAAAGCACAGAAAAGGTGATATCAGGACAAAAACTACTTTCTACTAGAATGCTATTAGAAGATGTGATGTTATTTTGTCATTCCATGTTTTAGTGAAAATATCTGAGCAGCGGCTATCTTGGTGCTACATCTTCCTCAAACAAAAAGATACGTATCTTCAGTGAGACGAGGCACTTATCTCCTTGAAACTAAACGCTACTGACAACATGCTTGTTCCAGAAACCAAGAAATTAGGATTTATAAAATCCAGACTCTTTCGGATGCAAAGTAACCTCAAGTTAGTGTGGTAACTGTGCAAGGAAACTTAATCAAAATGTTAACTATAGTAAGACGTTTAGATAATTGTATCTAATTTGTAAAAAAAAAATCACAACCAGTTGAAAAGGCAGTCTGATGGTCCTATAAACATCTTCATTCATTTGTACTGTATTGTTTTCCTCATGACAACAAAACCAAAAAGATTTTGTCATGCTCTAGACTTACCCACCACCAGTGCCTCCATTTTTGCTGAAATGTGTACGCGGCTCACTCGACGCCAGTTTAAGCAGTTCATTCCACTCCCGTTCCCATTCCTCTTCTGTATACACTAAACCTGACTATGGGAGAGAATGAAATACCTTTACCATTAGGCTGGTACAAAACGTACGCAGAGTCTGTAGCAGTATTTACGACTAACTTATTTTGAGCTTCATACATGATACAGTTTAATATCTTGGACCATTATCGGTTCAATATTTCTATTCAGGTGAAAGAATATTAACTTATTAAAAAACTATCTAAACTGCTAGCTGTATACTGGATTGCATTTCTAGATGTGTGTCTACTGCTGCTAATGCAGTGCTCCACCACTGGAGATCCAGTTATTCATACCCAGGTGAATTCCTCGCAAGCATGGTTAGCACGCTTTACTGCCCATTTCTGGAGGTTTGCTGTCTTCCCCAGTACATGGAACTACTAGGAACGCGCTCCTTGGCAGACAGGTGATGCTCTCCCTCTGTTCAAAAGCAGGCAGGGTATACAAGTGCTTCTGCCCCCCTGTGTTTTCAGGTAGCCTGAAGTAGCTGAGTCAGTCACAGCTCAGCTCTACTCTCACTGACTGCTGCCAGCAAAAAGCAGATTACAAGTAAGTCAGAAACGTTCAGGCACATCTACTTGATTGCATTCAGGATTACTCCTGAAATTGGCTTTTCTAGCCACTGTTTAGGCACATCTTCAGAAAATAATACATGCAGAAGTACAGCTTTTAATTAACGGTCAAACCAAACTGATGATTTTAGTTAAGAAACAATCTCTCAATATTTGGTCACAGCTCTAAGAATCCTAATTCGCCGTTCTTGTGAATCTTTCCTAAATGGAGTTTTCTTTCTTTTCTGCATTTCATCCACTCATTTTATAATGCTAGAGATAGCTAAATTATACATTTAATTTTGCAGCCCAAAATTTTCCAGGTTCCAAACTCAGACTTCTGTAGGCACAAAAAGCTACAAACACATTTGCATTCTGACAGAAAAATTCTAAATACAAGTATTCCTTTCCCCATGCAAAAATGGAAGCACAAGGAATTTGACAGCAGCTAAAACTTTCACACCAAACTCAGAAGAGTGCTTTTGACCCTAAATTATATTAACAAGGCTGTCTTCAGGCCATACAGACCTCCTTATTCTGCTGGGTCTGTTGCCATCTCCATCTGCGTTTCAGTGCTTCCCTTTCAGCTCCGCTTCTCATCATGGTATAGAGTGCTTTACGTAAAACAAGGTCCCGGTCATGGAATCCCCACATCCCTAGCACAAGACAACATTCACTTTTAAAGAAGTTACAGTGAAATAGAAATAGTAAGTATTAATACAATTAATATTGCTCTATTAGCAAAAGCATAGCTTTTACATTATTTAAGTTCTCCTTGGCAAATAATTCACTCATCATTTTTTAGGTTTCCTAAAGAAACAGTCAATATAGATAAGCTAATGAACAACAAGAGGGAATTCTAAGAGTTTAAACTTTGATTAAGGAATGACTAAGGATTTGAGTTGTTTCGGTGTTTGCTTGCAGGCAACTTCAACTTTGCTGTAAGCAACGGACTATTCACTGCTCAGGTTGGTTTTAGCTGTAGTTGCCAACGGAGCCTGCAGTCACAGGAATGCTAATGACAACTGCAGGTACTTCTGTGAGTAACTCGACAGATGATACAGACACCCAAAGGCCTCCAACTCTTTTACACAGCATGACGGTAAATTTCCTTTGGCTTCAACATCCAAATAAAGAGACGAGCATTCAAGATGATTGGAAGTCTAAAAATACAACCAGCCACAGGCTTTCAAGCTCATTTAAAGATAATAAAACGTCTTCATGTAGTTGAGAATAATAACCTACAACAAAAGAGAGCAGAGCTCTCACCAAGACATGTGCCCATAGACAGCCACGTTTCAATTACCATATTGTCAGCTGCTGGCATCAAATATGTTTATTTAAGACTTTGCAAGTCAAAATACTCCAAACATTTGCTGTAAATAATATACAATTCCTCCTAATTAAAAATGGATGAAGATAAAAGGATCCTCGGAAACAGCATAAGCTCTTTTCTTAATACTTTCAAAAAGAAGAGTCTCTTCAAAATATTGAAAATCCTAGTGGTTTTAAAAAGTCACCTTTTGGAGGTGGAAGATTTTAGCAACTGCAACGGAAATATAAGTTTCCTCATAATAGGTTAGGATATAGAAAGTGTATCAAAGACTTTCAGCTTCACAGGTTTCTATTTATTTGATTTGAAGAAAGGCTTCAAAGATCTTGTATTAACGATTAATTAATCAATTGGGAATTATTTTAATTCGCCCCAAACTCTTTTTTTCCACATACTTAAACTCTACAAGGAACCAACAGAGGTAATAGCTAGATATTGGATTCTTGAAGACAGGAAGAGAACTGTTTAACAAAAGCCAGCGAATTAATGCAATTCCTTGCCCATGATCCTGCAGAAGCACCTGGAATTTGCCTGTTCCAGAGCTGTTAGTTTGGGCTCTGTAAGGAAAATGCAAATCAATGGTGTTTATGATATATGGGTTTTGATACTTTTCTAATTATACTACTTCTATAACCTCATAAAACTTTTACCCTCATCCCTCAAGCATGCCTAAAGCAAACAATGCCGAAGTGAAATGTGAAGAATATATTGCTCCAGAACCAAGCTTTTAATTAAAGTCTTTGCATCCTGTGCCTTTCTGCACTTTTGCTAGGGATAGAGAAAAATGGTAAATATTTTTGGCAGAAGGTTTCATGTACAGACTCTCCCTTACCTAAAGATGCAGCATGCAAGAGGCAGTTTCCATCACCTGTTGTAGCCAGTGGAAGAAGACGTTTGCAGCTTGTGCAGACTGTGGACCACCAATTTAGTCGTCCTGGAAAGAAAGCATCTGTTAAAACGGCGGAGTGGATACTAAAAGAGCATGTGTACTGTGTACAGCGACGATGTGTAATGTTGAGGGTTGATCATGAACATCCTTTCTGCCAAATAAACTCAAATGTAATGTCAGATGTGAAAACTGGAAATATTAGAAATAAGAGGCAGATAAACTTTAACTATTCTCTAAATATATTTGGAATAAGAACAGAGCACCTTTAATTAATTTGCATCTTCCATTCTCATACGCTGCATTCAGGGATGGATCTCCAATGAGTTCATTGCCTAAATGCCATTATCAGTCTTGGTATCAGTTCCCAAACATAATCGACATTGGCTTCCCATCACAGAAGACAGATTATGTTACAGTAATACAGTCTCAAAAGACAAAAGCAATACATGTGTGCTAATCAAGATATGTTACTGTTAAGTTTATTAAGTACTACTGTTTCAATCAGGGGGACTGTTTCAACAGCTGATTCTCCTCTCAATTACCATAGTGTAAATCATGATTAGACCTACTGAAATCAACAGCTACGCTACCAGAGAACTGCAATGAGACCAAATGCATAGCCCAAGGTCTAGGACAGCACATGGCTTTTCTCTCTGATGACATTTGGAGAACCACTTACCCACCATTGCTACACAAAGCATGTTTTACAGATTATAAACCAGAGATGGATGATGAAAAAGACTAACAAGACGACAGATATTTGATATATCTAGATGAAGCAAATACAGCCACGAAGAGTATCAGTGCCAAAGCCAACACTGGAAGAACATCATTCCTGGCACACAGGCTGCCGTACAGTAGCTCACTGGAGTGTCAATGGTTAAATGGTCGTGTGAGCATTTCTAATATAAAGAGAACGTGACTAATTGAATAACATCTTTGGGTATAAGGAAGAGCAGATGATTAACAATGATAAGTAGCACTGCTATATTTCCCAAGACTTTTGGAAAGTCTGTGGGTAATGCACAATATTGAATAATTGAATGAATAACACAATAGGCAGCCTGTGGTGACTCCCATTTCTTTGTTTGTCCTCTTCTGCAGACACTTTCTCCTCCAATTCCTTTACTTGCAAGCTGAGAGGAAATAGCGTCTATATATTTGTACAGTCAGCCTTGCATTTAAGGTCAAATCCACAAAACAGAAATAAGTTCAAGCAATAAAAACCCAACTTTTCTCCATTAATATGTTTTCATTACAAAATTGTACAAAGATTATTTGTAATGGCAGGTAATACATATTGTGCAAAAAAATAGTATAACAATGTTTTAACATGTGCCCCTGATGACTTGTTCCGGGTACTAAGAACTATGCAATTAAATTTCAGTTAGTATGGGTTGAGAGTTCCTATACTGTAAAGATGCACAGCAGACCAATAACTGAGAATATTTGGTAATGCGTGTATGATTTTAGCAGCTAATTTGTAAATGCCCAACATCTCAGACTAGGCTTATTGAGTTCTAAATTAAATATGCATTAAAGAAGCTTAATTTAAAGCACTATTGGACAGCCTTTCGGAAAGTCAAATCTGAAATAACAAGTTATAATTTTTAGCAACTCCTGTGTCTGTGGGCTGTGAAATAACGACTTGCCACCTGTTTTTTGCAGACTGTTTTGGTGGGATCATATTCAGTAACTGAGTTCTACCAAGGTGCTGCTTAAACCACAGTTACAAGACCTGAAACAGGCAGACCTTAGGACGTAAAGGAATCACGAGTGGTATTGCTTTGCAAATTAACTGGCAGCTATTGGTAATAAATGTCAAAGTCTGGTGTTTACGAATCTTTTAAATAACAGGAGGTTTCTATAAAAGTGATCTGCTTTCAAGCAGATTATGCAAAAAACATTTGTGGGCTTGGTTAACATCACAAAGCTTATGGCTGGCTAAAAAATCAGCAGAAATGCAGTGGATTATAACAAAAAAAAAAAAGTGGTGCATTTTCATTTTTCAAATCTAGTGGCTCTGGTGGATTCCTTAGGGAAACAACAGGAAAGTGGAGCTTAAAGAAAAACTGGAAACGGTCCTGCCTCAGGCATATTTCTGTCTGCTTTGATAAGATAATATTTATGGACAAACTAGACCCGTTTCTCACTCTGTTGTTCTCCTACTTGATCTTGCTTCTTACTTTCTCACAAAATTAAATTAATCTTAAAAAACACAATTTCAAGAAACCGATCTGTTTTACAGCAAAAATACTGAGAATTAATATAGCCATATTCTAGTAAATTAAAATTTGATTTTAATTTTAGATCAAGATTAAAAGTCCTGTCCAGGTCTATGATCTAGCAACGTACCATCAGGGAGGCAGACACAAGCAGACAATACTGCTCATTCTTTGCATGACACTTAAGACATCAGGTGCAAACTCAATAGAAACGTTAACAGAACCCAGTATGCCCCCCTGCCTGAGGGTTGCCAACTACTCCTGTATTCTGATATTATCCTGGTCCTGCACTACATAGTGTGTATCACACTGCACACCACACAAAGCACATATTGTCTCCTCCTGCTCCCTTATTTGCAGGCCCCAACAAGAATCAATCATTCCAATACAGAACCAGATGTATCTTGTATTCCATGCAAAGAAGGTAAGCTGAATCTCAGAGAAAGTTTTGTAAACTTCAGAAAACAGACAATATTCCTACCTTCAAATCTACTAGCTGATGATTCCCAGGACAAGACGCAAACTTCAAAAGCTACCCTACTGTAAACCCCCTACAACTGTAGGCATGAATATAAGCTGATCTTACGTGACTGTTTTGTTGAAAAAGTCAGTATTTGAGGAAAAGGAAATAAGAAATATTTTAAAACATGGGTTTTACCCAACAATATTCATAATGTTGAATTATTATCAATAGACACTAGAAAGGGTTAAGTGTTATTTTCATAAGCCTCTATATTGTATTAGAAGCCACAGGTGTATTGTTTCTTGCTGCAGGATTTATAAGAGAAAACTGCCAAAGAGGATTCTAGATGGTTACATGACCCGAGTGGCTCAAAAAGAAAGCAGCAGAACAGAGAGAATGCGTTTTGACAGGGGCCAGGCTTGGGTTTCGCTATCAGCCCCTGCTGCCTTAGGTACTGCTACTACAGAAGGTAAGAAAGCATTCATCATGATGTCCTCTACGCAAAACTCCATTAACAGTATAAACAAGAAGATAAAAATATGCCACAGAAATTATTGTAGTTTATGACAATCCCATAAAGATGCTCACACAGAGCTGCCCTCCAGTTTACTAAGGTCCATTAAAAAGTGTTCATTGCCCAGACATGCACAAGGCTGGTGGTACACATACAAACCAACCAAATTCAAATCAAACATGAGCTTATATAATAGTAAAGAACCTTTGTAGAAACTCTGCATAAATCCTTTGCTCCTCTGCAGTTTCTCCCGTCTGTATTTTCTTTTTTCTTTTTTTTTCTGGTATAAGCTACTAGAAATTAAATGGCTTTACCGACTTGGGATTTTTCTGGTAGAATTAAGCACCAAAAAGTTCCAAGGACTTAGTAAACAGCAACTTAAAATAACTCTCTCTCGACAGAGTAAAAGGAGAGGCCACATAGGACAAGCTCTGAGTGTGGCTGAAGTTTCTCTGCAAAGCCAGGTTGGGTATCGCTGCCTCCAAGGCAAACAGTCACTTTCTTGCCTGCAGTGCCACTGTGCATTTATTGTATCAAAAATAAGACAGAATTCTTACAGAAAACATAGAATACACGTTGAGAGAAGAACAGGCATGGTTACAGATGGGAGCGAGTGTGAAGCGTCATGTCACAGCTTGTACAATTATACCTCAGATCGGGTGCGATTGTCTTTTAATGCACTTCACTGTGCTGTGAGCAGTTCCCTGCCCCACAGCTTAGCAAAGCAGTTAGGCCAGCTCCTCCATCCACTGACAGAGCAGACGGCTCACTGAGTGAAGTGAGCTGGTCTGTGCACGCTGGGACCCAATCTCTGGTTTCCTGCCCTTGTCCTACGTGTGGCTAAAGGTGAACTTCTAATGCTTTTCTTTTGTTTGGGGTTGGGCATTCTGGGAGTCTTTCCCATGTGGATTCTGTAGCATTTAATAAAAAATATTCTTGTTGCAACTTTTTCTTCTATGGAAATACTAAAAATAAGCTAGCAGCTTATTTTCATAAAACTTGTAAAAGCTTACTCACAAACATGTTTGAAATTGGCAGAGTTAAATTTAAAAAATAACCAGTGGTACAATCTTAAGAGACAGCTTGCTGACACAAGCTCAGCTCCCTTCAGAAACTAGGCCAAACCCGGCCTTTCTTTCATTTCTCCAGCACATCGTATTTCCAGAAATCCATCCCCCAAGACGAGCAAGTCACAAAATAGCATTTTCAACTTCCAAAGCAAGTCTAATTCTGACACCCCATGTATTCTCAAAAGTAAGGGCTCACCCTACGCCCCTCCCGGCTCCCCTCTGGAACCCCCCAGCAATACGCGCTCCGGGGCACGCGGGACCGGCGGGCCGAGTCAGCAAAGGATTGCTCAGCCGGCCCAGGACACTCCGTTAGCAATGGGTGCGGAACCTCAAATCCAGATTTCAGCAGAGCTGCTACTACGCTTTGTGTGTTTCTTACATGACCAGCTAAGAGGATTTGTTTGTTTCTTTTTAGTTTTAGTCCTTCCATACAGTAAATGAATATGTGAAAGTACTGGTGTGGAGAAAATTACAAGAACAGATTTTCTACATGGCCTTATATTACTCATTCAGTGACCGCTTAGTTTTTGAACAAGTGAAAAAATAAAGCATTTACCAATACGCTGTCTGTACTTCAAACAAAGGACCTTCATGTAGGAGCTCTCTCTTTTAGTCTAGATGATGCAATCAGCTTCGCAGTAGCATCTGCAAGGCTGTTCTTATTTACTGATGTCCTTGAAATGCATGTTGAGCTGTGCATGTAGAAGTAAGTAAAACTGAGCAATCAAGTAAATGCTTCTCTTTTAGCCTCATGCTTAAGCAACACAGGCTGTCACAGACGCTACAGAGCAGAATGCAAATCAAAGATCCTAAAATGAGATGGCACAGAGATATATGGCTAGGCCTAACTGGCTGCTGCTACCTGATAGCGAGCTGTTATCTGCAGGGAACTGCAGAGCCACTATTACCTGTTTTCTTCATTTGTTTCTTTCATAACCCGAGACAGACATTTTTCTATGACATTACTGCATTTCATCCTACTCTGTGATACAGTATTTGTCATTCGTATTAGAACTGAATTACACAAGCATGCATTTCAAAGCTTGGAAATCAGGAAATTAATACAGTTCTCTTTTGATTATGATGGTTGCTATCCCAGCACCCTGCATATACTGTGTGAAAAATCTGTTAAAAATTCTGGGATAAGAAAATGTTTCTACAACCTGAAAAGGCACCAATTTTTCTTTAACAAAATTTAATTTTTAAAAGTCTGAAATCAAACACTTCCAGAATGTTGGTGGATTTGTTTTGGGGGATGTGAAACTCAGGCTTAACAACATATTACTGTTTATTTTGCCTGTAGCTGTATGAAATGCTTCATAGAAAACAAAGACCTGAGCACAGAAAGAAAAGTGTAGGAAAGCAATGTTCTTGAAGGTTCATACAGTTTACTTTTTTTTTTTTTTTGTATTGAAATACATTTCAGCACTGCAATGGAAACTTTTTTTCTTTTCATTAAAAACACAGTGTTAGACCAACCATTCTTCTGTCTATATATATATAAGCTTTTTGAACTCATCGATACTGCAGAAGCAGCTTTCATATTCTCTCTCTTTGTAGCAGCCTACACATAACAACACGCGAGGGAACACGTGTATATAATGAAAACCAACTTGTTGCAGCAAAATATTTAAAATTAAGAGTATTCCTTTCACATAGACCTCATTTAATGTTACACTACCTGAGCCATCCCCCACTGAAGAGCCACACTGATTGCCGCAGGAGCAGGGAGATCAGGCTGCACATGACTTACAAGCCGACCTCATTCCGATTCAGGCCATAACGAACAGCTGAGTTAATAACCACAAAATGCTGTTATCAATGTGGTGAATTCTATCCTCCAAGAGAAATATTCAGACAGCAATGACACAGAGAGTAGAGGACAGATCGCAGCGGCAGCGAGTGAGTCACACTGCCGTTGTCCGTGCCTTTCCTGCCTACCCTCACACAGCACTGCGAGCGAATCGGACAGTGCTGAGTCCCTGTACGGGTGGGATGTAACCCCAACATCCTTTCACATATAGATATAACGGCAGCAACTGCCTCAGTGTATAAAAAGAGAATATAAGTACACCTTACAGGCTGTTATAGACATCCAGCTCATACGGCCCTTCAGACAACACCTGCAACAGTCTCTTAACAGTGATTTTGCTCTCCCGATCTATGCTTTGAGAGTAGTAAGCTACTCTGTGCTCCTAACAAAGTTCCTCCTCCTTTGCCTAACCAGCTGCTTTTTTTTTTTTTTTTTCATTCCTTTCTCTTGAAATTCATACCCTTAAACGGCAGCACACACCTCCCTCTCTCCTGAAATGATATCCCCAGCCTCAGGGACAGACGCTACCGTCCTTTGTGGGATTGGTTTTATTTTGAACTAGATTTCTGGCCCTTTGCAGGGAATGTGCCTTAGCTGTTAATTTTTTTCATGTCATTGACCAAACCATAGTCAAACTGGGCCCTCTGTTGGTAGGAGACAATAAAATGCCTAATGCTAAGGGACTTCCCTATTGATTCACTCTTCATTTCAGACAACAATAAATAAAACAGGCAGGAAATAAAAGGAAACTGAGTATCTTTATGTCTTAAATAGAGACAAAAAGGTCAGTTTACACAAAGCCTTACATGGTTTTCTTAAACATTCACTGTTTAAGGTGAACTGAAGAACTGTTTCCCAGGAAGTCCCAGTTTATCTGAATGAAATGCTCACAGAAGTAAACTAAGTCTACAGAGGCTACAAGAACACCTGCCATCACAACCACAAGCACTTCAAATGCTCAAAACACCCTCCTTTCCAGCAGGCAAGGGGCTCTGGGGAGGAAGGGACTTCTCCAGTGTGAGTCAAGTTATTGCCCTAATTAAAGGAACACGAAGAAAAGACTAAATGATTTATTTTAATTTTCAGAGAGATTTGAGAGAGGAATGCTGAGGCAGAAAATCCAGTAGTTTTTGCAGCCCTGTTTCAAGCTCAAACCCAGCCAGCTCTGTATGAATTAGAAGATTTCAGCTCTAAATTCACATATCCCCTGATTTTAAGGCTGGAAAACCACTGTGATCCTCTATTTTGTACTCTTCCATTAACTGGCTCTAAAGGTTGCAATTCCACTGCAGTGGACAGGTCAACAGTGATACTACAGCAGGGATTTTCTGGTAGCTCTACGCAGTTCAGGTGTTTGGCAGAGCTGTCAGAGGAAGAGAAGAGGAAGGGCCATCCTCTTTTTTCCCCCCCATCCTTCTTGTGTTACGTGGTACTAGATATATTTTCTTGATAGGTGACTGACAGTTTTCATAATTCATAGTTGCCTGGTAGCGTTTTCATGTTATTTTATACTGCTGTTTTTTTCCAGAAGGTGGCCTTCTGAATACTGTTTGGGTTTGGGGGCAGGGGTTTTTTGGCTGGTTTGTTTTTTTTTTCCTCTTCTTCAGTATTTACTGTTTGATGCTATTATCTAAGTATGTCTTGATTTCCAAATACCAAAGCCAAGAAATGCGCGTATGAAAATACTCAATTGTAACACCAGATTAGCAGATGTCCTGCCCAAATACTATGCTGCAGTTCTTTGAGCAATAACAAGCAGTTTGAACACACACGGTACGACTACACACCAAGTTTTGAGGCTGAACTCTCAGGTGAATACATAGCGTTACACAAGCCAGTAGAGCAATCAACAGAAAAAAGCAACTGGCTATTTGATATTCCACAGGCAGGCATGAAATCTGATTTTATAACTCCTTTATACCATCAGAGTTGGGCATTTCACTATATAGATGTGTTTGTTTCATAGTTCATTAATACACTATTTCATAAGGCACAGATACATTTCTCCATATCTTTCAGAACTGACTTAAAACTTCAAACTACTAATAAATCTTAATTGAAACTAATTTTTAATTTCTTTACTTTTTTCCCCATGGCAATAAAGAAGCATTACTTTAAAATGATTTAGTTTCTTATTAAAAAAATAATAATCAATACATAAAATACATATTTAAAAACTATTTTCTCAAGCTGCAACTGAACTTGAAGATGTTTCCTTTGTTAGTCATTGCAATGTAATTTCCTCATGAGAACTGGAAGTACCAATTCCCTCTGACTATCCACACTCACGTCCTTCTCTATTGCCTGACCTCCCCATCAGTCCTCCTTTCCTCCCTTCAATGTCTTTGTTTTATTAAGTAAATTTGACAGTTTTCTCTATAACGTTTTAAAACAAATAAGAGGATCGGGGTATGTGTCATTTTGCAAAGAGCGCAGTATTTGCTTTTACTCTCTGGCATTTATCTCCCATGCAGGATGCGCAAGCTCCAGAAATGAAGCGTGATGAGAGATGCCAACCCAAATGTCAGATTGCCCAGCTGCTGACATTCAAAGTACTGACCCACCTGCTTGCTCCAAAGCAACCATTGTTGCCTGCTCAATTAAGTCACGTTCAATGAAGCTTCGGAAATCTTCGCTGTACACGCTGAGGTCTGGTAGCTGGAATGTGTAAATGGGCATCTCCAAAGGGAACTGCTCATTGCTGCACTCGTTTGCTACGTGTGATCGAGCAAGGGAGACTATGGCAGAGCTGGCGTGAGAAATACCTCTGGAAAGACGCTTCTCTGCGGAGAAACCAAAGACATATTGCAGCCTATAACACTACATAAAAGGCGAATCAACACCATGTCTGGCGAATGCCCCTTCATCTCACTTAGGAATTTATGCCACTTCTTGTTTGTTATCTTTCTTGGGTTATTTCCCTGCCATAAAAGATTGCGTACTTCTTACTATGGATCCCTACTGCAAGTCATAGGAACTTCACTTCACTTCTAGCAAAATAGACAACCAGTACAAGTAACAAGATACGAAAGAAAAGTATTTCTATAAAAAATTTTTTAATGTATCCTAAGTTTCCAAATATGCACTGGAAGAAACATTTATTGGCAGAGAGATGATAATCAATTAACATTTTGAACTCTTAATTTAAATCGATTATTGTGAATCAAAAAATCCAGCATTCTACAATCACTTCATATTGAACACGTCATACTGTTTTAATCTCAGAACAATCTACCTGAAAGCAATTTTAACGTCATTATGCTGAATTTAAGAGGAACTCAGTTTTTATGCACATACGTTTTCTAAAATCCTGACAGAAGAAACAACACATAGTTCGAAAACAATGATGTAAGTGAACAAGCCTGGTACAAAAGAATGCATCGTTTTATCAAAACAACTATGAGCTAATATAATTTATTGAATGTCTCTGTGGACAAATGTTGTATAAGGAACAGTAAAGGGTCATTAAAGCAAGATAAGCATTAGAATGTTAAGGAAGGGATAAAATATTACTATCATATCATTTCACTTCACTGTTTGGCCTCATTTCTGGTATCAGCAAATGGGTAAGAGAGAGACTCTTCGAGTGCTTAAACCATGAATCGTTCAGTCAAAACTGACAGAGGTGCTTTCCCCCTGTTTAGTTTCTGCCCTGTACTGTTTATATTGTTAAAAACTGAGTTGAGTTTTTTGCAGCTGCTTAAAATTTATGCTCGTCAAATGTTATTAGTCCTCCCTCAAAAGTTTAACATTCAGCATAAAGTTTCTTTCTGCACCCGCGCAGTGGCCCTCCTCGGAGCCGCGGTACCACTGCTGCTCTGGGCTTCAGACAGATGGACTGACCTCGCGTCTTCGACCGAGCTGCGCTCTCTCTAGCCAGCCTTCCCAATGGGGATTATCTTAAATTAATACTAGAAAGCCTCCTGGGCATTTTGCTGAGTTTTATTAGTGAGCTGACATTAGGTTTATGGAATGTCTTAACTTTTTTTAATAGGCAGAAAGCTTCCTGGTGGGATTTACATAATGTTAATTAGATAATATTTTCATTGATTTTCCTTGGAAAGGGATACCTTATTGTACTGGAAGCCTTTGTAAAAAACTATTTGGTGCAACTTCACCTCTGTAGCTCTATAAATACTACCATAAAGTAGTCTTTATTGATCAACTCTCAAACGTGTACAATGCTATATCAAAATAAAACAAGTTCCTGTACCTTCAGAAATAAACAAAGCAGCTCACTTAAATACAGCGTAGATGACAGTGTTTTTAAAACACCTCAAACTGACTAATGGCTACTAAAAAACTAATTTTCCTGGAGTCCGTGAACTTTTGTTTCTCTAATGGATCAACACCTTTCAGTTTTAAGAGCTAAACTGCACTCCCTAAAAAATCCTAAACGGGGGGGGTGGGGGGTGTGTGGGAGTGGGAGAACGCTTGATTACATCGGCATTTCTTTCTTCTCCCTGTACATCTCAGCTAAATCACTTTCAAACAGGGGAACTGAAGTATAGGACAGTATCTCCATTTGATATCCTCTTGCCTCCACTCCATCACCCCTTCCCACCACAGCCCTCCCCGTCCTGTTGGCTGCATCCTCTGCTCTGAGTACGTGGTCCATGACGAGATCCTCCTTTCCCCTCTCTGCTCCTCCCTCAACATCCTCCTCTCTCCAGTCTCACTGTTTGGTCAGAGATGGCTCTTGGATCATGAAGAAATCAATCATGCATTGAATTGATAGCAAAGTTACCGTCAGTCCAGGCATTTAAAGCCAGACTTACTCCCCACTGCCTACTACACCCTCTAAAATATCAAATGGACATCCAGTGTAAACTGGGTGGTTTAATAACATGGAATTTTAGTGTGAGCTATATCCTAATGATGATGAAGGGACACAGTTTCATCAACTACAGTGTGCTACTCTTCCTCCCTTTATTTGTAGTCAGTGCTTTTAAGAAGTCATAACAAGCGCTACAGTTCCTTTTCTACTGATGGAAGTTACCAATTTTCAAAAAGCGTTACTGACACTCAGAAGCACTGATGCCATTTCCTGCTTAATAGGAGGGAAGCGCCAGCAGGAGAAGGGAAGACCTTCTGTTCCTTCTAATGATTGCACAGAAAGCCATCACCACGCTAGTGCTATTACCTCTCCACCTGACAAGCTGTCAGACGTGTAGATTTATTTTGGTGCACGCTACAGTTCCTTGATAAATACATATATATATATAAAAAGGATTCCAACAGTCTGAGAGAGAGACGTGAAATAAAACATACGATCTGCAAATAAAAAAAAGTCAATTCTAATGCTTATCATCCTGTACTGGAAGCCAACTGCTAAAGGTAGCTGACTCATTTTTCTTCAGGTTTCAATTTCTATTTGACAGGGGACAGGAGGTTGTCCTTTCTTCTGTGGAACCAGAAGAGAACAATATTTTAAAGCTGAAAGTTATTAATAGATTTCATACTCCCTAATCACATACTGTGAGTAAGAATGCAAAGACTGAAATATGGATTTTCTTTAATCTTTTTTTGGTCTCAATAAGGATAGAAAGCTACATACAATAGTGGTCTGTGACACCCTCTAATTAATTGCTTTTAGATGTACCACAGGACTGCTTGGGGGCAACATATTTTTGTACTTTAATCACACATTGAAAAAATAATTTGCAGAACTGAGGCAAAGCTCACGGCTACCGAAACACGTGCCAGGTAGAGTCCAGCAGCAGCTGTGAACCCCACCACAATGGTACAGTTCACAGGCTGACGGCAAATGACCTCCCACTCCCTGCAGACAAGCACAACCTGCAAGACGACAAGCTAGAAAGCTGCTTGACCACGGAAACCCTGGCGAAGAGCTCTTACCTTGAGCAATGTCATCCTGCCTTTGCAGGCAGGGCCGCTCAGCCTTTGTCACCTGGGGAGGCTGCTCCGGCTCCTGCTGCTTGTAGTATTTGCCCTCGTTGAAGACCTGTGGCAGGTTGGCGGTGTGTACCTGCCGGAGCTGCTCATAGTCACTCAAAGCTGCTGTCAAGTCCCAATTTTTGCCTGCCAAAGAGCAAAAAGATATTCCACTCACATCTGGATGTGACCAGATTGATAACCTGGAAAACATCTTCATATGCACTTAAAATATAAACTTAAATAGAGAAATCACTCTTAAAGCATCAGCAAGGAAACAGAGGTTCTTTGGGTGAAACATTTACAACCAGTCCTCCC
The DNA here is from genome assembly GCF_964199755.1 of Larus michahellis. Lineage (NCBI taxonomy): Eukaryota > Metazoa > Chordata > Aves > Charadriiformes > Laridae > Larus > Larus michahellis. The sequence goes on from NC_133904.1 coordinate 18,019,543, forward strand.
TCAACAAAAATGCAGAGTTGACAAACACCAGGAAAGTACCCAGCAGATAGACAAGATAGCAAGCTAGTACACAGCAAGATAGACACTACAAGGACAGAGAAATCTTTTTATTTCCTTTTTTTTTTTAAATTTATATTTTAGTTTTCTTTATATCATAATCGGCGAAGACTTTAGGAAAGCTCTTGTCACTCTCAGAAAATAATAATGAAAAAATCTTGAAATGTTTCTATGTTATTTTCAAAACAAACCTGCTACGTTAAAATACATAGATGTCCCAGCATTCTCCGAGTACTTGTTTTTAATCTGAAAATTACAAATATGTAATAGCAAGAAAAAGACCTCACTAATTACATAAGACTTTCACAGCGTTCCATGAGCACTTTTTCTGGGAATTCAAAAGTAACCTGATTCTGACTAATACATGATTTATTACACCATAAAAGGTTGTCACTTCATGTACTCTGAGAAGCTACATTACTTGAGAAGCAGTTAAATATAGCTTATTTGCTTACACAAAGCAGAATGAGCTAAAAATAGTACAAAGCAGTTTTAAACAGATAAAAGAAAGTCTTTTATTGTTACAGTCATTTCTGTGAAGAACAAAAACTTAACTGAAGCAGGGGAGAAACAGCACAAACAGCTGTTACCTACAGGGTTGAGCTCAACAATCTCAGGTTTTGAGGTACAAGTCCAGCTGCAAGTCCAGCATTACGTGACTCCCAGCAGCAACCTGGGTTTATTCAGTACAGATCCACATTAATGGAACACAGACAGCATTTCTCTAGTGTCAGGGCATTCCTTACAGGTCACTCACTCAAGATATATTCACGTTTAAGTTGAAACCAGGTAGCGGAAACCAGGACACTTAGATAGAAATACTGTATTTTCAAATCGCTCCATCCCCCTGGAGTTGTTTCCCATCTCCTGGACAAAAGCATCAATCAGCACCAAAGCCTTAAACTTCAGAGACCCAACACAGGAAATGATTACTAGACTTGCTTCCCCCAAATTTCCTGGAGCCTCCAAGCATAGGAACGCAAGAAAAAAATTCAACCAAATTAGAGAATATATTAAGCACCTTCCCATCTCTGTGAAATAGTGGTTTTGAATATTAGCACCCTAACTGACCAGCACAAGTGTTTGCAGCTACTCTCTGTGCCAGAAACATGTAAACTTGCCCCACTGCCAAGGCCTCCTCTCGTTTTGGTTTATATTTTCACAAGTAAATATAATGACAGACCTTTTGTTTTTCCCATTGCCTATAAAAAAGAAAGGAGAATTCATCAGTTTGGTAGGATTAAAGAAAAAAAATCATACAGAAACTGGGGGCAGCAAAGAGAATTAGGGGAAAGGAAGAGAGGAAAAAAAACCTGAGACATTTATAAAAGACACCGTGTGAAGAAATAAAAATAAGTACAAAAACTTAATGAATGCATTGTAAAATTAAAAAAAAAGTAAATATCCAATAAAAAGTGTGATGTGATTTGGACCACAGAAACAGCCTGCAGAAGCAATGGACAAGCTGGAACAAATCAGAAAGGTTATTAAATTCAGAGATGTCCAGAGCAGGCAGATGATCTGAACAAGGATTTCCAGCAGTGTGACACAGCAGGTGAGAAAGTTTCAGCTGGAAATTACTGAAGAAACTAGTGGGGCTTATGACTGTGGAGATGAATAGAGCTAACTTGCCTAGCTCTCCTCTTTTAAACTTTGCATGCCAAAAGCTTCTGAATTTCTAAACCTGTATCTCATTACATTCCAAACTAAGTTTTGAAAGAAGGAAAAAACCTGAGGTATGCTGGGTCAGAAACAACAAAAATAAATTCATGTAACACTGAAATCAAACATATCTCCTCCAGTGCCTCAGAGGGCAGGTCCCTCCTTCCAGTCTTGCCACTTGTCCAACAAGTTTCAGCAGCCTCCTGCTTTGGAGCAGATGGCACACAGTCCCCCTGGCTCCCTGGGAAAAGACTCACTCTTCCTATTACCTAAGTTCAGTTTGCATGTCTGTTCCCTGTTCGTCTCCGAAATCTCCTAGACCCTGCTCCTCACACAAGTCCCTACTCTATCACAGCCCTTTTATTTTCTTTAATTGTCATCTCCTGCACAGGCCCTCAACAGAAAGGAACAATCTTTCCTATCCCACAGCGGTTACACCTGACACAGGCGCTGACATGCCCTCCATCGCAAGGCTGAAGGAGAAACAACAGGTAATTCATTTATTTTGCATAGCTTCATAAACTCAATTAAGTCAAGTAAAACCTTTCGTTGTAATCTGAAGGATAAAAACAAAACAAGACTATTTTTCAGATTGCCTGCTGTTTTATTTTCTGTTACTTATCTGATGTTCCCTACTGTTCACTTAGTGCTAACTTGTTTATTTCTATGACATACTATTGTATTTAAAAAAGTATTTCACAGGCATGATAACGTTATTTCAGTACACACACTCACATCAGATGACAAGTCACTGGTAGCACCATATTGGAGCAACTGAATTGCTCCAGAGCAGCACTGACACAGTGGGTTTGCATGAAAGGCTTTGAGTTTCCAATAGTCAGGGAACATGAGTCAGCAAAAAGCTGGAACAGCACAAAGCTGGATAGAAAACACACAGTGAATCATGATCAGGATGCTGGAATCAAATTAATTCACTAACTCAACAAAAAGAATACTCTTACTGAACAATTACTTCCATAACAGCTGCATGTGCTGTGTGAGTCAGCAGGTGTAAAATGTAACAGGACTGAAAGGTCTCTGCTTTGAAACCGAGTGTTTCTAGTGTGCAGGAAAAACAACAAAACACACAAAAAAAGTGCAGCTGAGCAAGGAATGGAAGATGTGCTCTGACAGAAGGCTGGTGCTGATGCTTTAGTGTCAGAGACAGCAGGCACATACATGAAAGGGAAAGCCAAAAATAAACTCAGTTACACTGTGAAGTTTCTGTTCTAAATAATAGTTGCTTGAATAACAACAGGAGGCATTGTCAGACTGAAGAAAAAACAATAACTTAGACAAAACTATATCTAATTTAAGCAGCCTCTTACCCATTCTTGCCTTACCACCTTAAACTGGGTTAGTAAAGAGTTAATAAAAGATGCTAAAGAACAGCAAGAGTAGGTCTCACCTTGGAAGCATTCCAGATGATTCAGTTTTTTCCTGATGTTGTGAATTCAGCTGGGATAGAGTTAACTTTCTTATTAGCAGCTGGTACAGTGCTGTGGTTTGGGATGGGAATAGTGTGATAGCGCATTGGTGGGTTTGGTTGTTGCTGGGCAATCAAGACCTTTTCTGCAACATCCCTCCCCCCCCCCCCCCAACCTCACCACCAGCAGGGGCTGGGGGGGGGCACAGAGAGTTGGGAGGGGACTGAGCCGGCACAGCTGACCCGAACTGACCAAAGGGATGTTCCAGACCATATGGCATCATGCTCGGTATATAAAGGCCTTGGTCCTGGATCCAAAAAGCCTAGCTTTCCTTAGGGCACCTCAACCAGGGATGACACAAAAGCATCAACAGTAGAAGAAAGGGGCAAGGGATGAGAGCCGAGAGTCTAGTGCCAGGTGGTACTTTCTATGGTAAGGTCACTGGACTGCAAATCCCAGGCTAGAAAGAAGCTGAAAAGGAGGCAGCGATCAAGAGCATTCTCCATGCAAGAGTACTACTGCAGGATCCACAGAGAGCACGTTCTCACTCTGGCACACCGCTCGTCGGGCATCACAGCTTTAGCGAATGCTGGGGAAAACTGTTTGCTATTAAATCGAGTTTTTGAGGGAAGGAAAGGTTGAGGTGACCTCATTAGGACTGACCACAATGCGATCAGAGAAGACACTTCATTCCTTCACCTTTCCCAGCCCTTCCACCCTGCCTTCTTGTCCTCTCAACCTCTGGACACCCTCCTCTCCTTAGAAAACATTTGATAAAAGAAACCAAAGACCAAGGCCTAAATTTTTATATTTACCCTTGACTACTACTGTTGTCCTCTTGAGGCACACTAGCAAGAAAACCAGCCCTGGGAATTAGATGGACAAACTACTGAGCCAATAGGTTAGTCAGAAATTTAGACTGAAAGACTGTGATTTTCCTCAAGACTCTGCAGCAAGGAAATTGAGTGTATGCCAATGAAGAGGTCAAATAAACCAGAGTAAATTTCACAGGACACAAAATACCGCTGTAGCTGGTTTTTTTTGGCATATCAGGTTCTGCCCCAAGCTGCATGAAGGCTGCACCATCCACCACATTGGATCCATGCACTCTGTACATATACATGGTACAGCACTACAAATGTAGAACATTTACGTAATTTACTTTTCCCTGAGCAAAACCAGAAATGTTGTACTATCAGACAGCCAAGAGTTTTGTTTGCCCAGGTATTATTTTAAAATATCACCACTTTGTTGAGTTTTATAAACTAATAAATAAATATTCATAAAATAATATATCGCACAGTTTGAAAATACCCAAACCAATACAGCTATATAGTGTTGTCTATTAGAAGCTCTCTTGGAAAAGTTTCAGAGAGACCTCCTGACAAAATCCTGAAATCTGTAAGCAGAAGAGCACTAGAAACTTTGGACTTTGGCTTTAAACCATTTGCTTCAAGACCATCACATATTGTATATTTTTAGATGAGAAATACACTCTGCCTTCATAAAGGCAGTACGGTTTGCACCACTCAGGGTTCACAGCAGTTTTCACAGTGCTTAGACAGCAGCATTCACCCTTGTTTTTCTGGAGAAGAAGGGTCCATCTTTTTTTTAACCGAGTCTCCCTCTAGTCAGGTCTTCAACTTGATTTTGCTGTGAGGAGAAAGTGACTTCTTCGTGCCCTGCAGCACATGAGTAATCCTTGCTTGCTCCATGTTAAGCACGTGCTTTGTCAGATCACAACTCGCACTCTCTAATAACAAAAATGAAGCCCCCATGAAGCAGCCTACGCTCGTTGTACCGATACTAGATTTTACGTATTTCAGGCAGATAACATTCAGGCAGCAAGGCGCGAGCGACATGCTATTATTTGGTCTTTGAGTTTTTTGCATTTTTTCGTTTGTAACAGTTAATAAATCTATTGTCTTTCACTTCTTAAAACAGATATAATAAAACTAGAGGACATTTATCATTAATTAGTAGGAATAACAAGCATGCAAGTACAAAGCACTCCCCCCCGCCAAGCTTTCAAATATCCACCTACTCCAATATGTTAAAAAGAACATTTGAAAGGTCACCAGCGATACTTGATTTAAAGATAAACAAAATGCTAGAAGGGGTGCAATTTGAGATGAGGAACCAGGAAAGATCTAAATAGTAAGGACCACAACGAAGGGCAACTTGCAGCAACAACATATACACAAGACTTCAGCAAAGAAAATGTTAAAAGGGGCAGAAAATGCTGCCTAAAGCTGAACAAGACCAAAGACACGTAAGAAAAAGGATGCAGAAGGGTAAATGTTAGACATAATCAAACAAATTACAATGCAGCCTGTGTTTACGACAGTTCATGAACCGCTGGTGCACTTATCTAAGAAGCAGAAGCAATAAAAGCAGCCAGTAAGAATTAAGGTGAAACTTTCACAAAACAATAAAGGAAAAAAAGAAGCCAAAATGCTATGCAGCTCACAGAAGAAGCAACTTGGACAAGATTACAGAATTATGTGTTTCAGAAAATAAAAATGAGGTCTACAGAAGCACAAAAAGATGATGAAACTGAACAAGAAACTAAGCTGAAAGGAAAGGAGCGTGTCATCTTTCAATGCCACAAATACGTGAAAGTAAAAAAAGGTATTTTGTTGAGATGGCAGTAAAACTACAACAGACACACCTTTTGGAATTCTTAACCATTCTTATCGGGTACAATATCTGCCTGTCTACTTTACATTTAATGCCATTTTTCTTGTAATGAAACACCATTTAGAAAACACCTTTTTCAAAAAGAGGGAGACTACCAAAGAACCAGTACCAGCAATGTCACTTTCCAGGTTTTCGTCACCATTTCTTAAATATTTTACTATCATTATCTGCATTTTTTACTAGTGAATTGGAAAAAAATATTACTATCTCACTATTACTAAGGCTCATGCAAAGCATCCACAGGGAAAAAAACCCAAACCTCCTTATTAAAAAAAAAAAAAAATTAAAAATTCAACAAAGCGTTCCCTGCCCACAGAACAGTAAAAGTCTTGCTGGCAGACAAAACTTTTGTTCTCAATACCATCCCAGTCATTAGAACGCCTTCAAACCTACTGCAGGGAACACGCCGCTGAGACTCCAGTACTCCATGCCAGCGTATGGAAAGGTGTTCTTGGCACAGCAGCTGTCCCACGAATACAGAGCATCAGCTGTTAGGCGGGAGGCACATCATCTCCCCTTTTAGCCCCTTTAGTGGAAACAGCATTTTACGTGAGACTATCCTGTGGATCAGTAATGAATCAATTAAACAGGCACACGAATTTGGAGAAACGATTAACAGCTTCTGTCTTTCAAGGCTATCAATTGTTAGCTTTCACCAACATAAAATGATCCTCATTTTGTGCCATTAGGACAGTGCACAATGATTATTACTATTATTTTTATATATATATATGTATATATGAATTTAAATCCCCCAAACTTGACAATCTGTTAATGTATGGAGTCTATTATCAACTTCTTTCCCATGTAAGGAAGTCTCTTCTTACAAACCTAATATGGATTGCTAATAAAGCAACCCACAAGTTCAGTTTAAATGCAGTCACTTCTTCCTATTTAGCATGAAGTAGATTAACAAATATTAACAGGCATAAGTTAAGAAGAGGAACTCAAGACCGGCTTTTATCTGCCTGAAAAACTTATATGCAAAACTAGGATAAAATTAGACCCCAGTTTTTAAAACAAGCTTTAATTTTCATCCATGTTCTCAAAGGAAAGTAATGTAGCAAGGACATTTTGTTAACATTCGCCTCAATTTCTGCTAGAATGCAGAGTCACTCAAAGCTGAACAGACAGCTGGAAATGACAATTTTGATCTCTGTGTAACGAGACATCGGTAGCAGCTCAGCTTCCTCTTCCCTTTGCCAAGCTTGCCACAAGAGAGCTAAAAAAGGAGCTGTCTGAGGGAGAGGAGAATAAGAGACTATTTTGGGGAGTCAGCTTTGTACGCTTGGTCACATGACAGTACTGTAAATTTCTCTCTCCCTCTCCATTAATTACATACTTTTCTTTGAATTCCGCTTATGTACACTATTCTTTGAGGAGATGTCTATCTACTGCATCTCTGCCGTTTTCCACGGGGTCCGTCTCCTTTACCGCATACATTTCATGACTGGAAAGCCAATCTCCTGATTTCCGAGTTACTGGTGAACTACATGTACCTCGATTGAGTGCTATATAAAGCTAGGAATAGGCAGCAATTACTTTCATATAATGGCAAAATACTACATCATTTATATAAATAAATTAAGCTGTTTATACAAGTAAAAGGGCAAGATTTCAGTTAAATACCTTTATTTTTGATGCAGTTTAGATTTTTTTAATGTTTTTTATTAATTTTTTAATTATTATAATATTTATTATTATTGCCAGTGAATTTCACAAATCCTGCAGTTCCTGATGGTTGTCTATACTGTTGGCATTTTAAAATATTTCATCCTATGCCTTCCCTCTATATTCAAGTGGTCATTGCCCGCACACCCGCTGCTTCCTGAAAACTAAGCTGTTTTCTGATTTATTACTGATCTCCAAGTTTGTCCACACCTACAGCTCTGGCACTGTAAAACACATACAGCGTAACTTGTATTAAAGGCTAAACTATTGTCTTTACTAGTTTTCTTTCGGCCTTAGGCCACATTTTAAGTAGGTTATACTCAACACCTCAAGCATTACTGCTACTCTATGCATGGCAGACTGAAGGTGCCAGCCTAGACTATCCAGAGGGAAACGGACATGCCCTCTTCATTCCTGGACAGCGAGGAAGTTGGAGATCAAACACAGCTGAAGAGAAATCAATTCTCTTCCATGCAGACTGTCTAGATATGCTGAAGAATTTTCCCATATTTCATGTTTTCCTGTGACGCTAATCTAGTACACCCACCGATTCAATCCCGCACAAAGCAGCGGTGCACACGCCGACCGGCACGGGCTGCTTTTCAAACTATTTTGCTGAGATCGTTGTTTCTTTCACCTGGGTCACATTTATTGTGAAATTGCTTTGTCAATTTTAACCACTTGAGCATGGGCTTTTGTTTTAGCCTGGTTTTCAAAAAAATTAGGATTTTTTGTGTGTTCACTTCTTTCTTCCCCTCTTAGCCTCAAAATTAAGTGAGGGCTGAAATCCAAATCTCTGGGTAATTAATGGAAATCTTGTAGCATCTAGATGGCCCTAACTTAGCACATTTTCATTCCATCAAACTAAAAGGAAGGCAAAAAGCAATATTAAACTTTCCACTCACCTCTCCCCACCTTCTGCTACGTTCACCTAGTTCTCATGTCTGAAACATCTCCAGTTTTTCTATCACAGGTCGGGGGCGGAAAAGGTTGGGGTTTGGTATATAATTTATAATGACAGTACTCACGTCACACTTCTTTCAGTTCTTTGGCACAGCAATTGATAGGTTAGTTTTAAAGTGAAAAATTATCTTTAAAAGTTTGTAAATGGGCTCATTTTAGACTCACCTCCTTTCAGTGCGTTAAATTTGGAAATTTATGATCTGTTCACCTTTTTGAAAATTGAGGCACTGACATCAGTAAATAAGAGAATAATGACAAATGCTTCCGAGAACAATCAGACCTAATCTCAGGAAAAGCATTTACTAAACACATAGCATAAAAGCGAAGTTACAAAAACCATACAAGTGGCATATGCAGCACTCAAGAGGTCAGGTCACAAAGAGCAAATGAAGTAACAGTTTCAAGTACTCCAGAAGAATTGTAGAGGTTCATGCTGTCTTTATTTCCACAAGGGTACTGATAAACAACTGTCCCAGCCAGTGATCTCGCAAGAATTTGCAATCACGGCCAAAACAATAGGCGCCTACCTCCCTTGGACTTAACTATGTGGATGCGATTCTGTTGTGGAATGGAAAACTACTGAGGTTTTTTTAAGCTTCTTTTGACATTTGATGATTTATAAGACACCAATTCAAAGAAATAAAAAAATTTAAAGAAAAACAGGAGTAAAGACCAGAGAAGGTTGAGAGATACAGGTGCCAACTTTTTCAGTAAAGGAGTAGTTTAAAAAATATATTGAAAATAGTATCTTCATCTATAATCACCTTATTAGGAAAAGTAAGTAAACTTGAAAGAACATGTATTAGTGAACAGGAAAAAGATCAAAAGGGAATCTGAAAAGCTGGTTAGCGAAAGAAAAATAATCTTAAAATGGAGTTTCACAAAATGTAATACCTACTCTACATAGTGTCACATACAGAAGTATGCTTTCGGTTCTTGGAAGCACACAAGGTAAAAACCTGAGAAAGTGGTGAACAATATCTCAGAGAGATATGAAATGAAACAGATGAAAAGCTCGGGAAGTAATAATCCAAAAATGAAAGTGAAGCTGAAAAATAACATTTCTAAGAAACAAATGATTTAGCAAATGTGTACAATGCACTAACATATCATTGGCAGAGCTAATGATACATAATTGAAATTTATGAATATTTATTATGAAGAACATATCTATGAATGAGATTAAAGACTGAGTATGTATTTTCAGCAATAAGAGCTAAAAAATTAATCACTGAAAAATAAAATGGAGGGAAAAGAAAGTGAGTATCAAAAGCAGAGAGACCTGAAACAGTGGTACGGGTGACCTATACAATCAAACAGTGTCAGAAGCAGATCTCCCAGGTAGCGAAGACTGAGTTGAACAAACTCCTTCTGATGTGGGGTTTTGCTACAACCTTAAACATACAAGTGGATTCTAATAGAGTCTTCTGCTTTTCTGGAGTTCCTGTTTTCAAAAATCAGGCTCATCTAATGAAAACACAGAATGCTTCCATTTAATGGAAAAACTCTTTTACAATAACACGGGATGAACTGTGTCCTTCTATGCCCCAAACTGCATCCTTTTTTTAAAGCATCTGAGTGCCTTTCAACCACCTAGCTTCCTATAGCTAGTAAGTTCCTCATGAAAGACAGGATAATACCACCAACAACCATAAGTTTAAAAATAGGGGGTAATATATTTTGGAAGAATATGCAGAGGAAAAGAATTAGTAATAATCTTGTCGTGGTGCACAAGATTCAATGTGAGATTTGAATGCAATTTTAAAAAGTGTTTTTAAACTTGGATACGGCTAGTTCAAAATGAAGCCTTTGTCTCAAGGAATTACGTGAAAGGCTGTTGGAGTAAGATTTACAGTGATGGGAACGCTCTTGTTTTCAGGCAGGCTGATTGAGTAAATCTGTTGTGGGTTTTTTTGTAACAAAGTTCTACAGTCCTCCTTCGACCTGAAGGAAAGTGCACAGAGACAAGATCTCAGAAAAGTGCACAGAGACAAGATCTCAGGAAAGTGCACAGAGACAAGATCTCAGGTCTGCAGCAGATGTTTTTGATACAAAGGGATCTGCTACAAGCATATCTGATTCCTGAAGCATAACGCTGTGTAATACCAGATCCAGTTTCCACGTCTCCTGAGTCAAATGCTACTCAGAGAGCCAAGCAACTGTCACAGTCGCTCTCTCCACGCTATAATTTGCTGACATATGTGGTGCTCATATATTCTCCCCATCCCATGATTTTATTTATTATCTGGTACAGTCAGCAAATAGCTTTTAGTGTCCTTTTATTTGTATAGGGACATATCATTATTTGGTTGACTCTTAATTATTAACATAAACCCATCAGGATTTATGATGTCTTGGAGAAGCCATGAGTTTGAGGACACTTATCTGTAGATGTGCAGGCTCTCAAAAGGTGCTCAAAATTACTGCTGGGCGTTTACTTTGAAGTCTCTGCAAGACTAAAGCCGAAGGTGTAAACAGCTATGAACCGAGTGCCCTCCCTGGAGTCCTAAGCAACAAGGATGAACATTGCAAAATCTTGTAATCATAACCAAGCTGAAAGAACTGTGCTTCCCATTTTAATAATTCAGCCATAACAGTAGCTAGGAAATTTGGCAGGGCTGGTAGAGAGCTGTTCTTTCAACTGAAAAGAATGATGGAAGCAGTCCGGGTGGTCCAGGACAGCATTCAGACGAGAAAGCAAGGAGTGCGGAGTAGAGGAAGAAAAAGCTCGTCGGTATAAAACATATGGAGAGGTACCAAGAAGAACAAGCAACCAAAACCAAGCATGAAGTGTTCTATGCACAAGACACTGCCAGCAACTAACAGAGCAGACAAAGAGTACTGCAGCTTCTGATAGAGGGCAGATTCTGATGTGGAGAGAGATCATCTGGAGAATTCAGCCCAGCAATAGCCCACTCAGCTATTGCTCAGGCATGCAGGCACACTGCGGGCACAAGACAAAATTTATACTAGTGCAGCGAAGGGTAGATGAAAGCCTCCAGAACTGAGAGAGAGAAGATGCTGTTTGGGTTAGCTGTACATAAGCCCCACAAAAGGATTTTTCTCATGATCTCAGCTACCTTGAGAAGTAGAGCACGCAGTTATTGGGATGCTCAAAAGCAAGGAAACAAAAAACTAAAAACCTGAGAGCAGAAAGGGGAGAGAAGAGTATTCACACTTTAAAGCTATAAAGTCATTCTGAGCTATAAAGTCATTCTGAGCTCTCAAACTGAGTTACTAAGCATCCATAGCACATCAGAGAGCGGAACAAACTTTGATTACTCATTTGACTGTGTATCTTTAATAGATGCATATCAGTAATAAGGTAAACAATCTTGTGCTATCAAAACCTCTGCTTGAAGACAATGCATAATCTGTCCTTGACAATATGCCAGTTATGGGACTCTACATGACAATAAATCTAATATTCTTTGCTATCTTAGTTATTATTTAACACAAATAGTGTACTTTACAGTATACATTCAGCCAGAAATAGCACCACTGTTATAATGAACAGTTGAGAAAAGGCCTTAGTTTTGAAATATTTATATACAGTTAAATGAAAAAAAAAAATAGAATCACTGAATCAATCATAACACATAGCTCTATGATGTATCACATTGTAATCTCAGGTTTCAAAAGTTTTCTTTAACAGCAGAAATGGGCTGTTTATAAATCTACCAAATTATCAGAATAAACTGTAATGGAAGAAAGGTTCTTTACAATACTCAAGAAAACCTCAAGAAAACTCAAACAGTGAGGCAGATGCCTTACTATAGTGTAGGTATATGTGCTAAGCTCCTTCTGCCTGCACATCCCTTTCCTTCTATTTTCTCCAAGTCTGTACATGTAAATTCCCATAGCTGTATCACATAAATAGCAAATAGCGAGTAACCTACAACTGGCCTTTCAGACTCAATAAGTAGTGTTTGAAAAGCAGGAATGAAATACAAATTGTGTATTGGACAAACATAAACTAAGCAATTTCTAAAGCAATTTTTTTCTACCAATGAATGGCTGATTAGACAGATATAAGGCTTTTCTAAATGTAGACATAATGTCATGGAAATAAAAGTAATTTCTTAGGCAGAACTAAGAAAAACAAACCCATTTTTAATTTTGAGGCAGCTTTAAAAGTCTGCACTCACATCCATTTTCATAAGTGCACAACAAAGTTCTCATACCATTGATATAATGCCTTTAAGATTTTAAGTGTGTGAAATCTGAATTCCTTAACAGTTAAGCAAGTGCAGAGAACTCTAAAACTGCTAACTTTGAAATGTCAAACTGAGCATGGACTTGACCACAAGCTCCCTGTGCAATACTACAGCAAACTTGGCCAAAGATACAAACAGCAGCATATGCGATGTAATTGCAAAGAGGCAATCTTTGCACTAGAAAGATATATACCAAAATAGCCAAACCATTTCTGTATACATTCTTTTGAATGACAGAGAAGATATAGAGACAGGAAGTGAGACTGGGAGCTCAGCATGTTTAGCTTATCAAAATTAGATGGAAAAGCAATTGGTTTAATAGTATTATTTAGGATGCTCATGGCTGACAAAAAGAACCAGAGACAAATAAATTAGAACCAATATGTGAGTGTGTGTGTGTGTGTACATATATACACACACACACATTTTTAAATCTCTTCCTATTTTCATATCAAATCAAGAATGGACACTTTCTGGGAGACACCCGTCAAGCACAACAAGTGGAATGTTTTAGTGAGACCAGTAGCTGTGCTCAATACAAAATTCCACAGAAAGAAACTGCAGGGATTTTACCAGCAGGACAGGCAGAGTATAGAAACATCAACAGAGCCAATATTTAGGATGGCTTTTGGCAATTTAGAAAGTCTATATGCAATCCATATGTAATGTATAGAATTTTTTGCCGTTTTTACAACAGTCAGTGTGTATTTAACTTGCCTATATGTTGCTGGGGGGAACACCACGTATTGTGCACACTACTGTCATGATGCATCCACAGTACAATCAAAGCAAAACAATTAATATATTAAAATAATTGTATAAGCAAGCATCATCCTTGATATCCTTGATTGTCTACAGGATAGTGAAATTAAAGAAATTTCCCCCAAAAGATGAACAAAGGAAACAGTATTAGAAATGTGTCTGAAAAAGATGTGTACGCTCCATAGAAGCATGTTCAGTCTGAGTAAGTTATAACAACAGAAACTGTGAGCAGATCAGAAAGAGAGAAGGACAATGGGACCCTAGAAGAACTGACCAAAACTTGTGATTACATGGAAATGAGAGTCTGTACAAGCAAGATTTTTTGCCTCAAAGTTCTCCATGACAGTCATTTTGGAGCCACAAACTACAACCAAATCTTGACATTTCTCAAAAATACTTGTGCACACCTGTTTTCAAATTTTCAATTGAAAATATTATACATACATCATCACTGCAAGACCAGGTGCCATACATTTGCTATAGCCTTGTGCACCACGGTGTGGGGGGCTGCTCTTCTGAATATTGCTTATCTGTAAGAAGTTACTCCCCGGGTTTCGGTGCTGCTCACAGAGCCCAGAGCATCTACACACTGTGGCAACCACGAAAGACAGTCACAATGGTGTAAGGGTGGCATCCCTTCTAGGGTTTTTTTTAAACAAATGAGAAACCACTGGATCAATTACTGTCCCCCAGCACCAGATATGGACAGCATTAGAAACCGTTAGACCAAACGCACCCACAAGTGCTGAAATGTTCCTGTGAGCACATCTTGTCCAGAGTAGCAACAGTTCATTTTACTTTGAAAAATTCCCGTGCGGGAGGAAATAATTTGGGCTAAATGCATATGTCTATTAGCCTGTTCAAAATAATTAAATTGTTTGTTGCTTATTTCATTGTTAATATGTATGGTTTGAATTTATTATCTACAGAAATGAGAAGTATAACACAAAAGAATACTATTCTATATTTATTTGGAAGCATTATCCTTTATAGCAAGGGAAACATACGGCAAGGAAAACAAGATAAGTAACTCTTCTGAATCACCTATGATATGTAAGAACACTTTTTCAAATTTTGGCAGTGCTCTATCACCACAATAAGTGACAATCTGTCCTGATATTGCTGAGAAAAACCTTCTCGTATTCTTTTTCAAAAAGACCAACAAACCAAGACAGATTCTAGGCTAGAATGACAGGTTGTGCACATCAGTCAGACAAAACAGAAGTCTCAAATATAGCAAGCCAGTGATGACATTCATAGGCAGGTATTCTAAAGTTTTATTACGTGTAACACAGATGACTTGGGAAATGCTGCAAAATTGTGTGCATCTCTGTGTTAATAATATATCATTCCTTATTACTGAAAAAAACGGATAAAAAAAGAACTTACAGCAAAATTTAAAACTTCCAGCATAAATACAATAAAGTGACATTGCTCTTGCAAAAGGGAGATATATACCCTGATGTATACTTTTAAGTCTGCTGTGGCTGTTCAGTAGTTACTTCGATTAAAACGCATGATTTCTTAAAGAATATTAAGATTAAAAAAACTTTCAGGGAAAAAGTCCAGTGTGCATGTATCAAGCCCACAGAACCACCTGCAATTTACATAGATCTCACCTACTCATTTCTAACTTCCCATCTTCACAGTTGTTGCCAGCCCGCATCAGAAGACGTGAACAAACCCAACTTTTACAAAATGCCTTTGAATATCAAAGGTGTCTTTCCACTTTTAAGCTTATAAACTTAAAACAACTATAACAAAATAAACAAAAAGACACGGTTATTTTTCTGATACTGCTTCTTAGATGTTTTTCAGCCCAGCCATTTGACTCCCATACCATGAAGTTCAGGTATGCAAATTAGTCGCTGGGCCCCAAAAATATCTCTAGTTTCTCTATCGCTTTTAGTGACTGACATTTCAGATTAAACTTAGCTGCTTTGCACAGTGAGCCGAAACACTTACAACTACTTTCAGGCAGCTGAAAATGACAAAATTCAGCTAAAGCCCCCTCCACTCTCCCCCTGGCATATATACTTTTAAGGCATGACTGTTAATAACCTAAAATATAGCAATCTACTTTTTAAGGCTTTTGCTGACAACGCCTACCTTAAGTACAATCTGTGGTCAGCTTATTACAAGAGTTGACTTACTAGTCAAAATACTAAGAAACGTCTGTTTCCAAAGACCTGAATTCTCTTTTTATGACTGGGTCTTGCTTTAAGCAAGCAGTGAACACAGGAAATATTGGTATCTTGAAAGCTTACCTTCCAGTAAGTCTCTTGCCAGACCCGGTTCTGCCCCCGTGGACCGAACAAAGTCTGACAGGACTGCATCCATATCAAGAGTCATGAGATCATTCAGAGATGCTGCCAGACATGCA
The DNA here is from genome assembly GCF_964199755.1 of Larus michahellis. Taxonomy (NCBI): domain Eukaryota; kingdom Metazoa; phylum Chordata; class Aves; order Charadriiformes; family Laridae; genus Larus; species Larus michahellis. Next base: position 18,035,385 of record NC_133904.1, read on the forward strand.
GCAGCAGCAGGACTCGCAGCTTGGCTAGAAGGCATCCATCTGCCAAGGAGAAAAAGAAACAGGATTTTAGAATATACTCCAAAGTGATGTAAACCACATTTTTCCTCTCTTCCCCAAACAAGGCTATTAAAAATGCTAAAACATCCAAGTTACATATTAAAACAAACAGCATTTGTCATCCAACTCTGCCTTAGCCTAGAAACTGTTGATCACTCACACTGGAAGGTTTTCTTAACATTTCATCTTTTTATTGATTTTTCTTATGTGCATCTTGTAAATAATTCTGCAACTTGAAGACTCCGATTCAAAGTCACTGCAAAGTCACAAATTCAAATTCACTGCTCATTCAAAGCGTAATCATATCATTGTCACTGCACATACACTGAAGTTCAGCAAGTATTTAAATGTTTGACTAGCCAGGAGCTCTTTTGTCTTGCTTACTAATAGTAACATACATACAACAGAGCTTAGCATTTGGTTCTTATATTTGCCTTGTCAATACCACTTCTGTAATTTATAGTTTCTTCACTGTACTGGGTCTGGCTGGGATGAAGTTAATTTTCTATGATTCTTCATTCATTTTTCTAGAATTGTGGCTAAACCAGCGTTGCTAACACATCAATATTTTAGTTGTTGCTAAGCAGCACTTCCACAGCATCAAGGCTTTCTTTCTCTGTTTGTCCCCGCAGCGAGCAGGCTGGGGAGGGCAGGAGGCTGGGGGGGACAGAGCCAGGACAGCTGACCCAGCAGACCGAAGGGATCTTCCACACTGTCCAACATCATGCTCAACAGTAACACTGAAATAGCATCTTTCCAAAGTAGCTGTCGCTCAGAGACAGGCTGAGCATCAGTCTAGTTGTGAGAGGTGGTGAGTGATTGTCTTGGTGTCACTTGCTTTTTTCACCCTTTTTCCTTCACTTTAGTGAAACTGTCTTTGTCTTGATCCACGAGGGTTTTTTCTTGCTTTTGCTGTTCCGATTCTTTCTCCCATCCCACTGAGGGGTGAGGACAGTGAGTGAGCAGATGGTAGGTGCTTCGTTGCTGGCTGGGGTCAGCAAACTCCAGGGCTTTGTACATCCAGCTCCAGGGTTTGTTAATGGCCACTTTCAGCCTTTGCTGTTTGCTGTCTTGTTTATCACTTGTTTCTTCTTTGCCTGTGGGAGCTGTGAAAAATGCACTAGCCTTGAGCCTAATCTGGTGTCTGGCCCATGAATTGCTGCTATCCCAATACTCTGGGAATCATCTCATGGAGTCAATTAACAACTTCACCTTTCTCCTCTTGTCCTCCAGTAGAGAAGTTAAGAATGGTAGCTCCTCCTCCAGGGTAGATGTTTCCTGCCTTGTTGCAATGGCCCTTCAGTTTCTCAAACTTCCCTGCGTAATCAGAATGCTCCCACTATGTGGAAAGATAACAGCTGTCAGCCAGGAAAGCAGATTATCACATGGTTGCTCTGCCACTGGGATACTGAGGCCCATAGTCAGAAATTAGAGGGTAAGGAAGCTGGGATCCTTAACAAAAGACTAGGAAATCAGCAAAAGGACTGGAAAAGGGGCAACAATCCACAGCCTCCAGAGGCAGTTCCTGTTGAGTGTGAAGGCAAGGTATCCCCTCAAGGAAGATGTGCAAGCTACTCAGGCGAGTGAGACCACCATTGAGGAAGGTATCCTGTATCTGAGTGAATTATTGGTGGTGGGGGTGATTTACAGCAACCTGGACAACAACCAGTCCTCCAAAGATCTGGCCAAAATCCAGTGCATGTGGTCCATGTGGCGGAAGTTTGTATGGAACAGACCAATACTACATGAAGCACCCTGGTGATAACAGGTCAAGGTACCAACTATAGATAGACTGGCCTGTCAGCTCCTGCAGTTTGAAGAGAATCTCTCTTCCTCCCCAGATCCTTGGGCCTGTGTCTACCTTGTGCTGTCTACCTTGTCCTGCCTCTCAGAGGATCCTTTGTTGTGGAGTGTGTGCTGAAGAACAGCAGGCGTTGATTGCTACCATGAAGGTGCATGGTCAACAGTATCACATCAGCTGAGAATTCCTGGTTCTCACACATGAGCTAATTAATTGACGAGAGAGACAAGAAGTGATCAGCAAGACTCGCTCACCCTGTAATCGTCCCATGGCCAGCACAAAAGTCTGATGGTGAGTAGAGGCTAACAGTGGACTACCACAGTCTGAACACTCATGCCATCATTATGTGCTGGTGTACCGGCCATGCTAGAACTCCGATATGAACTGGAGTCAAAGGCAGTCATCAAATGTCACGCTACAAATGATGCTACCTGTGTGTTTTGATTCCTTTGGCAGCAGACTTCAAGCCACAGCTCCCTTTCACATGGAGGGGTGTCCAGTACACCTGGAATTGACTGCCCCAGGTATGGAAACACAGCACTACCATTTCAACTCTGTGCTGGTGAGACATCACCTGCAGTAGTTCAGCTTTGGAGTCCTCAGCGCAAGAAGGATATGGACCTGTTGGAGCGGGTCCAGAGGAGGTCAGAGCACCTCTGCTATGAGGGCAGGCTGAGAGAGTTGGGGTTGTTCAGCCTGGAGAAGAGAAGGCTCCGGGGAGACCTTATAGCAGCCTTCCAGTATCTGAAGGGGGCCTACAAGAAAGCTGGGGAGGGACTTTTTACAAGGGCATGTAGTGATAGGACAAACAGTAATAGCTTCAAACTGGAAGAGGGTAGATTTAGATCAGATATCAGGAAGAAATTTTTCACTATGAGGGTGGTGAGGCACTGGAACAGGATGCACGGGGAAGCTGTGGCTGCCCCATTCCTGGAGGTGTTCAAGGCCAGGTTGGATGGGACTTTGAGGTTAAAGCAAGGTCAAAGGATCTGCACAAGAGATCCAGTTTGGGGGAATAGAATGGTAAGATGGACATCATATCCCAGTGGATGTGATCAGTAATAGAACAGCCATATTCCCACCAGTTAACAAATGAGAAACACAAGCTTTCCTAGGAATTGTGGTTTTCTGGAGAACACATATTCCGGGTTACAGTCAGATTGCAAGTCCTCTGTATCAAGTGACATGAAAGAAGAACTATCTCAACTGGGATCCTGAGTACTGATAAGCCTTTGAACAGATCAAACAGGAGACAGTATGTGTGGTAGCCCTTGGGCCAGTCGAGCCCTTGGCCTCAACTAAAGCCTATGGTAGAAAGCACTCAGACAGACTCAAGGTCAGGCTCTAAGGTTTTGGAGCCAAGGGTACAGAGGATCCAGGGTATTGGGTATGTTTGTAGCTTCCTCTATTGCAGTATTTCTATAGTTCAGTGGAGAAGCCACCTCCAGAAACAGTATCAGGAGCACCTGCCACCAGTATACAGTATAAACACTTGGACCAACCAAGGCCCACCTTGGAGGGGCAGAAAGGAAGGGTTGGGCAGGATTTCATCCCTATTGTTCTTCCAAGAGATGCAATAAGAGCACTGGCTAATACAATCAGGGCACGCAAAGGTCTCTGTTTTGATATCTAATTCCCCATGTCCCCCCAAAACCCCACCCAACCCAACCATCTTTCCAGAGCTTTCCAAAGTAGTTATTAAGTAATACCAGCTAACCATAAGAGAAAAGCACCAACATTTTTCTTGCCTCAAGTGAAATGTGACACAATGTCCAGCATGGGAGTTTTTCTTGCCAAATCCATGGCTAATAAAAATACATCTGCATTACTACATTTTGTACTTACTTTTTTATTCCTGAAAAAGTGTAACCCATCCTTCTAGGCAATGTTGTCTACAAATATCAAATAAAAATTAAAGCAGGCATTTCAAGAGTAGTTGGTGCTAGACAAGCTATAAAACGGGTGGCATTCAAAACACAGTTATGCTAAGGTATCTCCAAACTTCTACCCTGCCTGCACTGCTGCAGAAATAGCGCAAAGCAAAGAAAACAGGATGAAGTTAAATGATACACAACATGTATCAAACAAAGTTTACCTTTGAACATGAATTAGATTTTTCCTGTTAATTCCTCCTCACAGGCTGAGTTGCAACTTCAGCATGTGCCAAGGGTAAGGACTAGCATGGAGATCTCCTACTGGTTGCAGATGATATTCGTTGGCTCTTGCTTGTACCACAGCTACAGAGAAATAAACTGTGAAAGAAATTGGAAAGCGGTTGATTTCACTGTTCCCCAATGAAAGACAGTACACAGTCCTTTCCTACTCCTGGTTATATTTAACCTTAAAAATTGAATGCCTTTGCTTTCTTAGAAATTGCTTCTTTCCGCACACACATATCCCAGGTAGCACACAAACATCACTTACTTCCTGCCCCAGGAGGGTGGGCTCCTTCCCAGCCTCATCCACCAGCACTGCCTGCAAAACCCAACTTACTCCAACAAATTGGAAGTGTGGGGGGTATGGTTACACAATTACATGGTTTTCAGTGCCAAAGCACATTACGCTAAACCTACCCACTTCACAGCCTTCTGGCCCCTATGCTGTACTGCTTTCTCTTTTATACCCCTTCTACATTTATGCTTTTATACTATTTATACAACTGTATCATTATGTTGAGGCCACATTAGGATAGCAGGGGAGGTGATCCTTTCCCCCCTGGTCGGCCCTGGTGAGGCTCATCTGGAGCGTTACGTCCATTTCTGGCTCCCCAGCACAGGACAGACATGGGCACACTGGAGCAAGTCATTGAAGGACCACAAACTGCCCATCTGCATCACTGTCAGACAAGGGAAACACTTCTAAAATGTAACATAATAAAGATGTAGTAACAGAAGGAAAGCTGGAAATAGTGAGGAGGCTAGTTAAAAAAGCAATGCAGACACTTCTGGAAGAGAGCTACCTTAGTGGATTATGGCCCAATTTGGCATCTAAGCTTTGTAGCAACTAAATCTGTTTCAATGCAAATGCAGAACAAAAATTCTTGTTTGTTTTTTTTTTTTTTTTTTTTTGATAATAACACTCATACACTGTACTAAACAGCACTAACATCCATACAAAGAGATCACAAGAAACTGAATACAATTCATTTCTTTAGTGAGTTGGAGAAATAATGAAATATATCTTAACCAGCAGGATGGAAGCATATGGATCAAGCTACAAGAACCTGCCACAGGTGAATGATACAAAGCATTAGTGAATCTCAGATAACAATCAGAAGTGACTCAGTAGTATAATGACTGCTAATTTAAAATGCACCAGCTGGGCACTCAAGTACAGTCAGTATGTGCGGGGGCTAGACTGCTCATAAATTCAGAAAACTGAAGTGCATATCAGTCTGAAGAAGTCAATTCATGAGTTGTCTCAGTATCAGCATTACTTCAGTATTTTTAACAGTGGTATTGAAAAGATACCCTTTTAACAGCAGAAGACAAGACCACCATCACCTCAGAATTGCCTCTGGATTACATGATCATCAGAACCATACAGTAACAATGTCAACAGACACATTTCATTCTTAACTCATCCCAGCAAAGGTTGTGTAAGCTGCCAATGAAGATTTTTTCTACAAGAGGTTCTTTCTGGTAATGCAGAAAGTTTTCTGTCTGTGTATATAAAACTGGTAGTATCTGTGCATTGACAGCTGATGAAAACACAGCTCATGTGCAACAGAGCCAGAGATAAGGCTAGCCATTGTTTTACTGAAAAAACAGTAACTTAAAATGAAATATTACCCAGGTTCCATTATATAATGATAAATGGCTCTACAGGTAGAATGCACCACCTTGTGCTGGGTGCCAAGGAAGAACAACCAATCCAGACCCTCCAAATCCAGGGCAGTGTGAGGAAAACATTTTCTAGTCCAATGCTCCCTCTGCATCTCTGCACCTATATTATTCTCTAGGCTCTGGGTCCTGCAATTGTGCTTAGAACACCTGCACAAAATATCCATGCTATTTCATAGAATCATAGAATATGTTGGGTTGGAAGGAACTGTTAAAGGTCATCAAGTCCAACCCCCCTGCAGTAAGCAGGGACTTCTTCAATTAGATCAGGTTGCTCAGAGCCTCTCATCATTTCATTCTTCCTGGTACTCATCAGACCTAAATTAACAGGACAACATATATTAATAGCGTTTATTCAGACAGATGTGTCTGAAAAGATGGAAGAATCAATGATGAAACATGCTGCACAGGGAAGTTGTGGCTGCCCCATCCCTGGAGGTGCTCAAGGCCAGGCTGGATGGGGCTTTGAGCATCCTGGTCCAGTGGGAGGTGTCCCTGCCCAGGGCAGGGGGTTGAAACTGGATGATCTTTAAGGTCCCTTCCAACCCGAACCTTTCTATGATTCTATGTTAACGAACGTTAAAAATTAAAGCAAACAGAACAAAACCACCAGTGATTACCTGAAGTAACACTGGTTCACTGTGTTGGATTACTTAAAAATGAAACAAGATCTACAGGACTGTGCTGACTGGAGCAGGACTCCTGCACAGTTTCCACACAAACTCCAAGTTTTAGCAGCGCTGAATTAAGCTCATCCAGTGCTGTAAGAGGCAACTAACCTCTGCTACACACGCAGCTGAGGAGCGAGCTGCTGTGGAAACTCATTCCATATATATTGGTAAGGCCTCACAAAGTCCCTAAAACTTTATAAACTGAACGTGGTGCTACCGAACCCACAAATATTAACAGCTCTTGTAAAAAAGCAAACCAAACAAGAAAACACAAAAACGTCTCAAAGAACCACCCCCCAACCCCCTCAAAACCTCAAATACTAGGTTTCCTACTATAACAGTATTTTACTAACTGTTTACTAACTACTAATCGTGTACTAACTATTTTTCTTTTACTCACACAGCAAACATCATCTCTCTACCCCAATTTATAACCGTAATTCTCACAGGTGGTCTGGCTGTTACTTCTATTACCTCACCCTGAAGAAAATCCTTTATAAAAAGCCTGAACTATGCACGCTCTGCACTCTGAAAGCAAGGAGCAGAGTTGGTAGGATCCTCACAATCACAGAATGGCAGGGGTTGGAAGGGACCTCTGGAGATCATCTAGTCCAAACCCCCTGCCAGAGCAGGGTCACCCAGAGCAGGCTGCACAGGAACGCGTCCAGGCAGGTTTGGAATGTCTCCAGAGACGGAGACTCCACCACCTCTCTGGGCAGCCTGTGCCAGGGCTCTGCCACCCTCACAGTAAAGAAGTTCCTCCTCATGTTCAGGTGGAATGTACTGTGTTCGTTTGTGCATCTTGCCAGGCACCACTGAAAAGAGTCTGCTCCCATTCTCTTGCCACCCGCCCTTTAAATATTGATAAGCATTGATAAGATCCCCTCTCAGTCTTCTGCAGGCTAAACAGCCCCAGGTGTCTCAGCTTTTCCTCATAAGAGATGCTCCAGTCCCCTCTGCTGGACTCTCTCCAGTAGTTCCTTGTCTGTCTCGAACTGGGGAGCCCAGAACTGGACACAGTACTCCAGATGTGGCCTCACCGGGGCAGAGTAGAGGGGGAGGATGACCTCCCTCACCTTGCTGGCCGCACTCTTTTTAACGCACCCCAGGATACCGTGTATACCGCCCTGTATACACATTTGAACTAGCACTATTTTTTTCCCCAGAGGGAGTTGTTTTCTCAGCTCTCTAGAATTTAGAGGGGGGAAAGAACCAAACAAACCAAAACCCAACAACAATAATACAAAAAGAAAAATGTTTTTTAAAAAAGCAATGTATTTGCAAGAAAACTACTATTAACTGTGAAAACTCACCCGGATGAAATAGTAAAAACTACTAAGCAAGAAAAGAAAATAAATTATAAAGGAGGAGGCAGTGACTCAGAAGCCATATGGCTACCAGACTCACTGTTCTCACCAGATAAGCATAGTCTCTCCTCACTACAAAACCACCACCTCTGCTCTGACGGCTAGTCAAAGCATTAACACAACTTACACTTTAAATATACAGACTTGGAGGAGATGTAACACCATCATCCACGTTATACCCACCTGCCCAGAAGCATTGCTCCTCTTGTGGTTAACAGTGTAGGCACACATGCATACTTGCAGTTTTCCTTTCAAATGCATCACGCGTGATACACAAATGGCACTTTGAACTGAATGTAAGTGGAAACATCTTGACCCTCAAAACACGATGAAGATCTTGGTTTCCACTCACTTTCTAGCCAAATTTCTTCCCTAAATAATTTGTCATTTATACAATGCAAAAAGAGGCAGTGAAAGGGGATTATTTGTTGTATACTGTAAGAAAAAGCACGTTTAAAGTATTTAAAGAAGAGATACTGATTGCTTCTAAATGTTAAGATGGGTTAACAGGACTTGAAATCAATTTAATACAATCTCAGTTATATTTGATCTTTTCTACTCCTTTAAGTACCTGTCTCTTAAAACTGAGCCATACTTGGAAGTAAACATTCTTCATCTGAATGTAAATTTGACTTCTTCAAAATCAAATGGCTTCATCCAGTTAAACAATATGAAGATACTTTTTTCCAAATAGGCGGAAAGAGATGCATAGGGCTAACTAATGAAGCAAAAGCAAGTGTGTTATAACAAATCCCATGCCTCCAGAATACAAACAGCTGACAAAACAGAAGTGAAGAACAGAAAGAAAACCACACACAAACAGCGCACGGAGGACAAACCCTCAGGAAGACACAGTGATGAAACCACAACTTTGATCTTTCATAATTTTCAAAGAAAGGATGAAATAAGCACTATCGGCAGAATGCCCAGTCTCAGTGCTCTAGGAAGCCAGTGGACAGACACTCACCAACTGCATTACACCAGTTCCCTCCAGACTTTATTTGATTTCCCTGCAGCGTAAACGCCCGGTAACACCACTGATTCCTCTCAGCTGCCTTGGCAATACAGAGGCTAAGCGCAGTCCACTGCTGTGTGGAACGTTCATGCTGCTTGCATTTTTGGCGGGGAAGGCAGAAAGACCCTGTTTGTGCACAGCTCCAGACTCTGAAAGTCATTCTTTCTGAGATGCCATATTTGATGGTGAGCGTCATAACTCTACAGTCTTGACAATATAATGAAATTGAACCAATGCACCAAATAAGACCATTTCATCCTAGTGAAACATTTAAATTTTTTGAGCTCAGGCTTTGCAATTTCTCATTCTTTTCTGCATGCAAAATGTATCTACTTACAGTTTCACAGAGACTTTAATTTTTTAGTAAGCCAAAGAGTTTTTATTTAGTTATTACATTTCTAAAGCCGCTCCACTCTTCGTTAGACAACACTTTGCCAAATGTTCATATACAAGATTAAAACTATTAAGGAAAAACTGTAATTAGACAGTCAAGTCCATTAGAGAAGATTTGTTTCGGAGAGGAACATCAGCTTTAAGGGAAATGGTAGTTAATGTAGGCACCCAGCTTTTCAGATTGCCTAGTAGGAATACCATGTATATGTGAGAGCAGTTAATTGTTCAGAGCATTTGTTGCCTGGGTTAAAAGGTGATTAAATATTAAGATTCAGGACCAATCTGCAATATAGAAAGATAACGCTCTGCCAAGAGTAGCTGAAAGGAATGACATAAAATTTCTAATGGTTTTGCACCAATGAAGACACAATCTTGTGAATGCTGTGGTTCACCTACAGGAAGGCTACTTCATTTCCAACATGAAACTTTTCCCTACCCTTTATTTGGGTTAACTTCAATATTATTTACCACACTACAACCTCAATCAGTAAACTCTTTGTATTTGGAGTAACACTTCAATCGTGCTTTGTTTCAGCGTTCCCCTGAATAGCTGGGGACTTTTATCTCTACAATTAGATACATGTATTTTTATTTCTGTACAGAAATAGTCAGGTCTGCATCCAAGATACAGTTGGAAAAAACAGAAACAATCGCTCTACAAACATGTTTCTGTTTTCCCGTATTCAAAGTGGATCTAGAAGGTTAAAACAGAAGAAAGACGTTGGCAAAGCCTTTTCTGGAATACTGGGAGCCAGTTCAATAACCAACGTTTCAGAGAAATCACCTCAGACTGAAACAGGTGAAATGAAAGGCTACAGATAATCAGAAGTTCAGCATTTTATCTTTGGACAAATCACTAAAAGAGCCTGGATTGCAGAGCCAATGAAACAAGGCTGAGAACTGGACTGAGACTGCTCTTCATAAATGCACCAAGTCACAAGTAAATATAGTCTGGAAATAAAATACAAGGCTCCCAGTGACACAAGTACTGGGAACAATCTTTCCTTAGAAGCCGGGGAGAAAACACTGAATTATTTTAAAAAAACAGAGCTACATAAGTACATGTAAAGTACAATACAACGTCCCGCAGTGATAGGAAACCAGACTTAAAAAAACAGGTGGTTTTCTTGCAATACTGTGACCTGTTTTTTAACACTACTGAATAAGCTGAGTTTCTCTAGGAAACTTTTTCAGGGATTATTCTTGTCGGGCAATGGAATAAGATGGTCCCCATTGCAACATTAAAACAGTTTCTATATGACAACAATCTGTATTCAACCTTTTCCCTTTCTCTCTGTAATTTCCACCTGGAAAACTATATAAGCAATCTACACACAATTTGATTACTTCTGTAATAGGATGTACACATATGGATGGCGTTTACATACAAATGCAAAGAAAATATCAGCAGGTTAAAAGTGAGATTCTTCCAGAAAATGAGTTCATACAGTAATTTGCATTGATAAAAAACAACACTTTAAATTCACAGCAGTATTTTATAACCCCTTTTCAAAGGTCATAGTGATTATACATGAAGAATTGGCATAAGAACAAATTGTTGCTTTGGGAAGAAGTCTTCTCTGTAGTTTCTGGTTTTCCAATAAACAAACATGTAGCGTACATTACAATATGGATTATGTTGTAAATATTTATATATATAAAATACATTGTATCGGTAAAAAGATACACGACTGCCTAAACAACATACTAACCTTAGTTGACAGGTTTTTTCCTCTGTACAATTTGACCCGTTTTGTTTTTTTTAAACTTACATGTAAGCACTAGCTATAGGAAGTCATGCATCTTTACTAAGCTGATGGTAACTATACAGCTGATAGGTGGTTTAATTAAAAAAAAAAAAAAAAACAACAAAACACAACCAAAACAACCACTAGTACATGACTGTGTCGCTGAAAATGTAACCACATTTAGGTTTTTTGGTGTGGAGCAAGTATTGCAACTGCATACCTGTTACAGTGTTAACTCACATAAAGGTAACATTATTGTCTCCATCTACAGATCTTAATGGCAAGTCAATATTATTTTCCAGAACAAAACAGTCTTGTTTTGTTCCCTGTCAACTAGACTGCTATTATTTTTTGGCAGGAAAGGAAAAAGTAATAGTTTTTACAGGGATAAGAATAACCGTTAAAATATTAGACTCCAAATTCTAACAGAAATACCAGTTCAAGATACCAAACACTGAAGAAAAATGGAAGAATTCCCAAAGAGCTAAGCAAAGTACGTGCAATGAGAAAATTTCATTGATGTTTCATAAAATTGTAACAGTATGGTGTAAACTGTAAGTGTACGTTGAGTCACATTCATTTAAAGCACTTCTATACAAATCATTGTAGCAGCAGTTCAAAAACCCACAGAACCATGCACTTAGTTTTAAGCACATGAAGAAATCCCACCCAAATCAGAGATAAGAAGCCCATGCTGCTTCAGCGTGCCAGGCAGCACCACGGACTAATTGTGACTGACCCGAACCACTTCGGCCTTAGCACTTCTCCAAGAATTTTAAAAGTCCCAAGTATCCTAGGAGAGGATTGAAGAGTTTCTTTCTTTTGTTTTTATTGCCCCCTAGTAATTAAACTAGCCCTGTTCTGCCCCAGCCTGCATCACTACCATTCAGTCCCAGTTTCTACCTGGATTCCACAGCTGGGGCCCAGCGGAACTGCTCTCTGCAACTCGGGCAGTATCGCCAACTGCTGGAAGACAATTGTAGCCATTCACTTGTAGAAGCAATACAGCTTGTGACATGATCATTTTTCCTTTTTTTGCCATAGTACTTAGCATTATCCTTGGTCTTTAGAGCCTTTTCTGCAATTTTGACTTATAAAAAAAACCCCCCAAAACTTTCAAAAACTAAAACTTCTCTTACACAACAGGGGGACAGCTGGGGGTAGAAGTGTTCTGCTGACAGACCACAGCATGGTCATTTAAGAAAGTGGAGACAGGGTATTTTTTGCTAACTGTAAGATTTGCTTACTGATCTGAAATGTACTTTTTCCTCTCAGATTCACATGGAATAGCATAAATCAATTCTTTTTCCTGTTAGGCTGTGCTCAGAGAATGACAGTTGAAGATAAGAAGAACATTTTATTTCTATTAGTTTGTAAGGTGCAGAAGACAGGTCTACTAGTAATATCAATGCCCCATACATAAATGCAAATATAAAAAAAAACAAGCAAAAAAACCCCAACAACAAAAAAACCCCATTCCACGGTCTTAAATTAGCACCTCAATAAACTGCACAGGCATGTTCCAACACACTACTATCTGGCTTGTAATTTATCTTTATTTTGCACTAGGATGACATCTTGCTGGTACCATCTATCAGAGTTAAATTTTTTGGTATGGATGACCAGAGCTGTCCTGTCACCTTATCTTCTTTTGAAGCATTCGAACATATTTAGGCTTGAGAACCTTGCAAATCCTGGCCTTCCATGTTTCACTTGTAACTGCTGACCCCCTTCAGCCAGAAAATACCACTTAGGATCACGCACTAGCGAAAGAGATGCAGAAGTATGGAAGATAACACTGTCTTAACACTTCGAAGTTGTCTGATGCACTTTAATCTAGCATGTTTCATCAAGACTAATGATTCTGCTACATCATCACAACGGTCCTCTCTCACTGACAGTACAGGGTTTAGAAACTTGAGGAAGTTGCTGGATGGATAGAACGATAACTACCTAACAAAAGGTAACACACACTAGACCAGATGGCAAAGTGGGGTATTTATATGTTATTTATAAAACATGGACTCTCAAACACACGTAAGATAGCACAACAACATTTAGTGACCAGCACAGTTGTGGGCCATCTACCTTCCCAAGTATAAAACATCAGAGTTACAAGAACAAAAGGCAAAGAAGAAGAAAGAAGAAAAATAAAAGCTCCCAATCAGGCGTAATTACTAAGGTTTTGTCTACACAATGGAACTCAGGAAAATTAACCCAAATTAATTTAACTGGATTTGTCCGTGTCCATTAAATTCCTCTGCAAACACTTCTATCTGGGAATAAAATGTGTCCTTAATTTGGTCTAGCTTCGAAGTGAATTAAACTAAATTCACTGAAGGCACTTCAATTATGAATGGGAGAGCACGCACAGAGACTTGGGGGGATTTAAGCTGCCCTCTTTATATTACTACATTTAGTTGACTTGCATCAATTTTCCTCAGTATCCTGTGTAGACAAGCCCTGAACTGATACATCAGACACAGAATTGAAAAAATAGAGAATGAGGGAAGCTACGCTGGAGAATCCTCAGTCAACACACTAAACCCCTGGGGGAACCACTGAAGAAGAGCTATTATCCAAGAGAAGAGAATTGTTTAACTATTTTAAGTTCAGTTCTAGGAAGAATACCACCAAAGTTCAGAGACCAACTGAGAAGCATTTTAAAAATGCAGATATGCTGCAGAGGTGCTATTTATTTAAAACATCTACTATTTGATTTTTTATTTAAATTATTTTAAGCTAGAACTATCGATAGAGAACACTACTAAATCATCTTTTGAGGCGATTTAATTAAGAATTAGAGGTTATAACCTATTATTAGAGGCTAAGACAAAAGAAAGTAGAAGAGAAAAACTGAAAAGATCACACTGCGTTTAAGAGCTATGGCACACTCCCACTGGAGAAACATTATGGAAAGCTAGAGACGCTTGAAAACACCCAAGCCCCCATAAAAAGTTCTGAAACACCCACAGTCACCAATAACAATCGAGGTGTCCCCCACTCGCACCCCACCGCTGACGGCAGCCCAGCGAAAAGCATGGCACCAGCCGTGCCTCGAACATGTGTGCAGGGGGGTTCGTTCGTCTGCCCAGATGTTCTGCTAGAGCATTTTTACAACTGCATTTTCATGGAGCTTCAGAGTGTTTTTGTAACACTATTGTTCTTACTCAAGAATTATTACATTCTCAGAGGGGAAAATGTCATAGATAAAGTAGAAGCCCACAGAAATAGGGGTCCAGAACTGAGACACAGTGCCAAGCAGGAGACAGAGCCTTTCCAGGTAAGGATCCTCTACATCCCTTCATCAATATTTTTTCCAGATAAAACCCCACCATTGCTATACTCTTTTTGCTTTCATACAGGACAACAGTTAAAAAGAATGAACGTAAGGCAATTAAAGTGTTTCCCTCCTTTTATTCACAAGGGCCCTCAGAGCGTGTTAATTGTGTTCTGGCAGAAAGCAGCACTGCAAGAGATAAATGTAATGCTACCGATAAAATTCATTTTCTCTAAAACAAAGATCTTTGTTTTAAATCAAATTTAAGTATCAATTATTCTCTTATCTGGGAGAGTGATAAAGACATAGGTAGTATTATACTGTACTGGAAATATAACAATTAGAGTTTCAAATGTTTCTCTGAGGCCTCTTATTAAATGCAGAGTTTCATTAAGTAATGTGCATCTCTTCCACTAGAATATATTGCTATGGAAGAAACATAAACAAGCTAGATCGTTTTTCCTCATTCAGAATTTTTTCCTTATTTTTTCCCCTCATTTTCCTCGTTTATAGATTTTTTCTGACGCTGCAAGAAGATAGTTTCCAAATATTGCACAAATTCCTCCAAACACCATCCTTCTTTCAAATAAAGAAGGTATGCTGGCCAAAACTCTACTCTTAACACAGTTTTCTCTCACAAAAATATATATCATATACTCCCCGTGCATAAAATTTACTTCAGTACATTAAAAGCAAGATGTCTGAGTAACCGTTATTGGATAAATATAACGTGGAGTTTCATTCATTTTTTCAAGTTTGCGTTGTGTTAAAAATGAAACACCTGAGCCTGCAGGCCCCATGACACGCACGCAGCTCAGCCACCAACACAGCAAAGACCAGCTTAACCACTTGCCGTTTCTTACGTTTCCAGTTATTTAGCCCCCTATTTCGACACTGCGGATTCTAAATTTCATTGTCATAGCAACAGGAGCCTACGTCTTCATTTACAATGCAGATAATCTTGCTGATCGCACTATTCCTGCGCAGCCCCATAGCTTCTGGTTTGCCCCCTGTGGGGGTCAGCTTTGGCTGGAGCCAGCGGGTGGGACGCCCTGGTGTCCAGCGGTGGGAGGTGCCATGGCCCCCGCTCTGCCCCGTCCTCCTATGCTTTCCTTTCAGAACAAACAGCCACTGCTGGAGAGCCAGACTGCTAAGGTTAGTTCTCCTGCTAAGGCTGCTTATTTTTGAGCTGTAAGTAGATACTCAGCTGATTAAAGCTGCCTCTAAGCAAGTTTTTAATTCGACTTACTTACAACAGACTTTAAAGAAGAGTTCCTTGAGCATGTGTCAGATGGGTGTTATGCTGCTGGCTTTTGCTGAGGAAAAGAATCCATTTTTGCCACAGTAGAAGGTATGAATAAGCAAAATTTTGTCCCCTGAGAAATCTGGAAAAAGAAGAAGTAGTATTTTAATCATTGTACTTACTCTATGCTATTTGAATAATAATAATAAGGGGCAAAAATCAACTTTACCTTTGACCTTAGGAGACTAATGGATGCTACTCTCAGTGCAGCTAAATTAGCATATACAACAATTTGCATTAAGAAGATTACTTAGGCACAACCCAGACAATTAAGAAAGAAAATATGAATTATGAATGTACAAAAATATCCTTATGGCTATCCTACATGAAAATGGTAATTCAGGCTTAAAAATTCTTCTAACAGTTCTCTCTCTTAAGATTCATCAAATACACCTTTGGAAGTTTTTCTTCTCAGAAGCTATCGAAATCTAAGGCAATGAACTAATGAAGAGTTAACCAGGAGAAGACTCAATTAGGATAGCCCTTTTCTTTCATGGAAAAAAGGGACAAACACACGAAGAAAGAAGGAACGCTGCTTTATTTCATGGGTTTTATTTATTTTTAAAAGAAACAGCATTTCTCTTCATATATAATCTACTCCTGTCTCTTAAGTCTAAGTCCTGCTGCTTGCAAACACATAATCCAATTACTATAAGCTTCACATTATTATTTTAAAAGGCCGTTAGAATCAGTTTTACTGTTTCTATTTTTTTAATCCATTCAAAAAACTGAAAACACTTGTAACTGAGCCCAGCTTTATCAGACCCAGGATTTAACAGATACCTGCCCAAACCCCCTTCATCATGGAAAACATTCCTTCCAATAATAGTTTTAAACCAGGCAGAAACATAACAAGGTCCCCATTTTTATGAATTTGTGAGAACTCTGATAGGAAAACAGAACATTATATTATTTCTCATTAATTCCTAGAATACATATGGAAATAACCAAATCTCAGTTAATAATAGCCCTCATGCAAAACATGCCAGTTGTCTGTATAACAACTCAACTGTGACATGAAGGGTTTGTGAGCTAATATATAGTATTTTATAAGATTCCTATCTTTTTTTTTTTCTTCACCATGATATATTTTCATGCAAGAATCGTACATCTGACCAAAGAATTATCTTCAATCCTTTGTTGGAACTTACTTTTGAATGAACCACATCACAAAAATCCTCGTACAGGAGTAGATTATTTTAAAGTTCAGAATAACATAAAAAGAATAATTTCATACACTGCAAAGGAAATACCAGCAGCAGTCAAACCACATCTGCCTATGACCCTCATCATTATCACTCTCACAGAACTTTAAAAAAAAAACCAAACAAACTGTAAAACCCTCATCAACTTACAGAAGTAACTTTTAATAGCTCTAACACTTTCAAAGATACTTCAACTGCAAGGGATAGAAATAACATCAAGCGTGAATAAGCCTCAACATGTCCATGAATACCATGTTAACAAACTGAAATAGCTACACTACGGAACTCCTGTTAGCTGTGGGGAAATAACTAAAGACTCTGTTATGCAGCCTTCAAAATCAAATGACGGTATTTCTGCTAAGGAGACATATCTTTTAGCACTGCCCAGGAAATAAACAAGCATTAAATGTATACCCCTTTTCTCAGCTACGTATTAACAAACAACGATTGAAATATTTTTCTAGTTTTGTTCATTGCATCAGCTGCAGAGAAAAATAAACCCTTTCCATCTAAAACTCAACCTGCTTCTTCAGTCGAAAGAGGACTTAATGTATGTGCTTCCAGTACATTCTTTTTTTTTTTTTTAGTAAATCACAATGTACCACGTAAACTATGCTAAAAATTATTCCATTTAGTTTGCTGTCGTAAATAAGTGATCTGAAAGATTACCATGGATACTATATTTTTAGGGCACCAGCAAATGCATGTAGCTCAGCCCTTTTTGGCATCTCTCTCACACACACAGCAGCTTCAAGAACTTGTTCAGTGTTCTGGGTGTTTGGGAGCTTTTTTATAGTTTTTATCTGGTTTCCTGAAGACTAACTTGATAGTACAGTATGCAAAACCTCAAGCTTGTACATAACTTGCAGAGAGGTTTACAGCAGTTACTGCTATCCCTGCCAATAATTTCTTCAGTCACTGTGAAATGCAAGTTCTTCCACACAAACGGCTGTACACCTGACTAGTGTATGGGAGATACACTAAGGCTAAATTCAGATCTTAAGAACTTGATTTTGTTATTATGAATAGTCCTTCCGAAGGAGCCTTGTCCCTTCTCTTCACCCCCTGAACACAGTGTAAGCTCAGGCTAAGGTTAGCTGCTGCAAATACCCAGTTCAAGATCAACCTTGAGAATCTTGTGTTCCCCTAAACAGTGGGACAATGAACTGAAGAATGCTCCCCATACGACCACAACTTGGTGCATGACAAATTATACAGAGATGTAAATATATAGCATAAAATTAACATTAGGTATCAAAAGATTAACGTGCAGAGTAATGTCAGATGCAATTCCTTTATAATTCTGGGGACAAATCTTGCATTTATCTTTTTACATTTGCATGGTCCCTGCAATACCTTCGATGTGAAGTTAGCAAAGAAAATGAGGAAACACAGATTAAAGATGCTACATATATATTTCAAAAACAAAGAACTTGAGAGCAAACAGGTCTCTTGAGAGTAAGAAGGAGTCTTAGGAAAATCAGCTGAGGCCAGATGCCAGAGTAGTTCTTCATTAAGAATGAATATTCACAGTAACTTTCTCAGTTGTTCCCTATTTTTGTCTGACCTTTCAAAGTAAACGCTGATAAGGAGCTGAAGAAGCTTCCTCTACTCAGTTTTTAGAAGTACCTCAATTCTCTCCCGAGACTGTCATGCAATCCTCATCCTGAACTCCAAAGGGATCCCATTTTCCACCTCCACTTCTGACACAGGACTGAAATAGCTCCTACAATCTCTCCAGCAGCTTGGGACCAGCCGCACAGCACTGAGAGCCTTCTCTGATGATGTTCTGTGGAACCTGGACCAGCATCTCCCCACAACATCTCAAGTGTGTGCTCACTTCCATGATTTTTGTTTCATGCATGCAGCCTGAAGTAGTTCTAGGACAAGACAAAAGCATTATCTTGTATAACATCAGCTTTGTGCTTAGTTTCTGTTAAGACCAGGCTTCTTCAGTGCATTCTACATTCAGAACAAGCCCTTACCTACAGTTACATTGCGCAGCGGTTCTTTGCAAAGAATTCATTTAGCTCAAGCAACATATGAAGGAAGAACTGTCTCTAATAATAAGCAGGCAGTAACATTTAAGAAGTAATAACAGGATCACCTGAAGGAAGAGGTTTTTATGCTAAAGATGGCCACTATCAGTATGTAGGTCCTCTTAAAGAGAAGTGAAAAGCATCGAAGAAATTATTAGCTACGGCTAGTGGCTCTGCTGTGTCCTACAGATGTCCGTGTTGAACGCTGTTGGAGGAGGCTGTGACGTTTGACACATAGCATTGGTCCAGAGCTCACCTACAGAAGGTCTAGGACTGGCTGATGTTCCGTGTTCTTGCAGGCACCTTTCACAGTTACGTTATTCCCCAGAGTAAAGCAACACTTTGATCTAACTTTTTAATGACCCATTCTTGGAGCACGATCTGAAGTGCTAGCACAAACAGACTTTCTCTTTGTACTGAACCTTCATCACGTGAAACCTCTTTGTAACCACTGTACGAGAAACATCTATCGCTTTATCTATTTCCTAAATCTCTACAACCTGTCACAAGTTACTGATGAAGGAAAAGACTTGTCCTCTAGCTAGAGGAATTCTTATTTACCCTGACCAGCGGTTCTGCCATGTGAGCACATTTTTCCCCTCCTTGGCTTATACTAGTTTGACTCAGAAAACAGGTGCAGTGGATTTAGCTGACAGGGACATGAAGGCAGAAGCTTAGAGGACATCAAAAGTGTTAGCATTATGAGCTTTTTATAAATAGTTTTACAGATACAATTCTCCAAGCATCCTTCATCTTCTTGTACACAAAGGTGAAAGAAAGGTTTGAATGCTTACTTGTATGTCAAGTGCACGATCAACACATTAAGAGTTCAGTATAGTCTTTTAAAAAGGACTCTTCAGCATATTCATGCCTTGAGGTAGGCAATTCAGCTGCTATTTTAAAAATAAGGCTTGACTATCTGTTACTCTTCACTTCGCATTGCTCCTCACATCAAGGCAAAACACAAAATGGTGATTTTTTCCACATTTCCCTTAAAAATACTGATCCCACCAATTGGTTCATCCAACAGCTGCAGTGACAGACTGATGGGAAAGCTCCCTCTCTTGCAAGTACTCTAAAAATAATGGCAGAATTGAACTTCTGAGATTCAGATTATGTACAAAAAGCAAGTGCTTAGGTGTATATAATGTAGAAAGGATAGCAAGTCACTAGCTTGCCAGGCATTCATATAACATGCTGGAATTCCACAGTAAGCACATCAGCTCAGTGTAGACAGCAGCTAGATAAGCTGCAGGAGGAAAGAGCTCACATGCTATTCAGCAAAGCAGAACTGGTAATTTCCCCCAACCCTGTGACTGCCATCCTCATTTCTGTGAAACATGAAGTTCCTCAGTTATTGCATTTAGTTTCGAAAACTAAACCAAAAAGAATAGAAGGCTTATTTCTTTTTCTTACTGAAAACTATGCTTTAACATCACCTCCAAGATTTTTAGAACTAGAGAAGCAAAGGAGAAAATAAAGGTATGAGACATGGAATCTGGAATGATTCATTTCACAACATTCTGAAGATGAATAATTTAAGTATTGCAACCATGTGTTTCATTTAAACTACGTAAGTAATTGATAGTCTGTGAAGAACCCATTAGAAAAACTGAAACCCATGCATCAGACAGATCTAGAGAGAAAGCACTCCTCCTCCCATTCGAGTAGTACGGAGCAACATATCACAGATGCAGCATTAAAGGCCATTGAACAACTCCATAGCGATGCTGGCAACTGAGCAGCCACAGCTTTGTCATGTAGCTGGGTCAGAACCTCAGACTTGAACAACTCCTCAGCTTGGGGTACCAAGCTGTGGGATCATGCAGTGAAGGTCATGCGTCACATTTCATACTGAGAGAGAACTGAAATATGACTATAATCACTTATAATGGCCACTAACCTGTTTTAAGTACTCTGAAGACACTCATTTCTACAGTCACTACAGCAAGATTAAAGCACAATTCTAAATCACATTCAATTGTTGGAATCCTTGCCTATGTTAAAAATCTGCAAGTTAGTATCAGGGTTAGGGAAAAACACCATGTTTTTTTCAATTATGAGTTATTTCTAAAACTTTCTGTAGGGGAGGACAGGAAGGTGTAAGCACATTATTTTCAATGCCAACTCAACAGATCACTTTTCATGGTGGAAAGCGGAAAACGTGGCAAGTTTTTTTTCAACTGTCTAAGCAGAAAAGTACCAACTCTGAATTAAGTCCTGAAGAAATTGCTGAGAGACATCCTACTGCAGTTGACAAGATCTCTCTTTTGAGTCCTAGGGAAAGAAATAATAGATATCTGTACAGAGTGAGGAGCGACATCTGAGAACATTTTGCAATAGGCCGAACACCTCAGGTTGGTCTGCATGAGAGACTTCTATTGATACACAACGTGTTTCTTAAAGAGGAGGGGGGATTTCTCCGTGACTAACAACCACATGCAGGTACAGTTGCACTGGCTAAAAAGTGTGCCTGATGGTATAAATTAATTTGTTTGGAGGAGTGCTCTAATTGAAAGAATCAAATCAGGGTTGACCTACAGAAGGTGGGTTTGCAAAGCTGCCTCTGACAGCAAACTCCAAGCAGAGGCAAAGCTTCAGATTGACTGATTCTGGCCGGTTTTTTTCAGCTGTAAGTGCTGTTGTGGAACCAGTCTTGCCAGAAGGAGGGACTGGAGTCCCCCCTGCCAGGCCATCTCACGCCGTACATCTGGGGTTACTTCCATGTCGCTGATTTGACTATGATCTGTTCTAAAACTGACTGAAACTCACCCCGTTGGGGTGTGGCGGCCCCTGAGGATGTTGGCAGTATTAGTCCAGTTCAGATGAGGAGCATACATTAATTTATATGCTGCTGTGAATTACCAGTATAGAAGTGATTAGAGAAGACAAGACATATACTAATTATATTTTTCAAAACTTAAAGAGAGACCTCTCACACTCCAATTAGAGGTATCCTGGGGGGACGAAGAGGTGAAAACTATTTTCTTCAGTGAAATAACAAAACAACGAGTTTGGTCATTTGTGCCTTTGTCCTGGCTTATCAAAGAGTTGGGGTTTTTTGGTTTGGTTTTTTTGGGGGTTTTTTGTTTATTTTTTTTTTGTCAAATGACAACACAAAACATGCAGATCGTTTTTAAAAATAAAGGCAAAAGTAGTACCATACTATTTCTTTGCAGTTTTCTTGGAATCTTTTCTGTTTTGTGTGTCAACTCCTTTTCAGATTTATGTTTATGCATATTAGCAAACTTTAACTTTTTCAAACAAAATGTCTAGTGCGAAATTATTTGGTATTAAGTTCATCAAAACTTAAAGAAAATATAAGGTGCCCTAAGCAGCAAGAAAATCCCTTCTTCATTTAGTCAAATCAATTTGGTAACAATCTGTACATTTTCTCTCATCACAAATAAGCTATAGCTACCCCTACAGTTGTAAAAATTTATAATCTATATGATTATATATAACTTTATAATTATAAATGATAAAATCTATAATTTTTATCTATAATTATAAACTTATAGTTTTTCCTATAATTCAGGCAGTAATAATAATTAGCAGGCACTAGGCTCAAGGAAGAGAACTGGAAGCTGACAAATCAAGGAAAGTGTTATAAGGAAACACACAGAAGAATTGTACACACACAAAAAAGCATTAGCAACAAACAGATATTTGAAGTTTGATGTTAAAATAGTGCAGTCTGATTTTTTGAGAGCTTTTGATCAGTTCTGACCAACTTCAACAGGATTAATGGATATTCAACTTCTCCAAGAAATAGACCATTAGTTCTAATTGCCACTGTCGTCATCATCTATTATTACGTTCTATGAAAAGCAGGACACAGTTGGAGTTAAGTATCAGTGTGCAAAACAGGAAATCTAGAAAGCCAGAAAAAAAATGGAAATTGCTACTGATTGCAAAATAAGCCTGGGGGTGGGGGAATAAAATCCTTCACCACACTGAATATTAATGTCTGCAGGCAACAACTAAAGAATAACAACAGTGCCTGGGTTTTTTTAAATGACACACCAAATTCACCTATGAAGACAGCCTCTGTAAACTAGATGAAGAACCATCTCTTCTGAAACAAGATGCTCATCATAGACTACTAGACAGGAAAAAGAGGGAAAAACACAAAAGGTTTTGTATTCTCCTTGAGTCTTAGTTGACAAACGCGATGACAACATCACTCTAAGGAATTAGAACATGTTTTGCAGAGCTTACTGCAAGCTTCAGCACATAAATATCTTTCAGTTCAATCTACTACAGAAGGAATTATGTATTTTTTTAAACATCTCAAACATGGATTTCAGAAATACCTGTATTTTTCTCTGATTTTTATAAAAATAAAAGCACTGGAAGGAGACAGATCCATAAAACAAAAATTCCTTGAAGCTATCCAAAGTGACATGCTCTTTCACACAATTAATTTTTTTGTCTTTATTTTAAAGACGCAATGATCAGCTGCTTTGCTGCTGATCTGAAGCTAAATGCATAGTAAAGCTGACTGGGAGTCGTTGCTGATTATTTTTAGAAAATATGTATCATCACTTTGGACAATGCACACTGTCAATTTATTAGAAATTTTTCAAAGCAGCATGGCAGAAAATTGCTCCTCCTGACTAGCAGATCTGCTTATTAGCCAGAAAAGCAAGGATGAAAGAAAGAATCCTGCTGTTGGTTCAAAATAAAAAGATCCGGAGGTGAAGGAGGAATGATTTCAACAGTGATCTATAATTTCAGTTAGGTGTTATATGAAACACAAACGGCTAGGGGAGGGAATGAGAGAGAATCTATTATTTGATGCAGGGAGCTGGTCCCACAACAACAGATCTCCCAGTTCAGTTTTGCAGAAACCTATTTGAAAAAGTATGTTTTTATTGCTTATGTCAGTTACTTTCCACTAAATCAGTCAGTTTGCCAGACAGTGAATACGTGCAATATTTGCTCATTTGAGTCAGCTTTTCTCTTATTTACATGTGTTTTGAAAAACCTCTTGCTTTACAGTTTGCTGAACCAGTCAATTAACCAGCCGTACTCTCCATTTCATGACAGAGAGAATGAGGTAATTTCTTGGAGCTGCAGTCGGTAGACATTAAAAAACAAACCATCTATGGGGAGTTCATAATACTTTAAAATGTATGAAGGTAGAAGCTGAACTTTATCTAGTTGATAATAATTTGTTTTTTCAAGCACTAGCATCAAAGTAAAAGCGGTGGTGTCAGGAAAAGAAGGTGGTCACTCCCGTCAACTAGTCAAATATTTAAACTTGGATCTGAACTAAGCTCATGCCACCAGTATTTGTGTTTTAATTAATATAGAAATGGAACTGGTTATATGCAACATAATGTATGCAACTCAAACTACACAGCAGCTACTAGTTTCTTACGTATAACATCAATATTTTCTATGACAATGATCTCTAAAACTAGGGGTTTTAACTAAAGGAAGAAAAAACACCACTTTCACAAATAGATTTAATCCAAAAGAGACTTAGCTGCAAAGAACATCTCAGGCAACTTCAAACAGTCCTGAACCTGACCTGTGATTTTTTATTTTTTTTTAAACACAGCTTTATGTGACTGACTATGTACTCCTCATATACAAATCCACATCTGCTTGATTAAATTAGACTGTCAGTCTCCTCAAGTAAAGCCATAGCCAAAAGGCCCAAAATTATGTAAACAGCCTCCAGCAGAAGGTTGAAAACGTGGCTCTGTATTTTCTCTATAACTCAAATGATAGAATTAAAAGCTCTGAGTAGCATGCCCTCAACCAGAAAGACATTCAGAGAACTTACATTACAATTGCCATTGCTACTTACAGAGAAGCAGTAAACTTTCCCATAATGCTTTACCTCTTGAAAGCCAGACACTTTATGGAACATCATCCCAGTTGGTGTCACCATCGAAAGCTGACCTTGGAAGTCTTCCTGTCCTATCAGTCCTTGTCCAAAGCACAAGAAGAATTTACTCAGTGACAGATTTCCTTACGTTGTTCTCTATTCTTTCCATGAACTAATCTGTCCATTAAACAATACTCAGATGAAGACACATGCATCTGTGGAAGCCAAGACTTCAGCAAGGGCCTTTTTTTCCATAGGGAGACAAAAAATTAAGGATTAGTATAGCTGAAGTGCGTTAAGTTTCTTACTGGAGAACCTGGCTGAGTAAAGAACCTGAACTGCTAGAATTATATCATTTTGGCTTCCTGACATGGAAAAGCAGTAACTAAGTAATGTTCGTAATGAAATGACTGTAGGTAGGTCAACAGGCTCACCTTACCTTGGCTGAGCGCAGGAAAAATGCAGAGTATGTATTGCTCTAGAGAGTGCTAAGTGGGGTGAGGAAAAGCAGGGAGGAAAGGCAGCCGTTTCTCTTCTCCTGCATCTATACTCCAAGCAGTCTGAAAAAATACTGAGATCTTTTTCAGCGACCCTGCTTACTTTATGTAGAGGCGTAAAGATGAAATTTGGTGTTTAGTTTTTACAGCACTTTTGCTCTCACTTCTAAGCTTGGCAACTTTCTCCTGGACGTGACTAAGCTGACTATAAAACCAACCAGTACTAACAAGCATAAGCGTGATAAGCAACATACAGTCCTGTGACCTCCTGGATTTACAAATAGCTCCAACATTTTCAGAAACAGGAGGCACCTCTCAACACTGCAGATGCCAATCCCTTCAGTTTTGTCTGGACCCATCCATCTACCTTTAGTTAATAACAGCACACAAATACCAGCATGCTTGGAGGCACAGTTGACATCTCTGAATTCACAGAATCAATAAATTAATTCCACATGTAAAAATCTTATTTGAAAAATCCTGTCAGCTTTGCAGGAAACTGTTCTGTGAGCAGCAGAAAGAATGAAGCCTCATTTTCTTTGGATTTCTGTCCTTTAATGCCTAAACTTCTGCAGCCATCAGCACACCCCAGAGTCAGTCCAGAACCATGTGTGCACTAGACTGCCCAGACAACTGCTGTCCGACAGCGCAGAAAACAGTATGCATCTAGTTTGTCTTTCTTCTCCACCAGCCACAGACTTTCACAAATTTTTTAAGAATTTTATGAACTTTGACAATTCTAACTATTTTTCAAATTGTACAATGGTTTCAGGGGAACTGGGAAGAACGATACACAGATGGATGGGCATAAGTCTCATTAGAGAGGCTGTTAGAAAAGAATTCCCCTTTCCATGACACTTGATATCGGTTCAGGACCGCGTGCCTGTGAGTTTGCTAGCATGACATTATCCAGTGATGTCTGAGCTCAGAACTTCATTTACAGCTCAGCATAACGCCAATTAGTAGATCCTAATGGCAGAGTTGAAGGTTTACCCATTTAATCGGCCTTTCTTCTTACCAAGAGATGGGGAAAACACAGTGCAAGAATTTCAGAACCCCTAGTCTGTAGCCAACAAGTCAATCCGCAAATGGAGATGTGAAGTTCTCCCTGGACAGTTAATAGATGTAGACAGGTTCTACTAAAGTGTTCTAGCTGTGCTTTGGAGTCTCCATTAACTATTTTGGGAGTCTAGGTTCTTAATTCCAGGAAGATGGTTAAAGTCACATCATATAAATACTCTGTTATATATATTACTTAAAAATTGCAATCAGTTTTTCAACGTTGGATGAATCCAGACATTACAAGAAATAGCAGTGTAATATTTAAGTATCTGTACCAACAATTAAATACTAAATATACATATATTCATGTTTCCTTATACTTCAGGACATGGAGATATTTAGGGTTTTATTCCTGTGCAGCAGAAGTAATTTTATCACATACCTTTCTTTGAAGAAGCTGACCGTTATACCTATTTATCAGTAACTGCAAGAGAAATGGAAAATTTTGTCTCACTGGTCCAAGAACATGGCCTGGAAATTAAGAGGCACAGTGCATTTCAATTTTCACTATAACACTGTTTATCAAACCAATTTAATCACTTATAATCCCTTTTTTTAATTGCTGGGCTTTTAGAAGCTGATTTTTTTGGGGAGAAGAAAGCTATTTTGCATACAGCTCTGCTTAGCTCCAGCTTTCAAATAAACGTCATCTGCATAAATACTAGAATGTGTTATGCCCTTATTTCTTTCTAATGAATATGACTTAAAATAACAGAAAAATACACGGCACACTGGGAATTCCCCCCGTGCCTGTCCTTCCTATACTGCAAAAGATTTCATACAACAAATAAAGTAAGTAGACAGTCATCGACTTCGTTATTTTTATGGCTCTCATGAGTGGTCCCAACCTCAGCAACTTACAGAGCATCCCTGTTTCACAAGAAGTATAGTAGATAAGTGAGATGGCATTCAAGAACACACAAGCATCCCTTAGTAGTGTTAAGGTCCTGCCATTTCCTACAACAAAATCTGTTCTTGAGAACCAGGGGTAGTGACTAGCACGGCTTAACCCTGTAAGAGATACAGAGAAGAGACAACTGGCTTCCTCTTGGGTGGCATCTCCCCTTTTCATCATCACAAGAATCAGCAGTTTATTTAACAAACTGTCTCGCTCCATCATAGTATCGAGCAATTCAGCAGATGCTTTCACAATCAGTGAAAAAAAATTATTGAAACGATTTCTTTGTATGTATTAAAATATCTGTTAACAACCACCACTCAAAAAAGTGCAAATCTTTCTTAATTTCTGCATAAAGATCATTCCCTCACAAAATAAACTATGTCACCAGAAGAATTTATCTAATTACTTAGGCAACCTTTCAACCAAAATGTTTTAATAAGACATCCTTTTAATCCCTGCCTGTTTAATAAGACATATAAGACATTTCTTAGTTTATTACACCACCAGTGCACAATTCATTTCTATGATACAGCAACAATAAATAACTTAAGAACACAAATGAAACAGCCAAACCTCATAGCCTCCAGTGAAACGATATATGGAACATAATTACATGTGGTACACATTCTGCAAAGGATGTTGACTCAGTCCCAAATTTAGCAAAACATGACCAGGAAATAAATGTCTGGAACTGAAACGCAGTGTGTTTTTGACCCTTTTCAGTCTAGAAATCTACTGTTTGCCAAATGTCATTTCAGCTTAAAAGTGTATTAAAGATCCTCTAGTCCTCTGTAAAGAATGAACAGCTCCACAAAGATATTTTTTTAGAATCTTACTGGTCTAATTTACACTGAAACTTACTTTAGTTACTCAAAAGCATTTTAATCTCTCTAGATGAAGTTTCCACAGATTTTTAACACCCATGTGAAACCAGCGTCAGCTTTTCATGCTTGAAATATATGGAGGTAGTTCAAGAAGAAATATGAGAGGAGATGATTTACTCGGAAAGGAGTTACTTCTGTCTTCTCTACGTATCGACTGGCTTCTTCCTTTAGCTATGCAAACAGTACCAACTTCTCCACCCATATGCTCTCTGCCCTTATATACATTAATAAAACTGAGAGATCAGGTAATGATAGTTTTTGGGTAATTTTACTGACGTTCTTTTTGTCTTCACAAGAGAGGCAATTCAAAACTACATTAATTTACTTATAAGTACGTGAATCTGAATGAACTTAGGTTGGGCTATAGTTTGGTTTTGCAATGCTAAAAATTTATTACAGAGCCCATGCAGCACCTGGAAAAGATGACATATTTAGGTTTATACATTGGAAATTTGGAGTTTCTAATCACCTTATCTAAAATGGTAATACTTCAAGAGAGACAAAGATCATATTTTCATCAAGTAGCCACCGTCTACCAGCTTAGCCTGTAGACACTATGCCAATGTGCACATCATATTATTAACAGTAAAAACAATGGAACAGAAATTCTCATGGACTTCATGCTAAATAATTATAAAAGGAGCATTTAAGTACTATAGAAGTATTTATACTGCATGAAAGGCTTAAACTGTATCCTTCTACTGCTCTATATTGATTATTTTCATGTTACAATACGTTAAGGCCTTCTTGGATTTCTTTTTAGAGTGACAGACTCTTGCTCTAAACTGAAGCAGTCGGTATTTTTTCCTTAAAAATACATCCTGATTGTTGGACTGTCCAGTAAGAACACTTTATTTTTTTTTTTACAAGCATACATTTAATTCTTTTCATCCAGGCCTAGAACTACCTACCTTGGAAAACACACAGCTTTACTGTCAAAAGGGAATCTTCAAGACAAACAAAAATTTCCTGGAATTCCATGAGAACCTACCTTGGACAGAATTGACCAAGACATGAATTTTTTTTTGGATACACTGGCCTGAAAAGCTGTGTGAAGTCTGTGCCTCACAGACATGACTTCTTTCAGTGGAGAAAAACATGATTTATAAAGTTTGTAAAAAAGAGGATGAACCTCATTCCTCACTGTGGAATAGGGCCTAGAAGTATTTTACTCCTGGCAGTTAGCAAAAATATTTTCATTTCATGAGGACTGAGTAAAAAATTAGTCTAGTTCACACTGTTAAAACAATTAATGAAACCTGTAAAGGCATATACCAGAGGTAAAGAGCACAAACTAAAACGTTTATGTTTTCTACATTTGAAAAAGCAAAGCTACATGTTTGCACTCACTGACAATACGTACCTCATACAACAATATTGTTGTTACAATGTAACAAAATTGTCTCATAATAGACAGTTATTAAAACAACAAATCAACCTAGCAATTAAATCTCAAAATGACAGAGCATTGCCTGTAATTAAAACACACTTGTACATCAACCCACGTTAGGCCAAGCAGCCTGAGTATCCTAATACAGCAGTTAGTCTTTATTAATTGTATCTTAATGAGGATTCCTAAGGCAAATTCAATATTGAAATTCAAACAGACTACAATCAAACGGTACATAGTCTTAAATTAGCTGAAAATTAGCAGTAACTGCCAAATGATGAATTCAAGAGTAAGCTGCCTGTAGTGACAGGTAATGTGTCCTAGTTCTTTGCAAAACCAAATGCCACTGCTCTATAATAAGCCAACATACTTCTGTAAAAATACTGCCACAGCAATAGCCAAGATGACACCTAAATAAAACGGAATAACATTTCTGTCTTATCACTCTGACTACAAGTTATATTAACTGCATCAGAAAACTAAAAGTGAGATCTGTTTTCTGTTGATAACCACCTTCTCATTACAGGAAAGTTCTGGGATCTAAGCAGTTTCCTAAAAAACCCGTAAGCGGTAGTTTGCTATGCTTGGGGTGTTGCCATCACCAGCCCTGCGAGAGACAACAGACGTCTGATGAAGATGTGTAAAACAAACTAGAAGTTATCAGAATTCTGTGCAGAGGACAAGCCCAGAGCAGGCACTGGGGGGAGGGTGAGAGACACTTGGACTTATTTACAAACAGGAAAACGCCCTTTCCAAAGCAGACATTGAGCTTAGTAGGAAACATAGAATCGTTTGGGTTGGAAGGGCCTTTAAAGGCCATCTAGTCCAACCTCCCCAGCCATAAGCAGGGACACCTTCAACTAAATCAGGTTGCTCAGAGCCCCGTCCAATGTGACCCGGAATGTTTCCAGGGATGGGGCATCTACCATCTCTCTAGGCAACCTGGGCCAGTGTCTCACCACCCTCAGCGTAAAAAAATTCTTCCTTTTATCTAGTCTAAATCTTCTCTCTTTTAGTTTAAAGCCATTACCCCTTGTCATATTGCAACAGGCCCTGCTAAAAACTTTGTCCCCATCTTTGCTGTGTGCCCCCTTTAGGTACTGAAAGGTCACAATAAGGTCTCCCCCGAGCCTCCTCTTCTCCAGGCTGAACAACCCCAACTCTATCAGCGTGTCCTCATAGCAGAGGTGCTCCCACCCTCTGATCAGCTTCGTGGCCCTCCTCAGCACTCGCTCCAACAGGTCCATGTCCTTCTTATGTTGGGGGCCTCAGAGCCGGATGCCGCACTGCAGGGGAGTCTCAGAGTAGAGTAGAGGGGCAGAATCACCTCCCTCAACCTGCTGGCCATGCTGCTGGGGATGTAGCCCAGGATATAGTTGGCTTTCTGGGTTGCCAGTGCAGAATGCCAGCTCATTTCCAGATTTTCATCCACCAATATCCCCAAGTCCTTCTCGGCAGGGCTGCTCTCCATCCCTTCATCCCCCAGCCTGTATTGATACCAGGGGTTACCCCAACCTAGGTGCAGGACACCGTACTTGGCTTTGTTGAACCTCAGGAGGTTCATATGGGCCCACTTCTCAAGCCTGTCCAGGCCCCTCTGATTGGCATCCCATCCCTCAGATGTGTCAACCGCACCACTCAGCTTGGTGTCATCCACAAACTTGCTGAGGGTGCACTCAATCCCACTGTGTCATTGATGAAGATATTGAACAGTAGTGGTCCCAGTACGGGCCCCTGAGGGACACCACTCATCACCAATCTCCATCTGGACATTGAGCCACTGACCACTACCCCTCTGGATGCAACTATCTAACCAATTCCACATCAAACGAACAGTCCACCCATCAAATCCATCTCTCTTCGGTTTAGAGAGAAGGATGTTGTGGGGGACCATGTCAAAAGCCTTACAGAATTCCAGATAGAAGACATCTGTAGCTCTTCCAGGAACTGAAGGGCTTACACAGCACAAGGTGCTGGCTTCAAGCCAGCAACACCACAGCATCTGTGACTTTAACCTTTAGCCATCTAAGCCACGGTTTTCTTTTCCAAGTCACGCATCAGGGGACACACAGAGAAATAAATTCTGTAAAGTCGGCAAAATTAATATTCAAGACAGATCAATTTTTGCAAGAAACTACTAAATGCTTAGAAGTGAATTTTGCCATCACAAGATGTTTAGATCGGCAATGTAAGGCGGAATAATAGAACATTTATTTTCCTCTTTTTTCCTCAGATCTGCAGGTTCCCTGGTCTACTCTAATTTCCTGCTCTTCTAGTCCTTGAAAGGCAAAATCTAACAAAAGTATACTGTACAATTAGATACTTCAGATGCATAGATGAGACACATCAGATAGACTTGGTTTAGATTAGATACATAACAGCTAATAGCACATAGAGTGATAACTGGTATTACCTGAAATCAAGGTTGGAGAAGGTAAACCACGTGAGCCATGCGATGTTATGACTCCTGAGAACCAAGTTTAGAAATTTTTTTCAGTTAAATCAGGCCCAAAATGTGGAAAGATTAGAGTCTAACCTGTCTTATGCAGGCACTGCTTATCTCTATTTGACCACTGTCACTAGCAAGAGACTGGAATTGGCTGGAGGCACTGCCCCAAATAAAATAATCACTTTTAAAAGATTAAAGAAGCCATTAACGGGGATTGACTTTGCCCCAGCAGAACAGAGCAATGCAATCTGTTCAGCGCTGGTGATCTGGCAAGGACAAATAAAATTAGTCTGACACCCGAGTAGAAAGACAGGGACTTGTGGATGCTGAGTGCAGCGTCCAGACTCACAAGGGCTTTTGAAGCGACAATGGTTCCAGAGGAAACATTCGATATGCAACACTTGGGTATACAGCTTCTTCTCCGTGATCAAACTGCATACTTAAAAAATTTTGAGCCAGAATCCCCGAGGTTTCGCTGATATAATTCTTAATCCCCAACAGTTTAAATAAAAAAATAGTTCCCACAGGGGAGGGTGGAGTTCCGAAAAGATTTGTGCATCAGCTATAGAGAACTGATGAGCTCAGCAATAGTCCAGGAGCCTTAAGACAGTTTGGTACATCAAGTCCCACTTCTGAAAGGAAGAGAGACAAAGAATCTATATTCAAGAAGAGACCTTTAGTAGTCAAAGACAAAAAAAAACCCACCAGGATCTGGACACAATTCAGACTTGAAAGTAGGAAAGAAAGATTTGTGAATTCTAACTTTGCTTCTTTGTTTGACTTCATCCACACACAATTCAGTCTGTTTACATATATTTGGCATGAAGGTTTGCTTGTAAGGAAACATTTTTGTCACCTCCCTTTTTCTAGACTGTGTGGACAGAAAGAACACTCTTTGGTATGGAACCAAGGTCTATATTTTGTATTTGGTATGACCCAGGTCTACATTTACGTACTTACTCCATCCCCTGAAAGTACTGAAATAAATTATTTTCTCTTCAAACTGTATCAGATAATATTTGGATAATTACAGGTCAACAAGTAAAGAAAACAGAAGAACGGACAAAAATAATTTCAGGCCCCAGATCAATACAGTATGTTCAACAAACTTCACAGCTATCAGATGTAGAAATCCAGCTGTTTCTGAATGACTGTGTATTGACTCCATAGAACAGCTTAGCAGAACAGGACCGCCTATGCCAAAAAACAGGAGAGCATGACACTAACAGCAGAATGTACTTCAGACTGTTCAGTTGTTATACTTAGGACAGAAAAAGGAAAGCAGTATTGGTCAAGGATACCTTTTTCATCTCTTTGAGAGAAATTTCACAGTTGACATCACTTCAAACATTTGCATTGGCTATTGTTGTTGGATAAACAGGTTAGCTCACAAGTGCTCCTTTTTTTTGGTAACGTGCATTTTCTTGCTAGCAGCTAGCTCTCTCTCATTTCAGAGCTCCATATTATAAGACAATATTCTTTTGTGCCATGGCTCTTCTGCCATCTTCTGCCAGAGACCTTCCAACCTTTTTTTAAACACAAATATGTTTATCATTGCTTTGCAATGAATTTGAACAAATCAATGTTTCTCTCATTTCAAATGAGCTACAAAAAGACTTATAAGGAGACAAAAAGAAAACACATGTCTTTCCAGCACTCCGTTCTACAAAAGAGAAGCACACCTGCACTGGTATAATTTGTTATTTGATTACTTAAATATTTTTCCTTTACCCCAGACCTATTGCTGAACTAACTTCATAATTGAGATACTATAAATACTTCAAAATAATGAAATACTGAGGAATCCCCATCCTTTGTTCCAAAATACTTAATTCAATTAAAATGTTGATTTAAATTCCTCCCTGAAGCTTGATGACAGTTAAGATGATCAAACGCAAATCAAGAAATACATAACTTCACTCATGGTTTACTAAGTTCTGTAGGAGTTTCCCTTGAAATTGCAATAGCATAACTTAATAAATACATCAGCAAAGAACAGTGCAGGCTTTACTTTATAATGCCTGGAATTGAGAGACTGATTTATTTATTTTTAACCCAAATAAAATCCATGTACACTATTATTTTTTCATGTTTTTTTCCAAGCTTCACACGACCTGCAAGTTAATGACATTTTTCCACCCAGCTTATTTTCAAAATCTGTTTTAAGGTTTGTCACTACAAGGTTATGCCTTGGACTTCAAAAGCACAATCTCCAATTTAAACAGAAAAGTCTAGTAGAAAAATACACCATATTTCAGAGGCAGGTAAAACCGGCACCTCCAAGACAACAGTACAATTTGCCACCCAATAGTCTGCCCTAAACCCTATGATCAGTGATGACTATTCACTGTTTTTGCTACACAAATTTCTTACATTTAGAACAGATTGGGAAATATCAAAAGTATTAAAAATAATTCTTTTCAAGCAAGAGAAGGTTAAATTAGAGTTAGCTAGCTTAGAGGGTTCTTCTGTTTGAATTTCACTTTTTTTTTCCTGATTCCTTTCTACTCAAAATACCACGAATACCATTATGTTCCCCAAGTTTTGCTAGAAGAGCTTTTGTGCTCTGCCTCCCTCATTCATCCATTCCTCATGGTCAACTTATCTCATGATTCACGCCCACATAATCATGAATAATAAAAAAAACAAACATAGAAATAATCCAATGGAAAGATTTATTTTCTCATATCACTGCAAGCGGCTAGGTTCATATCTCTTTATTATCCAGTAATGAAAAGGTCCTTCTGTAAAGCAAACCAGAAAACAGATGCTATGAATTTAACCATGAGAAACACTGCTGAATTCCCTGACATCTATAGGGCTGAAGTTTCAATACTGGCTGATGTAGAAAAAATAGCTATGAGAAACTCTCAATAAGGCATCATGTTAATGAAGACACCTAAAAAAACACTGAAGCACATCTACTTTAAAGCGAAGAGTCCTAATTAGGAAGTCCTGTCTCATCTTCCAAACCCTATTCCTGACACTAGAGTGAGCTAAAAACCTCCTCTCCTCACACTTGTACTTTCTTTTAATAATCTATATCTAACATCACAAAGTATTTATGCAAAAATCTGCATAGCACTTATTAAAGCCATTCTGAAGGGCATTAACACCCAGCCACACCTTGACCACCATCAGACCATCACAAATCCATGTAACTCTTGAAGGATGCTCTGCAGACCGGCCCTATGACCAGCTGGTCATTAGAGACACTGGGGGAACAAGCATTATTCCTCTGAGTGTCTTCAGAACACGTGCCTCCTACCATGCTGTAGATTTTAACAAAAATTGAACTGCATACCTTTTCATAGATTTGGCACTCCCTCTCTTCTGCTCAACGTGTTTCCTTGTTTCCAGAACAGCATCACATTCCAATAATATTCCCCGCAGCTTCCGAGATCCTCATCACAACTAACCAGTTTATGAATAAAAACATTTAGATATTTTTAAAAATTGTTCCTCCTTCTTCCACTCCAGGCCCGATTCTAGCTGGCTCTAAACCACCTCATGTATTTCATAACTTTCAGCTGATTTAGGTGCTTACACTAGAGCAGGAAGCATGCCTGAGTCCGCTTAATATTAAATAAGGCTTTCCTCATTGCTCCAGCTAAAGGAATACATGGGTAAAAATATAGTCAAATCTTTGTTTATACGAACACCTTTTGAGAAGCTCGCAAATGCTGGATAGGTTTGGGTTTGCAACGGATCCAATAACATTAGTAGGTCATAAGGACCAAATCATCTCACAAGGTGCTATAGACTGCTATAGAAAAAGCTGACATGTTTCATGGAATTTGGTCTTGGTAAAGTCATCAAATTTCACACTGATACAGGTTAAGAAGCATTTCCCTTACAATTCCAAGAATCACTCCTAGAATTTACAACAATAATAAAAGAAGATATCGTATTTGCTTTTGTTTAAATTAGTTCTGAATTA
The DNA here is from genome assembly GCF_964199755.1 of Larus michahellis. NCBI lineage: Eukaryota > Metazoa > Chordata > Aves > Charadriiformes > Laridae > Larus > Larus michahellis. Next base: position 18,071,071 of record NC_133904.1, read on the forward strand.
ACTCAAAACTGTCGTATTTGTAGATGCACAAGTGCTCAGGCCTATCTCTGTGCACAATATGTGGGAAGCCTCTGCTCAGCAGCTTGACCTGGTGCATCCTTACAAGGCACTGAGAAGACACGTGTCAGAACTGGGATAACATACAAGCGGGAGTCTAGGAAAACCTGAAGAAGTGAAGGCAACAAAGAAGGGAAGCCATGAGGGAGATGGGATTATTGTCATGAGGAGTGAGGACAAAGGCGATACACCTACAGCAAACTATGGGTTTCATTAGTCCCCATTGCAGTTGAAAGAGTTGTTCACAGTGAATTTCAAACCCAAGGTTAAGCTTCAAAATTAGAAACAAATTAAATCCATTAAATGAAGACACCAAGGCAGATACATTTTCCATGCTGCAGTGCTATGGACTGACAGAAGTTCTGTTAGGACTCCTTTACCACCACAGGGAACAATGACAGGAAACACACATTTGCAGTAATGGAAAATTGATCTCTACCAGGTATTTTGTTATCCTGACATCCTTAAGTACTGAACTTTCATTTTATGATCAAAAAATTATTAGGATTCATAGCAGTGAAATAAACAAGACCCAGACTCCAACATGGGTGTGTGTGTATGTGTGTGTGTGTGTAAATCTCACAATAGCATTACTGCTGCTCTTTATGAAAACGTTATAAAACACTGCATGGATGTCAAATATAATAACAACAAATCACAAAAAAACCCTACGGCTTCCAAAGTCACAAATATGCACAGAAGTCTTCTATCTCTGTATAAGGATATTATAAAACATTGCTCATTCTAGCACAAAAAGTAGACAGATTTAAAATTTGAACCTGCATGGCCTCAAGGCCTTGGTTCCCCAACAGCATGCACAGCCAAAGGTGCTAGAATAATATCCTGTCTGTAACTCCCTGCAGGTCAAATTCAGTAAATGCAAGAATGCAGAATTTTCATTCAGTTCTCTTGTGTGTAAGCACTATAATAGTGTCTTTAATTATATCCTCAATCTGGTATTTCATTAAAGATCCCTACTTTTAAACATTTTGCAGAATCAACAGGGCTTACTTAATCAGCAATTTTTTCAGATGTTCAGTTGAACACGACCATGCAAGCATGGCCCCAGGAATTTCCTTACTGTAACCTTTTGAACCTCTTGAAGGGAGGTTCAGGATTTTTTCTTTCCTTCTGTGCTCATCTGTTCAGTACATACGTGTCTCACAAAACATTAATGAGCTTAGTTAAGAATGTGCCTGTAAGGTGTGCAATTACTATACTATTTTAAAAACAGAGCCAAGAAAGGCAGTTTAGTTTAAAAAGTATTATTAATTTTGAATCCCTGCACTTTATTACAATTCTAGAGGGTATTCAGCAATTCAAAATTAAAAATCTATTTTCTATGTACTTATTTTTCAGCATAACGTTCAAGACAGACTCTGTGGTGTCAAATCAAGAATACAAGCCACAGTTTCTCATACTTTTCTCATGTACACGATAGAAAGTAATTATTTTCAGCTCCATTTAGTTTGCTGCTTTAATTTATTGAAGGTCCCCTCAAGCAGTTCTGCGGACCTCATGTGGCATGGGAGGAAAAAACAGTAGGGAAGAACTTCTCAATCCGGCACTGCTGCCAAGCAAGTGTTAGGCATAATATACTTCCAGAGAAGGAAAAACACTTGCGTGAAAAGTTTGGTTTAAGCAATGTATTTAGCGTCACTGGGATATTCTGTAGCAGAAGTAGGGACAAAATCCAACTCACCATGGTGGGTTCTACTTGCAACAATCTCCCTTCTCTCCTGCACGCCCTATCTCATTTTGGTGAAGCAATGAGGCAGGCATCCACACCAGTAAACCCACTTTGTCCCTAGAAAAAGGACAAAGTCATCAGCAAGTAAATGGCAATTTACAGCAGCTGATAATCAGCTGAACCCCACTTACTGAGCAAACGTGTTGTTCAGTTCACCGGCCTTACCAAGTTTATTACTATGGTGATCTTACGTATAAGTCTCACAATGGGTTGCACCATGTTATTACAGAATGAACTGATAATAAATACAAAAGCAAAGAACTGAGACCAAAACAGAGCTTCTGCAGTGACAGATCAACTGCTGCAACAGTTTAACATGGCAATGATATGGATGGTTTTAGGAACTTATTTAGCATCCAAGCTTTAGGAAGCACAGATAAAGATTCATTTAATGAGTAACACTGCATCATCCATCAGCTCTGTGTTGCCACAGGCAATAGGCATGCTGTTAGCTTGTTAATAATTTTAGTTGGTTTCTTTGGTTGGCTACACTTAACTGTTGTCAACCAGAAAACAAATTAAATTCTTGTTTTCTTTGCAAGGCCCTTATGCTCAGCATTTCAAAACAACCAAGTGACAGATGCTAATTTGGGGGGTGGAGGGGATGTTTATAGCTACTTACAGGAATGAGGTAGGTAAGGACCCTGGTTGTGTTTGTAATGTGTTTACCTATTTAGGAAGGCAGGAGGCAACTGTCCAGCTGATTTTACTTCTGATTTTTTGAAGCTCCGTAGTATCATGTGCCTGTGAGAATGGAGAGACCAGAACATGTTTTACTCCAAAAGCGACTCTGTAAAGTACATTTATCATTCCCAGTACACACCCTGGCCCTGTAATCTGAATCTGCAGCACTATTATGGAGAAAGAATTTCTTCCTTTCTTCCACCTTTGACCATTCCCAAGATTGCTACAAGCACTTGAGTATCTCACTGTTGATATCACAATAGCTTTTCCATCAAGAACTTCAGACAGAGCCCAATTCAATACAGATTAAACAAAAGAAACATTCATTATCAAGTAGAGAAACAGAAAGGAAACTTTCTGGAGGGAAATGCTGTCTCACCGCTGGCACACATTAATCTAGACATAAGGATTCTAAAAGGTAACTCAATAAACCCAATTGGTATGCCTTAAGACTGAGTTTGCTTAGATGAGACGTCTTCTTAGGAATGCAGCCCCCCTTATTGTTTGGTTCAGAGAAACAAAGGCAATACACCTCAAATCCAGTTTGGAGGGTTGGTTTTCCACCAGTTTCACTGTACATTCCATGTCAATGGCAGAACTGAGTAAATTAATCAGCTGATCCAGTATATTTAGTCCCTTTCTACTCATGAACAGTCTCTCCTGCTTACTTTGCCTCCTGCTAACACCATCCCTGGACACTTGCATGCATCCATTGGATAATAAAACAGAAGTTAGGAGGATGAGAGGAAGTATATTGGTTTCATCTTAATTGGGTGAAATTCATGCAACAGCACAGGCAACAGACAAGGAGACACAAAACTTGTCTTTCAATGCACAGGCCGTATCAAAACCATGGTTATCTATGATTGTGAGCTACGGATTAAAATGGAATTGTAATTGCCAATACAAGCAATTAATTTGACCTCAGTATTAAATTCTATACTCAGTAATTTGATGAGACTATCAAAATGATTCATACATAATGAAAGAAAAACAAATGACAGCAGATTAAAACAGAAACAATCAGAAGAAAGTTTTTATGGAAAGAACATCAAACATTTCCAGTAAGTTCCTATAAAGATAATTAATGCTTTCAAAATTCAAACTGTGTCTTGTTTATGGCATAACCAAAATGTGACAATCTCTCACTAATGATTCACAAAGGTTTTGGTGTAGTAACACCTTGATATGATTACTGATAACTACTGCATGTTCTCACATTTGATTATGTCATACTTAGTATCAATATATTGATTATATTACTGCTTGAGCTCAGATTTATAATTCTATCTCTGAAAATAAAATACAGGCACTTCCAGTCACGCAGATGATAGTTACATGTGTTTTTTCATTAGCCCAAAGAAACATACGTACTGAAGATTTTCAACTTCAAACTGCAAACAAGGACCTTTGTGAACAATTTTATTCTCATCAGTTCCACCAGGAAAGGCTGTAACGGGACAGCACAGGTGTATTGCAGTGCCCGTGTTCGAGCTTTATAGCAGACCTCAGGTTTTGCCATGATTAGGCTTTGTCCTGGTTCCGGTGGGGATAGGGTTAACTTTTCCTGGTATTCCATGCCATGTGAGCCACGCCCACCCTGAGCTGCCGGGGGAGGGGGCAGGAAGTTGCTGCTTAAAAGCGGGCTGGGGCGTCCCGGGTCCGGCCGGTCGGCGAGCGGCGGGGAGCGGCGGTCCCGTAATCGCGTTTGTATATTCCCCTATCCGTGGTGTCGTTGTTGTTGTTGTTGTTTGCATGTTCCCTTCGCTGTTCTGTTAAACTGCCTTTGTCCCAACCCAAGAGTCTTGCCTTTTCTTACGATCCTTCCTGTATTAGGAAGGCACGTGCGAGCGGCACGTGGTTCTTTGTTGCCATCTGAGGCTAAACCACGACAGGCTTCTAAAGGAGATTTTGCAAAAGTTACTGTATTTGAACACTTACAGAAACAGTACCACCACGATCTTGGAAAGTTTTCTGTATGTTCCCTTTAGCTCTCACTAGCGTGTGTCACTGAGGCAGCAGTCTTTCTGCCCAAAGCTCTAATTTAAGACATGATAAACCTCTCGGTTGTGTTTATTACTGCTGACTTTTAGCACCTGTAGTAACAGCATGAGGTCATGGAAAACAGTCATTGTTTGACTGGTCAAATTAATATGACTCTTCTGTGCTGTCAGCAGTGCAGCCAGCTACTCTTACCAAGTCTCTATAAACAGGACTGAGAAATACAAGATCACAAAATTTATTTTAATCTCCCCAATACTGTGAAGACCTAGACTGTATTGTACATATTCTTTTTTTTTTTTTTTTTTAATAAATGCCGTCAAAGAAGTAGCTCTTTTTTTCCTGGCCATTGAAAGCTCAAAATTCTCAATTAAACGAGTTCTAAGGGTTTTTTTGTAAGTTAAAAATAGTGTGGATCTAAATTGAACTCCAGAAGTAGATCTTGACTACATAACTATCTATATACTTGCATTAAAACATCTTAAGAACCAGAGGAACTCGAATACTAGGAAAATACCTTTGAAAAAAGGATTACATTTTATACTTAACATGCTTAGCCCAATAAACTCATACTACTTCTGTTTAACTTTATATGAAGAAAATAGTTCTGGTTTTAAAACACAAAGTTGTCTGGTTTCACTTCTTAGCTCAATAAAAGCTCATCCTGCAGCCTTGCTTTCATTGAAGGACTAAGTTTTGGGGAACAAAAATGATGTCTCATTTCCACATATACATATACACATATACAAAAACCCTGAGGCATGTTAATAAAATCTCAAGTATTTTTCCCTATGTAAACCAGTCATCGGATTTCCAAGTAACTTTTTTTTCCTCCTTTTACAGTCAGAAAATTGAAACAAAAACCACATAAAGCGATCAAATAAAGATTGTCTGTAAACTAAAATACGAATCTTGTAAAGAATATTTAGTATGGTGTGTCCTGGCTTTTTAGCAGCACATGAATTCCCTTTTTTCTTACAGTCTCTCAAGAATTGTACTGTACCCTAAATCACAAATGTGATCTGAGATCTCTTGGAATACATGGGAAGAAATCCTAACTTAGTAAAGCTAGAGAAAGTTTTCCATGAACTTCACCCATAAACATCCTTTAAATACTGTGACCTCTAAGCAAACAAACAAAAATCTCAGGGGAAGATCAATTGATATGTCTCATCTTTAACCAATGCTAACAGTAACTGCGGATTCTAACTAACTGTGTATTCTCATTTTTTGTGGTTTGATACCTTTCATATTAGAATATGTTTCAGTTTAAAATACATATATAAAATAGATTTTTATATACGTGTATATATGTGCACATATATACATATATAAAATCTGCCTTCCTTGTTCATTATAATTTCCCATGAGCCCCTCATACTTTGTACAAGAAGACAGATCTTGAACTAGTGCCTAATCGCTAGTTATTTTCACTGATCAAAGTCACTAATCAAAGTTTCTAATCATAACTTTTTTCTGTCATACTCCATTACGGGCATATACAAAGTTATACCTTTTACTAATCTAAAAGTATGTCCTTATTCATTCCTAGGTGATAGATGATGAATGACTTTTACTTGAAATGTATCTTCTTAATTTCTGATGATTTCTCATTCTTATCTGCAATAAATTTCTGAGAAAAAGCTATTTCTAAATTTTATACACATGCATAAAACAGTAACTGAAAAAAGGTACATTATGAACTTTCTCTGAAAGCTATCAGCAAAGCAACTTACACGCATACAGACACTTCAGTGATGACCTACATTAGGAAAACCTGTTGCTAGAGAGCTGTACAAACTTTAGTAAATAAATGGAGTGCATCACAATTGCAAACTAAGCTACCTTCTTCTAAAAGAATATAAAATGCAAACAATTGAAGTTACTTTCTTGCCCTCTACTCCAACCACCCAGTTTGCTAACTTTGCAGGAAAAATGCAGCCATAGACACCAAGTCTTCTTTACAACACTTCATCAACTTCATAGGGACAGCTTCAAATTTACAAATAATAAATGAAAATTTCACTTCTTTTAAAATAATCATACTTTATTAACTATAAAACACACCTCTAGATACAAAACCTGACAAGCTCCAAAGCCCACTAATGAAGATTAGCACTATACCATATCTGAAAGTATCTGACCAGGTGTGATAGGACTTTTACAGTCAATACTGGATGAGAAAATATGATGCAAAACTAGAGCACACAGTACGCACTGATGCCTAAAGACTCATAGCATAAAGCATGGTCTCCTACTAGTTTTAGCTTCATCTCATAAGACCTATTTTCCTTTAAGTCCTACTTCACCAAATAAAGCCATTCTCCAGTTGCTACTCTCCCGATAATGCAAAAAAAAAAAAAAAAAAAAGATTGACTTGGCAGTTAGTGAGACCTCCCTGTAAAAACAGGGAACCTGCTCCTACTCTGTCTAATCACAGGAGTGTTGTTTCTGCACAATCAGCCGCTTAGAACCAAGGACTGAGAGAAGACAGGCAGACAATGACCTGCCTCATCGGTGTGGCATGGCTAAGCTGTGCTAATTGCAGCGGGCTGCGTTCAGAGCTGCTCGGTTCGCCACTGCGTGTCTCACGGGCAGCTTCAAGGGTCAGCGGTCAGTGGGGAAACGACAGAGAGCATCAGAGACACCGAAACAAGTAAAGGTCTGTGCTTTGCCAAGTGGTTGCTTCTGCATCATGAAATGCCAGCAGAGCAAATCTGACCTCTGCACAGGGGAAGACGATTAAGGAAAAAGAAAAGTGACTACAGAAAATTCTCCGTCTGATTTAATGAGATGGAGGAGGGAGAATGTATTTTGAATCACACACGATAACTCTTCTATCACTCAAAATATGTATCTATGGCCCAGATGTCAATGAAGGTTTTCTAAAAAATAATTACTCAAAATCTCTTGTTAGAGGAAGAAAAAAAAGAATTAAACCATCTTTCTTGTTTTTCAGAAATGCTGTAAGTGGAAAACATGATGATTATATGATGAGCTGTCGCTCAGCTACAGCCCACTCAGTTCTATTACTGCTCACTACAGCTGCTTTAACATTCAGTCAGCTCAGTTACCGTGTATATTCATTACATGCAGAAATTCCCAAGTGTCCCTTATCACACAGGGCAATCCTTGCCCTCAGAGTCCAGACTGATTTGATCTCTTTTTGTTTTTTTGGAATTTAGGACTGAATTGTGAAAGAGAGCAGGAACCCTGCTTCCATATCATTTGAATTCTTGCACCACACACACTTTCCTCTGCCCTTCCTTTTGCTCTCTAGAAGACTGAGGTTATATGGTACAGTGCATCATTTGCATATCAAAAGCAACAGCACTTTACACAAAAATGAAAAGCAGCCACTTTTCTGGTTTCAGTGACTAAGAGCTTAAGACATGAAAAGAATTTCCTTCCTCTGAAACTGTAGCTCCCAATTCAGGTGTAACTCAGTTCATCAAGACTGGTTCAGATAAATATCATGAAAAAGAAGCAGCTCCCCGATTGCCACTGTTACCTGATACCTATTTGCCAAAGACAGAGTTGATTTTCTTTCCAGGCCCTTTCCTTCTGGAGCAGTTAGAGACTTCCCTGTCTTACCTGAAAGAACATAATTAGGACAGGCATGCAAACAAATTCAAAGTTCATAAAGAAACAATTCTTATTTGTCTCAAGTTATACACAACTTGTCTGAACAGCACTACCCCACTCACTGGGGTATTTCAATGTCTTTTTTCAGTGGGCCACCATGGACTCAGATGTGTCAGATTTTGTTATTAAGATAAGCAGGACGACTTTCTGCTCTACCTTACACAATCTAACAAAAGAACACGTATTCAGAACACTATTCCAGGTTACTCTAAGTTCATGCTAAGGTAGCAACCTTGCCCTAAGCTTCTACATGGGGATGCCTTTTCTGAAGCAGAATGCCCAATGCTGGTGTTGAGAACATACACGCAATCTACTAGTGCAGAATAGCACACCATGAACTCTAAGCTAACTTGTGATCTTCATCAAGCTCCAAGAGATACCACCTAGATACCATATTATTGCACCCCGGTTTTCTCAATGGGAGGCAGAAGTGATTCCAGAACAAGCTATAATACCTGCTATATTCACAGGCTATATTACCTGCTATATACAAGCTATATCACGAGCTATATTCACCATGCCCCTAATGTATCACACCTAACCTTTATGCTCTCAATGCATCCTATCAACCTCCATTAACCTAAAACCAGCATCTACCCCCCAGAAAGCAGACAGGCAAATAAATACACAAATACATTAATAGTTATGTTTCTGGGAAAGATCCTTCCTACACCTTAATATGGGTCTGTAGTCTAGCGCTTGACATACCAACAGACAGGTGAGACTAAGGATACAAGCTGTCATATCCTTGTGATGCACAATAACTGGCCCTCTACATGTTGCTCCCTCAACCTTTTTACATACATCATAGGTAGATAAGTGCATAAAGGCTTTAAAAGGGGTACGGGGTACCATGTAAACCGTATGTCCCCTCCTCCCCGTAACATGACTGTGATTTGTGACATCAATTTTAATGACTTCCCTGCCTAGAAACGTACCTGGCCGCCCCCACACCCTAGACAGAGGGATGAGGTGGGAACAGCAGAAGGAATGACTCAGAAATACCAGCTGTTTACCACGGTGTCTCACTACTCCCAACACCAGCAGCAGTGGGTGGTGGTTGAGCTGTTCTTGACCCTACCAAATCCCTCTTCAACTACTTCCCACCATTAGAAACACTGATGTGTTTCCAAGTCCGACCATGAATGCGTTACTGATTTCGTGCGGAAGATCTGTCTGCTTCAGATGGTTTAAAAGAAAAATAGCTAGCAGACAATTCTTATGCTCAAGAGAACCATACTATGCTATGAATACACTGGATTACACGTTCATGTGACTTGTACCAGCTAATCAAGCTAGCTTATCATTCATAAGTCACCGAAAACCCGTCTTAAATCCTCAGAGATATCTGATCTATTCGCTATATATCTTCAGTTAGAGTCAGATCACTTAAAGAAACTGCCCCGGATCAAAAACAAGAACCAGTATTTAAAATCAGCCAGCCTCAGCAAACTCCCTTCCATTTTTCATCCACTTCTTACTTAATAAAGCACACAGTGCAATAGCAGGCTCATTTAACATAACGAAAAAATGTTTATGAGTACATTGCTATTTGTATAGGAATCCTAATGTTAATCCATTTTCCTTTTAAAATAAATTTTATCAAATTCTCAAACACATTTGTATGCCAATACTCTGTGCCTCACAGGAAGCCAACAGTCATGCCACTCCTATGTTTGTACAGAGAAGTAACAGGATAATGGATCTACAGAAGACTGAGATCTCAAATGCAGAGTAATACTATTGCCACCATTCTCTGTAACCCATATAGGATTACAACTCATCTGGAACACTATATCCCTCTATTGCACTTCAAGTGAAAAAAGGGAGAATCTCCTAAAAGCATTATGTGGACTTAGCTGCTGAAGTCATACATCTGGTGGTCAATAAGGAGCTCTCTCTTTAATGATTGCCAAAGCAGGCATTGAATTTCTTATTAATTATTTGGAGAAAACTACACCCATCTTCCTAGAAGGACTTGCTTTTGTGGGTTCTAGATCTGTGCTGATTCTTCCAAGACACTGAAAAGCCTACATCTTACAAACATGGGGAAAAAAAATATAATCAGATAATCAAGAACCTGGCTTTCCCATAGTCTGACTAGACTTGTTTGGTTGGAAACAAGCATCAGAAAAGTAGCCATGTATCAGGACATGTAGTCGTACTCACTGGCAGTCTACACCAAACACAAATGAAGGAACAGGATCTTTCTATAAAGCTTCATAAACTGGTAAGAGATAGAAGACACACAGAACATAACTAGGTATTGACACCTGGCAAAGACTGATGCGATCTAGGGCAGGTTAACTAACACTGACAGCATCACAGGAATAGACAAATTCAAACAAGGCTGACTGGATATGTGTGCATTAGAAGTGAGCATTTTTCACAGCTCTATTTCTCATGGAACACGGAGAAGAAACTTAAAATTCCCAACTCAAACAACATATACAAACCTCGTCAAAAAGATCACAAGTCAGTTGTCAAAACTATCTTTTATGTCCTGCACCATCTTCAGTCCAATCCTGCCTTTCTGTCCGCCTGCCTGATGCATTCAGAGGTTGTTGCTGGAGTCACTTCCCCTCGCCCGTCCTATTTAACTGATGTAATTCAACAGAATAAAATAAACTACTGCCGCAACAGCAGGAAGGCACATCGTGAACTGTGGAATACCAAATATACCAATTCACTTTATTCAGTGGATACAAATTTTACCCAGAATACCTCACTGTAACTGACTGACACTAAAACAGAACAAATAATTCAGCAGTCACACCTGCACCCGGAACGCTCTGTCTCGCTCGGGACTGAGGTCATCCAGAGAGGGGAGGCTGCAGCGCAGCTGCTCTGCCTGACACAAACACAGCTTCCACGGGAATTTGAATGCTTGCTTCTTCCCCCCCTCCCCCCCCCCCCCTTTTTTTTTTTTTTAATATAAATTTCCTATATACTTTAAAAACCTGTAAATTTCTATCCCCCACCGCCTTTTGTGGGCAGCTCAGGTTTTTGTTGGTGGTGTTTTTTTTTTTCCTAATTTGAGAATGAACTACAACACAATTATTTCCTGTTGTAAATGACAGAACTGTCTGATGATTTTAGTATGGTATTAACAGAAGGTTCTTAACTGTTTCTATAGCGTAAGAAGCAAAATTTTAAACCATTTAACTCTACTTTTTCAAAAGCAGGTGAGACAGAGTTTTAAAGGAGAAATGCCTAACAATTCAGATAAGTGTTGCAATCTGATGTTTTATGGTTATAGCTTTTTGCTGGCAAAATGACCCAGCATGCACTCACTTCTTCACAATGCTAAGTTCCTCTCCATGACTGACCCTCCTCCTCCACATTTGTCATTATACTAAACAAATAGCTTACAATAATGGAGAATAGTTACTGCCATTTCTCATGTGCTAAATGTATACTCTCTTCACAACATCCTTAATGGCTCATGTTTATTACGAACATCACTCAGTGTACACCACCTCAGTACTCTCCAAACCCACATTCTCCTCAACATTTCCCAAACTATGCTGGTAAAGTATGAAATTCAGCTTTAATGTACAGGATAACCAAACCTACGTTGATAGCTACTATTTGACAGAGACAGTCTAAAAATTTTGCAACACAAATGTTTAGTAAATCCCAAGATAACTTTTTATATATATACAAATATATATATATTTTCATGTATGACTAACCTACACCAAAACAGATTCAAGCTCTCATTTTGCAAGTAGCTCTGCAGGAATGCACCTTTTTTTACCTATGTTCCTGAAACACATTGCAAAGATAAATAGCAGGTGTTTCAGTATCGGCCAGTCTAGGTGCCCTAACTGAGCCAAAGCCCCTGACTGAAGCAAGCTGGGTATCCTGCTTCAATGAGCATTCTTAATGCAACCTATTCAAATTCTCATATACGCTGGCAGAATAAGCAGGAAGTTCAACAACAAGAAAAAAGGAAATGTATTTGCACATTTCAATGCATTAAAATAATGCAGGACTTCCATTCTTCTCTATTTGAGTTCCTGTCTATATGTAAAAGAGGATGAAGAAGTAAAATTTTCCATTTCAGCTATGGGTTGTGCTAGAAGCAGCATCAAAAGATGGAAATGTGTCTCTGCCAGTCCAGCTGAATGTCATCTAGTTAACTGTTACTAAAGGTACTTACTGAAATCAGCAGCAAAATCACCATTGCCTTCAATAATAAAGAATCCTTTCTGAGGCTAAAAAAAAAAATACAACATGGTTGTTTTGCACTTTTACTAAGTGTGTTTGCATTACATCAGCTTTTGCATCAAAGCTGTTAGTGCAGAGAGGAAAGCAAAGCCAATTTTATGAACTGATGTAATCAAGCCCAGCATCTCTGTGGGGTTTTTACGTTCCTATGGTCACAATGACATCAGATTACTCTGCCTATTTAGCAGGGGAGGACAACAACAATTCTCCACCTCTGCTCACACTCTTCTCGATTCTTTTCCTCCTGCTTGCACATCCTGACAGATTAGGAGTCAGCTCACAATTCCATGGGACACGAAACAACATTCACCTCAAATCTCTGCCTCTATCTCCCCTCCTCCTTTCCCTCAGTGTTTCCAGCTACTGCAGGCAAAGTCAAAACTTTAGAAAGTGGAAAGGGGGAAGGAGAAATCTCGGGGATTTAACAAATCACATCTTAACACTATAAAGCAGGTCATGGATTTACATAATGGAACACACACTGTTCAAATAATGATTGTATTTTAAGTGTAGCAGATATTTATCCATGCACAGAGCTGACCTGGAAAGACTATGAAGCTGTTTGTCTGCCTGACAGAACAGGGAGATGCTGAACTGGTTCTCCAGCCCCGCAGACACCCAACCTGCACTTACGTTAATAGGCTTGGTGCCCTTCGCTTTCTGGTTTGCATGGGCCCCTGTGTGTGTTTCAAAAGGCTCCTACAAATTTAGATAAGAAACTTCACTTTTCTGTATCAGTTTCTACACCTGTAAAATGGGAATAATTATACTAATCTTAAAAAGAACTTAATACATCAACTGAAGAGAAGCTGATTCACTTTCTGTTCACATAATCCAGCCCTGGAATTCCTCATCTAATTAATCCTCTCATCTCAGACACAATCTCTAGGCCAGACACATCTATATTCTGCTCTGAAATAAGCTATAGCTATCATAGAATCCAAAACACACAAAGGTACTGCAACACCTCTAAAAAGTATATTTTGCAGTTCTCATTTGTACTGCAGAGCATTTGTGAGCAACTTTCATATTCTGCCACTAGGGGAAAAACATTTTCTCCACTAAGTGAGTTCTTACACAGCCTTATCATCTAGAAAGAAACTTCAACCGAATATATTAAAGAAAATATATTTCCACATGGAAAATACTGTAAAACCTAATGACAAATGTAATCTGTTACTGAAACCTATCAGTATACACACAGTATATTTTTTAAGTTCTCCCACTAAGAGATTTCTTGAATGTTCCCTGCTGTATAGCACACAAACGTATCTCTGCACAGTAGCTGGTATCACAACTCATCCTAAAAAAAAAAAAAAAAAATCCACCATCAAACCAAGCAACCTATTAACCAAACAACCCCCCCATCCCCACCTCTTCCTCCACGTCTCAAACTATTTGGAGAAATTAATAAAGAGAAAATAGCAGTATGTTAGATATTCCATTTTCTAGATTTTTTTTTTTGTCTTCTTCACTGAATTAGATCTTTTGCAACGTTTAAGGAAGGGAAAATTATGAAGCACCTGAACTACAATAAAAGTAACCTTGCCACAGACTGAAAAAAATGTCATGCTAGATAATTATGTACATAAGATTATCACATATTTCTTCTATTTTCCATCTCATATATTCTTCAGCTGAAGTCAGATAAATATTTTCCATAGATACAATTTTTTATAATATAGACAATAAGAAAAATATGATTCTCTAGAGCTGAATTGCCTGCTTCAATCCCTAAAACTGATTATTTCGATTTGCCAGTTGTCCTTCACATTAATATAAAAAGGGCACAATCCCCCTATATCTGCCATTACTGTTGAGCAGCTTACCAAATAACATGCAAAGAACCAAACAAACATTTTAATAACGAGAAGTCAAATGCATTAGAAAAGAGGTATTATAAATATAAAAAATACAAGTACGCATTTTTATGGACAGAGAACATTATGTACGTGTTGAAATGTATATAGGCATATGTTTATATATGTAATATATAGACACATTATATCTATACTGCACCTGTTATCTATATGTCTGTATATTATTGATATATAGATATAAATATACATACTTTTATGTATAGGTAATATAGATATCTTAACTAACATAACTTTTTTTTTTTAATTTGGGATAAGCTGTCAATTCAAAATACAGAACTTGATATACATTAGTCATTAACCCTACTGTAAGCCATGCAGTTAGAGCCTAAAGGATTTATTTAAGATTCTTCTTACTAGCAGCTGACAGACATCTGACAACGCAGAAATGCAACATCTCATTTAACTTGTCCATAGGCTTATTCCACTGAGCCCCAGACATTTTAGCACAAGATAGAGAAAAGAAGTTCCACAGTTTTAGTGTGGGGGATGGGAAACCTGTTTATAACAAATGGCCCTTGCTTTATTAATTTTTACCAAAAAATTATGAGGCATTAATTTAAAACAAACAAAAAATTATCTTCTTAAGTCGTAAACCATTCTTGATTCATTATCTTCCTTGCCTTTTTTTTTTTTTTTTTTAATGTGTATGTTAAGGTACCATGTGTTGCAGAAACCAGTAAGAAATTTTCTAGAGGACATTTCACATTAGCCATCAAGCCTTCTTCCCACTGACCAACTTACCAATTCTTCTCTTCTTTCTCTGGCAGAAAGAAGTCAAATTACAAAGGAAGACATGTATCTCTAGTTTTATGTCATATGCATTAAGCAGTATATAATAAAATGCAGCTTGAAAAAATTACAATAATCCATAAAATATATTGTAAGGTAATTCTGTTTCATTTCATTTCGAAAGCCTTCCAGCACCACTGATGTCATGCCTTTACTTAACCTGCAACAGACGTGGAGATAGCAAAAGGCAAGAGTTTCTAACAAAGTCACACTTTCCCCAGCTCTTCACAGAGTTCAGAGGAATCCATCACGTGTCCCGTTGGCAGCGTGGAGAAAGATCCCACTCTGCCAGGTGTCTTGAACTTGATCCCACTCAGGTTTGCTCCTTGCCAGCTGCACCCAAAATGTGTGTTATTACCATCAGGTGAACCAGACATTGACAGAACGACTTCTGAAGTGCCCAAGGCTGTAGCAATGAAGTCTTCTGAAAAACCAAATGCAACATTTCAAAACACAGTCACCTGCTGTATTGATAGACAAAGCAGTGAGCTACAAACTGCTGTGCAAAGGCCAAATTAGAGAACAAAAGACCTCTGAAAACTGGTAGAAGTGCAGATGAAAGTGATTCAAAAACACTGAGAAGATATAATAAACATGCAATTTAAGTAAGCTCCACTTTTCAACATAACAACTTGGCCAATAGCAGAAATCTATCAGAAACTAAATTGAGTATGATGGCATGTATTAGTTTTAAATATAAGTATTTAAGCTTTTATTGCATTTCAGTTTGCTAAAGATTTCATTTTGTTTATCCTTTCTGTCTGAAATGCATGGTGTAAGCAAGACAGTTGGAGAATGACAAGTTATGGGCTCCTTAGAAATAATAGAAAGCATGATATAAACCCACTATTGCCTGATAAGATAGATATTATCATCATCTAGAGCAAAATAAAATATCTTTACTTTGGCTAAAAGTGACTGAATTCTATACAAGGACAAAATATTCCCCAAGTTTACCTAGCAAAGCTTCATCAACTCTACTTTTTTATTGAAAGAAAGCTAATCTTGCACATTAGTTAGAAGACTAACCTTTTACATCGTCTGTTGACTAATGAAGAATCACACGTACAGCAACTTATCATTCATACACTTCAGCAAAATGTTATCATCCTTCCAGAAAAGACAAAGGTGTTCCATAATGATACTGGCAGAGCACCTTTACACGTGAATAAAATGAAAACGCATCCAGAGCGCACACAGCCAAATGTTCAACAGAGACTGTCATCCTGCAGAAGTAAAAAGCTGTTCAAGAATAGACCAGAGTCTCTGCCTAAAATCCCCAGCTGAGCAACTGTGGTACTGAAGAGGACACTGGGCAGCACAGGAAAACACAGATCCAATTTTAGCAGTCACAAAACATAATGGGGCTTGCAACTGGAAGTGAATTAAGCTATAGGCTGGAGGGAGAACAGTCTAATTGACCACAGAGAGAGTTTCAAGTATTACAGAGTTACAGTACGATCATACCGAATAGCACAAAAGAGCCCGCAATGCTGTTTTAAAAATACTTCCTGTATAACAAAATAGCAATGCCTGGCAAAGTGAGCCCTGATCTTCAGCTAGGTACATCTGTGACATAAGTTAATTGTAATATTTCCCGCTGACACACAAACTGAAACAGAAAAATACAGCATAAGAAGAGGATGAGATACCTAATACGGAAGAATTGCTTGTCTTTCACTCCCTTTTTTCACATGTCCATCTATCAAAGGAATGAAACAGGTAACATGCCAGGGCAACAACATAGCAGAAAAGGGCTACTGCATCCCAACCTCCTGCTTTGTAACTCCGCTTCACATGTGGGGCATCCCATGGATTGAATTACAGTCCAAACTTTGGACAGAAAAGCTTTTAATATACTACGCAAACAATAAACCACTTAACACTCAAGCAGACTTCAGGACACATCGTAGATCATCACTGGGATACAAAAGTCATAAGTAGCTTCAGCAGAGCCCTAGGAGAGACGTACTTCATGTAGGACAGTCAGATTTTCCACATGGCTGGTGCTGCTCAGCACAAAGTATTTCAGAATAAAACCCAAGAACAGGAATCCCAAATTGGGCACACAATTTGCACTGTGCTTCTCAAGAATCTGTGGAAGTTTTTCCAGAGAAAACAGGTTTCTAGATTAATATGTATTTTTTCCATCTCTGAAATGCAATCTCTGCAATTACTCACTTAACAGGGTGAAGTGTTTGGAGGGGTGGAGGGAGGGGCAAAGGGAGAAGGCTCATACTCAAATGATTTCACAGAATCAGCAGCACAAAATGGTCAAGGTTGGCAGGGAGCTCTGGAGGTCGCCCTGTCCAAGCCCCTGCTCAAGCAGGGCCACCTAGAGTCAGTTGCCCAGGCCCACATCCAGCTTTTGAGTATCTCCAAGGACAGAGACTCCACGACCTCTCTGGGCAACCTGTGCCAGTGCTTGGCCACCCTCACAGTGAGAAAGTGTTTCCTCATGTTCAGAGCGCATCTCCTGCGTTTCAGTTTATGCCCATTACCTCATCAGTTCCTAGTCACTATTGTTTTCACAGAACACTGTCACACCTAAAGCTTTAAAAATCCCAACTAGACAAATGTACAAAACCCTGTGTTTACAAAACAGTTAAAAAAAGGAGAATAATCATTATAAAAGCTCAAGGAAGCAAATAAGAACAACGATGTTTAGCATGAGCCAAATGAGAATTCAAAGCCTGAAAAGCCACCACTCAAACAACCTCACAAACTAGAAGAATGGAGTGTCTTGCTGAAAACAGACATTGGTCCAGGGTGGCATGTAGGGATGGCCACCAATAATGACACGGCTCTGCAAGCAGATCCAGCCACACTGCTGCCTTGCACATCCACACAGCTACCTGATCATCTCTTTAACGTTTGGTGTACTGCTCCAGCCAGAACCAAGCATTGGACTCACTTAGTCCATATGCTGCCTACTGCAACACTGTCCCTTCCCACACCCATTATTTCTAGTTACGTTGTCTAGAAGCTGCTGCATTGGAAATTGAGGATGGGAAGAAACCTTTAATTATGTCTTACATTGCCATTTTGGATTTTCCCCAGCATAAAATCAAACCTGGTATTTAGGTCAGATGGGACACAAAGTTCTGTCTCACGCAAACTGGATTTACCAGCCATGTGCAAATTACTCTATCGCACACACACGGTACATCTGATCTGAACGTGTGCTGTCAAAACATCTAGGGTTTCTTTGCCTCTGTAGCTCCAGAAGAACTATGACTCCAACTGAATGTCCCATGGCCTGACTGGAGCCACTGCAGGAATTCCCAGGCAATCATCCAAAGGCCTCAAAAGCACCCAGACAAGAACAAATCTCACCAGCCGTCCGACACACAATATCCCAGACGACAAATCACTGGAATGGGACAGAACGCCCTTTTTAGGTAGAAGCTGAGCTTTATGAGAATTCATCATTCTGACATTGGCTTCAGGAGGGAAGAATGGTCTCTGTAGGAACTTCAAAGTCTTCAGAACACAGATGGAAAAATTTGATACATTATAATGCCGCTTTTATTGGCGTTTAATTTACCTGGAACTTTAAAGCCTTTGTCTGTGTCTACCTATGAGCAGAAAATAAAAATAGCTCTTCTTGCATAGCTTCATCCTCAAAGATAGATGATGCCATGCAGCCAATATTCTCTGGATCCTTTGGAAATTCTCACTCTAGACAAATATTTTTATTGCTGAAGAAGATATTAACCAATATATTCTAACAAAGAAAGAGTGAGCTCCCTGTTCAGATTATCTCCATCTCCCTTATAAGAACATTTCGTAACCACAGGAAGGCACTTCTTGCTGGAGAAGGAGGAAAAAAAAAAACCCAACCAATCTCTACCATCTTTTCCAAGGAATTTCTTGCATAGATTAGCTTTAGGTGTTTGTGTATATCTGTGTACCACAGACTTTATAATTACTGGCAGTGGCACAGTAAAAAGAAAATCCTGCTTCCACAATAGTGTGTTACATCTAAGACATCAAAAAGAAAACAAAAATCCAATTCTAAGACCTGTTTATAGGGGCAAAACAAACATTACGGCTCATACTAGCCAAGCAAAGACACCAAATCATCGACTCATGCTGTTGTCACTCAAACAAAGGTCTGATCTTGGAAACAAACATTGAAGAGATGTCTGGGGAGAAAGTTAAAGAAATTGTAATCAGTTCTTCCCTAGAATATATGAGTGTCTCCAGATGACCAGAAAGAAACTTTAAAAACCTAACCTGAAACAAGATTTTTGCTGAATTTGTGTGATTCTTACAGATTTCCACCAGGGCAGCTGTCTAAGCAAGGCTTTTACGAGCCACCCTAGCATGTGCACCTCCATCATTTTACATACAATCAGTATATTTATGTGCATTTATGTACTGTTTGCTTTCCTAACAAGTAAAGGTTTTAAAATTATTTCCAAACACAAAATGGCAAAGAATTGTCTGGCAGCACAATGAAGACATCTTCCCCTGAATTAATATAAATTACATAGATATTTGTGCTCGGAGACGGACAGGATTTACTCCCTTGGTAATCCTGTCCCCCATGGACTCTTCCAAATGGGCAGACAACTAGAGCCAAGCAGAACAGCTTGCAGACCCAGGGTCCACCCAAGCGGTGCTTCTCCTGAGTGTGCAGGCACTGGTCAGACCCGGCGGAGGCTGCGAGCTCTGGTACCCAGAAACAGGCAGGGCTGCCTGACTGGGACAGGTCACCCGGAGCAACCTGCTGGAAACCGCTGATCCATCACTAGGTGGTTAAGCTAAAGCCATTATTAAAGAAATGCATATGCTGCAACAAGGAAAACAAGTCTTGAACAACTAAGTAGAAAAGCATAGAAACAAAACATGAGAATGGAATTTCCCTCAACCCTGCATTTCCTTCCTTCTGTTGGCTTCGCACACCCCATGAAAACATAACAAAAAAGGATGGAGTTTTTATCTAAATGGATAGTGAAGTTCCTCAGTCAGATAATGTGAAGTTGAGCCAGCTGCTTGCGAGCATGTAAGATTTCCTATGGAAGAGTCCTGCTGGAGTAAGGTTTTCAGCGATGATCTCAGCTGAACCCTTGAACTATTTTTCAAAACCAGATAATTAGCATAATACAGGTACTTTATATATAGCTATATGTAACCTAATACATTCTCTGTATTTTTATATTAATTTCTCAAGTTTTCTTTCTACATGCTCCAGAATCTCTAGATTCCTTAAACTCAGTTTAAAACAATGCTTAGTTATCGCAACAGATTTAAAGAACTAATACATTATCAAATGAAAAAAGGGGGGGTCAAAAGATCTTTAGCAAGTCTAGGAGCACCTGATGCTGTTCTGTGCATCAGAAAACCACCATCATCTACTGTATGCTGTTCCTAGTTTACTGGAAATTTTCCCCTATTATTATATCTATGCAGTGTGCCAGCGGACAGATGGCAGCAAGGTGCAAAACACGTAATGGACATGGATGAGCTGCATGATAAGGAACTTGGATATTTTTCCATTGTATCCAGATTTATATCAAGAAATTAGGAATAGCCGCTCACATTATCCTAGAACCATGAGATCCTAGGAAAAGCAAGTATGTTTACAATCATGTATATATAAAGCAAACATGTATTAGTATATTCCCATATGCTTTTATAATATATTTTTTTAAGGCACGATATGGGAAGAGATTTTTCTTCTTTTGTCTACTTCAATTACAGCCATAATTGGCTATATTGATAAAGGAAGGTGAAACATGTAAGCAGTGAAACGTATTTATACCATGCTACACAAAAATGAAGAAAAAAAAAAAAGAAAGGGAGTCAACAATTACCAGAGACGCACACAACAAAAGCCTGTAATATGTCCTGTGACAGGCTTACACTGATCACAGGTTTTTATTAAGACGGACTTGAAGGACAGTCCCTTATGATTTACATCATGTACAGACTCACACTATAAAATATTTCCTCTGAAAAAAAGGTCCACAAATTTCCTTATTCACCCAATTAGTCACACTGAATGATGTGAATACTGAGAAAGCTTTTGTTCTTAGTCAGTCTTGTTTTTTCATTAAATGCATAGACCACAGGAATACTGAGTTACTATGAACCGGCAAAACTGTTTTTTCAGTTCTCAAGGTCTGTAATGCAGCTCCTTACTTATGAATTTTAGCACTGAATCCATACTGAAAACTTGGTCAAATAATTGTTTTTTTTAACCTGAACCGACAATGAATTCTTATTTTGAAATTTCGCTGAACATGAACCAGAAAAATTAAAGTTACAGCTGAACTCATATCAAAAATACACTCAAATATTTACTGTTTCTTCAGCTCCCTGGACTGTTAAAAAATGTAACAGGTGTTTACTGTTGCGGCATTGCTCTTGCAACAGCTGAGGAGTTTCTGTTATTCTGTGGGCAAGCAAAAATATAATTTTTTTTAATTCTATTGAAATTCCTTCATAAAAGTCAAAATTGTGGGAAAATTACTAATAAAAGATTCATCATAGTTTTGTAACAAATTAAGGGGAAAAATTAAACACGGCATTTTTAAAGCCAGAGTTTCAACCAATTACATTTTCCCGACCTATATCATCATCATAAAAATTGCTATTTTATCCCCTTATAAATTTCAGAATAATACTCGAGTCATTCACAAGAAGTGACTCAGAGGACAGTATTGTAATTCAGGCCCTCTGATCATCTAGATCCTGTATAAAACAAGCCAAAGAAGTTCATTCTGAAATTTCTGTATCAAGTCCATGACTTTCATTTGAGCTACATAATTAATTTTAGGAAGACAATCAGCACTGATTTAAAGACTTCAGCTGATGGAAAACCCATCAGATTCCAGATGGTTAATTAGACCTGCCACTGAAAATTTGGGGACCTTGCTTCCAGTCTGTTTTATCTAGCTCCAGCTTCCAAGTGCTGGATCTCATTATACCATCCCTGTGCTAGACTTAAAAATATACTTCTACTATCAGAAGTCTTTCTCTCTGTTCTGGTAATTTTAGACAATAATTAAATCTCCTCTTATCCTTCTTTTACATAAATAGTTTATTTTGAGTTTTGGAGAGCTTGTCTTGTAAGAAGGGATTATAGAAACTCATTGTTTCAGCTCTTATCTCACATATATGCAGATCAATGCTCCTACAGCACTGAAAAACTGCTCTCAAAAAATAAATAATAAAAGATTTGCCCTTAGGTTTTAAAAACACACTTTTACAGCCTGATAAGAGTCATACCTTGATGCTGCAAGCAGCCAGCAGGATTATGCGTGACAGTGCAGGGCATTTGGGCATCCGGCACATGGACCCTGGTGGTCACATCTGACAGTCACCACAAGGTCTTTCTCCTTCCAATGTGCTCAATGGCAGTTTGCAGTGGCAGCTGGGGATGTCATTAAACAGAGTTACATGTTCGCCTGGCCTGTTTTAACTTGTGGACTGTCAGGCATAGTAATAGATTTTTATTTTAAGACATTCTCTTTGTTGCGAAGTAGTTAGTACATCTCATAAGAAGGCACAATTTCTCTTTCATTCATAAAGGGCAGCCGGAGGCTGATGGGAAAGCATTTCAGTTTGAAATACGGACTTGTCCAAACGGCAGAATATTGTCCCTCACGCTCGCATGGCTCTTAGGTGTGAGCCTTCCCAGGTCTCAGATCTCACACATACCTTTCCAAAACAAACCCCTCCACAGTTTTGTGAAGGGGCTTCCTATTGAACCTAGTACAACAGGGAAAACTTTCAAATAGTATCTGCAAAACAGAAACAAACACGTCTACTGAAATGGAAGAGGAACTGATAAACAGAAAGTCAATTAATCTTCAAAAACACTTTAGATATAGAAAAATCTTCTGCAGACGCTCTTTCCAGAGATGTCAGAAATGCTCAAGTTAGAACCTTGAAACTGGGACCTAATAAGTGACTTTATTACAAAAGACTGCATGGTAATAAGTACACACAAGGCACTGAGCTATGAAACTACTTATAAATTTTCTTTTATGACTCCCTAACATCTCAGTTCTTGGATTTCCAACCATAATCTTCTGCTAACACAGATCAAAGTATGGATTTTTGTACTGTTTGTTTATTGTAAGAATATATAAACTTCAGCCTTTCATCTATACATTACAGAACAGAACAGTTTTTACTGTCTTGTGTGGGTAACAGGGAACACCTTTTTCAGTCAAACTGCTGCAAAACCTAAGATGAATTTTCATTATTGAGCATGTTCTGAAACTACATAAACTAGTTTTCATTGTGTTATTAGAATAAACACCAAGAAAACTGCATGAAAAAAATCCATATCTTGACATTTAGGTCTCTCAAAGGATTCTACCAAGCCCCTAAGAAGTTTGTCTTATTTCAAATGGTGTATTTAGGAACTATTGATAATAGCAGGTAACCCAATAGTGGGGTACAGTTAATGGGTTTTAAATCCCAAAAGGATTAGTATCTTCATTGGCATGGCATCCAGCAAATAATTAAATGGATCCTAGTGTGGTTTTCTCTCTCTGAAGTCAAAGCAGCAACAACAAAACCTGCTCTATGCTAGCTGTCATCACAGATGCATCCTAGCAGACACGCATCCTCCCATCTCACAAAATCAGCCTAGGTATTTTGTCCACCATCTTCTGCAAAGAAGAAGATAATGACTAATTCCCTCTACAGAATGTAATATCTCCTGGCCATTTCTCGGAAGAATTTGAGAGCTCATTAGAAGATACTTCAATGTCAGAGGCAAAGGTCTTTGGACAACTGCACTGTTGCTGTAACACTGATCTTGCAAAGAAAGGCTTTGGCACCCAGAAGGCGTAAGTAAGATATCATGGCTCTGCAAGTTATTTGGCTTTCAAATATTGACGAATGACAAGAACAGAAGGAGAATTTCACTCACTGAAGACACTGACACTGTGTATACGCCTAACAGGGAGTCCCTATCACAGCTGGTCCGACTTCACTCCAGAAAACCAGGCTGCAGCCATCAGCTATTCTTGGCTACCCTTTACTGCGGCACCCTCTTTTTTTTTTTTTTTTTTTTTTAAAGTAACTAGTGAAAGCAATTATCTCAACTTCAGCTAGAAACACTTTGATCATCTATCCCACGGATTTTCAAGATGTATCTGGCTGAAAAGAATGAGAAGCTCAAGACTGCTAGCAAACAAAACAAGACAAAAAAAAGGACAAGAACAGAGATACAGGCTAAAGAGGAAAGAAAACCACAGTGCTCTAGATATCAACAATATGAAAGGCATAGCAGCTTACGCCTCTTTTGCAGAGGTCTGTCTTACTGCAAGGTTTTGATGGGGCAAATAACTGCTATTCTGAGTGACGCCACAGACACTGTAGAAGCAATGAGAGTTTTTGCTCTAGAGGTAAGCACTCTTGCACTAAGAGGTAAGCAACCTCTTAGTGAACCAAGCACTTCAGTTCAACAGGATTTTTTCAGTGTCTAAACAATAACAAAATATTTAGCGTATCATACAGTATCTGACAGAATCAGTTGTTTCTCTAACAGTGGACAAGGCCGGCTGGGAAAGCAGCAAAGTTAACTAAGCCTGGAGGGAAACCTGTGGTTTAGTATTCCATGATTGTAGCTCATAAAAGGGATTATTTAAATTATTTTCCTTTAAATTATAATTGGACCAAGTGATAAATATTCCACAAATATGAACATGTTAATGATTGCAAGGAAAACTAGCTCTGATAAAACTTGCATAAATAGTGAAGTGCCCAGTAAAGAACAAGTGGACTGTAGCCCAAGAAGGCTGTGTACAGGTACACATGGCATGATGGGAAAGGAATTAACAGGGACTCTTCTAGCTACTCAAATACCTAATTTGATTCTTTGTTCAAAACCCTAGAAACATACAGCATTAGTTATTTAACCCCTCCACAGAAGCCTTTTTTTTCCTCCCCTTCAGGAAGCAAACATGTCAAAAGCTGTTTGGACTTCGATATTCCACAAAATAACACACCAGGCTACAGCAGTGTTCTTTGCCATGTTCTAATTGTTCCTGCTTTTTCATTTAGAGAGGTATTAGCTGCCAAAATATGTTTCAAGCTTGAAGATAAGAAAACATCTTCTAAAATTAACACTAAAACAGCTAGAGAAAGAAATAAAGTTGCTGCCCTGCTGAACCAGTAATTCATACAGAATCAGCCAGAGAATATATTGCCAGAGGTGCAAAGATTACTGTAAGACAGCTGGCAAACCAAGTTAACAACATACAGTCCCAAAAGCCTCTTGGCCTTTCTTCAATCAATCAAATTATTGAGAAGACAGATAATCCTTCTGAGATACAGGAAGCAAAAGAGCAGGGAAGAGGAGAAGAAAATGTCAAGTTACATGAAAAGTTATCAGAAATAACTCTATTATTTATGGGAAATCTTCCATTCAAAACAAATAGAAAAAATTCCTGCAACACAGCAGCTACTTAAATCAATTTAATAAAATAAATTAATAACTACTGCAGTAATATAAATATTTCACCAGGTAGCAAGTTGCTAAATTCCTTTCCCTGCTAAAAGATCCCATTTTAAAGTCTCCAAAGCTCAGTACTTTTACTTTTGCATTAGGTACATCTTTGACTGACCACAGCTGTAGCTCAGCTTTTGTAGAGAGACAATTCCAAGTTCAGACCCAGCAGCCAAAAGACGTACATGTTTTTTTTCAACACCAGCTCCCAAGGAAAAGCAAACCCCACCGTCAAAGAGCAGGAGCACCATCTCTCCCTGCCTGCCTCTCCAGGAACAGCAATTTCTAGAGTATTGCATCAACAGCTATTTGCTTCAGTACCTGAAGAAACAGCTTAGCTCATCAATAATAAAAAAAAAAACATTCTTAGACACCCACAGCAAAACCACCCCCAAACACTGTGGGCAAATTGCATGTGTGTGTACCAAGAGAATAATAAAACAATAATTTCTGACAGATGAACAACAATCTTTTTAGCAAAATAGGTCTGTTATCATTTAATTATCAGTTTTGTACACCATCTTTAACTACCCAGTTGCACAGATTGCTGTATAGACACCAAATATAATTTAGTGGAGACTCAGTCTCAAATTCCCAGCCTAGACTGTCACGTTACAATATGATGTTTGTTTGAATAATAAAATTAATTTTAAAACGAACTGGATGACATACCAAGGAAGAACTCATTTTCAAAAGCTATGACAGTTTTTGAAACCTATAGAAAAAAAGATGGTAAAGTATTCAATCATACATTGACTCTTCTAGATTTGAAGTATCTGTTTCCCCTTGTCACGAATACATTTTACTTTTGTATGGCATCCTTTCAGAAAGCTACAGTACAAAATATCGTAGTTGGATTCACATTTTGTAGTTGCTTTGTTTTAGAGATTTTTCACTTGGATATCTGTTGAATTAGACTCTTATTTTAGCCCACAGCATTTCAAAATCTGAGCCTTAACTATCAGATTTTGTTCTCTATTACATGGAATCTCCTATATTGAAGTTGATTGTTTTTCAGAAAGACATCTCATCAAACTCAACAGCTCTTCCTAAAGTAAAACCACACCAACCAATTAAAAAACCTTATATTCTTATATAAGGTTACCTTATATAAGAATTTCTTATATACAATCTGAAATACTGAAAGAGATAAACAATTCAAACGGAGTCTTAATGTACCCACAAAAAAATCACAGAATCGTAGGGTTAGAAGGGACCTCTGGAGATCATCTAGTCCAACTCCCCTGCCAGTGCAGGGTCACCTAGAGCAGGTTGCACAAGAACATGTCCAGGCGGGTTTTGAAAATGTGAAGTATATAAGAAAATGTGAAGTACATAAGAAACGTACACCGTGAACCTTTGTTTATCTTGTCCTAAACAAGTTTCTACATAATCTATTTATTCTGTTATCTGAACTACAACCCCAAATTGGATATTCCATCTACCATCTAATAGCTGTAGCCATTCCCGGTATTTCTGATTAGACAGAAGTACATATTCCTTAGATAAACACTTATACCCAGTCATGCAAGTCCAGCTCCTTTGGACTTTCCAAGAGGTAGAAAAGTGAAATATTTTTGCCAAAAAGAAAATATTCATCAGAACTATGATAAAATAAAAATTAAAAAAAAGCAGCAGCTGGAACTTTTAACAACTCTACTCCTTCTCATACTCTGGAAAAAATGAAAATTATACCAGTGATTAAAAAAAAAACAAAAAAGAAAGTTTTTATTCCTCATGAGCTGCTAGCATGTTTTTTACTGCCTGCCTTCTCTACGGATTTGAGAAATGCACAGCGACTGTGTTCATCAGAATATGCCTACAGGCCCACAGCGATACGCTTGCTTATGCTTTCATTTTCCTGGTACAAGACGGCTGCTCCATTTGGGGGCCTTGCCCAAGAGAAGGCTCGTGAAACGTCACATACTTTGATCTTTGTATTTTGGGTCTTAATGACTACGCAGAGTTGCTGTACAGCCTTTGATACGTACAATAAAAAAAAAGACCGTATTAGTAACAGGAATTTCTGAGAGGACTAGGACTCCTGAGCTTGTTTATGGCTTCGGGGAGGCGGGGGATGACAGGTTTTGCTGACATTTGCTCTTGGATAGCATTGAAACATGAAACAGCAATGGTTCGTGAAACGTATATTACTTTCTCCACAGCACTGGAAAATAACTCTTCCCAAATTACACATAAAAATAAAAGGACGCGTCACGATAGCTGCTTTCCACAAAGCTCATACAAATGGTTTCTAGCCGTCACTGTCTGGTCCAAAGCTTAATTCCACTGAGCTGCTGAGAATAAAGGACAGTGATTAAAGGAATACAGTGCCACTTCAAACACTATTTTTGTGGTATACTAGGAACAATGTCACAGATTAGCATCCCTGATGTATTTTGGAATTCCAGTATGTGGCTGCAGTATACCCTACCCCAGAAATGGGCTGGCAGACTGTTGTCTACATTTGTCTATCTAGTTGAAGACTACTGCTTTCATATAAAGCTGCATTGGTCCGATTTAAATACCGTCCAGCACAGAACGTGCTGCATCTGATGTCCAGTGTGGAATTGCAGTTAACAGGTTGAATATGCAATTGTGCTAGACAATCAGGTAAAAATGAATCTATCAAAGACTATTTTCACAGCTAAATAAAGAGACCCACAGTAAGCTTCACCTACGGCAGCCAGTTGTAAATTTCTGATTATAAAAGAGGAAACTCTCTGCATTCCGTATTTGATCCAGATTCTGCTTTTAATAACAGGAACTGCAACATATGTACTTTCTGAAGCAAAGTGAGTGAAAAATGAATAAAGCAATTCAAGAACATCTCAAGACAGAGAGAAGTGCTATTAATGTCAGTGGGAGGGAGAGGCTCAGCGAGATGACCATAATGTAAGTAGGGACAGGGTGAAGCTCTTGGGTTCCAGGCCAAATCTTTCAAACCCAATACCATAAATGAGAGTCCAAAGTCTAAATTTAGGTGTCTAAAATTAAAGTGGACTATCTAAGGGGTCAACCATCTGTAGCTCCCAGTTAATTTAACAGACAGTATAGTTACTCAGTTGTGTGAAAAAACAAATCACTGTTTACATACAGAACTCGTGTCCTAAGTTTAAGGGCACAGATGTAACATATAATCATTTTCTGAACTCCATGCATCCATTTTCCCAAAGTTAAAAATTTTGCCTCAGTCACAGGGGTCTCCTGGCTCATAGTATTCTCAATATCAAAAATGTTCTTCCAGAAATAACAGGGCATGCTTGTTCAGGCTAATCAAGTTAGATTCTTCATTTATCATGGACAGTAGTACAGCTGATTAACACACGTATTAAGTAGCTGTTCCCTTCCAGTTTTTATAAGTTTGGCAATTACCCCCTATGCGCTCCCTTACTCCCCAGTGAAGTGATCTATCAAGGGAAGAATAAGGTACAATTCCAAATCCAAGTGTTAATCCTCCAAATATTCAGTAAACTACAGTTAAGAATGACTGGAAGTTGCAACAGCCGCTGCTGGAAGGTGCATAGACAGGTTAATAGGATGTGGACATTTACAAAGCATCCAGTTCCAAAGGGTTTTTAAAGAAAATGTTAAAGAATCTTTTTTTAAAAAAAAACAAAACAAAATAAAACAAACCAAACGCTTCTTTCTGCTCAGTCTTTTGAGAAATTTTTAATAGAACCACAAAATAGAAAGCATTTTCTTGCCTTTCCCAAGCAAGAAACAGCCTCAGAGACAGATTAGAAAGATGACATCCATGATTAGGTGAGAAATCTATTGGGGACTTCATTTCTATCCCGTCTCTGCTACGCACATCAAAACATGATCCACTGGCTCACCGTGTGTTTCACCTGCTGTTAGAAGATGCTGAGCTATTACATATTCTGGCTATGGCACCTGACTCTGTAGCTCAAGCGGAGGAGAGACGTGCTGTTGGTATTCCATGTCTGCACTTCAGCACTCATGTATCAGTCAAGATGGTGATTATCATAATATCATTTTACAAATATTCTTTATGAGGCAGGAAACATTTTAATAATAAGAGATCTTAGATGATAAGCCAATAACCACATAGCCACTCAGCAGGAACCTAATTCCCCTTCCAGTGCCAGGTTTGCTACAAGAAACGTCATGTAGTTTTATATATGACATTCACCGTCTGTATAAAGAGAGACTGTCTCTTACAATTCAATCGCATCTTGCAACTGTGAGGTTGTTTTCAGCCCAGGTCATACACATGAACAAAATAATGAGGGGGGAGGGGGGGGTTGGTCAATTAAATTGCCAGTCCTTGGTGCTAATGATCTTTATCTCAAACAGCATATTTCCCTATTCAAAAGAATGCAAAATTCACCTTTGTAAGAATACAGCTTTCTTGCTTCTCAAGGAATTTCTTTCCCCCACAGGGGGGAAAAAACCTAAAAGAGGAAAAGAAAAAAAAAGGCAACTCGAGAGCACTATGCTTGTATTATGCAAAGGCCCTTCCCCATCACCTGAGGAAAAAGCAAGTAGTTTTACAGTGGATATAGTTACATGTAGGCTAATTTCTTTGTCTTTCCAGGATGACAGAATGAAGCTTTTATTGAAAGTGTAAAATTACGGGGCTTGATTTTCATCAAGCATTTTGTTTAATGCACAAATTATGACAAACATCTAGAAATCATTCAACTCACCATTAGTAAGTAGCTACTGTAAACACATTCTCTCATTTTAACTGAGGAAGTAGTCCAGACAAGCTACTACTGTATCTCACAGCTTTCAGATTTCCTGCGACTGAACAACAAATCAATAAAACATTTTGGTACAGCTGTAACTTTTGACAGATGCTGGCTATTTCTTTATTTCTAAGATTGTACATGAATCCTAAGCAAAAAGTCACTGGCACCAAAAAATTTTAAAAACCCTGGCTTTTAGATGCTTCACCACAACCAAGACAAACAATGTACAATAGCTGCTAAAGCTGCATTTTGCTAACAGTCATGATACTGTTTATTTGGAACAATAAATAGCCCGTACGTTCCTTGGTTGTCTGATAATCCAAACTGAAAATATCTTACATGAAAAATGGCTCGAGATTTTCGGGAGAAACTGGAAGAGGATTATGGCACTCATACTAGAAACACTGCAGTGGTTCTACGAGTATATTATGCTTTTGTGGGGAAAAAAACACACAAAAACCATCTGGGAGAGGAAGGAAGGGCCTGTGGACAAAGCTTACACTGAACACCAGGAATGGCACGCTACCCTGTTCTAGATGTACATGCACACACTGAGGTGTGCACATGTCCATATAAATACACGCATATACAGACGTATATGTGTGTGTGTGTATATATATATATATATACACACAGATACAGAGGAGGCTTATTGTCTAGAATGTTTGTTTGATCTTTGCATAAAGGGTGGTATTTTCCTTCTCCAAGGGTTCCTGACCCCTTTCCTCTAATTGATTAAATTAAAAGTAAAAAAATACGAAGACATCTCTCTTACGGAGTGCATACTGCCTGAGAAGTACTTTGTGATTTCCTTCCAGATGGAATGGCAGAGGTGCTTTTGACCAGCACACATTCTGCAACTATTCCTTTGGTTTCAGTCAGTAGCACAAGTCTTGGAGCTGGCCAAAACATTCTCAATAAAATTTGATACTCAGCAGCAGAAAGGATGCTAAACCAACAGAAGAAACAACCAGACTCCGTATTGTTTTGTCTTGGGAACACTGAAGGTGTAGATAAACCACTGACTCAAATAAATCAGCAGAACCAAAAGCTGCAGAAAGAATGCAAGGGAAGAGCAAGAGATGAATATCTGCTCCTCAAATGGAGGGCGGCATGAGAAAAATGAAGACGTTTCCTCATCTCTGAAGTTGTTCTTCATATGCCAAATGTTTTCTCCTCTACATATCCTGAAATGCAGAAATAACTGTGTTGCTTCTATAAGGCAATGTAAGAAAGTCCATAGTCCATTTATTTCAAATATACCAGTGTTTTAATCATAGAAAAAAGTTTTGGGAATGCTAACAGTGAGATGCACACCGGACTGGAAATACTTCTGGACCTTGAACACCCCAAAATGCTTTCTGAGGCCAGCTCCCTCCAGACGTGACAGCCAGCTAGATCGGTGACTCAGAGAAGCAAGGGGGAACTTGACCCTTCCCCAGCCCAGCAAGGAACACCCTCACATTAACTAGGCAGGAAGCACCAAAGAAAAGGTCATCAACAAAAAGTTAGATGTAAATTTGAAAAGAAATAAACAAAATTCACACTAAGAACAAAAACATTTTCTTGCTACTATTAGGCCACCTTCCTTTTTTTATGTTTTACCTGTATGTTTCTACACACGTAGTCAATAGGGGAGTCTTTTGCATGATTGAAGGACTGTAAAGCTACCTGGAATTTGTCACGTGAAGTACTGCAGCACGTGAAAGTTCTCGTATTATACAAGACCTCCAAATAGAGTAAACCCTGAAATGGTCATACAAGATTGTAAACTGACAGTCACACGCTGTCCCTCCTGTTTCAGCACCAGTCCACATTTGGATTCTTTCCCTACCAAGTGATCTCAGAAACTCAGTTCCTATAAGAAAGATGCAAAAGCTAGATATTCGTGTTAGTCAAGATCAGAGACTGTGACAAGGTGAATGAAGGTTTTGCTGGTGGCACCGAACATAGCTTTTGGTGCAAGTACATTAGCTGCTGTCATAGTGAAAAGAATAGCTTCGATTGCAAATGCTAACAGGCAGCAGATAATTGGGCATACGTGTGCATCTGTGGGCGAATGTCTGAAACTGAATTTTGAACTCTCAAGCAGAAGACTGGTACTTGCCATCTGTGCGGGCTGCTTGTAAATTTGGTAACACCTGGACTAAACCGAAAGGTCACATTCTGAATCCTCCAATTAACACAGTGGCAGAACGGGCAATTCAAAGGCTGCTCACACATCACGGTTCTGCACACCGACTATTTAGACTGGGGGAAAATAGGAGTTTGGGTGCCAAAAATAAGGGTTCCCAGAAACAAGCAGCAGTCTCAGAAAGGAGGGGCGAGGAAAGAAGGCAACACATTGTGACTGGACAGGAGACTCCGGAAGCGAGGGAAAATCCCGGAAATCAGAGTTGCATGGAGACAAGCGAATGCTGGGGATGCCCAGGGACTCTGGCCAGCCATGTCCAGGATCAGTAACTACAAGGAGATGCACAGCATAAACCAACATAACTTTCTAGCCAGCCTTCCCAAGCAAGCCATGATCGCCCGGCTGGGATGGGACGTCCAGACTGAGTGAAGGCAGCACTGGCAGCAGAACGGGTGAGTATGCAAAGGGAATCAAGTGTGGCAAAAGCTTAAAACTTGTTGGTTCTTAAATAAACCCCAGTACGTAGCTCCACTACAGGCTGGTTTTAGCCCTGTCTCACCTTGGACAGCTGTAATACTCAGCTTCCTGCTAGTTCTCCTCAGCACGCTCTGGCCTACCTTAGGAAGAAAACGATCCATTTACAAAAGTTTAAGCACATTTTATTCACCATTTATAAAACAAAAGCCATATGAAGAAAAGACAAAATCAAGCTCCCCCAAACTGGAAAAATATTTACACAATTCAACTTTATAACTGCAGGCCTCAAGTTGAAGTTTTGCATTGCCATCATAGAAGCATTTTGGTAGAAAGTGGAAAACACATTCTTTCAAAAGAAAAATGAATGTCATACTGCTAGTTGCTGCTACCTCATGAAAAAACACAGCCTACCAAGTTTAAAAAAATTAAACGCTAATCTAAAATTGAAGTTCACAATAATAATTAAAAAGTTATGAATCCACGGAACAGTATCAAAGAAATACATTTTGTTTCACAATTTCCATTTCACATACCGTGAAAGGAAGCAGGCAGAAGTATAAAAGCTTGGGCAAAAAAAGAGCATCTTAGTCCCTTGGGAGTTCATTTTATGCTGTAATTGGTGAAAAGCCTCTCTAAAAAGGTTATAAATGCCATATTAATTTCATTAGGAAAGCTCCCATGGCATATTAATTTAGTTTCTGGCACTGTTACTGCATCTTTTCGGATACACAAGATCTTACAAGGTAATTTCATTAACAGTAAAGATTTGAGAAATGCAACTAAAATATTTTAAACAGATTGGTGACAACTCAGCTCACAAGCATACACGTTTATTAATATACTATCATTCTCTTCCAATTAACAACACACTGACACACAAGACCTAGCAGGCTCTGCTGTTGAAATATGTTATCCTCAAGGCCTCTCTATTTGCAAAGATGGCACGAACAGCTCTCAAAAGATTAATGACCTACTCCTTTATTTAAGGCAGATGCTCATCTTCAGTGATCGCATATAAGCTCTGAAGCTGAGCATGACATTTAACAACTGTCTTAGCTTAGGATGCTAAGAAAGACTTTTTTTCCCCACAGAAAAAATTGTCAAGGCCATGTTTCATTCTGTTCCTACCCTCTAAAGTTCTTGCAATATCTCCTTATATTGTTTTCACAGATAAAAAATGCAGGTGTTCTCATCCCAGTCAGTAATGAAAATATTAACTAATGCCAGATTCAGGACATTTGTGGATTTCCGCAGAACCCCAATTGTGTTTTCAAAGCTAGTAAAGACATACAGAAACATACCCAGAAAAAAAAAAGCAGAAAGAGTGTGTGAGCTCTCAGTTAAAAAAACCCATGCTTTTTAGGCTACCATCTGAGCTGACATGAAATACTATCTTCCAACTGACGAATTCTCTCCAAAAATATTGTGTTTATGAACAGCAATGTTTGCTTGAATGCCCTAAAATCAACAAGTATTTTCTCACATACTCAATTCCTATTGTTACAGCAAAAAAGCAGTAGAAGGAATGCCTAGCAGAGACATGACAGTATGAAACATATTTGCCACAGTTTAGGAAAGACTATATAACTGCAGGTTCGGTTTTAAAGAGACTTGTCTAAGGACTAGGAAACTGTTTATTTTTACAAATTACAGAAGAACAGAGAAAGCACAAGGGTTTGGGCTGATACACAGCTCCACTTTTTCAGGTGTAAAATCAATATTTTGAATTGGGGTTTTACAGATTGACTATTAATGAAGTTACAACTTTATCTGTCAGTTTAATCATCGGGACAAGAATAAACTTTAAAAAAATACTTCATATGACCTAGAAGCCTAAATCCCATTATCAGAAGTTCTGTGATCTCTTAAGGACCTGTAGTCAGCTTTTCAAGTGAGTCAAGGAGCTTTGGAAAATTTTAAAACAATTCTCTCTGCAGAGGCTACTGATACTATAAAATAATTCACTTCAGCCTCTCTCTCTGTCTCTCAAAAAAAGTACAATTATCTCAAATATTAAAACACAAAAATTAAGCATCCTGTTGCAAAACACTAATCAAAGATCTACCAAGCCATTGAACCTCAGAGCCACAGTCTGCTTTCTGTTACGTTTGGTCAAGTTTATCAAATTTACATACATAAGCAGATGCACTACAGAAGAACACATTACTTTGTTTGGGAACTGATAGTAATGAATTCAAAGGAAATGTGCTTAATTCTTAACTGTAATATATGTTTCCCGTAATACTATGAAATCCTGCTACTAACTTGTTCTGTAAATA
Organism: Larus michahellis; assembly: GCF_964199755.1. Lineage (NCBI taxonomy): Eukaryota > Metazoa > Chordata > Aves > Charadriiformes > Laridae > Larus > Larus michahellis. Next base: position 18,106,195 of record NC_133904.1, read on the forward strand.
CAAAAAACCCTCTTGTCTTATTTAACATGCATTATATGCAGTGACCCAATTTAACAGTGCCAGGCTTGAAGAAAAGACGAGCTGTTAGATCTACAAATATATAACATCTCTACGTTCCAGGCAAATAAACAGTGGGAACATCCAGAAGCAACACAGAAGGAACACTGCATATTATTAGCAGCTCTCTCCATCCAGATATTTTATTAAATGGGCAATAAGCTTTTATCTTACCTTGCTGCTCAGGAACCTACAAAAATTTAAAAAAAAAAAGCCAACTTTTCTGGCAGAATACTGTAGGATTAGCTACTTCCCTACTTCAAAATAACTCTACGAGGTTTAAAGATTTCTACAGATTTTTTAATAAATAATTTTGCTATTTGTCAATAACATTCTTCTAAAACACGTGCCTCTAAGTCTTTTGCCACGTTTTCAACAACCTTTTTCTTTTGTTTCAAAAACAACTGGTAGCCCCTTATAACTATATACATATATATAGTTTTAGATATACAGGTACCGCATTTCATTTGCTTTGCAAGCAAATGCAAGATCAAGTAAAGGTCACATTTTGCATAAAGATCTATACAGAAAGTTAAGTTCTGCTTTGGCGTTTTTACCTTCATAACACTAGCAAACCCCCTTCTCACTGTTGCATTTAAAGAAGAAAAAATGAATTGGATTGTGTGTAGTGCTCATTATCTCAAATTACACAATTATAATTAACACTGCATTAAATTGTATGGTGATAAAAACAAATAAGATAAGCACAAGCTACTATAATTAAGAGTTTCACTTACTAGGGACTTTTTTCATCTAGATCCCAGGATTTTACTGCACAGCATTGAACTGGTTATAAAATTACCTCCTCTTAAGACCATGAAATATACTCTACAATACTGGGAGGGTACAGGTTTCCTGGAAATCTATTCTTCTCTTTTTTTTTTTCCATATCCAAGAAAGCTACAGCTTGTGGATAAAACATCACCAAGAAATCACATCTATCTGGCAAACTATTTTATACAGTTACATTTTGCCCCACTTTAAAAGTGAATATGCTGACATGGCATCACTTCAAGCAGCACAAAACAGATTTTTTTTTCCATAGATACCAGTCATGAGAAGCATTCTAAACATCTGGGACTTAATCTGAAGCTCTCCAACAGCAGAAGACTCTGTTTTCCAGGTGTGAACAGAGTAACAGTAATAGTAGTGAGCTAAACCCAACTGTTGGCTATTCACTGTTGCAGCATTTCAGCTTAAAGTGTATTTTACTGCCACGACTATCCCCTCTAAGGTCATCTTCCGCCAAAGAGACTCAGAACTCCACAACTCAAAGGCTATTTTCTAGCATTATTTTACTAGGAAAGAAAATTTATTTCTGTGGTTTGGGGGAGGTGGATTGTTTGGTTTTGCATTTTTAAAGCTCTGGACCTCTTTTTCTCCAGTTCCCAAGGACCGTGGCAGCGTGGCTCTCAAGGAATTTGTTACTGACAGATTAATTTTCTCCTCCATTTATAAGTCTCAGATTTGTAGAAGAAAAATGGTTCACAGAAAACATATGTATGCATATGTTACTATAATTTCTATAATAATTGGGGTAAAACCAGTCATAGGGTTATTTCTACCCACACTGACACAGAACACTCAGAGAAAATTATGTGCTCTTCCAACCTTTTCCGCACAAAAATAAAGCATCTTTTTATGGAGGTAAACTTTATTATCCAAATAAGGGTATTTCATATTTTTCTTTGATAGCTGTAAACATACATTTAATGACAACCAACTGGCTTCAGAGATATCTTCTCTCAAGAGTACATATCCCTCTATACTGGATAGGAAAATATTTTATATTAAGTATGAGAGGCATGTGAATGAAAGCTAACAACTGAATAGCTCCTGAATGAACCATTTCTCCTGTTTCCATGAAAAGCATATTTTAGGAGACAAAATTGGAGGAAGGAAAATGATAATGGCTCTGTTTCTCAAATTCCATATCAAAGAAAGTCAAGAGATTATCAGCTAGATGCAACCATCTCATCAACTCCAGATACTCACAACTGAGCTGCTCAGGCATGAATATTCATCTCCTGTGGTAGCAAAAGGCAATGATTTATATTTCCATGTTAATTGAGGTCTACACCTCACTAGTGCAACATTTGGTGCTCCTAGGAGCTTCTCTCAAGCACCTGATCTGCATTAGCACTGAGGGAGAGCAGCCAGGCTGGCAATACCTCAGCTGGCTGCACATTCATCAGGTTTTCCAGTATGACTGCGTGTTGCTCGTCTGCTGAAACAAGCGTATCATCTCTGTGCGGTCAGAGGACTACCAGGCCTGCAGGTAGGCAATACATCATATCAGTAAGGCGTCTGCCAGTAAATCAGCGCCTTCAGGCTTACTTTAAGTAATGAATAGTTTGTAGCATGTGTTTATAATCACAAACAAAGGCAGTTCAAACAGACTTGGACCTCATTGTGAAGTTGTTAATTCTCCCAGTCGCAAGTCCTGAGATTCAATTTCCAACCTACTAGCCTCTGTTTGACCCATCCTCCTCTGCCAATTGCAGGGGTTCTCCCTTTGAAGGGTAAAGGAACTGAGAAAAGTATTTGGGATGGATTAAGCAATGGAAAACGGGTATTTCCTGTTACAAAGATGACATAGACCAGAGAGAGACCACATGATAGCGATTATTATTACAAACAACACCACTCTGGACTTTATGGTGCTACTCTTTCTTCTGCACATGCTTTTATCTGTCAGTATCAGGCGAAATTTTGAACGATGCAGAATGATAAATGTAAACTGTGTTGCCCAGAAGACATTACAGACCTCTACATGGAGCTTCTTCAAGAGAATCTTCTCTATTGAAGGAGGACGAAAAAAAAGATGTAACCTTCATAGAACATGCATTTTCACAGCCTTTAGTTTCCTTCTATTCTCGCCAAGAATAGGTATCCTTTTATTAATCCTGATTAAATATTTCCTGAGGGATATGGTTGAGCAAGAGTGAAGTCAGGACCCTGAATTTTAAGAAAGGAAACTTCCAGTTCTTCAAGCAGTTGGCCAATAGGACCCCCTGGGAAACTGCCCTCAGGGACAAGGGAACAGAACAGAGGTGGCAGATCTTTAAGGACACTTTCCATAAAGTGCAAGAGCTCTTGATCCCCAGGTGTAAGAAATTAGGAAAGGAGGGAAAGAGACCAGCGCTGCTGAGTCAAGACCTGCTGGTCAAACTAAAGGGCAAGAAAGAGATGAATAGGCATTGGAAGCAGGGACAGGTGTCCTGGGAAGAGTACAGGGACACTGTCCGGTTGTGTAGGGATGGGGTCAGGAAGGGCAAGGCACAGCTGGAGCTGATCTTGGCAAGGGATGCAAAGAGTAGTAAAAAGGGCTTCTACAGGTACGTCAGCCAGAAAAGGAAGGTCAAAGAAAGCGTATCACCCTCCACCCCACCCCACTCCACATCAGCAAGACTTGCAAACTGGTAACAATGGACAAGGAAAAGGCTGAGGTACTCAACAATTTTTTGCCTCAGTCTTCATTGGCAGCCTCATTTCCCACACCTCTCGAGTGGATGGACCATAAGGCAGGGACTGGGGAAGCAAAGTCCCTCCCCACGTAAGAGAAGATCAGGAACACCTGAGGAACCTTAACATATAGAAGTCTATGGGACCTGAGAGATACATCCCAGAGTGCGGAGGGAATTGGCTGGTGTAGTTGCCAAGCCATTCTCTATGATATTTGAGAAGTCATGGCAGTCAGGTGAAGTTCCCAGTGACTGGAAAAAGGGAAACATTGCACCCATTTTTAAAAACAGTATTTTGGAGGACCCTGGGAACTATCGACCTGTCAGCCTCACCTCTGTGCCTGGGAAGATCGTGGAACAGGCCATCCTAGAAGATATGCTAAGGCACATGGAGGACAGGGCAAGTCCTGCCTGTTAAACATAGTGGCCTTCTATGATGGAGTGACAACATCAGTGGACAAGGGAAGAGCTATGGATATCATCTATCTGGACTTCTGTCATCTTCTGACATACAGTTCTGGTAGATGAAAAGCTGGATGTGAGCCAGCAATGTGCACTGGCAGCCCAGAAAGCCAACTGCATCCTGAGCTGCATCCCCAGCAGCCTGGCCAGCAGGTCGAGAGAGGTGATTGTGCCCCTCTGCTCCGTTCTGGTCAGACCCCCTTGCAGTGCTGCATCCAGCTCTGGGGTCCTCAGCACAGGAAAGACATGGACCTGTTGGAGCGAGTGCTGAGGAGGGCCACGAAGCTGATCAGAGGGTGGGAGCACCTCTGCTGAGAGGACACGCTGATAGAGTTGGGGTTGTTCAGCCTGCAGAAGAGGAGGCTCCGGGGAGACCTTATAGCCCCTTCCAGTACCTAAGGGGGGGCCTACAGGAAAAGCAGGGAGAAACTTTTTAGCAGGGCCTGTTGCAATATGACAAGGGGTAGTGGCTTTAAGCTAAAAGAGGGAGGATTTAGACTAGATATAAGGAAGATTCTAAATTCTGCTTTTAGCATTTACAGTCTGCCTATACACTAATGAATATCTATCTTTTTATTTCCTGACCAAAAACTGTTATACAGTCCTTATAGAATCATAGAGCGGTTCAGGTTGGAAGGGACCTTAAAGATCATCTAGTCCAACCCCCTGCCCTGGGCAGGGACACCTCCCACTAGACCAGGCTGCTCAAAGCCCCATCCAGCCTGGTCTTTAACACTTCCAGGGATGGGGCTTCCACAACTTCCCTGGGCAACCTGTTCCAGTGCCTCACCACCCTCACAGTAAAGAATTTCTTCCCAATATCTAATCTAAATCTACTCTCTTTCAGTTTAAAGCCATTACCCCTCGTCCTATCAGAACAGGCCCTGATAAAGAGTCCCTCCCCATCTATCCTGTAGGCCCCCTTTAGGTACTGGAAAGCCGCTATAAGGTCTTCCCAGAGCCTTCTCTTCTCCAGGCTGAACCACCCCAACTTTCTCAGCTTGTCCTCATAGCAGAGGTGCTCCAGCCCTATGATCATCTTTGCAGCCCTCCACTGCACCCATTCCAACAGGTCCATGTCTTTCTTGTGCTAAGGACTCCAGAGCTGCACGCAGTACTCCAGGTGGGGTCTCACCAGAGCGGAGTAGAAGGATAGAATTACCTCCCTCAATCTGCTGGCCATAACTTTTTTGATGCCGTAACTCTTTTGATGCAGCCCAGGATGTGGTTGGCTTTCTGGGCTGCAAGCACTCATTGCCAGCTCATGTTGAGCTTCTCATCCACCAGCACCCCCAAGTCCTTCTCCTCAGGGCTGCTCTCCATCCCTTCATCCCCCAGCCTGTATTGATACCAGGAGTTCCTGTATTCGTGCCTGGAATTGCTGTGGCCCAGGTGCAGGACCTTGCACTTGGCCTGGTTCAACTTCATGAGGTTCACATGGGCCAATTATCCATTAAGCATCCTCAGTTGGTAATGTTAGAGCAGAGAGATACAAATATGACTATAGACAGAGAAGAATATGAGAAACGAACCAAAATCACTAACGCACTCCTGGGTGCCTCCAAGAAGACGCTTATTTATATGAGTGCAAACAACTTTTCTTAGCTTATTTGAAACTCTGCCTCCAAGTATTTAGCAATGAACAGAACACAGGACCTCCACCATAACACAGACATGCAAGAAAACTTCAATTATAAACAGATAGATGCGAGTTCTGTATATCTGAGGTTCTAAAATATTGCATTCATATAAAGAAGCCTGAAGGAACAAACTCTCTATTGCTAAGAAACAGCTTCTACAGAACCTGTCATTCCAAGTGTGCCTCATCCACTAAAAGTCATCCCCAACTACATGGCTCAAAAATTCATTGTTTCGTGCAGGTCTTTCAACACAGAAGAGACATGGTATAAAGCCCAATATTAGAATATCTGATTTCTTTCCTGCCTCCCAGGGTATCAAAACTATACATGATAAGAGCTGTGAGAATAACTCATAGGACCTCAGATCCTTGTGGCAAACTCTCACTCAGACCTGGAGCTTCCCCTAAATGACTTGGCATTGATGTGTCCTCACATGGTTTTGTTTCAAGCCTTGCTTTCACGATTATTATTATAAACCAAACATGAAACACTTCCTGAGAAAAATTGAAATTGATATAAAGCATCTCAGCTGTTCAGCTGTTGTGATTTTTGTTTTAAATTCCAAATTTTCAGGTTAACATCACAATCTCGGAATTTAATTCTCAGCTTGTAAATGCTTGGGCATCCCAGTACTCACGGTTAATGAAAAGGTTACTGCTTTTCAATGGCAATTTCTTAACAGCAAACAGCCTCAACTTATCAAACAGCAGACACTGTATCAACCTGACTTTATTTAATATTATCCTGGTGGCCTTCTCTTGGAGACTACTACGTTACTGGTAATTTGTGCTGAAAGGAAGTTTCTCTCCAGCCCTTGCTCAGCTGTACTTGCAGAACTGATGAACACATGATACTCCCTGACTCTCTCCCACATGTGAACTTTATCTACAGGTTGTATATTCTGTCATTATTTCTGTTGGAATTACATAAATCTGCCTTCCCTTTGTACTCTCCTTTGATTCACCTGTATCTTCCCAAGACAAAGATATAAAGAGTTATTTAGACAGACATGGGAGGTGATTTCATTGTTTCACGCTTAATTATAGTTTGCTAAATCAATGCTTTCTTTACACTAAAATAATCTTTTCCCATTACCACAATGTTATTTAATGCACCTGTATGTCCTCCTTTTCTCTGGAATTGACAATGTAACAGCTCTAAGACTTAAAATAGAATCTAACAGGATATTAAATATTCTGAGGTAAGATATGGACAGGCTTCTGGTAAGGGATGGTGAGGTATTCTGGTAAGGATCTGAGACCAAGTGTCCCTGACATACCCACCTGCAACACCTTGGTCGGGCTTCTGTTCTCAGATAAGTATGTTATTCTGATTAGAGCAAGCGTGCTGTCATATCTGTATTTAAGCATAGAGTTTGATAGCCTGCATTTATTTCTACTGATTGCTGCTTAGTATAGACTGAATCTAACTAATAAACTCAAGCTTACCACCAAGAACCTGTCCTTTACACTGATCTCAGTGCTAACAGGGAAAACTATTTAACATAGGATAAAAGCTCCTTTGCAGTATCTCAGGAACTTTGAAGGCAACATAAGTGTTTGGTCAGAAATTTAATGAGTATATACCTAGACAGATACATGTGGGATCACTCCCTCCATGTTCTTGCTTAACCATTTCCAATTGGATATAAGTACCTGATAGAGTCACTTACCAGTAATAGAGAAATGACTCATCCCAACCAAGAGACACAGCAATCCAAGTTGAGGACTGTTTCTCACACTTTGTTTCTTGTAATAGATCTCAAAAGAGATGGGAAAAGCTAATCAAGTAGATTACCTGTTATATGATCTTCTTTGGCATTCTTGTGTTCACAATTTGCATAGTTTGAGATAGACAAAACCCTGCACAAAGTCAGGCTCCCAGATTAAAGTTCTGTCTTTACTGTGCTTGGAGTGTCTATGCAGACACTGCCTGTGGGACATAGCCATAGCCCTTCTGTGCTGGAGGAGTGCTTTTGAAGAAAATTATACTGACTGCACTATTTAGAAAGTAATAACAGTAGAAGAGAGTAAAGTGACTTAATAACAAAGATCAATGCTGTACTGTAGGAAAGGCCTCTACTCCAGTGCCCTTGGTTCTTGAGACTAGAAGCAGTCCGTGGAATGACTGAGCTATCAGACGCTCACACATTTAATGTTTCAGCAGCATCAATACAAGAACCTTAGCCTGCTCTGCTGCGTAACACAGAGCAAAGGAATTTGTTCAATAATTTTTTCCATCGGGAATATAACATCAGCAGAGTTTCATACCTGCTGATGTGCTGAAACATAAGTGACAGAAAAATAGAGATTTTTTTTTTCATTCAGATTTCCTAATAGATAATGATTATTTTACCAGTTTCTATGGAACTATCACCATGGCAGCTAGCCATTTTAATCACAGGCATTAGAACATGTTTCTGATAACATCATAGCAATAGCTTAGAAATATATTACATCTCCTGGCCATATGCAGCAGTAACAACTTTGTAAATTTCCATATGACAGAGGTCACTAATGGCAGCAGCAGACATCAGGATTAGAAACGTGATATTTCAAGCCTATAATTAAAGAACAAGTTCTCAGTGTTCCTTACTCTAATTCTGAAAACAATAGTGGAAATATAACCATTGTGACAAAAACGAGAATCAAAATTCTTTCACAGCTCTCAGTTTCTACAGGGGTTTTGCCCCTTCTTTGATTAACTCGTCAATGCATACGATTACTCAGCAGATCCTAAGAGAATGTGCAAGTGAAAAAAAAAAATCCCTGTAGAGCACTGAGTATCTGCAAAACACTGACAGATAAAAATGGCTACTTTACCCTTGTATTAATAAAAAGCATACTTTGTTCTCTCTACAGGTTAAATGGTATTGAAGCATCACATACAAGGTTGTAATCATGATCAGAGAGCATAACTCTGTGTTCTGACTAATGAAATTTTCAACATACAATGTGAAACATACTATTTTACTAAATATATCATGAAGTATTTGCAGATATGCTAATTCTGAAAAAAACTGGAAGTATTCGAAAATACTTTCAGCAATAGCACTCCTCCATTTCTTCTATAAATTACATGAGAAATTACATTTTCAAACTATTAAGAGCAAATTCATGATCTTGTTCTGGGATTTCTGATTAATTTATTTTTTTTTCCAAATTAAAGTGTATTTCATAAAGCTGAGGGACTCTAAAATACTAAACGGATTTATAAACCCTCTTAATAAAAGCTAATAAGCAAATCCAACAATTTATTTCAAGTCCAAAGCTTTGCCAAGGGTCCATCCAAGAGATATTAAATAAGATAAGTACAGATAATGTCAATAACATTCTGCAGTAAAACACTACAGCAAAGCACTATGACTAAAAATCACTGGTATAACTGTATCCTAAAATAGACAGCATTGACCTCAAACAGGAGAAGAACAAAAATCTGAAGCAAACCGAGAATGAGACTTGAAATGCATCACAATTAGCTTTGTCTCTTCAAACTACTTAAAATCAGAAAAACCCATCACAGAAGCAGCAGTTATACTAGAACAATGTAAAGACAGGACTGTAAGTCAAGTCCTTCTTATGTCCAGTATCTCACTGCTTTTAATCTCCAATTTTTCCTCCTTTGGTCAGAAATTGGGAAAGGGCAGCTAAACAAAAAGACTGGAAAATATTTGATGGTGAAATAGTTATGTTGTTACATTTACATGCACACACTAATCAGTCTGCCTTTAAAATAAAACCAATTAATTACCATCAAGGATTTGAGGGCAGTTCTGTCATCTTATCTGGGGACACTCAGCTTCCTCAGTTTTGTGTCATACTTTGTCTTAGGAAGCCAACAATAAAGAAACACAGGAAGATGCAGTGTAACATCTATGCAACATTTATATTGCACTTGCCCTGGTAAAGTTCTACTCTTGCTAAGTAGTACTTACACTGCTGAATTTTCAGACCATCTAAGCAGTCAGGTTAATCTCCCACCAATTAATTTGTTCAGAAGGTCCAAATACCATTTAGCTCCATGCTTCAGTCTAAATATCTATAAATGCATTTGCATGGTTGCACAGGGCCTGTCAACTGTAAACGAACCGGTAGACTACAAAGTCTTCAGCAAATGACAATAACAACAAAGCCTTTTCTATTTCTTTCAGTCCCCAATTTAATAACAGTTGCACTTGATATTTAGAGGGCTTCCCATTTTCTTAATTAAAAGTTTATGTTTAATTTTTGCTTAATGTGAGTCCCAAGATTTTTATTAAATTCAAGTCAAAAGGAAATTCAGATTTCACGATGTTTTGGGCAATGCAGAATATATTAAGTAGAAGGAGACTGCATTAAACACTGTAAGATCTGAGGTCAAGACTATCTTGTGACAACTATTCTGCTGGTTCCCTTAGTCCTTTCCCTCTTTCAACTCCAAGTTGCTCTCCAGCAATATGTAACTATGTGGGAAGGCCTTGCCAGTGCTGTTCTCCTCCTGTTAAGACTACAGAAGTTACTGCGTCTAAAGGCAATAATGAGCTAAATAGCAATATGTGACAACAGGATGACATACACGTTTTTAAAGTTCTTATGTGTCTATGCAGTAAATAAAAAATTTAATAAAATAACATTTTTTCCCCCAAATAACACATATACGATACCAATGAACTCATACAAGACTCTAAATGACATGAAAACATCATATTGATTAGATTTAAAACATATAGCTTTAAATTAAAATTAGATGTTCTACATATAGTAGCTTAGCTGATTAAAACACAGATTCCCTAAGTTTTTAATGAGTAACATGAAGGGCAGCTATGGCAACGATTAGCACAATGGTTGCATTGGTCAACGTTCATAGGCCTGCATGTGTACAGCTCTACAGAATTCCTGACCTGGAGTCCCATTCACCAAAAGTCTCTTCAGTCCGTGGCCTTTTTGCCAAGCCTGCCAACGTGACAATAAGGGAGATATGCCAGGGACAAGGAAAGGTGCAGAGGCAGGCTTACTACAGAAGGAATAAGTACCTTTCCATCGATTCATTCCACACTTAATTGGAGTCTATGACATCCAGCCATTATCACCCTTATTTGAATTTGTAATGGTAAACCAAGACCAAAATCTTCTAGAACCCATTTGCAAAAACCTACCCTTTTCAAAAATAGATACGTTATGATTAAGCAAACAATTGGTTATTTTTGCGCTATAAATATAGGACATTAGTCGTCTATTAGACCTGATTCCTACCCAGCCTCATACTCCTAACAGTTCTTATATTATACATGAATTAAGCTGTCCTGAAGATGACTGAGCTTCTTGTAAGGTGCAAACATAAAAATGTAATACCACAAAAGAGCAAGGTTCACAAAAACGTCATTTCTATTCCACATCATACCATCATTTCTGCTGTGTGGGCATACACAGCCCACGTTGGTTCTATAATCCACACCACAATCAATCTTACAGCTTTATCAAAAGCATACAGGCTTGTAACAGAAAGTATCACAGATGAAGGTAGGCATTGATATTCAGGTATATTCCAGATTCAAGTGGGGAAACTCTAGCTTGTCCCTGTGCGAGCAGCACAGACACACCTGGGCAAAATCTGGCCTTCATCCATAGAAGGGAGACCATTTAGTCAATTCGCATCAACAGCGGAAAACAGAGCCAGATCCAGCCTCAACAGCCATCACACTCATATTTTAATAACAGTAACAAAACAACACTTTTCCCACTAACAGCACGTTCAATTCCAGAATCTTAATATACTTTGCTTTAAATCTGTGCCATAGCAACCTTTTTTAAAGTCAATGTCATCTGTAAGGACTGAGTTAAAATAAAATGTGGGCCAAATTTATCAGATGTTAGTTTCGTTTGGATACAGAGCTCAGAACACTATGTGTCATCCTAGATGTGATTTGAGTTTTATATGTTGCATCCAGCAACATATTTTAAACCAGTCCATTACAAAATACTTGCCCTGATCATCAGTTTCAAGTATTTGAGATGCTGAAGGTCAAATGAAAAGTGTGAAAGGTTTCTTCCTGTTTACACTAAATTTATATCTGTATGCTAGAAACTGCAGCACTACTCAGGCCTAGGGAGAGAAACCTCAGAGTTTGTTAACATATGACAGTGTTATAGCTTGTCAATTTAACGGCACATCTAAGGGCCGGCAGAAGACTTGCAGTGCAGAGCGACGTATGCCCAGGTAGCCACGAGTATCACTGTGTGTGCATGAGGCTGACCAGGGATGAGGAACTTACTGTGACAGAACTACAGCAAAAGTAGTCAACGATTTATTCTTTTATTTTCAGTACTGGCTCACGAAGGGCTCTGCATCTTCATGCCAACGAGGTATTTAATGAGCCTCCAGAAAGAGCTTACAACAGACACATTCCTACAATCTCCGGGGTAAGGGTAGGGAGCTTTTTAAATTTAGATTATGTAAGGTCGCGTGCCTCACTGCATTATGTTTTATGTGCACGTTTTACCTCACTGCACTGTACAGCACCCTGTGAACTCCAGATGATCGTTATTCACACAGATCCTGACAGATCCCTCTTTCAGAGCGAGAACAAATACCACGGGTACATCTAACATTTCTCGGAATGAGGTCAGTCCCCCCGGCCCCCCGCCGGGGGAGCCGCCGGTGGGGGCGGAGGGGGGGGGGGGTCCCCCTGCCTAAAGCGGCCCCCTCACCCGAGCAGCTCCCCCGGGCCCGGCTCCTCCGAGCCGGGAGCGCCGCGGACGCGGAGCAGGGCGAGCGCCCGCAATGCAGAGCCCTTCCCGGAGCCCGGCGCGGGGCCGGGCGGGGGCAGCGCCGGAGGCCCTGCCCGCATCCCCGCCGCAAAGCGGGGGGGGTCCCGCCGCCCGGCCTCGCCCGCACCGCCTGCGGGCTCTGCCCCGCGACTGCCCACAGCCCCCGCCGCCGGGCGGAGCGGGCAAGGATAGCGCTGCGGGCCGGGCTCCCCGGGCCACCGGTCGCTGGACGGCACCGGCCACCCGCCGCACGGGCCGGCGCGGCCCCGCCGTGCTCCCGGTCAGGGGAAGGGAGAGGAGAAAGAGGAGGGAGAAGCAGCCCTTACCTGCCCCCGCTGCTCCTCCCGCAGCCCTCGCTAACCGAGCTCCATCTTCCTCTGGCCGGGGAAGGGGGAGCCAGCCCCGCCGCCGCCTGCCTGCCTGCCCGTCTGTCTGTCCGTCCGTCCGTCCGCCCGCCCGCCCGCCCGCCGCAGCTGCCGCCTTCCGTCACCGCGGCCCCCCCGCCCCGCAGCCGGCACCGGCAGACGGACAGACAGACCCACCGCCCGCCGCCGCCCGCCCGTGAAGTCACCGGCCGCAGGGCCCGCCCCCCGGCTGCCCGCAGCGCCCCGGCAGCCCCGCCCCCGGCCCGCCCCCGCCGGGCCCCGCCGCCGGGTCCATGCCAGCCCGGGAAAGGATTGAGGAATACACCTCTAGAATTGAGCATTCCCTTTTTCCGCTGACTATGACAAAAATAGAAACGCGCAAGACCAAGAACTAGGCAAAAATAGATGAGGGAGAGAAGGAAAAAATAAAATAATCACAGGTACAGGAGTACCTGTACAAGAAAAGCTTCTTCATCTAGAAACACTGAGAATTCTCACCTGAAATCAGCCTACTACAGACGGACACGCGGCTAGTGACAGATACACCAACACCCCATGTAAACAAAATGTCATAATGTTTTGCACCAACAGAGCACATCTGAAGAACATCTGGTGATGTGTGAAGACAGTTTTGCAGATATGCATTTTCATACCACAAGCGAGGGAATAAAACCAGATCAGTTACTTACATTCTAGTTCTCTGCTAGAACCCCAACATGAATTTAGAATATTGTCGAAACCCCCAAAAGAATCTCACTTTACCTTTGAAAAATGTTACCTTTTGCAGCTAATGACAGAAGTGAAAACATTTGAAAAAGTTCCCAGGTGTTCCATGTATAACCTTTTGCTGCAAATGCAATGAGCTACTAGCTTTTGGCAGGCAAATCACAACAGGCAAAAAACACAACAGCTTTGTCCCACACTGTTTTAGGCCTGCATAAAATGAACTCTCATCGTTTGCCTCTCCCATCCCCTGCTCTCCTTAGAGAAATTCTTTACGCTCATGATTGAAGATTCCTTGAGCAAGCAGAGCGCTCTGCTGTGGTCTCAAGTTCCTCCCAAAAGCAAAAAAGTAATGAGCCGAACAGTTTCTTGGTTTCTTCACCAATGCAAAGTCCAGCATTCTTTAAGTGTGGCAAAGAAAAATAAATTGTGACATGTACACACTCAAAAAGAACCATAATTACAGAAAGAGATACTTCTTTTTCTCCTTGAGGCAACTGTCTGTACAGATTGTCCTGCAGGTGATTCCCAGATAGTCAGAGTTCTAGAAATGATGGAACAGTTTGGCAGAGTTTTGCCAAAAGAGCTCTAGCTTATTTGCCTTGCAAAATACAAGACCCTCAGGTGGCTACTCCAGAGCTCTCAGCACTGAAGATGATCTAGAAGTCCTCACAGAAGCTATATAGGCCCCAGCATCAAAGCCCAGGTTGATGAGAAGGCTCTAATTGGCCAACTGGTGATACAGAGTCAGAGATTCATTTAGATCACTGCTGCAAAAGAAGTGGCAGAAAAGATTCATACAGAATCTTCGCAGAAGTCTGAAGGGCTTAGCAAAGGAAAGGGTGCCTAGAGCCATGCAGGGAAAGGCTCTCCTACTGAGGTTTGAAGTTTCCTCATTCTTCATCTTTTCTTGCCACTAGCAAAACTTTCTTTTATGCCACCATTATAGGAAAGCAAATATGTTTCAAACAGTCAAAGTCCCAGGTGAATTGTGAAAATGCAGAGAGGCCGGATCTAGGTGAAGTGTTTGTATACTTTGGGGATGCTATCATAGAATGTGTTGGGTTGTAAGGGACCTTTAAAGGTCACCTAGCCCAACCCCCCCCCCCCCCCGCCTTCATGGAAGTGGTAGTATCTCAACTAACATCAGTCTTAACAGACTCAAAAATGAAAGTTCTTTAGTCCAAAGATATGCAATGAATACTGCAATCTCTCATCTGAACATCTTCCCCCTCTTCAAATTAGAAAGCAGCTACGCCAAGTCCACAAAGATCAGGAACCCAGAGATCACAAAGCCATTCAGAAATCTGAAATCTCCAGGCTTTTAGAGAAGGGAAACATGGACGTGACTGGCATTCCCTGCAGAATCTATCGTATCTTTTCTGTGACCATACAAGACCGCAGCAGGAAGAAAGAAAAGAAGTATCTTCACAACTGATGTTCTACATCGTTCATTAATCCTGGCAGTTGAGCGGATGTCAGCATAACACGAGTCCATAAGTAGACAAGTTCCTGTCATGGTGAAAACGATCCAGTTTCTCCCTGTCTGTTCGCATAAAGCATTGCCACTGTGGTGTCTCTCATCACCTGTCTTGCATCGCTCTGGGTCAGAGGCAGCACATTGCTTTGACCTCAAAAATACCCTGGTAAGACCAAACTCATTACTTGACTACCACCAAACCAAAACACCGCACTCACCATCCGTATTCTCAGCATCCAAGGATGAAAGCGGGTATCCTCTTGTCTTTATAGGCAGGCAAAGACAGAAGCAGAACATCTCTGCCAGTGTGGTGGCGATTCTTCTGCTCATTTAACGCTGGCAAAATGTCGCATTGGTGATGTTCCCCTGTGAACACTTTTAGACATTTGTTTGGAAAAAGATGTACTTTGGCCTTCGGCTGCCTGCTGGCTATGCAAGGGAGTGCTGTACTGATCTACCCCTTTACATTACTTATAATCTCATGTGATGTGCCCAAGTATGGTTTTGTACACTTTGGAAAAGTCTTCAAAACCCCTGTCTTTGGGGATGGCGTGAAAAAGGATGCTTGTTTAATTATACTGAGCCCCAGTTAAACGAACGTATAAGGAGGGAATAAGAGCTGTTGTTCATAATCTGATAAAGAACAGAACCCTAAATAAGCTTGTTGTGTCAGCTTGATTCCTTGAGAACTTTGCTGTAATCAGAAGGCAGATGGTGAAGGCTTTTCACCAATTGTTGCAACTGACAATTGTAATGAAAAAATCCATACTGGACATGTCATAACCTTAGTAAGCATTCCAGGCATGTCCTGTGCACTTTGGAGATACTTGTACTGGGGGTTGGAAGGCTCAAAGCACCCCCATGGACCTAACGTAAATTTACGGAAACTAGATTCCACACTCTCACCTTGCACAGACATTAAAAGCTGCACTGAAAGCTACTGCAAGTTAAATAAGAATTTATAACAAAAAGCCTCTCAGGGTAGAGAGGCAGAAGTGAAGCAACAAGGAGCTTTTTGTAGTTAATAAATAAAAGGAGGAAAGCAAGAAGGAAGGCTGGCTCTTCCCTTTCCTCTTCCATGTAGCAGGAAGAGACAAGTGTTCCTAATAATATAGATTTTGATTGAAATTCTGTCAGAAGAAAACAGACTGCAGTAGTAATGCAGTGAGCATTCTACAGCATGGTTTGAATTCCAACAGTTGGAGCTGTTAGTGGTGGGGGCAGGGGAGAAAACCCAGATACAGCTCCACAAAATGCGTGCTACTAAAATATAGTGAGAGCTGATTTGAGTCCACAAGACCTTAGAAAGAACGCTGAACTTTCCAGGTATATACTAAATTGAACACTCGGCTAAACAGAGGGAGAGCTAAGAGCAAGAGAGCTGTGATTTGGTTAGCTGAATCTAAGCAGAAAACAAATCCTGTGGGTAGTCTTTGTAATTCAAAAATAAATGGTGAGGTAGGATTGGCATCATTACAACTTTTCAAGATGGTAACAAAATACTACTAAAATGTCAACCTTGCACAGATACAAACATCCAAAGCAACAAAAATATATTTTCTCCTGCTGTTTTCACTCTCTCATGGGAAGTTTATAGTAATTGTGGCTATCGCAGCATTTGCAGACATACCCAAGTTGGCTTTAATCTGCCTAACAGGGATAGCCAGAGCGGAACCTCAATATCCATACACTCTTAATGAAGTGCTGCGCTATACTTCTGAGGACCCTGGACTTTGAAAAGCTGGTATCTAGAATGACAGTTTTTCCCAGGAGTTGCATGGAGTTTACACAGATACCGCATTTTGTCATAATATCCTCTAAAAAGCACAGAAACCACACATGCAGTTTCCATTAATGTTAAGGCAGGAAAACTCCATTTTCTTCCATGGAAACAGTATTTGGGTTGCGCATTTAATTTACTTTTCAGTTTCATTGTCCCTGGCATTATGGAATAATAAAGCGAGTATACAGTTCAATAATGACATGTATTTAACATTGATCAAAATTACTGCTAAAGAGATTTTGTTAATCATTAAAGTGATATGACAAATTGTATTTCCAATAGGCACACACACACACTGAAATAATCACAGTAACTGAAGGAGAAATAGTTTAAAAGGAGCAGCCTCTATATAATAGCAAATATTTACTACACAAATGTGCTGACATGAATCATTACAAACCATTTGACAACATTTTATATATTCCAATTCATAAACTTGGATTTATTATGAAGTATATAGCAGTCATAAAATAAATAGTCAACACAATTTATGAACCCTATATTTTTCACTTTTTCTAAGTTTGCCTTTTTTCTTTTTATACTATATGTACTTTTATGTATATACTTTGACCTTAAGTATTATATATGCATCGTAACAGCACTGGTTTTACCTCCACCACCCAAGAAAACAAAAGTTTGGGGACAAAAAAAATTAATAATTACTCAGGAACTATGCATATACTTAAAGAAAGAGTCTAGGGGACATTTGAACTAGAAATAGGGCTAAAGTCACCAGTGTTCAGCTGTAAAGAAAGTTCATTTTACTAGTTTAGTTCCAGATTCTCTTGCCTTGCTTTATTCCCTTGTTCAAGGCACAGTTGTTTCACCTTGGCTACGTATCCTTGGCTCTCAAAATTCAGAGTTCCATAAAGAGGGAAAGATGTTTGTTTCCCCTTGTAGGATGCCACTGAACAAGCCTCCAGGTTGCTTTTTCTCAGCAGGGCTTCTATAGAATGCAGCATTTTGCTTTCCCACAGCGCTGCAACAGTAACAGCAACCATATGTATGCAGACTGTATCCCGCAGAGCCCTATAATTCCCATTTTACAAATGCAGCAATTACACAGAGGTTAAATAATTTGCACAAGAGGAGATTCATTACCAGGCTGTGTGAAGGAGAGATGGAATCTAAGTGCAGGCCTGCTCACAATTCTTAAGAAGTTTTTCAACAAAATCTTATCCAAACGAGTAAGTATCATTATCTACCATAAGCATTTCGTGACCTCTAAGATATTCTTCTGTTGGTTCCGACAGGCAAAAAAGTATCTGTCACAGTTAGTGTGATCTGCCTAGAGTTTTTAAAAAAAAAAAAAAACAACAAAAAAACCCCAAAAAAACCCCACACAAGTCAGTGATGAAGTTACGAACACCTGCTTTAGTCACTTACAGCCATTATAGACATTAGCTGCATGAATCCAAGTCTCCTTGCCCAGATACCCAGTCTCTTTGGGCGTTTCTCATCAGCCTCACAGCCCACCTCGAGTCCTTCTTTCCTTCTCTTCCACCAGCTCTCATGCTTCTATCCTCTCATGCTTCCTATGGCACAAAGCTATTTATGCTATACTGTAGCCATCTACAATGCATATTATCCTCTCCAATTGCAGTTCTACCACTCCCATCCATCCTGAGCCTGCAATGAGTTACAGAGATTCCACAGGGGACATGTAGTGAGTTCTGGATGGAAAGCTTAGGGAAAGTGAAGGTGAGCTTGCAGTTATATTCCCCAAAAGATAAGAACACTAGATTTTATCCTTCTGGACCTTTTTTAAGAGGGCTAGATAAACAACTTTGGCAGATGAAACTCTAATAATTTCTCTCTCCCATACAGTAAGTATGCAGAAAATTCTCTTCTGTGAAACTCCATAGAAGAGCATCAGACTATAGTAGGGGTGGGTTTTTTGTTTGGTTGGCATTTTGTTTTGGTTTTGGGGGTTGGTTGGGTTTGTTTTTTTTGGTTTTGGTTTTTTTTGGTTTTTTTTTTTAACACTTTGGTGAAAAAATTCATAGAAATAAAATGTTACATCTATGAATTTGTAGAGATATCTAAAGTTTCCAAACTTCAGTTTGGTCCTCAAAGCTCTATAAGGAAAAGCTTGTAGAAGACAACCATATTTAAACAGCAAATAAATTCTGCAAGACAATTTGCAGTCCAACTCATCCTTCGGAAGCTCATGAAGGGTGCAAGGACCTGGTGCAGTTAATTAGCCATTAAAGGAATGATGTACCAAAGTCCAACAAACTCCCAAGCATTTTCATTCTAGTTGTCTGAAGAGCTGGTGATTGCTGAATAAAAGAAGGCTCTAGGTTAAACTTCCTAATGAAGCCCCACCACACATGCAATCAGTTTCTTCTGATGTTTTCTCTAGTATCTCTTTATGGGTGCAACGTGCAGAATAATGCACAGTTCTGTCTCATGTCTGGTCATGTAAGTCCATCCCAAACAACACGCTTCCAAATTTTGGTGGAAAAGAGCTATTGCATAGAGAATGAACAAAACACATAATTCATAAAATTTAGTGGACAAAATGAGCCTAAATGAAAATCTGCTGAAACCTTAACTTTGGAAATGAATAGTTTCCTGTGCAACATTTACTGTATGTACATCTCCTTGGATTAATTTGATGTTTTTTTCATGTGTCATGCTTTTTCCCCTCAGCCTATCCACATTTCTGCACCTCACTGATTGCAGGAAGTTCCTTAGTGGACCACAGACATCTAATCAGCCTTCATTGGTCTATGTTAGATATATCACCTTTATAAAACAACTTTATTTCTATTCCATGTCTTTCATCTTTAATACAATGAAGCATCCACCTTAAACTCCCACTTCAGAAAACATGGAAACTGCGGCAAAGCTGGTAAAAACAACTCATATACCACAACTTAAACCATATACAACAGAAACACAAACTGGGTTCCTTCTAATAAACGTCATTTAGAATAAAATGAATTATGACTGATCTTGAATATAAATGGTAAGCAGAACTTCCAGTGTTCTTATTACTACGAATATCAGTCTGCAAGATCACTAGAGACTAGATATGAAGGGACAGACAATACTGAGTTACATCTTGCATACAAATGTAATGAGACACTTATGCTTATAGATCAAAGTTTTTCAGAAACTCTGTCTAGGAAAATAAGTAAAGGCACAGTCAATTATCCCTAAGAAGAAGAACTGCTCTAGTTGTCTTTTAAGATTGCTACATGAGCAATAGCCCTTAACGATACTTGATGCTAGCTCTGTAGCACCTGGAAGGGTTTCCAATGAAAAACCTCTTTTTGTTATTGTATCTGGACAAAGTAACTTAACCTACAGGATCCACAGAAAACGATTTCCTCAAAGACCTAGGAAAATCTTCTTTAACTTTAGATATAAGTGAAAGCTTAAAAGAAAGAAATAAAACCACACACACAGAGGCCAGCTGAAAAAGCAAGGAGGACATACTTCAGTTATGAATACCTCAGAAGATTTAACTTGAATTAGAAATGAGGGGAAATAGCTTCTATTTTTAAAGTGTTTTGAGTAATCATAGCTAATAGTACTTAAAGTTAGTGTTCCTGTGAGTTGTTGCTTCTCCCCCTTGTGTTTGTACGGATCTACATAAGCATTTTCAGTGCTGACCCCTAGGCTGTTTGAAATACACACGCTGCCGGCCAAGACAGAACAGCAGGGCAGCTGAAATCAGGCCGGCTACCTCCTCCTCCTCCTCCTTCTGACCTGTGAGACTCGGACCCAGAAGAGGTTAGCTCTTTCTTAAGTAATTTGAATTTTAAAGTTGTTCTTATTACTAAATGCCACTGAAATTAGCAGCATTTCTTGCCAGCCAATTGCTTTTATTACTTATTAGCTCTGGAGATATCTGCTCAACAAGAACACATTTTTCTATCAAGTCAGCTGGGAAGTTTATTTGTTCTGTCATTACATCAGATTATTATTTTACAGTTACAGACAGATTGTTATCAGCCTTCAGAGGCTTTAAAAATAATACAATATGGTTCCTGGCACTCCGAAGCAGACTGAGAACTGCCACCCACACAATTAGCAACACTTTTTTTTTTTTTTCTTTAATACACAGCAAGCAACAAGATTTGTTCTACAGATGTTTTGGAGTTAATTCTGCAGAAAAATCTGGCACAGAACAGAATCACTAATGCACTAAGGCATGACACTTCTCTACAGTAAGTCTGCAATGCCTTTGCTGCTTCCTGGTGAGAAACAGGATCACTTCAAATATCCCTCAGGATATCTGACTTGGGACACTTCACAAGTACATGCCTACAGCTGTACTTCACTAACAAAATGCTCTTAGTATTAACAAGGTTAGGCATTACAGAATACTGCAAAGGTATATGCTGCTAATGAAACGCCTACACCTGTAATTAAGCACATAGTGTTACCAATACAGTTGCACGTACTTCATAGACCTCTATTTACAGAGTTGTGAAGAGGAGTAAAATATCCCACATCTAAATAACCCTCCTGGCATGTGCAGAGGGTCTAGAAGTTGTTTGTGACAGGTGAAGGTGACAGGACTTTCCAATTATTTTTTTTTTTATTTTTTTTTTAAATCAACTTGAATGGCTGAAGAGTCAGCACTATTATACCTAGGGGACACAGTTAAGTGTTCCTGATTTAAAAATACTCAGCGTTCCTCGAGGGAAAGTTTTGCTTTTCAATAGTGACCATACTTTTTTCTGACATTCGAAGAGTTGTCTGATTAGCAGAGTAAATGTTTGGGTTTTTTTTAAAAAAATGCCAAGGCAAACCTACCTAGTCTATGGGATCTCAATGAACAGAGAAAAGTATTTCAGTACAAAATTTAGGATTTGTGGAAGAAGATAACTGTCTACATGCAATGCTAGTGAGCACCTGGAACAGTCAAATCTAGACATGGGCAATAATCTAGTGGTAAGGGCCATCTCAGCTTTCTTTAAGGGGGAATTACCCTTGCATTATCATTATTACTGAGAGACATGGGACTTGTTCATTTACTAGATAAAGAAACAGCAGTGAAAGAATACCTGTCTGCATCCCTGACTTCCACTGAACTGCAAGCTGCTAATATATTTTTCACATCTATGTAAAGGCACAACAATATTGTTCCAAAAAACAGAGAGCCAATTAGCAGACTTGAGCCTTTTCAACTGGCTTGAAAAGAAATAAACCACTACTTTTAATAACTAAAATCTTTTACAAAGTCATAGGAATTAAAAGTGGGAGATACATTCTGCTCAGTTTGCGGGAGCCTTTGAAATAGCAAACAAAACACTGTCTTTCAAACGTGACGGTGATGTCAAATATTTTGCTACAGAAAGTTAAATTTTCTTCTGGATGATTCAGCCTTAGAATGCTATTGAAGAGCAGGAACTGAAGAGATTTAGAAACATGTAAAGACACAAAAAGACTTCTAGGTGAGGAGACACTACAAGATATGTAGTGAGTATGAAAACAGCTGTGGGCTTCTATTATTACCCTCACAGTGGAAATCCAAAGGAACATGCCATTAAAATGAGGCCCAGTGATTGAAACTACAATACTCCCCTTCCTTTCAATGCATTAACTGCCCCTGGAACTCAAATGCACAACACATCTGAGACCAAGAGATTAAAACAAAGACTGGGCAGCCAGGCAGCTCTGGAATTCTCAAAATTGCCTAATGACATTAGGTGCCCAAAACCTACATAGAAAGAAAATTATTAAGGAATATTTTCATCTATTGGCTCATAAGAGAAGTTATTTCACTAATCCATAAAAGAAAAACACTATGAACTGTTAAAAGACTAGTTGTGGTTATTCCTGCCAAGAAAAAGTTTCTTGCTCCCATCTCGCCGCACACCAAAGTTAAGCATCTAATAAAAGGTGATGTCTTCTCTATGATACAGTTTTGAACAAAGACCTAAGTTTTCATCACTCAGAATTCTTTAAAGGTGTTCATCAGCCTTTAGTCATAAAAGCTTGAAATTTTGATCTGTCTTTAGTCATTTTATTTAAGAGTAACATACTCAGCTCACATATGCAATTGTAACAAATGGAAAATGAATCTGAAGAGTTTATTACTATTATCTTAATTTTTTAAATTCTTAAACAACTAAACACAATCCTGCTAAAATTCCTACATCGTTATTTGAATCGGCAACAAAGCAATTCCTGAACATGGCTGTAAGACTAACTTAATGGTCCAAAGACTGCTTCAGGCTTGAAGCAGAAATTATACATCGGTCACACTGAATTAGCAGTTGTCATAGGGATGTTGGAGACCATTATTCCCTGTGTGCACATGTAACTCCTACTAACATTAATGGGGTTACCAAACACATTGAGAGGAAAGCTGGCCCCATTATGCGAACATTGTTGAAAAAGATTAACTGATTTCTCATGCTAGATGGATGGAATGGAAGTTTTCAACACTGATTCACTGAAGAATATAAGAGCACACACTGCTATTAAATGAATGCATGGCCCAGAAAAGGACTGAAAGCCTTCCTTTGGAAACAAGGGGCTACTAAGATCAACACCAGATCCTAGGAATCCTCTCCTTCAGAGTCTGGACAAACTACAGGTCTGGGAATGAGACTACATGGACTTCATCCAGGTTTCCGCCATGGATGCATGTATGATTAACCACATACACACAACTTAATCTCTTCAGGGAAGATTACAGCCATCTAATACAGGAGCCGCCTAATATAGGTGTCCAAATTAAAAGCCTGCACTCCTCGTATAGTCAATAGAGCCTTCAGAGGAACCCGTAAACCTAACTTTACCGCTCTCTGTTGAATGTTAAAGAACCCCAGACTGCTGCTGCAGATGCTTAAATATAAATGGTTACATTTCCACTAACAGTAAAATACAGACTATTTTTTCAAGACTACAGGAGGAAAAAGGACTGAGGAAGTATCAAATGAAAAAGCACAGAATGCCTCTCATTTGCGTAATGCCACAACAGCACCGTACATACAGATGTCAAGGCTACCCAGGGTCACCCTTCCTAGTCAATAAAACTGAAAATGAGAAAAATTATTACCTGCAGGGATATCTCATCACCAGAATTTGTAGCAAAGAGTTAAAGTAAGGTCATAAGATTGAGAAGTCTGAAGGACTGAATGCCAGAAGACATACATATGCACTCTCCCTTCCTGGAGCATCTGCCACACATCTCATCAACATCCATGGGCACCTTTAAGAGGCAGAATGTGACCCTCTAGAAGCATGGCATTGCAGGGCAGAAGAACCCAAGAAGTACAGTACACTGTGTGTGATACAAGTGTGTCAGTGGAGCACGGAAGAGGATGGCATTTCTGAAAGAGCCTTCTAAGGAACAGCATAGAAAACCTGTCCTATGCAGATTTGTGACAACTGTAGTGACTGAGAATTTCTAACTTGTGTGCATTCAACAATGATGAAATATCGCAGTCCCATGTCACATGAACAGCAGTGACTTTTACAGTAACTATAAAAATGCAAGGATAGAAAAAACCCCATATTTTACATAAATTTTCCCCATTAAAGGCAATTAAAGGTAGCAACTCAAAACCACAAAAAATAATATTTCCCTAATTCACATAAGAGATGCTGTAAAACCACTGTTCAGGGGTAATCAGTCCCTAAATCAGTCTTTATCTTCATTATTTAGTTGTAATAGTTCATCTAGTCTGATATAATAATGAATTGGATAATAAGGACCTAACCAAATTTATAATCCTACTACAATAATTAAAGGGCTAATTAACACACGAGGCTATCTGCAAAAAATCTGATTCCTATATACAATGGTTTAGACAGTAAAAGAGAAAACTTAAACCTGGGATTCAAAATCGGAGGATCTTCAAGCAAATTATTTTTCATGTTCTCAGATTTTACTGTATCTCAGCTTACAAATTGATGAGTGGATTATCAAAGGTTGCCAATTAACCAGACTGAAAAAACAAAACACATTCAACCCAAACTAGATACTAGGGCTACATTATCTTATCTGTTCAACAGCAGTGCCAGTTTGATGAATCTCTGTAGCCAACAGTTAAGTCATAATCATGGCCATTAGCACTCTGATTCAAACCAATGAGTTTGTCAAAGCAAGATCAGACCATACTGTGGTAACAACAGAGCGATAAAAATAGATCAGATTTTCAGTATTAAACTCCTCATTAGTGACTCACAGAAGAGACCAGGTATTACTTGATACACAATTTGGCTATGTTGAACCAACAGACTACGTACAGGTATTTTGCAAATTCTGTCTTTACTTTTTATTCAGGGCAAGCTACAAAGCCAATAATCAGAGAGACCTTTACTGTTAAATCTAGTTACAAAATATGCAGCATTGTTGAAAGGTTAAATTGTGTCCAGTAGGTTGATTAAGCATCCAGTAATTTGTGGTAAGAAACGATTAAAGTCAAAGTTGGTTTTGGGGGAAAAAAAAAAAAAAAAAAACAAACCACAAAAACAACAAAGGAAATCCCAATTGCCAAAACAGTCAAAAGGAACAGGCAGCTACTATTGCTTTTATCCAAGCATTAACGCTCCGAGCTTAGTGATAGTGAAGTATTTCTTTTCAAGTTTAGCTTTCTTTGGACATGGCTGGATTTGGTTAAAATGTGCCTTTCTAATGAGAAAACCTTTTCAATGCGAGGACACTGTATTGTTCTTCGTCTGAGCTGCTGTCCTGTGCCACATCCAGCTGCTATCTAGACCAGCAATACTTGTGCCTTCAGCAGGATATGGAACTAAAGAACCAGGGGGCTGTTCTTTCTGGTTCCCTCCATCTTTTTCCTCTTCACAGTTTGACAGAAAATAATGGATCATCTTAGTTTATTTCCTGAATTAGGAATAAAGTGTCTCTCTGGTCACTTGTTTTGCTTCTTTGTTCCCTTTGTATTATCACATTGAGCTGAAATACCCTGACAACCAAAAATTATCACTAAAAAAACCTGGAGAAGTTTATTACCTGCCTGCTGCCCAGAGAGGCAGTGGCATGAGAACTACCATTTGGCAATGCATAACCTGATGTCGTGGGTGCTTTAGTTTGTCTTTGTGTCCAGTTACAGGCTATTGGAAGGGTTACTGTCCCAACCCAAATTCCTGCTCAATTCCCTCCCCAATATAGAACAGAAAAAAATTATCACTCCCCTGCTGCTCCCAGACCTTTTTAAAAAAAAATTACAAACAAGTTACTCAGTACTAACAGGCAGCTAATACACCAGTATTCAGTTCCTGACAGCTCCTTGATTATGATTCCATGCTTTACCAAACACCACCTTCCCCTTCAACTCAGCACAGGGCTATTGCTCACTCCTGGAGAGGAAAGGAAGAATTTCAGGACAGAAACAGCACGCAGGAAGTTCTTTATATCAAAGGAGGCAAAACTTTTTAAAAAAAAAAAAATGCTGACAGGCATCTCAAAACACAAAAGGGCAGGATGCTTTCTAATGCTAGTCTTCACTATAGGGTTTACTCAAGGCTGAAAATTTAACTACTCCTCATACTCAGTTCTCTGCCTGAATTCAGAAACTGGGCAATAAGTGGGAAAATCCTTAGTCTTTATTGCTTTTCTTACATTTCTCAGTTCTTAATCCCTTCTCCTCAAGCAGGAACAGTCTATATGCTGACTAAAAGCAACCTCAGAGTACATTTCATCTAAAGATTCTACAGCATTGGCCGAATCCCCTATGTCAGGCTGGTTTCCCACGCTGTCCTGTACAACCATATCCAGCAGAACTCGGCCCCCATGTACAGACTATGAAAAGAGGGCAGCTTTTGCCAACAGAATTTACTGGAAGTGTTACCTAGACAAAAATGCTAGAAAAAAAAATCCAGCTTTGGCTGACATTACAGAAGACCTAATTAAATAGTTGATTTATTTTTTTCCTCTCTCTCCAGGCAAAGAGCTGAGTTAGGTCCCATCAGAGGTTTGCTGATAGAAAGAATGTTTAATGATAACACCATAGAATTCATCTAGTTTGCTTATATCCATAATGCAGACATTCTTAACTAAGAGCACTAGAGGGTCTGTGAATCTGAGATAAGATTTTATCCTCTAAAGCCTCTGAAGAAATGACTTTTCAACAGTTACCCATTTATGCAGTGATTTTGGGTCGGTGGTTTGTTGGTTTTTTTTTTTTTTTTTTTTTTTTAAATTTGAAGGGAGCACAGGGTACACTGTAGGGCTTGAATTTTCCCCAGGACACTTATCTATGACTCATCATAGTAATTGTGCTACACTGGCAGTGCTGAGCAAACCAGCACTCCCTGGGCAGATGGTAGATGCCACACATCAGTCCAGGATTTAAAGACAGGAGGAAAAGCTCCCATGCAGCAGCTTAAGAGTTTGAAATGTACAGGACTTTGCCAAGCACATATTTAGTAGGCTAGATGCTTCTTGGAGCCGCTGCTCTGAAAGCTGTGGGCCTTACTTGCACACGTACACTTGATAGGTACGATACTGCTAACCATGGCACAACGCAGGCTCCATCTCCAGTCAGGCTTCCACATACGCACATCCGGGTTTCTAGAGTGACTCCATGCAAGATAAATCACAGGTGTTTAAAACACGCTAAAATTCTATTGCCTTACAGAGACTATCACACAAATCCCAGAACATAGAGCAGAATACTAACAAAATGTCACAACATACTCAGCCACAACGTTGCAGAACTGTTCCAAACATACCACTGTCACGAACACCGATCTTGAGATTTAGGTAATAGCTATCCACATGGACACAATTATTTTCCGAGATCATTAGTCTGCTACAGTTAGCATACAAAAGAATAGAATGAAATCAACTTGCTTTATAGCTTGCCTTTCCTGAATTTGGTTTTTCTGGTTCTAGGATTGCTACCATACTCCTCCGAGAATTACTAGCACATTGCTCATAGTCTGATGAGCAATACACACACAGCATAAGAGAAATAACCAAACACACCTTACACATTGTTCTAGTAGACAGGTCAGAGGCATTCTCATCTTACTTTTAAACAAAGGAAAATAAAAAAAAAATAAAAAATTTAACGAGTTTAGAATAGCTATTTTACTAAATAAGAGAAAGTTATTTGGCTTGAGTGAACCATCTCTGTTAAAATGACAGCCCTTAACCCTTCCAACTCAACACTCCTTAGAGTTGACTCATATTGATTCTCCATCCTCCTTCTGCCTCTAAAAAAGCATTAAAAAAATAAAAATTGCCTCTAAATTTGTAAACTCAAAGATGAATGTGCACTGTCCTTCTATTAGTTTTTTTAATGGGTTTAAAACTCTGCTGGTAAATAGCCAAAAAAATCTGTATTTGACCATACTACTTTTAGCCTGTGGTAAGTTAAATATGATGCTTCCAGGCACCTCTCAGGCCTCCACTGTGGAGTAATAGCTATTCAATAATAGAAAAACTGATGGTAGAGTAAAATCTCCCTTCAATACTTTTATTCGAGTTCTTGATTTGAATTTCCTTAAGGAGAGAAGGCATATCTTAACAGAAGAAGTGGCCCACAGCTTCAGATAAGCATTGGCCCTTCTAATAGCAGTTTCACAACAACCATCTTTGCGAAAAACTATATTCCTCTGTGACACTAAAATGAAAGCCTAACTGAACATAAATACAGATAACTGCTTCTATTATCCTTAGTCCATTTTACACATGCCAACTCACAGACAGTGTTTTGGAAATCACAGAAAAATGTAGATTGGAAGGAAGGTCGCTAGTCCAGTTTGCTGATCAAAGCAGGTCTAATTTTCAAGTTAGCATAACATAGCTTTATTTTATAATAAAGTTACCAGAGACCTTAAGGCAACTAAAGCATGTGCTTACACCCATGCTTTTCATTTCTTGCGCAAAACCATGAAGTGAGATGTTTCACTGTTAGCAATTCCTATGGAAGTTTATAAGTTAACTTCAGGGATCGCGAAAGCGCTTATATACTTCCCCCTTCCTTCCCGATCCAAGACATTCCCTGCTGATAGCTGTGGGTTCTGAATTGAAGAAATCTGTCTCCGGTCAATACTAAGAGTTGAAATTACGTTCATGGATGCACCACTGATTTTGGGTATTTTAGCCTTAGTTATGTCAGATGATACACCTTGGTTTTCTTAGCTGAAAATGCTAGAAACTAGTCTAGGTGAGAGAGAGCCCCAAATGCTTGATTTTACCATTTGCCTCCTGCCAAAATATTGCAAAGAAGTAAATTAATAGACTAGCAAATTGCTAAAAGGTCTTCAAGTTGTTTCTTTGAAACCAGTTAGCAATGAGAACCTTATAAATGAAATGATACTCACTTTCAGGAATGCCATGATCAAGATAAAATCAAAACCAAGTATTATTTACAAAAGGTGGAGTAGTTTATGATAGGCATCCGAGGGAATGCCCTCTCAAGGAAGAGAGTCTTAAAGAGTATATCCTTTGGGAGGGGAAATAGAGCTACAAATCTTCCCTACCCTGATAATGAATGGGACAATAAATGCAGTATTAAAACATCCAAAGTTTTTCCAAAACTACATTTAAAATTAATTTAGTGGGCAGACTTAGTTCTCTGCAATTTAATGATACTGAGAAGAACAGAAAATTGGAACGGATGCAAAACACTTACCAGATGACTGTAAAGGTCAAAACAGTACATTTCACTCTCAGTTTTGATGGATATTATGTAGCTTATCTGAAATTCTACTCTCAAAGCAAAATATTATAAAATGTGTTCTGCCTCCTCATTCTGACAGTTACTAAAAGAGCAAGAGAGAAATCAGACTTGCACAGAATTTATTCTGACTCATTAAACGAAGCTTTTTACGAGTCAATGAAACAGTGTTCACCGATTACAGCTCATCATTTCAAAAAAATTGCAACATCCTGGGAATGGCAGCTGCACTGTTTCTCAAGAACCTCCCTCTGCGCCCACAGGGATCATCACTGATAACTCCATCTCACACATTTTATAAGACTTCATTCAAAGCAAAGCATTAGGAAGCAATAATATTTTATAGCAATCTGTTTCCTACTGTCCACATTACATTTCTCTATGTAACATGAATTTACCTTTCTGAATGAGAAAGATTGAACTTTTTCATTAGTCAAATAACCTACTTCACTTACAATTATCAAGCAAGATAGAACTGTCAACTAGTTTTGTACCACAGATGTACTTGGGAAGAGAAAACAGATGTACTAATTATCTCCAGCACATCCCCTGTGAGCTTCCTATAAGAAGCTTCCATTCTCTGTGTATCTCATGCCCTTAAACCAGAAGTGGTGCAATATCCCTACGGGGAGTTTGTTTGCTGCAGTTAATTGTTAAGGAGTAAAATTTTGATAATAGCTCTTTTCACCACTATTCCAATCTGAAATAGGTCCTGATAATGAATTTATTGCAGCAATTTACGGTATTTTTGTATTTTTAGACACAAATTCCTAGTGAGATATTCAAATTGTGGTACTGCAACAGGCCTACCTTTGCACTGTGTGAACTGCTAAAAACTACAGATTATATCAAGGTAAGAATTAGGCCTTCACATGCTGCAATGTCTTTCTTTTTTACTGTTGTGAAGATTCAAATAGAAAAGAAACCTCATTAATCTACATATGTATATCTGGTATGCAATAAACCCACTGTTAAACCAAAGGTAATAATTTTGCTAGAATTGTACAGAATATATGATTTGTATATATATCCATGTGACTCAGTGATCTTAAAATTTTAATATAGGTAAGAAACACCAACTCAGAACATACTTAGCCTATTCCACATTATCAGCAAGGTTGGTCACCTCTTGGTGTTTAAACTAGAGAGGCATAGAACAAAACATAAAGCTACTTCACCAAAGTAAGGTTTGAGTTTTAAAGCAGGTAATTAGACCGTATATATGATCATTAGAAAGACAGAACTCTGCCAATACCAGGCAATTCAGATCACATTTCAAAGAAACAACTTCAGGGTAAACCTTGTTATAAATATCACCAAGAAGAAAGATATACAATAGCATGACAACCCTTGGAAACATTCTAGAAGTAATATGGGCTCAGATGAAGCCTGATAAATTGAACTGCCTGGAACTCATTTTAAAAGCATCAGACTTCCACACACCCTTTTTTTTTCTAAATTATTTTCCTATTTCTTCAACCTCTTTACTAGGTTATTAATACAAACAAATGGCAAATCTTTAGATAGAGGGGATAGAGTGCACCCTCAGCAAGTTTGCTGATGACACAAAGCTGGGGGGAGTGGCTGACATACCAGAAGGCTGTGCTGCCATACAGAGAGACCTGGACAGGCTGGAGAGTTGGGCAAAAAGGAACCTTATGAAATTCAATAAGGGCAAGTGTAGGGTGCTGTACCTGGGGAGGAATAACCCCACGCACCAGCACAGGTTGAGGGCTGACCTGCTGGAGAGCAGCTCTGTGGAAAGAGACCTGGGAGTCCTGGTGGACAACAGGATGACCATAAGCCAGCAATGTGTCCTCATGGCCAGGAAGGCCAATGGCATCCTGGGGTGCATCAAGAAGACTGTGTGGCCAGCAGGTCGAGAGAGGTCATCCTCCCCCTCTACTCTGCCTTGGTGAGGCCGCACCTGGAGTACTGTGTCCAGTTCTGGGCTCCCCAGTTCAAGAAGGACAGGGAACTGCTGGAGAAGGGACAGCAAAGGGCTACCAAGATGATTAGGGGACTGGAACACCTCTCTTATGAAGAAAGACTGAGGGAATTTGGTCTCTTCAGTCTGGAAAAATGATGACTGAGGGGGGGATCTTATCAACGCTTACAAATACTTAAAGGGTGGGTGTCAGGAGGATGGGGCTGGGCTCTTTTCAGTGGTGCCCGGGGACAGGACAAGAGGTAATGGGCACAAGCTTGAGCATAGGAAGTTCCACCTAAACATGAGGAGGAACTCCTTTCCTTTGAGGGTGGCAGAGCCCTGGCACAGGCTGCCCAGAGAGTCTCCTGGGTGGAGTCTCCTTCTCTGGAGACATTCCAAACCCGCCTGGACGCGTTCCTGTGCAACCTGCTCTGGGTGACCCTGCTCTGGCAGGGGGGTTGGACTAGATGATCTCCAGAGGTCCCTTCCAACCCTATGATTCTATGATTCCATGATCTCCCTACTCTTCCTAGGATATACAATTTTCTGATGTTTATGTTTTTATTTTTGCCCCTTGGAGGGGGGACACCCAGGTCTCTTGACCTGCACAGCCCTGAGCTTTGTTTTCTGGGTGTTTGCGAAAGACCTGGATTTGGTATTGTCAAGCTCTTTCCCTGACCCTCCACCACTACAACTCCAACCCAGCCTTATATGACCTGCAGATTATCAGTGTCTCAACCTAGTATTTCATAGGCTTCCAGCAGATTTACTAGAAATACCATGCATTTCATGAGGCAATGACGTTGATTAAAAATAGTTTGCTTTTTAATACAGAAAAAAGAAAGCCATTTTCATGACTTCTGTGTGTTTGAGAAAAGGGGCAATCTTTCACCTCAATCCCATTCTCAGTCACAGCCTAGATACCTGCCATGTTGTTTTGCTTGCCTCAGTGAAAAAAAAAAAAAAGAAAAAAGAGTGTGTGTCATTCTTTGGTTTATTTTAAATTTATTTTTCTGTAAGTCTAGACAAAAGCTACAAAGGAAATAATACTAATTAAGTCTCCATTCAGTCATTTCTGTTCAGTGATGTGCCTGCAGTCTCTTAGCATATCCATTATTCTAGCTTGAAATATATTTCCCACCGTTTTTTTTTAAGCTGCTGGTACCTTGCACAGGATAATACAAAGACACAACAGGAAAGAGTTTAGGAAGAAAGTTATTCCTATGCAGACAACTGGATGGGGACCATCATATCGTACCTACCCATATGTTCTCAGTACCACATGCAAACACCTCTTAAGTCAAAAACAGTAGTTAGGTAGCCAACAACGCTGCAGCTGAGGAAAGAAAGAAGAGGTATTTAACAAACTGAGAGGGAAGTTCACATAGGCAGGAGCTGATTTTGCTCAGTAGACAACAATGTCCAGGTCATTTCATGCTCACCAGGGACAGCCACTAGAGCTTTGAGAATGAGTGATCAGAAATGCAACTCTCTGCCAGAATCAAGGACTTCCACGAAGCACAAGAAAGAAAAGTAGAAAGGTGCTCTGCCAGTTTGGCACATGCTGTTCTGTAACAAGCCAACAACTGCATATTCAACAGTGAGGGAGAGTCCTGTGTCATTTCTAAGGATGGTTCAGCTGAAAGCACTATGAGGGAACCTATCACTAGCAAATAGAGAGCCACTGGTGTTGAAGAGAAATATTTTAAAAGGTACATGGCTCGTGACTATTTTCGCAATGAAGGATCACGATTGCTGCATTTTGTAGAACCAAAAGATTACAGCCAGTGTTGGTATGAACTGACTTAAGATCCTGACATTTGCTAAACGTGCTACGTTTGGGGCCCCAAATGCCCTTCCCAGACAAAACTTTTTCTTCATGCCTCTACATTTGTGGATCTTTCAATAGGCCTGCTCTGCTTCATGTGCACAGCACTACATGAAGTAAAGACTTGATCTGCCTTCCTTGGAAAGAGGGGGACCTCTGTTACTCAGATACTTTATCATATTATTTTTTTTAAAGCATAAAATAATTATATTCTATCCTAAAGAAAAAAAAAGCTTTAAGGAATTTACAATATAGACCTTTACTGGATACTACGCTAGCTTCTTAAACATGTTTTGTAAGAACACAACAAACTGTCTAGAGCAACTGCATTTGAAGAAAAAAAAGATAGAGGAGAGATCTTTATCCAAAGGAAGTTACTAACATAGTATTTTTCTTATTTCATGTGAAAAGCTTGTGGTACAACTTGCAAGGACAGGCTAAAATGCTATCTGAACTTTAACTCCATCTGACACAATCCATGATAGACCTTTTCTTTTTTTTTTTTTTTTTTTAGGGTCATCCTTAACAGCAAAAAGTGAGCAGAATTTTTAGAATCAACTATTTCAAAAGTTGGGGAAAAAAATTAAAATGGCATTTCTCAATTAAAAAGAAAGTTTGCAGAATTTTTTCAAGTCTTATTTCTCACACGTGCACACACACAATTCTAGTGCTAATATTTTCTAATGGAGTTCATAATGAATGGATAGTTGCTTATTTAAAAGCATGATCAGAGAGTCCATGTCATCATGACTGCACGATTCTCAACTATAGCACTTACTCTTCTTGTATAAATACCAGTCATATTTCTCCCATAAGATTTTTTTTCTTAAGCACTTAAAATTGTATTATACTATTTAAATCAGAGGCAGAAAAATGTGATACAAAATGTAAAACAGTATTAGGAAGTGACTGGAGAACAGTTGCTTTGCTATCTATCTTATACCTCCAAAATGGAAATCTGAAGGAGAGAAAGACTGACTCATAATAGCAGTTAATGAATATATAAGTAGGCCACAAATAATTAGGCAGATTCTTTGCTTTTTTAAACTTCCCTTCCATATTATAGTCTTCCTTTTTATCTCATTTTGCTCGGTCCAACTCTTCTGACAGCTATGGACAGCAATAGCCAAAAATACCACAGGTTTTCCTACAGAAAACCCAACTGATACTGACTGCTAAATCAAATGGTGCATGTCAGTTTGATTGCTCACGTGTTTTATTTCACTTTAATCTCCTTTCATGTTGAGGACCTGAAATTTTACAGTTTCATTATAGCCTGCTCTTATATGCCTAAAACTAAGTAGGAACAAGTAGGAAAAGCCCATACTGGCTGTCAGTAACAGCATTTGTGCTATTGTGATAGCAGGATTTAACAATTTACAACTGTCAGTAATGCACTTTGCTTGCCAGAGAGTAGTAAGGTTTAAAAAGGAAGTATCTTGTTTCCTCTTTCCTCTTGCTTCCTTCCCTACGATGCTGAAGTCTGTAGAAACTAGAGGAATAGCCACAGTTCCAATGGGAATTCCCGTTTTAAGCTGTGCATTAAACAGAACCAAAACAGACATTCAAATCTAAGACCTGAGTGCTTGATATTGAGGGGTTCTTTTTATTTTCCTGCTCCAACAGAATGACTACACTTATATGCGGCCATGATTAAGGCTGCTCTGTCATTTATGTTATTTCAGATAGCCATACCAGTTTGTTTTTTCATTAGTCATTTAAAGGTCAGACCAGTTTAATGTTGTCGTGTTTTGGTAGAGACTGGAACTCAACAGAAATATCTTTTATCTGTCCGTGTTATGTATTTCCATTAAGCATCTGCAGCTGCCTCTGACTTAGATTAGGTTTAGATACTTAAACACAGCCACATGAACTCCAGTGTGGAGGCAGGCCTCCAAAACATCTAGTCTTCTTTAAAAAAAAACAATACAACCAAAAAACCAGAAAGTTCCTGGAAAATTCTGGTACTTCTTTCAGAACTAGTTGTTTAAAAGACGGTGGGATCTAAAAAATTTACTCTCATACTCTTTCATATTCTTTGACATTTGTGGACTTACACTTACAAACATGCAAGTCTACAGTGGTAACATGAACCAAGTTCTCTTCTCATGCATCCAAAAAAACGTGAGAGAGGAAAAGCGAGTACGTGACATACTAGCATATAGTACCTGTTTTCCAAAAGCAAACCAAAGCTAGCTGCTCTAGGCACTTTGACATTTATGAATATAGTATACTTTCTACTCTACATGCTTAACTCAATGATCTATATCACACAGCCACCTACAGTAACCAGGACATCAGTGAACTTGACATAAGATCAGCATTTCGTCACAGAAAATTGGGGGGTTTGGTTTTGCAAAAGATTATTTACAACGTAATTAGCTTATGACAGTCAAATAAATTCCAGTTTTGTTTTTTACTATGTTGCAATGAAAATCAGCTTAAACTCCGAAAGTGTCAGGTAACTGTCAAGCTATATTTAACTACCATGTTTCACTTATGAGGAAACATCCTTTGAATAAACAGATGGTATTGCTATGGGGTTGCCATCATTAGTAGAAGCTGTAGAAGCACACGTTTGACTCTGAAAATGGAAGATATAAAGGACAAGAAAACTATATGTAATATTGGGCATTTTGGAAAAAAACCCCCATGGTTATACTAAATCTTTGTTTCTTTCATTTCTCTACTCAATAACGTAGTTTTACTGTCAGGGTTGCTTGAATTCCTGAGAACTAAGCAAAAACTGAATCTTGCTAACCAATTCTTAATTAATTTCAGGAGTATTTGCATCCCTAGCTCCTTTTCTCCCTCCTCCAAAATCCCTACAAAAGCAAACGTAGAATTTTGGTTACTACATCAAATCATTTATGTAGCTCGAAGTCTATTGAAATTAGATTGTCATGCTATTTCAGGAACATGAATGCCACTAGCCAGCTAACATATTTAGTCAATGTTATTTAAACAGCTAGTGTGGAATTAAAAAAAAAAATCTATGAAAATAAAGAAATAGATAGAATATTCCAATTCGTCCAAAGAAATGCAAATAGAAGGGCTGTAAAGATGTTTATGATACATGTCATTACTTGTATTAGGAGCTGAACTTTACTAAAAATGGACATCACATTAGGAGAGAGGCATTGCCTTATTTCCAAGAATTGCTTTAAAACTGCAACAACTAGAAATTTTCCAAACTACAACAGGATTTTCATCTGCTTAAGCACTCAAATAAATAACGTTTCAAATTCCAAATTAGTACCAAGAAGGAATGAAAAGGTAATAACAGACAATATTTCATCAGCTGGTTATATAAATAATCATAACTCAAGAACGCCGAATATAATTTTGACACTATACTTATGTATTACTTTGAGATTTAAAAAGTGATTGGTTAGATTTCATTTTGACCTTGCTTGTATTTCACTCCTGTACATGTTGAAAAATAACAACCATAATCAATCGGTTCAGCAACACTTAAAAGAGCATTTCCACAAAAATAATTCTGATGTGCAGAAAGGAATGTGATTATTACTTACTTCAGAATTGCCCTGTGTACTAATACAAGGATGGACCTGTGGGAAAAGGCTTCAGCTCCCTTGAAAACCTTACCACTAACATGCCGCTGCGCTACAAAGTCTAGAAAAAACAGATCACTTGCTAAGAAAGATTAAAATATGGCGAACAGGAAAAACCCATTACTTACATAATGGCCTCACCATAGTTCAGTGTCATAATCTTAGTGAACTTTAAGACAAATGGTAGCATTTTATGCACAACAATCACCAAGGCAATGGGAGTATGGAAGTACCGAGCAAAATGAGGGTAAAAAAAAAAAACCGTAACAAGTTAATTGAATAAAAAACGGACCATAAAAATATCCATGGGAACCATCTTACAAGTGTAATACATGACCTTTCACATTCTTATTTTACTGTATTACCTTGGACAGAGTTAAATACACTTTCTTTGTTAACAACAAATTTATATAGTAAGTAAACTTACCTACCTTCCTATAGACATCACACAACTCACTCTTCAAAAACTTAAATTCTGAGATTTTTTGCTGTTGTGACAAGTATGGTTTTGATCTGGAGGAGAAGTTTCTATGCATTACAACCGGAAAAGCTTCTTTCTGTGGTTACTAAACATCTGGCAGTAATGGGAAAGCAGATTAGATGTTCTTGTTGCAGTACCTACTTTCATAACCTTTGGCATAGCCATTTCCGCTTTCAAGGGCATTTCCTTTATAAGGTACAACTGTTAAAATTCACACACTCTACCTGTTTACCTGGGGTAGAAGGTGTCATAACGAAGCATTCCAATTTGCAAGTAAAAAGGACGTGATTCAGTCCTTGGCCTTACACATCTAAGGTCCCTGGGTGGAACAAATCCCCAAACCAAGTTGCTGGCCAAATTTGTTTCCATATCTTCTTCCATGTTGTTTTGTAGAATTATGAGCACCCTCGTGCCCTCCTTCCTTTGAAGTGAGATGTAACTGCATTTTATTTGCATTACACCTGGCAGTGATCATAAAGCATTTATACCTTAATGATAGCAAAAATACTACAGGCACAGATAGCTGCATGTCAGTAGAATGTTCTTGCCAGATACAAAGCCAGTATACTCTATGCAGAAGTACTATTATAACATCTTTTTAAGCCATAGGAGACAAAGTAGCACAATCATTAATTTCAGTGATAGCATCGTGCCTAGCACGCAGATATCTTTCCAACACGCTCCAGATCATTACCACTAACCAGAGATTAGCACCCATGACATTTTATCCAAAAAATTATGCATGCAAACAGCTTCAGTCTACCTGCAAAAACAAAGCCATACAGGAAACTAGAAATAATCTAGATTATATGTTAGATCTGCAATAATGAGTTGTAAATAGCAAGTTATTGTAATGATTATAAACTACCTCAGAGCACTCAGCCAGGAGTTGGTTTCTGAACAGTTTTTATAATTCTTTCAGCAATGCAAGAATCAGCATCCTAGAAAAAGAAGTTGTAACTTCAGAAGCCAAGTTAATGAATGCATACAAATTGAGATTCCTCCCCACTCCTCTCAGAGGCAACACTTCCTGCTCTCTCAATTTTATCATGACTCTCACTACTTTTAGTGCTTTTCTTAGAGCCTCTGCTGCTGGAATCATGCCTGAGAGCCTTAGCATTAATTTTAAAAGAAAAGATTTCCACTCCCCTGCATCCTGAGAAAAGCTTGAAAATGGGAAACCAGTGCAGCCTACAGGCCGAAAAACTAGAATACAAGAAATTCATGGTGAGTTTTGTTTTAGAAAAACCTTGTGATTTCTAAGCTGATTCCTTAGAGTGTCAGGAACTAGGTAATGCGTCAACTCCTCACAGCCGACTGTCCACTGGAATCTCTACAGGGCAGATGTAAGGCACATCCCTGCACACAGTTTTGCATGGAAAAAATATGCAATGCCACTTTCACTGCTCTTTCTATGCTGTGGATATTCTTACTCTTCAGAATGCTAGTCCAGCTTCTCTTACACTCATACTTTTAAAAAGAACACTTGACCTTGTGAACTAAGAATGAATATTATTTAATGCACAAACTATTTTTGGTTTACAACAAGATAATTTTCTTTTCCTTCTCTGAAAAGCTAACTTCTGCAACGAAGAGCATCTTGCATGAGAAGATAAAACTAAGAGTTATGTTACCTGCAAGAAAGGTGTAAACACATGTTAAGAAGGAATATAACATCAGACTTCCTTAGGGGAAAGATGACGCTTTTACATAGCTACATGCTTTTATTTATACATGCAGTTGGAATTTGAAAGAAAAAGTTAAATAATTATCTGCTTTTAACTTACTATGTAATTGAGATTTTTTTAAAAAAGCTACCACTAGATGGTGCAATAACTTAAATAATTCACAAATCTACAGCACTTCCTCATGTCTCTTCCTTCCCCGACCCCAATAAAGAGCACTCAGCAACAGCGGGAGACAACACACACCTGGGAAGGAAACGGACCTACCTTTTGTAATTTGTATTTGTCAAAATAGCAGTCAAAACTAGCTTTCCCCTAGATATAATAATTCACTTCCTTCTTTGGCATTTCTTTTAAACAGGAGGGAACAAGAGTTGCTCACCTGAGGGAAAATTGAATGGTAATGAAATCACTATGACTCCCTATGGCTCTCTGACTGGGAGCTACAGGAGGAGGGAAGTGAGCAACCACTGCAGATCAGGGTACCCAGAATGCTGTTCTTGGACTTGAGAAACGCAAATTCAGCTCCCTCTTCTGCTGGACAGACTAACTAAACAAACACAAAAGCAAGTCTATTAACTGCACTGCGCCTCAGTTCTCATCTGGAAGTAAAAATTACGGAGCTGTTTGTTTATTGCTTGCAACGTCAGATAGATGCTGAAAGGACAAATACATTTTTAAATTATGCCATATTACAGAACTGTGAAGTAGTTTAATATACGTATGAGAGGCACGTAACAGCTTTGGCATTCACTTTCCCTTGGCCTACACTACTCTGAAACAGGTGCATTTTGATTAGTTTTAAAATGAACTATGATGACTTTCAGAAGTCTCTTACCTGCTACTGCAGGGGATCGGACACAGTTACTCTGGAAATGCTTCTACTGTGCCCTTACCTCTAGAAATAGTAGGGCCTACTATTTCATCTCCTGAAGCTCTGGATTTTGAAGGAAGCACGGTGGGTCAAATGTAGTACTATGCAACTAAAAAGGTTAGGTATGCCTATCCTGGTGGTCAAGTATGACTGGATTTTAATTTTAGTAATTTTGTTTAAACATTTATCAAGAGTGCCAGGAATTATTTATTATAAATTAAATTAAACCAATAAATAAAACAAAATGTCTTCTCCAGTTCTAGAAGTTCTGGGCTTACTTTGTTCACAACCAGCAGATCTAGAAGTCTCAAGTGTATGTTATTCCAAAACACATTTTTTAATGAACATCAGTAAACAATTATAACCAAAGTTTGAGTAACGTGTGTTTAAGCCTATAAGAAAAAGGAAAGTGTTGTGTAGGTAACATTAGAAGTCCGTCATGTAGACAAGGTAAATTTTCTATTAGCTAGTAGACGTCAGACAGACTATTTGATTAATCAAGTATGTGAGATAACACACAGAAAGTACACTCCCTCATTTCACAGGGAAGAAACCTCCACCCAGCCATAGCTACCCTCAGCATGAACATTAGGAGAAGAAAAAAAGAAAGGCTGAGTAACATATAAACGTATGAAATAGACCAGGAACTGCTACAGGAACTACAAGAAATCCCCCTACAGCACATACAACTGGGAGAAAGAACACTAGGTTAGAAAACAGGTTTGAAAAGGAAAGTAGGCAGCACCTAATACATTAATAACTATGACCTGAAAACCAAGATAACAGAAGACTCTTCCCACTCTGAATGCATCATGGGATAAAATTCCCCCAGAAGACGACAGGACCTCCCCTAAGCTGTGCTAAAACTTTGATGGAAGTATCATCAGGCTGCTCACATGGGATGGAAGAGATTCACACTAGTGGTTTTCACTACAGGAAAGAACTTTTCTTGAATATACACAATACATTTGGCTGTTAAGCCTTTTACTGCTCTGAACACATTTACTCTGCTTTAAAAAAAAAAAATAAAAAAAATCAATAATCAAGTCTGTAACTCTTTGACAGATTGCCAAAGGGAAATGGAACTGGCAACCTCAGAAAGGTACCACAGGATTTATCAGGAATTAAACTGCCCAAAAGGGATAGCAAGTGTACCCTTTTCCCCCTGCACTGCACTAACCAGAAGTGTGTAAAAAATATGTCAACAATATAAACAACAGACATGAATACAGCTGCAAAGAGATAGAATGAAAGTCCAACAATAACCCAGAAGCTTGATTATTCATGAGGGAAAATACATAATAATAATAATTAAATTAGAGTGAATTCCTTTTTCATACACAGTATAAATTCTTTATACAATAGAGCAATGCAGCTATATAGTTACTAAATAGCTTGACTGTATAAAGTTCAGAAATAGTGATGTAGCCTCTTTTAGTTAGTACTGTTCCCGTAGGAAGCAGAAGATAATCTCCTTTTCATTTAAGGATGACCAAAACACAAAACAAATAAATATTGAGGGCACATCTACACTACAAGGCCTTTACTAGCATAGCAAGTGACCTATGCCACTAGTATTATATAAAGAACAGCCTGTATCACTACACCAGAATAGCTGTTGGACAACCTCTGTACTGAGAAGCAGTTTATCCTGAAATTAACTATTATGACACCTCCTTAAATGCCAAAAGGAGAGATGATCTAATCACATCCTTCTGTGCTGGAAAAATTGTGTTTACACTGGAGGGTTTAAGATGGGGATTTTGCCAGGCCAAGCCTAAACTTAAGTTCACACAAATGCAACTACTCACTATGGTTAATGAAGTACCACCTTCAGTATCTTCAGGCCAAAGTACTGCTAGGGCACCTCCCTAGCTCAGCACACCTCACTTCCTCTGAGATGGAGGATGAAGCCATTTCAGCAAGATCTGTCCTTTGTAATACTCTTAACATCTAAATTGGATGAGAACCCTGTTCTACTTACTCCCTTTTCCTTTCCTAACAGGGCTCCTGCCACTTGGTTGTGAATTTGGCCTCTATCCTCTTTGCTCTAATGCTGCTGCACACACAGCAACATATTCTTACTGTAGACAGGGCACTACACAGAGTAGAGGACCAGTTGAAGAGATACAAGGAACGAGGGACTCCAGACCACTCTGAATCCCAGGCTCAGCTAATCCCTATATCTGCTGTGGGAAAGTCATCTTTGTCGTCCCATGAGCATGACTAGTGGCAGTTATCTTCCAAGGCCAGGCTGTTGCTTTGAAGATCAGCCACCAATTGACAGAATTTTAGCTTAATTGTCCACAGGCAGGATGACACTTATGGCCATTCTGCACAGCAGCAAGGATACAGGTGCGACCCAGTCTTGCAACCAAAGAGAAGCTGTATCAGAAAGTATTGCGTGACCTGCACCCCAGGTCAACCCACAAGGAATTACATACAGCACGTTGGAACAAATAGAGGTCTGAGCCTGGCACTTGCGCTTTTGCTGGACCCCCCCCCCCATCCTCGCAGCACACACAGAATAGCAGGAAAAATAGCTGTCAACTTCATTTTATATAAGCCATTCTTAGGAAATCTGCTGGCTGATACACAGCTGTCACAAAAGCAAACAAGGAAACTCCAGACGAGAGACGCAATTTCCATGGGAGTCTGTGCTTTGCATAAGACCGCAAAGAATGAAGAGGGGTCACAAAGAGACTACAACAGGTTTTGAAGGAGACAGAGAATTTGAAAGCCTGTATTGCATAG
Source organism: Larus michahellis (assembly GCF_964199755.1). NCBI lineage: Eukaryota > Metazoa > Chordata > Aves > Charadriiformes > Laridae > Larus > Larus michahellis. The sequence goes on from NC_133904.1 coordinate 18,148,665, forward strand.
CTAGTTCCAAAGTTCTGGTTAAGTTCATAGGTCGTAGTCAGGGAAGATACTACTGCACATTTTCCAGCAGATCACTTAACATTTGCAGACCTGATCCCTGTGGGTACCCAAGAATATTCATGAGCCAAAATGCCAATCTAAATGAGGAAGATTATCTTTACAATTAAGGCCTAAATACTTGTACGGCACCTCATACTGTAAAAGAGATTACATAGTGAAAATATTTAACCTCAGAAAAGCCCTGTGAGACTTGGAAAAATCAATTCCACAAAAGTTTCAAAAAATAAAATTACATTGCTTTTCACCATGGCAAAGTCTGCCACTAAACACGAAATTGAATCTTACTCTCCAAGCACTCTAGCACTCTGAACATCCTGGTCTTCTCTTAGAAATCATCTCTTTTCTTTTTGCTTACCTTATCTTTTTATTGATAAAGAGAGTAACAGCACTGGAAGAATACCGAAATACATGTACAGATTGTACCCAAGCCGCACCTTTTCTTGATTCCAGATTAGTATTCTGTGAAATCTGTAGGATACCTAATTGAAAGATGGCATGACCAAAATTTATGTCAGTCATTAATTAGGATAGAGCAAGGTTAGTCAACATAGCTATAAAGAGAAATCTGAAAAGCATTTTCTCTATTAACTGAAAAATATACAACTTTCAGCCTGTTAGAGGTTCAGACTTTAGCCCAGTATATGTGCACGCTTGTATTTAACTGGTCATGAATGCGGACTTGTAACTGCTATCTAAATAGACATAAGAGGCGGCAACTGAAAGGCTTCTCCTATCTCTTCCTCCCCCCACTTTTTCTTTTTAATCCAAAATTTTTGTTTTCTAATAAAAAGGACCGCAAAGTATAAGAAAAGACGGAAAGAACCGAAGTGTAATCTATCTGAAAAAGAGCTTCATTTTAGTTATTCCAATAACATTAAAAGAAAGATTTTCTAAGTAAGTATAGGAATGAACTGATGAACTCATATGAAAGAAAGCATTTCCAGTGTATTCCTTTCTGGAGTTCAGTTAAATACTTGTGGGAGAAACCACATGGAATGCAGAGGAAAAACAGTCTGTCGTCCCTGTCCCTCCCTCCTAGAAAAGGGCTTATGTAACTCTGACTTCTAGGTCACTGAAATAATCTGATACAGATAAGTAAATATATAAAGAATATAGTCTGCAGCTGCTGACTGGCTTCTTCATCAAGTTGAAATCTTGACTCCTTTCCTGGTATGAATGACTGCCATCATTACAGTCATCCTTTCCAGTGCTAGCATAGAGAAGAGAACACGGAACAAGCAGATCTACCCACTGCCTTTAACCAACAGGTGAGTGGGCTTATTTCATCCAGATAAGTGCTATGCTAAAAGCCATGGCATTTTTTAGGGGGAAAAAAAACAAAAAAAGAAAAAAGAAAAGAAAAAGAGAGACATTAAGTTATTCCTGCATTACTAAGCAGGCACTTGCCCAAGAACATTGTATTCACATATTTTAAAAACACAAAACTTGTTCTGTAGTAATTTATGATTCTGCAAGGTGACAAAAACGAATTAACTTTGTCTAATCATTTCACAGAATGAATTATAGATCTGCAAGAGAAAATACACCTGGTTTTGCCTGGAGCACATGTATACAGCCAACAGTAGTTTTCATCTTAAAAAGATAGTCAGAGTACTTTGTGATTCGATTCAAAAACAATGCTGCACAAAGCAAATAAATCAATATGTAATGTTTGAGAAGAGTTTTGACACAAAGCTGTTCTACCTTTCTAACCAGCAGTACTGGTCTTGGTAGTTATTTTAGTGAGGGATTATTTATTTTTCCCCGTTGAAAAAAATAAGTTCCTTTTCCTTTTGTTTCCAGTAGAACTTATTCAAACTCAGAAATTACCCCATACTAAAAAGAACCTAGAGTCTTGTGACTCAATAGGGTAGAGATACGGACAGATAAGAGCATGCGTATAGAGAAAACAAAGTCATACCTACCTGAGGGAGAATATTCAAGGATATATACTGAGAACAAAAATGTTAACAGGCAAATACATAACTTCAGTGCTAGAGACAGTATCTATTTCAAATATTCATTAAGACAGAACAGGATTTGTTGATTATGGACGAAAGTTCTCTCTCATAATACTTTTGTACTGGTGGTACTCAATAGCATATTAGAAACCTCGTACAGGCTACAAAGGAACGTAGGGAATAACTAGGTTACATTTATATTAACTAATAACATGCATACAGTTTTTTCACCATTAAAGAATGTAATACTGTTGACTGTCACACATCTGACATTGCTCAGAAGAGGCTTTTTATGTTAAGTGTATTTACACGTACACAATATAAAAATTATTTAATTGAAGTTCAAAATTAGCAACTGGCAGAACGTCTCACACTCATTATTTGAATCATCTGCTGGAAACAATAGAAGAATTTCAAATAGAGTTGAACTCTTCACCTGCAACTGAAGAACGGGGCTAGTTCAGGGAACGTAGCCAGTTCCCTGAGCTGTAAATTAACTTCAGTTTAGTTAGAAATATGGGTTGACAGCGGAACAGTATTTATTAGAGGTAGATCCTGCAATATATACGGGATTTGCCAGATTCCTCTAACTCAGCTGGCAGACAGCAGCTCTTGATGACAGAGCCAGTAAGTTGGAAATGCTACATCTACTTCAGATGGGTCTTCGTCTAATTTAGTCCCGCTATTTAGCCCATTCACTTGGTCTTGGGGGTTGCAGAGATATCCCCCAGCACTGGAACTCTGCCAATTTTTCATGGATCCTGAAGTTGAAAGGAAAAGCAAACAATATCACGATGACTCAGAAATTGCTTGTTAACAAGTATGATATGGTTCAAGCGTGCTTCCCTGGGGGATTTGGAAAAAACAAAAAAAGACAAAACAACTTTTTTTTTTTTTTTTTTGAAGATTTCTATCCTCCCCTCATCTTTATTCACCTTGCACTAAAAATGATAGAGAAACAGGTGTAAAGTGGGACATATGCACTTTGAAGGTATTATTCGTATCTACATTTGTAACTTGGCACTCCATCTAGAAATCTTTTGACCACATATGCAGTTTTAAACACGCGCAAAAAATTAGCAGCAAACAGAAAACTGATGGCAGTACAGATAATCCCAAATTAACCATTAATGGAAGCCCCAAACACAACTGGAAGCCAGAGTTGGACAAGCAATTTAGATCAGTCCCCTTATGAAGGGAGGAAAGAAAACCTGACTTCTGCTGTCAGCTGTGAAAAGAAAATCTCTTGCTCAGTCCTACTGAGAAAACTCTATAGATTCTGACTATTTAGCATTTGTTATGGCTTATTTTAGTACCTTGTTTCAAAAAATAACCCATTTTTCTAACCCAGCATGCAGGTCACCACACCTGTTATGGAGGTGATAGACAATTAATACCTGCTCATCTCTCCACATGCACCACTGTTGCGTTCCTCTCATGTCTCTTCTTTAATTAATGCCTCTCCATATCTTTATTTTTGAACGTAAATAAGAAGAATATTGAAGCTTACAATTCTGACTGTATCAGAAACAGTGTTCAAGCACAGAGAGTTTGAGTAGAATCACTGCATTTATGCACAAAGTCCAACAAGACTACCCACCCAAAACCAGTGTTTAAGTTCTCACTGACAGAGAATATACACAGCTGTGGGTTGCCCAGCTGGGTGTGTTCTCTGTCAGTGAGAATCCACCTCACCTACATACCTATCAAATCAAAGACCTCATCGGATATTAAGCACACCGATTTATCTCCCCACTGGGAAATCCAGGGCAACTCTGTAACTGTGTTTTACCAGTAGCTAGGGGGCTCTCTTTTCTCTGTGTCTATGGAGGCATCTCCATGCCCCCACCCAAAAAAAACCCAAACCAAACCAAAAAACCCACAGCCCACACCAAAAACACCAGGGGGGGAAAAAAAAAAAAAAAAAACAATCAAAACCCCACTAACCCAAACCAACCAACTAAACAAAAGCCAAACCCAAAAAAACCCAAAAAAACCCCAAAACAAACAAAAAAAAACAGGTACGAAAATATGCTGTAGCCCTGAATTCCAGTGCTGTATTCTCGATATGCTGTATTTATCTGTTCCTTCAAAACACAAGAGTCACTAATATCTAACGAAAAATCTCATGCCTAACACCATTACTGACAGAAGTTAAAGAAAGCATGCAGGCCTACTGATCTTTTCTCTTGCAGATGAGACACGCTCACTCAGTTGTTAAAAAAAAAAATCACCAACATTCTCCATAAGTTAACCATGAGCCTGATTGAGATCAGAGATTTTTGGAAAACTGTACTTGGACATTTTTACCATTTGGTTTCTGACAAGATATTTTCCATTCCTATGCTAGTATAAAAGCCTGATGCAACTCAAACATTCAAAGACACTGGTCATAATCTAGACTCACTTGGCGCTTCCGTTTCTTTTCTTGCACTCCATCAGCTATTTAATTTCTCTAAGACAATGACACTCAGAACATTATTTAAAAGGCAAGGTAAAAATAAACAGTCACAGCATATGAAAAACATCAAGAACATTATGTATTTTGGTGTCTGCATTGAATAAAAATTGAATTGATGCAACACACTCAAATACATTTCCCAGAGAAATACTACCTATCTGAGAAGCAGCCAAACACAACTTTTCATTTTCCCCACTAGTTTGCATAGTCACAATGGTTTTATCCTTCACTTCTTCAGCTGCCCCCCTCTTGTACATAAAGTGTACATCAAGGCATACACATACAATCTGCTTCAGGGCTTTGCTCTGATTTACTCCTTCATTCATGACTAAAGCTTTTTTAAGGAATAAACATTTGTCACCTAAACTTCCCATCTCAGAGAGAAGTGGCTTTGCTTGATTAAGCAAGCTAGTGCTGCTCCTAAAGCAAAATGTTTAGAGAATGGCAGACTTTTCTCTAGTTTAGCTTGCACATGAAAATTCTGTTATCAAATCCAGTGATACAATATTAATGCTGAAGTTTAATTCAAAAGGGCAGGGGGCCAAACATAGCACGTCAGAAAAAAATACCTGTATGACAGCAAGTTCCTTATTCCTTTAAAACTCTTTTCAGAGAGATTATACTACTGGACTGCACTGCAATCACAAAGACTGTGCGTGTGTTTCAACAACAACAACAAAAAAAAGCAGGACTTGCTTCCTCTCTTTGACATACATGTACACTGCACGCAAACACCAATGAAGTCTATTTTACCCACAGGAACCGTGTGAAAGGGAAGCTAGGCAAGACTACACAACTGGAAGAGTACTGTAAACTCACTGTGAGTCAAGGACTATTCCCTTCTCAAAAGCTCAATTGTTTGTTGCAAATTGCCCGTACTCTTTTGGTCTTTTTCTGCAGTTGCTAATGCAAGTTTTCCTGCCTACTGCTAGGCTAGAGACTGAGCACTGCCTCCTCTATGAAAGGACAGGGTTATCAAGTGTTCATCACAGGCTCAGCTGTGAACGCTGGTCACAAGCCCACCATCTTCTGTGGTCCATTCCCTCACACACCCCCAGCATTCACAACTCTATAAACAGTATAAATATGGCAATCACAAAGGAGAAAGTGCATCGCTGTCACCTATTGCTCTCTACTAATCTGAGGTGAGAACATACATATCAAAAACATGTAATTCCTTAAGGCCTAGAGGCAGGCACCATCATTTTCTAGCTAAAACCTTTTCACTCAGGCACGCAAAACCTTTTAGGAACCCTGTGTGTGGTTTTGCTGCATTTTTATCTCAGACGTTGGCAAGCATTTGCTTTAACGTTACATTTGGTCACTTCTGGTACTTCAAAAACCAGAAGAGTTAGCTCCCACTGACTGATAAAAACTGTCGTTTTAGTTCCTGTTAGAGTCAACGATATTTTCAACATGCTCCAGGACGAAGATGATGAAGTATCCAATGAAATATGAGAAAAAACTTCTTTACGGAGAGGGTGACAGAGCACTGGAACAGGCTGCCCAGGGAGGTTGTGGAGTCCCCTTCTCTGGAGACTTTCAAGACCCGCCTGGATGCAGTCTTGAGTAACGTGCTCTGGGCAATCCTGCTTTAGCAGAGGAGTTAGACTAGATGATCTCTAGAGGTCCCTCACAACTCTGAAAATTCCATGATTCTGTGAAATTATGACAAAATTACCCAGATACAAAAAACGTAGTTCATATCCTTCTGTATGTGAAAGACGGTAGGACGTTTTTTCCTCTTCTTTGGTGAAGAGAGTTTAGTCTGTGATGTGTATTTTTTATTCAAACGAACACAACCACAAACACCACATTTACTGATCCAATTTTCTGCTATGTGCTAAATATTCACATTAGTAAGGACGAATATGCCTGTCAAATCTCAGCAGTAAAAAACACTAGTCAGACTTATGGTTTCAATTAAACAACCTTACAAGAAACAATATAACAATGTATTTAAGAAAAAAAAAAAAACAAAACACAACACCAAACCAGAACAACAACAAAAAACCCCAACAGAACAAACAATAAAACACCAAACTTTTGATTACAGTACAGATACCCTCCATTTTCTCTTGTCTATTAGCTTTAGCAATAATGGCTAACACAGTGTGTCAGCAGCAGAGGGACAATGTTATCAGTATTATAGCAATTCTGTCCTGCAGCAGCAGCATGGCAAAGGGCATCATGCCATAGCATCCGTCAGTATTTATACATCAGTGCTAGGATCTCACCATTTTAAATGCAGAACACTGTAGCACTTTCTGCTGTATTATTTTCCAGTAGTTTCTAGAAGATCATGAACCATAACCTTCCTGAAATAAAGGAACATTAGTACTCTTAAAGAACACATTGTTTCAGTATGTAATCTATTGTTTGCTAAAATATACCCTTGCAAAGCGTGGGGGGTTTGTTATTGTTTTTTCTAAGTCTAACTGGGGAAGGGGAGGGAAGGAACAGTTCAGACTTACCATCTTGGTTGAACCCAACCTTTACTGACTGAGAATTGCTCTACAATTAGTCAAACACACATTTTTCCAAACGTTCTCATCTTTTATGTGCTTACACATGTCAAAATCTTTCTAGCCTAAACTTTTTTTACGTATGTACCTCAGGAATCTTGACGGAGGAAAGGGGGGGGTGGTGGTGGTTATGGTTTTAGTGAGAATTCTAGCAGCTCTTCTCTGAAACAACCTGCAAAATTTCATTTCAGTTGCGACTAAGAAAATGGCCACATAAGTTAGCTCATTTAACTCATGTGAATCAATTTTTAGCTGAAAATATATTTTATAGTACCCTCTCACTCTTCTGCAAGCCGCCTAATAACTAGAGATGCAAATACCTACTGAAGTATATATTTTTATTCCCTAACCTTAAAGACTTTGGCTCTATGACTTTCAGTTGCCGTAACACAGTCCAAAGGTAAAGTGATTAATTGCTACTCATGACAGCAGCACAATTGTTTTAAATAGGTAGGTGAAATGACCTGGAAATACTGTTCATTGTTGCCATTAGACAATATTAACGTCATCTAAAAAACAGCAGAAATGGCTAATTGCTGAAATTCTCTCTCATTCAGGTATATGGTCTATTCCAACAAGAGGAGTTAAGACACTGCACATTTTTTAGCTAGCTAATGACTGAGAAAGCTAGAACTAAGAGGTTCAGGTATAAACTAGTGAAATCATCCCTGTTTGAAGTAAAACACAAACCAACTTCACTGTTCTTCCTCTCCCCTCTCTGCCTGTCTTCAGTGGAAAAGTGCTTAGGTTCACATACCTCAATTCAGATTTATTGTCACTGCTTCATATATTGGACTAACACCATCACTGCTGAACACAGAAGCAGGAAAACACACTTCATTCAAGTTGTGAACTGAAAGTAACATGAATACAGGAGCACGCCAGTGTTGTACCTTTTAGAGAATGAACTACTACTCAGCTCCCCCACCCCTGAATTTGCCATTTAGGTGTTTCCCATAGGCCTACAGTTTACTATTTTTGCAGGGCTAACAATTGACCTAAATCAAGTGCCAAAATCATAAAGAAGGGCATTTTCTTCTAAGCAGAAAATAAAAGTTAGAATGTTAGTTGTTGGTTGGGGGGAGGGTGTGCCTTTTTTTTTTTTTTAATAAGCTTACTAAGTAAAAATACATATGCTGTTCTTTGATTTATGAGTTGGGAAATGCTGATCCCTAGCACTACCATAAACTGATTTGTTCAAATGAAGATATGCTCACCTGCAAGCACTAGCAAACACAACCTTCAGTCAGCAGCCATCAACATCTCAGACTTTCAACAGTAATTGCTCCTCAAAAACCACTTTCACCTTGGGCCCCTTCTGTTGGGGCAGGACGCACCAGCACATAATAGATGCCAGAAGGATGAAATTGCTGCCTGTCTCAGTAGCAATACTTGTACAGAACAGTCCCACAATCCAGGTCCATGTATTCAGACACTTCTCATTATTTTCAAGTGGAATGCTCAAATACCTTAGTGGTTATAGAACTCAGTTGCTTACCTAATGTACAGAAAGTTTATTGCTACCTTTTTGCCTGGAGTTAGTTCACAGGGGTGTGGAACAGTGTCCACGGACAGAGAAATACTATGGACACATGCTATGAACATGGAAGGAATGAAATAATAACCAGTAAAAACCTTCAGGACTTTTTCTCTGACGTGAAATAAGCGCAGCTAATATTTCTTCTAGCTTTGCATGAGAGGAAGGAAAAACGTCAAGTGTGCAAGAGATTATTAAAGGGTGAAAACCAGGAAGCAAATAGATCACCTGCAATAAGGAAAAAAGTAGTACAACACTCCCCCACAACCCCCAAAGCAATTTCATGTTTGACTGTTGCTGTGTAGCAGCCTGTATGGCAGAGAAGGCAGGGGCACTCAAACTACTATGAAATACTTGGGTTTCTTTGCTGAACAGCAGCCAAAACAAGGACAGTACGCTGTAGGAACCTCAGATGGAGCTGAACAGCCCACAACAACAGTTCTAGAGTAACAATCCCCTTTCCTCTGCTGATTCCTCTTGTGGCTTTGCTTATATTGCATTTCATGAGCGTGAAGGTAAGAAGCGTTCTGCATGAATCCTACAGGCATTGAAGGAAAATTTACTGGGTTTACTAAGCCCAGGACACACCTATTCAGCAACTGGATAAACTCCCTGCCCAAAGTATTCTTATCCAGCTGCGGGATGTTCAAAGGCAATTAGATTAATTGTAGCTCTAAACATACACAGATGCATTTCTGGGCAACCACAGAGACATGAAAGAAAAGTATTACATTACACAGAAGCTTTGGACACAATCTGTACGTTAGCCTTCACTCTGTGCATAAATATCATGATGGCAGACTCTTTATTTATGACCAAAGCAAACTGCACAGAACATTGATAAATCAATACAGTTCTGCCACACAAGAGAAACACCTAACATTCAGAATGCTATTTAGACAGCTGCCAACAAGGCAAGGAACAAAGCTAACATGCTCTTAATGTTATTTTTTGTTCAGACAAAAACTCTCTCAGTAACACTTCTGTCTATTTCAGGAAGTCCTTTATCTGTTAAGAAATAATCTCTTCAATAGGCTAGTTATCATGGGTTCTTCATTGTAAGAAACATATAAATTTAAATTTCATTCTTTTTGGTTCTTTATTCCTATGACACCGAACTCTTTATCATCTCTCTATCATCTATCTAAAAGCGTTTTGTTTGCTGTTTTGTTTACATTTCCCATGCTGAATGAAGCAATCCTTTTCTAGAAACAATGAGGCATGAGATAATGTATTTATTTTCCCCCAGTATCACTGTGTTTTCTTTGTTACATCCTTCAAGAAAAATCAGGTTATTTTCTTCCCCCAGGACACAGTCCAGTTTCCAGTGTTGGGCACCACAGTCAGAAACAGTGCCAGTTTTAAGAGTGGTTTAAAGGATTTTTTTTTTTTTTTTTTAAACACCTTTACCAGCATCGTCCCACTTACTTGCCTGTCTCTTCAGCAAGCTGCATAAGGTGAGTAATGCCTTATCCCCCTATTTTGCTGTATTATACAAAATGTGATTTAGGAAACTCATTATACCTTATCAGCAGAGTTCAGCTTTTGTGTAAAGCATCAGGTAATAACTAACAGCCTGCTGACTAAATGTTACGATTTATGATATGACTATCTGCTTAAGCTTTCTTCAAAGCCATAGTCACTGTTACTCCATAAAGTCCAGCTATTTTGCCTTGGATGAAAGTAGAAATCCTTCTCCCCTCCAGTAAGATTTCCACAGAGGTTCTAAAACAGCCGAGCCTGCAACTGTAAGGTGATTTAGCATCAAGCAGTGATCAGTTACAAAACAGGAACCGGTATGCAGGCTAGAAAAATTATTGTGTTTTGATTTTTCATGTTCTTTTTGAATGATGTCCATGTAGGGGCAGACCCAGAGGTATTGCACATAGTGCTTTGAAACCGTTTGTCACAAACTGGCAATGAAGTAGAACTCTAAAACCAAAATTGACATCCAACAGTTTCCTCAAAGAGTGACTTAATCTCTAATTAATCATCAAAACGACCAAAGATGATGCTAGTGTGGATGCAGTGTTAGTAGCTTCTAAAGATACAGGTCAACCTGTTACAGAGTACAGGACCGAGCCACAGAATTCAGTTGAAATTAAACGGAAAGAAAACCAAAGCTAAAGTCTGTAATTACACAGTTTTCAATTTCAAAAAGTAAAACCTGCAAAAGACCATGTTCATCATGTTCAAGTTTTACAGATAAAGTGTACACATATAATGCATAAATATTTGCAAAAGGTTTATTATATTTATTTTGAAACCTCACGACTTCCGTGTTCGCTCCCTACCCCCGCCACTGGAAAGCAAGAGGCGCCAAAGACTCCATACAAGAGGAACACTGAACTTTTAGTCTCTGAAGATATATAATGGGAAGGTTATCATACTGTTTTCCAAATGTTTGTCAGTAATTTTAAACCTATAAATCTTAAAATTATAAGCCAAATAAGATTCTACGATTTGGTAGGTAAGTATACCAGCACAGTCAGTAAAAAAAGAAGGTCTGAAAAGCCAAGACGACAGAAATGTTATTTCTTGTCAGGGTAGTTCAAAGGAAGTATTGATGAAAAAAAGAACAATTCTTTTGGAAAGTATCCATTTCTACTTGACACAAATAAAAAATGCCCTATGTGAACACACATGAAAAAAGTGGAATGCAGCTCTTCACAACAGAATACTGTATTTTAAACACAAGGTGTGTACTTAACAAATATGCATAGAATATGTTTAGGACCAGTTTTGCCTAAGTAGCAGTCAGTGAGAATATCACTAATTTTGTTTAATGATACCTTATTACATAACCAAAAATTACAGGAAGATCAGAGCAAGCCCTAAGTATTTTTAGGTGTGTGCCTACAAAATAATTTTACAGGCCTCAGTCCGGTAGGTATTTCTCACGTAACTAATCTAAGTAACCTTGGAAAGAACCAGCAAGCTGATTCTCCACAGGCTTAGGCTACCTCTTATCTGTAAACCTGGATACTCATCTACATGTCTTTGACATGTTAACTGTATCACAAATCATCTTATAGCTGTAAAATATACTAGTGGACACTGAGAAGACTAGAGCCGTCAGCCTCTCTATGCAAGTATGTAAGCCAGCTGAAGGTGAGAGGGGGAATAAGGGAAAGACAAAACCAAGAAAAAAGTCATATATAACCTTTTCCTTATTTAAGTCACACCCTTATCACTCACCTCTGCACACTTCCTCCTTGCCATTAGTATAAGAGGAACAAAGGTTCATCTACTGGGTTAGCGTGGCAATGATTTGGTAAGGAGGCAGAGGCGGCCTCTGTGGTAAAAGACCAGAAGCTACGCCATGCCAGACATAAAAAGCTGAGCCAATCTGTGAAAACGTGTTTCAGAAAAGTGTTTTTTTTATTAAAAAAAAAAGCAGCTGCTCAACAGTTGGTGGAGTGGAGAAAGGATGAGAAGCAATCTTGCAGACCCCAAGGCCAATGAAGAAGACGGGGGAGTGGTGTGGGGTGCACGCCCTGAAGGAAGGTGCAGCCAGTGGAGAGAAGCCCACACAGAAGCAGGTTTTCTGACAGAAACTGGTGCCTGTGAAGGACCCACACTGGGGTAGATTTATCCCGAAGACTATAGCCTGTGCAGAGGACCTACACTGGAACAGTTTGCAAAGGAAAGTACATTGCTTTCTGATTACAATTGCACCTCATGCATGTACTTCCTTCTATTTTAACTCTTCACTATCTAGATGACACATAAAAAACAAACAACTATCAGAAACAAAGGTTAAACGAACGTCATTGTGCTGTGACTATAAGATTCCTCCTGTTGACACAAACATCCTGGAGAACACAGAAGTTAGCTGTGAGCTAGTAATGCCTACAGAGCAGTTAGCCAACGTCGGAGAAACCGCACCACAATGCATACTATGCCTCCAACTGAATCAGTAGGAAATAAGGCTCTCTTCTGAAAACCAAGGGACATAAAATACAAAAGCAGCAAAACAATAAAGACAACAATGCCCTAGAAGCTTAAAAGTACCTTTTAAATTATATTTATTTAAATTATATTTATAAAATTATAGCTTAGCAGTGGAGTCCCCGCAGGCTAGTCTGTAACAGACTGCACAGATTCTAACTTTAAAAAAAAAAAAAAGAACACCACCATCAAACCATTTGTGAATAAGAAGCTAAAAAACAAAATTCTAAGCTCACCCAAGCAACGGAGTATAACACACAAGAGCTTTTGTAGCACATACAAGCCAGGTCTCAGATGTCTATTTGATTAGGTTTACAAAACTTACTACTTCCACATATTTCTTAAAAGTCATGCTAAAGAAGCTGACAGTGTATCTACATATATAAAAATCCTTTCCTTACACATTTGTCACCAGCACTTCAGGCTCATTCCTCTGAGTAAGTTCCGTTTGTCCCTCTTTATTAATGATGCTTTCCTAGGGAAAACCCTATTCCTTCTACAAGCGAACTGTGTACAGGTGAACCCACTGAGACTATGAGCCTCGCCATCACAATCTACATTTCTACCAGGTGCTTCACCAGGTGTGGCACCATCAGCAAACAATCACATAGCATTTTTTTTTCCCCTTGGAGAAACAAGTAGAATACATGTTTCTTCTCCACTCTCCCATGCGTTTATCTGAACCACAACCTAAAAATTGTGCAATTAGGCAAGTAGGTAACAGGTCACCTTGTGATGATTCCTTTTAACCCTTAACAGCAAAGCTAAAAAAGCAGGAACTTCTGATTGATATGCCTTATTAAAATGGAAGCAGGTACAAAAAGGCACTAAAGAGATGTGGCACTTAGACTTCACAAAATTGTTTTAACTGAGAGTCTTCGCACTGATGAAGGACTCTTTATTGCTTGACTTTAACAGCGGTATTCTGGAAGCAAACAGAAACACCGGTCTGTCTTATGACAGCACAGTGATCTTTAAGCCACAGGCATCCCTGCCAAGCCCCTGAACTCCTCTCTATGCCATTCCTTTGCCATTTCAAATATAAACAACTTTAGAGGATTGCGGCCTCTGGTATGTTTCTGCAAAAAGCACACCACAAGAATCTTACATTATGTAACTTATCACGTATAGTGCTCTGAAAGATTATTATCTAAATAGGATTGAATCATCCTCCTCTTGCATTGTAATTTACTGTCATATCTCCAGGCTATTATCTCTTTATCGTTACCCTGTAGACAGTGCTTGTACTATAGCATCCTTACCGTAGGACAGTTGTTTTACACTCACTTTTAAACAGAGTTACTTTTGTATTCACTGAGACACGATCATCATTAAACAAAGTCAAAGCCAATGACTTGAGCCCACAGTTCAAAGTGAAGTATTTTGGAAGTCACGGTTACACAAAAGAATATCAATATTAAATAGTTTTTAATCCCTATTTAGTACAAAAACAAGTTCTCAAGTCTTGAACTTTACCAATAAAATATTTTGTGTAGGCTAACACTTCTCTCATGGAAAAAAGCAGCTTTGCAGAAAGCATGCTGTTAATCATGTTTTATTTAATTCTTTTCCATGTGTCTTTACGGACTAAGTTATTTCATCATGAAAAGAAAAAAACAGGAAAAAAACCAAATTCCTGTACAGTGAGATGTTAGCATCTGTATTCTGTTACAGAACTGAAATAGCAACTATTTCTCTAAACCGTCACTAAGGACACAAAATCATTTTCATGAAGTTTTTTAGATGTATATATCTTGTCTGCAATACATAATATTCATATCAGACAAGTTAGATACCAAGCTTCACAGAAACTGTAAAGTCTGCAGCCATAAACCACAGCTCGTCTGCTGTGGTTATGCAGCAGACCCACTTAGCAGAGAATAAAGCAAATGTTTACCTGTGTTTATCATGTGGATTACCACTTGCTCTTAAGAGAATGCATAAAGAATAATATCAAAACACAGGAAAAATTGTCATGCCAAATAACAAAGAAGTCATTCAGAGAGGGTTGGTCAGTACGTATAGTGTGATCAGCTGATAACTATTATGGAGGGTTTTCAGCTAATTGTTTAGCTGAACATTTACGTGTCATACTTTCCAAAGGAGACGATTTTCAAAATTCACCCAGAAACTAGGCAATGAAGATATTTCCGTCAGTAGAGGACTTCAGGCTACTTGAGTTTGCTGCGCTTTTCTTAACTTGAGATAAGACCGTATAGATGAAGGGCTACATACCACAGAGCAGATGATGTGTTGTCCTATGGCCAAGCTGCTAACCATAGAAACATTCAAAAGTTTCAAGTTTCTTGCACTGAACAAGTTCAAGACGTTAATGCTAAGTGACACACTTCTTCCAAAGGAGTTTCATGTTGATGAACCTGTGACTAAACTTACAGAATGTTGACAAATTAATCCAAAATCATTTGTTTCCTTACTCAGTATTGGGCTTTCCTTGAAAAAACATTTACTGTCAGATAAAGTTATCAACAAAGATAACTTTTCCAAAAATAATATTCCATGTGGCTGATATTCATCCATGTGTATGACATCATTTTCAAGAAGCATATTACTCCTACAACCTACTCTCTATCTGTCCATGCATGTAACTTCAGCCAATTGGCCAGCATAAAATGAAAAACAGCAGCAATTTGCTGTCATTTCACACAGTTTTGGCATGGTTTTGGGGTGTTTTTTAGCTTTTGGCACTGCTCAGAGACCGAATACACTGTTGTCTTTAAGAGTATAACTGAGAACACTGAAAACACATTTTTCAAGTCTGGGGTTAGACTTAGCAATTATTGACTCCTAACAAACAATTACAGATGGTAAAAATGTGATTAATGAGTTACAGTTTCTTTTCAAATTCCTGAAAAACACCTTTGGGAAAACCAACATGGCATTTCTGAATCACATCACCGTAATTTTTGAAAAGATACTCAAAAATGCACATAACTGGAAATAACTATAGCCCATTTAAGAGCTCTTACGTGGAGTCATCACGTTTTCAGCATTTTCTGTGGGATTAAGAATTTGAGGATTTCTTCCACCATACCATTACAAGGCACAACACATACAGAACAGCTAGAACCTTAAAGTAGAAACGATTGTTTACAATGCTACACAATATATAAAATATGCTCTTGTTTTCCTAGTCCACAAGCAGTGGCTGTACAAGAGAGGATATCTGCATACTGAAATCACAGTAGAGGATCGATATAAAGACATTGCTTTAGAAAAAGAAAATCCCAAGACTACATGAACTTGCCATCCCTCAATACAATTCTACAAGGATACAGTCTAGCAGAGATGACCTGGAGGGGAAGAGCTGCTTGGAAGTACAGAAGAAGCACTTATTATTATTGCCCTATTCCAAAAGTTTCTTGGAAAGTACCTTTCCTCGGGACGCTTTGAAATTGTCTAGGTGAACAAGCTCTCTGGTGCAAACTGAACATAGCTTAGAAACAAGTTTCAGAAGCAAACTATACATATAAATGGGACTAATGTCTTCCTTGCACTGCGAGGCAGCTGGCCCATCTAGCATCTTGTTTACGTTCCCCTGGCCTTTTTTCACCATGTTTCTCCCATGCACATTTGCTTTGGTACTTAGCACAGGCAAACTGACAGCTGTGCATATGGGAAATACTATAGGTATCACATCATTGCCTTTCATAATGCCTGTTAGAATTTCTGGACCACAGATGTCTAAGACAATTATTTACTGAATTGGGTAAAGCTAGTAATTCAACAAAGAATCTCAGTTTTGAAATTGGGGAAGTAACTGCTGCTGTTTTATAGAACCTGTGTAGAACTACACTTACACCAACTGTCCTCAGTCCAGCTGCAGATTCTGTAAGTCTGGTTCCTTGATACATCTGGAGAAAGAAAGGAGGAAAGAGAAAGAGGAAGGGAGGGAGGAAGGAAGACACCTTTGTATCTTAGAAAACCCCTCTTGGAAATTTTGACTCATCATTGAAACTGGCCCTTTTTCATAAACATGGTACCAAATCCCATGTTTGGTTCAAACCACAAAGTGGTTCAGGATGACTGCAAAACCTAGGAGACATTATTTTGTTCATCACAGCTCAAGGCACATTTTAGTCACTCGCAGTTATCCCTCTTTTTCTATTAAGTGATACTTAGGCCGTGCATGTAGGCGCATACAGGAGGCCCTGACACTCTCCACCAACATTCTCTCGCTCCTTCCTTTAAGCGGATACTTTGTGGCAAATTATTTATGAACCATGAACCATGGCCTCTGCCTTCACCCTCTGCTTCCACTGTAAAAGCAGAGATTGCACTTTGCACAGTTATCTTTTGCAATAATCCTTTACTAAAGCTCAAAATGCTCCAGGCCAGCAGAAAGCTTGCTGCAGTGGGGCTTCTACACTACAGCGCTATTGCTGTCACTCCCTTGACCTGTGAGGTGGAATGATCTGAACACTGGAAAAGCAGGTTAGATCCCAAAGTTATCTGTCTAGTAAAGTCTTTTTTAAAAGCATGTTACATGGGGTTGAGGGATTTTCCTTGTGTTACACACTGGACAGGGGTAGGATAAAATATCTTCTTTTAAAGAGCCATACAAGATATACAACCACCTCCAGTGTTGATAAACCTGAATGCAGTCACGCCTCGGGAAGGGAGGAGACTTCCTTTTATTCACTTATTATTCACCTGCCAGTTACGCTGCGATCTCCCTGCCACTGTTTCACCACTAGCCAGGAAGCAGGCACCCGGGCAGCCAGGTCACTCGCTCACTCCCTGCGCACCGCCGGCTCCGGCGCCCTCCGAAGAGGCAAGACCGGGCCCGTCGAGGGGAAGGGGAGCGGGGTAGGGTGGGGATCGGGCAACGCTTCGCCCTCCAACCGGCGGGAGCGGCGGGGAGGGTGGGCGGGCGGGCGGCACGTGGCGGCGCGGGGCGCGACGCCGGTGGCTGTGCCCGCCGCGGGGGGTGGGATGCGGCTGTGCGAGCGGAGTCTCCCGCCGGGGCGGCGGCGCAGCGCGCTACTGGTGGCCGCACTGCTGCTGGTGGCCGCCCTAGGCCTCCGCAGCGTCAGCCAGACCTGCCCCAACGGCCACCAGTCCGCCGCCCCAAACCAACCCCACTGCCGCCAGCGCCTCTACCGGGCGCTGGAGCTCTCCCCCGGCTGGAGGATCAACTGCTCGGGGATCATCCACGGGGATGAGAAGGCTATGCAGGAGGCCCAGCTCGGCCGCCTGGAGGTGGCGAACAAAAGGGCTCCCCTGTTGCCCGGCGACTACCTGAACATGACGAAGGACTGCAGCAACTTCAGGGCGACCCGGCGGTTCATCGAGTTCCCGCTGAGCCAGGAGGAGGCAGAGTTCCCCATCGCCTACTCCATGGTCATCCACAACAAAATTGAGATGTTCGAGCGGCTCCTGCGGTCCATCTACACCCCCCAGAACGTCTACTGCGTCCACGTTGACAGCAAGTCCCCGGCTGACTTCCAGGAGGCCGTGCGGGCCATCGCAGCCTGCTTGTCCAATGTCTTTGTGGCTAGCCGCCTGGAAAGTGTGGTCTATGCCTCCTGGTCCCGAGTGCAGGCTGACCTCAACTGCATGCAGGACCTGTTGCAGAGCCCCGTGCAATGGCGCTACATCCTCAACACCTGCGGCACCGATTTCCCCATCAAGACCAATGCCGAGATCATCCGTGCCCTGAAGGTGCTGCAGGGGCAGAACAGCATGGAGTCGGAGAAGCCCTCGGCCTTCAAGCAGGCGCGCTGGAAATACCACCACACAGTGGGGACGGCCATCTCTCGGACAACTGTGCAGAAACTGCCGCCACCCCTCAGCTCTCCCATGTTCACAGGCAACGCATACATTGTGGTCACACGGGCCTTCGTGCAGCACATCTTCGAGAACCCCACGGTGCAGCGGTTCTTCGAGTGGGCCAAGGACACCTACAGCCCTGACGAGCACATCTGGGCCACCCTCAACCGCATGCCCGGTGTGCCGGGTGCCACACCCCCGAACGACAAGTACCAGCTCTCGGACATGAACGCCCTGCCCCGACTGGTCAAGTGGCAGTACCTGGAGGGCGACACCAGCAAAGGTGCACCATACCCGCCCTGCACCGGCACGCACCAGCGCTCCGTCTGCATCTACGGGGCGGGCGACCTGCCCTGGATGCTCCAGCAGCACCACCTCTTGGCCAACAAGTTCGACCCCATGGTGGACGATGTCGCCATCCAGTGCCTCGAGGAGCATCTGCGCCACAGTGCCCTCTACGGCCGGGGGCTCTGAGGGGAGGCGGCGGAGACCCTCGCCAGCCTCAGGTGATTCAGGCACGGCGTCGCCTCAGGGACGGCGGAAGCGGCCGGAATCCGCGCCTTGAGGAGCGGAGTGGAGGGCGGATTCGTGTTACCCGCGCTGGCGGAGGGATCCCTCCGCGGGGCGGCAGGGAAAGGCTCCGCAGCGGCCCCCCCCCGAGCAGAAGAAGCCGCTGGGCGCGGGAAGGGACTAACGGTCGTAACGGCCGCCTCAGGGAATGGCCGGTGTTGAACACCGCACCCCGGCCCGCCCGCCGGCTGCTCCTGAGAGACACCGTGCGAGCGCCGGCCCTCCCGGGCCGCTTCCTCACAGACTCTCTTGAAGAGACGGGGGTAGGGTATTTTTCCATTCTCCTTTTCCATGGACCCCAAGGCTTCTTGTTATAGAGCGGCAGGGCCAGGTCATGGGCCACGGTGACTCTGCGTCCTGCTACAAGCAGAGCAGAAACTAATTAATTTGCTTTTCTACAAAGCACCTGGCAGGCCACCTGCTCCTGGCACCTGCTGCACTGCTCAGCTTAACATCTGTCTGCTGCATTTGCATCGCTCTAAAGTTTAATTTCTATCAATAACCGTTAAAAAAAAAATCCTTCAATAAAATCAAGTATACTAAAATAGATGGCTCTTTGGTATTTTGTATTTCTGGTTGTGCTCCTGGGCAGAGCCATTAAACCAATTAACCCCTCTGCACCCCACTTCTCCATCTGTAACACAGGGAGAGGGATGCTCATGTCATGGTGTGCAAACCTACATTTTTATAGCATCTTCCTCTCTTTTCCCTTCGCCCCGGAAAAGAGATTTGTGTGGGGAGAGCTCTTGGTAATATAATTGCCATATCTAATGGTTTATTTTGCCTTCAGATGAACAAAACAATCATCCAACATGTTTTCTTAAGTTTCTAAAAGCTGAAGGAAAGATTTGTGAGCTTCTGTATTTTGCCCAATGTATTTTTCCCACCTTCTCACATTAAAGCCAGCCACTTTCCATGGAGCCAACAGCTTTTCACTACCTTTAATGCTGAGGAATTAATTCAGTTGTCTTTGTACTACCCAAAAAATCTTCAAGTAGTTCTTTTCTCAGTAAACACTCTTTTACCTTTATAAATTCAAGGTCTCGGGTGGAGGATTAGCATTTATATGCATACCACCAGGCTACATTTAGATGAAGTTAAGTTACGACTGCAATCACACAGATCTTTAAAACATTGATTTAAATAGGATGAGAAGATGGAATAACTGACTTGCAAAGGTGCGTCATTGCAATTTTGTTAGACATTTTAAAATGAACTTGGTTGTAAAATGCTGATTCTTAAAATGCCACTGTGACTTCACAGCAAACATTATAGGCAAAACCCCCAACTACTGGTAAGAAAAGCTCTCAAATACCCAATGTATGGGCATTTGTTTATTCAAAAAGAGCAAATAAAGTACTAGGATTGCTGGTCCCAGGGAGAAACTTTCCAACTTACGTAAACAGACATGTGCTACAACAGAGATTAAAGCTTTATGCTAACCTGATAGTAACATAGAAAATGTAAAAATGGTTTCAGCATTAAATAGCAAATATCGCAAATATCTCCATGTCTAATATATTCTTGTAGAAAAACAAAAATTCTTTGCTGACTCAGGGTAAGAACTTAAGTCTCCCAACATAGAAGACTGCTTCTAACCACTGCTGCCTAAGCTGATTTTGCTGCTTGGAGCTCTTTCATTCACTTTAAATTACTGTTTTGGGCTAATGTGTATTAAACTACTGCCAGTGGTTCACTGGGGGCCTGGGATACGTCCAAGTTTCTGGACTAAATCAGGCAGAGGAGGGTTGGTGTTTCTGACTATGGCAAGGTGTTGTCTTTTTCCCTTGGAAAATGGAGGAAAAAGGTGCATATTCACAGAGAAAGACACACACACACCCCTATCGCATGAAAACCAATCCCATCCATGAGACAGATGTCTGTAGGAGATCTACATAATTTATTTTTCAAAGAACCTTCTGAGCACCTACAAAAAGCAAAAAGGTGTTTGGGGAGTGGAAGGAACCCCAGCCTGAAACAGTGAAAGATTTTGAAAGAGGGACCTCTCTTATTTTGCAAATGTACCCATAAAGAAAGATACATACTTCCAGATTTGTTAACAGTAATTTTTATCCCCTTCACTCTGTAAATATGTTTAACTTCTTCAGCTGTTTCTTCTTGCAGAAATATGAAGTATTGCTTCTATACACTATTTAAGTAACAGTGCTTCATCTATCATTGACAGGCACTGCCCTGGCAAAAAAATGTTACAGATGGAGAGACAGAGACAAGTATTTAGACCTGAGGGGGAAGTGCCACTTCAAATCTGTTCCACAGTAAGTCTTTTAGCAAAGGCAAAATAATTTTTCTTTCAGTGTTACTTGTTGCAATCTATGCTCTTTCTGGTTAGACCTGGAGACAGGATCAAAGTATTTATCCACATTTGAAAGAGCTTGCCCATCGAATACGAAGGCCTCAAGTGAAACCAGCATACCTAAAACCCAGCTTGGTGACACACCAAGAGGGACAGCAGTTACCTAACAACATAGCCCACACAACCTTCCCCTTTCAGAGAGATCACTGATTTGTATCAAAACAAATGTTCTGGCATTATGATCTTGGAGATGTAAGCAACTTGTAAACTTCTACATCCAATTCTCTTGATTTGAAGAAATTTTTCAGTTTATGTTGGCGTTATTACTCACACTTTATCTCAGATGATTTGGTTCCAAATACAAAGGCGCATCTTGTGCAAATTTATTTTCAACTCACCCTCTCCTTTTAGTAGTGACTTAATTTATTCTGAAAGAACGAGACTACTCCCAAGTTCAGAAGGTGAACTAAGACAAAAATATTCTTACAAAGGAATGTTTTCAGCATTTCCTCTTCCAAAGATATTAGAAATGTCATTTTTATGAGTGTAGTTACATGTCAAAGCAGTGACACACACACACAAAATTTATGTCTCCTTATCATTAAAAATAACAATAAAAAGTGTCACCCAATTCTAATACAGAACTTTGTATTCCAGAGATCTTAAAGTATCTTAGAAATAGCTAGCATCTGACAACAGGGCACAATGAAAAGATGTCACTGGCCAAGGTTAGGTGAAGAACTTAAAAAAGCAAAAACTTCAAATAGAGTAGGACACACACAGTGCACAAAGTAGCACTGGCATATCAGCATATAGGATCACCTCCAAAAAACAGGTCAAACCCTGTATGAACTTCATCGGTAAAATCTTCAGCTATTCAAATTGGAAATACAGTCATATCAGAAATATTAGTGTTAACTTTGTCTAGTGAGAGGATGAAAATCTACTTCTGACACTTCTGTCTACGATCAACTGTTAAATAACAACCTGAACTTTAAATAAACCACCAGTTGTTTAAGGAGGAAATATGTTGCAAAATGCCATTTGCCTTTCAAGATATGCACAGGAAAAGGTGAAACTGTAATTCTGAAATCTAGTAACAGATTTATTTTTTTTAAACTCACATGGCTTTAATTTATATTTTATTTCCAAGTGGTTCTCACTTTATTTTTACAAGAACAACCTAACGCAAACTGGAACTGTCATAGTACATATTTACACAGTGGGTCCATGAACAGCTCTCCTTAACTCCAGTTAGGAGAGTCTGTTTCCTTCTTGCTTTGCATTTCTTTCGTACTCTATATGATAATCTCTGAAATGTTCTATAATAAAGAGATGGGCCAATTGAGGAAACCAGGTAACAAATTCCGAATAAACTAGAAGCAAACATGACCTATAGGAACAAAATATCAGTAAAGTATTTGCAGTCATGAGTAAAACTAATTCAAGGAACAGGGTTAGGGTGTCCTTTTTCTTCTGACTGCAACAGCAGTGACCATGAAACATTAACTAGACTCTCAGTGAATTATTTTCCACTTTCTTGGAGAGCGCAGGCTCTTTTAGCACAAGTTGAAAAACCAAAATATTAATATATCTGTGACTTTCTACCTATTAAGCCATAATGGGTAATTTATGCAGTAAATTTATCTTTGAGCAAAGTTATTTTCCTAACAAAGATCACCCTTTAAGTTACAGTGAAGGAAAAGTCCACTTCTCCCAGTACAGTCTTATTAAAGTTCAAATGCTTTTTTACCATGCTCCTACTTTTCTTCCCCCTACTCCCAAGAACTTTTAGAGTACAGAAAAGCAAAAGTCACTAGTACCTGAAGTACTAGTTCAGTACTACTAGTAACTGAAATACTACCTCCTAAGCTGCTGAGATCCTTAAAAGCAAATATCTGTGTTTTGAGTAACTCTCATCTACCTCACTGTACCTAGTCATTGCGTAAATTGACATATGATCCTGATTAAACTTGTCTTCTGGGAATTCATCATAAATTCTTCCTGCTCTGCACCTTCCTTTAATTTGTGTCTCTCTGATAACATTTAAAGTCAAGTATTGACATCCATGAGTGAAGAAACAGCTTACTTCAGGTAACATCCTGTTGTGCACACTTAAGGAATTCACAGAATCCTTTTTCTTGGAAGCCACGTTTAAGCGCAGGCAGTCACCCACAGCCACTTCTGTATTGGCGTTTATTCTTCCCTTTTCTTCACTTTCTTTTAGTTAATTCACTTTCTAAATAGAAATATCCATTCCAGCTCAAGGTCAAGGTGCAAAGGTATCTTTTACTGTCTCTCTGCTATGGATAGGTGGAAGCAACCGTGACATTTCTGAAGAAAATCAACAAAAAAAAAAAAAGAAAAAAGAATTGGTCTATAACACTACAGGCAAGGAAGAACCAAATAGGCAGCAGCAAGTATGTTGATGCTGTAGCAAGAGAGATGGTTTGTCCTCCGCTGGATATTAAAATAGCTTAGTATAACAAAAGTGCAGTTAACACTTTTAGGTGTAAGTTAACAAATCTTCTAAGATCACAAAGCACATTAATCATATGAGCATGGAGGGATTAGCTGAAATTCAAACACAAAAAAGAGCAAGGGGCAAGAAAGTTATGGAGAGTAACGCGATAAAAAGCAGGATTTGGCACCAGATCCCCATACCTTCTCTTTGCTCCCCTCTCCTTCAGTGAACTGAAACAGCCTCCACAGATGTAGCGGATCCGGGGCCTGGACAAACACCATACCAGAAACATGGTTAGAGCCAAAAAGAATGTGTGATGCCAAGCTAGTGTCAGAGCTTGTGTTGACAGCTGTGAAGTTTGCAGGAATGAATTCCTCCAGAAGCATGGGCAAGCTTCTTTCCTGCAGTGTGCAGGCAGCAGTCTTCACCCTATAGGCAGATACTCCCTGAGGCACCACTGGAGCAATTCTATACATCAAGAAGGTTATTCCCAAGAATTATTTACACCTCAGTATGCCTCAAGAGTTGTTTTCTAAAGAGACAGCAGAGTTAACAGGGTAAATGCCTTACGCTGAATGGGATGTTTAAGAAAAAAGGATAGTTTAGAAACAGCAACGACAACAAACAAACAAACAAAAAAAGCAAGAGAGAAAAACTAGGGGTAAGCTAGGAACAGAGAGTATTTCCAAACATAATAACATAATACAGAAAAATGTCAGATAAGGTTGCAACATCAGACCTGTGTGAGGTTTACTTTAGAAGCTATAGAAACCATAAAGCTACCCTTATTCATGTTCTTACTTTTCAACAGTATATTCACTGAACAAACAAACACTGAAGAAGTGGTACCTGGAGCTTCTGCACTGTAACATAACGGTGCAAGGAGCAAGGCTGCCAAATGCTTCTCTGTTGCATATGCGCAGATTGCCTTTTGGCTCTCAAAGACAACAGGCTACAGGAGCAAAAAATAGCATTGATCATAAAAGTTCAAGTATTCTTTGTGCGCCTAGGTAAACTCAGTAGTCTGTATGTGTCCAGATTTAAATTCCATGTCCTAGAAACATCCCACAGATATAAAAATACCAGATACCTGCATTGCCTAACAGTGCAGGGTCATGAAGGAGACAGAAGATGCATATGTAAGCTAATTTTAGGAACAGTAAGTCGTCAAACTTGTAACAAAATATCTATTTTGTAAATTAAATATGGAGTACACAGAAAATAAGGAGGATTCTGCCATGAGAACAGAAAACAAGTGGCTTGCAGACCAACAGCTCGATGCATTTGCCATAACCAAACTGAGCTAGCCTATGTTACCAGAAAATTTTAAACAGTGTTACTAAAACATTAATCGTATGCAAAATAAAATTTCAAATACCACTAATAATTAGCCAGGCAGTAGCAATACAGAAGGTTCAGGGTATGTGCTTGCCTGCCTTTCCTTCAGTTTTTATTTTTGTTGGGTAACTTCTTCTTTCTGTTCTGTATGAAAGGCCTTCTCAGACTTCCAGCTTGAGAGAGGAAAGGAATGTCTAGATTACAGAAACATATGTTATGAACACCCACTTGTTCCTACTCAGTTCTTTGCTGTTTCACCTTAAATGGTCCCTTACTCTCCATTCGCGCATGCTTTCTAGCCTTTCACACAGCCTAAATTACACAGATTCCCTCAGCATGGTCCCTTTGTTATCACTGAGCCCAGGAACAGATTGCTTCCTGTCCACAGCCATTCCAGTTGCTCCAAAAATCTTGAAACTCTGCTGTGCGTTTCTTTTAAGATATTATTATTAGCAAAAGGAGAAAAATCTTGTAAGAGTTCAGAAGCATACATAACATTTAATGTGTTTTTCATCTATGTCACTTTTTGCCACTCACTTAACTCAGGCTGAACAACAAGCTAATCAAGAACATTGGTGCCACTTAAGTTTGCATATTTTTTTGGTACAGGAAGACTCCGGTACAGAGCATTCAAATTCATTTCAGAATGTCCATCTCCTTTTAAAATGCTTCCTTACAAGGCAAGGCAACATTAAAATCTCTGTTTTCACGCCAAATAGGACCCACCTGATAAGTAGGGTATACAATTCAAAGTACTACTGTTACACATCAGCACAGGGAATATCCCATGACCTTCTCCATGCAAAGGACCAAGTCTAGTGCTTCAATGGGACTATTGCTACTACTTTTTTTAAACAAGTCAGTAAAGTTGTCTTGAATTATGAACATAAGTCCTTTCTGGTTCCTGCTCACATTGATTTGAATTTCCTGAATTTATAAAATTTGAAAGAATTTCCCATTCTATTTGAATTTGATTACTATGTAGCAGACATCTTTGTCAACAAAATTATTTCTCTTTTCATTTGTAATTTTTCTTAGTATATACATTCGTTACATTATTTTCTTTTTCAGTTAAATATTACTTTTCCTTTCAATTAACAGCTAAAGTAGCACTAAGTCTGGGAGTGCTAAAGTAGTAGTATACAACTGTTGAAAGACAAGAGAAATCTGACAGAGCTGAGTATCAATGAAATGTAAACATAAATCCATTCCACACAGTAATCTCACGTCATTAGTACAATTGTGCTTCTCTATTAAATTGTTTTATAATGGAAAAATACTATAGTAAATATGCTAATACACACTTAATTGGAACAAAATCAGATATATAATTATTTGCATTAGGAGGGAGTGCAAAGGCCACGGAGAACTGGAGATTGAGAAGTTTCTGTCCAGAGACAGGATGAGACTGCAAAGCCTCGGAGGTAGAGACAGCAAACTTTTATACTTGCAAGGGCTGAAATTCAGTTTACCACATGATTATTAGAGAACAAAAAAACATTTAAACCTAAAAGATTTGAGTCTGGTGTAGAAAAAGAAAAAACCACGTTACTGATATACATTTGCATCCTTTAAGATAATGACCTCAACAGATACTTATTGTGTTGTGCTGTTCAAATGAGAGCAATAGTCTGTTCTTCTGGTTTCAAAAATGGTTACTTACAAATCTGCAGTTTGCAGCCAAGGACATTTAGCATAGATACAAGAGCAAAAAAATTAATGGTAAGCATAATACTTCGAACAGCCTAGCAAGCAAGTTTGTGAACTCCTTTCTCACTTGAAGTGAGGGAAGCAGAAGTTAACCAAACCTCAAATATATGTTCTTTGATGACCAAAGGTAGGATTTAGAGAACCATAACATATCAGTCTGGAAAGGTATTAGAAGAGATACTAAAGCTTTATTACTTTAATAGACTGGGCCACTGACACATAAAGAAAGGTTTCAACATGTAAATTATGTTCATTTCAGCACAAACTAAAGATTTACATTGATCTGAAATCAGTTACCCGCAACTTTTCTTCCATACGGTTTCCAGCTTCTAGTGATCTGTAAGTAGCCCCTTGTCAAAAATAAATAATTTGACACAGCTGAGGCAGCCAGCATTTCTATGACCACACTCCAACAGTCACTGCTGTTAAGTCAGAAAAATGAGCTGTCAGTATATTATATTCATACTTCTAGTGAAGAAACTATTTTAAGGGTTTCTTGATTGGAGTTATTTAGTGGAATGTGCAAGTCTAAAAGGAACAAAGTTTTTGATTTGATCTCTCAACATTCATAGTTCTACTCTTTCACTGAAATCCTGTTGCCCAGGCGTCCAACATAAATGCAAAAAACAAATAGAAAAACATTAAAACAAGCAGCACTAACATTTGTTGAGATGTAGTGCAATCTTATGAGACTCAGTTTCATTATTTCAATTTGATTAGATGTGCAATAACTTTAATACTTGGGTTAGTGTATTATTAGCAGAGGCTACCAAACAGACAAATTTATAGAGAGAAAGATGCAGTAACAAACAGAAAACTACACTGTCCAGCATGAGTTGCTAAGTTTTTGGTCATGGACACCTCCCTCATTCTAAAACAGCCATTTCTTGCAATACTAATCAGTGCAACCATACTCAGAAACCTGTAGCTGAAAGAGCTGTGCATTTGCCACATTACTCTAAACATACTTTAACAACATTGGGAAACGTATTATATTAATGATTGTTTTAAACAAAGTTTTCACAAGTTTTTAAATAAAAGTTTATTAAAGAAATTATTTTGAACAAAAAAAGGCAACAGTATCTTTTGTAGTTTAAAAAAAAAAGTAACTTGTATTCATGCCCTGTAAGGTGAACTGAAGAAATGCTACAGTTATTTCTTCCGCTGTTGTTTGTGACGCTTTCTTGTATGGATTAACTCACATCTGCATCACAAGAATTAAGTATGAACACAGTCCTTTCCGTGCTTTTCTCCAGAAAGTGCTGCATATTAACAGAAAATATTGCAGACAAACCACAGTTCTATTCATTCTGCAGTATTGGAACCAGTGTCTAGGAAAGAAAAAAGAAAGTGTGAGTATAAATTAAAGAGAACCATTACTATTATCTAATACCTTCCCCAATCTCAGAAGCATTCCCCAAGCATTTTAGAACATGTTCTGTACCTACTCAATTCCCTCCATTGCTACCAATGCGATTCATGAACTGCTTGTGCTGTTTCACTTCAGTTAGCAACGTTGAAAAGAGACAGCACAAAACCACAAGGTTGTGCATAAACGTCATTTTCTATTAAGGCACTAAAAATATAAGCAGCTTTGCTGACTTGCAGTGATACACAAACACTTTATTGCAGTCAGCCACAAGCACATCTAGCTAAATCACAGGATCCACTAAAAAGAAAGTTTTGCACATACAGTAGCATAAGCTGCTATGGAGCATGGTCTATAGTTTATTATGCATTTTGAAATAGACGCAAGAATGAGCATGATCTTTATAAAACAACTAAGAGCAATTCTCTGTTCTGAGCTTTTGTCAGAAGCGCCAATTAACGCCAGTGCAATTTCTGGTATTACTACCGTTACTGCTTTCTTATTCTTAGAGCGATGGAAAAAATACATAACTTGGATACGGACAAAGACAAGTCACTGCTTACTACATGCCTTTAGCAAGTCAACTTCCTGTGGGATAACAAGGCTGTAATGTTAATAGCAACTTTAAGTCACCCAGTTCTTTAAATCTTATCTGCATACCTTATCATTACTGAAAACGATTTAATACTTGGAAAGTAAGGTTTCCTCTACTAGCTACAATAAGCACACAAAAACCAAACAGAGTAAGCTTGGCTACTACCAAAGTTGAGCAAACACTAAGTTCTGTCAACTCTTTAGAACTACAACTTGAAGTGACTACTGTAATCATGCCAGGATCAGGAAGCCATGAAGAATCTGTTTCAGAGGTCTAGGGTATATTTAAATAAAGCCTTTTCCATTCTCAGTTCTTCCTTTTACCATCACTCCTTTGTATTAACAAACAGGTTAATACTAGAAAAATTACCATACAGAAATTCAATTAAGATTACTTCTGGCTTTCTAATTGCTCTAGTATTATGTACTTCCCAACAACAGGTGTACAGCGGTCTCTAACACCTTCCTATTTCAGTGCTTATGAGTTAGGGAAGCATTTAGCTTGCTTTTGTTTCATTTCTCATCATATGTACAAGGGAGTACAGAGCCCTGCTTTTGTTTGAATAATACAATCCATCTAGCTTTAATCAGACATTTGGTCAAAGCTTTTTATAAATGATCAAGTCTTGTGTCTCAGCTTATTTATATCCTATTCCGTACTTACTTTTTCCATCACATGCTACAATTTTCACTTTATCCACTTTCACAAGTTCAGTGACCTCCCTAAATTCAACATCATTCAGTACGAATGTCCATACGTTGTCACAGAACCGGTATGTATTCAGAGACCCCTTTAAAAAGACAATAGACATTTTCTATAGGATGCATCCCAAAAGTAGCAGAAAATATGATGTTTACTACTTACTGAACTACATACCTGCTACAACTAGATTTGCCATAAAGCCAACTGTGAACCTGAACGCACATAAACTCGGCAATCAAGCAATTCTGACAAAACTGTAGTTTAAATGCCCTCCAGTGGCTGAAATTTTCAAGACCGTGTAGTGACGTTATAGTCTATCCCAGGAGCAGCTTCACAGGTACGCTAAGAAATTTTTTAACTTTTCTAATATGTATAAAGAATCAGTATTAGAAAAGATTTCTTAAAACACAGGCCATAAGAAAAATCAGTTATAGCAGTGATCATAACAAAATGTGAATTCTGCAACTGTTTAAATAAATCGATAGTTTAAATAAAACATCATGACAAAACTGACCTGTGTGACATAAAGGGATATCCCTCACGTTTGATGTATTACTGAGGATGTTGGTATCTAAACCTTTTAGCCTTCATCTTCAGATATTTTAATCTGTTATTCTTGAAGTGAAGCTCCCAAGTAACATTTTTTTAATTTATCCACTACACACATGCTGAACAGTTTTCTGTGCTGTGTTACATACACAAAGCAAGTTATGTGTGTTAAAGAAGTTATGTTCTTTTTAACATATCTATATGGTTTAAAAATCTCAGATCTTAAGAGCTCACTTCACTGATGCATTCTGCATAGACTGTAGAGGAAATATTAGGACATAAGTTAACAGGGAAGGGTTGTTTTGTTTTTTTCCTCGAAATTACAATCAATTTGACATTTAACAATTTTCTGGCTATCTGACATTAATTAGGATGGCTAGCTGGGAAAAAACACCAAACTTTTTATCTACGATACCTACAGAAAGTAGCTACAAAATGATCCAGTGACTTGCATAGGGGGTAGATCTACAACTCTCTAGTTTCTCTTCACGTTATAGGTGTGGCTGAGAATCTGGCCTCATCTCACTTCTGCTGGGTACAACGAAGAGAAGCAAAAGTCTCCTTCCCCATCTGCAAGACACTGAGGATTGCAATGCTACCTATCTAAGCATTTCCCTCTTCCCCTGCTTTCATCCACCCACCAAATCCATTTCTGATTTTTGCATTCGTTGAAAAGATCCCCGGCAGAATACAAAGATAGTAAGCCTTACAACTGCATACAGAATATACACATAAACAGTCATTATTTCAGACTCAAAATGGACCTTTGCAAGTTTCTGCTTAGAACGCACAGCTTTTAAGGACATTTCTGCATCAACACTTACTGTACTTCAATGAACAACTTTTATACATTGTTATCTTACCCTGAAATTGACTCTGTTCCTGACTCGTTGTGCCAGTGCCGAATTTATAGCTTTGTCAAACTGAAGTAGCACCTGAAGGGCCAGCTGAGGTGTGATTTGCTGTGACTAAAGTAGTTTAAAAAAAAAAAAAAAGTTTTGCATTGTTTCAAAGTAAACACAAAAATGCAGTAAAAAAATTAAAAACATCAAAACCAAGTTCACAGGAAGCAGATCTCCACAAGAACAACTTACAGAAGTATTACATTCCTGTGTTTACTTCCTTTTTGCTATTTAATTCTCAGAGAAGAAACAATGTGCTAATGTAATTTTTTTGTGCTACACAAAGATTTCTTCTGATAAACATTCAATGGAAACAACAGAAGAGCAGGAAATCGATTAGAGCATTTCAGATTAACTGATTTATTATTTATTGATTCATTTACTGGGCCACACAACAGGGGATTATGTCACTTAGATAAAACATTTTCCTTCATCTAGAATGTTAACAAAAAGACATCCCACATGGAGTACCAATAGCTTTTGATTTAAATCAATAAGTTTTCCAAACATTGGCCATAAGTACCCCGACACAGCAACCACAAGCCCGTTTTACTAACTAACCTCTCTTTCTCTGACGCGAATTCCCCAGACCCTCACCCCGCAGGCACCTGTATCAGCTCATCCAGACTCTCCTGGAGACTGTTCCCCAGCGTGGTGTTCCTGTACAGCTGATAGGCCATGGCTGGACACCTGCCTGCTCATCCACCGCGTTGCACGTCGGCTAGGTCCCCGCACTCATTAAAAAAAAAAACCAGTATATATATATATAAATATAATATATATATATTAACACCACCACAGAGCCCTTAACGTACAACGCACAGCAAGAGCAAACAGTGTTTAAAAACCACTCCCAAACACCGACCGACACTTAAGAGGGCTCGGGAGCGCGAAGCACCGATGACCGGGGGAGGACCGGCCAGCGGGGCGCTCGCCGCCCGCTCGGCGTCCAAACCGCCCCTCGCGGGAGGCCGTTACGGCGACGGCCGGCCAGCGCCGGGACCCACCGGCCTTGCGCCCCGTCGGGCCGGGCCCCGCCGCCCCCCCTCCCCGGCCCCAGCGAACCCAGGGGAAGATGCCGGCCGCCGCCCCCTCAGCCGCGGGCAGCCCCGGCTCCGGAGCCCCCGTTGGGGGCGGCCCCCGCCGGTCCCCGGCCTCACCCGCTCCCGGCCGCCGGAAGAGGCTGGCCCTTCCGGCCCCTCGCGGCCCGGAAGCGGAAGGGCGAGGGTGGCAACCGGGCCTAGCCCCGCCCCGCCCCTGGGGCAGAGCCCGGTGCCCTCCCGGGCTGCGGGGGCTTCGAAATAATCGCTGAATTTCACTGCCATCGGGGAACCAGCGCTTCCAGGGCTCCGGGAACCAAAGTCAGATCTCATGTCGGCGGTGCGTACAACCACAACAGACTCGCGTAGTGTCCATGTATTCCTAAGCAGGAAATAAGACATTAAGACCTTTTCCAAAGGTATTTATTGCATATAGTATTTATTTTTTTTCCTAATTAAGAAGTTTCCTGTAAGTATTAACAGCTGGCACATTCAGAGACGTGTTTATCACATTACTGCATGACACAGTGGAATGCAAACAGAAAACATGCTCACTTAAAAAGAAAGGATCGTAACATTCTTAAGAGGTAGGTGAAGTCTTGTACTTACGTAGCTTTATAGTAAAGGGCCAAAGGAAAATAGTCGCATCTGTGAAGAGTAGTCACTTTAAGCCAGTTACATCATCTGTGATTCACAACCCGTGTTTTTGCATGAGTACTGCAGCTTCGTTTTGTTAAACACTGCACCTTTCACATAGGATCAGTAAAGGTTAATATGTGTGCTAACAGGCAATGCCTTAACCCTTCCATCCACCACTCAACTGGTGGAGCACCCTATGACTCAGCCTCTTCTTCTCCATAAAAAGCCTTTGTTCAGATGAGTGAATAAGAAACACTGCAGAACCATGGGGAAAGTAAACTTTCCGTGAATATTTTTTGTAATTACTAACCTGGAATTCCATGTCATAAATATTAACTAGCAGCTGAGCAAGCTAGAGTAAGGAGCACAGTAAGATAAGGACCTGACTTTCTGAAAACACTCCAGCAGCTTCTCCTCAGAACATTTTCAATACTGAAAAAAGAAAAAAAAATCAGTATGTTTCAGAGTTACCTGGGCAGTCCAGATTACAAAACTGAAAAAAGATCTAGTTGAGCAATGCCTTTAATTTTACTGATCTCAATCATGTTCAAGGGAATGATGAAAAACTGTAACATGACTGCACCCTCTTCACTTCACAAATGCCCTTTTTTTCCTGTTAGCGCAATACAGGGAACAAGATGCGACAAGGAAAACAATGTAGTTCAACTTAAAATTTTGAAGCTAGGAAAGCTGCAAAATTTGTCTTTCAGAATATCAATATTTAAATATTCCTTATATTTCAGAGTGCTACCCTGACTAAAACCAGCTATCCTTGAAAAGTATAATTAAAGCACTTACTTCAAGTGTCTGTGACAACCAGTGGGTGAAACAAATCCTCTAGAGAATGACCTGCATCCACAAGGACTGAATAAGAATTTTCACCAAAAGCTTTGTAAGACTTCTGCAGCTGC
Organism: Larus michahellis; assembly: GCF_964199755.1. Taxonomy (NCBI): domain Eukaryota; kingdom Metazoa; phylum Chordata; class Aves; order Charadriiformes; family Laridae; genus Larus; species Larus michahellis. Next base: position 18,182,053 of record NC_133904.1, read on the forward strand.
AAGAAGCAGACAAGGTATTACCCCTCTCCCCTCTCTTCCTCACAGGAGGACTTTTCTGAGGGAGACTGGAATGACTCGAGAATTAAAGTCATCTCCAAAGACAACAGCGTTTGATAAGAGATGCATTTAAGCCATCTTTCTACTTAATAAATATTGTATAAATCCGTAGGATACACAGACAAAAATTTGGCACTGGAAGAAATACGCTTTTCACCAAGAAACTTACTTCTTTGTGACAGATTTAGTTTAGAAAGTGCCCATTCACAATGCAGTTCCATTATTTTCTGTTAACTACAGACATTTCAGTAGGTGACCCCAGTGAAGCTGACATATGACAAGACATCAATGCTGCCCTCTCCTCCCTGTGACACACTTCAAGGTCATTTCATAAAAGATTCCATTACCACCAACATGTATCTAATCTGGAAGTCTGACACAAATTAACTGTTGAAAGGTTTTAAACTGTCATTGGAGCATTTAAGTGTATGATGCAACAAACCTGCTGAAACACGCTGACAAACACAGGCTATATACTAATTGTGTGCAATTCGGAATATAACTCCTGCTTCTCAGGACAAAGTTCCTCACAGTAGAAGTGCTATTCTTCACTGAAAAAAAAGGGGAAAAAATGCTAATCTGAATTGTTATGAACAAGGTTACATAGTATTCTAACAAGTTCTAAGCTTTTTGGAACCAAAAATTCTCCATTTTAACATCCCAGAACCTCAAAGATTTCAATCCGCTTCAGCACTAAATCCATATACATCCCCTCTCCATTCCTTTCTAACAGAACATGTCTTTGCTGTACTACACAGCACATCAAGAACATTCAAGCAATCTAAAGTATGCTCACATCAAGTTTTAATGACACTTTCTCCAAAATATCTTTGCCACTTCGGAACACTTATCCTGTTGTAGAAATCCAACTGACAAAATGTCACATCCACACAAAGAGAGGCCACTGGCCCAAACATTTCTATTGCAGTTGCGCAGAGCAGTAACAAAAGATAACTAACAACTTATTACCACATATATAAATAATGAGACCTCCAAATCAAAGGTAAATTAACGACTCATTAAATTATCTTTTCTTGACAGGGCTCAAACCGTATTCTAGCAACATAAGCTTTACTTTTAGAAGGAAGTGCCATTGAAAGGCGAATTCCCTACATACTCTATCTTATCACAAAGTGATTCAGGTTTTGAAATAACTTTTATTAAAGTATGACATTCCAACTTTTCATGGTTTTAAATATTAAAATAAATTATTTTTTTAGATTTAGAAAAACATAAGTTTGACAAAAAGTTACCCCTTTTTGTTCAAGATAACTTGGGGACCTCTTTGCTTTTTGTAAACATCCACCTCACCATTAAATGATGAGCTGCAAAAGGTCAGAGGGGACTAATTCTTTAGTACACCTGTTTCTCAAGCTGCTTATCTCTGGGAAAGAAGAACTGTTGTGCTGTATATTCATTCACAAAAACTCATGCTAGAGAAATAAACCATTAGGTAACCACATACATGTTTCCAAAAGAAGTAGTGCTACTGCAGCATGAAATGGTAGAATCACTCAGCCCACAGGGAAGACAACAGTAACAATCCCATCACTTGATAATATGGCCTATACAGAGGACCGGCTACTCCATACTGCACTATATGCATAGGAAGCAACAGGACATATAGAACTACAATCCTTCCACTAAGAATATGATTTTTACTGAGAATAATTTTTTTAATTAGTAAAAATTTGAAATGAGATGATCAGAATGCTTAGTATCTAGCTTAGGACCCACAGAGAGTCAGGAAGGTTTACAGGTTTGCATGTTCATACACACTGCACTGTGAAAGTATCAGAAGTAAACAGGATGTAAGTGTCCAATTCACTGCCCAGAACTTTACAATAACCTGGGTCAACATCGAAACTGAAGCAGGAGATAAGATAGCCCCAAAGAAACTGTTCCCATTTGTGTTCTGCTTTCAGAGCAAGATCCAAACCTGATGAAATGGATGCAAGGCAACTCGAAACCAGCATTGCCTGCTGAAACAGAACATCCTGCACATTAATCTCTCTGAAACTGCGATACAAAGCTACTAGAACAAAAGTACCTAGATCTTGAGATGAGGCTCTGAATTGCAGACTTAAAACTCCCAGAGACATGGGCAATTTGCCCTCATCTGACATGAATATGCTCTCAGAGTCTATACACATGTCATTAGAGACAGTAGATTAATTGTTAACTGATAGTAAATCTTGATCATGGAACTCTCTTGACAGCTGTTTCTCAGTGTCAGGTAGTAATCTGGTTGAACACCTTTTTTTTTTTTTTTTAAATAAGAGAACTGTATAACACTAACTTTTAATACAATTAAGAACTGATATTTTTGGCATTAAGACAAAATTGTGAGCACAATAAAAAACAGAAGTGAAGATTTAACATATTTGCTACAATATTATATTGCTCAACTCCTGAATGGATTTATTTGTATACACCTGTCCTTACCAGGAAATAGCAATGATTATCAAAAGATGTTACAAACTTTTACAACATATCAACCAGTGAATTGTTGTTGCCCTGACAAACCTATAAAAACTAGCTCTGTGTCCAAAACACCTCTTAGAGACACAAGTTTACCACCATTGTAGGGATAAAAAAAAAACCCCAACCTTTAAATAATTTTCATTGTTGTTGTTAAGTGAAATTAGCGCTGGTGTCATATGCCAAACTAAGAGCTTTAGAAATGGATGATTTACTTAAAAGGGTGACACAGGTAGCATAATACTCCCCGTAGCTCTGCAAACAATGGATATTATGACTAGAATATCTAACTCCCAAGCTATACTGAGTATGACCAGAGTTCCTCCTGGTGACAACCAATATTGATCCAGGAAGAACTGCAATGAACTCATTTCCTACTGGTAGCTGAGATAGCCTCGATTTACTGAAGCAGAATCTAAATTCACAACTAAACTGAGAAAGGTCTGATATCTTAGTCATTGAAACAGTTCAGCTTCTATTGCAGCTTAGGCTTAAACCCTTTGGCCAACAGCCTGAAATTCACAGAACTGCAGTTCTGCATTCTGAAAAGTGGACTAAAAGACACCAAAGCTCAAGCTCACTCTAGTGAGGTAAATGAGTACTGCTTGTATTAGGTATGTGAACAAAAATAAGGATCTTCACACTTGTGAAACACTACATTATGTGATTGTTAATATCCAAAAAAATTAAGGCTTCTGTGACAACAAAGAAATGCACTTGACCATTTACAGCAAAACAGATTTATACAATAACAAGTAACTTATGGCCTTGTCTACCTGCAAATGAATTCCTTCAGCAGGTACACACAATATATTGCTCAATCATAAAAATATATATTATCTCTTTCCTTTAACATTTAGGTATATAAATATTTTACTGAAGAACATGCATCATTTAGATAAACAACTGCAAGAACATCCTCTGACAACGTAGGGTTCTTTGACGTTTAGCAGTATAAAATGATTACATAAACATAGCTATTAAAGTCAAGACAAACCAATACAGCAGTAAGCAGTCCGTTGTGTGCTAGTCCAACGAAATTAAGCACCTTTTGCAACAGGCTATATAATATATACACACACAGAGAATGCTTTGTAAATGGAGCAAAACCAGGATCCTTCCATCTGCATATTCTTCAGTCTTGTTTGGACTCCGCACTTACTGTTCACTTTTCTGCTCTTGTTTTCCATTCAGCTCTTGGTCAACTCTGCTTAGCAAAGAAAGCAGTAAAATTAAAACCATGTTAAGAAGTAGTTTAGTTTGATAGCTCATATATTAAGCAAAAAGTATTAATCTTAACAGGAAAACACAGAGCTTTTACACGGAAAAAGTTTTAGTAAGTAAATATTAAATTAAGATTTTTATTGAATGCAGTCATAACAATACTTTTTTTTTTAAAAAAAGAAAAAATCTGTTTTCCTACTTCCCCCTAGAAATTAATTAAAATTGTTAAGAAACCATTTAAATTACTATAGCATTCAAAAGGAAGCATTTGAAAAGTGGAAGTGCTTTTGCACAGAAGAAAAAAAGCAGGTTCTGGGCTTTTATTAATGAATGCAAGCAGGAATACAAGTTTACAGGTAACATGACAATACTGTCAAGCATTACTACTTTGATGAAGTTATACACTGCAGAGTAAGCACAGAATTATCTTTCATGTTATAGTAGCTAAGCCAAGAAGGTAACAGCACTAGATGAATCAACAAAAGTTAAGTGGCTCCTTAATAATACTTTAATTTCTAAGACTCTTGTAATTACCCAGGAAAAAAAATCACCATCGTGCTGCTAAAGCAGTTTTTTATTTGTTTGTGGGTCTTTTTGATTTAGGGTTTTGTATTTTTGTGTTTTTGTTTTTTTTCCTTTATCTCTGCCTTGGGACTAGCAAACAAAATGCTGCTTTGCAGAAACCAGTGGATGGTTGATAGTCCTGCAGGAGATGTACTTTTCCTCTTTACAGTAAGAACAAGCTACAGTCTTAACTGTATCTTCTGGAAAATAAGTTTTGCATGGAGGTAAGTTACTTTTAAAACCAACAGCAGTTCCAAATTGAGGGAAAGCTAAGGCCAAGTTTCTCTCCTAACAACCTAATTGTCTGACCTACCTGGCCAGTCTCTCAAACTATAACCAGACAGTTTTTCAAAACTATAAAAACAATGACAGCTCTTCTAAGGCCATGAACCCATAAGAAAAGGGAGGCAAGTTTTTGAGGTTTTTTTTTGCAGCTGTAAGAACTGAATCTAGTATATAAGGATCCAATAGGTCTGGAGCAGTGTTCTCTAGAAGCAACAGTCCTGGTCACCTGCACCGTATGCAGCTGCAACTCATCCCTGCCCTCACTGCAGTATCTTAGGAAAGCACATTTTGACATGACTTACAGGACTAATCACAGAAAGCTAAGAAAATATGGTAAGCTAATGCAAACAAGCTATGCATAAACATACAGCTGACAATATAATTCCATAGAAGTATATCATATTCCAGCTTCCAAAGTGACTCATACACACAGCCAAAGAACTCCCACTGCCACCCTCAACAAATTTCATAACTAAACTTCAACAGGTCCTTTCCCCCCCATTATAATAAATAATGCCTACAACTGCTTTCAACGCGATTAAAGTCTCAGTATCAAATAGCACCTGTGACCTCTCCTCTATACAGAAGTTTCATTTAGGGACATGCTACTTTTTACAAAAGTGATGGTAGTATTGTTGTGATTGTTGTGCTGGAGATTTTAAATAGTTTTTACATTACTGTTTGTTTGAATGTCTCAGGTTTGCATCCTGAATACAATGGGCCTTGCGACAGAATTGGGCCAAATTATGCACACTCGGGGGGAAAAAAAAACCCAAGCAGAGCTGTTGTTCAATATGTACTGAAAGGGCTTCTTAAATTTGACAGGCTTACTACTTCAGGTTACAAACTGCAAGATTATCACTTCATTGGAATTCCTAGAAAATATTGAACATATGTCACTAGCTTTACCTGCTAGCTTTCAGAAGGAATTTAAATTCCTTTTCTTTTAACCTCTCAGTGTTCCTCTGTACGTCCATTACCCAATTTACACAATAAACCTCCCTCAATAGTTATGCGCGCACAGGAAGAATCATTAAAAAAACAAAGCAAAGTTAGTAGCAAAACCTTTCAGTACATTTGTTAGTGATAGAGTGAAAAAATAACATATCCATTCAAAAAGTTTCATCAGCTGCTGGAATAGCTTGAATAGTTAGCAGGAGACTGAAAATTAAAAAAAAAACGAAAATCCAATGTTTATTAGCAAGGAACATAGGCACTGCAAATACAAACAGCACTAAAAATACTAATTCAGATCGCATCTGTGCAAGTTAATAACTAAAAAAGTAGTAAATACCAAAAATACTTAATACAAGATTCATTAGAACTTTCTTCCAGAGTTGCATCCCTGCTCATGCATAGCTACAGCTTAGCACCTAAAACCAGCTCTTCCTTCAGGTATCACTTCTTGTTGGAGACAGTGAAACTTGATTTAACCAATTCATACAGAAGCACCACTTTTGCCTCTTGAAGATTTAGTTGAGAATCCATGTATCCCCTTACAAGTGAGCAACTCATGTAAGAGTAATAGAGACTACTCACAAATAACTGTTTGAACATCCAGGACAAGTTCTTTTAGATGATACTACACAGATGAACTGTACTTGCAGACAGTATAGTTACTTTAATGTACAAGAACTTTGTCACTAGTGCATGTTTATATTTACAAATGCTTATTCCTTTATGCAAGCCAATCAACTGGGAGTTAGTTGCAGTGCAAATCGTCTTATCTAATGCAACCCTAATCAAAATATGAATATACCTTTTCTGTTTCTTTCTAAACTTTTCTTCTTCATACCTTGGTGAGGAAAAGTTTGATTCAGTAAATATAACATATGAAGGCCAAATTCAACAGAAGCTGCAAACTGGTATTAGTGTCAATACAGTTTGTAGAAACATACCAACTTTTGAAGCTGATGTAATTAAGAAAAAAATATATTATTCGTCCAACATTTATAAGCATTAAACAAGAAGCATTAAGATTTTGTTACTATGACATAACATATGAATTCAATACAACTTCTTGTACAGTATTAACAATCTGTACTTGTAACAGTTTGAAGACAGATATAATCCTCCACAGAAGTCTGAGAATTAACTCCGTAAGTCAGTCAAGTTCAGCCTTTGCAGAACAGTTAAAGGTTCATCAGTACAGAAAGGAGTTTCAAGACTTGAAACGACAGTCTGAATATTCATTACACATCCTTCAAAAGCCCCAGTAAAAAAAAAAAAAAATATTCTAAAGATAGCACAAGGCTGCTTCAGCATTGTCACGTCCTTCCTCCCCACCCCAAGAAAACTGTTTTCTCTATCTCATAAAAAGTTAAATTGTGCAACCAATACCAGCTGAATGTTTACTGCAATAAATTTGTGGGGGGGGAGGGGATTTGCAGATTTGTCTAACATGTATGTGCCCTTCTGTCCACACAGTGAGACTATGCCATCTTTCCTTATGGAGCTCCCAGTTTGCAGTCCCATATTGTGATGCATACTCTACAGGTTTTGTATCTTATACCCTCTCATAGTCTGATCAGTTTATCATCAGAATTGTTAGTGTTTTCATCTGGATTTTTTAAGACCCAAGTTTATGGTTTCTACTCTATTACTGCACCCACAAATGCTATTGACAAAAGTATCACCATAATATTTGAAAGCAGAGTTGTGCTGAGGTTAAAATGGATATTTATACCTGGAGGGAAGGAAGAAGAGAAAACCAAGGACATTGATGCTGCCCTCACCTCTTCACCAAAGTAGTTCTAGAACTGTTACGGGTAGGGATTTAGCATTTTTCCACCACAGCACTTCTTTTAAATGACATCCCAACCCAAGTAATATTTCACAACTCAACTTGTTCTGCATTTTAGCATGAACACTGAAGATACTGTAACTTCAGTATCAACATGCCCAGAACTTCTCACTCACAAACCAGTTTAGTATACTAAGGGGTAAATCAACTGCAATGAGGCCTCATCTCTAGCAGACTAATTTACACACCATAACTTCGTAATTACGTAAGGCACTATCTGTGAAAATCCCTATACATTTACATTTTGACTATCCAACCGCATACTGAACTGTAGTTAGCAATGTCATCAAATATGGATACTCCTCCTAGAGATAACAGTGATCTGAATTAAGTTCAATTTTATTAAATGCAAAGTATTACATTCAAACCAATCATTGAATACAATATATACTGGTTCTAAAACATGATCAGTGTAGAACATGTTTGAATAATAAAACGTACTGTTTTATGCATTCTGGGATGCCAACGTATTCCATGGGGATGAGTTCAGCTAGTTCTGCCAGGGTAAAGACATACCTAATTTTTTGGCTGAATTTTGAGCTGTGGAAGAAAAAATGCAGGGTACAGTTACAACTTAATTTTTTTCAGTAGCTCAATATTAAAACAGTTTTTGAAATTTAAAGTAAACAGTTGTTAGGATTATTTAAAAAAAAAAAAGAAAAAAGGAATAGCAGGAATAGCTTCCAGAGTATTACCTAATAAAAGGTTTTGTGATGGCCAGAAGTGTTCTGATGAACCAAGAAGGATGAACTATGATCAACGATTTCAGATTTTTCCTTAACCTGGAGAATTCAAACATAAGTGGACATAATTACTAGAACAAAAAGGTAGCATGACAAGGTTTCTTTAATATATAAAAAGTATGTTTTTGCAAGCACAGTGTTCCATTATCAGAAATTACCAGCTGCCAGAAGAAAAAAAAAAATCACCCACACAACTCTATAGTCAAAATTTAAGATGTAGTATCCGTTTGACAACAATGACAAGGAAATAACATTCCAAGGAGAAGCTTCTTTGGATCTTTATACACAACTAATGATGAAGTGGTTCACAAAGGAACCCCTCCTATTACCTTATCATATTAATATGTGAAGTTTTAAGGATGGTCTACATGGTAACAGTATTCAGTATTCTAATTACTACTTTCAAAAAAAAAAAAAGAAAAAGAAAAGGCAACAAAAAAAAAAAACAACCCAGGCATGCCTACAGCATTACTCCACATGGCCTAGCTTAGGAAGAGGTTTTCAATACAGCAAGCAATTTGTTTAATGAAATCTTAACCAGTACGTACCAGACACCACATTAAACAGCAATTTTTCCTAAATATGCGTATCACCGAGCATGTGAATGTTGTAAGAAAACACTGCAGAGCTGCTTACCTTCTATCAATTTGCTGGTAACATTTCCTAAGCCAGCCTAAACTTGGCATTTTTCTCCGTGTTGTTGCACCATTCAGGTAAACTATCATATAGTTCTCTGCTACTAACAGCTCTAAAGTGCCAATTACATACCTGCAGAGACAAGCAAAGAAAACTTTCAAGTGAAGATCTGTGGATATTAAAATAATTCCTAGTAGTGCTCAATATATTTAAAAATACAGGGTTGGCAATAGTGTTGAGCAACATCTAATAATTTTTTTCCTTCCCCTGGAAGCAGGTTAGTTGCTTTTCTATTTGTTATCTTTCCCTCATCTGAAATATAAAAAGCTTCATTTAAAAAAAAAAAAAAGAGAGAGAGAAGTAATTGCCCTTACATTAAAACACTAAGTTTCCCAATGCGAAATTAAGACAGTATTCAGAGGCAGATGATGACTTACTTAAATAGATTGTCCATTAGGTATCTGTAGTTAGGCTGGCTGCTTTCAGGCATAAAGCAAACAGCAAACACAACAATGGCATTTAGCCCATCACCATAATAACCTAGAAACAAAGAAAAAAGCAGCAACAGTGACAAAGGTGACTACACATTGATTACATTTACAGAAAGTCAAGCACATTCAGTAAGCTTTTTCATTATTTACCTTAAAAAGTTTAACAAATATCTATTCTATATGGATGGATTCACAGTTACAGAAAACCTTAAGATTTCTTTTTCAAGTTTGTCTACTTCTAAAGAAATAGCTGAAGTTGATGTAAATCAAATGGTGTACCTACAATCAACATCTCAGTACAGAATCTCAGTATATTTAATAACATTTTATACAGTCAACTTTTCTTTCTTAACTCCACAGAACGCTGGGAAGAGTCATTAAATTAATTTATGCCTTAGTAGGTCTACAGTTAACGCTTTCAACGCTCTTAAAACCAAAAAATTATACCGGTAGCACGGAGACTGTAGAACAGATAAGTACATCTTGTCACCTATGTGTATCTTAGCAGGTTCATCAAAACATATACATTTTGGAACTTTAATAGGGAAAAAATATTAAATCAACCATATGCCTTAATTCTGCAATAAATGAATCATCACGTGAGTCTTTATGCCCAAAGCTCTTCTCGTGCCACCCCAACTCAGCTTAAAGAAGTAGCATCTCAACAGTTCCCCTCAGCACATCGCTAATTCTTACCGCCATGACTGATAACTTTTTTATAGGGTTCAATTGCCTTCATGTCCACCCTGTGGTCCTGTTCTCCAATCCTAAACATTCGCCAGCGTCGACCATCATCTTTGTCCTCTGCTGCAGTGTATTCAGTAAGTGATCCTTTCCTAATTACATCAGTAGTTTTTGGTTTTGGAAGATCATCTGCCAAAGTTAAAACATGTTCAAGATCCATTATGAATACTATGTATAGTGACAATCAATTACAACACAGGTTAACCACTTTGCTATTTAATCTATTTTAACATTCTTTAGCCAGTCAAACATACCAGCTGACTTAGTTCCTTCAGTCATTACAAAATAGGATCTTATGGGCATCATATGTTTTAACAAAATCCTCTATGTTGGAAGTTATCCATTGACTGTAATATTCTATGTTAAAGTACATAACAAATTTCAGTTCACGTAGGAAGCCTATTTAATTGTAGGCTTTTAGAACACAGACCATGATGAATCTCACTAAAATAGACAAAGTGGTTAACTCCAACAATAATTACACAGGTTGCTTGATCACAGATTTACATAAAAGCATGATTTCAAACATTGACAGTACCTTGCAAGCAGGCATGCAGGCAAATCTATTAGAAATTAAATCTAATTCATGTGTGTGCAATCAATACATATGAAATTTGTGCTGACAGCAATCTGTAAAACAATTTGCTCCAATTAAATTACGATTCTTAATTTTGTTGCGTAGACCTTACCCAAAGCGAGAAAAACCTACTGCAAGTTAGTTGTCTGTTCCCAAGACAAAGCTGTTAATTGAAACTATCCTTCCAGGAAAATGAAGGCAGCAGCATTAAAGGAAGAAAAGACAGAAACCCTTTTCAGCACTTTTAAAAACAAGGTACAAACATCCGGAACATTTCCTTCACATCATTGCAAAACTAACCCTAAATACCAATTCTTCTTCACTAAAATGATGAAAATCCTTTTACATAGGTAAAACCAGAGTCTCTGTTACAAAAACTTTACCTGCAATATATCTTTAGCTACTTTAAAAAAAAGAAAAAAACAAACCCAAAACCCCCTTATTCTGAAGTGTGTTTCCTTCTCCATTTACAAGCTACCATGGAATGAAGAACAGGTAGTGTTTCATACTTAACAGTGAAAAGAGAGCTTCCTGTTTACTCAGGAATTAAAATTATTTTATTTCCAGGACAAATAAAAAAATAACAACTGAGTTTACATGTTTACTTATTAGAGACATTCTTAAGTCATGAAGTTTACAGAAGTTCAAGACTCCAACTGTTTGACCAACACAACAGTTCTTGGCTGACATAAAAGGGCCTTAAAACATAATTAAACTGCAAGTTTAAAACTTATGCTTTAACTTCTACACAGAACTTTTTTACCTCAAATAAAATTTGTTAGAATCTCCAGGTTTAGCCTATAAGAATAGGATGAAGCATCTATTAATTTCTGAAAAGTAAGACCATTACTAGTGTGGCTATAGCTAAGTTAACTTCCTATCAAGTCCTTTCAGAGCCCCTTGACACAAAATAGAGGCTCTTCTGCCACTTCCAGTCCATCTGGAAAGCATGCAAACTCTAAGGCTACTGAACTTTTGCCATTCTCACCACAGTAAGATATGAGATCAGGTATTACTCAATATTTTAATAAATACCATTCAGTCCTCCTTAAATACAAAGGCTTGCAATTCATCGATTTCTGAATAGCTAATCTATAATCTATATCCCTTTATATGGTTCACCTCCATTTAAAACTGATCTATAATACACGTAAAACACCTCTGATTTTTTTTCCCCCAGGTTGGTTCTTAAAACAATACTGCAATGGAGAGGATTTTCCATAACTTTGGGTCTTATAGGTGTTTAATGACATTCACCTAAGTTTATCTGGATTTATGGCTATTATGTTGCCTGCTTACTAATCAATTGACTTACTAATCAGTTGAGCTGATTTGCTCTTTAAAAATTCATTGCACCTATTTCTAATTTCTAATGTAACCACTCCCTTTATATTCTTCCTCTTGTAATATTGAGTCGTAGTCATTTCCCACCTGAGAAACTGTTGATCTGCATGTAAGAAAACAGAAATATTTTAAGGCATCAGACCAAAGTAACAGTATACTTACCTTCCCATTCAAACTCATTGCTATTTTCTGAAGGAGTGTCTAAATTGTCCAAATCAATCTCTCCACTCTCATCCAAGTCATCAGACAAAACAGATTCCCCACTGTGATCCAAAGTTAAGCTAATATCTGGAGCCATTAGTTTCTTCCTTACTTTGGTTCCATTAACCTCTGTTATTTAAAAAAGCAAATAATTTATTTTCAAAGCTAGAATGAGTTTAGATAAGCATATTAACAAGACACAAGAGCACAGTCCTTCCCCAGAATGCATTGTAAATTAACGACCATAATTTAGGCAATGTATCTAGAATAAAAATTAGACACAGGGTGAAAAGATCAGCATTTGGAGGTCCAAGTCTTCAAGACTAAGTCAACCCGATTGCATACACACTATGATCACAATAGTTGACCACCACACTCCCTACAGAAGAAAAACCTGAAGTGCTGCCACCACCTAAGCAACTATAAGCCATGCTAGCTAAATCAAAGTGCACCACGAGTTGTTCTACATATTGTACGAAATAGGTCTTGCAAATAATCCAATAAATTCATGTCCCTAGCCCTTGTTAGGTATTGGTAGCATCATAACTATCTTTGATGAAATAAAAAATAATATACAAGCTGCAAAAAAAAACAAACAAAGTGGCTGACAGACAACAGCGAGGAGAGAAAATTAAATAAACTATTAGGTGAATACACAGCACACTTTTGAGACAGAAGGCAGATACTTGTGTGATTCAGACAGCAGTTGAAAGCAGGGAATAAAATAAAATGACCACCCCACATAAAAAAAAAAGCCACCAAAAATCACACCAAAACGAAATGGAGCTTTAGAACAGCCATCTTAGTAGGAAGCATTCAGCTTGACTGGAGTGGAATGTTCTTACCAGCTTCACATTCTGTTCCGGCTGCAGCCAATATATCTGACTCAACTGGATCATCCTCTGGCAGGGGCCTGGTGCACAAAGTAGAAACTATTGTTACAAAACTTTTTTGGAATTTTTAAAATAGCTAGCTAAATACCAAATATTTAGACTTACGTACTGCTTAAAAAAACTACCGTGGGATAGTACTGAACTAAATTTACTTATAGCCTAAGTTCAAGATTCCAGTAAACAAAGCACCACAGTAGCAGAAAATTCCTTTACAGCATTCAAGTGACCATCTGTCAACGTGACAAATGCCAAAATACAGGTTGCCACTAGTGTATGTCAGCCTTAAGAAAACTTGTCATATTCTTGCTGTAGAAAATTTGACATTAAATACATTACAGAAGGAGTTTAGTCATGTTATTATATAATGCCTCTGAAGTAAGCTGTTTTAGTTTGTAGGCCCAAGCATCGCTAGCAGTCTTAACTGTTAAAAATTTTGCTCAGAAATGTTGCTTAATGAAATATTTGGGCCTTCAGACACTGGTAATAACATGCAAACAATGTAGTTGCAGAAGATTACCACAGAAAACAAACAAAGCCAAACTTAGAAATTTTCACTTGATTAACTCTGGCAACTTCACCAGTGGCATTCCTGTATTACTTAACTTACAGATGAACACGAAGCGATCCCTTTCCAGACCACAAAGAAACATGCTACAAAACCTGCTCAAGGCTACTATATTAATGGAAATCACTTCAAGATTATTATTGAGTGTTAGTTCACCAGAAAGATAAAGAGGTAGCTTATTCCAGATATTATGCATTTGATTTGAATTACTTTAAAAAAATAAAAACCTTGGAAAATCTTCATCTTGCCATTCCTCCTTAAACTCAACACCTTCCATTCTCCAGCCAACTTAAATTGCTAATGGGTACTCCTGATCAGCCAGAACCTCTTGTCTTTAGGCCAGTGAGCTGAAGAGGAGCTGCAGGAACACAGCAGAAGATGTTAGTCCAACACTATTGTAATTCCCATACTCGCAACACATCCTTCACTTATCACTTATCAGTGCAGAAAGGAAATAAAAAAAAAGGGAAAAGTTTATGGGTTGTTTCCTTTACTTTTTTTTTTTTTTCCATACAAAGCTGCTTATGCAATGGTTTATCATACAATAATTTAGGTTGGAAGGGATCTCAGGTAGTCCAATGCCCTGCTCAAGCAGGATCAACCTCTTGGTTAAAATCAAGGCCGTGAGCAACCTGATCTTTCATTTAGGATTACAATCAATTCAAACTGTAAAAAACCTGACGGCTCTCCAGATTGTATAGGAGATATTAAGTATATATTTCAAGAACGCCACCCCCCAGACGGTCAGATCTAAAATACAACCCAGTTCTTAAAAAAAACAAACACTTTAAAGATAACTATTTCAGGAAGTGTTTTCAGAGAACTCACCCTGTGATGTGCAAGTCACGCTGTGTTTTTTCAGGCTCACCCATCACCAGCAACAAGGAATCCCCAGTAATGGAACATAATAAACCATTCTGCTGACATACAAGTCCAAGTCAGTTGAAGCTCTTGGCTGCCTTGGCTCTAAAGATTGGCAGGAAGAAGTAAACTTATCAATGAAAATGTTAAGAAAATCCAGACTAATCAAACAGGAAACTGAATGATATTTTTAAATACAAAGAAGCAATCAACACAGAACACCAGTAAGTACAAAGTTTGAATGCAAGCATACTGTTAATTCAGACAGAAAGTTTATTTTTTATGTGACTAAAAAGAAACAAGTTACACTTACTGTTCTGTAGGATCACCTTTCACAACAAATCTCAGTTTCTCTTCTCCTGACCTGATTACAACCACAGACTGATTTTAAAATGTCCTGCTTAAAGCTACACTACACAAGCCAATTAATGAAAACAATTTAAAAGACTGATTTTTTGTAAAACTGCAGTACCAGAGAAAAATTAAACACTAATGACCAAAATTTAAGCTTATTTTACTGACATCTCCCTGCTTCCCTCACCCAGGAAACAGAAATAAAGTTTCTAGCAGGTAACAACCTGGTTCCTCTTGAGAGTCAGACTCCTTGTTTGAATCAATCAGCCTCTGCACTGCTTAGCTGCTGGCAGCATCTGCCTGTGCACAAAGTCTCCAAGAGGCTGCCCCCAGCAATTCTCCTCCCAGCTCTCCCCTCTTTCTGTTTGCCCTTTTTGATCAATATGCTGTTTGGGGTAGTTATTTGCTGCTCGAATCTTTCCTTATAAAACACGTCCTCTCTTTCATTAAGATGTTGATATTCTCACCATACAGTTTCTCCTGGGTACTAACCTGCTGACTGTTTGCAACAACAAAATTTAAATCTTTGGTTGGAGATAAAGTCATATTGTGATCAGTAGTAACAGTGAATATGTGCATAGTTCTTTATGCACTTGTGTCAGAACACTGAGATGAAGCAGGAGAAATTTCACAAGGTACCACACATAGTCCAGAGAATACAGTGGTTACAATCAGGATGGAACAGACCATCTGATGCAAACACACAGCTCGCTGTAAACAGACACTAAACCTAAAAGAAAATCTAAACCCCTAAACTACTTTTAAGTGACAGACAAAGAAATGAAGAAAACTGACAGTTAAAAAAACCCAAACCAAAATACCACCACAAACCAACGCTATCACTGTGCTGGTGGCTATAAGATCCTACACTTGAGCCCACCTGCACTGCGTTCACAATACACTTCTCACAAGATGGTTTAAAGTAGGGCTTCGCTCCAAGACTCAAACAGCATTCTCATCGCACTTTTGAAGAATACCAAACACCAAGTAACATCTATTAGTTTCAGAAGTACAGCATTTCAGTACAGAAACAATTCTGACCTGCGTGTATTTTGCTGCATTGAGATAAACCTGATACACTACGACAGGCACAGAGTTTAAAAGGTTACTCATGCTGTAGTCAAAGTTTAAGACACTTGTACAAAACACTTCTCACATTACTTATAGAATCCTCATCAGCAACTTATTAAGGTAGATTTGAAAGCAGTCATTCACTAAATACTGCATAGTACAACTGCAAACAACTTACAAGGTAAGTTCCAAGTTCAACATCAGATAAGCTTGAATTTAGATTTTCAGCATCCTACTTAACATGCAGACTAAGTAGTTGTTTTGGATGTTTCGATGGATGTTTAGGTGTCTCATGTACAAAAGCACTATCGTTTGTCAACTAGAAGAATGAGAAGTTAAGGAGGAAGGGTAATCTTCTCAGGAGAGTTAGAAAAGTGCTGACTTTAAAGTTAACTACTGAATAATTTTGCATCATTAATATAAATGCGTACAAAGCAGGGGGAAAAGTCTACTATTTCTGCTTATACAAACTAAAGCAGAGTTTAGAGTAGTCTTCCTACAGCTGCTGTAGTAGTGCTGACAGCTTCTGTTTCTATTATGCCAAAGTCTCTTTTTAAAATTCAGGTGTAAATCAAAGATCTAAAAACTTAACTTGAAAAATGTAATATATTTTAATAATGGAAGTATTTATTAGTCATGCAGAAGAAAAGCAATTAATTTCTACCTGATCCTAGCACTCTTCACGGCCAACTCAAAAAGTCATGGTTTCTGAGAACAGCAAGCCTGATCATTTTTACTCTCCATTGCTCATTACTTTCCATTTTATTTAAAGAAATGGAATCGTGAGCTATCTGAAGTATCAGAAACTTCAGCACATCAAAGAACATCCTCATGCAGGATTGCCATGTGATTCTGCTCTCTTACTGGAACCACTGGACTTTGGTGCTCAATGATGCCTTTTATACTTTTAAGTACCTCAACAGCCAAATTATGATATTACAAAAAGAAAAGAAAGTATCACAAGGGAACAGGTCACTAAAACCCACTACTCTTCCACTACAGCTATAATGAAGGGATCTCCATTTCCAGAACACCAGGTTAAACCTACTTAAGTTCTCATCTGAAGAGTATTACTGCTTGTACCAGAAGTCAAACATCAGTGTTCTCATCCTTTTTCCTGTAAAAAGAGATAATTTACAGAGTTCTTTCATTAATACCGAGTTGGCAGGTGACAGAATACTAAATACAACAGCGTTTAGAAGCCTATTACAAATGGCCATTTAAAAAATATATAGTTTACAGCTAAACAGAGACTCTAGCCTGTCCCAGATACTTAAAAAGGAAAAAACTCAACAGAATACATGAGATTATTTCATTCATGAAGTTAAAAACCCCTTGCAAACATTACTTTTTAGGTTTTCAACCTTGAGTTCTCAGAATAATACACAGATAAATGAGAGTTACGCATTTACATGGTCATATCTGCCTATCCAATACAAAGACCTATTTTCAGTCCTTGATCAGCTCCTCAGCATTTGAAACAGAGTAAGCACAAAGTTTATTCTGCAAGATAACTGCAATGATGAGCACGCTAGTGAACCATGTACCTGACTGGCAAAGAACAGCATACTGTTTCACTCTCAGAAAGTTGAAATCGAATTCAAAAAAAGGTCAGTCTACTTTTTTCTACATTTCATCTTCACTATTTCAACAGAAACATTAACTGTGTCTTAGTTACATGAATTCCAGGTTCCAGGCATTAAAGAGGTACCTCTAAGAATATTTTCAAGTTTGATTTAATAGCAAGCCAAAAGTAAGGAATAGATATATTTTCTGGTACACACATTCACATGGTGCAGCTCACTATAATGTTTTTATAAATACATATAAATGTTTTTCTAACCTCATTGGCTTTTAGAATGTGGCCACGCTAGCCACAACCCCAGGAAACATTTCCCAGATCTGAAGACAGACATCCAAACTTTATCACTTGCAAGTTCGCATAATGATGCGATGCAAAGACTTTAATTAATAAAAAAAATCAATTCTTCATCTCCTTTTACTCTCCTCTCTCTGCATCAAAGCACTGAGAAATCTGTCAGCTGAAAGAGGACTTTTGAAAACACTCTTGCTTTCATCTGCAAGGATACTACTTTAAACTCTGCATTCGGAGCAACAGAAGAATCTGCATTCCTGAATCACTGAGATTCATTTAAAGCTAAATACTAACTTGTCAGACAACAGCCAAAACGAATTTATACCTTACCTAAATACAATCAATATTCCTTTGTAAGATTTAAATACGCATATAAGTTAACCAGAAATAATTACTAGTTAGCGTATTACATTAGTAGCTGGAAATAAGGCAGAACTAAAATAAAAGGCACTAGAAAGCAACTCTAATTTCTACGACAGAACTCTATACTCTGCATTTGCTAAACCTACATGGGAAAAAGCAATTCCGCGCACATCCCCCCCACTCGTTATTCAGCCACACAAGAGAAAGGGGGCGGGGGGGGGCGGGGGGAGGCGGGGAAGAGTGTCCGTAACCGCAGACAAACCCTTGCCTCATTAGCGAAAACAAGGATGAGGTTTGTGCTGCTCTGGCACGACTACCCTATGGGGGCAGGGGAAGGATTTTCAAGTTTAACATTTACGTGCTCCAAGCTCTTCCTTCCGCCGCTCCCACCGCCAGCCAGAGGCGCTGCACAGCGAGACCGGTTGCGGAAGCGGCCCGCCCGGCCGAGCGGCGCCGCAGCTCCCGGCGGTCCGCGCTCGCCGCCCCCCCGCGACCGCTGAGCCAGTCCCCGCCGCGGCCTGGCAGCGGCTCTCAGGCCCGAGCGCGGCCCCGGAGGGCTCCTGACTGGGCCCCGCCACCACTCGCGCACCGGCGGGCGGCCGGGCCACGGCCCCGCCCTGCGCCCGCTCAACCTGTCCGCGGCTGCCAGCTCGCCGTTACCGCCCCCTGCGCGGCCGTACCTGGTGGGAGATGGACGGGGCGGGGGGACGGGCCGCGGCCTCGCCCGCGCCGCCGCGGAAACGGCCCGCTCCGCTGCGCGCCCCGGCTCACCCGGAAGCGCATCCGCCGCCGGACTCACGTGACAGCCCCTCGCGCTCAAGCACATGCGCAAAACGACGCGGCTGCCGCACCGCCCCTCCTCTCCGCATGGTTGGTGCATGCGCACTCCCTGCGCGCGGGGCGGGGCTCGCGCCGCGCTGAGGAGAGGCGGTGGCCGGTCTGCATGGTGGCCGTCCCTCGCGTTGTCCTCTCTTCCCTGGGCCGCGGCCAGGTTGAGTCCCGCGGCCCGTGCAGCCCTGGGGTCGAGATGACGAACGGCGCCGCTGCTGTCCCTAGGCACCGACGGCTCTCTCCCCCGCCGCCCTTCCGGCCGGGGCGGCCGCTTGTCAGAGGAATGATAGTGAGGGGCCGAGTCCTGGGCGGCGGTAAACGCGGCACTAAATGGAAATTAGAGTCCAGTCACTGAATTCTGCGTGCGGGACCAGTGCGCTGTGATTCTTTAGGTGCTCAGGGAAGTACGACATCAGTGCCAGGAATAAGAGCTGAACCTTCTCCAGGAGGAAAAAGAGAACAGATAATATCAGTATTACATACTGTTGAGGCAGCGGTAGCAGCGTCACTGAGCAAAAGCCCCTGAATCTGCACATCATTTGAAATTAGAACTTCGGCTGTATGAATATGGCATCCAAAATACAGTCCTTCTTCATGACATGATGCAGTGATATTACACAACAGAAGCGCAGGAAGTTAGGTAAATCCCGTTTTCACCTTTTTCACATACCTAATACTGGTAATGGTAGTCAACGTTACTAAGAGGAGAGGAGATCAAGATGGAAGGACGGTTTTGGCTACAGTTTAGAATTCGCCATAATATAGAGGCAGCTGCTAACTTGATCACAGCTAATCACTCACAGCTGATCTATTGCCCAAAGGGGAACAATGGAACAACAGCAACAAAGTTGGTGTTATTGAAGAGTACTGAAGGAGCTTGGAATAAATGTGGCAGGTGTGGAAAGAATTAAAAAGTGATATAAGGGGACACAAAATGAATGGAGAAAAACACGAGAAAGAAAAATACCACCAGAGAAGAACAGGATGCACAGGCGTCCCCAGCCAGCAAAGATAAAAATCTACAAGTAACACGAAAATCCCCCAATTATTAAGGTAAATTAATTACAGCATTGAAAATATATTTATAAACAATTAGCATCAAGCACAGCAAATGGCCTGAGGCCTTTAGGCATTATTGTAACATCACAGCTAATAGTTAAAAATGTAAAGCAAGAGCTAGCTTAAATGTAAAGAAAGGGTGTGTAACTACTGGTAGGAGAAATACAGTACACCAGCGAGGGGAAACAGCAAAAGGGAAAAAATATGGTATCCTGACACCTTTGTTATGTCACCCTTTTTTTGTCTGTGGAAGTAAGAATGCCACAGAAGATGACCAAATACTCCATGCTTAAGGACATTATATCTTTCTATCTGCTTCCAGCAGCACAGCGAACTTACTAGCGTACCTACTTTTTAACTTCCTATGCCTGTGGCACCCCAGCTTTTAGTGAAGATCTGATTATGTGATTAGTTTGTAAGGTACTTGCGTAGGTGTTGGCGACTGAGTGGCAAGAGCTCTCAGCCTGCTGATTTGGACTATCTGTGAACAGTTGGAATTAGTCCAGAATGAGATGGGTCTAACTGAGCTCTAAAGATCAAGGGTGTCTGTGATTCCTAGAGTGGCACATCGCATTTCAGAAAAGAGAAGTTCCCTTTTATGGGCTGCTCGGTTAACATGGATCAAAACTTATCTATTAGTTTTATGCCTAAACACCCCTTATTTTATAAGCAAGCGTACGTTTACAAAGTGCCAGAGTATAGATTTTGCATCAGGACTGTTCTGTTCTGGCTTAGAAAAAATAGAAAATGAGATTTAATTATGGTAATAAATCATTTTAATACCCAATAGATAATCTTCCTTGTCTTTCAACAAAACAGTCATAAATAAAGGGCTACCACGACTTATTTATTAAGGCAAAAGGTTGAAAGTTTTCCAGCAAATTAATGTTTTAAGAAAAATTAAGTCTCATATTAAATACTTTTAATGCTTTTCTAAATGTGCCTCAATTGTTGATAAACTCAAAACTCTCTTCAAAATGCACAAATGTCATCGGCAGGACACCAGCGCCAAATTCGTCACGATGGTCAGCAAAGTTGTGCAGTTTCCCGTCTCTTACACGGGGTGGCACAATATAGCTGGAAATCTATCAAGTGTTCAAATGTAACCTAGAAAACAAGCAAACAAGAGGTCAGAGCCAACTACTAGAGAATGTTGAATAATTCTATTTTTAAACATCAGACAATTGCAAATATAAGCAGATTCTCACATGAAAGCTTTACCAAAGAGAACAGGCTTGAAGGAATGTCTGTCGCATTGCACTGTCGCATGAATTTTGTCCTGTACATGGGAAAAATCAACTGATACACCATTTTGTGTCTGAAATAATTAACAATTAACCTTTAAATAGAAAATAGTAATCAAAAGCAACAGAATACCAAAACATTCTTTTCCCATTTTGCTTATTAAACAAACTTTCTAGTAATATATAAAACAAAACAAAACAAAAACCAACTAGATTAAAAATGTCCCCCCCCTCAAGTGGTTCAAGCAACAGCTCAGAAATGTTGGCATTTTAAAACGTTCATTTGAAAGTCTGTCTCTGTGGGGTTATGTGTAGATACTACATTTGTATAAAATTCCTCCTTGCCATTTTCCCTATACAGAAAGTACGAATACTGGTGTTTTTTTCCAATTTTATCTTGCCCTTTTTTGATTATAAGGGCTTCGGGCTGCAGTTTACTTCTGCTTTTGTAGTGCATGCACATAATTTGGCTCCTATCTCAGGCAACTGTGGTACAAAATGACAAGAGCAACGCATTATAGAGTAGTAGCTTTCAGATGTGTGGACAGGAAGTAGGTAGTGTGTAATATTTTGCCTCACTTCTGATATTCCTGTTGGCTACATCATTACCTCTTTAAAGCCATTCTGTTGGCATCAGTTGTCACGCTACTGTAGCTAGCTGAGTTTCATAGTTGCATCGCCTTTGCGTACCATGGGGTGAATTATTGCGCAGAAAGTGACCCTTACCACAGTCCTTCTATGTCTCTGTGTACTTTCTCCCAAGCTTCTCTGACCTGCTTCACATACAACCCATGATGCTGTAGTGGACTAGTTCCTCTTGAGCAGACTTACACTTCACACCTCCTAGCCCTCCTCCCTGACATTTTACCTTTTTCTATCTCAACAAATACCTCGTTGTTGAAAAGAAGTCAAGGCCTAAGTCAGGTCTAAGTGAAGATCTTATGTTTGGAAGTCCAAAAATACAAAGAATGAGCATCTTTCATAACAGTCAAACCAAACCCCAGACCTTTGCCATTTCCAGGATATAGCTATTATCTACATAGAAAAGAGAACCTGTTTATCCTCTGTGTGTATGATTTTTGGGTTTTTTTTAATATATTTTTCCTATCAGAGAGTATTGCAGTTTGTTGGGTACAAACAGCCATACTGGTATGAGAGAAAGCAAGAGCCAGCTTGCTAGGCATGAGAGTCTTCGTGTCTGCACTTGTGTGTGTGTGTGTGTGCGCGCGCACACGCACGAAGCGGGTATTATGACTATCTTGTTTATGGAAGTTGTTGCACCTCTGCTATGAGGGCAGGCTGAGAGAGTTGGGGTTGTTCAGCCTGGAGAAGAGAAGGCTCCAGGGAGACCTTATAGCAGCCTTCCAGTACCTAAAGGGGGCCTACAGGAAGCATGGGGAGGGACTCTTTATCAGGGAGTGTAATGATAGGACAACAGGTAACGGTTTTAAACTGAAAAAGGAGAGATTTAGATGAGATATTAGTAAGAAATTCTTTACTGTGAGGGTGGTGAGGCACTGGAACAGGTTGCCCAGGGAAGTTGTGGGTGCCCCATCCCTGGCGGTGTTCAAGGCCAGGCTGGATGGGGCTTTGAGCAGCCTGGTCTAGTGGGAGGTGTCCCTGCCCAGGGCAGGGGGGTTGCAACTAGATGGCCTTTAAGGTCCCTTCCAACGCAAACCATTCTATGATTTTTTGTTCTTCATTAGTATTTAAATAAGATTTCTGTATCTGCAAGTGAAAGGTTCTAAATACATTGCTATTTATACCATATTTGCTAAATACTATGCCCTCAAGAAAAAAAGGTATCAATCCTAAATTTCACTTTGGTTGAAAACTGAGGGACCCATTAACTGTGGGAATAATATTGAAAAATAAAAGTAATGTTCCCTTGAACGCCTCCAGGGATGGGGCACCCACAGCTTCCCCGGGCAACCTGTTCCAGTGCCTCACCAGGTGCACCAGTAGAATTGCAGACAAGTGTGTGGCTGTATACGATCAACTCACATTTCTTAATTTGTACAAGAAAGTCTGCCTCTCTCAGAAAAAGGACATAGTTACACATAGTCACAGATGACTGCTATTTTCAGAGGGTATTTTCTTCATACGTATTTTTGACATGGTAAACGTTCTTATCTTACTGTATCTCATAAAAAATGTCCGATCTTTGCCATTTGCTGTATCAGCTTAATGTCTACCATAATGCTGTGTTAATAATATCATTTTTTATCACATTGCGGTCAGAATCCAATATCAAGTGTGGATGAATCACACCAGGAAAATATTTATGCATAATCAAAAAATTTGCAACTTCCATCATATGGAACTGTTGAATTCTCAATTTGCGTTTCTGTGTGTTCTGATGGCCAGGCTGTTATTCATACTTGCATGCAGTATGAATTCAGTGATACTTGGTTCAGCTCACTTCTTACAGTTTCTGAAAAAAACATGAAGTACCCTGTTACATGGATAGAAGATATCTGTGCTGGTTGAGCTTGAGGGGAAAACTGGGTACAATTATATATTCTTTTAATTATTCATGACTTGGGTCTGAAGTGAATGTGTATACGTTTTTCACTTATTCACTTTATAAAATTCAAAACTAAGCCCAGAAGCAGTTTTATTCTTGGCAGCGTGACAAGTTTCCTTTCCTCAACGAACCAGTCAAAGGAATTGTTCCTCAGAGAGTTTGTCATCCTCACGTGTCCCAGAGAGTCGGGAGGGGAGCTGGCATTCATTACACCCCCCATCATACACGCCTGTGCGCTCCCTCCCTCTTTCCCTTTTTCCCCTCTCTGACTATGACAACAAGCCCATCTCAGAGGACTGTGTTTGTACCTAACATGTGGTTTCATTTGTGTAGCTGATTTGTAGTTTATTAATCTAGAAAGCATTGCCCAGTTCTGGTAAGGACAACATATCCATCCATATTCCGCTTATTCTGCCTCCTATCCCCAGCGCAACACACAATTTAGAGAAGGGGAATTTGCTCTGTTTTGAGGAACAACTAGAGCAAAAGCAGCTCAGGAGCCAAAGCTGATGTAAACATACATTAGGAAATTGTTTTGATCTGGCCCATCAGGCTGCTGGCAATGCACTGTGCTTCCTTGGGAGACATGCAAATTTATGGGACACAACTTGACATGATTAAGGCAATGCATACAGAAGAGGTAGTTGCCCTTTGGCAAGAGAATGATGTCAAGAACCAATGATTCTTTACATTCTTGGCAGTGCAGGTAGGATCATGAAATAAGGGGCTTCTTGCAGATTCATTATAATTTAGGTGTTGGCTTGGGTATTTTTTAAACTTTCTTTTCCCAGCTTTTATGGTTGTATTACTATTAATTGTTTGTCTTGCAGGGGAACCTAAGGACAACAGTCAATTTGTAGTCTTCAAAACCTAAATCTCTTATCTGCTGATATTGTGATAGTTTATGATAGCTTGTTGAGTCTGGAGGGGGGGGGGGGGGAAGTAAAGAGGAGTTAAAATAATGCCACAGGGAGGCATCAACTTCTGCTATTCACTCACAGCAGTGGGGTTCTTCACTTTGAAATTTAATTATCAGAGACACTGACACTCCTTGTTGACAGACATGTGCTCAGAACTCATCCACATGCCTGAGTGTAATCAGATTCATCTTGTACCAGGGTTAATGAGAAATTACTGATCACTACCTGGGAATTTGGGGGTAAGAACAGCTGAACTTAAGGTGAAAGACTCCATATCCTATTACTACTCCCCTGAGTCAGCCTAGCAAATAGCTAACTGTAATATCTTAATTAACCATGTGTTAGAATCAACCTTATTCTCCCTTGCAAGCTGTACACATTGCTAATTACATTAGGTAAGCACACAAGAGCACAAGGGAAGCAGGCATTAGTGCTGTGGTGGGGCAGTTACATTTCCTACTGTACTGTATAGCAAAGCAAGTCTGGTGGTACTGGGGTGATGTTGAAACAGCACCCTTTCATTTAATGCAAACATAAGGGTAAGGGGAACCATACTGTTTATATGCTGGAGAATATTACCCTTCCAGCCTCCTGGACAAAACAGGCACAACAGACAAAGGAGGCTGTCTTTGCATTCCCTTCCCTTGTTAGGTTTGGCAAATGAAAAAACTAGCAGGTAGAGCACAAAGCACGCAGCTCTGGAAGCTGCCATCTTTCATATGCTTGCTATACAGAGAGCCTCCGACACGCGTTCGGCTGCTTTAAATGCTCATGAGCCCCAGTGTCAATGTGGCCTTGCTGTGCTGGGTGTGCAGCAAGAGGGAAGAGGAAGCGTGATTGGAGTGTGTTGTAATTCCGGCTGTGCACAGCTGGCATATGATTCATCAGGGACTTGTACCATCTGGTACAGATGAGAGTCTATCATGTTACACAGTGTCTTTATCAGAAACGGGGACTTGGAAGAACATCACAAAGCTATGATTAGTTTGCTGCTGCAAATTTAACTTTTGAACTACAAACCTCATATGGAGAGGCTGACAACTTCCAACACTCACATTCTCCAGTTTGTCCAATGCATAGCTGATAAATAGTTCATTATCTAGGTTCTGATAGTTGAATACAACTTTAAAAAGTGTGTAATTTCTTGTGGTTTTTTAGATATAACAAAATATAGACCCAAAGTCCTTTTTAGAGCTAAAATGCTTCAAATTTGTTTTTTCCATCCCTCTCCATCAGTACACAATTTCTTTGACATTTCCTCCACTGATACCGGTCACGTTCTTCTTTAAATCAGTTTGTGGTTCTCTGTTGCTTTATGTATTAAATGCAATTTTTTGAAGTAATTCCCATGTAAGCTTTCTCTGTCAGTCCCTGGCCCTTCATCTCTAAGCTTTTATTCAGTTAGGATGATACTTAGATTTTATCCTAGCCATTAATTTTAATTGTCAAACAGTATTTTTTGAAGATTAGCTAAATTAAATCATTTTTGCAATTAGTGTCAAATTAATCCATAATGGAAGGTAGATAATGGCAGAGATGGAGTCTCTTAGATTTTGACAGATACCCTCATTGGGTTTAATGTTTTGTATAATATCTCCTTAAGTGAGCAAAGAGCTTGCCTTGATGACTTCCTTCCCTCACACCTAGTCTGCTGGTCACATAGAAGTAATATCTTTGATTACGGGGAAAACTAAATCTCTTTTTACATTTCTGAATTCTGCGAGGGAGTGTTGTTAACCCTGATTGTATTAAAAAACATGTTTTGCCATTTTCAGGCCTTATCTGTGGCACTCGATAGCTGAACCTCCATGGACTGTAACATAAAAAGTCTACCACAAATATATTTTTTTGTATTTGATTTAATAGAGATAGGTGAAAAAGAAGCCAAACGATCAGTTTAACTGGTGGAAATCAAGGGATAGTAACCTCCAGTAGACAGACTAGTGGAGAGAAGGAGGCTGAAAATGGGATAACAAAACCAGTCATCTCAGGATCGCTTCCTGAATCAACAAGACTTGAGTCTGAACATACCTCAGTATCTTAACACTTTGTAATTTAGACTGATTAAAGCGAAAGGAAGCAAACACACTGGTACTTCTGTTAGGCTCATTTGAGTGTTTAGCTATAGACACATCTGTGCCCAAAGTGCTTTAATTTGAGGTACCTGATTCTGAGCACACCTTCAGCTCTGACCTGTGATTGAAGTCAGCTTGACTTTCTCCAATGATTAAATGCTTACTCTTGTCTGCACTGGGCCCTTGGTCGCTTTCATTTTCTAAGATTATTTTTTTTTTAAATAATGAGGAACATGGCTGTAATTGTTCATTTGTTCTGGCATCATATAGCATCACTTAAGTGATTGGTTTAAGCAAAAACTTCTTTTTGTGCCTGATCTGGCCTACCTGACTTCAGTGAGTTTTGTTTAAAGTAGTAGTGTGTTAAGAATTACTGTGATTCAGGAATAGACCAAGAATTTCTGAACACCATCTCTGAAGTTTGAGAAGATAAGTAAACAGTTCTGTTTTGTTATTGTTTACTGGTTATTTTTTACTGGTTTTGGATGAGCTTTCCTCACATACTCTGTAGATGTACTTTGGGCTTGGTGACATCCTACTAGTCTAGCAAAATTCTCACAGAATACTAATAGAGCCAGGTAACAAAAATCAACAACAAAAAAAGAAAGCAAACAAAAGAGCCCAAGAAACCAAGCACCAAAAAAACCCCCAAACATTAGCTACTGCTATCACAAGTAAACACATAAACTTTTGAGATCGTAGGAATTAAACACAGAAGATACTCATGGATAAAATTAAAGAACTGAAGTCCTTAAGGGATAGCGAGACCTTCAGCAAGCAAACAAGATTTTACCTTTCTGCATGTATAAGGGCCCCAATTTGTGATGCATCTCGGCTGTTGCTGCTGAAGTTACCAGGCCTCGTTGCAGCTTTCTTGCCAGGCTGTGACACAGGCTGTAGAACAAAACAGTGTTTCTTTTCTACTACAGTTTACAGCCTGTTTTACCAGCACAAATTGAAAGCTGTGGCAATTTAAACTAAATTATTACATTATTAGGTTAATGAGTAAATGCTGTCTTTTCTGGCTCTACCATGGAAGCAGTAACAGAACAAGTCATTCTGATAACCACGCCTGAATTGGAGATAACTAATCAAAACCTTTTGGATGCCTTTGAAATTGAGACTGACGTATAGAAAATCTGGGTGTAATTTCCAGTTCTGCTCTTTTTGTGCCCTTTGCCAAGGAAGATCACAGTCTAAGGTGTGGTTCCTTACTACTCCAATTCATAAACAAACTGTGTAGCCTATAAATTCTTCTGAGCAACGATGATGTTAAGCTGTTAGTTTTGCACAGTGAGGCCTTGGCTTTACCTGGAGCTAATGTTACTGTAGTAGAAATCAGCAATACCAACCGATTGATTTAGGGATCATTTAAATTCAGTGTTAATGATACTTGTTCACCTATAGTCCATGTATGAACCTCACAAATGAGGATTCCTCCCAAGTCATTGAAACTCCTATGAATATCCTCTGTAATATTTAAGCCTTTCAATTTACTTAATGTTGAGTTGAATGTGTGAGCTCTGCAGTGATTAATGAGATCCCTGAGAATGGGGATGTCTCCCTCAAATACTGTTGCCGTGTAAAGTTTGCACCTGAGTGCTTCCAGAGACTTAATTATCATTTGTGGGTATCAGTCTGTTCTCTCACAAACATACTGTGGATCTCAAGTTCAATAGAATTAGGGAACATACGGAATTGAGATACAAGCACAGCATTTTGCAGCCAAACGGTTGCATATAAAATTAAATCCGTCCTATTTGTTGGCTAGAACATTGTGAAGAAGATTTTTCCTGAAAACTGAACTGAAAATCCTTTGCATCACTGCTATTCGCTCGAGGGAAGCAAAAATCAATACGGATTTGGCTAGAGGTGGATTTTGTTAGATTCATGGTAAAATAAAATGTGAAAGCACTGTCATGCGTAACAATGTTGGGGCATCGTAGGCACCATAAGAAAATAAAAAGGCAGTAAGAGACATGATGGCGTCCCACAGTCCTCAGTTTATCCCCCAAGCATGCAAAAGATTTGAGAAACCAGAGAGCACCTTCTACGATGGAGCAGTCTAGAATATTGCCCTCAATTTCCAGTGCATTTACAAACTGCTATTACTAAATATGACTCATCAAGATGAAAAAGGGAAAATAATTTAGTCAGAGCTGTTGTCAAGTCACTATTTAATGTTACTTTTTGTATTTGCTGTGATAAGCACTAAAATTTGCACACTCCTTGATAAATCATTGTTTAGCAACATCTAGAGGGTCCAGTAAACGGTTTGAAATTGCCACAATGTAATAAATGGTTATTTGATAATGAATGAAATTGTTTGAAAATACTGTTAAAATGTCAAGTTTTAACATATGGAACATTAGTCAAAAGGAGTGCAAACATGGAAACCATAGTGACACTATAAATATACTGCAACAAATGCATTTATTTGTACAGGGCAAATAGTAGATGCGGTATACAAACCAGTATAAATTGATACATGAAGTTAATTTCAATCTGTAAAAGTAATTGCATTGGTTTAACTTATTTAACTCTCCTTACAATAATATTTATGGCAGAGCAAGAAAGTAAAGAAATAAATGATGATAAATAGATAAAATACATAGGAAATGGAAATTGTTTTCCAGTTTAATTATGCTGTCACATAAAATTATCACAGAAATACACTATGCCGACAAGAAGAATACATTAAAATCCCATTATGCTATGCAGAGTTGGCTAGCTTTTGTTGCCATTTATTCCATAAATAGCTTTTCATCTTTTCAACTATCAGGAAAAGTTAAACTCTGTAAAAAAATACAGTGGTGCATAAAGCACAATATAGGCTGCAGCAGTTGATGGTTAGCCTGTAGCACGAAGCTGGGAAGCAAGAATGTCTTACCTTTCTCTTCAAGAATAGATCTGGCCACACAGTAAACTTTGGAGGAAAAAAATGTCCACCCAGAATAAGTAATTTTCTTTTTTTTTTTTTCCTTGGACACAGCTCTTAACTGGTGAGTTTTTGCATGGCTGTAGTCTCTGAATAACATGCTCACATATTGTGGAGATGGGACACTGTTATAACTAACAGTAAGAGCAGGACCAACAAGCAAGCAAAACATTATAATAAAAGAGCATTTGTTTTTTCTTTCCAAGCTAGATATTTGTGGTTTCAAACTGAAGTTCATCTTCTCATTTCTTTTCATGATGAACAGCATTAACGTGTGGTATTTTTTATCCAACTGCTTTCCATGTGTTAGGCTTGAACACAAAATGACAGCCTCACCAGAGGCAGAAAGATGAATGTATTTCTTTGAAGGGGACTTGATTTTTCTTCTTCTCTATCTTTTTTCAGAACAGTTGAAGCTTAGTTTGCTTGAAAATAGTTATCTGCTTAGAATATAGGTAAAGAACACTACAATGCCGCAATTAGTGCTAATAATATGGCTGTATTATTTTGACCTCTCAATTATATCATAAATCTTGCTGTGCTTTTTAAATTTGCAACTTCCAAAGCTGTGTGATAAGTAGGAGTTCGTGTTTTACTTAATTAAAAAAAATTAAACATTACTCTTCAGGTTTCCAGTAAAAATCTGGAAAATGTGATTCTTCAGAAACTTCAAATTCAGAGGAAAATTTTTAATATAGACTTCATTAATTTTACAGATCTTATTGCTTTTAAACCTACATTATAAATCTTTAGCATCTGATTGATGAGGTTTGATCAATGAGGACAAGCAATACTCCAAGTAGAAAGGAAACCTCCAGAATATGAAATACCTGTGAAGAGAATACTATGTGCAAACTGAAATCCCAAAAGATAAGGCAGCTTCCTGTGTAAGATGAGATTTAGGTCATCAAAGATATCCCTAGTACTTGTCATACTTGAATAAATTAAATGAATGGGCTTGCTCCAAAACTTTATTCCAGCTCTTTAAAATTATGTGTATGCTGTAAGAATGATTTTTTTAAAGCTGTCTATTGCTATAAAAGAATGGCTATAACTAAAGTAACCTATCATTAGACTTTGGAAGGGATCGTTTATTATGCTCCAAAATGGTCTGTTATTTACAGTTCTTATTAAAAAAATTGAACGTGGAACGCATTCAAATTTCACCAAAGCTGTAATACCGTTAACTTGTCTTCTGACAGTAGCAAATGGTATTTTGGCTCACAAGAATGATTTATAGCCTTTATACGACCACATGAGCATTTCAAAAGAACAAAAATTGAAAACATCATCTGAATGTTTATGCAAATCAGAAACAAGTACCTTAATTCTCCTCCTCTTGTTATTTTCTGAACTTAACCCATATAGTACCTTCAGTGACACACAAACAGTTATGTTTTTGTTGGTTGTTTTGTTTTGTTTTTTAAAGTGCTTCTGATTTTAGCAGTCCAAAAATTAGATAAAGCCTAAATTTTAGAGATATATATATATAGCATCGAAACTATGCTGAAAGCTAGTGCTCATCTTCAGTAGCGCCAGGTATCCACCTCAAAGTATTTTCAGAACTGGAGACACAAAACATGACAGCCATAACTATCTCTCATTACAGATCTTGAGAATCAACTGCTATAATTGTTGGAGTTTAGACACCATTATTATGAAGACATATAAAGACATATGTAAAATAATACACCTGCTCCTAGTGAACACGTCTTTTAGGTTTTGTCCTTTATAAATTGTGCCACTATAGTTTTTGCTTGGGGAGTTGGGTTTAAACAAATTCAAAATTAAACTTTACCAGAATCAGAACTTATCTATTTTCAGCAAGAACCATGAACTTGGCTTTGACGTCTTTAATTTGGAGGTTCTTTGTGAGATTTACACTGTTCTAAACATTTCAGGCAGCGTGAAGGTACTGTCCATTTAAGGGGGAAAAAAAAAAAGCTAAGTCATACTGAGTTATGAAAGGTCAGCCCAGAATTGAGTGATATCATGAATTGCTGTCTTTATCCTATTAGTTGAAATAATTTAAAATCTTTGAAATTTTATGTTTCTGTGGTGGAGGAAATTCAGAATCCTTGCATCAATGCTTTCAAGCTTAAGATTGATGCACGTTTTTTACACACCTTTTCAAGATGAAGTACTGTTCAAGCTAATCAATAGTAATAATTAACATTAGAAGTATCAAAATTACAAAGTTACAAACACACACACACCCCCAACATAAAAAGAGAACTAATTACATCCATCGGATTGAGTTATAACTATTTTGCTTTATGCAGGACAACGTTTATCATCAAAACTGTACAGAAATACTCCACAATAATGTCCTAAATTCAGAGTCATCCTGTAGGGTCATTTGCATTTCCTTCCTCCTTAATTACGGCTTCTTGGACTCCAGTCTGTTCTCAGTGGAGTCAACAGAAACACAACAGGAGCAGAATTCAGGCCCTTTGGCCACAGATGAGACTCTGAAAATCACTAACTTCTAGGAGTAAATTGAGGTTTCACTTGAAGCTCCAGTAGTGGCGCTTTTGTGCCACTTCATTTGAGCAAGTGTCTTGGCATAACAGAAATAATGCTTATCTTTAAAAGCATTTTCTAAGGTCTACATTTGTCACCTTCATATGGCAGGGTATTAATGCTTCTTTCCATCATATCTTACATGTTCATACCTTTGGCAAGAGCACAGAGACCCTCTTATGTCTGAACATACTCCTCAAAACACAAAGAACTAAATACAGGTAAAAATCTACTTCTCTTACTAGATCTTTTGTTTTCTAGAAAATTACATATGTACAGAATCAAGAATTCCTTCAAGAAAGGAAAGACACTGTCAGGGTTGGGTTTTTTTTGTTTTGAAAAATCAAGAAATTCTTAAATGACAAGTATCAGTATAACAACAACAAAACCATCTTATCTTCAGACATCAGATACAGAACTGAGTCTCTAAAATTGAGGAACTTGTTGTTCCTAAAACAATCCCTCCACACTGTCATTGAAGCAGAATATGGAATTCCTGTATGTTTTTCCAGCATGTACCAAAAGTTGTACTTGAATCTCCCGCATTTTCTGCACTGGACTTGAAGTGTTTTTACCAAACCTAGAAGAAAGAAAAAGAGCCTGTCAGTTACTGTTGTTGTAAAACTGAGAGGTTTTTACCACTGTTGACTACTAATAATTTGGCACATATATTTGGTAAATAGGACCCAAAGTAGTCCCATATAAAGGCCTCAACTCAGTGTAATATTTAACTGAGTAATCCATGGAATCATAGAATGGTTAGAGTTGGAAGGGACCTTAAAGATCCTCTAGTCCCTACCCCCCTGCCGTGGGCAGGGACATCTTCCACTAGATCAGGTTGCTCAAAGCCCCATCCAGCCTGGCCTTGGACACCTCCAGGGACAGGGCATCCACAGCTTCCCTGGGAAACCTTTTCCAGAGTCTCGCCACTCTTGGAGTAATTTCTTCCTAGCATCTAATCTAAATCTACCCTCTTCCTGTTTAAAACCGTTACCCCTTGTCCTATCGCTACACTCCCTGATAAAGAGTCCCTCCTCATCTTTCCTGTCCTTTACTTCTTTACCTTTAGGTGCAGGCCCCCTGTCTGTCAACAGGACAAGGGGCAATGGACACAAACTGGCACACAGGAAAATTCCATCTCAACATGAGGAAAAACTTCTTTATTCTGAGGGTGCCAGAGCACTGGAACAGGCTGCCCAGAGAGGTTGTGGAGTCTCCTTCTCTG
The DNA here is from genome assembly GCF_964199755.1 of Larus michahellis. Taxonomy (NCBI): domain Eukaryota; kingdom Metazoa; phylum Chordata; class Aves; order Charadriiformes; family Laridae; genus Larus; species Larus michahellis. Next base: position 18,215,528 of record NC_133904.1, read on the forward strand.
GAGACATTCAAAACCCACCTGGATGCATTCCTGTTCAGCCTGCTCCAGGTGAACCTGCTTTGGCAGGGGGGTTGAACTAGATAATCTCCGAAGGTCCCTTCCAACCCTACCATTCTATGATTCTCATCAACCAACACCCCCAAGTCCTTCTCCTCAGGGCTGCTCTCCATCCATTCTCTGCCCAGCCTGTATCTGTGCTTGGGATTGCCCTGACTCACGTGGAGTACCTTGCGCTTGGTCTTGCTGAATTTCATGAGGTTTTCATGGGCCAACCTCTCAGGCCTGTCCAGGTCCCTCTGGATGGCTTCCCTTGCCTCCAGCATGTCGACCGCACCACACAGCTTGGTGTCGTTGGTAAATTTGCTGAGGGTGCACTTGATCCCACTGTCCATGTTACCAACAAAGATGTTAAACAGCACTGGTCCCAGTACTGATCCCTGAGGAACACCACTCATCACTGGTTGCCACTTGGACATCGAGCCATTGACCGCAACTCTTTGAGTGCAGCCATCCAGTCAGAAGCAGAAGGGCCGTTGCTGTGCGTTAGTCTCACTGGCTGCGAGTTCCTTGCTGAATCGAGGCCAACACAGTGATGTGAATTTACATATGATGTTGTGAAGCCTGTATAGGTTATGTCAACTGTGCTATGGCTGAGCATTTCCAGTCTTCGTTTTCTGTAAAGACTATGGCTTCCCTTTGCCACAGGCTGGGAAGGCATATTGTGCCTATAATGTTGTCTTCTGATTTGTCATCTGTGCATTGATTAAGATACAGATGAGCCATATGCTAGTGAACTAAGCTGTTAAATGGATTTTTGGGGAAGTTCAGCTGCAAGGAATTTTACAAGTGCCAGCTCAGATTTTCCTTTGAACTGCATTAGCCATAAATATGGATTATTCCTGTAGGTCCTGTATATGGAGAATTCAATCTGCTTTAAAGGTTCAGCAGCAAAATATGAACATAATTATTTCCCAGCCAGATAAATGAGTCACTTTAGTAGAGACATTTTGATCATGTGACTTAGTTGAAGTGCAGAAAAAATTAAATATTTCCATCCCTGTCTGCTTGAAACTTTTACCATTATATAAATATATACATACACATACATTTACATAATATACACATACAAAGTATTGCAAATTTTGACAGCTTTACTAGGTCATTTTGTTTGAATAGCAAAACAGCAAACAGGTTCCTAAATGAAAGGATAATGCAATTTCACTGTCAAAGTCTGAAGTGAATTTAGTGTTTCCTACTATTTGTGAATAACTGCTATCTGAAAATATTAATTTATGAATTTTATTGGGCAGGGGACCACTCAGTGCTTAGTAGGAACTAGCAATTAGTGTATGTAAATCAACTAAGACAGCAATATCTCAATTGCTGTTCTGCATAGAGGAATAGTTAATTTGTAGGAATACATGTTTCCAGCCCAGATTTGAAAAAGTCACGTTTTCCACTGCTGAAAACCTCAATACATATAATATTTGTTGTGCATTTTATTATTATTCTTAATGCCCTTGCAAACATGTATAATAAAATGCTAACAAACCATCACCCATTACTTAATTATGTTTATCTAGATGGATAAAGTTGGGGTGGGGGGAGCCTGTGGTAAAAAATACTGTTTCCCATTTGGCAAACAGAGACTAAATTTACAGCTTAATTATTCCTTATAGTGCTGTAGAGAGATTTTCCTGTTAATCATGCTCAGGTCCAGAGTTGATTTAAAAAAAAAAAATTGTGGATTTTTGGAATTTTTTTTGTGTGTGTAGTGAGGTTTAAAAAGTATGTTGACTCCCAATTAAATCAACTTTTCCTCCAATAGGGGATTTAAATGTTTTTGAGGCTTCATTGGGAACTACACAGGGAGCTTTTCTGACAGTGATGAAACACCACCTATAAGGCAAGACAAATATCTCAGAAAATAATGTTATAGTTGCTTTCAGAAACTTTGCCTATTGCAAATATCAGAATAATTAATCTTAATTAATAAAAATACCTCTATGTTTCAGCAATCAAGTGCAAGAAAAATAGAGGTCGGTTCCAGAAACCTTTATTCATGAGAGTATCCCACTAAATTCCAAAAGATCACTTGTGTGCACAATGATGCCTATGTGATTAAAGACTGCAGTTTATCTCTGGATGTGTTTTTCAGTGCTCCATGAGATATTTTTAATTTGAAATCTTTAAATAGTGTGTTTTTCAGAGCCAAATCTGCCAATCACCACGGAACCAGTAGACATTAAAAGCAAAATCAGAAATTGTGTCTTGTAACACACTTGACTCTTTTAGTCTTCCGCCTTGCAAAGACAGCCTAGGAAGTGCTTACTGAGAAGAATCATCAACTAATCTTCATAGTAAAACCTTCAAGAATAACTGGGCAAAAGTATTCATTGCAGTTAATACTTTACATTTAAACCAGTCACATTGAACTTGTACCAGTAACCCATGAAAATGTCTCCTTTTAATGCTGAAACTTACCATCTTCATAGTCATAAGATAACTTTGTACATCAGTTAGCTGTATTTGAAATGGACAGGTTGGCAAAAGATTGTTTGGCATATCTGTCCTGGCTCTAGCCAGCTTTGATTTGATTAACTTCCATGTTAAGTAGCTAATAAATTGCTTTCTACTCAGTGTTTAGAAGTACATACTATAAAGAGTTACCAAGTTTCATTCCTCCCAGAGTACCTTCCAAACTTGGCATGAAGCCTGCCAAGGCACAAACACAAAAAAAAATAGATCAACATTTTAAAGGGTGTTTGAATTCTGGATATGCATTAATGAAGTACTTTTCATGATTTTTTTTCCCTAACGTTTTCATTTTTTTTTTCCTGTTATTGGAATAAGCTGTACGTTGTTAAGCACCAGTAAGAAAAAATAAGAGATACTTTACCTACAGGGGTTGAAAATCTGTTCAGTGAAGATATAACATAAGTAGAAAAAGCGTAATACAAAAACCCATACACAGATATTGCTAAGATCTCATTTATCAGCCTCAGTAAAATGCTGAATTAATAATTTTTGCATAGATTTGAATCTATACTATGAGATCATTTATGTGGACTTAGAAATCTACTACTTGACTAGTTGCCTTGTATTGTCTTGACGTCAGTGTAGTTCTTGAGTAGCCTATTATGAAATGTTAAACAATTACCTATATTCGCAGCTCTTGAAGACATCTTTGTGTTGGAACAGATTGTATTTAAAAAAAAAAAGCTGCAGAAGTTTTTTTTCTTCTTCAAAAATAATCAGTAAAAAAACCCAAATATTTATTTCCGTGGTCTTCTACAGATCATCATGTGGCAGTGAAGAATCAGAAGTAATAATCAATATTGAACAGTCACAGTAATGTTGTTACAGGAAAGGTTGTGACTTGTTTCTTTTCTGACGTTATCACACCAGCAAACATTTTGGCATACATTGTGCTTTAAAGTGTACAGTGCTTTAAAAGGTGCCTTTAAAGACTTTAAAGGACTTGTGTTTCCTTCATGGGAATAAACTGTATCAGTGTAAAAAAATTCATACAGATCCCTATCCACATTAAGGGAACTTTTTTTTACTTTTCATGAAATCATTATAAAGCAGTAGGAGCTTTTTTAAAATATTTCTAAGCTAGAGACAAGCCCTAAATGAGACCTGCTTTTTACATCAGAATTGTTTTAATGCATTTTCTTTAAATCAGCAAAAGAAAATAGGAAAAAAAATCTGAAAAGTGAGCTTTTAAGAGAACTGCTTATAATACTGGATGCTAGCATACATGTAATTAGGAAAAGGTGGAAAAAAAAAAGATAAAGAAATATTGACATTAGGGATGCCATGTGTGGACTTAAAGCTTTTGAAACTCAATACAAGGTACACTACTGCAAAACACAGAAGCAACTGCGTAGCCTTAAAAGCATTGCTAAAAGATAGACAACTTTCAGCAAGACAAAAAATATCAAAGTCATTACTGATCATATGTTCCCTTCAGACGAAAGTCTTTCCAGACACTAATCAAATATTAAACAGAAGAACAGTCAGAATTGGCTGATAGTAAAATCTGTAATAGAAAATTCAGACCTATAACTTAATGTTTTGTAAACCTGACCAAGAAGGGAAGAGGAGTTAAAAAACAGCAGTCCCTGACAAACTGTTCAAAAATAGTTTAAAATGTTTCTCCTTCTCTGAAGGAACTTAATATATTAAATGAGGAAACTGCAAACCTTTAATATGTTAATTTGAAAAGCTGAATCTTTGTTCCCCAAGTTAAGTAGGTGTGCAGACATAGCCAACCTTATTTAAGTCATAAGAATGATAATTAGGGTCGCTCTTCAGCAAAGCTCTTAATCACATGCTTACAGAAGTCGATAGCTTGAAATACCTGTCTAAGCACTTTCCTGAAACAGGCCTTACTAGGTGAAAGTTAACATACGATGATCATATGGGAAGTATCTGAATAATTTCATGCCTATTTATAGTCCAGACAAACATGAACTCTCATTTCTTACTCAGTTTTCACATGTAAACGATTTCATTTAACTATGGGGTTCTGGTAATAGTTTGAATTTTTCAGCTTATGACATTGCATCAAAAAGCTTATGAAACATCATTCTCTATGTATGACATCTTAGAAAACCTTAGCTTAAAAAGTGCTATACAAGCCCAGAATACTAGAGCATCTTCTTTGAGTGGAAATTAGCTATTGGGAACAAAATTAAAAATCCTCTTGTAGTGAATATAGACTAGTTAATACTACCTAGGATAAAAAAAAAGCTTCTTCAACATTTTAGAGTCTCATAAAAATTCTCTTAGAATATTTAAAAGGTAAAATCTGTTATGTTTATGTTGATGATATAACCACTTTCTCTTAGGACCTGGATCAGCATTTATCGAATATAACAGCTGTACTATGAATATTACAGTCTCTGAGCTTAACTCAAAATCTTAAAAATGAAATAGCTGTAGAATATAGATTACATAATCTGTAGCATGTTTTCTCAAAAACAAATTGGCTGTGGACCAGGTAAATTGTTTTTGTTTGCATGTTTCCTGTGCCCTGAAATATGAAGCAAATCCAGTGGTCTTGGTTTTACAAATTGGTATCATCTATATACTCTAGTTGTCTACCTTTGAAGAGCCTCTTAATAACATTAAGGGGCAGGGGGTGAAAAAACATCATCTAGATAGATGAGCATAGAACATTTCTAAAAACTCTTTAAAACTCTTCAATTAATAATCTTGTGAATAAGGCCTGCTTGTTAAATGCCTACTTGTATAAATGCTACCTAAAGGCAAATTTATCAGACTTGTGAGAATTTTGTTTCGATATCCTGATATCTATGAGAAAACATTTGTTCTCCACACTGATCTGATAACACTACAGAATACCGTAACACCATAAGTAAAATCCATCAAGAAATTTCTGAAAAAAAAAAGGTGGTCATGCATTTATAGAATCAAACCACTGTTGTACACATTATTTTAATCACTGGTAAATAAAATCCCAAGCAAACAAAGGAATTTCCTTTAATAAAAATATCAGAGACCATAACTATACAATTAGTTTGGGGTTTCCAAAACTGTTCAGCATTAGCCTGACTTCTCTCCTATTGAAGTCAATAACTGGCCCAAGGGAAAGAAAGGTGGTAGGCTTGTTGCTAATATGGAGTTTGGACCAGTCTGTCAAAAGTTTTCAGAAGGGGCATTATTCCATTAGGAAACGTCAGCTTAGTGTTACGTGCGGGCCAGCTCACATGTATAATTCTACATCGTGTTTAGAAGGCAAATAATCCAAGATATTTTTGTGCATGCAGAACCTGAAGTTCTTTCTTAATGGAATTTTAGGCTGTATTTCAACGGACCCCACTGGAAATGCTCATGTAAGGACATGATGGAACTCAGAGTGCAATGCCTTCTGCACCATGTGCTTGGGGGCTTAAAGCAGTAAGCTTTCAGGTGTTAGAATCCATGAGATGGAATGCATAAGAAAACCAGCACTACGAAAGCTGTGGAGCTTGACTAGATCACAGAAAAAAATTTTCTTTTGGAAGATAATAATATTAGGCAAATCCTTTAGTAAGTCCACTTAGACTATAGACTGCATGCTGGGGCTCTCAGAGAAGCAATCCAGAATTCAAGTAATAGAAAAACAAACATTTTAACACTTAGTTAACTAAACATTATCACCAGTATATGTATGCTTATAATCAGACATACGGAAGTATTATGAAGAATAAATTCAGCGTCATATATAAACTGAATTCACACCCACTTCCTAAATTTCCATCAGTCTTAAACATACAAACAATGCTTGTGCCATGCTCTCACTGGTAATGAACTTGGGCTTACCCAGATCTCTGGAGGGGTTTAGGTTTTTTCGTTGTCAAAGGACTGTTCACTAACTACAGTAACTTTAAAAAAAAAACAAAAAAAAAACAACAAACCAGCAGCAAAACAATGTCAACAAAGCTTAACATTGAAAGCCAGATATACAATCAATTTACAAACAATTTCTGTCTGCAATCCTGTTGTTTTTCCATTCTTGGTCTTCATCCAGACAAATTCTCCCTGAATTCAATGCATATTTGACAATTAAAACACAAAATAAAGCTCTAGGATTAAGCCATTGCTCTGATAAATCCTACTAAATTAAACTAAACCAGTTTTGTTATTCTAGATCTGGATTAAAGGCTGCTACACCATAGGGCATCTTGGTTCTTTAGTTTAACCCTAGACTTACAGCCACATTTTTGCTAAATTAAAAATGAACACTACATTATACACTAAGACCCAAAGCAAGTTTTATTTACGGAATAAATACCACATACAGCTTTATCAAATTCTAGTCTAATTGTATTGGTGTTACATGAAGTGCATGTGAGCTGTATTTCTACATTTTCTAACTCTGTGGAATGGTAATACTGGATGCTAGTAAGAGCAGAGCCTGGCATAATGGGACCTTCTGCTTTTTATAACAACCCAGTGTATGTTATTGAAGAAGTTGAGTGGTGCATATTTACTCTAAAACGCTATTGAGAGACTTTGCAGAATTTAATGACTTACATCAATCTACAGTGATGGAAGGCGTGATCCAATATTTGCAAATAGATACAAATTCCTTAGCAGTAAGCTTAAGTAGAAACATAAACATTATTATCAGAAAAAATATGGTAAAAAATATTTGTCTAAGTCTACAGTAAGATTTTAATTAATTTTTTAAATGAATTTTAATTAATTAATTTTAAAAAATTTTAATTCATAGTGCTGTAAGACTAGAATGTCTGTTTTGGTGTGGTCTTGTCTCATTCCTTTGCTCCTGAAACAGAGTTCACACTATCACTCACATGAAAGAGATGACATGTGGATTTTCCAGTACTTGGCAGAACTTGGAATTCTGAGGTCTCCTTACCTTTGAATTTAATTCAGATGTATGTGTGAGCAGGGCGGGTGAACAGAATATAGCTTCCAGTGTGTTTATAAACTGGAATTTTGAATTTGCCAAGGCTCTACACTAAAGACTGAATATAATTGGTCACTTCAGGTAGTGATAAATTTAGAATCAAGGCAGGGTAAAAAAAAAAAAAATGTGCATTGAGTGATTTGCACAAAACCTAACAGAGAAAAAATGCCCCATCACTGTTGATGGAATGAATATTCTATCAAAACTGCAGTCACATTCTGTTCTATTGAGATTAACTTTACCTGCTGAACGTTGTGAAATTTATTTCAGTGGCCTATGACCACCATATATCAGCATCCGACCCCTATCTATATAAAACAATAAGCATGAGCTTAAGGCTGTCTTAAAGGCTGTCTGAGAGATGTATATTTACTGACATATAACCTGACTAAAGCCAAACATCATTACCCCTGTGACTGATTGGAGGGCAGCCATAACTTAACAGTTTTATTTCCCTTCTACAGCTGAGCTCCTTGACCATGCTAGCTGAGCTGACATGGCATTTCAAGACGGCTGGTCTTGTTACCAGCTCAATGGTTCTCTTATTAAAAAAAAAAAGGGGGGGGGGGGCGACTGGAGAAGAAAAAGCAAAGGCACCTCTTCATTTAGTCTCTCCATCTTGATCATTGCTGATGGGCTATCAATAATTTCAACTTGGTTAAGCAGCTGGCTGAAGGTTAAATAAATTCTGCCTGGTTGGTTGCATGATCATACCTGAATTCAATAATTTGCATATGAAACAGATTTCTTTTTGGCTGGTCCTTGGGAAGTTCTTATAGAGTCGAAGATAGGCTAGATAAGAAGTTATTTTTGTGGAGAAGCACAAGAACAAAACTGAAGTCGATGGGGCAAAGCAACCATGCATTGAAATTTCTGAAAGGAAATCTAAATGGATAGTAAAGGCTTCATATAGGTACATACACACTCCCACCACCAATTTAGATGAGGACAACAGGAACAGAGGTCATCAGTAATCCTCCAGTCAGAAGGATTTTGCCCAACTGCTTTAATAGATTGTTAAAATCTAAGAACAGCTATCCACTGATTCATGAATGAATCATGATTTTAAAAGAAAAGAAAACGGGTCATTCCATTTTGCCTGCAATGTATTCAATTATCTTGCGCACTACTACTTTGACACCCAGAGAATTATTTACAGCATGCACAAGCACCTATGTGTCTCAGACAATGTGCGTACTAATATGCTGTTAATAATGCATTTTGTGGACTCAGCATTCCTCTTACTTGCATCAGCTTTATTGTTTATGTAAGTATTTACTTCTTGAGAGCATTCCCATTTTATTTTAGTACAAGAAACTCCAAGCACAATATGAATCAAATACACATGCTTTCACATTTAGCTGTAGTAGAGTGATTTTGGAACAAACACACTCCTTGATACTGAGACACAAGGAAAATGCACACTGAAATTTGTCTAAAATAATCAGAATAGTTAGTGACTTACATAGCAGGTGGAAAGAAATTACGGTTATGTTTTGAATACTCATATAGCTGCTTTGCCTCATAGAGGTTTAAGTGTATAGTCTACTTTTACACAGCGGTTGATTTTTCATAATCAGATTACCCGCATTTTCAGTAGTTTGCTACTGAAAGGCAATGAACTAGTTTAGAGAGAGAAGTCAGATTAAGGTCACAAATCTTGAGTGCAAGAGCATGCACATTTATAGTTACCTCATACAGCAAGTGCCTTGACTTCCTTCCCTCAGCTTTCACTACTTGACATATAGAATTCCTAAGATATACAAATAAAACATCTGAAGTTTAAGAAAAATGAGCAATAATACAAACATGTGAAAGGGTGGGAAAAGAAGAATCCGGCAATTCCTTAGAGGTTTTCAAGACAAAGCTGGATAAAGCCCTGAGTAACCTGGTCTAATCTCACAGCTGACCCTACTTCGATGAGGAGACCAGACTACCTCCAGAGAGTCATTACAGCCTGAGTTATCCTATGACAGTATGACTCCAAATCACTGTTCAGACAGAAACTGTAAGCCTGTTCAGGCTTCTGATAAAAGCCATGGATGTGAGGGCCCATCCACACTCTGGAGCTCTGCTGTTCAGCGTTCCAAGGAAACGAACAGTCCCTTGTGTACATTGATGCCCAAACCTTTTTCTTGTTCTCTATACATTTGACATTTTGTCTGTATTTTAACTTTATTTCTTAATACAGAAGAAACTATGTGTTTCATTGTAGTATGGTGCACAGTATAATTATGATGCACAGTGTAATTACAAAGCACACACAACTCGGTCCTTTGCGTGGTATCCTTGGGCAGGTTGTTTTCATACTTTCAAACACAGGGCAGTTTTCATACTTTCAAACACAATCAAAGGTGAAAACACTTTCACTCCTCCCAACTAACATTTCTAACTGTATAAATTGCAGCATGCATGAAACTATGTATCATTTCGAGCCTACATATGCAGATGTTGTGCTTACTCACCAAAGCCCAAAATTACATCATTTCTGTAATTTGATTTTTCTTATAGCAAGAGAACAAAGATGAGATTCAGCCTGCTCTGCAAGCTTTCTTCAGGGCTTCTCAAACCACTGCCTAGATTTTTACATCCCTTTTTTCTCTGAAGGGCAGCATCCACCTGTCATACCAGAGGAGCTTGGAGTTACTTGCTCCTATAAGACGATCTTTGACCTTAAAGTGAGGGACTTGCAGATGTAATAGCACGATCTCCAGATTGATGCCAGTTAAGTTTTTTTTCCCCCCACTCACTGATATGTGCTGCATGGCATTTCTCCACAGACACTGCATCTTCCTTAAAAGCCTTGTTGACATGATCTCTCGTTCATGTCTTTGTCCTCTCCCTATTATAGAAACCAGAAGGAACAGAACCTGTCACTGAGCTGCAGAAAGCCACCAGAATTCAGATACAGATTGCCTCCACAACAGTGTTTCATAGCATAGCTTCCCCCCAGCTTAACATTTTGTAGGCTCCTGTTTCCCAATCCAAATCCTACATAACGAAAAACCTCAAGGACTTCCGACTGCATAGCTTGAGTGTGTTACGGCAGTTTCAGGACAAGGACACTTCTTGGGCTCTGTGTCTTTCTCTCGCACTTCTGGGAGCTTTAAGAAAGGGAAGGAGGAGGATGCTTCTCCCCAAAGAGCTGTGCCAGTTAAATCAACAGAAGTCCACAACTGTTTATCTTATTCTTCCCTCTTTCACGAAAAGCATTACATGGATATCTTCATTCAAATTAATTACAGTGAGTTAGAATCATAGAACACCCTTTGTCCTATGGGCTAATAAACCTTTTACTGTGAAAAAAATGAATTTCCTCTACAAAAGTAATTCCTAACTTCAGTCTAAAACTGCTAGTTTATTCATCAGCCAATGTCATTAATATATCTGTCAATAGCTTATAAAATACCACCCTAATAAAACAGTAGGCTGTGATCAGATATTAAATATAACCCAGTAAAACTTAGCAAAGGCCATGCAAGTTGCTCATCAACTCACATAGTTTTACAAATTACAGACCCAAGGCAGCAATCTCTGCACAACAAGAATATTAACTGGAATAAAGCGATCATTTTATGAAACATTTTATGGAAGCAAAAAGTACACACAGTTACGTTTTATTAACAAACTCTTGATCTTAAAAATTTCAGTGTCCATATCCAAAATGTTACTGTTCAGCTAACCCCAGAGCTGGCCTCATTCCTTTTCTAAGTCCAGTGGAGTTGTGTCAGAAATGATTAAAGCAAAAGGATACTCAAAACAACTGAAAATTTGTAATGTGAAGTGGATATATTACCACTTGCCTCTGTTGTTTGCCATTAAAGGGGGGGGGGAAGTTTTCTCAGTCTTCAAAGTTTATTAAAAACACAGCTTTGAGTCCTCTGTTCTTTGCAGAGCATTTTGGCTTCTGCAGAAGCATCAGGTACATTTTTTTAAAAAAAAAAGCTTTCAAAGAATTAGAAGCCCAATATCAATGTATCATACGTCAGCTCCATACTGACTAAGCATAAATTCATCATACATGTTGTTGTAGGGATGCTGGAATTCTGCCAATTGTGTGTGTGTAAATACATATACACTATATATACTGTATATAGTGTATATTGTGTATATATATATACACACACAGAGATTAGCAATATCAGTATTGCCACATGTAAGGTGTGCAAATAGTGCATGACTGGGAAAACTACCACTTCCAAAGGGAGACACTTCCAAAAGAAACCAATACTGAGCAATGGAACATGAAGGGGACACCTCACCACAATTGCATGGCTTATTTGGGGTTTTGCATTTGTTTTCTTTTTTCATTAAACCCTTTTGGGAAGACTGTTACGGAGCATTTTCCAACAGAACCAACCTCCATCTTGAACTTTCTTACACTATATTACATGCTGAGTTGTTTTCTTTGATGAAATCTTCTTGATCTTCTGGAGGCATTCAGAGAGTTTAGGTTAAATTAGAAAAATATATTCCTGTAATATGTTGCCCACTTTGAAATTAAATTCTGTAACATGATAGTTTTCAAAATTCTTGATTTATTAGACCTTAAAGATGTGACCCACAATTTTCATTTTAGCTTTTTTTGTTTTTAAAATATAAAGTTTAAAAGCTATTTAGTGATACAATCTATTGATATATAGAGAGAGAGTTTCTGTTTTCTGACTGAGTGCTGTCTCTCTGGGTGTTGACACCAAATGAAAAGTTATATAGGTTATTAGGAAGAAAAAAAAAAGTACATTAAATACTTTTCTTTCTTCCACTGCCCAGAGGTCCTTTGCCAGGGAAGATGCTCTAATTCTCACATATCTCAAAATTAGCAATGCATCCTGCAAAACCTCTACACGTAAAGAAAACTGCTAACCCAGGAGGCATAAATCAGATTCACTGCAAGAAAGAAGAAACACTGTTTCTTTGTCAAATTCCATTTTTCTTTAACAGTCTCTCAGCTGTCAATTTGATCAGGGCTGCTTGATTCTGCACTCACGTAACTGGGGACAAGTCCTATTCCAATCTACATTATGTTCATCTGTTAATCTGATGACAGAATTTGTCTCCTTAGGCAACAAATCTGGGGACTAGAATTTATCCACCACTAGGTTTCATTCCACTGAAGGGTAAATTAAGGTGGATTAGTAACGTCTTTGTTTATCTGAGAAATTTAAATATATTGAAAGAACTTGAAAGCAGATTTAATTTAAGAGAAAAGTAAGGCCATTATATAAACAGCAGCAGACCTCATCCAGAATATGTCACATAAATATCATACTATCAAACAAGAAGTGTAAATTATCATACGTACTCTATAATTGAAAAGTGTATTATACATTAGTGAAGTCACCCATTTATCTAATCATAATCAGTTCCAATAAAATCTCATTTAGGAAAGTTGAGTGTAGTTCAGGGTGGATGGTTATGAGGGTATCAGTCATGTGAGTATGCACTAAAACAGTTTTCAAAGACAGTTCTTATATGTAGAAATTCAATTATTGCATACCTCGTGAAAGAAACTTATGCTGATATGGGCTAAAACTGTGGCATTCAGAACCGGAAAAAAATAAAGGAAGTATACTGAATAACACTATTTTAAATAAAGTTTTAAGGAAATCTTTACTCAAACAAGATTTTACATTTACAATAAGACATTACAAGAATAACATGGTGTTTAATGCTAATAAGAGATAGTTCAAAAGCAGGGGAAAAAATCCTGATATATCATTTGAAGGTTCTGATGATGTACGGCTCAGATCCAAACTTCCCATGCTTGGTTTTATAAATGCAGCCTTTCAGTAAGAGAAATTCTGATTGACCAAACATATACAAATCTGTTACAAAAGGAGGTAAAGTGCAACCATTTTGTATCATTGCTGCCCTTCTACTGTAGCTTTTTAGATAAAATAGCCTCCAGACATGAACAATAAGCGGTTTTGTTGAGCTTGTTGACATAAAAAGACATGAAACAGACTAATTTTGCCATTCGTGTAGTACATCACTCCACATGAATTATAGGAATGTTTGCTAGCCTGGTTTCAACAAAAATGCGAGTGACTTAATCTAACAGTAAACTAATATGAATAAAATGTATATCATGACTACAGCTGAAGAAGCAGTTCATGACGAATACTTAATTTGATACCATTAGCCTCTTATGAAATTATCATTAATGATTTTTTCTTCTGTTCCTCCGTTTATTGTGCACAGCTGCTCACCTAATCACTTGCATAAACTTATCTTAACCTTTGGATTATTTATGATACATCCATCACTCTTCCTACAGTGGTAACCTAAGCTATACTGATTTTCTCTCTTCTACATGTTCCAAAATTTAAACTTTCTACATGGCTAGTACCCATTCCATTGTGAATACTCATGTACATACATACTGATAGCAATATTTACAAGCAGATATATTCAAATCACTTTTGAATCCATCAATAACATGGAGAATAACAACTCAAACATCTAAATGTTCCTCATTAGAATGGGGTACAGGAAGTGAGAAAACATAAGCTTGACAAAAAGAATATCCATATGTCCTCTTTAATTTTTTTGATACTTATTAAGCTCCAAATATAATCCTCCATCAACTACTGCAATTCCACCTTATTTCTTAATATTGTGATGTTTGTTTCTTCACAAAATACAGTGGATTCTGAACAAAGGGGCTTCTTCAGAAACTCGTGGGGAGAAAAATTAACCATTTTGACTATCCTGTTCTTGCACCTGTAGATAGCCCTGATTTGCTCTGCTTTGCCTGGCTAGATGTACAACCATATATACATGCAGTTTATCCAATTTTAATACCATATGAGTAGACTAGGGCACTTGGAAAATAATCATGAATGTTCAGGATACTGTATTCCCATTTTTATATTCTATTGCAATATCTGAAAGTAGGAGTGTGCTAATTTACAAGCATATAGGCTGTTTTCAAGAGGAAATGACAAAGGAATTGTCAACCACACATAGAATCATAGAATTGTCTAGGTTGGAAGGGACCTTTAAGATCATCGAGTCCAACCATCAACCCAACACTGCCAAAACCACCACTAAACCATGTCCCTCAGCACCACGTCTCCCCGTCTTTTAAATACCTCCAGGGATGGTGATTCCACCACTTCCCTGGGCAGCCTGTTCCAATGTTTGATAACCCTTTCTGTGAAGAAATTTTTCTTAATATCCATCCTAAACCTCTCCTGGCACAATTTGAGGCCATTTCCTCTTGTCTGGAAATCAGCTGGCCAGACTGAGCATTATACTTGCAAACACGATATGTTAGAAGTGACTCTTGGCCAGACAGAAGCCCTCTTCCCACTTCACTTGCTTCTAAACCTTTCTGATGTCATATGTGCCAGGTTAAATATCATTCCCGTATTCTGGAAAACATACCTTACAGGCTACATGCAGAGAAGCCACCAGATCTAGATCACAAAGGACACGCAAGAATCCTACTGACTAGAAAAGCATCTTTAGGAAGTGAGGAGAGACATAAAGAGGGACCCAAACTATCCCCATGCACCACCACAGATACCCTGAACATTCCTTACTTCATGAGAAGGGCCAGCCTATTTCTCCGTTTTGTTTCCCTTTGTAGTACCTGTTAAATTAGATGAGATTTAGACAGCTACAAAGCTCTATACGCAGCTCTGTAAGCAGCCACTGTGTGATCATTCATTTCCATTTCTAAGTCACATGCAAGCCTACTTAATTCCCCTGGTCAAAATTATCTGCTGCTTTCACGCTCCAGCCTTGAGAACAGCTACAATGTTTGACATTTCTGGCAGATGTCCTTCACACCAGTAAGTTTGCAATCAAACTAAAGTAAAGCTAAGAAACGCTATATGCCTTTGTACATCTGACTTCAGAGATCCCTCTTCTACTACTCTCATTATGTGCTTGCTGTTCTACTTGCTATTTTCCTTTTCAAACTACAGGAACACAGACCATGGGTGAAGGATTTACATGCTCAGCATTTACTAATACTGCCTATAAAACCTCTGAATTAACATGAACAACAGGGTGTTACTTTCTAAGCCACAGCATACCGTGCTGCTTGAGTTAGCTCAGTGAAGTAAGATGCACGCAAAAGACACATACACCTAGGAAAACTAGTCTTCATCAGTTCCACTGCACAGGAATAGCATTTAAACCACAATCACATAACTCTAATTACAAAACACACAGTACAAAAAGGAGATCTGATTGCTGTAGAAGATGCACTACTGTTACAGAAAGGCCAAATACCATAAAGACCTAGATGGGCTCATGGCAAGAATTTAAGAGAAGATCAAATACTGCAAGCACAAAGGCTTTCACTGCTGGAGAGCTATGTCTAAAGTGATCGAGAGGTGACAAGGTGCAGGAAGAATGCTACACCCAGTATTCTGTACCTAAAATTTAATTCCATTCTCTGACTATCCCAACAGCTTTAAGAGATTTTCTTCTCTATCTCAGCGTCTAAAAATAGTATTACTAATAACTGGTGTGAGGATCAACTCATGTAATAATATTCTGAAAACCCACTGTTTAATATTTTGGTCTTCATTCTGGAAGATTCAGCTTGACAAAGGGTATGAAAGATATCACTTAAAATCTGTGGATATTGTTCACTTTGAGAACTCCAATACCCCCCCACTCCCTAGAGAACATCACTTTGCAATCCCAGCAGAATGTGTGAATTTTGAAGTGTTTCATTTAAGAAAAATAATTCTAGAGTAGAAAAACTTTCTGTGAAGTTACACAGAAAGCTAAAACCTGCTTACTGTTCTCCTTCCCAGTTCATACCATCTAGCTTAAACCAGCACAGAACAATTTTGAAATATGCTGGGCTTTAGCCAGCAATTTAAATGAGTATATGTGATTTAGTTCATATTTTCAGGTCTCTTTATTAAATACCTCCCAGTTCCATCTTGCCTAATATTTGATCCAGCAAGTTTAATGACCATTCCTTCATTAAACATTACAAGCTTTTTAAGACCTTGGCAGTGCTGCATTTCATTCAATAACCTAGTGCTGCTACAAAGTCAACACTGAGTGCCAAGTTAATCCCTCGTGTCCACTAATTATGTCCGGTGCTGCAGCTTCTTGGGTGAGCCTGAATCGCTGGGGAAGTGCAGGATTTCCAGGCCAATGGATTCAGCACTCCAGCTATATCTCATGTCTTGACACTAGATGTCAGCGAAGGGTAATTGTTGTCTCAATTTAGAGGCCAGCCCAGGTAGCTACTAGCAACCTCTGTTAATGTTTTATAGCAAAGGTGAAGTATAGCTTAATACAAGCATCTGACATATATTACAATAAAAAAGGATATAGTTGTCTAGTGTTTTTAAAGTCAGTCGTAAAAGATGAATAATGACGCAGTTTAAAGCTAAAAGACAGCTGCCAAGCTGAATGGCCATGATGGATGTCTAAACACCCAGTGTAGAGAAAACCTTTTCCCTAGAGACCACCATCCAAAAAATTAATTACTACGATTCAGCATCTTTAAATGTGCCACTTAATATACTGCCACCATAATTAAATTTCCAGCCCTGTGACCTTGAGACCATTTCCTGAGATAATAAATGAGATCAAGGTTTAATCGATGCAGATGCAAGTAGAAACTGTCCAAGGAAGCACAAAACCATCACAATATAGTCAAGGTCAGGAAAGAAAACCCAAGTGAAGCTGCGAATCAACACTAATTGCTTTCTTATGATAAAAGATGTTTACTTTAATTTGCTTTATTTGCAAACAACAGTTCCATTGTATACTATCTGACAGCAGCTTTTAAACTCTAGCCACAGATGAAGTCAGTAGAGGGCATGTTTACCTCCTTGTAGCAGATTTCCTATATTTGCGTATTTGCCACTTTTTGTAGCAAATGAAGCCAAATTCAGTAGCCCACTGAGATCTGATAACCAAGCTCATCACACATCAAACAATACAAAGACAAGAAATAACTGACTGCTTCAGGTACACTTCTTCCTCTCTAATGCAAGAAACCAAACAAAAAGGAGAGATTTTGGCTAGAGATACAAAGATGTGAAGGCTATTCTGTGTCCTTTTGAAGTCTGAGTGACACAAAGGATATGGTCTGACTTCCACTGTTGGACTTCACTGAGTGCTAAATCAGACACCATATATACATGGTGCCGGATAAATATATAAATATCTAAATATATAACACCACCATAAATACATAGCACCACCTAGTAGAGAACCTGTTATTTTAACAGAAGGAAATATTATTGGGGTTGTCATGCACTTAAGGAGTTGAAGTGAAAGAGTCGCTGCAGCTAAGTGTCCTTAATTGTATGCTGTATGGTAGCAGGGGGGGTGGTATGTTTATGGTGGTATGTTTAAAAAAAAATAGGATTTTTGAACTTTTTGACACCACCCTTAGGTAGAGGTAGGCTTCCTTTCGTTCCAAGAAGCCTGGAGGAAAAAAAAGCATGTGTTCTGACACCTAAATCTCATAACTTTAAAAAACAGAGAAGCCATCAGTAAGAGGACAGAGAGATGAAACTGTGAAACTATGTAGACAACAGATCTTTAAAAAATAGCATCTGGACATATTTTTTTGTAAAATATTTTTGTAAAAAAACAATCTTTATCAATTCTCTCAACATCAAATAGATTAAATTATGAACCATTATAAATTACAAGGTTAAAATGCAACTGATATAATAGAAATAATATCTATAAACATCACAAGCAAATGCAGGGGGCTGGGTGATATACAAAACCCCAGTGGTGTCAGAAACAAAGATCATAGAGAGCTCTGAAATCGCCCCATGCCAGTAAGACCAGTGTACAAAAATTTGTACCAAAACCAAAAGGGGACAAAACAGAACATTCCACCAACGACCAGGGATTAGAGACTTCAGTTACAAAAGAGCTCCGAACATGGCAAGAGAGAGAGAGAATAACATATAAGCTGCTGCGATGTAACATTAACTTCACTGAAGGTTTCCCAGAGATAACTACCACGAGGGCATGTTTTCTGGGCATATGAGTCACAGGACTGTGCCATATACGTAGTCAACATTTGCATTAATCCTGCTAGTGTGGATGCACATGTGTAAAAACTGAAAACACACTGAGGGTGGTTAGGACAATTATTTCCTGGTCAAAAACTACTAATTACCCTTGAGAAAGGGAAAGTCTTGGTAAGACAGCTATTACGTCTACAAAATAATGCAACGAAATCACCTCGAGGACTCAATCCAGCTGTAGCTCTGAAAGATAGGTAGTACCAGCCTGGAAAAAAAAAAAAACCACAAACAAACCAAAGGTCCAAGGTATTGCTGTCTTAGACCAAAATCTTCTGGGGAATGGAGATAAACAGTAGAATTTGTCTTGATTTAGGCTGAGACAATACTATACTGGAAATAAAACCCAACATTTGTTGAAACTTGTAGTTGATCTGCCTTCAGTCTAATGCAGTTGAAGCTGGATTAAAAAAAATCTACTGAAGTTAACACTTTCAAAATTTCCATGGATTTTTGGCTATATTATTGTGTAGGTAAACTGCGAAATCCACTGCCTGACTGGAAACTTTTCTTCCTGTCATTTTGTATGTACCAGTAAGACATTTAGAGAATGAAAGCAAGAGGAAACAAAGTCTTTACTCTTATCTGACAGTCTAGTGCTGTAAATAATGCACTGTTTTAACACCATTCTCAAGAAGTCACATTGCATGACCGATGTCATTGCATGACAAATGCCACAGACTGCCAATACTGGTAGTTCCCATCTTTTCTTATTGAAAGATCCATTCAGATGCATCAAGACAACCTGAAGGCTACTTCTGATAAGAACAATGGGCAGTTTCAAAGGAGAACAGGCAACATTTCAATTACAAATTTTTATTTTACATTTTAGCCTAATTTGGTCTCTTTGTGATAAACAAGATGTTTTACATATGCCTAGTAGGAATAATTGATAGTTCATGCTTCTGTGTGTTATACTTGTTAAAATATTTGCATTTAAAAGCAAAGTTGGACTTCTAGCTCTAGGCTACATATGTGTCTTTCCTAAGGAGTCTCAACTAGAAGAAGCATTTTGAATTATAATTGTCTTCCAAATCTCAAATTAAGAGAGACAGAACACTGTTAACCCTTCACTTAGATCACTTACCCATGTGAAAACAAATTGTGATTTAGGAAAGTTGAGTAGAGACCTAGCAGATAGGCTGGAGTCACTTGACTCCTCCTATATTCAATCAATAAGATTAGACAGATAGGTAAAGATTACTTACGCTGTCAAGGGTTGGAAGATCAAGCCTCAGGTAATTACAGCATTAGAACACATGTACTTTATGAGAAGATCAATTTTACAGTTAAAAGTTTTATAGCTTGATTCAGAAAAGCAAATTACTTGAAACTTTGCAGAAAATAGTAATAGATTATGAAATAAGAGGTCCTGCGTTCAGAACACTTGCTGAACTCCTCACACAAGCATTTCTTACCTTAAAAAAGATGTGTTGTATAGGATGCTTCCTGTGTTAGACTTACAGAACTTTACAACATACGCAGTACGGGAACATGGAGATGCAAATCGAGTGTTTTTAACTGAGGCAGCTGTAAGAAAGAATATAACACTTGAAGGCTAAGATTTTCAAAAGTGACTTGTTACTTTTGCATGTCTCTCTGGTGACGTGCATGTAGAAACATCAAGAATACTCCTTTTCAAGAGGCTGAGGAGACACAGACAATCAGTTTTCCTACTTGCAGACGCTTCTAAAATACTTTGAGCTCAGCACCAAAAAAACGTAGTGTAAAATTGTTAGTTGCTTTTCAACACACAATTTTTCATTTGAGCTTCTTGATAGCAATGAATGAACATGCAAAGTATCAGAATAAATGCACAGCTTAACTCATAATTTACATAGTTTTTAAAATTTGAGTATTACAACGGCTATGCTCATTGTATATAAAGTCACATCTTACTGTAACCACCTTCATTTTAAGCATGAGTATGTGGGCGTGTAGGACAGAAGATGACTCTGCGTACAACAGAGGTTGTGAACTGTTGAGAAAGCTGTACAGTGCTGAGCATGACTTGCCGTCCCCAGCTCGGTGGCAGCCGGCTCCATTCCTCACAGCTGCATTCCAACACAGCAATATTTGCTCAACCTGACAGAACTATGCAGCCACAGCAGAGCTGGCTCTCCCTGTTCCTTCCTGCACTTAGGCATTGTCACAACAGATTTTGTGCCAAATCCCCGCTATTTTAGTCTCTCACGTTTATTATCTCTTGCTGTAGTTTAAAATAAAACAGGGTGGAAGGTAGGGAAACTGGCTGGGCTACTGCCTTCTTCCTAAGGGAACCACTTTCAGAGGCAGCAGAGGCAAGCAGTTGTCACAGCTGTTGCAGTGCTGGCGTAGCGAATGCCTTGGTTTGCGGACTGACCATATTCAGCTTCACTGTCAGCTGCCTGTGAGTTTTTATGACAGTCGAGGCAGAGTCTACAGCCAGCCTCAGCGTTAGAGAAAGTGCAACTAAAGCCCAGGAAAGACAGAGACCTTGTGTTTGTACAATGATGTCATTCTGTCCTGTCATTTATTCTGTGACTGCAGAGGGATTTACCTTACTAGTTCATACTTTCGTTTTCACCAGAACATTACTGTTATTACTGTTAGATGGCAAATGAAGCCTGTGATACTAAAAATAACGTAAAGGAAGGGCAATCTCCAATACAGTTAGTAAATACATCACCTAGAGAAGGAAATGACAGTAGCAGGGTGTCAATTCCTTACTTCTGTAGACACAGAAAGACATAATATTTTGTAAGATTATTTTGGGGTACACTGGGGAAAAAACAGAGTAGATGAAATAATTTGTAATGTTATTCTTTGGTCAAGCAAAAGGATATCAATATATGTATCAGGTACTGTCCCAGCTGAGGGACTTGCCTTCAGCATCCCAATCAAAAAATGAAGCTTTAATTAGCTTTGAAATAATTCACTGTCCTTGGCAAATATGGGCATCAACATGTTTTGCTGGAATGAGAGACTTTTTATTAATAGATTCCTGCTCCACATTCCACACTGAAGATGAGAGAACTAAGTGCTTACAGTGAAACAGTAAGGAGGCTTATTAAATCAATACACATCTGTTAGATAATGGGCTCTAAGTCAAGAATGTTACTCTGAAAACCTCTCAGAAAAATGTTGCTTGTTTGGCACTGTTTTCCTACAGCTATTCCCGCGTTGAAGGATCCCCTCCAGAGCTGACCATCTATTTTGTAGTGTTCAGTTCCTAAAAAGCGTATCCAAACATCTCTGCCAAATGGAAGGATTCTCCAAAACTCTCAGGCAATATTCTCAAGTATTCCAGCAAGCCACAGCAAGGTGCTGTGAAGTTTAAATCTCTTCATCCCACAACAGAAGCTTAAGGCCTTAAGAACACCAAGTAAGCTAATGGGAGCCAAGAAATCCCCTGTACTAGTTGCAAAGTACCAGGAACGATTTACAATGACGTCTTGAAATATCTGTAAAATTAGACCCAGATATACATTAACAAATAAATACAAAATATATTAATGTACTAAATATATTTTATGACACATGTATAAGACTGCTGGGACACGTAGCCCTTTCTTGTGTAAGATAGCGTGATCTCACGGCACAACTCTGTGTTCTGCCTCTCCCTTGCAAAGTCACTCTAAGTCAGTCACTTCCCAAGTCTGTGTGCAGTCCTATCTTTTGTCTGTCTTGCTTATTTATGCTACAAATTGTGTGAGGCAAGAGTTGCCCCTTGCAGTATCTATGAAATGTTCAGCAATTTCATTCAGAGCCCCTGGGCACTACTGTAATAAACATGAAAAAAATAATATTTACCCAGTTAGATACAGGTAAATATTTTACCTTTATCACCTTAAAGTAAACAACGCAGCTCAATTCTTAACTAGTGTGTCAATATTCACTCAGAATGTAACAGTAAATAAGCTTCAAAATGTACACATATTTAATAGATGTAATTGCGATGAATAGGAGCCTATGCAAATAGAGTAAGATGCTCTGAAAAATGGTAGGGAATGCAGAGAGATCAGCTTATGTTTATGAAACTTCACTCACCCGTGTTATTTCCCTTATATGCATAAATTTAGCTACTTCTGTAATATTTGAATTCACGTTTTACAGACATGCAAATGTTTTTCTGCAGCGAAAAACATAAACAAGAAATGTACGTATAAGGCTGTCATCTACTGACTCACCATGGTAATTCCTGATACAGTGGTTTCAGCGATAGCACTGGGCATGTGCAGAAAAAAAATAAAGGATGGCTGATGTTTGCACACCAAACAGTGTGAATCATAACACGATATCAATATTAATCTATCCCTTATCAAATCTTAAGACCTTTTCATTTAATGAATAAGATGCTGCACAACAATATAATCTGTACTTTTCCAAATTAGCCACAAACCATCTGGTTTCTCTCCAATTACTTGATTTTTTTTTTTCTATATCTCTAAATGTTACTGACCTAAAAAAGATTTCATCAAAGGCTGCTGGAATCCTAATCCCTCCAGCAACTATTAAATTGGTCCACTCTGTGTCCTGTGCTGACAAATCATTATACTCCAGAGCCTTACAATCCATGGTAGTATCTCAATTAGAGATAAAGATGAAGCAACAGTGTTCCAAATTCATCCATCCATCTAAATATGACTTTACTCTTAAATAAAATAGAAAATCTGCGTACAGTGATCCCCAGTCAGTCATTGCTAAGTTCACTCATAACAAAATACCCTTTCTGCGGTAAGCTAGTCAAGTGGTTTCAAATCAACGGTTTAAAGTTATGTGAAGTGTTCTGCCTAAGTTAAATGACATTGAAAACAGTGTACTCTTCCTTCTTTCTTATGTTTTCTTACAATTTTCATTAAACAAAGTGTATTTGTGCATAGCTTTTAATTTAGAGTTTGCCTTGACAAGCGTGCTGTTCATCAGTGAAGACTGACTCACAGAGGTAACACGTACTGAGATTCAGGGTATCCAGAAAATAGCAATGAACTGACTGAAAAATAGATCTGCTGAATTTTATTAATTTCTTTGGTTTTATTAACTGATCGTCCTAGTACAGAGACAAGAGTCCAGCTCAGCTCTTCTGTCTCCAGTGCTAAAGCTATTCCCAAACATGTCACAAGGACCACAGAATTTATTACCTCTGGCACTAAAATAGCAATATCATGCGCCAGCAGTTCAAGAGATTTCAAGTAAGCTTGGAAGTGAAACGAGATTTTTTTTTTTTTTCCTTCTAATAGGCAAATATTATACATATGACTGAGCCACACTGTCTAAAGCTAAACAAGAATGACCCAAACAATAGTAGCTATTCTCCTTTTGGTGGATCTTTTAAACTCTAAATTTCAGTATGCTGAAAGTAAGCTCTCATCAGCAGAAGCTATTCTGAAGGAATGTAGCACTGTTTATGCCATTTCTGTAATGCCACTTTTCTAAATTTATAAATCCAGTCTATTAGAGGCAGCAGTCACTAAATGGCAGGCATTACTTTAGCCTCAATTAAGAAAAATAAGCAAGCCCATTTCTTTTCAGAGCAGCACTTGAGGTGAATCTTTAATTTAAAAAAAAAAAAAAAAATTGCTATTTCTTGCAGTGGGACCTGTGCCATTTGACCAAGTAATCTCTCTAGAGTTATAATGATCACTTCCAACCTACTACAGATTTTCTGGTATGCTGTGTCACTGGTACAATAACTCTTTTTTTTCCTTGTGGAACAATCTTCAGGATGTTAAATACAGCCATATTTCACTTCTAAATCATTTGGTGCCTACTGGAACCTTCAGGAAACTAAGTGGCGGTCTTTTTGTACTCCTTTTTATTAGACCATGAGACCAGAGTACAAGAACTTCTCCTTTAGGCAACAAAGAGATTCTAATTTGTTGATGTATTTGGGATACCGTAAGCCAATTGATGGAAAGCTATCTTGCAATGACAGTTTTTCCACATTACTTTGGCATCACCAGCCCCCACTTGACTAGTCTAAAATGATCATGATTTTAAATTCAAAGTGGGTCCCCTGGATGGGTTTCATAGGCAACCAGATCCCATAACTCCCAGGGTACTTTGAACTTGCAGAAATACTCAATATACTTTGCCAGACTTAGATTCTTTTTTAGTGAATCACAAGATAATGCTGAAGATGTCTTAAAGATTTTACATCTTCCCGAGATCAAATGCTTATAATAAAGTCTTTAATTCATCTGTTTCTTCTTATCTTACAGACACATCAATGAAAGCACGTCTATTGCAACTTAGATTTGAAACAGCCAATAGTTTTCATCCCATAGTGAGAATTTACTGCTTATGTTTTACCAGTATCTGCAATTTAGTAGTAATTTTTTTGTTTCAAAAAACTTAGTGGATGCAACACACACGCACTAACTCCACTAGCAGACAAAATGCTGATCTAATTACTAACTAATCTGATCTAATTAGTGATCTAATTACTAACAAGCTGCTGATCTAGGAAGGTTAGTTAACTGTACGTTTAGTTATTTCTTCTGGTTCTATCCTTTTGAAATACAACAGAAGCTGACGGAAAACATTATCTTTAGATTATATTCCAATATCAGAATGTAACTCGTTGCCGATCTAATCCATCCAGTGGGCCACCTCATGCATTTCAAGTCATGATGACTTTTACCCACCACACATGGACCACTCTATTGGCTTGTCACACTTAAGGAGCCAATAAAATCTGTTTTCCATGGTTGGCAAGGAAGGAAAATTTAACTTCAGCAAAGGAGTACTCTAGCTGTTACATAAACATTAATTAATTAATCTTGCTGTTTCAAAGTAAAGTACAAGCCAGATACATACATCAATGCTGACAATGCATCCAGTTTGGGACAGTGTATCTTTAATGGTTTACCTCCATCTTTACAGTTATCTTAAGATGAGGCTGCTGTCTATGATCTTTACTTCTTCTCTTAAAAGGAAAACTATAGTTTTAATACTGGATTTTTTTATTTTATTCTGAATAACCTTTTCTGAGTCAGTGTGTCCTATGTATTGTTGTGTCAAATTTCATTCCAAATTTTAACTTATTTTCCTAATAGATGTCTACAATGAAATGCTACATTGTATTCCCGAGTTATGTAACAGAAAGTCTTAGAAGACAGCTGTTCTTCTTTGGATAAGTTTTTTTTTCATTGTAAGACCATTAAGCTATTTTTTTTCCCCTCCAGAGTTCAGAACTGTTTTTTCTAATAGTAACACAGCATTTTGCTGCTATTGATATGGGAGCAGTGAATATTTACATTGTAGGTATAAAGTTTTATGATAAACACACTTCTCTGGTATATCGACTCTCATCAACTTCAAAGGGCTTTGGAACAAGCCCTGATTCTGACTACAAAAATCATTTGAATTACATCACTGTCTGCAAGGGAACAGCATGATACCTACTGTGAAATGAATATTCCTACCATATCAATCTTTTTTAAATTTAGTATGTTAATATGACCCATGACTTAAGTCACCTTTTGTACTGCTTTCTGTTTGATTATAATTTTATCTATTAATCATGTTAATCCAATAGAATCTGCCTTAATCAAATGCAAGTCAATTACCCACTTCGTCAAATTATATTTTTAATGAAAGACATTTTTTAAGATTGAATACCAATTAAGGACGTGTTTAGGGAAGTGTGGCTAGCTTTAGAGCATGGGAACACTTGGCTCTCCACTAAGAAGGTAGTTTTCATATCCGCTTCCAGGTCAAGTAGTTTGAAGAACACCTCTGAATAGACACTCAACTCACAGCAGACAGTTGTTACCTATGCACATAGGCATTGTCTTCCCTAAAAAATATCTGCATGCCCTGCTGCCTGCTCACAGAGAGGGATTAGGCTGGGTAGACTTTAAGGAACAGGTCATGCCACATGAGAATTAAAATGACGAGGAAGGCTACACTGGTCAACGGTTATAAACCTGAGATATGACAATCAAATGCACCAACCCCAAAGATCGCAGACCCACAAAGGCTTGCTCAGAAAAGCTTCCCTGACCATAACAGCAAATTTTCTACCTCGTTCATTCCCCTGCAGCTAAAACTCAGAAGAGCAACCTCTGTATTTCATGAGTTCATTTCTGTCCCCATTTGATCAACTTCTATTAAATCCCAAACCCAAACTTCAAGCTATGGAACATTATGCAAAAATTAGTCATGCTTTCTTTTTGTTTTACTGTATGATCACACCTGAAAATGAAGAGCGATTGATCTGGTAGAGGAAGAATGCTAACTGATCAACACGGCAAATCCAACCTTCCAAATCCAATGTGTGTAAAGATCTTTTTCACCTGTCTCTGCATTTTATTCCTACCTCTTCAGTTCTGATTTGCTTGGGTGTCCTGCAGCCTCTCCCATTCCAGACTTGCTGGGAGTAACTGCTTAATCTGCAGGCAGGTCCATGTACCAGCCCTTTCAGTAGTCCACAATCTGGTCATTCACCCCAATATTCCTTTTCTTGGTATTTACAGAGTACAAAATTGTCTACTAAATAAGACACCTCTATTTTAAGTTAAAATTTTATTACACCGAGGTCCTAATGGTATTATTACACAAAAGCTCTGAGGGAAGAAAGGATGATTGATGTTAAAAGACAGACACATATAAATGCAATGTGCACACAAACATTTCACTGGCAGTAACATCACAGATTTGGGTGTTCATTAAAACAAAGACCAAGAAAATGTTTTTTAGATATTTACGCTTATATGCAAAGCAGATTTAGCATAAAGTAACCTGAATTTTTTCCCTTGGGAAGAAGGATGGTGCGCTGCACTTAGCGTGTATATAGTTCCTTCAGCATTGCAAAAGAGTCTGCACAAGGTGCGCATTTGTCAGTGCGTAACTGACTTTTTAACTGAGGAACTGGAAAGAATAAAGGTAAACACACTTCCCTGAGGATACAAACCAAACCAGTGTCAGGGAACCTGTTAAACTGGTGAGAGAATCCAACAACCTCAGTATTCCTGATAGGCTGATGGAAAGCTTGTCGCAATCACAGTCTTGGAGGAATTTTTCATTCACACTGACTGGATTAATATTTTTGAGGAGCAGAAATGATGAAAAAAAATCTTGATTTTTAACAACCTCCACAGCAAGTTCCTTTCCCCATGTTCTAACACAGTAGACTTGAGTCCTTAACAAAAGCTGTCACCACCCTTTCTTGACAACCTTCATCTCCTTAGGGGAATGTTGACCCTGCAGTTCAGAAATACAACTGTAGCTCATCTAAGCACACCTGGACAACTTGAAGCTACGGTTCAGGAGGCAGCCACACTGCACGGAAATGCATAAGGCTCCGTTTTCCACCCAGCATGCTGGACATGCACAAAACCCCAGATTTAAGCTCTAACTTCTGGTGGTTTGATTGCTTCAGATACACTAACTTGTTTAAAAAACTGTATGCAAAGTCAGCAGCCCAACACACAGGATACCAAAAGGCACCACAAAGTGGCACTTAGAGATAAAATTTCCTGACTTAATTGAAGGCAAGGTATTTAACTCCTACCATTGTTTTTATTTACTAATCCATTACAGATTTTCATCTGAAAGCTAACCAATTATCAGCTTTTTTTTTTTGCCTTTTTTTTTTTTTTCTTTTTTTCATTGGTTTTATTTTCCAGGTGGAGGCACTTGATCAACTTCACTAGACCTTGTATTAGCCAATGGCCATGATCAAACCTTTTAGGCTTTAAGAAAAATAACATGGCTGAACGCAAGGTTTGCAGAAACTATAAGCCTCATTTTTCCTTCTTACTGAGACACATCAACCTGATCCTTGGTTCTGTCTTAAAATATGCTGGTTTTGAATGCAAACATTTGATATATGATGCAATTATTCTGTTGTCTAAATGGAGGATGTCACTTAACTAAGGTCATTCAACACAGTGAGCTTTTAAAGGACATTTTCTAAGTCCTAAGACGTTAGTGCTTTCTTTCTAGGATGAATTTTAAATCTCTCACCTTCAATATTTATGCTACACAGCTGATCAGAAAGGAGTCTTATTGGAGAGTGGGGCTGCTTAGATTCCTTTAATTATACAGAGGACTTGGAAGGCAACAGCTTTTCAAACTTTGAATTTACATAGCAAAGCAAACACTGCGAATGTAAAAGACTTGGTCTAGTATTGCAGAATGCTGAATAAGATTTTGTCTGCAGATACACTGCAAACAGAGAGGAATATTTCAAAGAAACTAACCTTTATAAATTTAATTTATCTGTTGCATTATTACTGACAAATACCTTACTAAAGAAATCAAATTATATTACTAATCTCCAATTTGAATTAAACTCAAAATTTACACATTCATTGCGTATGGCTTTCCTGCACTGACTTTTCTATACTTGTTTTTGTAATCATCGTGTCAATTTGATTACTCCAATCAGAATTAAAACAATGTCAGTTTCAAAGCTGTTTTAATGTTCTAAATTCTTTCACATTAAAAAAAACCCTAATAGCTTTAATTTGCTGTTAATTTAATCTAAATAAATATTAAGCAACAGCGACAGTTGGGGCTTTTGAGAGAAATTATGCCAGTCAGCCAGCGCTCAAGTTTACTCACTAACCTGATTGATGGCATGTAACAGAGTAAACAATCTATTTTCTAGCTCCTAACAGCTACATAATGTCCTTGTTTCTTATAGTAACTGGATTGCCAATACAATATTGACAAAGTATCACTAGGCTGGAGCCAAGCTGACCTCATATCACCATTTTTCTTTCTGGACATGTAACATTGCGCTGCACCGCTCTGAGTAACAGCACGCCCAGAACTGCAGTTTTCAGAAAGGCAAAGCTCTCGGAGTACCTTATTAGACCAGCTTGCATTGACTGGATAAATAATAAAAAAGTCACTTAAAAATGAGACTGTTTTGTCTCGCTGTTCAGGTGCCAGAAAGACTGTCAAAGCCAGATATTTTCTTTGTACCTATATACACTTTTCTGGATTCAGACTAGAGCTGCACAAGATGTTGGCTTCCCAATCACTCCCAGGCACCATTTACCAGCTATTGGGCATTGTGGGAGGAACCATAAAACTTTACAAGCTTTGCAAAATTTCTGAACAAAAACATCTGCTTTCTCAAAGTTCTCAAAAAAATCTGTATGGCCCAGGACTCTATGCCAAATCCTGGTTAACACAAAGCAGGACAAAATAAAGCTATCTTAAACAACTGCAGTTATCTTCAGGATTCTGAAGATCTAAATATGCTGAACATCTTTTGTTGAGGTTACATGAACTTATCTTCTGGAAA
Source organism: Larus michahellis (assembly GCF_964199755.1). Lineage (NCBI taxonomy): Eukaryota > Metazoa > Chordata > Aves > Charadriiformes > Laridae > Larus > Larus michahellis. Next base: position 18,245,247 of record NC_133904.1, read on the forward strand.
TATGCAGATAAAAAGAAATGAAGTAAAAAATGCTGTATATACATTAGTTCACTGAATTATGTTACGTTTTGGAGAAAGGTGTTCTGTAGAGCAAAGCCTCATAGACTTTCCCTTCAAAGGAAGATGAATCTTTAAATATTCTTCAGCTCAGTATCATAGCAATTTTTGCTTATTTTTCAAGTGTACATTACATGGCAGTGGTTTAGTCCTCTATCAGAACTACTGGCTGTTCAACCAGAAAAACATGCTTTTTGAAGCAGTAACCAGTGATTTAACTGAAGATCAGCATGCACTTATATTTTTATATCGTAAAATATATGGAACACATTTATATAGACAATAAAGGCTATTACAGTATATAATTAACACAAAAATATTCTCCAGGCTTAACCGTCCAATACATTTATTTTTTAATTATCCATGTTAGCAGTGGTAGAATTAGGCACAAATTTTTGTAGGATTATCACACACCAAACCCACAATGACTTCCAATTTTCTTAATCAGTTTTTAATTTCTGACCAATATTTCCTCCCATTCCCACCCCCCAAGCTCCTAACAACTATATTCTTTCTAAAAGCCTTTTTCTCAGACAGTTACAGGAGTCAAAGTGCATCGGCATCTGTCTGTGCTCTCGCAATTTATTAGCAGGTTTGGGAAAAAGCAACTTCGTTACTCAGTGCTGCCAAACTTCTAGCCATGCTTTTTAATACTTCTGCCCACCTATTACCCTGATTTTTTCACAGGATCCAGTTCTAACTTTGTTCTGGTCTTTACAGCTCTGGGATTTTTCCCACCTTTCCCCTTCTCCACCACCCCTTTGTTCTGGGGATGTGCAGCTGGTTGATGCTTCAGGTGACTGGTACACATGAAAAATGAGAAGTCTACTGAAATCTTACCTATTAGTACTGCAGTACTTGAAGTCTCCCCAAATGATTCCTACTCTCATTTACATGACCTAGTTAATTTTCCCCTCAATACTTTCAAACAGAAAGACATCTCTAAATTTGAACGAACAATCTCAACCTCATCCTAGGCTGATTACCCTGGGCTTGCATTAATATCCTAAAGTAGCTTGGCATCACCAGTAACTGCCATGCAACAAAACCTCACCTATGCTTGTTCCCTTGAGCTGGTCGTTCCTGCCATTACAAATGACATCTGGATGAATTTCTCTGGCACAAAAGGATATTTCCATCCCTCTTTAACCCTGGTTGAAGATAATTAAACTGCACGATTCTCTTGAGCCCATGGCAATTTAACAGAAGAGTTTTGCATTTCCATCCGGCCCTAGTGTAGAAGCCAAGTGCCTGACTAATTTTGTGCATGTGAGTACATGAGTGCCTGAGCAGTTCCATTTACATCAGTCAGACTACTTACATGCTTAGGATTAATTACACATTTAAGGAAGATTTGCCAGTGATTACCATTAATTGCAACTGCAGTGATTTAGGTCCTTCTATGAGAGTTAGCATAAGTGCATATGCCTTCTTCGTCATTACTTTTTTTCTTTTTATTTAAACCAAATGCCTCCTTCAATTCATAGTTTCCCAAAAAGCTAACAAAACCCCTAATGTCTCAAGACAGAGCTGTGCTACTGCTGTTAAATCTTATGAATTCCAGAGATGTAATTATGCACTGTTCAGATTGGCAATACTGGTGATGCTCTCTGCACTCTGTCACCTTGTCATGAAATAAGCAGATTTTACAAATTTCTGAACTACATTAGAGATATATCGTAGCGCTTAGAACCATTCTACCTGGAGCAGCTAAAAAAAGTGATACGAGCTGATTTCACAGGTGCATCATCATTTCAGTTCACACAAAGCAAGTGTGGTGTACAGCAGCTGTTTTAGGGAATTAAGAACTTGGCTGTGGGGTTGTATTACTGTAAAGGCAGGTAGGAATCAGAAATCTGCTGTGATGTAGCTGTGCGTATTCCTACATCATCTTCCCCAAAGATCGGGGAGTTGGGAAATGGCAAAAAATAACTGCAGAGAGGAGATACCATTATACTCCAAAAGGGAGAGACCACAGTCTGGCTGTGCTGGCAGATAAAAACTGCTAGTGTTAGCTCCAGACTAGCAGTATTTTAAGGAAAAAATATTAGTACAGTTGACAGACTTTTGCTTCTACTTCTTTTTCTCATGAGTTATCATGACAATGCAACATTAACTTTACAGAAGTTTCTGAAAGATTATCAATTTCAAACATAACAGAAAATGACAAATTAAAACATTACTAAATTTTTATAATGTATCTTCTATACTAAATTAAATTTAGGACTGATATGACATTTTCCTTTAAATTTCTGCAAAGGGCTATCTTTATCCAGCGTGTGTGGTGGAGGCAGAGTGAGAGGGAGGGACAAGGAAGAAAATGCAGGGCTAATAATGATATAAAGAGATTTAGACTTTAAGGAGTCGAGTCAATTTTCATCCTGATTGATCATAATCAAATACAATAATTGCCAGTTAAAGTACCACTCCAAGAGGGCTCAGTGCTGTAAGCCAGCATCAGAAAAGCTCAGCTTCAGCCCCGATCCCGACTGATGTTAACAGGGCTACTTTTACAAACTAAGGCTTTGCATGAAATGGTCCTAAATCATGAGAAAAAAAATACGGAGATGAGGAATTACTTTATTAGAAATTACAGCCTGACACTTTTACAATAATCCCATCACGGGGGGCACCATGCATTCTGAGACGTAACAAGGAAAAATACTGATGTTTAGTTTTAGTAAACCCTTATTAAAAGATGCTGTATTTCCTGACTCTGAGCCTGACTTCCTGTCACAAGACAGCCACTTTTAATGTGACCAAATGTTACTGGCTGAGCATCAGTTGCTATTCTAGCAGGTTTTATACTGCCATTCGAGGAAGAAAGGAGAAAGTTACACCTGCTACTTTCAGATTCGTTCCTGCTCCTTTTTTATGCCAGTAATAAAAAACGTATAGCTCGAAATTCAGAACATTTCAGATCTTCACTTCAGATATCCTGACACAGACTTCAGGAATGTTTTGGTGTAACCATCAATGACATTATAGTTACTGATTGCTGCCATTATAATTCAACTTTTGGCCACTAAAAGATGAAGCCATGTAAAACAGTTTGAGTTAGTAATGGTTCATCAGGAAAAGAAAACCCTCTCCAGTGCCTTATCCAAACTTAACAAGTAGAAGATTTTTAGAACAGCAATGAAAATTATCAGTTCAGCACACATGGTACCTGATGGTGAAGACGTGTTTGTATTATAACATATTTACATCTATGCAATAAATACTATCATATCTAGTGTCTGATATTTAGTGATTACCTAAAGATATCTTCAGAATCACAATTTCTAAAATAAATTCCAATCAATAGTTATTTTATTATTTTCTTAATTTATATTCAACTTGACATATTATCGATTGGAATACTTTTTAAAATTTTTCCTATTTTTATGTTTTGACAATGAAAAAGCACGTCTTTCTAATGATTATATAAAAATGTAAAAATAATTACAGGTACTCATTTATAGCTATGTATCTATAATTATATCTACGTGTCTCTAACTGTGTATAGCTAAAATACATAAGAAAATAAGAAACGTATAGTTTATCTATACACATAATAAAGGCAAAATAAATACCAGGGTAGTAATTTTATATTATCCTTTTGATCTGTAGGCTACCAGTGGAAGACATAATCTTTTATTTATATTATGTGAGGTAAAATTTTGAAACAGGATTTTCTCTGTCTATCTTCCTGCTCACTTCATAATTAAGCCTGTAGGGCTGCATGGTTTATTTTTTAATGCTGTACTTGTCAATTTCTGTTATCACTAATTTAAAGTTCACAGCTCCATATATCATAAAAATATGAGGGCAAAACAATTTATATAAAAAAACGTTTTGAGTTGAGGGGGTGGCTAAGTTTTCCTGTGTGTTCTCTTGAAGATTTCATTTCAAGCAGTGCTGATTTACAAAGCTGGAAAGAGAGTACAAAGCTCTAGTGACATGCACTTTCCTCCACACCTCCATATCTTTCCCCCCTCCATCTTTCTCCCTTTATATATTTATATATCTATGAACGAGATGAAATTTTTGCCTTCATTAGTATGTTAGCCTTTTTAATTTAGATTCTAAACTTGCTATCGCAATCAGTCCTACCAAGATCAACTATGACACTCACTATGAAGAAAAAGCATCTCGTATTTTACACAAAACATTACAAGGTCAGATCAACGTCTTTCATCTCTTCCCACCTTCACCAGACTGAACAATAGGCAGCAATAATCCTGTGATATCCACAACTAATTTATCCAGCAAGAAGACAGGTAGCACTCTGAACCGCACTGCTGCCTGAATAGGTGCAGTAAATAAGCAGCTTAATGGTAGCCTTTCAGGCAGGAGGGCAACATATCACAGCATGGCATTTTTATAATCTTCTTGGCATGCCTACAGCCAAGAGCACATAGCTGAGCGTATGTTCCCTCTTCTGTCGGGCTTAGGATGCATGTAATCGTTAGATTGTGACACATTGTGCCTTTAAGCAAGTTTAACTGTTTTATATCCCCTCTGATCTACAGCTTTGTACATCTGTTAAGTTGCCTCTTAAACTTCAGTCAGCACATCTGTGGATCTGATCTTTCTGAAGCTCATTGCGTGGCTTAGGTTTTGCACGGTGTTTCTTTGTATCTGTCCAGTGTTTATTTGCAAGAATACCTTTTGTATTAGTGTTCTTGCTGAACTGGAGCAAAAGACCAGAGTTAAATCTATATGGGACATCTTCATCTCCAAAGAATTGAATCGGGCCCTAGGAACTTATTCCAATAACTTGAATTATAAATTGGTGAAGTGAATAGTTCCCTTTTCTTTATGTCTTTGAGCACAGGGAATGTCTTCTCCCCACCCAAAAGACGTTCTGCTCTAGAGGCATAAAGGAACCAGTTACTGAACTTCTCCCACAAAGTCCCCTAGGAATACTGATGAAATAGCCCCAATTATGGATAGATGCACTAATTTGCAGATGCACTGACTACCCTCTTAACCTCCCACTGATGTTGGCCAGATTTCGGATACTTATTACGTTTTGACTAGTCTCTTGGCATTTTGTCCTCTGGCACGAAGCAGCCCTGTACCAGCCAGCATTCCCCAAAACTATTGCCCAGAGCCTGATTCAAGTAGTGCTGGGTAGAGGATTGAGCCAGCAAAGCAGAAACCCCTTTGGCTCCTAGAGATACTTGCAGAAATCCTCCACAAAGGAGTATATATCAGCCATAATGACAGCCTAAAGATGTCTGCGGAAAGGCTGATAATAAATTTATTTTATACCACCGTTTTGTTGTGTTTCATATGCATTGAAAGCCTTCATAGAAATTGCAGGCATGTGGGAAGAACATCTGAATGCTCCCTAGTCTAGCAGGACTGAATAATGCAGAGACTGAGTGATGACACTTAAACATCCCTGTAAGCATGAACTCAAAGTCAGAAGGGCCTCACAGCTTCTACCATGCAGCCACCAAAATGCAAAGATGCTATAGTAAACCTTAGGCTAAAATAGTTATCTCTGCACATACCTGTCAGCTTGCTTTCTGCATTTTTTTTTTTTCTTGGGGAGCTTTTCCAAGTGTTGGAGGGAATATTGGAAATAAATACTGTAGAAGGTTATGAATCCTTAGATTTACTCCTACCTTGTATTGGAAGCTATGAAGTATTATTTTGTCAGTGAAAAGTTATAAACTGTCCCCATAAACTGTTAATTAAATAGAAGCCTATGCTCAGTGTGTGTGTGAAAATAGTTCTGATGTCCTACCCCAGTGGTCAGTACAGCTCAGTCGACGCGGACAGTTAAAGAGAGCACAACAAAGTTCTCACACCAGTGGAGCAGTGGCTTTCCCAGCCAAAAATTACCGTGGTCCACTGCCTATACTGATGTCAATGACAGATTTCTGTTACCTTTTTAGTAAGTTAAGTAAGAAAAACTCAGGCATTAAATATCTCCTTTACTGCAGGATAGTTTCTTTTGAGATACTACCCAGATATGTGTAAAGTTTTTAGTTACTGTTCTGCCAAGATATCAGTAGAAATCACATAATATTCACTTAAAAAAAAAACCCTCCAGAAAATTATATTAAGCTACAGAAACTGCTTTTTGATTATTTTCACAGTTGGCATTTCATCCACTCTTATAAAAATATCTCCACTTCAAACCTAGAGGCCCAAGAACTGAAACAGAAGCCTTCAGGTTAGGTGAGATCAAATGAGACCAAAAGCAAGTCTATGAGGAACTGTGTGTTTCTTAGAATTGCTCTGATGCAACAGTTCATTATCTAAAGGTGGAGTCTGCTGCTGGACAGAGTGATAAAGGAAAGGAGAGGCTGCTACCGAGGTTTCCTCACTAGCATCCTTTCAAACGCTTTGGCGTCCTGACAAACAGAAACATTTGATTTGTTGGTGTTGCGGGATTACTAAGAGATACCACGGCTACCTTTTCCCAACACAGACATTCAGCTGCCAACTTCGTCTCTTTAAGCAACTCTTACACAGTTGTAATACTTTGTTGCCCAGATGAGTTTCCTCTTTCTTCCCTTGTGACACCTTTCACGCTCTCCCCAAAGTGATACCCTATGTTTATATATGATGCATTTTCCAGAACAGTGAGAACAGACTTCTTAGTGCAGCATCATTACCCCTTTGCTTGGCAGAGAAGTAGAAAAGAGCTTGTCTGAGCTGGCAACCATCAAGCTTTACAGTCTAACAAGTTCCACTACTATAATGAAAATCCAAAGACCTGGAAACAATATACAGAGCTTCCCTGACTAATTTTATTATGCAGACACACTTAATAGCTCCTGTTACAATCACATTTATAGCAGGAAAACAGTATTGGATTGTGACTATCACACTAAATCGACATGGATTATCAGTCATTAAAAAGGAACAAAATTAGCAGCAAGCAGTAATATTTTACACTTATCAAATCTACAGCTGGTCAAGGTTCATTACAATACTGTGCAATAAAGTCAGGAAGCATTGGCTCATTCTACAGAACATTTAAATCTCTATTGTATTTGTGTAGGATATAATTTCTGATAGCAATAAAGCCTAATAAAAGTTACACCCCGATGAATAAAGTGTTAATAAATTGACCCAAGACGTTTAAATGGCTAATTATATTTGAGATAAAGGAGGATTCACTTGTTTCTGTGGATTGTTTGAAGCAGTACTCTAACCAGCTAACTAACCAACTACAAAATTATTTTATATAAATATATCTCTGTGATATAAAATATTAATATTCCTAGCTCCTTTTTCAATAGATTAATAATTAATCAGAATTTTCTAACACATTTCCTATTCATCAAAAGACTCATACCTCTCTTTAAAATGTCCAAGCTTTGCATAACTTAACTATTCCCTAGATTTTAAAAGTATTTACACCAACTATGCTTAGCTTTTCCATAGGCCCTTTCAGTAATAAAAATGAGTACTTTATTATAAAATAATAGTACTCTATTACAATACTAATAATGGTATTACAAAATGTATGTAAAAAGACAGCCCAAACAAGCACACTGCCCAGGTCAGGGTATTCATGCAGGATAATTACTGTGATGGGACCCCAAGATCCCGGGCCCGAGTCCAAAAAAGCCATCATACTTTGAGACTGAATGACAAGTTGAAGTAGACAATACATACTTCCTTCAACTCATTCCATTCCTTATACAAAAATACCATACAAATTCAGGAGAATCTCTCACCATCATGTATGCAAATGCTCACACACATCTAAGCCCCACTCCCTAGACTTTGTGAGGGTTCAGATCCCGGCTCCTCAGATGACACCTGCCTGCACAGGCATCCCGAGAGGTGTGGGGATCAAGAATGAACTATATAGCATTTAGGTCTACCCAAAAGATTTATGATCAGAAGTTAATGAGCAGTAAGGGCCTGGCTGATTCTTGATCTTGTTTACTGCATGACTGCACAAACAAACATGAGGGACAAAACCAATTGGAAGCAGCAGGTTCACAGAACAACTTTTTTCAGTAGCATCTATTGCTTGAAGTATTTCCCAAACTACACCATAGAGTTTTGGAAATCTTTGGTGGTTTGCTTCTCCAAACCACATCAGAGACAATAGTTAAAATTGTAACAGGCCTCTGACATGAATGGGATTTCCCAGCAATGTCATTGTTTTTCTGGGTTCTGAGTTCTAGATGCTGGAGGAATAGTGATTTGTGTATGGACAATGACTGGGGTGGTACAAGGGGAGGCAAAATGACAAAGAATCAGTCTCTTAAAAAAAAAAAAAACCAACAAAAACAAACAGGGAAAAGAAAAAAGACAGGAATTACTAGAATTGATGTGCCAGGGTTTTGGGTTTTTTTGAGGGGAATTTTACATGGGAAGGTGAAACAAAAGCATCTTGAAACAGAAAATGTTTTCCATATTCTTCCCTTCTTTCTATTCCCTGGCCCCTAGGATTGAACCAGCTAAAGTTGAAAGGCACTCCAAGGCACCTTGAAGAACATAAGAAAAAAGTACTAATCACATATTTTGAAATATTATAGTGAAGTCTTTATACTTTGTGTGACATCATGACTACTAGACATCAAATGAAATCAAAATAGTAAGGTCCCCTCCAACCCAAACCATTCTATGATTCTATTTGAGCCAAGTCGTAAAAAAATAGCTTCATGTGGATTCCTTACTGAGATGGTAAATTCTCTAGATGTACTGCAGTCGTATGAAAGCCCATCTTTGTGGTTGTGTTATATATTGTTCTACACACAGTATTAGACAGAATACCATCTGTCTGTATACTACATTTTCTAATGCATGGAAAAATCAGCTTATGTCCGTCAGTGGAAGCCTTCATATATTGAAGGAAAATGACATTAGGTAAACCCACTAAGACCCAAATAGGGCGCTTACTAGGAAAAATACTTTCTTCATTGAAAGCCTGTAAAAACCCCTACATTATTAACCTTGCCAAATTCTGACAGTAGATACATAAAATCTTTTATTAGTGATCAGGATGAAAAATAGCTGATAATATTTGCCATCAAAAAATTCTGCATATTTTTAAAAAGTAAATGCATAAATCACAGGTGGCTAAAGTTTTGTTTGTTACACTGCATTTATACAAACATGCAGAAGTACAAAAACTTCACAAAAAGCATAAGGCACTCTAAGCCTAAGTCACCTTACCTGGAGTGGAGTATGGAGTATGACTGGAGTATCTTGAGTTCCTAGCTCACACATTTCTTGTGTAACTGAAGGTTTAAGATCAGGTACAGTAAAGGCAAACATTCTGGAACTGTGGTTACTACTACTGAAATGAGACCAACTTTCCTACATTTTCTAGACTTCAATGCAAAAAGTCTGATTCTACATTCAAGAGCAAATGCTTATCTTGCTAAGGAAATCACACTGTGTGAAACATCCAATTGATATTGCTGTTGTTAAATGGAATTTGAAGTGTCAATAGCTGCAAAACCAGTATTTACTTTTCCCCCTTTGATGTTTTTTCAAAATTCTGTACTAAAATCCCAAAAGCCTAAGGGTGTTTGTTCTTATTCAAAATAGCTTCAGTCTCATCAATGCGCTACCTTAATTCTTTGCATGCTCAATTTCCTTCTTAAAAGATATCTGCATTGTGTGTTTTTGAAATGGATTACGAAGCAGGTGTTAGATTTGAAATGCAGTACAAAGCAGAGACCAGCAAATAAGCTCCCTGGTAACATCCTCTCTGCTGGGAACGCCTTGGCAGGCAGAGGAGCGGGTTCCACGCTGGAACCTGCAGGGATGCCTCGGATTACTCTTCATCGGTCCTGAACACCAATAGTAGGTTTTAACGTAGTTGCCATTGTTTTGCTTTCCCTTGACCATCTGCCTCAGTATCCTCTGTCTGTTTTATGGGTGTATAAGTCTTTAAGAAAAGGAATTTGGGGAGGTCACTAAGAGGGTTTGGGACTTTTTGAGTAACATGTAACTATCTTCAATAGATAAGAGTGGAAAAATATTTCCACTTTTCCTTAAGGCATGTAGACATGAAAATTGCACTGTGCTGAGTACCCTGAAGTACCCTGCTCTATGGGAAGCCTTGGGGAGGTTAGACATCTGTCTTCTCTACCTTTGGGGAAGTATCTCTGACTTCTCCAGCAGTATTAAATTGTTTGATTTATAAACTGCATTACAGATGTTCAATATTATCCAGGTTAATCCCACCTACACATTAAGTACTTCCATTTTCTTATAGCAGCCTCTGTAAATAAACAGCATGAGATCTTATAGTTATTTCAAATATAGTGTCTTTCCCTCTGTTTTCCTCAATCAATGGTGGAGTTCCACAGGCTACTCTCCACTTCCCTAGGTATTCAGGAAAAGTTTATAAAGGCTTATTTTTTTCTGTCACGTTGACCTAGTTCAAGACAGCATAATTCTAGGACTAAAACAGCAGTTAAAACTTACAAACTCTTGAACAAGCAACTCATTGACAGTCACTGTGACTGTTCATAGTGTTTGCAAAAAAACGTTGCACAACCTGTCCTTTCTTTAAAATGCCATCAATTGCCATCAGACTACAGTGTTAGAGTGAAAAAAATTCATGGTCTACAAGCACAACCCATGAACACGAAAGGGAGAGTCCCACGAGAGGTGGAGGAATTATCTCTGGGAAGACAGATCAGTTCAGTCCCTGAAAGGCAAAATGCAGCAACATTTATTCAAACAAGACTTTGATCTTTTTGGCTGACATGTTGTGAAGTTTTCAGTTTTTTTACTGAATATAAAAATATTTTCATTACAGCCTGGTTCCTTGAACGTAGAGACTACTAAGAACTCCAGTTTACGAAGACCTGTGGGTACTGGAATTTCAAACCATCCATTTGCACTTAAGTCACTCCCTGGTAAAATCCAGGAGTTCTGCATGCTCAATTTATCCTTAGCTTTATTTATTTATTTATTGTAGCTAGCTTTTCTCAGCAAGTGTACTACATATCCATACTGAAAATATAAATTAACGATGAATATTTATGTTCCAAATTAATTATCTAGGGGTTTTCTTAAGTAACCATAGGGAGAGAAACAAAAAAGAAAAAAGCATCTTCAAAACTACGGCAGCAGTACTACATGAAATGCAGAGAGAAGCACAAGTAGACATGAGGAAGCTGCTTTCAATGGAAAAGAGGAGCCATCCTGAACTTTCTTCAGACTTAACCTGCTCACAAGCGTCTGACTAATCTTCACTGTCTTCTGATGCCACCTTGGCAGAAAGTAGAAACACTTCCTCTCACTGGAAAGCATCTCAACGCCATCTTTAGTCCAATTTTGCATCTGTAACTCTGTGTGTGTAGCTCTTCCTGTTTGTTGCTATTCCATGCCAGTGGATATGCATTCATGACCATTCTTGAAGACAAAGATAGTTGCAGGTGAATGTCAAATGGAAGAAAGGGGCTAGCTGCTAGCTTAAAAAAAATGTGATCAAACACGCAGGGGTTTTGCAAAGAAAAAACAGAGACAGCTCTCAAAACTGAAACCAAACAAAAGGAAAGAAAGTATTTCTTCATGTGTAAATGCTGGTCTGCACTAGAGCAGTCAGCAGGAATATGGACCATTAACAGAACCAGTGTACTGCCGCAGAGTGCACCACAAATTTATACAGTATTCTTAAGCAAAAATCCTTGGTTGTGGCCAGGTTGAATTGATAACTTCACCGTTGAAAAGAACTTCTTTCCATAGTTTCTTCTGGAAAACTCCTAAAGCAACACTGATTAACTTCAGAGAGGGCAGTTTATAGTAACAAAGATCCATGTACTTTAGTGCTGCACAGCTGTATCATCAGCATGAAGTATGTTCTTTTTAAAAGCAGATCTATTACACATAGCACACTGAATATATAATGCCATGATGTACCTTGCTCCATGAACAGTAGTAAAGTCATAAGACACTTAGAACTACTTATGGGCCTTTGAACTACAGGATGTTAGGGATTGCCATTAAGAATAATTTAGCTGGGGCTGAAGACACGTCTTATTCCTAACTTGCTTCAACTCTGGGGAATCATAAATTGTAACTGAGAAATATAGAATACAAAACAAAACACACCAACAAAAAAAAAAAAGCAGCAACAAACAGATTAGTGGAAAACAAAGTAAAGGATCACGAATCAGAAAAATGCATAACACCTAAATGGGCAAATACTGGCATCCTGGTGAGGAATAAAATGAGAGCAGATAAAAGAAAGATCATTAATCAAACATGCACCAGCCAGGCAAAAATGTCCTTCAAATTATAATTATAAACAGTAAAGCTTTAAGTTGAAAAACGTTTATGCAGACAAACTATTGAAACAGCCAGTTTCCACCAGTTCCACCCATCCCATCTCTCCCATGTTCCACTGGGATTCAAACACTAACTTGCACAGATCTGCCATGGATATAGTACTGTAAAAAATATATCGAACTAGTGACAGTTTTGAGAGACGTTATTCCTGCAGGTCACTGCTGTGAAGTAGAAAAAAAAAATGGAAATTATTATAATAGTTGCAGAGTATTTGGAATAGCAGAATGTCTAGCTGAGAAGGGGTTATTCTGCTTCGGAAAGTTTGCTGGTTCTGACACAGCCTTCCAGTGAGGAAGTAAAAGTTGACATTTTCTAGGGCACACACCGTATGGATATTTGTCCTGATGCAGTCTGGCCTCTGGGTATAACTAACAAAACAAAGCTATCTAAAAGTACTCCTTATCATGCTACTTTGCAAATATTGAAACAATGAGTTGGGAACATGCGCAGTATTTCATCAGCAAGTCTCCAAGTAAAGTAACTGTTCAAATACTTTCTTTCCTAATTAACCTAAAACCTCAGTAAAAGATGACTATTGCTCAGTGTCTCTTTGGCATCCTTACTTGCAGTTTTTTCCTTGGGCCCCTGAGCAGGAATCAGAGTGTGCAGAGACACAGAGGTAGTTTACTGAATTCTCAAGGACAGACCATTCTCCCAGATTAAACAATATTCACTCTCTGTCAAAAGCTCAGCTTCAAAACTGCCAAAGCATGAGGCGAAAGAGGTGCTGCTTAGACCTTTCTGTGCATGACAGGATAAAATGCAAGACTTCTCTGCCTAAAGGAATCCAGATAATGAAATAATCTTTAATCTTTGTCCCTTCAAGGCACTCTCAACACCTGTTATCCTTGATACTGTCACAGGCAAAAAAGTGTGTGAATTCATCTCAAGGCTGGTAATTATTTCAGCTAATTACTCATTTGGATGTGGGGTGATTACCAATGCTCCTTCAGGTGCAACACTGGCCACTTTTATTCTAGCTGATGTTTCATAAAGCGGGAGAGTTGCTGTTTCCCCCTTCTTACAGAAAGATGAACTCCCGTGCTATTTAAAAATCTGTAGTGCAGTGGAACAGCCTGGCCAAGTGGTTAAACCCAAATCTTCAGCAATTCATTTTACAGTCAAACATCACTGACTTCATTCAACCTCATTACATGCAGCAATATCTCAGTGTTCAGTACCTCTCTGGATGAGTATTTTTATTATACGCCATTCCCAAACCACCCTTTTCTCATGCCAGAAACACCTTTACCTCTATAAATATGAACCAGATGTCTACCTAATATGGTTTAATTTGCCTTTTTTCTTTCTAAATCACTGGTGGTTGCAAATCACAAATACTAGTGATGATGAGACAGCAAATACGTGCTGGAATGAGGCATTTTGGTGCAGCTCTGCTGCAGTGCGAAACGTGGCAAGTTCAGTTCTATGAGCACAAAGATACCAAGATAGTGCCTTTTCTTTGTGACTCCAAAACTCTTTCAGAAAAAAGCTCCTTTCCAGGCCCTTCTTGGAACCACATGCTAAAACCAGCCCAAGTTGTTTTCTTGGTCTGATGAAGAGCTCAGACTGCTTCTCCTCTACTACAAGCTATGTCTTCAATAAGTGCTTTACCTTTATCCACCCAGGCAAATATCAAGCAAATGTTTCTCAGCCTTCAGCCAGGGTAGAAGTATATAGCTATGTTTTAGTTTGGAGACTACTCATTTGTCTCAGCTACTAATTTCCAATTCGCAGCATTTCAGATGAGTTGGTGGTTGTTATACCCACACCCAAACAGAGTTCAGTCCAACCACAGAAGTATTTATGAAGATTACTACTCATTTCTGAAAGGTGATGTTTGGTACTGGTCTTGAGGGAAGATTTTCTTTTTCCAAGTTCTTAAATTCTGGTGGACACAACATTGAATCCAGACTCTGAAATGAATGCTCACATAATTCACAGACCCATCCAACGCAACCACAACAAAAGAAGATCCTCTTCCCTCACCTCGTTGCCTTGGAACACGAAATCCTCCCTCTCCCCTCTGTGCCAGAGGAGGGCTGTGGAGTCTCCAGCTCTAGAGATGTTCAAAACTTGACTGGACAAGGCCATGAGCAACCCTATCCAGCTCTGAAATCAACCTTGCATCCAAAGGTTCCTCTCAACTTGAATTATCCTGTCGTCTTTTGTGTTTATTGGAAGTATTGGTATTACTGGAAGTGCCCCTGCCTTTACTTGAGGCATGCGTATAAGCAAGCCAGTCAGTTGAAGGTGAGAAGCCTCTTTTTCCAGAGCTTAACTGCTGGGGGCAGGAAGGAGTGAGCAGGAATACCCAGGGCCAAGGCAGGGAAACTACTCAACAACCAGCTGTTATTGAACCAGCACACAGCTAACATTCAGCAAAGGAAAGGCAGCAGCAACAGTGGTTCTGCTCAGCTTGAATTTCCATTCATGTGTCTGTACAAACAGCAGCACAGGACCTTCAGCACTGCTTTTCTCCATGGTAGGCCAAGCTTTTTAAAATTTATATCTCATAAAGAGAAATAAAGGAATAGTATATTCCCTATTTGGGAGAAAAATCTCCTTAAAGATTTGTTCAAAATAATAATAAAAGTATTTTTTACTCGAAAATAGGGGAAAACAGGTTATTTTTACTTAATTGTCTTTAGTTTTCTAAATGTTAAATTATATAAAAACACAGTACCATACACCAATCATTTTAATGCACAATATAGCACATTGCTTTGATTTTCCTTTTTAATACTCGCCACTCAGAGACTGCTTCAGGTTCTTAAATAATTGGGAAGACAACTGTAGCCCCTCAGAATCCAGTGGTCATTAGCAGCTAAAGATTCTAAAGAGCTGCACTGCTCCAAGCAGCAGAGTGGTTTTATACTCTTAAAGAGGCAATTAATACTTCTGTATTGTTTTGTTCTCATCAGTTTGAGAATTGTCTATGCTTTGGCAGAGGGCATTATTTATGGTCTAGCTTGCTATCAAGCTGGATTCTTTGCTGGCTGATTGATCTCTTCTGACATGTCTCATACAGAAGGGATACAATATGGGAAAGAGAAAAGCAGCAAATAGTCTGTAGGCTCTAGTTCTGCTCCCCCTAAAAAAGTCCTTTGTGAGTCACCGATCAGTAGCACATTCCCTCATCATTATCATCAGTACTACATTCTCTACAGCACCTAGTTTTGCCTGGAAGATAAGTGTACAAGGGTGGGATTCTTTATACTACATTTAGGCAATTAATATTATATCACCACATACGTCTCTTCAGGACATGATCTAAAAAAAATGACCTCTGCTCTCCCCATACTTCCAGCTCGCATTCTGACAACACCACAGGAATTCCTCGTTTTTTCTGCTTACTTTCTACAGTATAGATTCGCTGCCATTTAATCCTCTGGCTATTCTTCCCATAATACTAAACACAGTCATCTCACTGCTTCTAATGGTTCTGATTGTATTCTTCATCTGTTAGCTGGTCAAACTGGACTGAATTGTGGCCACTGACATCAACATCCAATCCTTTCCTCAGGAAATTCTCTCCACCCTACTAGTGCCTACAGTATTCCTAGGAACCCTAGATCTCTTCCTTTAATTGTTATCCTTATTCTGGTCCACTTGTGTCTCACCTGCCCCCTGAAGAAGTATCTTGGCGCATACAAAGGAAAGGCCTATTTATACCTTGACAGGAAACCTGCTTTCTCTTTTCTGATCTCACAACTACAGACATCACAGGCTTTCAGTTCCAGTGCCTTACACCCTGTTTCCTTGCTTTCAATTTTTATTAATCAGCTAGGAGGATATTCTGGAATCCAATCTCACAGTAAAAAGCCTGCATTTTCTCTGTATCTCACCTCAGAAATTGTCCCTTTTGTCATCTTCATCTATCAAAGATTTGATTGGTGTCCTCAGGATTCTTTAACCTGGTCTTTCTTCAGATGTTACCTTACTCTTATTTGGTCAGAGTATTAGTCAGATAGTACACTTAACAAAAAAGCTTTTTTTAACAATGAGTAGCTTGCCATGGCAGACAGCTCAAATGTAACGGTAAGCCAAAGTGGGGGCACCTGTTTCTGGAAGATAAGGTAACACCTGCCTCGTGTAATATGAAGACAAGGCTAAAATGAGTCCTGTGGGACACCGGGAAGATGGAAGCAAGTGTACAATGCTAATCTATAGGGTGTCTCAAACAGAGAAACCATCAGTTCTCTGCTCTATAATCAACGTTAGGTCCCAACTGCTTTGTGCTGAAGCACTTCAGCATTGTAGTTCAGCTGGAAATATCCCAGTTTTCAAATGAACATTCTTCACTGACTGAGTGCTGAGTGACTGAGGTCTTGTTACCTCAGTTCTACAACTGCATGGTCAGAGCTCCTTATACATCACACAGAAAGGTGTCGAGCAAAGTATCAACAGGGGATGAGCCAGATGTGGAAACACATATGGGTCAACTGAAGATATTCCTCTATGTATTAAAATCTGGAAAGTATGTATACATGAACATATTTTCCTTAGTTTGCTGAATAAACGTATGAAATTCTGTTTAGGGTTTCTTTTCTGAATAAAAGGAGCCAATCCTAAAGAGAAAAAAACAAAACAAAACAACACACATAAAAAACCTCATTCTAGACTACCACACAAGATCTCAAATTAAGACTGTAATACTCAACCTGCTAAACAATATTCTTTGTGTTATATGTTTAAAATGATGAGATTTGATGGAACTGCTTTACTGACTTCTAAGTTGTTAGAGTAGCGGAAAAGAACATGAGATCAAACGGATACATGAAAAATATTTACAGCTTCTGGTATTTGCTTTTACCATTGAAGAAATTATATGACGTGTATAGAAGTCCTAATATAAAAGCCTCTTGAGATGACCCCATTACATGCAGGTGCACAACACCACTCATATCAGATGATGCCTGCAATCAGTTGATTTAGATACACAGAAAATACTGCAGCAATATTGCCTGAATATCTAAAGACAAATTTAAAAAGCAGATATTCTCAAATTCTTGAGCCTAGCAACAACATTTTCATTTTCGACCTACAGTTCTGCTCCTCAGAAGCACTCTGCATCCTTTAACATCAATCAAATACACCCCTCAGGGTATTACCTTTAGCACTTAAGTGAAATTTTGCTTTTTCTTTACAGAACTCTCTTCTCGGCTCAGCTTTTCATCACAGAGTCTTACTCCATTTTAACTGCAGTTTAACGGAAGTGGATGGATGAGAAAAAAATGGGGTTTAAATACAAGAACAATTTTCAACTTCCTGCTTAAGAGTGAAAATTGTTCATTCCAGTCCAATTGGTTTGAGCCTACAACCCAAACTAAAATCCCAAGCAAGACACAGGAGAATCTATAGTCCAAGTGGCCCCACTTTGCCAGATGAGGAAAGCCAAAAATCATCAGGTGAAAGAGCTTAAGGAAAATAACCTAGGAAAAACAAAACAAAAAACTAGAAAAAATACCTAGGAATTACCTAGAAAAGAGACGAAGTGCTCTCCGATATCTGGGGTGAGGAAGAGCAGCAGCTTACTAAACAGCATTTGTGGGAAGAAGCCTGTCTATGTATTTTACTGCAGTGTCCATAACAGAGTATCTGCCCCTTCCCTCTCAAAAAAAATTTAAACATTGCTATACTACTGGCAGTTTCACTGGAAAGGGTAGAACTAACAAGAATCAGATAGCCTCGAGAGACAACCCTAAGAGACCGTACTGTGACACAAAGCTATACCAAGTACGTTTACTTATCCTGAAGGCTGGTAAAACTCAAGGAACTGAAGAGATAACTACTGCCCAAGAGCTTCCGTGAATTTTCTTCTGTCCCTTGCAGGAAGTCCCTCCACCTCTGAAGAACACACCGCTGTCTCTCCAAGGAGAGCTGAAGCAGCAGGTAGTATGGCAAGGCATAAACTATGCTACATGCTATTCCATAGTTAAACAGTAGCTTTTATCCCACAAAATTAAAAGGGGTCTTTAAGACACTCAATGAAACTAGTAAAGTTTTCTCCCCACAAAACAAGGAGGAGGAGTACAAAATAAGTGAAAGCAAAGGTTTCAGCTTCCTTTTAAAATGCACCGCTAGCCTAAAGGCCAGGTGTCTAACCCAGCTCATTCTCCTAACATGGCAAAAGGCATTCTTGGAATTAGGTGAACTTTCAAATGAGTAAAAATGAAGGTTTTGACCCATGTTTTGGCTATTAAAAGGCTCTCAAAATCTTCACAGCACAAGACTCCAAAAAGACGATGACACTCATCTCAAACAGGCCTTTACTTTGGAAGCTGATCCCAGTAACCCACAGTTAAAGGCAACTGTAAAGCCCTGACAGCCACGGAGCACTGAAACACGAGGACTGTAAGCAAACACCCTAATCTCTTTGCTTACCCAGCAAAGTCATAAGCATACACTCGTGATACCACAGAAATGGTTTAAACAACAGATACTTTCCTGCTTACACTAGTTCTTACAGAGACAGAGATATGCTGTGATGGTGTTAATATTTCAAAACTGTTTGCACTAACAAGCATAGGAAGATGGTTTAAGCAGATATTTTCACAGATTTAATGGGGCTTTTTTTAATGCAAACTGACACTTTTGTAATTCAACTTCCACTTGAGCATCTTTTTTCTTTTCATACATCAATACAGTCTTTTCTGTCTCTGGATATATGTATTTTTTTCCCCACACCATCTTTCACTTAAATCCCTTTTTCTTTTTCTGACCAACATGTAAACAAAAATATTGAGCTGCTGATTAACAATGAAACAATCTATATTACTTGCCACCTTTTATGGAATTACTTGAACATGTAGACAAATCTAACATCATAATTACATAGGAGCAACGGTAAAAGAGACAGTGCCGTGCCTGACCTGACTGTATTAATTAGACTAGACAAATAATATCATCTAATTTACTAATACTTTGAAACCAAACTTTGCTGTTAGTGATTGCCAAACTCATAATCCAGAAGCAAACTGCCCATTTAGAAACATCTACATTTTCTACCTTCATAAACCAGAATACTGAAAACCTCATGCACCACAACTTGTTAACATGATACGCTGGTATCACAGATTGAAAATACTTTGACAGCTTTAATGTGTCCTTTTCCAGTGTAATGGCTTGGTGCATAAAAATGAGTGTTTTTCTCCAACATGATCCCTCAGCTCCTTACTGAAGATTTCAACTCATTTTATGACACATGATGAAGCATCTTCCTTGTTATAATGTGACAATGGCACTACTGAGCACAACAATTTGAGTCTGAATGTGCCACTGCAAGACAGAAAAAATCTGAAGAGGCAATTCCACCTAGAACTATACAGCAAATGCATAAGAAAGAGAAAGAAGAATGATTAAAGATGCATTAGCACAGCCTGAAAAACAACGCTCTCCACAAAAGAACCCTTGGTACCTCTGGTAAAAGGGGAGCAGCACAGAGATTAGCTGAATTAGAGACAGATGAAGAATTTGAGCGGCTCTGATTCTCTTTGAAATACTTGAGATGTAAATGTCTCTGTTCAGACAAAGTCAATTTTAGAACAATCTCACTTTAAAATAAATCACTTCCGAAAAGGGTTTTATGTCTAGGAAAAAAAACCCTTTTCCTAATTAACCAGCTCAGCTATTAAATGTGGCATGTGGAATAACCAAAAATGTATTAAGTACAACCCAGATGCTTTTATTTCAAGTAAATTAACATACAACACATTGAATATCCCCCCCCCCCCACTACTGCTTTTTTCTTCCTTACAATGTGGTTGCTCTGAAAGTTCGGAGTGCAGTTTTGTAACCTGTGCTGAAATTATCCATTGCCTCATACCATCTCACAACACATCACTTCTCCTGCAGCTTGTGCCTTTGGTCTCAACTCTTGGTCAGAAAAAATTCCAACCACAAAAATCAGCAGCTAGTGAGATATTGATTCAATCCAGGCCACGCCCCTAATAATTAGCGTGTCTTCAGAGAGAAGCAGCTGTTCGGATCTTTTATTTTGGTATGAACCAATCTCGGCTTACAAAGTACCGTTACAGAAACTGCCCTGAGGAAAATAGAAGTAGAGCCATATCTGTATTTGACACATTAAACCCCATGTTATTTTTTTTCCCCCAGTTCTCAAGTCTACTATTTTCCAAAAATAAACACCACATTGAATCTCCTCTGCTCAACAGACTAAGCCATTTTCTGTATGGCAAAACTGCAGGAGAACCCCTATGTGGCCTCATAAAAGGACCAGTGCTGTAACCTTTATTCATACATTTGACAGGAGCTAACCATCACAATCACTTGTACGCTGGTTCCTAACATATTCGGTAGCAGCCTCATTAGTGTTTGGCAGCCTTCATTTCAGTCTCTGGACTTTCAGAAAGGAGTACGTTACTGACTGCTGGACCAAGTTAACTGTTTCTTCACAGTCTCAAAATGAAATTAAGGATTTTTAAAGATTCAAATTTTGAAGAGACACTTGTTTTAATAACATAGTCTAATGAGTTTCTATAAAAATCTAAAATACAAAATTTTGATAAAAGCACAAATTTTAAATTTGCTTTGAGGTTTGCAGATTTCCCACATTAAGACATCACTTGCTTTTGCACAGCGTATGGGCCCTTTAGGATGGTACAAAGCGCTTGTATACACAACAAGGGAATTGTTCTATTTGAAACAGAACCAAGTATTCTTTCAGCTTTTGTAAACATGAAAATCTTACTGCCACTCCGAATCCGCAGTGTACTTGGCACATAGCCACACCGAGTACTCCCCTCAGTACAGGGAAGCAGAACCATGCAGATTCCCAGCCCAATTCATTAGGAAGTTCTGCATCGTTTACTTGTGTTTCCTACAGAATTAGCTTGCAAAAAGCGTGGGAGATTTCAGGAGTGATGAAACACCGCCGCTATCCTGGTTCTGCTGCAATGTATGAATGCCTAGCACCCTGGCGCGTCTCACAGGGACGCATAGCCCAAAGAAGGCAATCTGAACTGATCAAGATAATCCTGAGGGAACTCTTCATTAAATCCTAGCCATTTATAACACTAACTCATTACAAGAAATAATTACCATAGCAACCACTGCACACCATGCATTTGCTAGCACAAACAGCAGTGTGTCTTCTTGGGGGAGGAAGTGGGAGGGAAACAAGTCAAAACAAAAACTTCTAGAGAGGTTTAGCATAGTCAGTCACAAATGTTTATGTTTTCCTGTTTTTCTTTTATTTTCATCAAAAGAACGTTTCCTATATTAAGTATACTGTTTCAATCAAGCAGCAAACATTTCAGAATTTGTAAATATGACGAAGCGTGTCAACATTTCACAAAGCTCTGTACCAAAGCCCTTTAGTGCTTTTACTTAAAATAGCACTACGCGTACTCCAATTCACCTGATTTCACTTCCGATGCAGAGGCAAGCTAGGCTGCTAGCTGAAGCCTTGAGGAGCCTGGCCTTGTTTTTTGGTGTTGTTTGGTCTTGTCTTGTCTTTTCCTCTCTGTATCGGAACTCCTATGTAACTCTCATTTTAACCTAAACACTCAAAAGATATTTAGTTGCCTGAGTCCCAGTACCTTAGAGGACCCAGTCACAGAAAACAAAATGCAATTTCTCATCCACAGACATGGGAACGGCACTGCCCTAACTGCTTTATTGCAAACGTACTAGACTGTGACATGCTCAGATGCTCAGAGCAGTGGAATCACACAACAGCATGATAAAGATTGATGCAGAACCAGAGCCAAAAGAGTTGTACAGAAAACAAAGTGGGGAGTTCGGGTCTAGACAAGACATCTTCAACAATGTGAAAAACAGAAGTAGAGATAAACTGGTAATAGCTCAGTTGTCTTAAGCTACCTCAGCCACCATCACCTTTATGTTCCTACCACTTCATGTTCCTATGGAACTTGCTGAGAGCTTTTATTACCTTCCAAGGCCCAAATCTGTTTCCACTGGCCAGGATTTCAAAGTCTGCAGAACGAACTGTGAAAGGCCAGACTCCAATACCTTGTGAGATGTTTAAAGTGCCCAAAGAAACCTAGACTAGAAACCTAGATTCTAGAAAGCCAATTAAGCTTCCATCTGCTGTTTTTAATGCCTGGTTATCTCAGAATTGGTAACAAGGCCCAGGAGTCATGAGGATGGTGCTTATCATCTGCACAGAGGAGTGGGAACTGCTCAACTGAAGGTTGCACAGACAGTTCTAGCACATTCTTACACTTGACATTTATGAGGCTTGCCTAGGAACCAAATGTTAGCAAAATAACTTTGGAGGTTTTGCCCTCTAAAGGCCTGGAAGAGCATATTTCATCAGTTTTATAATATCAGTTACAGATTTCAAAGAGCAAAAGGTTCTGCCCTGTTCTGAGCTCCTCCCACTTTTCAAGCTTTTCCTTCCTTTCTTCAGAGAAAAATCACTATTATTTTACTTCACAGGTTTAAAAAAAGCAAGGAAGGGAAACCCTTGGGGCTGGGAGACTTGCGCTTTAAAGGACTCTATAATGAACTGTTTTATGGTAGTTAATAACTTTAATTGTGCTTCCTTTCCTCAATAGAAGTTTCCCTATGTGTACTCTCCAAGCGCTCTCCTGTCCTTCTCTAACACAATGCCCAGAGGGTTAGAGCGTGTTCCACACTGGAACATTGGCCTGGGCAAAGGGCAAAAATCCCTTAACTCTTCTGGCTGATTTTCTTCCAAATAAGTTTCAGGATCACCACCATATTTTAACTCCAGCCCTATGCAGAACATGCTTTTGCTAACAATTACAACAGGATCTTAATTTATTGCTTCTCAGTCATTAGCCTTCCATTTTGTATCTGGGTTTTTCAGTTAGATTTCACAATTTTATTTTTTTTTTATTTTTTTTTTTTTCAAAACTCTGGATGAAATCCTGGACTTCTTTTATGGCTGTAACTCACTATTTTGGAACAATAAGCTTGGGATAAAAAGACAGAAAATGGATTTGAGACCACTCCAATGGTTTGAGAAAAGGGGAGAAAGAAAGGTGAAAGTCTTATGAGGTTTGATCCTTCCATCTCACTGAAAAAGGAGATGAGATTCCCAGTTAGATGCTACGTGCACCTACCCAGGTTTGATCATCAGTGCTTTTCTGTTATGGGAAGGAAGGATTCCTGACGGTAGTGGAGGCTCATTGCCCTGGTTCAGCATCATCCTGACCTCCCCTTCTGAAGTGCTTGGTTTGTACACAATTATAAAGCATGAGCTTTCAAGCATTTCTTGGTATTAACAGATGATTAACACAGTGCCTACTTGTAAGTCAGTGATAATTTGAGGGGCTGCTATTTCAAAAATATGTTTCTTTTAAATGCTGCTTGTCTTCAGTCCTATTTTGAATGCGAATTTCAGTTTATTATCCCATTGGAGTAAGTGCATCAGTTCACACCATTGAAAAGAAGCCATTTCCTTCTAAACGCTGTAAAATAACTGTTTGCATAGAAATAAACACTGAAACTTACAGCAATGTCTTATGCCTCCACAACCCCTTCCTCCCCCTGCCTTTGCTTCTTGCCAACTACTAACAATAAATGTAAAAGTAATCCTAGTTTTCATTTGAAGCTATCTCAGCTTTAAAAGAACCTTCCAAAAATGATTGATGCTATGATTTAAACCCATAGGTAACCCCTGAAATCTGCTTTGAATAGCAACAAATGCCCAACAATATCTTGAGCGCTTGTAGCAAAGAAATCTAATCTCTGAACTCCTAAAGGTCAAGATTTACTGCCTGGTAACATGGCTCAAGTGTAAATGCTCTGTAATGCTACACTAGGTGATTGCTTTGCTCTCTAGACAATGTCAATTTTGTCCAAGTGGCGGCAGATGTGTCTAGCATTAAGTCAGAATGGTGTCAAGGGCCCTTCTTGAACAGTACCACTTCTCAGAGAAACTGGTCCTAAAGCCCTAGTCTATTAAGACCATACCCAAAAGACAGACATTTAAAACTTAAAGGAGGCTGGAGAATCAAGGTGCATTAGAGCTCTAATGTTTCACAGTCAGGAAGCCCAGGAGAAGAAACTCTCTTGCGATACAAACGCGCATCCTCAAATCGCACAAGCCTTCCTAGCTTCTCCATAACCAGTGCAGCTAAGGTAACTTACACCAGAGAAGTATTTGGCTCTGAATGTATTTCTCTCCAAACTTTTTCCTCCTGAATTTCCTCAATAAGGTGCTGCCATGGTGTCCTCCCGCACAGGGTACCCCTGCATCCCCTGCCTCCTCTACCTGAGCCATTTATGCCCACGCCCATGGCAGCTATGAAATCCCACCCTAAAACTACTTTTTGAAACCATTTGTCATTGCTCTGACCTCTCCAAGCTACAGAGACACAAAATCAAAGACTTCATTAAATTAAATACTACCTATTATATTATGATTCGTTCAAGAATAAGAAGGTAGGAAAAGCACGTCCCATTTACAAATAAATAGCTGTAATCAGTCTGCAGAGGATCCAGTGCCCTTTAGTTCTACTTCTGTAAAAGAAGCAACACAAAATGGTTCCAAAACCCACAGTGGAAGTTCCTCACACACCTTCCCATTTCATACTGCCAACACTTGCAGTTGCGTAGCAAAGCAGGCTGAACCCTGTTCCAGTAGAGCTTTTATACATTTGATGACAGCCCTTCCCACACTGGCGTTGCAGAGCAGAGAGTGACTCACAAGATACCCAGAAGGCCTCAGGAAACACAAAACAGGCCTAAAGTATTTTTCATGTCTGCAGTGTCTAAAGAATATTCATAGGGAAACTCAGGACAGCCTGAAGGCTAGCGCAGGGTAGCTAAAACCAAGGCCAGCATTTCCCAAGAATCTGAATTTCAACGAAGACTGAAGTACCCTCGCTAGATGTCAGTCCCTGGGCCGGTACTTATTTTCTACTTATTTTTCCCCAATGCCTACTGTTTCAGAAGGATTAAACCAAGAGTTTCCATTTTAGAGGTGCATTGGGTTTGTGACAGTAGGCGTAAAGTAGAATGCTAATAAGCAGCACTTTAAGCCTTTCCCTCTTTCCACTGCTTTCCAAAAATCAATTCTCTAAGGATTTATCTAGCGCCCATCTTACTCTGCTGTACTAGAGCCAGGTTTTATTGGTCACAAGCATTGCTAAAACCACTTCAATTTCTCAACACCAGGAGACAGAAGTCCCTCCGTCTCCTCCCTGAACACATTCTTCTAGGAATCATCAAGCACCAAGTCTCCAAGAAGAAAAAGAGTAAGAAAAAAATGCATAGAGTCAATTTTGAGGAGGCAAAATAAAAAATGAAGGTCAAAGTCAATTCTTTCATAAACTTTTCAGGGAGGGCGGTAAGCAGCCTTTTGAAAAAACTCTGACAGAATCAGATTCTGTTTATGTGCAGAAGTCATATTGGGGTAACGAAAAAAATCAATGTAAAATCCTAGTGCAAACAACAGAGTTTAAAATTAATTACATTGGCTGAGTTTCTGGCTTTAAATCATACGAGTAATTTCACCAGTGCTACTAGAGTAGGCATTCCTGCCAGACCTCACTGTGAGCTTACTCACCTACATCATTTGAAGTAATCCTTTTGAAGTCTTATTTATGGATGCGTGAAAAGCACGATGCCATACAGGCTCACGCTGGGCATGCCGTCATTAAGCTCTGAATGGCAGCAAATGTAATTTAACTTCTCTGAACAGCATCATTTGGAATAGGCCCAGGAAAACCTAGTATAAAACTAATTTCTAGCAGCATCAGATATGTAAGTATTTACAGAGCTCTTTGTAAACACACTGCAATTAAAAACATTTAATAGAGAGCAAACCCACTTTGCCATATGGCAAATCATCTTCAGTTAAGGCAAGAGAGCCTTAGTGCCTGACAAAGAGGGCAAGGGAGACAGACTGTAAATTCCAAAGACCTGACAGAGAAGGGGCCCCCAAAATAGCTTATCTAGGTTGGAATTATGACAATGACATAGAAAAAGTAGCCCCAGGCCTCGAATCTTTGTCATGGGATACAAAGACACCTGTAAAAATTCCCGTGTAGGACCAACATATCTTACATGAAAAATAATTGCTTCAAGCAGCAGGAAGTATGAGGTGCAGCATTACCCCAGAACATCACAGCCTGTTAGTGCTGTCAAGAACTGCATCAGGAGATTAATCTCCATCTATGCAAGGCTTTCTCTTGAGTTATAATTTCACATGCTAAGTCAGTATGGAGGGGAAAGGCTAGCAGTGGGATGGAAAATATAGCTGATCCCTGCAGCAAAACTCTTGGAATCCTCCTTCAGGATCTGTTTGATACAAGGTGAATAAAAGAGGACTCAGCAGATTTAACGGAACTCTTGAAATTGCTCAGAAACACATATTTTTCCAAACAAAGCATATATTTGATTTTTTTTTTTTTTAAGATAGAAATGTGATATGGAGTCTTAAAGAAAAGAAATATTCCTCTTCCTTTGTTACCAAGTTGTTTGCTGGAGCCCTGCGTGTGGAGCCCTGCTGAGCGATGCTAACTTTTCAAATTAGGCCTCATAGAAGTTAAATACAGAAGAGATTTTCAGGGAGAAGGTGAGATACTTATCATTCCCTGAAAACTGCTAATGAACAGAAACATCTAGAATGACAGCAGTCTTATGTCCTTCATTCCCACGACACAAGGCAGCTCGTGAACCAGGGCGACTGCAGCTCCAGCTGCCAGTGCTGGAACAGCTCTCCCTCTGTGCAGTGGGAAGCCAGCGCCTGCTGCAGAGGAAGGTACCGGCAAGAGTAACACATGGTACGGTCAAGCTCTGGAACTCCCTGCAGCAAAAATTCAGATGACAACCTCGGTAAGATTCAAGTATGGACTGACAATGCAGATGGGGAAAGTACTGTAAAATACAACAGAGAACAACAAGAACCAGCCTCCTTGGCACAGACAGGTCGTAAGCCAACGAAGGAAGAAGCTGCCCCACTTCATGCAAATGTTGGCCCGCTATTGTGGTATTTTTGTGTCAGCAGAGAAGCACATCTGAACACGCTCTGAGCGAGGCTTGGCACAGCAAAGAAAATACCTCCAGAAGCCTAGTTTAGAATCTGCAGCGATCCTGGTGACCAGAGGTGTCTGTACAGAGTCCATTTTTCACACGGCTTTTACAAGGTGTCAGACACTAGAGTTGTCAAATGACTCAGAAACACCTGAGCAGTCTTCAGTGAGTCAAATGCTTTCATAACAGGTCAAAGTTGAGTGACATTTTTAAGCTTCAATTTGTCCTAAGTGAACCAATACGCAAAACTAATGAGATCATAAATTTTTCCTCCAGTTAATGTGCTAGGTGGAGAATGGAGAGCAGGGAGAGGCAGGAAGATGAGAGGCTGCCCAAACTCCTGAACTTGATTAAACTAATTTAATCTGCAACAAAGAATAAGACCCATAAAAGCACAGACATTATTCACTGGGAAACAATATTCACAGAGGATGGCTTCAGCTGCTCTGCCTGCCCAGGATTCAGACTGATCTAGCCCTAGTTGCAGGAAGATACAAAACATAAGTCTGTTTAACAAAAGAGCCGCATGGGTTTACAATTTTTTAATTTTTTTTAAGGTTCAGCACAATAACATGCTCCTGTTACAACCCAAGAACTGTAATTTTCTCAATATATCATCTTTCTAAAACCATAGGGATGGTCTAGCAAGGGCTGTGACTGCATGAAGTCTGACAAATTACACATGTATACATCGACTGAACTGCTACTCCTACAACTACAGCAAATATAAAATATAGAAGGCATCATCCTGCATTAAAGCAACGTAATCTCATACCTTATCTCTATTAGCAGATACCATGCATCAACAGATACACAGAAAGACTGAAGAAACAGCAGGTAGATATGAAAGAAACATATTCAGAGAGCAATGCTTCAGTTACGGCGTTAGTTATAGTCATCACATATACTGAAGCACGAGACTGTCTCTCTGCCCTCTCTTCTTGAGGTTTTTATTTTTTTAATCCTTACAACTCTTATTTGAGATTAATCCAATAGGCATTTTCCAACCAGAAAATATTGTTTTGATTATATATATATGCACACACACCCCCCAATCTACCAAAATTAAACCTATGCACATTAAATTGCTTATTTTGAAAATATTTCTTAAAAAATCCACATACCTTATCTTAGTAAAAAACTAGCTACTTGTAAACTAACTGCTTATTTCAAAATGCAAGTTCACTATATTAGCAAACAGTTGTGAAAATCAAAATTATATATAATTAGATTTTTTTTTGTAAACTAAATTCCTACTTCCTTTTGCTTGATTTTGAGAGTTGATAATAAACATGTCAAATGTATACAGAGTAAAAACTGGAGTGCAGGAATACTATTTAATCTAAACTTACGAGCGTTGCTACAGTAAGCCTAAAGCTTGTCACGTTTGTAACGAGGCTGTACGTCCCTCCAGCATCCACCAAAATTCTGCTTTGTCTTCAGGGCAGAAGTGCCAAGCGCTGCCACAAGCCTCAAAGCCCGACAGCAGAGGGAATAGGCTGCCTTTGCGCAAGGTATACTGCGGCTGCTGCGAGACAGGCATACGCAGACTTGTAATGATCCACCTGCCTTGTACTTTAGCTTGGGAACTCAACAGCCCCTGGAAACCTGGAGTGTCCAGGTTGGGACTTACTTTACCTGTTGAGGGGTTTCTCCAGTCTGACCAGTCATGGGATAGAATAAATATTAACCATGGTGTAATTCTGGTGTTATTCATACGGTGCCTGGGGAGGATGATCAGTTTGTGGGATCATCAGGACTTCAGTCATGTGTGAGATAAATACAAGATGAACAAATTCCACGTTTGTTTGAAATTTAATCCAGTATCCTCAAATACTCCAGTATGGGCTCGTGCCCATTGATGTGGAAACAGGCATGTTTACTCACTGCAACATCTTCTTTTGGCACTTTTTCCTTAGGGACAGCCAAGGTAACAAGTCACAAGGAAGCTGGAATTCCCAACCAGCCTGAATTGAATACTTAGATCTGTAAGTCTGATCATGAGAACTGCTTTTCTGAACGCCCTTCAGCAGATTTGTAAAACCTCCTGTGTTTCTTCTATTTCTTTACTAATTCCTTACCTACTTTTCACAGTTCAGGACTGAAAGAGCATCATGCAGCACTCTAATCTGCTGCTTCTTTCCCTGTTAGTTAATACTGGTTTGAGTTTCCTTCCACGGCAAGGTTTGTGTGCCTCAAATTCATAATAAGAACAGAGAAAGGGAAGTCCGCTGCCTGCCATGCAACCTCAGATCAGTCCCAGATTCGTTCATGAATTTTGGTAAACTGGATACGGCAAGATTCTCAAAATCTAAGCTCCAGCCTCTATATCTCAGCTCCTCCTTTTTCTTTTAAAAAAACACAGCGTTTTCCTGGTTTTGTAGTGGGGTGGTTTTCTGAGGATTATACTGAAGAGTGCAAGGGTCTCCAGCCTTTAGCAGTGTGGGCAAAGTACTGAAGAGATGAAGTTAAGGCAGTAAGACCTTCCAGGGGGTAAAGCTAGAATATATATACTGCTAGTTGATGAATTATATTTGTTAGCCTTCACTTCCCCCATCACCCAACACATATGATTTCTCATTCTTCACATTGACCCGAATCTTACCTTAAACATACCTTTTCTCTGATAATGCCTAAATTCTTACATTGTCCACCTGCAAATCATTTATTTGCTTTGCGCTCTGCACCGCTGGCTATTAAGGATTGAAAGGAGACCAACCTATTTCTCTTATATCCTTGGATTTGAATCACAAAAGTGTTGTAACTCCCAGCATGTGATCACAACTGAAATGAGCTAGTCCTTAATTAAACAGAGGTTGAAGCTCATTGTTTAATTAAACAGATGTAAGTGCCTAATCATTCAACTATTCCAAGCATACACTGCATATCATTTAATCTCACCACCCACATGATGAAGGCACAGCTCTAAGACTTGGCTGCAAGCAAACTATTTCAAATAAGCCAACCTATGCTTTTAACAGAAGAATTTTTCCGATGGCTGGATAAGCAGGTAAAAGAAGAGTGAATGTGAATTTATTAAGAGAGCCGTTTCCAGGAAAGTGTGTGTGAAATGAGAATCTCTGTATGGAGCAGGAAACGGCCTTGCAGCACACCCACACCTCTTGCTTTTTTTTTGGCAGACAGAGGCCACGCTATGAAAGGCTTTATAAC
This sequence comes from Larus michahellis, assembly GCF_964199755.1. Taxonomy (NCBI): domain Eukaryota; kingdom Metazoa; phylum Chordata; class Aves; order Charadriiformes; family Laridae; genus Larus; species Larus michahellis. The sequence continues at coordinate 18,275,745 of NC_133904.1, forward strand.
AACCATGTACACCTTTCAAACAACACTCCTGTAACGTGTAGGATACTGTATAGATCCTTGTTTGGCAAAGAGGGTGAATTTTACTTAGAGCACTTTAAGAAAGCCTGAGCTGTATGTTCATACCCACAGTCAACAATTCAAAGATCTATGACATGAACGTACTTGCAATGCTAGACAGACTCTTTCTTAGATGTTCAAAGTGAGATGTCTGACGTCAGAGAAGGCAAATACTTTTCTATATATCCTTTTTGTGTAGTCATAAGATAGCTACTTTCTGGAGCAAAAGAGTTTATCTGAAAAGATTTTGCTGCAGGAAGGCAAAATAAAGGCTGATAGCTTAGGCAGTCAGCTTTTTACCCATACCTGACAGATCCAGTTGATTACGAGGTGGGCAGGGGGAAAGAATGACAGATTCCTCCAGATTCCTCAAGCCACCTGCCGACAACAGGATGGATCCCAGAATGGTTTGAAAAACGTGGACAGAGTCTGAATTAGAATATTCAGCAGTAAAAAGCGCTTAAGACATAGAAGCTGTAGGTGCACTTCCAAATTTGACAGGCTAGTCACCACAAAAGGACCCTGCTCACTTTCTGCCTTCAGCCACTTGTTTCCATCCGTTGTGCCGGTGGCCACTGTCCTCTTAGACTGCACTACAGCATGCACTGAAGGTGGCAGTGTGACAGAGAGTAGCCTCTTGTCTCCCTCATCCAGCAATTTCAATGTTAAACCTGCATTGCCAGCTGATATCCCAGCACAGGAGCATTGGTTAGCTAGATCAGGAGAAGGTTTGGTTGAAAACAACTCCCTCACCCCAAAATAAAGTTCCCTGGCCTTGTCTGCAGAAATGCCTATACCAGTAAAGCACAGGGGAAGCGTGAAGGTGAGGAAGGTATTGGGGACTGGTTTGGTTTCTTGTTTTTGGAAGATACGTCCATGCAGACTTAAGAATGCACATCAAATTATAGACTCAGTTTTGTCCATTCCAGTGCTTGTAAGCTGCAGCGACACAATAAAAAAAGAACATATTGTTATTATTATTATTTTTTTAAGCAACAGTTAATTTTAAGTGATTTAAAAGAAAAGCGAACAGTCAAGGTAATTTCTGCACCGTGGTTCAGAGGACAGAGGAGACAGCACTCTCACCATAGCAGGAACAAGAGGCAAGAGCAGGAGAGCGAGAACTTCTCAGATTAGCTTTACCAGAAGCTTCATAATGCAGAATTGCCTCTGCCTACCACAGGCTAACACCCTGACTTGGAGACTCAGGTACCTGTGGCCAGTGAAAGTTTGTTAAGTTTTTAAAACAAGATAAACATGTGGACGCTTGCTGTTCTCTTACAGGGAAGGCTGGATCATACCTTTTCAAGGGAATAGAAGTCACTTTCTTAGCAAGCATCAAGCTAGTAGCCTAACATACAGCCTGGTGGTGCTTAGACAACCCAGCAGTGAGCAAAGCACACAATTCTACATAGAAGAGAATGTGCAAGGATTAGGAAGGAGCAGGTCCTTTGTGCTCTTCTCGCCCAGCCGAGCAGTTCAGGCTTTAGCCCTTACAAACGTCTACAAATTGTCTGAACTTTTACAGACACCCAGCTATGAAGCTGATTACTGAAAAACCACAAGACACATTTGCAGCAATTAGTTTTCTGAAACCACACATCAGGTGGGAAATAAAAACATGGGAACTGTTACAAGCGGAGAAGCAAAGGCATTTGGAAATGAATTGTTCTAGCTCAGCTTGTCTCTTCCTCATGACAGCAAGGTTACACCTGCTGGCATCAGTCTCTCCACAACAGTCCAAATTATCTTTAATATGTTTCAAAGCAAACACCACAATGCAATCATATCAGGTTTTCCCCATGTGTATAGCCTTCATAGTGGAAAAAAAGGTGCCAGTTAATAATTATTCCACTATGGTAAATTCACGGTGGTTTTGTTGGGTTTTTCGCAAACCGTAAAGTAAAAATAAAACCAGGAATTTAAACTTCACATCAGCCACTGCTAACAAATTACCTTGTGCTGCCAGTAATGTTATAAACTGAGAGGATTCTTGTTGTTAAACTTGATGATCAGCAGCATCGCAAAGGAACACGGAACAACCAGTGAACTTTCCACAAAGACAGTTTGCTTCCCATAGATCTCCATACATAACCTTTACTGGTCTCAGTAGGATCATTACATCCATTAGACTGTGGACTCAGCACTGCTTTAGCTCTTAAGTTAATACAACTGAGACTTTTTTTTTTTTACTTTCCTATTGGGAAGTAGCATGTGCAATTTTAGTGATTTCTTAGATCATTCCATAAGTAAATCAAATATTCTTTCAAGCCTAGTTATCAAAATTGTGTCCTTTGATACTACATCCTCCATCAAACTGCAGTAATCCAGATCAACACATTTTAAACCTCCACTATCTCTCCTAATATCATTCTAGCAGATAGAGTAATTAAATTTGTACTTTTTTTTTAAGTCCTACTCAATAAATCTGAATAAATTAACAACGCATTACTAAGGCTGCTACATTAAATTTGCATAGTGCATTTAATGAATATGCAACTGCAAGTGAAAAGGTCTGCTACTGTGAACCTTCCACATTAGCATAACTACTTCCAGCATGTTTCTTAAATAATGCACTCATTTGCACATCACTGACTTGGCTAATTCTGACTTCAGTCAGGGTAGCCTTGTAATTAAGACTCTTGCTTTAATTTTTAATGAAGTTTATGTTACATCAATCCTGACAGTAATGAGGGGACATGGAAACAAAAAGGCTGCTAATAATTAAATTCACAAACCAGTTTGAGGGATAATAATTCCTGAGGAGAAATTACATGACTAATTATTAATTAAATATTCATACTATTGCAGGGCCATCTCCCTTAACTGCTCCTTCTTGTTGGTAATAATGCTGAGATGTGGATGCCTTCCTGCAACCATTCTGATTTTAAGGTCTTTGGTTAATTTTAGTGCACCATTAATCAATATGACACAAAAAATAAAATTGCTTTAATTGGTATCATTTTATTGTTTCTAAATATTACTACAGTTGGTTTAGTTGTGTAGAATTAATCTAGTTAGTCGGTGCCCATTTTATGGGAACATAAATCCAGTTTATATCCATAAACTTCTAATGGCAGGACAACTTGACCTTTTTTTGTAACATTACTGTTTACAGATAATTACACCAACTCTTTAAAAGGTTGTTTAATAGCTTTGCATTCATCATAGTAAAATGAAAAACATGCAATATTATTTAACTCCAGACTATTCTAAGAAGGTCTCCAAGACCCTAATTTACCCCTGCTGAAAAGTAAGCAATATTAATTTGTGTGTTTTTAGGAAATCTATGAGAGCTTTTCCTCAAATGCGTACAAACAGATTGAAAGTGTTTGCGTACAGATCTCTATTCATCTTTTACACAATTTAGATTACATATATAACAAAAATAACAGCACTGCAAGGACGTCTTTCACAAAAAGAAAGATGTCAGTGTGTGGTTTTCTGGATGACACAGGTCTTTGAAACGATAGTTTTCCAATCTCTCGTACACAAATACCATAAATTCACAGAGGAATTAGCCTGATTAATCCTAATTTATGTTGACATTTATATCAGCCAGGATTCTGCCTGCTGAAAGTGTCATAATAAACCTTAAGGATTACATGTTTATTAAAAGAAGTCCAGTTTGTAGGAAAGTTTAGCAAGAGGAAAGAAATTATTTAAATGAAGCTTATTAGTCACCAAACTCAGATGCACTATGGATTTGTTTTAAAATTTATGTTAGTGCTTTAAAGAGAGAACATTTTGCATAGCATAAAATTGATTCTCAGGTTATTAAAAAGACATAATGCATGTCCTTTTATCCTGAAGGGGCATTTGGAAATTCTAAGCCAGGGCAAACATTTCATTTTTCTAATAATTCAAACCAGTTGATTCATCAAAGTGAAACAAGTCCATCACCATACACAGGGCAATGATTCCCTTTAGCTAGCGCTTGTCACATTACTACAATCTGACAGGTTTGTAGGGCATTATTACTAGGTCTGATTTGTACCACTCTATCCCTTTTACTAAATCTTAAAAATCTTTTTAACTTTTCTTTTTTCTCTACTCTCTTAAACTAACACCTGAAGGCAATTTAAATATACCACTCCATAATGAAATACCACTTTCATTCTCTCTAGAATTAAGATGTCGTTATCAGCCATCTGTTCCTGGTCCTGCTCTCTATTTCTTCCATCAAAGAAATAATTCCAGGCATGAAACACCTCATTGGAGCAACAATCACCTGAAACCGCCGGAGTGCTGCAATACAAGGCTGGGCCTGGCTCGCAGGGGGAACAGCAATTGAAGGAACTTTTTCAGATAACTTGGTGTCACTATATGCAGCAGGTGAGGAGACATCATTCTTTCCCTTCCTTCCCTCCTCCCTGTTTCTAGAAGAAGTATCTCTTCATTGCTCTGCTTGTGCTCCCTAAAGTACAATATCTGGTGTACAGGACAGAAGGCATCAGAAGCGTTCTCAGGTTAAGGGCCAAAGATATAGGGCCCATACCGAAGCATCTCGATGAAGTTCAGTGGATGCTGAACTAGGATTTGATGATAGCAGTCAGAAAAGCACAACTCCAGCTGTGCTACTCTGAACATCACCAGCACCTTTGCACACACACACAAGCTGTAGCAACAGCACACAGGCTTTGATTCTTAACCACGTTTCCACAAGCTATGCAGAGCTTGTTCTGATCAGGATTTCAAAATGGGGGGAGGGAGGGGTGAAGAAGGAGGTGGGGAGAGAGAGGAGAGGGAGAGACCGGTAACACAGGGTCTTATTGCAGGGCCCATAGATGCCTACCCAAGTGGGACTCTTCCCTCAGAAGCCAGCCACCAGGGAGCACACGACCTAAGGCGTTAGGCCTCCAAGGTTTTGACCAGGAATTTTTCAGGAAGGTGCACGACTGCACATATTGTGTGTGCATAAACAGCAAAATCAGATACACCTGACTTACAAAATGGATCAGACCGACTTGTCTACTTAGATGATCTGTACCTAGGCAGTAAGACGTGCTGTGTCCCCCACTGCAGAAGGTATAACACAGGGCATGAACGAAGCAATGCTTGTCTGGGGGATCTGATACAGTGGACGCGCCAGACCTATGTATACCTGCTAGATGTCCTGTCCAGTCCAGGACATTGCAGAACCTAGTCTGAATTATACTGTTATCCTAGCTGGATATAAGATGTCTAGAAATCCTAAAATAAAATGTCCAAATTCCTTAAATTCTATCAGCATAAGATTTCCAGGAAAGAAAACAGAGTTGTCTGCGAAAACCTGCCCGAGAGACAGCCCCATTAAATAATACCCACTAGCTTAAAGTAAAAACAAACTTACTAGAAGGTTAAGTTAACTTCTTGTTTTCTCTCAGATGTTTTGGCATTTTACATGTATTTTCACTTCCCTTGTTCTGCAAGTTATGCTGCCACACCACACCATTAGTTTCTATTCATTGCCTCCCTATTCTAGGTAATGTTGCCCACCTATTACAGGTAATGTTTATTTTCAGCCTGGGAAATTTCCTGACAGACCTTTTGGCCACTCATTTAATGATTCCCAATCCCCATTTTTCCATGAAACTACTGACAATATGGCTAGCATCACTGTTGAATTTTACTTGTCTTCAAATGAAACATCATTTTAAAAAAAAGTTAATGGAACATTAGAAACTACCCCATCAAAGTCTAAAGTTATGATAAAGGAGAAGGGGTGAGCACACACAGCTACTGTATTAAAAAGGGTGGACCTGAGAATTATAGACCAGTGTGCCTTGCTTTACTGCTTAAAAAATATGGCAACAGATAAGCACCAGAAGATAACAGAGTAATGATAATACCAATTTGACATGATTTGCTTTTCACAAATCTAGTATCCTTCTGCAACAGGATAATCAATCTTGTGAGTAGCGGAAAGGCAGTGGATGTCTTCAGTCTTGACTTTGGTAAGGTATGTCATCTCTTAGAGCATTCTCATCAGTGAAATAGAAAAAAATATCCATAAGTGTGTGAACTCAAAAACGGGTAGGAAGCCACCCTGGAGAGCAATTACTATCATTCCAGTGTCAAACTGGCAAGTTGTCAGATTGGGTTCTGTATGGTTTGATCCTATATTAGTATTAATCAGTACTTTCACTAACAACATGAAGGACAGAAGACAGTATGCCTGTAAGTCTATTGCAAGGTTGGAAGGATTATGAATATCCTCAAGGATAAGAAGCAGAATTCAAAGTAATCTTGCCAGATAAGGAAGATGCAGACTAAGTGGAGATAAGCCCAGAGGAAGACAATCAGAGAAAACATAACATTAGAGCAAGCAAGTCCCATTAGGGAAAACTGAAGAAACTGGGGTTGTGTTTGTAGCATAGAAGATGTTTCTGATAGGGGAGAAATAAAGGCTGCTACTAAGGAAATTATTTTTCCCCACATCCATGATGATGTAAGAAGAAAAAGTAGTAATATACTTCAGCACAAAAGTTACATATTAGCATTAGCTCTGGAATATATTGTGGCATCTTAATTATCTAGGTTTAAGAACAGTGTAGACAAAACTGAGTCAGAAATGACTTCTGTATTACTGATCCAGACTTAGGAGACAAGACAGACTACACAACAAACTCTCAGGGTTATTCCAGTCCTGATTCTAGAATGAATTCAGTTTTATGCAAAAGCTGTGGTTGTGTATGTACCTGTATATTACACGTAAAATGAATCAGTGTGACTAAATAACTATTAGTGGGAACTTGAGGTCAGTTTTGGGGATTCAGAGGTATTACAATATTTGAATGAGACGTTCAGCTCTTTAAGAAGATAAAATTATAGGTGCTGCGTAGAAGAATGTAGGTCATCCCCACTAGATATGGAAGTGAAAAGGCTGTGAAGTGAATTGGAATCAAAGGGACTGAGGGGAGCTAGAAACCAAAAGCTTCCTGGTGAATACAACACAAAGAAAGCTAAGGATTGCTGGGTTTCTCCATTCCTTCTCCTCTCTTTCTGTGCTGTTTCCCTAAGGAAGTGCAACTCTTATTGAGTCAGAGAAAGTAAAATTTCAAGAAGCTCCCACCTTGCATTCCTGAAGCTCACGTGTAGGCTCCCATGGCTCAGTCCTCCCTATGACAGAAACCATTATGCACAGGCACAAAGATCTATCTTTAAACCCAGTCATGATCTATGCACTGTAGCTCTGGTTTCCAAGCCTTGGAGCCAGCCTCTGCTGAGCTTGCCAACAGAAATAGTGACTGAGATGGTATTGTTGAGATTTACCAGCACTTCCCCCTCCAACACCCTCCCGCCCCCCTTGAGTTATAAGAAAACATTTCTGCAGCATTTAACTGCGAAAGATTTGAGCCACATCTGAAAAGCTCTGAGACAGCTGATCTAAGCCACATTTCCTAACAATGCTTATTCTAATTACTGTACTGTAGTCTATCGTGGCAAAAGCACTGAGAGGTAAACTAAACTCAAGTGCTTGGCACTAGTATGCAAAGTGTGTCAACAGATATAGCTGGGTCCAGCTAAGGCTTTGAATCTACAGCCCGAGCTTGGAATTGTAACTATTCAAACTCTAATAAATGGGGAAAAAACCTGCCATTTCTACTTTGGGATTATTGTACAAATTTGAAAGTATGTGCTCATTCCCAACAGGAACAAAATACATGTGTTTTCAAATATTCTTGTGATTTTTTTTTTTAAACCAGGTTTAGCTCAAAGTGTTTTGCTTAATTAATGTAAAAAGGAATGTTTCAACTGACATTTCATACACCAGCTTATATTTTGTTTACATGAAAGGAAATATTTTTAAATAAGAAAATTTAAATATTCCATTTTGAAAAGATTTGGGGTTTTTTTTGTTTTTTAATTAGAGCTCTCTTCTCCCAAGCAAACTTTCATCAAAAAGAACACACTTCTCAAGAAAACATTTCCACAAAAATATCTTCCAACACATTGAAAATTTACCAGAAATGTTTTACTACCCTGCACTAAGATTAGTAATACTTTATTTTGCACAAAAAAATACTGTAACTGAAATCTGTTCTTAACTTCATAATGAATTCATTCTTTGACAAGCAACAGCAAGAATCAAGACGGCAGGTAATGATTGTCTAAAAACTCTTTGGCAAGTGAATAATTATTTTATTGTATTTCTATTAAACAATAATTCAATAAGAATGATAGGCTGAAAATATTTTAGTAGCAGGATGTTTTTTAATTTGAAAGATGGTGACCAGCTGTTTTTATGCACAAATCTGCATAGTTTTCATAAAAGGCAGAAAATATAGATGCCTACTAGCATTGAAGTGCACAACTGGAGTGTTAACAGTATGAACTGCACAGTGACAGAGTAGGATAATCATGTTACTGTAAATCTGATGAAAGAAATGACACACTGTACAGAAAATCAGCATCCAAAGAATGCCACTCAGCTACAATCACTTCAGCAATCAGTCCCTCCAAACACTACCCTTCCACTAAATAATTCCATGTAAAAGAATTTTTAAACGTGTTCATTCTTCAGCAGCTGCCATGTCAGTTCAGCTATCATATTAGTGTTCAGTCCTGCGAGCTGTCAATATTTCCTAGGGTAATAGCATCAGGCACTTTGCTAACCATCAGCAGCTACAGCGTTGTGGCTGATCTGGAAGCAAAGGCTGCAACTCAGTGAGCCCAGGAGTGCCTGGAACAAGAAATCAATTTTAATCTGAGGGACCCCTAATACACTTCCTTTCTAAAGCACCTCAATTTTGATAGTGCCATAAAAAGCATAAGAGGGTGCAAGGGAACAAGCATACTTGAAAACTTGTGCATGGCTTTTTTAGGAATGTACAGACTCAAATTTAACATGTGCAACAAATAGTCTGAAAAAGTGAGATGGCTTTTTAGCACATAGAATTCGGTATCATTTCATAGCTAATAGATTAGTGTGAGCTATCAATTCCTAATTTCACGCGATAGTGCAATGCTTAAGTATTGCTTCATTATCCTGGACACCACACCTGCAGAAGCCTACAGAGTTCATCAGCCTGATCATCCTGCCCAATTTGTTTAGGTTTTTTAATACACGTAAGTAATTTATGGAGATGCTTGGACTATATCAATTCACATTTATTAGTCAATGTCTTATCTATATGAAGAATACGTAAGCCACCTCCTAAAATTAAAATGTTCAGGCAAAAATCTCCGTGCTGGTCTTCATCCACTGCTCGGCAAAAGCTGGGCGCACTCAGTGTAGGCACGTAGGCTTAATACAGATTTCAAGTTAACTCTCTGTTCAGCTTTTAGGCGGGAGTCAAGTGAGATAGTTTTTCTGAAGCTATGCTGGGGCTTCATTTAGCAATACTGAGGGGGTTCATCAGCGAACCCTCAGATGCCACTGACCACTCCTCCCACTTACTAACAAAGGCATCCGAATCTCACAGTGGTTCACTTTCTCACCCCACAAAACAGCGTGGAAGGCACGCTATGTCCCAAACTACTCTGCTGCCAGGATTTGGGTCCTATGTAAGGACAAATTAATACTCTCTGACAGCGTCTTCTTATCTGCTCATCTCAGACTCTGGTAATGTTGAATTTTAGAAGCTTTCTACAATCTTAAGGTGAAAAAGTAATAGCTTCCCAGCATTTTATAACCACCATTTCCAATAGCCCCATGTCCAGTGATGCCGAAGTCCTAGCTGGTTGTTCAAATTATCTTATATAGAGAATTTCCCCATACAGGGAAACTTTGATTATCCAAGTTTAAGTGGGGAGTTACTGCAAATGTCCTACTTGGAAACTTGCTAACACCTGACCCCGTTTGCTTCTGTAAAGCCCAGAAATGTCTTTACTTTTTTCTCGAAAGAAAAACTGAAGAAATATCTTTCAAAATGGTGACAAGATTGAGCAGGCACATGCCAGTGCCAATGGTTGTGCACCAATATCTAATACTCGGTCTCATCTACATCAAGCCATTCAAAAACAGGTCATCGAAGGTACTTTTGATGAACTAGAAAGAAAAAAAGGCAATCAGAGTTACTGTAAAGTCATCCTGAATTCCCAGTGGAGTCACAAAGTGTTAAAATGGCACTTTTAAATCTCTTTAAACCTGAATTCAAATACAAAGGTAATTGAGCAAATTACTAAGTGTGACATGCATCTAACTAAACTATAGAAGGAGCTCGAATGTCCAAATATCTCAACAGAACCTGGAAGGTGCCTCGGTGAACACCTGCTGTTTCCTACAAGGAGATTCACTCTGAAGACAGGAATGAGACGCCAAACCCTGTACAGAATTTGTTGCCTATTGAACTGAAATCTCACAAAGGCAAAGTGATCCCCAACTCTGACTCCACGTTCAGTTTATCCTACTTGCTCTGAAACTACGTCAAGCATGGTACAAGAAAACAAGCTGTTCTGGCTATGTTCTGGGCCGCAGACAGAAAAATCAGGTTTAAATGCTGTACTACTCTATAGGAAATATTTGTTTTTCTTGATATTAAGTCTGGGCCAAAGCCATGCCTCTCTGCAGCAAAACTACACTTTAAAAAAGATAATCACATGGGAAATACAGGACTGAATGACAGATGGACACATCACTGCACCGCTTCCCAAGCGGAGAGGCTCAAAGGCACCTTTTGGAAAACTCCCGAGCTGCTCCAGCTCAGCACGGTACCTGCTCCCGGGCCTAAGAAACGGCAGCTCTTTATCTCTGCTGGCAGCCCACACCAGCAGGTGTGAACAATCCCCAACATATCGGGGAACTGGATTGTTAGCAAAACACTGCATTTGCCCCATTTTCATTCAGCTTTCATCATAGCTCATAATCCGTACAAACAATCATGAGGAGTATTACTGATGAGGAAAGACAAGACAAATTTGTTTGTTCAATGTGTAAGAATTATGGTTTTTAAGTTGTAGGTATCAGACTACTAGAAATGACAAGGGTTGTTTTGGGGGGTTGGTTTGTTGATTGGTGGGTTTTGTTATGGGGATGGGCTTTTTTCCCCTGAAAATTAAGATTTTATTGAAAAGGGATGAGAAGATTGCCAGCTTCTGGCTAAAAAATGTTTAACCAAAGGCTTACTAAAGGTTGAGTTTCAAGTTTAAAAAAAGTTAGCAACACAGCAGATACACAGCATACACCATGTAGTTGAAAACCTGTGTTTCCAATGATGAAAACAGTACAGAATCACTCAGTTTGGGTTTTCTCCCCTCAAGTTTTCAAGCCCTGGTGTTCACTTGGAATAAACTAGGAATGGAGGATGTTTTTTATCCATTTATTGAGGTTTTTCTCTGTGCCAGTGCTGTACTGATTATCCACCTATTTCATTAGGAGACATTTGCAGCAAACAGGAAGACTAGTTATTTTATTGGCAAGGCATGCTGAAGGAATCAAGGCTTTGGGTATTCCATAAAGTTAGCTGTATAATTAGCGACAGAATAAAAGTTACATGAATGTTGCTCACTATTTCAGAGTGTCTATGTAGTTTCTGCTAATGACTAACCCCATAGCACTTTGTTGTCAGGATTCAGTAATCAAACACTGGAAATCTGTGCCATTTTGACAGGATGTTTTAATTATTCTAACTTTTTTTTTTTTAAATCAGGTGAAGGCAAGACTCCATCAACTGTCAAGTTGAAACACCTAATGACAATGAATGAAAATTTACTCACATAGTCTCTTGCCACTGTTTAAAACCTGCAATTTCAGTGAGCATTCCTGCTATTTAATTTCTTTCCAAAAAAAAGGAACAAACAAAAGATCCCTGGATCAAGTGCAATAAGACCTCTAAATCCACACAAGGAACTCCTGGTTTCCAAGGGGATCTACATTAGCACAGAAACCTGTTTGTAGCAAGATGCAGATACTAACAAATATGTTATTTTATAAATATAGTTTGATTTTTACATTTTCCATCAGTAAAACACAATTTTCATCATATTTTTATGAACTTAATCTTGAGTTTTGTTTTTTATAATTACACTATCAAAGCAATAATGGGAATTTCTTTTACCCTTCAACATCATGAGCTAGCCAAATGAGAACTTTGTATTGCATAATACATGATGCCCTGCTTTACATGTGATATGCTTTACAAAAATCTTAGTCTAATTGTGAAAGACTACTGTTACAAAACATTCTCATCACTGGCGTGTTTAATTGAGCTCCTGAGAGGCAGTATCAGTAAGACTTAGGGATAAATAACCAGTAGTCCCATTGGTCTCACCAAGAATCCATTGATGTTTCATAAATCCTAGTCAGTACAAATCTAATTGAGTTACCATGCTGAATTAGCTTACATCTAAATGGCATTCATGTCTACAAATGGAATAATTAGAGCCTAGAAAATGGGATATATCAAGTGCTATCCCAAGTGACAACAGCAAGACATTTGTATTCATTCAATCAATTGCTTTAAAAAAGCAGATGTAATACTTGATTTGGGGTTGATGACAAGACAGCGTTATTGAGTCTAGCAATAATATTAGACAGAGAATGTTAACTATTTCTTCATATCTATCTATTTATTTATTCTAAGAGATTCTTCACTTTGATTCTTTCAGATTTTGCTTTAGGATACAAAGTCATTACATGACTACATACTCCCTATTTTATATCTAGGATAATGAAATCAGCTACACTCATTAGCGCTCTTCTTTCCACTACTAGAATTCTAAGATGAATAGCAAATAAATCAATAAATAACAGGGTTTGCAACAGGACTTCCAAGGCTACTAATATTTTTAGCCTCCGTACTGAAGGAGTCTTTTTAGACAGAATAAAACAAATAGGACTGTTCATTTTTTCTACCTTGCTTAACCACCTTCTTCCAGGTACTAAATTAAATAAGGTACCATTACACTCTTGCCAGAATCCAGCGTCACCCTGCCAGTGACATCCTGCACCACAGACCGAAATTTATCAGATGCCACTAGTTGGCTGAATCAGGTTTAGTTAAATACCATCTGTTTTTTTCAGGACAAATATAAAACATGGCCACCTCAAACTGTATATAAAACCACTATTAAATTAGGATGAATCTTTGCAATGCTGGATAACAGATTCCTTTAATTCAGAAAGTAGTCTAATTTGCATGCATATTTTATTTATTACACCAATTAAGTTTTGCAAATAGTTTGCAATGAGGTCCCTATGACCTAATAATTCACAATTACTCCTGGGATATCCTGCCCACTTTAGCACGTTTTGAATAATATTGCTATCTTCTTGAGAAAAATAATGCATTTTTAACATGATGGATTTATTAAGAGCGTGCACACCTCTTCCTTAACCCCTTTTACTCTAGGTAGGGTTACTGGAACTACCTCATAGGCCTTTGTCGTGTTCGTTAATGAATGCTTTCCGTCAGCTTCCTGTCTTTTCAGATACTTGTCTCCTAAGCTCTTGTGGAAATCCCATGTATATACAATCTAGATGAGCACTCTGGGTGGCAACACAATATAAATGAATAATAACCCTTTGAAACTGACAGGCTGATATTCTGTTTCTGCTATAGCATTAAATAATGGAGCATAGTTGAAAACGGACATTGTGGAGCAAACTTATTGCAGTCAAATCTACTCAAGTCTGGTAAACAGATTTATACGGCAGAATTTAACTTCCAAAAAAACTGCATCAGAAAAAATTTAGTTTGAGACTCACTTGGATCTATTCGGATAATGACAAGTTGTATCGAGTTATTTTATAAGAACAAACTACCATAGTTTGCTCTGCTTTAATCAGCTTTATAAGGAATTTTACATGATCTTAGAGTATAAGAAAGTGCTTTATTTTGGTACACTGTTCAAGCAAGACTGGCATTTCCTTGTACTTCATATGCATAGCTTCCTCCCTTAAACCGTTTGGCTAGTAATCTGCATTTCTACATTTATTTTTCATTCCACTACAAACAAACTAACAAAAGTCCCTCTTTATAAGAAAGAAAATTCATGGCTTGCAAAGACAGTTAGGGAAAATGAGATATTTGCTAACAACAACAAAAAAAAAAGAGTCATATATTTTTCTAACACTGGGCTAGAGCATGGGGGGAACACTAGAGGCCCTGGCTTCCCTCTGCCCCCCTCCAGAAGGGCTGGTGCTGCCTGTGCAGCCCCCGCTGCCCTCACTGCCCAAGAGTCGCCCTCTGCTGAGAAAGCCTCTCTGGATATTCCCTTTTCTTTGGTTTGATGGGCTCTGCTGTTTCACTTCACTGGAGTACAACATTGAGTAAGCACTCTTCTTTCTCACAGCTAATAGCTGCTAAACATTTGTGAACACATCTCAGCTTCAGCCTTCGCAGGACACCCTCCTTTTTCCCATTTCACACACCTCATCCCTTCATTGTAGGTCATACTTCTCTCCCTCAGTTTTGTCTCCCTTTACTGCTTTCTCATTTTAATTGTCTTTTGATAAGGAAGTTCCGAGTGCTATGCTCCACATAGAGCCAGACCCTGCCTTTGAACAGACGTGCAGTGCCCACACAGGTGGCCGCGTCTGCCCACTCTGACACATCAAATCCCAGCCAAAAAGCAACTGAAATCCTTCCTGCTGCTGACTTCAATCCACCAGTTCATGCCGAGCCTTTGCAAGGGCCTAACAAGTTTCCTCTCCCATCACCCACCCGTGGCTAACCACGACCTTTCCCTCCGTTGTTCCCATAAGTAAACCTCATTTCAGGTTATTTGCTGATTTGATCTGATCCTATTTTGCCCAGCAAAATGGATTCACTGGTACTTTCTTCCTGTTCCAACACCCTTAGATTCTTTACCTGTATGACTGAAGTTCCTCTTGATAAAATGCACCCAGTAATATAAAAAATAAAATTTAAATGGGCAATTCCCAAATAGGCAACTACAGAGAAAATGATTATGCTTTAAATTAATTATTTTATTTTTTTTTAAAGTAGCTGTTTCCTTGTCACCAGCCAGCTGTTTCAGAAGGGAATGCTGCAGGAGGTCTGCATCACGCCTTTCCTTGTAAGTGGTACCTGTGCTTTACTGACAGCAAAATGAAGTAACGAGTTCTACATTTTGGTCTACGGAAATTTGGTTTTAAGGATGTGGGAGCTGTACTCGTGTGTGAGAAAACAACACAAACCAGCAAAAATGGGCAGAATAAAAGCCTGCTATGCAATGTACATCTCAAGTGGCTGCATTCATCGGGGCACTGAGGACTGAAACCAAACCCCTTGCTGAATGAGGTGTGTAACGGAAGATCTTAAAAATGAGCTTAAAACAAAGCATGTTTACAATATTGATAAGTATAACATGAAACAGTCACAAGCTACAAAATATTCCAGGTCTTTGAGGTTTTTCTATTTTAATTCTGTGCAATTTCTTTAACCCCCTTGAAAGGAGATGTGCTTGAAGGAACTCTATAATACAGGTCATTTTTAGTAGACATTTATATTCCGTTGTTAATTGGTGATGCAAGGAGGAATGAAACAGCCTAGGATGTATTCTACAGGGAATAGCTTGCATTGGCAAACAAAATGAGCGAGTAATCTAATAGATCCGTTTCCTTTTCGAAAATCCTTCTATGGCACCGCATTTCCAAGTACGAGCGTGAAATGCAAGAAATTAGAATTCGTACAAATCATTTTGTGCTCTGCCGACAGTAAAGTGATGCGCAGGGCAAACGGACCCAACTCCCATTTCTTCTGTGCACCAACCTAGCAATCGGAGATGGCACAGATTGACATCAACCCAAAAATGCTTGTAGTGACCACATGAAACGAGAACGCTTTGTTTCACGATGATGGAGATAGATTGTGTTGGACTACATTTCCCATCATGCAATGGGTAGGAACCTGATTGACAGTTTTAGTAACTACATTTTCATAAGACAGAATTGTGACTCAGCTACAAGGAACAAAATACTGTGTGAAATTGCTTGGTGTTATTTAAAAGGACACAGACTAAATGATTGTTTATCAGTGTACAAAATACCGAGTGAAATTTTCCCACAGGAGTAGCAGCCTGAATAGTATTAACAGTGCTTTAAACTGTAATGAATTCCCAGTCTAATTCACTATGAGGTTTCAATTTATACCACATTTAGAGTACTCCAGGTTCAAGTAATCACTGCAGTAATTAGCTTACTTCCAGTCCTCCAAAATAAACCCACTAATTTTTGCAATCAGCCTTCATTTGGTTAATCACCAGTTTAATTGATTTAATTAGTTTGATCTGCAAAATTAGTCAAGTGTAAATACTGTTTTGTAAACAGAGTTTAGCTCCAAGCTGTAATATAGGGAATTCTAATTCAAAGCTGGAGTTAATAATAAAAACCAACACACACATGATTTTGTTGCAGTATCCAGCGGTTTTAAGTCTACAAGACACACATTTACACTTTTAATAGATAATGCTATTTTATATTAGTGACAACACTACGGATATTGCCTCTCCAAGTTTTATTCTTGACTAATGATTTTTACGCTGTGACAACTGACACTAGAACAGTGTTTTTGCTTTCTCTAGGTTAAAAGCAAAATTTTTTCCTTTTTTATTTTGCTTTTGGTTTCAAAAGTGCTAAAAGGCATTTATGAATGAGCTAGACCAAAGGAAAACAAAGAAAATATAAGGACAATTCTGGTTACTCCTAAACAAACGTTATTTCAGAACATTTTAGAAGGCACAGGAAGAAAAGCAGCAAGCCAGGCTGCAAAGCGGGGCAGTAACATACAAGGCAAAGGAGGTGTCTAAACAGCGATAATGCCTGAAATTACAAGTTGAACAAAATTTGAAATAGCACTGGAATCAAAGATTTCCTATTCTAGCACAGCTCCATCAGCTGGAAATGTAAACAGTGTTTGTTCCTAACTCAGACAGGGATTGCATCTGTCCATTACAGAGAAGAGGCAGCCCCTTCCCCCCCCCACCAAAAAAAAAAAAAAAAAAAAAAAAAAAAAAGAGACACTATTGGCAAAACATAAAAAAATTTATCTCAGATTATTTTTCTCACTAAATAAAAATTTGTTTTTCAAATTGCTTTAAATGAAATTTTTATTCTATTTTAGTTTATTTAAAGATTTTATTTTCTTCGTACCAAGTTTTACCCTGTCTCCCACCTCAATCCTGAATATAAAAGTACGTATACAACTCCTTTTCCTCTCATTTTCCCCTACCCTCTTTTTCCAGTTGAACCTTTCAAAATTATTTCAAATTGATGTAATTTAACCACCATACTCAAACACTGCAAGATTTCCTCCATTGTCTGAAAAATTATTTCCCGAGAGCAGCACATCTCCCTAACTGGAGGGATATGACAATTTCAGAGAAGAAAAAGGAAAGAAGGAAAAAAACATTAAATCCAACTATCATTTTTTTCTCAGTTCTCTTCACTGTAAGAAATGGAAAACATCTGAAAAGAGATATGTTTAGGAAAAAAATTTAAAAATTAACTCAAGTTTCTGTTCATTCTGGTTTGAATTTCTCACGTTTCCAACTTCCTATCAAATATTTTGTGCAAAGTATTCCACAGGGAAGGTTTTTTGTTTCTTTGCTTAGCCACTTGGGAAAACCAAACAAAACAAACCCCAAACCAACAGCAACTCATCTGAGCATTTCTAGCTTTAGAAAAATATTCCTCCGCCTCTGGACAGGCCCAGAAGCCAAGAGAGCTTCAGGGCAGACACTTGCACCCAGCCACTCTTTATTCCACCCACTGCGTCGCTGCTCAGCCCATCTTCCATCACAGAAAGCAGTGAAAGCTTGCAAGATCTAAACTAAGAAGGAACTGCAACATCTGCACCAGTTCTTTCCTATAATTTTAAAGCCCTATTTTTCATATCTTATGATGTATTAATTTGTGCATTTGCAAAAACAACTGTGAATTCTGCTTTGTATATGTGGTGTGGTTTCCACTAAGGAGGATTTGGGGGATTCACATTAAACTGAGTCCCAGATGTTTTTGTCCTTATGATTTGCATTGATCTGTTCTTTGTCAGTTCTAATTATCAATCAAAATGACTGAATTAAGTCAACCACTCTGCAGAAGACCTATTTATGTATATGATCAAAAGCACAGCTATGGCAGAAAGCCTGAAGAGGTTCCCCAATGCTCCATGTAACTTCAGTGATGGGTCTCTTCATAGAAGACACAACCCTACCCCTGCCCCATCTCCTGAGCTAACACAGTCTGTTTCGGTCTCCTGGTCTCTCTGCAGGACTTTTCTGTGAATAAATAACATTTGCTGGATGAAAATAAAACCTCTAATCACCAAGCCCTTGAAGAACAGCACCCTGTGGAATTGATTACAATATTTTAGCACGTTCGTTTCATTTGGTCTTTCCACTAGTGCTCTTTTAACAATGAAACAAACTGCACATTGGGTACTCATTACACCACACTGGAGAGAGCAGGATATCTTGTAAATATGCATTAAACTGTGGCGAGATTTTCCTTCGCTACATACTGTGTCGGAGCTGAGGCACAAACACGTATACTTAAGAGCAATAGTTGGAGTATATTCCTGGCATGCTGCCACTGTCAGCAAAATATGTCCTTTTTACAGATGTTTCTTATACAATTGGGAACAAGTTGCTTGTCCATACACACAAAGACATATACAGATAGACATAAGGTATTATGAATAAAAAAAATTATGTTTACATAGCCAGGGAAAAAATGGGTGTAAACAAATTGAGTTTGGAGAGTACTAAGTGTGCACATCTTGATGCAACAGACAGCTTCCGTTTTCTTAAACACAAGTCCGAGAGGAAAAAAGCATGTTGCCTTTCATAGGTGGGCTTAGAAACGCAGATCATTAAGTTTAACCAAATGCAAGGCATAATTGAAGCTTCCTAGCTTTGCTGGTACATACAAGCAACATATTAACTAGTTTTTACAAATAAACTGCAGTTTGTACTTTGCATTCTGTTGCTTTGAAACAGATCTCTCCTACGACTATGAACACTGGGAAAATGCCGGAGTTCCCAAAGCCAATTCCTGCAGAAGCTACAGCATATTTCACTCTCCTGAGAAGCGAAAGGTGTCCCCAGATGGTTCAGACACAGAAAGATCTGTTTGATGAATGAGCTGGACAAGAACTTCAGATTGCACACATGACGACATCAGAGAGCCCTGCAGTAGGACAGCTTATTAGGAGGGACCTATAAGAATTTTAAAGGGGTTTTAGCTTTTACAGGCATATAATAGAAATGCTTCTGAAAGTTTAGAGGCTGGGAATCTCTACTTTATTTCCCAGTTACAGCTCCACAATCACTTGCACGTTGTGAGGATCTCCATCACCACATTTCTTTCAAAGGTGGCAGAACATATGAGAAGACATTTAGACTGGATTCATGCTCTGACTAACCTGCAATTATATATTTTTTAAGTTATTTTTATAGCAAGCCCAGTTAGCTTTGCTCTCACAAGAACAAGAAATCAAGTGAGTGAAATGCATTCTGTATTCTTATTTATATGTATTATTCAAATTCTTTTTTTGTAAGATACTGATGGATAATTCATTTTCCAATTTGTAAGATTTCTTAGGCAATCAAGAGTAACTCTGAAACAACAATGAATGGATAATGCTCATACTTGCTATATTTGATTTAATACATTTGGCTAGGGTTCACCTATTTGCATTTGTCTCCTTTGACCATACATTAGTAAAGTTTAATTAAAATGAAAGAGAGTTGTACATATTCCTGCAAAGCATACTCCATGTTCTTCAGCAGCTTTTAGACCAGATCCTTTTCTGTTTCAAAAGAGCAAACAAGCCTAAACAGAAGCTTCAAAGCTTATTTGACTTTAACAATCACATTAGCTTACATTACACGGCTGTAATCGTGAATGCTCTTAGAACTGCTTGAGATTGGTCCATAAATACAACACTTAAACAGGAAAAATAGAGCTAAAATTAGTAAGTAATTATTGTTGGAGTCACAGCAGATTTCTACCCCCCTTAGATAGGGGTTACTCTTTTCCTCCCTTTCCGTATAGTCTGTGGCTTGTGATCAGAAGGAACAAGAACAAATTACAGAAAACAGACATCATTACAGGCCATAAATATAAAGGAATAAAAGACAGTTACTTCATACACATTCTGGCAGGTGTCAGAATTTCTGGCAGTGCCAAGCAGAATTTAAGTGACTTGAGGCACTTTAGGTCGCATTCAATTGCTTAATGACCACTAAAAAAATTAACACAACCACAGCCATAGGCTCACTTTCAGATATACACCTTAGTTTCAATCGCATTCATTCCAAAATGAATTTACTCACCCTCTGCCTCCAATCAAGGCCTCAAAGTTCTCACAAAAGAAGTCTCTCCTTGGAAATGACGACTGTATCAATACAAACATTTCCTCTAGATGCTAGCTGCCTCCCGCATGGGCCGAGTCTATTTTACTCCGAGCCCACACACATTCTGTATGTGAGATGGATGTTTTCTCCAGGGAGGTTAGCAAACCCTCCTTACCACCACACCTTGACTGCAGAGTGCCTACAGACTCACACCTGCCACACAAACCAGTGCAGTCTCCCACCAGCTGTACCCTACACAGGTGATTACGCATTAATACAGTCTCCTTTATTTCCCCTTATCACCATCACTGAAGAGAAGACCATTCCAAGTCACTGCACTGCTTAAGCGCTGAGGGTTGAGAAAGGTTTAATAAATAAATAAATAAATAAATGGGTGGGAAGAATAGTGAAGAGAGAAAGGCTTTTTTATAAGTCTCCTAGAATTTTTTTTGAATGACTGATAATTAAGACCACCTTACTCATCTGAATGCCTCTGAGGTCACACTCCAGAGCAGCTTTCACAAATGCTGACAATTACTTGCAAACGCCATCAGCAGCCATCTGCTTGAGAGCCCTGAGCACCAGGTGCCAGTCCTTATTTTTGAGATACCAAGGACACAGCAGGAACCTGCACAGAACTTTTCTTTGGCATTTAAACAGGTTTTTAAACAAGTGAACATCACCTCAGCTTTTGATTTATGGTGTCCTTATACTCACACTTTATTGTCCTGATTTATTCTTCCTATAACACATGTGATCCTTCACTGATCTATTTCTGTGGCTATAAGATTGTTAATTTGCCATGCAGTATGTGGCTAAATTGCGTAACATAACAGCCAAACTGAACAAAGAAACACTTCTGAGGTTACTGTACAAGAGTTTGTATTACAGACTTCAGCAAGAACACACTGTTTTTAATGATTAATCTATTCCTGAATCTCTCCCCTCAAGATTTTTTAATAACTAGGTAATATCACATGACTGTCATCATCTTCAAATGGAAACCATTATGCTGAAACCAGTAAGCCACAAGGAGCAAATACTGATAATTTTGAGATTACTAATGGAATCAAGGCCTGAAAATTGCAAGAGTCAGATAGACACTTGTAGGAATAATGTAATTGCAATTAACAGCAACAGGTTTATGTAACTGTATCTAAAGACAGCAAATGTCACTCATGAAGGAAAACACTGTCAGAGTAAATTTGTGAAAAGTAATGAGAATAACTTAAGAGATAAAAGCTACCTGGAGGTCAGCACTTTGCCTATTTCTCCACCTTCAGTCTGCTGCTATACAACGCAAGTCAGCTGAGCAGAGGTAGGGTTAATAAGACCTCTTCATGCAGTTCTGTGCTTTCCTATGATGTTTATTTATTTGGCTATATTCCACCAACCTTAAGAAATTATGTTTTCATAAACCCCCCGAATTTATTTCCCTTTTGTGAGTTCCCTTATTCCCCTTCTAAGAATACTAAAATCCAACCATTGAAAGGAAGCTAAAATGCATAGAGCGTTACTCAAGATCTGCAACCAGAATTAAGGGATTAATCCACAAGAAAAACTGTAACAAACTCCATTACAGTCTATACATTGTGACTTAACAGCATTTTTAAAACACTGCAGATATTTAAGCAATTTTCATGCTTTTAAAACTGTCAGCTTCACTCTACTTTCACTGCACAAAAGCTGGGTTTCACAGTTTCATGACAGCCTATTTGTCACATTTTCTTTAAACCGCTCTACCGAACTTAGGAAGCCCAAGTCCTGTTTTCAAAAGCGACTTAGGCACCTCAAAGCCTAAGCTGCATGACTGAATGAGGCTGCAGGTGCCAACCTCACGGACGTGCAGACAGACAGAATAGTCCATGGTTGTAAATAAGCACTAAAGTGGTGTTTAAGGAAAGCAACTGAGACCTTAATTCCTAGTGAAATCAGAGGCACTGGGCTCCTACGCGCACTGAGAAACCTTTCTTGAAGCATATCAACATCTAAAAATCTGGATTGAAAACACGGAAAACATTAGCCTGTTTTCAGAAGGGACCATCTGATCTTCCCCATGCTATAACTAACATGTGTGTGCATTTGTGTGTACACACACGTATGTACATACACAGTACATTGGTTACATGTGAAATGCTGTAAGACATTTCATGGATCTGGGTCCTCCTTATCAAGCCCTCATCTTCCTGCAACAGAGTCTCAGGATAACGTGGCGGATGCTCTCATTCGCCCCCTCCAGCAGCTGCAGCTTTAGGCCTCCTGCGAGCCCCCTGCAGAGTGTGTGGTCAGCTCAGACAATACCGTTACGCTGATCACAAATCCCTGATGGCCACCCCTGCCCTGTTTGTACACACCGCAGTACACCCCTCGCCATCCCGGGGCAGGGTGGCTCTCCGGTTATTGCTGCTGCTGCTCAACCTTCAGGCGCCTTCCTGGCCACACAAATTTTCATAGTCTCTGGGAATAGTTTTGCCCATTCTAGGTTCCGGCTCCTTAATCTCTCTAGTGAAGCAGCTTCGTCAAATAAACATGTTTTACAAACACTGGTGTTCATTTAATGCTGAGGTACCACAACCACTGGAAACGCTAAACTCCAGTCAACCATTTTCTTCCCTTTTTTTTTTTTTTTTTTGCCTGGCAACATTACACATCCTTGTATAGCTACTGTGAATATTCAAATACTGTAATTGGAAATGATTTACTTTGTTTTGAATTAACTAAAATTCCATTGTTAAGCACAAATACTGCTTCACTAAATCATCAAGCTTTTAATAGGTCCACATGAGCAGGTTACCAAGCGTGTTAGGATTTATAATGCTCCTGGGGAGCTGACCACTGTATTATGCTTCCTGCTGCTAGGTAATATGCATGACACATTTCTGGACACTAATTCATTTATTTAATAGTAACAGTATGCAAAAACAGAGTTCAAAATGAGGCTGACAAAGAAGGTATAAAAGTTTTATTAATCCATAGCTAATCAAAGGCCAGAGGAAGGCATATAATGGTGGCATTTACAGACCATATCGAATGTGAATAAATTAAATTTTTGTTTCCTAAAATCTTACTAATAGGATGTATTCAGCTTGAAACATTTATACTTTTAATTACAGTGGCAGCCAATTTAGAGCAGGTATCTGGTTGTACTGTACTTAAAACTTTGCATCAAGGATCTCTACAAATCCTCTCATCAGCTATTTTTTGAATCTGATTTGTTACTGTGTGCACTGTGTCCATGCTCAGAAATAATAACATTATTTACTTTCCCATTTAATTATACAGTGACAGATTACTTGTAGGGGGAAAGGGCACTGAGGGAAAGTATTCTCTTCCTGTGAGAGAAATTCCCCTGAAAGGCTCAGCATCATGTACATACAATATAACTTTACGGCTCTATCTTTCAAATGTTTGTATATAGGAATAAATCAATAGAACTACTCATATGGAAACAGTCATTTCTCCAGGCAAAAGTTTTCATAGGATCACACACCCATTTCTAACAAGTTATCACACACTGAAATTACATTCAGATTTTTTTCAAACAAAATTTGCATAGTCAGTTACTAATAACCATAAGTAATAGCTGACTCAAAAATATACAGAAAAGAAAGAAAACTAAAAGGAATAGGAAAACTGTCAGCCATGCTAGTTTGATCTGTGTTTTGAAATACCGTTAAAATTTTAGATTTGACTTCAATCCCAATCTTCCAGAAAGCAAGATAGAGAGACACTACTCTGATTTAGAAAGGATGGAAAAAAATTAAAAGTCACAATGCTTCTATAAAATCTTTTAGATATCAAGAGGAATTTAAATAACATTGTCATTTCTTCCTCTTCCTCCCTGACATCCATCTGGAGTTTGGAGAAGAGGATATTTTGCTGAAAATACAAAATTATCCTCTTTAGTTTACTTGGGAAGCAAATGCACATGTGAAGTTTGTAGTTCCATGCCAGCGATGAGCCCTTACCCAGCAAAGAACTCAAGCATTTCCAAAACAAGATAACAATTCTATGGAAATCAAGGTGGCTACTTGCTGCTTAAGTGAAGGCAGATCAGTGCTCTGCTGAATCACAGCCTTCCAGTTTTTGGCACACGCAACCTTCTTGCGGAGATGGAAGCACAACTCACAGTCTGTTGACTACAAGCTCTATACTTGAACTATGGCTCTCCTGTAAGAAAGACCTAAAGCTTTCCCAGAGAAGTAAAACTCTACAGAATTATGATATTTATTCTTCACTATGAGCATCATGGTACATTTAGCTACTGCAACACAACATTCAGAGCAGGAGGCATCAGCTGGAGCTTAACACAGCGTTACAATTCCCATTGGTTCTGCATGGTGTGCTCCTCAGGCAGAAAAGCACAGCTATGCAGAATGCATCCTACATACCAGCCACAAAGGGCACACCTAAGAGATGGATTATCCATCCAGTCCATCTAGTTACGGCCAGACTCACAAAGGTGTCCAAATGCCTGAATCAGTTATTCTCCTTAAATACATTTGTCAATCAGTGTCTTGTTTTTTCCAACTCATTTCATACCATGCTTCCATCCACCTCTTTCTTCCTTTGCTCTACTTTACAACTTCTGTTTGTTGTCTGTTCTGACTCTTCAAGAGGTCTCTCATTAGGAGTTTGTAGGATACGTCATGCAGAAAGCCCTGATATTACTTTGCAATTTCACCACATTTCAGTAACAGAAATAAAACGATGTAATGGCTGTGGACAGCCACCTCCAGCCACACACAATGTAAAGTTGAAGCTGAGAAGACACAAGACCCAGAGGCCTAAACTTCCCATGAGTTTTGCTCAGCTCAGGAGGAGTGAGAGAACAAGTAGATTCACAGAGATGACCGTGGTCCAACTCAGTTTAAGATTACATTAAATTGCCTCAAGACCATCATTTATACTAGCTAGATTAGCTCTTCCCCGGTACCTGCATCGGCTGAAAAAGGACTAGTATATTAGAGATACAAATTCTGCCTCTCTAGAGGATGGACACATTCACATGCGTTCCTCCCAACTTCTGTCCATGGCTTCCCTCAGGAGGGGAGGGATCTGCTGGATAGGAACATGCAACACACACACAACTGAAAGGATGCAAACCTGGAAAATCTAGAGTGAAGCCTGAAGTGGACTCTGGGCTTGTCTGTTTCCCTTCTTAAGCCTCTGCTTTGTAGACCACAAGTAGTAGATGCTATAACCCAGATGTAATCTTTTATCAGCTGTTTTTATAGTTTTTATGGACTGATGTGTCTGTGATGATGGGTGACAGTCAAGTACCATAACTTAAACAGTAGCAGCCTGGAAACTGACACAATTAATGATTCCAGACATTGTACTGGGGAAAAAAATTAATTTACTAAGACAATGGAAAGATTTGTCAGCCTCTGGAATTTCCGTTTAAAAAGCCTAAAAACATTGTCAAGAATATCAAAGACAGTATTGCACAATATCAAGAAAATAACACAGAACTAAGACACATTTAATGCTTATACAAGATCTCATATTTTGCTAACTATGGGTGCCTTTAATTAAGATACAGAAGTATATTCTGGAAGCTAGATCCACATGACACATACAAACTATTTGAGTCTTGCTCTCGCTGTTTATACTGCTGTAGAAACCTCAAGCAAAAATAGTCTTATATGAGCACAAAAATTGCACCCAGTGGAAATTATACAGGTCAGCCTGGGTCCCGCAAGCTCTGCACGACCAAGGATGCCAGCTAAGCAGGGGCCTGATGTACTCAAAGAAAAGGTTGGTTTGCTGTACACACACATTTTTTTTTTCTTTTCATGTACATGTATATATAAAGTCACGTACTGAGAAACAGAGAGAGTACACTCATCTTTCATAGGCCTACTGTAGGTAAGGGGCTGCACTTCCTTCTCTCTCCACTATTTGCAACCAAGACAATTAAAAGCTGGGGATAAGCTCTTATGAAGCTCTGAAGAAACCTGCAGGATTGCAAGAGGAGTCCTCAGGAGTTCCAGTTCTTGAGCAAAGGCTTCAGCTCTACATGAGCATAATGCAGTTTAAAGACCCAGGGTAATCGTGCACGTTTGCATTCTTAGCTTGTGGTGACAGAAAGGTAAGCTCTGTCATGGGAGTACAAATTAAGATTTAAGTGAACAAGTTTTACCTTGCATTAGTAACAGAGAAAAAGAGTGGAAAAACTTGTTACCTTGGCTCAACACTCCATCTCCTGGAATGTCAAGAGACAGTAACAGTGAGAATAAGTGTTTGATGGGCCCCCTCTGCTGAAGCAAAATCTAAACTGAAATCAGCTTTGAAGAAATTCATTTTAGATATTGCACTTTATATATTTATCCTCTGACGACAGGTAAGAACCACCTATATTAGAACTGCAGGAACATACTATAAGTCAGAGCACACCCTATATTTATTTGCACAAGTACTGATGATACACTGGGATACCTCATTTAGTGACCCTTCCTCTGGGACAGGCATAATCTTGCTGCACATCAAGGCTGAATAAAGGTCTGGTTTTATATTTCATATAAGAAAGGCTAATTTCAACTGCCAATTAAATCATTTAATTTAAAACTTAGTGTCTAATATGGACCACTTCATAAAAATCTTTAGTATTCTCTTAACTGAGGTATGCTTGCTGCTAACAAAGTTCTGCCTTGTTTCTTATTTGATTTTGTTCTTTAAAACAAACGAACCATTATTTGTGCCACCAAATAAGCACAAGTCCATTGACAAAGGCTGAAGGCCAGAACAGGTTATTTTGATTTTAATATCCATTAATGGAGTTAAAGTAAAACCAGAGTAAAATAGTGATCTTCCTGTTCACGTTAAAAATACTATTGACTTGCATTCAGAGCAGCCTGGCTGTGTATGAACAGCAGTCGCTGCAGGCTGTACCGGGAAAGCCTAGGCAGTATTCACAATGGATTTGTTCAACATTTACATGCAACAGCAGTGAATGTTTGAGAGATCAAGTTATCACAGCCTTAAATCCCCAATCATGTTAACATACACTTCATAAACCAACTGGACAAGCAGACAACATGGAAAGCCTAAAGGTTAAGTATACATTATTGACCTCAAGGAAGCTGTGTTCTACAGATCATTAAATATGTTGTGCTCTTCTGTTTCAGCTGGTCACACTGAAAAGTGCCCTGGGAACATTATTTAATGCTTAGATGTTCTACCTACATTTGTGTGACATAAAATCAATACCTTTCCTCTAACATTACTTGCTTAGATTATTCTCAGCTATTAGCTGCTTTTTAAACCACAATGAGTTCAATCATTTGCGTGCATGTGTATGTGTCCCTTCATACATTTTAATGACATATAGACACAGATAGGGAACTCATCTGCCCTACGCTGGGGTACAACCTACTTAACACATGAAACAGTAGACATGTTGGAACAAGGGTTTTTTTCTTTTGTTGACTTGCAGAGACAGCTAATGCTTTTTAGCTGGTGAGGATCCTGCTTGTTGAGGACCTCCATGTAGGTGCAGCACACCTCCCAACAAGTGCACAGTCCGTGTTTACTGCAGGCACGCAGCGAGTCTCAGAATTAGAACATTTTAAGTTCTGCTTGGGCTGGACCTCATGGTCCCCTTGTTAAGAGCCACCCCTGCCTAACTCCTAATAGATGTACCCCAGACTACAAACATCTCACAGCAGAAGGCTAACAGCTGCCCTTCCTGAACCTCACTCTTACTACACATCTCAGATCTCTTGTCCTTTGAGCCTCAACCCAACACCGGGATTTACACCATGACACATGCTGAATCCTCAGCCTAAGAGCTGCTTGGGGAGGATTCCAGCTACAGCCATCGCATCGCTTTTGTAACTCCAACTTGAACTCTACTCTGATTTCTACCACCACTCCAACTTTTCCTTCTTGGAATTTTAATCCTAGGATGAGACTTATGCCATGGGACACTCCTGGTACCCTGGCAAAGGAGTGCTTGGGAACAAAGTACTAATAGCAGCTCTTGCTTTTCTTTGATAACTCCTTCTGAGCCTTACTTAGTGTCTAGGACATTTCATTCTCAGAGCTTCAATCCCAATCCTGTCCTTAACTCTTGACTGAACACTAGGGCAGGAATGTGGCCCCGTGCCCAGGTTACCTGGTGCTGAGGGGAATATCCCACCAGCAGTTCTCGGATTACTTCAGCAGCTTCTTACCCATTCCTCAGTTTACTCTTTCTTGGAAGCCTGACCCTATCCTAGGTCTAAACCCTAGGCTAAGATTTATGCGATGGCACACACTGAGCTCCCAGGTTAAGGGCTGCTTAAAGTGAAGGCGTTCTCACTTCATTGTAGCATTTGCTTCTGAGCTCCCGTTCTGTGCTGTCATCAGTCACAGTTGTCTATTTCCTGGAATTGTTTCCTATGACTCTACAGGACCACGACTCTCCTATTCCAAAGCAGACCAGAAGAGAACAGCCCATCTCAAGCAACTGTCGGTCTCATCAAAACATAAGAAGTGATAAACAGATACCAAATGGGAGCCAAACAGATACCAAACACTGCTGACTATGGTACACCCTTGGGATACTCTGATACCAACCTACTGCTGGTTTTCTCTTTTATCTGCTTGGGTAAAGCCGCAGTGAGTGATATTTGTGGCACATAAAGTGCAAAAACTGCTCTGTGAACAGTGCCTGAGAAGATTTTTGGACATTTTTAGCCATAACATTGTTTTTTCTCCTGAGAATGACTTTTCTCACAAAAAGATTTTGCTTAAACCTCCACTTCTTAAGAACAAACTCTTTCTTACACAAGTCAAAAAGGTTTGTCATGTTTCATTTACATAACAAATTTAGAAATAACTAACTAGAGAAAATGAATGTACACATACCTCAGAAGCGTGAGTATTTAAAAAGCATAAAATCCCAGATTCTACAAGATGCGCATGCCGAAAGGCTTGATTTACCTACTGAAATATGAAAACCTCAGATACCGTATCTGGTCCAATTATTACACTTGTATAGCAACCATTTATATTATGGGAAAGAGTTACTAAACACAGAATTATGGCTACGCATTTCTGGGACAAGCCGAGGTAAACAAGGCAGGGGGGAAATGGTGATGCTGTTCACCAACCAATGGCCTGGGATGCACGAGGATGTCAGGGTAAGCTTAACACAGGCTCAGCAAATTACTACATTTAAATGTCCAATAACCAAACCCAAAGTATTTCAAATCTAGCTCTGCTCTTGTGGGATTAACTGTACTTTCCTGAAGAGGGTCACTTTGATGTCTTCAGAGTCTCTAAATACTCAGGGAGATTTTCACCGATATTTAAAAAATAAGTTGAAGCCATTTATTCCTCAAAACCCGTCAGTTTCTAAATATCAGACAGAAAATTGACAACATTGATTTGATGTCAAAAACAGGGAGACACCAAGA
The DNA here is from genome assembly GCF_964199755.1 of Larus michahellis. Taxonomy (NCBI): domain Eukaryota; kingdom Metazoa; phylum Chordata; class Aves; order Charadriiformes; family Laridae; genus Larus; species Larus michahellis. Next base: position 18,305,429 of record NC_133904.1, read on the forward strand.
TTAGCACTGAAACTACCTTGAGTCAGTACATTGTTCTGGAGATTAACATATGAAATCACGAGCCCCCCATGCAACTAACTGTATGAATGGAATTGCCTGAATTCATACTGCCCGACACATACACAGCTGCTTTTGGAAAACAGCACTCAGTCTCCTGGTGAAGGCAGAGCAGAGGGGGATGAGAAGTCGAAGCAAAGCAAACCTGAACAATATTAAGCGCATGGGAGATATACCCACATTTCTGACTGTCGAAAACCTCTGCACTGTGAATCGTTGTTCAATTGCAGGAAAGTCCTAATTACCAGTTCCACTTCTCACCTGAAAAGTTATGATTTGTTTAAGGATTTATCTGAATACCAGCAAAGTTACGTCATACTTTTAGTCCTGATTCCTGTTGTCATTGTCAACTCTTATTTGTTCATAGTTGCTCTTCTGTGCATGGTGGGCAGACCTCAAACAATGATAGTATTAAACATATGAATGTATTTCAGAATACAGGCCTTGTCTTAGATCTTGAGGGAGGATCAAGATAATCGATAAACTTGAACTTTAGAGCATCTGTCAGTTCCAGTGATCCACGTTTGAGCTGGAGTGAAGATATTGTTATAACACTGAGAAAAAATGTTAAAGGACAGTTTTCTCTGTAACAGTTTGCCTACAGACTGCATGTTTGAGGCCTCTTAAGGAGTCTATGTATACCACAGCAACTTCCATGCCAATCCATGAAAGTCCATCACCATTAATGCAGCATCAATTTTTCATAAATGTATGAAAGCAAAAATCTCTTCATGGAGGTTCAATAACAAAAAACCCCAAATCCGCTAACCCATAAGCAATGTGCATCACTACTTCTTTATAACCCTTTTGCATGTTGTGTCTTCACACATCTCATTTTTGCCCTTCCATTCACCCCCTCCTCATTTTATTCTTTTTTGACTTCTATGTACTGTATTTATTCCTTGTTATTTTTCATGGTCATCCTTATTATCCTTCTTTGGAAATTTATACACACTGTATACCCGAAATCGCACTGCTGGAAAAACTGAAATCTTTTTCTCCTGTCCATCGAAAATTTCTAAAAATGTTAGAACGTTTACAGCAAAAATTGCCTCTTCAACCAATTGAACACAAAATCATCAAGTCCAGAAACCATCAATGCGTGACATGGAAAGTTGTTTCTCTCTATTAACATTGAGCTCAGGAATAACAGAATCTAGTAATTGTCTGCAGGGACTGTTTCTCTTCCTACTGTTTATAAGATTCATGAAAAAACAAAACAAAACAAACCTAAAAGCCCATAGAATAGTGATCTAAGAAGGATTACAAATGACACTTGATGGTCCATGGCCATTTATGCAAAGATATTCTACCAGTATCGACAGCGAGATGAGAAATCATTTGACATGTCTACTCACAAAGATTGCACTCCAAATGAATTAGAAGCGTATTACTTTACAAGGAAGTGTATTCCATTGCTTGGCTCCAGCTGCAGTGGACCTCTGCTAGGTGTCCAGTATAATTTTAAATTGTTTCTTAAGGCCACTGACAGATTCTTTCTTTTAGTTAAAGTGTTAGATACAGTGCTACCAGATACATCGTATGAGGTCATGTTTCTGTGCACAGAACTGTGTGATTGTGTACACCTGCAACAAAATAAACCAGTAAGTCTATATCTGTTATTTTCAAATAAAATCAGAGTGTCTATACTTGATCTCATATGCTTCAGTATCAGATGCCAGAAATAAGCACTGGAAACCTATTACTAAACGCAACAGTTTCTAAATGGTGAATGTTAGACTTTAAATGCACTTAAATACATGAAAAAAGGTCAAATACAGAGAGATTTGTAAAATATTGGTGAGGGTCAAGACTCTATCAAGGTGTCAAGTCTGTACACATGCCAACAACAACAGATGTGCATCCCTGAAAATTCCTCTCTCTTTATTTTAGTTTTTTTCCATTTTCATTACTTTGCAGAATTAGTGCCTTCCCACAGGTTCTACGGGTGCATTTCTAGGGCATGCGAGACCACATCCTGGATCCTAAGACTTCCATGTGATGGTGGTATCACTGATAACAGAAGCTGCAATCATGAAAATGTCATTTCACTGAATATTCATTTCTCATAGTAGTCATTAACTTTCAAAAGTGCATTGTGTCACACAGACAAGAAAACGCAGTGCTCCCTAAGGACTTTAGCATCTAAACAGAGACATGAAAAAAAAAAAAAAAGACAAAACAGTCAAAGGAAGTAAAGTGCAAAATGCAAGACAAAAATACAAGATTTTTTAGTTATCTCAATGGCATTACATTGCTTTTGTTTCCATATCCATTTCTGCTGTTGTTTCTGTCTAAACAAGCATGGTGTGGAGCTGTGACATTTAATGTTACATCAGTCACTCCGTGGACACCTTAGTAGTTCTATTTCATATACAATATTATATTTAAATACATAGATATGTGCACACACCTATATACACACACACTTCACTGCATATATTGATATTACCAGAGGATCTGGTAAATGACTTTTCTATCTAGGTTGCCTAATGCTTCCAATTTTAGAGAATTTGTGACCTTGCCTTTGAAAAGTTCTCACACCTCCATTGTGTGCAGAAGGCCTTTGATATTCAGCCCTCCAGGTGGTGAAGTGCCTTTTCTTTGTCTCATGAAATTCCATTCAGATTTGACAGAGATATAAAGTGTAGAATCACAGTTTCCCCTTTCTCACTGCTTCTGCAAAAAGAGTTTGGCAGCTTGCCCATACTCCTGCAGCTCCCAATGCAGGCTTCTTATCACCACCAAAGGAACTGCAGCAGTTGATGCTGCACTGAATATACCTCTGAGCCACAAAGCAGAAAGAAACCACCACTCCCTGTTCCCTCACAGCAGCACCAACTTCTACCACCTACCACTCCCCTACTCAACACAGCACGCAAGGGCAGTAGGATCCTCAGCTTGTTTGAGGTAAGCAAAGAAACACCTGGTCCCATCACCTCACTTCCCCAAGTATCCATCACTCCTCTTCCACTATCGTGCGCTCCTTCCCATCTTTGCATTCTCTTTTCTCCCTTCATCCTTTCTCCTCTCTCTTCTCTGGGCTCAGCTGCACACAGGAGGAATAGTTTGCTGCATCTCAGTTATGGTTTGTTAGTGGGGGCACTGAAGGCAGGTGAAGTTCTGTTCAGCCCCATGCTCACTGCATACACTCTGGAAAATGACCAAGTTTTCCAGATTGTTTCCAGATTTATTGTGCAGGAATTCCAAGGAGGCTGCCAGCTCCAGAAAGCAAAGACAAATGAAAAGGCCATCGTGGGGAAGTCTGCAAACATAAAGTGATGGTATAGCTAAGAAAATCCAGAGGCTCACCACTGCCAGCAAAAGGGCTGGTAGTCTTTGGAGACCACCTCCGCACAGCATCTGCAATTCAGATCAGGAGTCCTCAGTCTCCATGTTCTGTTGCTGCAAATAATTGTGAAATTCAGAGACAGTAATAATAATAAGGTTTCTCCTTCTATTCTGCTATCTGGTTCATATGCAAGATAAAAGACAACTATTGTTTTGCTAGTCGGAAAACTCAAGGTGTGCAGATCTATACAATAAATTTAAAAGAATTGCTACTACCCAATGAGTATCGATTTAGTGTCACACAATTTCACTTTTTATTGTGGCTTATTTATTTGCATTTTAATTGGGAAATCTTTTAAAGCAGCTTAATTACAAAGTTAAGCGCAGAAAAGCTGCCTAGACAACCCTAATTCGGCCCCTTGTGGCTATGCACTACAATGTAAAGAAACAAGAGCGAGAGAACTGCAGAAACCACTACAACTGCATTTCAGTTCTGAAACTTTGATTTCAGTAGATGTAACATTAGTGACAACAAAGCAAAGCAAAAATCAAGTGAGTTGCCTTTTCTCAACCCAACTCCAAACATACCGTCTGCGCCCACAAGCATCTGATCTACTTTGTCAGGGCTGCTTAAATTAGACCTGCAACTTCAGGAGCATCCCTGCTGGCCTACCTGGGGCCAAGTCAGGGGTGAGGAAGAGCACATCCTCAGAACTTTGTGCAGAGGGTCAGACTGCTGTAGTATTCATAGCCCGTAGGTGAGAAGCCTTTATCTTCCTCTTTCCTTCTATCACAAGGAAGACGAACATCACTCAAGTATAAGGTTATTGCACATACTTTTACCACTGATTTCTGCAGTGTAGCAAGCTTTATCTACTGAGGATGAACAACAAAGTACATATTAATTTCTTAACTGTTTTTTGGTCTCACTTCAGCCACTGCCTATACAGATATGTAAATTTCTCTTGTTACTTGACTCTGTGGACTTCACTTCAGGCACCTTCTTAAGAGCCTTTTAGCATTTTCTGAACGGGGACCATGGAGAAGAATTATTTCACCTTTTGAATAAAAGCTACAGTTTAATGATATTGAATGTTTCTGGGGAAATATCCACCATACCACAGCTGGTGCATTGTTATCACCACAAAAGAACAAGAAACAAATATCAATCCATATCTCAGTTTTAAAAGGACATTGGATCAGCCTGATATTCATAACATTCTACAGAAAAACTACCTAATTTATCTTTATAACCCCATGGAGTGGCAAGAGGTTAAAGCAGGAGACTGTGAAACAATTGCACACCTACTATGGAGTGAATGTGGACAAATATCAACTGATTGTGTGCCCTGTACATCCTTATATAAATATGATCAATGACATTATTTTTGCTTTTATACTGTAAAAGCATAGGAATACCGGCTCCATGAAAGAAGTGTTCATATTCATGAGGATTCTCGCTCCCTTCTCACCCTGTGTTACAACCACTCACCTCACTTTGTTCATCATCAAAGCCTATCACCTACTCCCCTTGCACTACCTCCAACCCATGCAGAGATCTACTCAACTCCACCTCCCCAGGCACCATCCTTGTATCTTGGACCATAATAATTTCTACCCAGGTCTCTCACAGAAACCTGCTAAAACTCTCTTTCTTTCTCATCTCAGTTTCTCTTTTCTTAATGGCTTCTCATGGATATTCCTGACCTTCCAAAGAATCTGCCTTTCTGCTCTTATAGGTACAATCATCTGGCTCTAATCTCTCCCTCAGCAGAACCTTGGGCAAAGGCCTACAGCAAAGTCCACCAAGGACATCTCGTGGAGTTCAGAGATACCAATTAGTAGGTCAGATACTCTTTCACACAAGCCTTAGTTTTGAAAAAACTGTCAATAAAACACACCAGGAAACCTGGATGAAGAACATTCCCAAAAGCAATAGCACTAAATAGAAAATTTTATCCAGACAAGGCCTTCCTGATGCATCCTTCCCTTTCTGGGCAAATTCCATGGAAGTCTAAGCTCAGCAAGGTCACTGAAATTATTTTCCTGGCTACTGTAAGAGAGTCAGTGAAGCAATAACTGTTCCACGACACTAGATTGAAATACGTGCCTGTAGGACTATACCTGGATGATTCAGAGACCCGCAATGCATGAATCCCCACAAAGGTTCATCCTTAAGCATAACCGCTAAATTGTAATTTTAAACCAGCTTCTTCTCCACCTGTTTTCTGTTTGCACTGAAATTCCTCCCCCTCAACTGCGAGCAGTGAGTCTTCCTTTAGAACATGGCAATATTTATGGACTGTATTCTTTGTTCACATCTGTCAGACATGGGAAGTCACCACTGCTTTACAAGACTATCAGTTTTAAGTAATGCCATTCATCACAAAATGGAATAGTGTGAGCAACATTTCCTCAACTGCAATGAATTATACAAGGGTCAGCAAGCTGGAGTCGCGGTTGGCAACACAAACATTGGCCTCAGGTAGCAAACCCATCTTTCCAGCTGTTCTCATCCATATGGGTTCAATGAACTGCAGAGAGTACAGGCCTCTGCTTATTGAGAGTATCTGCTGGAACTATTTCATCTAAGCAGCATCATAAAACAACTACGAAGTAAGGTGAATGCTATTCATCTAAAGCTCATCTGGTAGCCAACTGCTGACAGAGGGGAAAATAGAGATGGCAAAGCAGACAGATGTGATCGGGAAATGCAGGTGTTCCTGAATTTCAAAACTCAAAGATTAAAACCACAAGAAGTTGAAACAGTACACCTGTGGTTCACAAGCATCTGGGCACCCCAACAGCGCGATGCTTCCTGACAAGCAATTTTCAGGATTCCTCCGTGCGTTTCCTCACTAGCATAATGCCCTTTTAATGTACATGCTGTCAAGCAGATTTGTTTGGCAGCCACACAATTAGCCCTGTTTTTGCTCTGAAACAGAAGATTTTGTTTATGCACATGGTTTTGCAAGTAAGACTATTCTGTGATTAAACACAGGCATTTTGCCAAAAGCCTCATCACTTGTAGACAGCACACACACGCACAAGGCTCTAATTCTCTCCACCTTCCAATTCATCTCAGGATTCTCTAAGATTTTACTTCTAGTAATGGGTCCTGCCATAAATTAGTTTTTCTAGAAGATGTTGTTAACATCATATTGCTTTCCTCAGCCTTGTTTTCCTCCTTACTGCCATTAGCATAATCAGACTCTTAGCAGGTCTCTATTTAAAATAGCAATTGTGCAAACAATTGACCAAGAAAGTCAGAAGTCCTTATTGAATTAATAGCTGCTAATTGCAAAAATGCTAGGGATCTGGCTCAAACTAAGAAAGCAACAGATTTCAGAGACAAGACCTTCAACAGAGATTGCTTATATACATGAGAAGAACAAATGAGCTTCAATTTTCTTATCTTAATGGCATTCAGCCTAACAAAATTAATTCCAAGTTAAGCGCTCCCAAGAAAAGAAGAAAAGAAGCTTGTAATAGAAACATCAAAGCTTTAAATGTCAGTTACTAACACAGCAATCATTTTCGAGTAACACCATTGACCCAGTTTGCTTAGCCTACTAGCTGTAACGTTTTAAACTGTTCACTCAAAACAAGGATCTTTCAGAGACACACTCTTTCCAGTTCAGGGTTGGCTAATGGAGCCAGAAACTATCACATCTAATGGCATTTCCTTTGGAAACATCTTGTTAATACATAAAATAAGCAAATTCCCCCCAAATACAGAACTATTGTATTGATGGATTGTAGCAGTGAAACGATTAAGTATATATATGACTGTAAGTATATAATATCTCATTCTTTAAGATGTTTCCTGGGATGAATTAAATTATGTAAATATATGTTAACAATAATTCATAATATTTTAATAAAATCTTTTTATTTTTCTTGGATTCTTAGAACTGCAGTCCCAGGTGTCCTTAGGGTGGTGGGTGTTTTGTTTTTACACTTTAAGGACACACAAGGTTATACACTTGATAAGCGAGGAAGCACAACTATTGATATATAATGCAGATAATGATGTTGGGCATCCTTTGTCTGGTACCATTCACAGTTTTTGCTGGGAGCATTGTTCATCAACAAAGTGACTTGGTATCAAGAAGGGGATTCACATTTTTCAAGTTTTCTGCCAGCTAGCTATTCTGGGAAAGAAAAAAGTATTTTGATTTTTTTTTTCCCGCTAGTGGAAGATTAAACAGCGAAGGCATTTTTACTGTTGTCAAATTTTGCATTAGTAAATGGAATCAAATCACTCTAGCCAAGACTCATGCCTCAAGTGAACTTACTCACTGAAAACTACATCCCCAGAGACATTTTTCTCCACGTGGGCTTCCTGCTTGTTCAAGCTGTGAAATTTCGACAAGTTTAAGGTGACCTTATTTTCAAAATTAAAAAAAAAAAAAAAACAACCACACACAGGATATTTTTGTTACAAAGTTCTGCAGCAGCATTTCATAGCAGCTACATAAGAGAGACATTTTTCAATGCTGGCAGTTTCATCAGTGGCAGGATTCTGGCACAAGTGGGAGGCAATCACGCTTCTTGGAATGCAAAAAGTTTTCCCACAGCAAAGCAGTTCAAATAAGTTCATATGTAACACAGCACTTTAGCTTTTAAGCTGAGCAGAGGAGCAGCCTAGCTGGAGTATTCGGGCTTTTATTCCCCAGTGCTGAACATGCATGCCACGACTTGACTTGCTTTCAGAAGTCAAAGAACGAGTCCCCACCTTGAGATCAGACTTCGGATTTCTTTTCATTTGGGTATTTTTTCCTACACACTGGCTCGCTCCCCGTGACAACACACCGAGTACACTGCTCACTCTACTCCTGCACGGGTGTCTAGAATGGTAGCGAGAGGGACAGAATAGCAGACATTAGGACAGAAAAGAGAAATAGCCATGGTCACAAAGGTTAGGAACACAAACACTATATACAGGGTCAGACCACACATCACTTCCAGTTCCGTGTTTCCACAGTCTATAACCAGAAGCAGATAATTAAGGTTTGACAGGTTCTGTCCAACCATTTGAATTCAGAGAGATGGACCCAAGCACCAGAGGCAGCCCACATTTCCAGATTTCCTCTGATCTCATTCTTTGTTTCATCAGAATTCTACAGGAAATATTTGGAAATAATGTTTCTCTTTGGATCCATCTCTGCCTTTTTGCAAGGGCAAGTACTAGATTTTACTTTTTTTTTTTCCCCTCCTCCAAGATCCACCCCAAACCAAAAAACATTGACACTTAAGAATTTGTCCACTGGTAAAGCTAACTGTCAGCTTGGGAGAGGTGCTGATGTTACTGAACACTCACATTTTGTTCTTTCTTCTTTTTCTATTAAGCAAATGTCTCAAAACAGTAACATCTGTAGTAACCATCAAAAAAAAAAAAGCTACCAGCAAGCCTTTAAGTAGGCATTATATGCTTTTTTTTTATTTGCAGCTTGTAAAAACATGCTTATTACAGCTGCTACCTACATGAAGTTTGCTTACTAAATTCACATAAATTAATGTTCAACGTGGTGTATTCACCAGCATGCATGTGCCTATTGAATCTGCACAGCAGGATCAGGGCCCAAAATACTAGTAGATTGGCAGCACGTTCACTGAAAAAAACCCACCCGACGCACAAAATACGTACACATTTCCTCCAGCCACGCTCTGTGTCACAAACTTCAAGGGCCACTCTACCCTGGCTTTCTGCGAGGAGCTCTCATTGAAGTCAGTAGGAGTGCTGCACGTAGCGCTGCTGTCAGACCTGTCCCCCAGCATAAATGTCGCCTTGAAATATGCCCTGAAGTTGAACTCTAAGCTCCATGAGACAAATAGACAGGGAATTAATCCCAGAGCTAAGCATCCCTTTCCTCATTGCAACTGTCTTGTCCCCAGCCTCTTTTCAATAAAAAAAGGACGATAGTCAGCCGCACTGCCTGCTATCACGGCATTTGAAAGCATCAAGCACAACCAAATCATTTTCCTACCAAGACAAAACCCAGGTACAAAATCCAATCATGAATTACACAGGATGTTGTGGTTTAACCCCAGCCAGCAACTAAGACCATGCAGCCACTCACTAAATCCCCACAAGAAGGGTGGGCAGAAGAGGGGGGGTGGGGGGAAGAAAGGAGGGGAAAGGGAGAAAAAAAAAAAAACAACCAAACTTGTGGGTTGAGATAAAGACAGTTTAATAGAAACAATAATCAAAAAGGAAAAAAATTGCAATAATAATAATGACCTGGGTCACCCTCACTGCCCGGTGAATTGGCACCTTCTGGAGCAGCGACCGCAGATTCCCACCCCCTGGCCAACCCCCATTTATATACCGAGCATGATGTCTATGGTATGGAATATTTCATTGGCCATCCCACTGTTCTGTCTATGCTTCTATGGGAAGCTGCAAAAAGTCCTTGAATAACGTAAACATCACTTAGCAACAACTAAAACCAACAGTATTATTGACATCTGTTTCACAGCAATCACTAGAAAGAAAGTTATCTCTTTCCCAGCTGAAACCAGGGCACAGGGAGAGTCACTGGATCCTGTAGGGTACCATCCACCAAGTCCGACTAAACCAGTAAATACTGGTGTCCCTAAAACCTTTATTAGGGCTGAAAGTTTCATTGCTTAAAGCATGCAGGATCAGCTTGCATTAGGAAACAACACATCAGCTTCTAAGAGAACATGATGGTGGTCCCAACTCCAGCCCCCTTGCTGGATGAACCAGGCACATGCTGAACCAAGGCTTCGTGGCTCTCTAGATAACAGGAAGCGGGACAGAAGGTAGATGGTTGAGGTGAAGGGCTGGAAGAGGAGGAAACACAGCTTTTCCTGTGCCATGAAACCCAGGCCATGCATGCCAGTCTAGAAAATACCAACAGAAAGACTGCAGACTCTTCAGCCTACTCAGCTCATCAACCCTGCCGTTCAGGGCCCTTGGGATTGCGCTAGTGATACAGAGGGGACTGAAGAATCAAGGATTCCGGCAGGCTGAACAACCCCAGTGATCACAAAGCTTTGTGTAGTACAATCCCCTAATGACTGCTTCCACACCCACAAGTGAAAAATCAGCGCTCGAAACCTGACAATGGAGAAGATACACTCAATTAGCATAATTCCCTAATATCAAACCAGACATGATTAACACAATTCATTTTAGTGTTGCTAAATGTTAATACATCCCAAGGTCCCTTCTTCTTTTCCTGTTTACTCTCTTCTCCTCTCTTTTGCTAGAGGTTCTCATGGTAAAGCACTTTTCACTCTAACAAGGTCTCTCTTTGGAATAGCATCTTTAAATTATTTAAATACTCATCTGGTAAACAATGCAGTATTTTTAGCAATAAGGTAAAAATCATGTCGCTTTCTGAACTAATCCCAAAGGAAATGTTGAATTATACAAACTGGTTTATTTTTTAATTGATAACAAGGCGTGCTCAAGGAACTCCGTGCACCATGACATTATGATTAAAACAAAACTGGTAAATATCTAATCCTGTGGAAAAAGAAATGCCTGCAGAAGCCCCCTGCAGTAACTGTTACATGTACACAAAGGTGCTTTTTCCATAGACTAAATGTGATGAAAAACACAAAAAGCTCTTGCCAAAAATAAGACCGTACCTCAAGCATCTACATAATATTCCTTTACATTCCATGGAAAAAGGCGGGGTGGGGGGGGAGTCTAACCTCTTACAAAAGCAACCAAGAACCATTCCCATTTTTACCAGTGTTACCAAGGTAAAAACTGGGAATGTTCAGCTGACAGGTATCCCCTCTCAGTAGCGGGATGCACCTCCTAGAGGTTGCCAGGATGCCACAGCATAGCATCCTATGGAACAGGGATGGTGAAGGAGCGCCCCCGCCACTTTCTTCCAGAGGAAAAAAACCAAAATAATCCGCATACGCATACATCCTTGCCAAAGGACTTCGCTTGTAAATTGTTAACATCACATGTTACAGTAGTGATCCTACTGCAATCCTGTGATCCCTAGACTGGGTGGTGTGGCTCACTGCCAGCAAGAAGGTGTCAAAGCTGAGTAGCACTGAGGTTTCCTGCCTTGCTCTGTTCCTACGGCATCTAGCACTGTCCGCCTGCTTCTGCACTCTCTTCCCTGCCCTTCTGTCCCACTGAAGCCTGTGGGAAACTTGAGTCATGAAGAGTATTTTTATCCTCTTGACACGGGAAGGCAGGTACAGCTGAAGAGACGGAAGGGCTGTTCACCAGTTTCACTACTACACCATAAAAATCACAAAGACACTATTTCTGTAGGAAAAGAAACCAGTTATTCCTCTCAGTCAGAGTCAGTAGCCTTTGTGCAGGCATAAGTTCACTTCTGACGTAGCTGATTTAAAACCTTTTGCTGTGATGGCAGTGTTGGTAAAAGCTTTAACCATAGTTTTTATGACACTATTAAGTTTTAGTCATTTGTGGGTTTTGCAGTATATGAATACTATAGATGCCACCTTAATTAAAAGGTCTTGTCATCTTGCACAATTAAAAAGAGAAAATGTACTCTCCTATGAATAGCCAGGAACAAATTGAGCAAGCTGCATTATACACGCTAAGTACACAGCAATTTTGTGCCCTGTTCTGTATCGCATATATTCTCAAGCATTCAATACTTTCTAATAATCCTGTTACAATGTTTTATGTATAATTGACTTGTAAAGTACTAGTGCCATGGCATTTCTGACCATTAACAACAACTAAGTTAAACAAAGTTCTACTTCGCAAATACCTACAAACTTTACATACACGGAGTGCAGAAGGAAAACTGTGATGTATCTCTCAGGATTTTCGTGTACAAACACCTCTTAAGAGGCATCCTTTTTCACAGAAGAAAATATCTAATGGATAATAAGACACTCTCTTCCCAAGGAGTACATAGTAAGATAAACACCACTTAAACAGACTTCAATAGCTGTGCACCTATTTAATTGGACAGCATATGCATATAAAGTAGATCATATACATGGCACTCATAGTCTACACATGAAAGCGTACTTCCACGGCTACCTACAACAAGTCCCAGCAGATGGTTACCAGCGTGTGTCCGCACTTGTCAGCTGCGAACACATTCACCTTCATGAGTCCGGCTCGTCCTTTCAATTTTGACTCCAACTCAAGGTCTTTCAAGATAAAGAAGCAGCAAATGATTGGCTGCCTTGAGGTTTGTGCCCAGAGAAGGACAGCCTTCAGGATCCACTAGCACCTGACCATGAAAAAAGGACATCCTACATCCACCTGCTGCTTGTGTCCTTAATACCCCGAGGCATTATATTGACAGGGCAGCAAGAAAGCCAAGGCACATGCCTCTGGGACAGTTAGTTTGAAGCCTCCAGTTCACACCACCTTACCAGCCCAACACAGCTGCCAGACACAGCAGCTGAAAAGTTCTGCAAAAAGCAGAAGTGTGTGAGACTGTACATTGTCTTCTCCAGTGAGGCCTGGACTTTTGCTTGGACCTTTTGGCATTACTACAATATATCGCACGGTCATTTAGATTTCTCAGACTTACTATTGACTTACAGAGTCCGTAAGATTTATGGCAATTCTTGACAGACATTCCTGTAGGTGCAAGCAGCTCGGCTCTTGTGCCTGGGTCATAAAGAAACTGAACATACCCTCACTCAGAAGTCACATACAATTCACATGTGAATGAGGTAGATGATTACCATTTGTAAAATACACACATTCCACTGATATCTACTGAAGCAGAACCTCCTGCCTTCGGGCCTGTTTCTTCAGTTACATGGCTCCATTAGGGTACTTATCCTTTAAAGGTGCGAGGTAAGTTAGGCTCATAGGCATGGCAAAAGGGATTTTACCTCAGAATTCTTTTCCATCTGACAGTCCTTAGCCAAGCACTTGAGTGACAGTGCAAAGTTGACATACGCATGGAAAATACTTTTTTCCTTCTGTCTTGCAAATAAGTAAGGCCTTGTGTTTGGAGAGCTGACACTTACCACCATCCAAACAAGTAACACTGCGGACTTAAGGATAGTATAAGACAGCAGTAACTTTGGGGCTGGAAAGCTTACCAGCAGCAGAACAGACAATGGCTTCATCTCTCCCCTCCGGCTCTCCCTTGGTGCTTTGACTCACCCAGGAGTTCCCCACACAGCTGCTCTAGCTTCTGGGAAGATCTTCACAACCTGCATAGAGGATCCTGGCTTGCTGCCTTGTCCCTGAAGTGCCCAGTGCACCCCTACAGAAGGAAACTCCAAAGCTGCTCCTTGAAAGGAGCTTTTCCTCTTACATCCATGCCAGCAGCCACCTTTGGGGCTTAGAGCACTGTAAGCGCCTGTTTTCTGGCTGCTATGAGCCTGCAGCATCTCCTTTGAAGTGCTGCAGCCTTTGGGGAGCATCCTGGGGCACTTCTGAGCTGCACAGGCAAGAAACAACTGCTGCAGCTTAGACAAGCGTGCACTCCAGAGGAAGAGACACATTCTAGACAAGGGATCAGCAAAGTCATGATCGCAGATAAAGTGAAGGGGAAAGGTTTTGGAAGAAAATGGAGAAATACTAAGGATACAGAAGGCTTCAAAGCAAAAAAGAGCAATCATATTGGCTGTGATAGTGTAAACTATCTAAGTGTAAGTTAATTAATAATCCTACTGACAAGCTGTTGACCAATTAGAATAAATATACTTAGGCATGGGTCCGATACCCACGGTCCCACTTGGACGAGAGCCCAGCAGCCAGTGAGCAGCAGAAGCAATACTAGAAACATCAGATCAATTGTGTGTGGGTGATGGAGCCACGTCACACCCACACACTGCACTCACAGCACCCTCAGTGCTAACAATATCCCTGGATAGGAGCTGGTGGCATGACTGGCCTTCAGAGTGCAAAATAATAACCAAACTTGTATGTTAAAAAAGCAGATACGTGTATGCAACCTCATATGAATTCCTGTCTGTCTTCCCCTCTCTCAAAGCAGATACGGCTGTAATAGATGAGTAGTGCCTGACCACTCCTCAAGGACCCTTTGTAACATGGCCACCAGAAACCACACCTTTAAACCGCGGGCCTGAGACTGAACGATATTCTCATAACGGCATTTCCTTGAAAGATGGCACAGACTGCCATCACCAGACCCCTTCCAATCAAAGTCAATGACAGTAGGATAGAGCTAGTACAAAAAGAGAAAACACCTGCGTGCTGCAGTAAAATGATTCAACAAGAAATACACAACAGTCATCGATAAGAGAGCTTACCTCTCCTTCAGCACTGACAGAGCAAACGTGTGTCTCCTTCACAGGCTGTGAGCAGCTGCAATCCACTTACAGACTTTTGAATCCCCACTGGCAACAGGTACACACATGGATGTGCTGTTCTTAAACTACTAGCCACCCAAAGACAGGACCAAGGCAGGAAGTTTGAATATAGATTAACTCTGCTTAAAAGCATGCTATGTGCTAGGGAGGCTAAGCCGGCTGCTACAACAGTCTCTTAGTAGGGCTCCCGTCCATTAAAGGAAGAATAATTCACGGGAAGTGGCTTCAGAGTGGATTGAAGCACAAAGGAGAGGGGGTAAATGACAGTTTTGAGAAAGATATACACAACACATTTGGGCAATTCTGGAGAGGTAAGCGCTATTTCCCCCCCACCCTCCAGTTGAGCTGCAGCATCTGCCTAGTCTGAGCAGCCTAAGCATCACGTAGATACTAACTAAGCCACCTTCTGTACAACTCTCGGTAAATATACACTGCTACGTGAGATAAAAATAAAAACGGATCTTGATTTACAAAAAACCTTCAGAGTACACCTAGGGTTTACTGACCATCAGCACTAATCTGCACTGCTCACTGCTGTTATAAAGCATGAAATATTCTGTAACAGCCTTAAGTTACAATACAGGAAGAAAGCTTACTGTATCACTTAATATTTTACTATTGATGAAGTATCCTAGGCCACTTTTGTCCCCTCATTTTACCTGAGCATGTTGACTGTGTCCAGTATTCAGATGCACAACTTTTTCTTTAAAATTAATCTGTGATCCACAACCCTTTGTGATCCAGCCATACAAACCAAAATGAAAGAAAAAAATAAAATAAACCAGGAGAGAAAAAGCAAGCAGGAAACCATGTGGCTTGAAACCTAGAGGCTGGTGCCCCATGCTGCACCTTGTATTCTAATTATTGAGCTCAGTTATTGACCCCTGCATAAGAGCCCTGCCTCAAAAACGATGGCAGGTTCGGTGCCTTCCTTTCTGGAGTTATGCTGCCTGGTTTTGAACTTGAGCTGCTGAGAGAGTTTATGAACAGAGCTGCTGTTTTATTTACTCTCAATTAATCATGCTCAACTGTAAACAAAGTGTCTGTTTTAGTTCTGCTGACAATTATCCACTTGTCAACATCTCCCTCAAGTACCTTCAGCATCTGGCAAGAGCACAAAACTGCTACATCAAAATGAACATTTTGTCTCAATAAAAAGATAGACGTGTGGCAGGTTTTCATCTGTTTTCTAGCCCATCATCAGCCAAGCTATATTGTTACTAACGCAACCAGACCACTTCCTATGGAATATTTATTTACAAAGAGGGAAGGAAGCCAAATTTTATTTACATCAGCAAGACAGACTCACAGAAGAAACTAGTGGAGACCTGCAAAGAGCCCCCACCATCACCACCTGCCTACAAAGGCAGAAGGGACCCCTCCCCGCAGGCTGCCGGGTGCCTGCTGTGGGCCTCCTGCTCTGCTGGGGCAGGCCCAGCCCCAGCTCCACTAGTCACCTTGCCAAGAGCTGCACAGCAGGACTTGCTTCTCTACTTTGTGGTGTTCAGCAAACCACTTACTGGTCCCTCCACAAATACTTGTAGTAAGAAAATCCTTGCTCCATGGCCCAGATTTTTGTTTTGGTCCCCAGAGCTGGTTTGAATTTTGCCATTTTAAGCTTTTAAGAGGTAATTATTCCCATTATCTCAAAACCCTTGCTGCATTTTAACGCAACCACCTTCATGCTTAAATTGTTAGCTACAAGGCAAACTGCAGATAGCACCTGGCACCTTTTTGGGTACAATCAGGTGAAATTGGACACTCCTTTTCTCCTGAGGGGCTCCTCAGCTTGCAGGTGCCTCCCTAACAGGCACAGAGGCTCCAGGGTGCTGGGCCTATGGAGAGCATCACCTCATACCTCAGACGTGCAGAAACAGCATGCGGTGGCTCTGATTACCTCAAGTTTTTAATACTATTTGAAATTTAATCCTGCTTTTACAAAATAACGTGAAAATCTGACGGATTTCACTGGAAGATGACCCAACTCTGCACCTTTTCTCCACACAATGGCGTTTTCTTCCCAAAATAAAACACCGGGGGGGCGGGTCTCGACGGTACGGGAGTCCCAAGCGGAGCGGGCAGGGTGAAAGCAGAGATGGTGCATCCCCTCCCCGGGCCACACCGTGCGTTGGGCTCCGACGCTCCCGGCTCCGGGCTCGGCAGGGCTGGGGCGGCAGCGGCCCCCGCCCGGGGCAGGGGAGAAAAGGGCGGGCGGCGGGGCCGCCGCGCCCTGACACGAGCTAATCAATCTGCAGCTGTGTAATTGATTCTAATGAACTCGGCTTTCTGTCTCCGCGCGCTAATGACCGCCCGAAGTCAGCGGCGGGCTCCGGCCGCGGCTGCAGCGCCCGCCCCGGCCGGAGCCCCCGCCGCCCCTTTAACCTTCTCCTCTCCCCGCAATTAATTAAGATATCTTTTATCCTTGATGTGTTGTAAAATTAATGCCTAATTTATGTAATTAGTCAATTAACTATAATTCTAGCATATGGTGCCAAATGCCCAGAAGGTGTTCTTGTTTCCCAGGTACTTATTTTGATGTCATGAAATGCAGCTAATTAATTTTACATGCATATTAATTTCGGATCTATTTAGCGGCTCCCTTTGTGAAGGCAGATTTAATATTTGTCTTTCTAACCTTTTTTTTTTGGGCAAATCCCGCGCTCGGTGTTGAAATGGAGGTGACTTTTTAAACACATTTCCATCGGTCTCCCTTTCCTCTGCGGAGCCTCTGCTGACACCGGGTTGATCCCTCCTGTGTGAAGATGCACAAGGGCTGATTATCTATAGCTTCCCGCGCATCTATAACTGTCGCAAGATACGGCTATTGAATTTAAATCCGATTAATATTTAATATTAAACATTTCTGAGGGAATTTTTGTTTGTTTTTTGCAAAGCACAATATCCCACGGACATTTTTTTTTAAATAGCTGCTCTTAATACAATGCTCCTTGGAAAAATTATGAGAATTCAAGTATTGCCTAATTAGAAAATGAGCGTAATCCTGCTCGCTGCCTTCTGATCCTCGCAGTTCTCCTCCTGTTTGCGCTGAGAAGCGGCGAACTCCCCTCCTGCGCTCCGCGGCTGCCGGCACGGGGGAAGCCCCCCCCGCCCTGCCCCGGCGAAACGGCTCAGGTCACACCTCTGTCTCTTTCGGAAAGGGATCGCATTTGATTTTGTCCGGAGTAACGCGGACAGAGGAGATTATTCCTCTTCTTTCTGCAGCTTGTGCAGCGACCGAGGGGTTAATCGCATCGTGAGCTTTCCCGCTCCCCAGATGTTGAGAAAAGATTTAAGTAGAAATAAAAAAAAAAGGCGATGAAACCCGCAGTCTGCGCTTCAAATTCCCAGCGATACCCTTTTTCCCTTTGCTGCAGCAGCACTAATTGCCGCATTAGACCTGTCTCGGGGGTGAGGGGAGCTAAAAACGCGCCCGGCCGAGGGGCGCAGGGTGACGGGCAGCGCGTGCGCTCCCGCCAACCCCGGGGAGCCGCTTTCCCGCGGAGCGGCAGGGCAGGGGCAGGAGCCGGGGTTTTAAGACGTCTACGAGAGTGCTGTGGCGTCATAAAACTTTTATCCCCCTTTCTGGATAAATTAATGAGCAATTTAATTAATAAAATCAGAGAGTAGCGTAAGTGCTATGATAATGAAGTTAAATGAGCGCGCAGTAAAATATTCACTAATCCAGCACATTGGCAAATGCCCCCTTAATTCTGCTTAGCACTAAAAGGGTTTTGAGCACCATAATGAGATTCCTCTGTCTGCTAATTAATTGACACTCTCCTGAATATTCATATGTGCTAGCACCAATACGTTCCTAATTGCACCGTGGAATGGTTCTCAGAGGAAAGTAAATCGCCATAGACTTAATTAAAATAATGTATGCCAGATCCAGCTCGCTGAAGATGAGACATTTGCCATCAAGCGGTGTAAGAAAGTGGCACCTGGTTTGTAGCGAAAAATGAGGAGAAAATCTTTATCCCTCCCAAGGTGAAGTCA